>NC_090696.1:70203721-71453721 GCF_040954835.1 Lepisosteus oculatus
TACGTTTTAAGAAATAATCACTCCTCCAAACAGTGAAGACCTGCATTCATAAAGGGATTCACAGAGTAAAAACTGTCACATGGTTGTGATTGTGAGAAGAAGTGTGATTCAGAAGAAAGTGTGCACAGTTATAATTAATGACAGCTTGTGATAGGCGTATAAGAAATAACTGACATTTCCATATTGCAAAAGTAACTATTTTCCAGAAAACGTGTGTGCTAATCATTATATTAAGCTACTGTACTCCACAGAGCTCACACTGTAAAATACTGCATCCAAAAAGTTATTTTTCTACATGTGTATATTTTCAAAGAATGTTGTATCATTCTTATTACTACTGTATGTGTTTCTTTTATTTTAAATACTGTATGACAAGAGTCTGACAAACTTAGAAATTAATAAAGATGACTATGACACTTGTTCCCTAATGTTTTGCAAGTTAAACTTTACTGCAATTTACACTTTTCCCTAAAAAGAACACTATCAACCGTACAGTATGTTGACTTAAAAGTGTATAACAAATATGTGAATACCTGATCATTGACATGAAAGAGAGATTTGAGGCATTTTAGGCAATCATCTTTAATGTTATAATGTATAAACAAATACATTGATAAAACAGATTAAAACATCAAATGTTAAAAAACATAAGACACAAAATGGTCTCTAAAGATGTGTGATTGATTGTTTCCTCTCCTCAGCAAAGTCTTCCAAGCAGCCATACACCCTCTATTTTAGACTATTTTATGCTAAAACCCATCTTACTGCTCGTGAAACACAATTTCATGTTTCATCCAGTGTCAAATGCAAAACCCCAAAATGTATATGTGAAACTGGTACTGTTGACAATAGAAGTGCTTGAGGAAAAAAACACAGACTCTCCAGAAGTGATGTAAAGTTCACCAGAGTCAATTATTTACATGACAGGAAAAGGTCTAGTTGGACCCTGCTGTAAATTCAGATGTTGGTGTTTTTTTTTCAAGAACAGTAAGGTACTGTACACATTAAAGTAAAAATAGTGTCTTTGGGCACAAGGAACTTTTGGAGTGTGATGTAAAGAGGCTGAAGGAACATTCATAAAGATTGGCTTTCGAATTTTCATAAAAGCTGTTTGGAGTTACAAAAGGCTGGGAAAGTTAAAGAGTAATGAAATAACTTGGATGAATTTTGAAAGATTTACAAGAAACTGGCAATAACATTCCACTGGTCCTTAAACGATTAACCTTTACAACATATTAATACAATGAAAAATGTATTCATTTGACCTTGCATATTTTCTGTAACAAATAATTGCACAGTTCTGATAGATACTGTACAATTGACTTTAAACACCTACATTATCAATTTTTGATACTACAGGGTTCAAATCTCCCTGGTGTCAACTCAACAATCTAGAATGGTGGCATGTTGAATCACAGCTAATTCCCAATGTTGAGAAAACCTCCATCCTTATGTTGGATTTACTTCAGCTGATCGGTTCATTTATATACCCACTTGAAGTTTAGGTACATTTTTTAAAGATTGCATCCAGCAGGTCAATTACCATACAGCTAGTAAAATGCAGACCATTTGACACTAATGCACTTAGACTCTTATTATTCTCCCTGACAAAGTTAAAGTTATTATACCACTCCTTTCAAGTTATATGCTTTGTATGCAAAAAGCATGTTTTAGCCTCAAGGCACTACCAACATACTGTAGCAACTGCAAGAAATTATTCCATCATGAGAAGAAAACAATCTGTGTAAAATGCATAACGGCTATTTTATAAAATATTCAGCCATCGTATTAAAAAGGATTTTTATATCCATTGTCAGATTATAACACTCAAACATTTAAAGTCATCATTTTTTTCCAGTATCTTTATAAAATCTGTGCTACCGTACATAAAAAAAGCAGTGACACAAATATGACCATAAATTAAACACACAAAAAATAAAAAAGAGATCTTTCACTGTGTCATTCTATTTCGTGAAAACTACATTCTGCTACTATAATGGAAATGTCTGATATATTATTTGAAATTATTGTTTTTTCTGGTGATGTTGTGTGCACTCACAACCTATGGACTTTCTTCCCCAAAATAAGACGTCAATGTACAAAATATTCAGTTTAAATCCTGGCAAGTGCTGTACATATTAGTTAAACAACTGGAGGTTTACAAATAAGAAACAACAAGACCAAGTATGTCACCACAAATATACCTTGAGAAAGACATAATTGATCGTAATAATTCAAAACCTCAAAATAACGCAAACCAATGTTTTAAAAAAGTAATTCACAACAAATTCCTTCTGACAGCATCTCAGTCACTCCTTGCGTCTTCTCAAAGCTCAACCTCTACTAAACCTATTAAGATCACTGGGTACTAAGAGTATTAGTAATACTATACTGCTACACACAATACTAGCAGTATAAGCCAGTTTGGCTATTTTAGAGGTTTTTCTTTTATTTTCTTATCCTTGCAATTGCTGAAAAAAGTGCTCAATTGCTCAAAAGTCAATTAATTTTGGGGGGTTTTTAACAATGACGCTAGAAAAAATAATGAGCGATCCCATGGACTTCAATGAATAGTGATGTTGGGACTTAAAAGTTGTAATTTTATTTTTTGGTTATACAGTAAGCAGATACATTAATTGTATCTTTCTATCCCCCTCTGCATTTCCTATAATTGCACTGTGTAAAATACTGTGGAGGAGGGAGAGGGTTGTAGCTGCATGGCCTCTGCTTTAGCAACTATGCAGCACAATTAAAACACAATTAAAATACACCATTCGTTAAATGTGTTTATTGCTTCAAGGGTTTAGACCACAGGAGACAAGCATGCCATACACCAAAGAATACACAACAACTTACCTTTCTATATCTTCTAAAACTAATGTTCTCACATTGAAGATACAGTACAATAAACAGAAATAACTTTTCTATCTTTAGATCTTGATTTTTTGCAAATATCTCTACCACCATTTATGGCTTTTTCAGAACTCCAAAAGGACACTTTTGCTTGAAATGTAGTAAAGGTGGGGTGTCTATTAGAACTGCTGAGCACTAAGGTCCTGTAGCTCTTGGGTGCAGGGTTTGATATGAGCCTGGACATCTTTCATGTGGGAGGGTTTACACAATTTTCCCCATGTCCATGTGTTGTTGTTTTTTTCCAGGTGCTCTTACTTCATTTCCCAGTGCAATGACATGGTGTCCAAGTCATTTGCCATTTCTATACTGCCCTCTGAATGTACATTTTTTGTCTGCCCTGCAATGAGATGTCAGTGTGCACACAGTTCCTGTCAGGTTAAGATCCAGCTTTCCACAACTCTCTAAGGATAAATTTGCTGAAAATGGATGGATGGATGTGATGATGGTAATCATACAAAGCATTCCTCAAGACATGCGGCATAATAAAAGATCACTGCTGCCATTGTTACGGTAAAATGACATAATGTTTTTGTGTTTTCTAGATTTGTTCTTGCTCTTCTTATATATTATTTTTCTTTACTGGTTTTACTTAGGTTTTTCACTATTTCTATATTATTACTGTATCCCACCATTAAGGTTACATTTATAACACTTACTGTTTGTTCTTCATCTAGTTTAATTGTTTCATTTTTTACTCTCAGACTTGCTAAGCTTGGTCTTAATAAAAAGATAAGGAGGCAGCTTGTTTTAAGCAAATTCATGACTTCAATAATGCTTATCTTGGTTTATTGTTCTCAATGGTTTTAATTAATCAATCTGTTTCTTTTTCTGAAATAGCGCAACAAAAGAGTATCCTCCACACACTTCTATAGAATCAGTGTTTCTTTCTACAAATCATTGGAACGATGTACAGTATGTGATGACATGACTGCAAACATTCAGGCTTTAGAACAGACCAGCAGATCTGGGCTCCAGCCCTTTTTGGCAGTCAGTTCCAGTTTTCACAAACATATGTAAATAGGGTTTAACAGTTGCAAAGATAAACAGCACTGCATGTAAAAAAGAACTTGGTGGAATGTTTTGCTATAATGCAAAAGGGCTTGCTAGATTGCAAATCATGGCTGGTAAAAAACCTGTACCCAACCTAGTATCTTTGCATGCTAAAGTATTGGCAAAGTTTAAATAAACATTATTTTTTGTATGTCATGTATTTCTAGGATTTGTTTTGAAGACAATCAAGGTAAGTCTACTGTATACATAAAGAGGAGGTACACACAAAACCTACTTACTGTCAGAAACTGCACTTTTAGACTAAACTACACATATGAAAATTATTTTATTTTTCCTGTCAATGCATGTTTTTCTTGCTAAATACTATATATGTTATATATTATATATTGTATATTATATATTATATATTATATAAACACATCTGCAAAAAAAAACTCCTAGCTTTACTTGGATATGACTTCATGATCCAACAGTAGTCTGTTTGGTTACATTCCTAATATGTTATCACTATATTTATTCAGACTGACCTGGCACTGCTGTGTGCAAGTACGTGATTTATGGTTACTGATAATGTGATTTTGAAAGTATATGCTGTAAATATACAGTATTAACAGTCACATCGTTTATAGGACACAACTGAAAATTGAACACAATTCGAATGACTTGGCTAATGATAAAAAAGAAGACCCCCTACTTGACTTAATCCTATTTGCAGATTAAAATATTAAGGTAATGAAGTCAGTTGAAATCTAAATCTGTTAAGTCTTAAATATTAATATCTGATATTCACTACATCCCCGTGTTTTATCATAATTGTTGATATTTCTCTGATTTCTTCTTTAGACTGGGGTATACCGATCCATGGGCAGGCTTTTATCTCGACAGTGATGTAAGGAAAAATAAAATAATCAGCCATCGGCCATTTCTGTTGCAGCCGAAAACGTTCATCAATATTTTTGCTTGTTGTTGCACAGCATGTTATGATGCATTAACAGTGAGCTAAGTACACATTAGCTTTAAACATGTCTGAAAGAATTATTCTGAAGCATATAGAAATAACAGGCCAGTTGATTGCATACTATGCACATGTTTTACCTGGAGCCAGTTCTGGTAAAGTTTTCAACACAATCAAATGCGAGGCACCTCAAGGCAGTCAACCCACTGGATAAAAATGATTTCCTTAAGACAGCTACAGAAAAGAATGGCTGCCAAAATGTGCTAAAGCAGCTGTTTTTTCAAACACTAAAATCTTCAAAGAAGATTCAAAGATGGTGAGGATGAAAATACCAGCCGTCTAACACAGTTATTACTGTAACTCTGGATAGTCAGCCATTTCTAGTTGTTTGAAGATGAAAGATGTTGGATTCCACCATCTCACTGAAAGTCTGGAACCTTATTACAAGGATCTCTGGACGTTTGCCTGACAAAACACTGCTACAACTCTACAGTGCCATTTTTATTATTAGCTGAAGTATTGTTTTCCAATTTCATTATATTAGCATTCATGTAACATTTTTAGATTAATTTCTGAAAATAAGCCATGTAGTTCTACTCTGACATTTTTGTGTATCAAGTTAATAAAGAGTACTTGAATGCAGTTCCTCCTACGAAATCATGTACTACAGTATCAAGTTTCTATTTCTGTATTTTGCCATTTCATAAAAGCACTAGTAATGCAAAAGTAATGTCAAAACTTTGTTTTTGTCTGTTTTTTTAAAATTGAATGAGCCTGGACTGATTTTTTGTTACAAAAGTCTCAGAAAAGAAAAATCACCCACAGCTTAAATGTTAGTGTGAACTCTTCAAAGTACTTAACGTGAAGTAAAACTAAAGGCTAAATATCAGCATCAGCGTCATTATCAGACCATTGGAAAACTATGGGTTACCTATATGTTTTAAGATTTAATTTTTATTTTCTTCATATGAAGACAACAAACAACAGGCCTGCTTAAGTAATTCAAACCTTCTAAGGGAATTATGCAGGTTTGAAGGATCTGCTTAAAACCCTTTATGAGTGCTTTTGTCTTTGATTTTCCTGATATAAACAGTTTCTACTGGTTTATCCCATTGGGAGCTACTCCTTTCTATCTCTTAATGGGTTTTTCATTGCCTCAGGGGTATTATAGTGAGGGACTTACATGAAAGCCCATGATGTCAAATAAATCAGTCTAACATCTTTTAATTGGGCATTAGAGGTCACTTAACAATTCCTGTAAAAATCATCATCACTATGTATGAAGTATCTAGCTTATCAATACTGTTGTGTCATTGATATCCATATATATTAAATCTGGTTATTTCAATTTTTCCATCATAGCAGCAATGTTGGAACTATCCAAACAGTGGTTGGCAGCACCTTCACAACTGAGGGTTATCTGATCTGATCAGCATCCCCAAATTGAGTTTAGACATCAGATGTTTTACAACTGACAGACACTAGAATGTTCTGATTCTTAACAGCCGTGTGACCGAAAAAACACTACTTAAAAGGTAGACGGCAAAGGAGAAAAAAAGTAAATGAAGAAAATGAGCAAAATGGTCTGATATTGGATAAAGTGAGTTCCGGTGCTAAAATTGAAACATTCTTTGCCACATGGATTACCATTGGCAAACCAAAACATATCAGGTATTGAGATTCAGAGGGACTCAACTTACAGTACATTCATGGAAGTAAGTCTGAGTTTGTATTGGAATACATTCTTGTAAATAGATCAAAGGTGGTGTCATTTTATATCATTGTAGAGTCTGATCTTAACTACTGAGGATTTTTTACATTATGAACATGATTTTTCAGAGATAATGGGGAAAAAAGGGTGTCACGGTGGTGCTATTTGTGTGAAGATAGTATGTGCTCCTGGTGTTCGCATGGGTTTCCTCTGGGTGCTCCAGTTTCCCATCACATACTGATAGGTTAATTGGCTTTTGGCAAAATTGGCCCTAGTGTGTTTGTGCGAGTTTCTGTTTATGCCTGTGTCTGTCCTGTGAGGGACTGGCATCCTGTCCAGGGTGTGTCCTGCCTTGCGCCCACTGGTCGCTGGAATGGGTTCTGAATCCCCCACAACCCTGTATTGGATAAAGCAGTCAGAAAAGGGATTGATAACGGGGAAAAAATTAGCCTGTTTCTAAGTGCATTGGGGGTGGTTGATGTTGGTAATTGAGTTTAAACTTTGGATGCAGTGTTTTGGGCTCTGTACTGTACCTCACATAGTAGCCTGTACTTTTTTGTGTGTGTAAATTATAATCAATTCGTGTTTTGTATGTTGGGGTTAATAAATCCTTGCATTTTATACATATATGTCCTATACATTTTTCAACTATCGCAATGTTGAAAAAAAAAGCCACATTATCTCACTTGTTATATTCTTACCTCTGGGTTTTTTTTTACTTTAAGAAATGCATTTTCCTGAAGCTGGGGTTAGGAATGACTAATATTTCATTGATACTAAATTTCTATAAATTCGACTAACACCTTCTTTAAATGAAGAGGATTAAGATCCAAGGTCAATACTCATTGAAAATGCAATTCAATGAATTCAATGCAATTTTGTTAACTAAAGTCAAAGGTCACCAGTGATTTTAGGGCACAATTGTAAGTAAAAGGGGTCTTGGGAATAAACCTGTAATTAATCCTGGAGCTTATTAAAAAAGACTCTATATAACAATGTCTGTTGCTCAATGAAAACCATGAATAACTAATTTGTATATCAGGAATTAAAGGTCACAGGGTTACTAAAAGCACTACAATTGAGGACGCAAGCTTAACATTTAAATAAATTTACATAAAATTTCGGAACTTCCGAAAGCAGCAAAAATATAAAGTAATTATTAAAAGCTGGTGAGGGGTAGGTGTCTTTACTGTTGGTCATCCTTTCCTTTGCTCACCAGTAAAATACATTTTTAGTTATATATATTTTTTAAATATACTTTGAAATATTTCATAAATAAACACTTAAAAACCTATCTGTAGATACCTGCAAGCAAGACATGAAAGTATGTGATGCTGAGTACTTTCAAGACAGAATGTCATTGGCTGACATGACACCTTCCTATAATGATAAGTGTACTGGATTTCGTTGTGTAGATTTAATAATTGAATCATGATGCTTAATAACACATGCAAAGCAACACATGGAATGAAGAACAGATGAAGGCGCAACAAGCAGATCTGTTTATACTGATTATTAATAAATCAAAATGCCAAGGAATAAATACCAGAAATTGTAATCCTGCTGAGAGTGCTTAGCCTTAAGTGAAGAAAAAGATTCATCTGAAGATTTGATAATCTGGTGACTTAAGTAAATAGGGTGATAACCAGGAAATTTTATGAATTATTCAAACCGAACATATAATTCCTTATGAATGTCTTGTATTTTTGGTATTTGTGATACATATATTTTAGACTCACAATATGGCAAGTGGAAGCGATAAAGTTTCAATCAACTCCCACAGAGTTAAAAGGAGGATATGAATGAGACAGAAAAAATGCCAACAGCATCTCTGCATTGGAAAGCTTTGGACTTTTGCAAAACAGCAGAAGACTGCTTAAGAATTTCACATGAAAGACAGAACATGGTTTCTGGGAATTATTTCTTGAGATATTACCATACAGCCTGCTTCCAAAACTTAATCACAGTTTTGTTTCTGACATGCAAAAGCTACAAGCTAGACATTGCTCAATGATTTGCATTTTCCCATTTAACAACAAAAAACAGAAAATCCTTTTAAATTAATACATTTATGTTAAAAAGTGGCGTTAATATGTATTACACCATACGTACTTATACTTTGTTGGTGTTATGCACTGGAACAAGTTGTACCTAATAAAAAAGTTTTCCCAAAAACAGACTTTAGGAGTACCTCATAAATTTGTATACTTTTTTGTAGTCTAATTCTATCAAGGGTAATAATTAATTGTTATTTACTAAGAAAAAATAATCTGTTAAGATATACTTTATTGCACTTTTAATATCAAGTACAATAACACTAAAATAAAATAACTTAGTATAATTGTTTTTTTTTAGTATTATTGTTATAATGTTATGAAAACGGACAACAGTACAATCGGATTTTTCTAACGCAATGCTCTTCAGGCAGTTTTATGTAAATTTAAAGGCACAAACCATGGAATTATCTCATATGTCTTTCACTCAATTTATTTTAATTAACAATAAACAAGTAGCATATTCGCTACCGATACAAAACTACAACTGCCTCTAAATGCGTCACTTGTTCCCCTATACAGTGTGCTGAGGTACTGTACACCTGTGCGCGGCAGAAGGTTACGAAGCGTATCCACTCTCCACCTCGACTGTATATATAATGTATCGTTACATTAGAGAAGTCCTATGGATACAATATCAACTAACACAAGAGCACAACAATAAATGAAATACTCCATCATACATTTTAAACGCGACCGATTCATCACATAATCAACGCTGTTTTGAGATATCCAGGCATAAACTAGCAGCACTTTTAAATAATTATTAAACTTCTGCTGGTAATGAATAACGCTAAAAACAGGAAAAACACAGTCATGGGATGAAGTAAGAATACATTAGTGAAGACTCTGTTGAATCACAAATAACTTTAAAGAAATTATTAGACCCCGTAGCCAAAAACATTTAAAGTCAACTCACAGATAAATAGTTTGATACGCCAGATACAGTGTTTTATTTTACTTTTTTATCAAACACTGTTACCTTGGACAATGCACATGCATACACATCAATATATTTTCTTAAAAAATGATTGTATATTACGTAATGTATATAGAATAACTATACCATCTTGTACGTTTCTTCCAGTATTGCTATCCTTTCATTTACCAATCCTTGCGTAGCTGCGGGTATGAAAACGGGTGGTCTTTGGTATTCACAGAAACAAATAAAACTGCAATTAGTAATCCCATGGTTCGCAAAGACAAAAGCAATTGTAGAAATGTCAATGTCTGACCCTTTCCATGAAGAAGGCTTTGCTTTGTTAATAGCCTGCCCCCGTTTATGTTAAAGCACCTGGTGCTTGAATCCACCTTACAAATGTAAAATTCGCTCCTTATTTCGAGGGCAAAATGCACTTATCACTACACAAAAATGTTCAGTCATATCTCACATTAAGCGACGCCCATTAAATAGCGTTCCCCTAGACACCAGTAAGTACGATTATTAATATCCAGTGTCAAAGCAATTAACTTAAAACTGCATTAATTCCAACTGCTAAAGAACTGATACGCGTAAAATAATAACTATATGAATATATCATTCTAGTATATTTTCTCCGGAATAGTAAAATACAGGTATGAGTAACAGAAACAGACAGATTACTGAACAATCTTTATTTCGGAAATTGAGAAGGCTTACCACATCTCAGAAGCCGCTGATGAGCCTGCAGCAATAAGCTCCTTCAAGTCGTGCCATTGAAAACACCAAGAACGGAATTGCTCATATATTGTCTTTTCCCTTAGAATATCGTCCTTGCGCGCAAAGCACTCTACTACAGATAGGTACACCCGTCTACATATAGATATACCTTCATCCCAGTAATTCACTTTGAAACCACTTGTATTTTCCAGAATGATGCGATGTTAATTTGCAGCAAATGTCTAGTATCCGTTCATTAAGAATGAAGATATCAGGGAAAAAAATAAAAACCTCCTTATTTTGTATCCAGATCACTCCCCCACCTTCACACAAACCGCGTCCTCTTCCACTGCATTAGGTCTTTTTTTTTCGCAGAAGGGGAAAGCAACGACTGACCCAGTAAGGTATCCAGGGTTTTTGCCCGTGTTTACAAGCCCGCAGTAAAGGACTCCAGAAAATGTTTGCTTGCAAACAGAGCTCTCTGAGAAAATGACAAACCAATTTCGAAGCTGTGTTCTGCGAGATACAGTCCGAGAAAGAGAAGGGAAAGAACGGTGAAAATAAAACCCGGAACTGGATCGGCTCTCACTACACGGACTCGGGCTCCATCTAGCAGCAAATGTAGGGTAAAATACTGCACAACCAGCATTACCTTACCTGCATTAATTCAAATCTTTATTGCTTTTGTCTTTGTCATTTATGTGTATTCTTATTTTATAATGCTGCGAAAATATTACAAACCAACCAGTTCGTCTGTAAGTCAAGAAATATATATTTTTTGTTTTTGTTTTGTACATTAATAAGACCAGTTGTTATACATATTAAATACGGTGTATATACTGTACAGTATATTCAAGACATATACAGTGCATATATTATTCACTGAAAAACGTAAGCGAGGCAAATTGTGTTCATATTTAATTTTGCAGCTCTAACTAGCTGATACAGCAACTCCCAGATTTATTCACATCCTTCATAAAATCTAAACATTATTTAGATTGTAAAAAAAACTAAATTTAAGTGTCCATCAAGACGTTTCAAAATATATAAAATTACAAAATACCAGTATCATACACAGTAGTGTGTTCTGTATATCAATAGCAAAACTGTAGGAAAAATAAAAAGTAACAAAACATATTATAACATATGGCTTTCTAAAAACGTTGTGTTTAAATTTATTTTCAAAGCTTTACTGTATGTAAAAAATGCTTTTAAATTTTATCTGTCTTGGTTTTCTGGTAATCTGGATGCTTGAAAAAAATATTTCGCTTCTTGAATTCACCTTGATTGGCAAGGGATATGAAAGCAGTCGATACACTTTGTCATCATGGGGAAAGTCAGAGAATTTCAGATAAAGGGTTACTGACCTTCAGAGTTCTGTTGATGACTTTAAAAAATCATACAAGGGTCAAAATCATTTTCAGCCACATCATGTCATCAAGAAATTGGAGGCTATTGGAATGGTTGCAGGCTCACAAGGAAGGGGACACAAGAAAAGTCTGCTCAAATGTGAGCTTGGAAAGAAATGTTCTAAGAGGCTAATTGATACTCTGAGGCAAAGATTGAGAATAGTCAATAAACATTGACATCTTCAGTATACAAAGTTACCAAGACCTTACATTGACCTCATGAGTTTGATGTCCAAAGCAGAATTATAGCTCCCATCATCTGATACACAGCAGAATTCTACTATGACATAATAGTGTGCGAATAAGAGGTGTGAATTTGCTAAATTGCATCTAAATAAGTCCTAGTGTAACATACCTATTGTATATGGTTTGTATGTTCATAATATAATAATCGAATATAATCTGATCATTTTGCACATTCTCATTACGTTCAATGCAAGAAATCTGGTAAAGGAAGGTGAAACACATGTTGTGGAGAACACTATCTCTTCTGTAAGCCTGCAGCTGAATCTGTCTTGCTTTTTTCTTTTCAGTTTTCTGGTCTTGGTGTCAGTGTTACAATTGAGGAATGAGTGGATTCAAAAGTATAGATGGTTAGATTAGCACAAGACCTGATGCCTTCTATCAAGAAGCACAAGTTTATTTTTAATACCAAGCCAATTTTTAAAATTTTTTGTTAAAATGTATTCACACTTTATCATGGGTACAAATTAGCATTTATGGATTTTTTTAAAGTTTTTTTTTCCTTTCTTAAGCAGACTGCAACAATGCCACAGTTCTGGGAGAGAGAAGGAGCTTGCTTGGGAATTGTGCTGATAGGAACATCGCAACACGAAACCACCAGGGCATTGAAGATCCATCCCATGCCAGCTAAGCGGCATGTAACAATCTAAGTGGGACTAACTGAGGGATCACTTTTTCACAGCATTAACAATAGCTGCTTGGACAAATGTCTGACCCATAAACTCTATTACAGGTGAGTATGATGAAATTCATTCACCGTAATTAACCTCTACTTGTTCTATTCACTTTACAGCTTCACATTGACCACATTTTTAAACTTACATTCTGTTACTTGTTACAGCAATAATTCTGTCAGTGTAAAGTCAACTCAAAGGTCCCTTACCTTATAATCCAATAAAGTTTGACCGCTCAAAACCTTCAACTTCAACCTGGATCAATGTCATTCACTGGCCTACTGTACCTAGCATATATAAAATTATTCCAGGTCCATCTTTATGTGACTCTATACCATCTTTATGAGTCTATTCCAGTTATAATAATCTACAGACATAACATTCAACTCATACTGTATGGTTGCATGTTACATATTTGCAAATATTTACAAAAAATAAATGATATCTCACCTGAAACAGAAAATAAGGCCAACTTTGTGCCATCTAATGTTGTATTAAAATTGTTTTAAATGAAAGATTGTATTTTTAGTCCACTGCAATTGGTTTCCATTTTGCATGCAACTTTACTTTACTGATGCTCTGTTTTAGGGTCTGACTTTGGTACTACAGTACTTGGCTTGTCTATTTTCTTTTATAGTCTTAAAATATAATTGGAGGTATATATTCTGTATCTCTATATAATCTATATTTGCTCAATATATTTAGGTAAGCAACCAGTGCAATTAACTATCTGGAGTATTTTGTGTGAGTGTAGGTGGGTGTTTTACCTAAAAAAATATTCTTTTTTGTTATAATATTACACATTACATACTGTACTATCACAAAGTTTTCAGATCTGCTCTTTCGGTAAAAAAAAGGCAAATCTACAGTAGGTGTATTACACCAACTACGGTACAAAACAAAATGCTAAATTTTGAGTTAATATTTTTTTTTAATCAAAATATACTTTATTTCCATAACAACATCTCACAAAGGAAACAGTCTCACAAATATGGTAAGCATTCTGACTAGGTATGAACTTCGCATGCAATAAAACCTTTCCAAATGGCGGCGATTGTCCATTATCAATCTGTGCAAGTGGATTTTGAGTTCATATACAGTAACTATGTACTGTAGACCTCATATTGTATCACGTGAAAGAAAGTGGGAAGGCAGCTGTGTCATCGTAAAACCTTAATCAATGGCAGTACAACTCAGGTCGTCACGGGTCGAGGGCCAGCATGTCGTCTCTCTAAATATCGAACTTTAGGAAAGGCTCCAAATTGCCCAATTAAGAAAACAGGTATTCTGCTCATAACAGAAATGTTCTGCCATGTCCATGCTATACTTCAGCAGAGAATGAGATGCCCCTTCTTTCGTGACTTGTAAATCAATTTTGACATTTTATAAGTGAAGAAAATACTAGTGAAGAAAATATATATATATCTGTTTTACTAACCATCCAGCCATTTGCTAACCATTTACTCCTGATGAGAGTCACAGTTATTCAACAGTTTTAAATTAAAAACTAAAGATGTCATACTGAGAGATTCTGTGTAAATGATTGGCTCTCCTAGTTCTCCAGATGGACATGAGCAAATTGATTATTGAAAGCGAAATCTACAGAGGCAGTGAAAGACCTCAGCAACAAAGGTTTTATTTAACAACTAAAAAGCAGACTTCTTAGAAAAAGAATGTTTACAATTAAATATTAATAAAGGTTTTGCTAAGGATTTTGTTTCCTTTAACTGTAGTACTGTACAGAACGTAAATAAAATTGGACAAAATCAAGTCAAGAAAAGAATTAAAGAATCTTGAATACTCTGTGAAAATAAAACTATTGACACATATTTCTATGATGGACAGGCACAGAGGTTTTAGATACTGTGCAAACTGTGGCTAACACTATATAGTACATAAAGCCACATTTCAAATTTTAAAAAAGACCTGTTCTGCTCTATGACAGTACTTTAGAAAAAAATGGCACCAAATCTAATTGTGGAAATTTCAGTTTAATATCTAGTACATTTTAGATATAAGGGTCAATTTTAAGAAATCTGAGGGCAACATTAAACTACTGAGTATGTAATCAAATATGAAAAACAATGGAAAAACAATTCAGATGTATGAAGAAATAAATAAGGTAGTCAAAGAACTTAGATTTATATGTATAGTTTCTTAAGCACATACTACATACATTCAATTTTTATAACAGATCAAAGCATAAAACAAAATACAACTGCAAAATAATGGACACTCTCAAGAAGGAAACAGAAAAGGCAGGCAAGTTGGGCAAATCTTCCCTGATGAAAAGATGAAAGCATCTGTTCACACTGCCACAGTCTTGGCACTAGTAATCTCAACATGACTCTTTCCATAAAAGCATTTTTTTTCTTGACTACCTGTCTATCAACACATTTTGTTTAAACAAGGACTTAATTAAACATGAGAGAAATTAGACTGCTTTAAAAATTGCATATTTAAACTCCATAATGTGTAACAGGGAAGCTACCTCTTGGAGTTGTTCATGTCAATTTATTCCACGACAGGGAGGTTTAGAGATAATGGAGAAACGGAATTAAATGCAAGCATTCATATGAGGATAAAAGTGGAATCTAATGCAGTTGATTTTCCTTATGTTTCTCTATAAATAAGTAGAGAACATAGGAGAAGGTTTCTAGTCTTGCAGTGAGATCGCGATGAGATCAGTTATTTTGGTTAGGTTACTTTTACAGCTCAATCAATCTCATCTCAATCTGTGATCCATCTCAGTGCTAACCTGGCAACTCACAGTTAGTCAAAATTTGTACAGTATTCCAAAATATCATTTTCTATTGGTAAGGGAAATAGGCTTACTGAGAGCATTAAAAATCACCAGCTCATTGGAATCAGTGCTTCATTGGGAAAGGAGATACTATAGGAATTCTCTCGTTGATAGAGCCAGTTCAGCCACCAGTTCAGACTGAAGGAACTCCACTAAGGCATAGTCAAAGAAGGACCAGAGAAGGCCAGTAGGATACTGTAGAAAATCCACACTCTCAGTTAGGTTCGTTTGTGAGAAAGGGAGTTTATTATGTATGCATACAGGAACTGATCAGCCACCGGAGCCGTAGTCAATTCAAAATACAAGGTGGGACTTCCCATTTATATAGTCAAGCAGTTACACAAAAACCAAGCACAGAGGAGGAAGTGTTTCCTGAGGAGTAATACCAATCCAACGGAGTAGTTAAAGTATTTGTGCAATAAGGTGTTAAGCAAAGATATTGCATAACAAAGACAGCTGATTTACGACTCCAGATGTCGATATCCACTCCCCACAAGTCCTTGAACATTATTTTGAAGTCCAGCGGAATTTCAGCTCCGCAAATCTTTTCTGACAACATCTGTTACTCCTCAAACAGTTAAGAACTCCAATATGCTCTTAACCTTTTCCTTCAATATGGACCATATTACGGTGGAAGGGTGATTTTATTACACAAGGGTTTGTCCAGCTATGGCTCTGACTCTGAAATTTTCAGTAGTTTGGACAGTTAATATGAGTAGGTCCTCCTTTGGCATGTATCCAGTTAAGGAGGGACCTGTCACAGATCCTTTTACCAATGATTATGTGCTGAAGTGAAATGCTCATCTGAACCATTTGTACACTTGATATTTTTGCAGTTTCACTGTGTTTAATAAGTTAATGATTTAACTTATTTTGTTATTTGAGAAGTGAGATGGCTATGTTTTATGTATGTCCTGCCTAGCTTCATCTCTAGTCTTGTACAATTCAGCCTTTCTGATGTTTCCCCCTTCATTCATTTGGAGAAGCAATTTCTCACTTCTTGATCTGCTCTGTTCCATCAATAGTTTTCTCATAACAAAATATGCAAAACCCTTCTAATTCTTTATTGATTTCAGAAGGCCTACTCATGCATAATGCCTGCTGCATTTCACCCACATGGATGCTGCACTTCAGTTGTGATGAAGTACTGTAGGTCCCCTTTTATATGTAAGATGCTATAGAAATGTAAAGAATTATTTTATCATCACTGAACAGGCAATATGACTACACACTGCATGGTAAAAAGTCTGAGTCTGTGTTAACATTATATATTAGTGTTCATGCTTTGAAGACAGGTTCTAGAGTGTAATTGAATGCAGTTGTATTTCTTAAGACATAAGGCTTCTAACATATCTTTATGAGCTAACATTCTTATTTTGCCTTGAGGTCAACTTTTGATAAAAAGTGCTATGAGACTGAATTTTATTCCAAATATTCAAATGTGTTATGGAGCTCATCCATCATCTTAACTTCTAAAATACTGGACACGCGGTTCAAAATAAATGTGCAGTATCTTCTTTTCAGGAAAGGACTGATCATTTAATTTATCATGTTCACAGATTTGCTCTACAAAGAGGTGAGATTGGTACTTCCCGGTCTATAAATACTGTAATGGGCCAAAGTGTTTCCTTTACAATCCCAACTGCCAAGATACAGAAAAGTCACAATTGTTCTTGGTAACCATAACCTAGATATACTGTATGAAACTCTTTTAATGAGAGCACCATTTAAATAAGTACAGTATATCCAGTATATGTACAGTATATACAGTAAGAATACTATATATACTCAATAGCCCAGGGGTAACTGAAAATTAAAATGTGGAAATGAGCATTCCAGAAGAATTTGTGGTTGCAGCCATAGAGAAATTCAAAACTAGATTAACAAGCTGTTGAGTACTTGCAGTACTTGCAGTGAATGGTGCGTGTAAGGACATTGTTACTAACAAAGGTTACTGTACAGTATATGCCAACTAAAATGATCCTCGAAGGCATCCTGCTTCTACTGCATTGTACATTGTAGTAGGTGGTTAAATCAGATAACTATTTACAGAGGTTTTTTTCCATTACTAATCATAAGACTTTGCTGTTACTTAATTTAATTAAATGCTTAATTACTGTACACTATTTTAAAATGAAGTGGCATGAAGGTTCAGTGTACAGTAGTTTATTCACCAGTATTGAAACAGTATGTTGGGAGAATCATTTTGAATTTCTTATATTTATTGTTTTCTTTTTGTTTTTCCAACATGCGGATGAATTGCCAGAATATATTGCATTTTTCAAGAACACAGAATTGTGCAATTACTTTTACAGTATAGCATATTGCAATAGATTGAAATAGCCGTATAAAGATGGAATAGATCTTTTAATTTTACTGTACACCTAAATATTGTTTCATCAACAATGTATTATTTCAGTAATGCACTTGCAGAACTTTAAAAATGTATAAGAATGTGATGAAAAAATAATGTATGGTACATGAAAAGGTTAGTTATGGTATATGAATATTATAGTATATTCTAATTTAAGATTACTTTGTAACTCAATAAGACAAATTTGTATGCTGTGCAGTCTTTTTTGGCCAAGGGATGTATTACAGACATAGCGAACACATTTATTTCTATTAAAATATTCACTCCAGAATGATGTAATCACTACCTGGTGGTCGGCACTAACATATTGTTTGATTTATACTTTTAATTGAGAGATGCAGTTTTGTATAAATATGTTAAGAAACACAGGGCAAGTTATGGGAATATGTCAGGGCAAATTTTCAACACAAAACATGTAGGAATATATTGATGCAGCTTCACAGTTCTTGTGCATTTTGCATGTTCTTCCTGAATTCACCGTGATTATGTAACAGATCACCACAACTAATGTTTATATCACCTATAGAAAGTAATAGATAAAGTATTCTTCTCTAAAGAATACTGTATGTACTGCATAAGATATCGGGTCTGCACATATGACATGCATGAAACAACAAATTAATACCACTTTAGTACTTATGTATTTTGTGGTAACAACATTCATCATCACTAAAAAAGAGATCCCAGGAACTTAGAACTTCATGTTCCAGCGTATTATGTTCTTTTGTGTGTTTTAAATTTAATATTTAGATTTAGAACATTTAATTTAATAATTAATAAGAACACTATAAACATGTCTAGTGAATATTACACAGGATTGTGAATTGAAGTGTATTAATATATTGAACGATATGGGCTGAATGGTCTCCTCTCATTTGTAACCTTTCTTGTGTTCGAATAGTATGAAAGAGGATCATGTACCTGTACAAAAGCAGGCGAAGAACAAGTAAACAGAATGTAAAGTGATGTATGATTTTAGAAAAAAATCCTATTTATTTTTTTTCTTTGAAGGAACTCTGACATCCTGCTGGATTAGGCTTGAGATATAATTTCTGAAAATCATGATCTGACCTCTTAAATGAAGCACATCTTTAAAAATGAATCTACTTTATAAGATGTTTCGATAAAGATGTTTTCAATAAAGAGCCTGTATTTTTGTCTTCATTCAAATTTATTAAAAATTAATTGGGCTTTCAGCTGTTAGTTCTGTTAGGTCAACAAGAGTCAGCAGTGTGGAGAGGTATTTAGGTTCCTGGACTCAAAACAGGAAGGTTGTGAGTTTAGATTAGAGCTTCACAGGGCTTATCTTTCCAGTGAATATCTTCCATTGACCAGCTAAAAGAACTGAGTGTCTTTAATCCTAAAAAATTAAATTACAATGAGACTTGATTAGGTATTCCAAATCCACCAAGGTATTGTCAAAGATACCACAATGTACTTCTTAAGAATCAACAAAGAAACACAAAAAAGTTTAAATTAACCAAAAGTGTTCAACACTAATAAGAAAAGATACTTCATCTACATTTGATACACATCATTTATTAACTACTAATTAAGAGTAACCAATATTGTTTCATTTATACAAATAAATAAAATGCATTACTCAATAAAGCCAAAAACCATACAATAAAAAATAAAGCCACAAATCAAACACAAACCAGGACTAACCATACCTGAGACAAATAATAATGATAATTAATGAAGTACACAGTATAAGACCTAATTCGTTTTACGATTCCTTCTTTAAATGAGAAATAAATTATATATAATTATATAATTATAATTATTAATTAAATGCAATCATTTTACTGCTGTGTTGTTTACAAATGTTGTTTATTGTTGACCGATCCATACACATCCAACAGTATACTGTAATATACTAGTACAAATAAGATTTAACAGCCATATCAATCTGTTTTGCTATGATATTTAATCCAGGTGGATGCTGCACATTGGTGGTGGTGGAGGGGAGTCCCCATTACCTGTAAAGCGCTTTGTGTGGAGTGTCCAGAAAAAGCGCTATATAAGTGTAAGCAATTATTATTATTATTAAGTCCTCTTCTTTAACATTTTACATCACCCATTCTATGTAGTACCTAACATATCCACAAGATGTCAGAGCTAAATCTCTATACTGTTGTCAAATGAACACGCAAGTAATATTTAAATCATTCCCCAATGAAAAAGAAAGAGAAAAACATTGGAAAGAAAAAAACGTCTCCAGTGAGACTTAAGATTTAATTCTCTCTTGTCTGTAGCATATTTATGTTTTAACATCCCTGTGGACTTTCTTCTTCCACATACAGTTTAATGGATGCAGTGGTTGTTCTTTAAATAGGACACATCCATATTAGTGTCACTGATATTTTATCTTTATAGATAAAAAGTTTTAAAAAGTGCTTACCCAAATATAATTAAACTCTAGGAAGAAAAGTGTAAGAATTGTTTCTCAGTCTTTTTTTTTATTTGTTGCCTATTTGCAAATTGAGATAAAGTAACGTGCATCCTATTCCTAGAATACTAACATGTGGTTATGTGCTAGCATTGTCAATACTATTACAAACTCTGTTTTTTTCTAAATTATGAAGGTTTACATATATATGATTATTAGATGTCATATTAATTATTTTGGAATCATCCCTAAAGGCATATAAGAAACCTAAATCTAAACTGCAGAAATGAGAAAAGCAATTCCCCAGGGAAATTTCACTGCAGTATTAAGTACCAGCAGAGTTGAAAGGCAATTACAATCTATGGGTTTATTGTAGTGGGATTCTATATATTTAGAAGCAGGATATATTTGAATTTTAAATCATACTTTCTGAAACAGCATAGTACTTTTTCAATAAGGCATAAATGTGTAATTTGTAATTTGTAATTTTCATCACCTTATGTTTGAAGTTAGATTCTGTGCAATGATATATACTGTATCTATAAAGGACTTTAGAAAGTTTATTGCAGCAAAGTAAACACATAAATATATAGCTAAGAAAAGAAAATTATTTCTGCACCTATACTGTAAATATATAAGATTTGATATACTTCTACTGCTTAAAGAACAGTTTTTTAGTATTCATGCTGATGGGTTTTATGGTTATTGGCTTTGAGACTTTTCAGTCGCTTCCATATTTTTTCTAAGAGCTCCTCAGAAATGAAAGTTGACATTTCAATTATTACATTAGCACTTTCGATTGTTTTCCACATTTCAGTCAGGCTGTATCTGAACTCTTCCGATACCCCTTTCACTACTGAACTAATCTTATAACTATTACATCATCTGGGGAAGACGATTACATTTGTTGTTTTCGCTAATAGCATTGTGTCTTGCTACTTTCATGTTCTTGAACTTTTGAACTTTGCTTCAGAAAATGGGAACCAGATTTTAGTGTTCAAATATTACAAAATCATAGTTCTACATCATTTAAGACTGTATCTTAAATACCAGGTAGTTTACCCATAAGAAATCTGTCATTATCACAGGATGCCGGATAGCTTTCTGTAGGAAATAATCTGAACATCTGTATGTCATGAACAAAAGCACATAGTTTTATTACGTGATACTAATGGACAAGGATTTTTCTGTAGCAGTACATATACTTGCCTGCACTCTGCTGGATTAATTAAAAGATCCTATTACAGTTCACTGAAAGAGCTGTGAGAAAAGGTTCACCTCACTGTGTGTAGGTATGGTGTGTGTGTGAGTGAATTGATCATCTAAAAAAAAACTTTTAATGGAATTGCCACATTGCCATCTAGTGGATTGAAAGAAATACACATTTATGTTTGCTATTTTGAACTACAGAATATAAAAAGTAGGAAAGTACACTTTCCACAGTGAATTAATTTTATTTTTTCTGACTCTCTGACATGAGTAATCTGGATTTTATAAAAATCCTACGTCCCAATGGTATAGATGCTACATGCATGCTATGTGAACATTTGCATAAAGTGAATGGATTTCCCTTCCAACACTGATTGCTTTCACTTACAACTCAACCAAAAGTACAAAAAGCAATAAAAGTCCTTGACAGCCAAAGGTCACACTATTGAAATCTTACTAGAAAAACAGGGTATACAATTACACATCAAAACTTTATGTAAAAATTAAATGTTAGTATGCAGCGACGACATCGACTTCGAGAACCAAGCCCTCGAAATGTACTCATTTTTTATCAACAGAGGATATCCCAGCAGTGTGATTGACAGGGCCCTTGCCCGAGCCAAAAACACCCCCCGGACCATCAACCCGATCAGGAACTCCCGCCGTAACAATCGCATTCCCTTGGTGCTTTCCTTACCACCCTAACACACTTCCTATCCCCAGGACCATTAACCAGAACTTTTCCATCCTACAGGATGATCCCTCCATTGGGGCCCTCTTTTCTGATCGCCCTATCATCTCATATCGCCGACCACCTAATCTGCGTAACCTCCTTGTTCACAGCTCCCTTGACCGCCCTCAACAACCATCCACACCAGGCACTTTCCCTTGCAAAAGAGCTCGCTGTATCACCTGCAAGTACACAGCCACCACCACACTCATTCAAGGCCCCTCAGGACAATTCCGGATCACCCAGACAGCATCTTGTACCTCCAGCAACCTTATTTACTGTATCTCTTGCAGTAAATGCCCAGCCATCTACATTGGAGAAACAGGAAGGAGACTCGGAGACCGCTTCAGAGAACACGTCAGGGCTGTGAAGATTAAAGATCTCTCCAAGCCCATTGTTTCTCATTTCACCTCTGACGGCCACGACCACACTAATCTCTCCGTCTGTGTTCTCAAAGACGGTTTTCCGAACTCATACATCAGAAAGACCACCGAAACTAAAATTATTCTGCAGTTAGGATCACACATTCTCCCTTCCCTTAACGACAGATTACTGTTCTTTTAAATTTTCTCCATTCATTGGACGTTTCATTTCACACCTCTCTGCACCCATTGTGACTTCACACCTCTTGATTGGCCTCTCTTTCTGTCCCCTGCTCCCGCCTCTCACTCCTCCTCCCTCCCAACCTTTGTTCTCCCGCCACTTTACCTTTGCCTACTGCCCTGTCTCTCTCACACCTGAAGAAGGCTCCACGGCCGAAACGTTGTATTCTCTTTCTTCTTCTTTTTTTCAGCATGGAATAAACCTATTACTTGTTCCTTTGCAGCCTACGCATGCTGACGCAGCTACCCACCTTAAATGTTAGTAGTTTGTTACAATAATGTTACAAGTATCATATCGGCAGCCATCAGAAAGTGCCACATCACCTCAGTGCCTCTGTAAGTATAGATTGCTGTAGAGTATTAAATATGTAATAAGCACAAATACCAGAACTATCCAAAAGTGATGTAAAACGCCTCAGGAGATATTCTTTATGCGACAGGCAACACTCCAGCAGAGACCATGTAAAAAAAAAACTTTGGCTACAAGTAAACTTTTCTAAAAAGTATAAGAGGCTTGGTAGCACAAAAATTAATCTCAATGTGCATGTAGTCTGGTTTTTGGAAGAGAGGAACACAAACAAAAATGATGAGGCACCAGAACCACTATTATTTCACATTTTTTCTATCCAGATAACGCAGTGTTGTTTCATACCAGTTTGTTAATTAAAACCACCCTTTACATTAATATAAAGTTAATTTCCTTTCAAATTGAAAAAATACCAATTAGTAGTAAATACTGTGTACCTGATCATTGATACATTCGTCTATCAACAAATGTGTAAGTCAGAACATCACAGTTTCGTAATAAAGAAATATGTGTATAAACCTATTCAAAATGTCAAGATTAATACTAAATAACAACTTTTTAGATAACATTGGTATTACCATTAAAAAAAAACTATTTTCCTGACATCAGCATTCCCCACTGTATTTTGTGGTTGGCTTTATGCAGTCAGGCAGCAATTCAGCATAATACTGTAATGATGTTACTGTCATGTGGGTTCATGGGAGGTTATTAGGCAAGGAAGGATAAACTCCCTACCTCCAGACACAGTGAATAAGCCTGAGAGAAAATAACCCTAATGCTCCACTTCTAGTACTCCAATAAACCTGAACTTTCAATCATTGCTTTTTATAGACCACCTGGGTGGAGAAAAATGACATGAATGCTTTCAAGAGGGAACCAGATAGCAAAACACCAGGTGAGACAAATCCTTTATTTCCATGAAGAAGCACTCCTTACACCCTGTTGTTCACACTAGTACTCATAGGACCTGCATAGTCCTAGTGTATCTGTGTCCCACATATCCTGGCCTGGTGCCATGACTACTACTATGTAATATTGATAAGTGATTGTAGTTTCGTGAAGTATGCAAGCAGTTAACACGTCAGTAACAGTAACTTCTGAATTCCAGAAGAATGTTTTTTTTCTATAATTTTGCCAGAAGAGACTGTGATGCAGAACTTCAAAAGAGATTAAGATGCCTTGAGAAATTAAAAAATAAAGAAGATATTCAGCATTAAAATAAATATATATACATATATTTAAATAAAATTTATAAAAAAAATGATATGCCATAATTAATGTCATACTTTGACAAAAGTGTTTGGGCACCAGGCCTTTAGTATTATGAGTGCCCATTCTGTGTTTCCTTCATGTTTTAATTTCTTTTATGTATTTTGGAACCATTTCCTGGCATCTTCTCAGTTATATATTTGAGTTCCATGATCAACTTGTGTTTCATCTGTGCAACAGCAGCTGTTTTCACAATGAAAAGGTCAATCCTGTAACCTTCATTTGTTATACAAATTCTTTTGTAGACATTGCAAAATGCTTAGGATCATTATTCTGCAGCTTGCATTCCCAGCAAACAATGGGCACAAACCAGGGTACACCCTGGATGGGACACCAGTCCATGGCAGGGCAGATACACACATTCAAGGTCAATTTTCCCAGAAGGCAATTAACACACCAGGATGTTTTTTTGGAAGAGGAAGAGGAAACCTAGAGAAAACCCACACATACATGGGGAGGACATACAAACTACACACAGACAGCACCCCAGGTCCAGAATTGAATGTGGTTATACAGATTCTTACCTTCATTTATCAGTTCAAGTGCTCAAAGTTGAGTTCCTGGTGTTCTCAAGAAATCACATGTTATTAGCTCAATGTTTTTTTTATATGATTTTGTTTATATACTGTAGGTCTAAAGTTTTACAGAAGACCTTTTTTAAAACTTCAGTACCTTAAGTCATTGGAGCTGTGGTATCTCAGGCACAAGGGCATCTCGCTCCTGACTGGAAGGTTCAGGGTTCAATCCCAGGTAGGGGCAAGCGATGTAGCTTGCTTTATTTCCTTCCAGACAGCTCCCAGGTCCGCTCAGCCTGCTTTCCAAATGAGTACTGGGGGTAAATCCTTCCGGGGGTAATAGGCTGACCAGAACGTGACGCTGACCACATCACCTCCAACTTCAGTGTCAGATGATTGTAGAAAAATGGTGGCCCTTGTCCCCCATTCCCCATTGCTCTTTATGGCCTGAAAAGGGACCTACCCTACCTACCTTACTGTATGTCAGTATCCATTGCTCAAATTTGATGACAAGAGAAATGGAAATGGTTCAGGAATAGCAAGGAACTCCCCCAGGAGGTAAACCATCTCATTGTTGAAAATCCCCAGGTATCCAAATTTTACCTCCTCCCCTAAAATCCACAAACCCGACACCCCTGGACGTCCCATCATCTCAGCATGCAACTGTCCAACTACTCACATCACAGCCTTTCTCAACAGCCTCATGAGACCACTGGTTGAAGGGTTTCCTTCATATATCAAGGACACCAACCATGCGCTCCAACTTTTTAATGATTTCCAGTTTCAGGGCCCAGAATGTGACCTAGCTATGCTAATGTTTTTGTCGGCTGCGTAGAAGAATGTTTCTTCTCTTCCTACACTGGCTTTGTCCTTGACCTCTACAGGCTATACATTGATAAGTGCGTCAGTACCGCCACATGAACTATCCCAATTCATAAAGCAACTAGTCAAATATTGCCAGGAAACACTTAGAAAAATAAGGGGTATGCATCTACTGTAATACAAGACCTTCCTTTTTTGGGGGGAAAGGGAAAAGTGTTAATATTATTTTTGTGCGCTGTGGTAGATGTGGGTTTCATCCAGTGTGTATCTTGCCTTGCACCTGTTGCTTGCTGGGATAGGCTCTGGCTCCCCTGCAACCCTGTGTGGAATAAAGTGGTTAGAAAATAGATGGATAGGTTGATTGATGATAACAACAATAATGATAATTCCTCACATTTCTATAAATTTCATCCAAAAGGATATCAAAAAGATTTGTGTATAAGAGAGCATCAATTTCATCTGTGTAATGCATCACAGTCATTATGTGGCACTGGATAGAGAAATTAACACCACATTTAATATCCTATGGGTCTAAGGGTCTTTTGTGTTGTTATGGATGTTTCTTAACCACCATTGGAAAAGCAACTGCACCTACAAGAATTACAATAAAAAGATTGAGAAACACTTGTCAAATATTGACATAACATGTGGTACTTTTTAAGTATGAGGAAGCCAGTAACAGAATTTCCTTGCATAACATTGCATCTTAATACATAGTTTATATAAAGGAATCTGGGTATTTATGATACGTAGAAATGGTGAGCACAATGCAAAACTTGCACGCTTCAGGTGATAACAAAAACTAATTTAATTTGTCTTGATGTAACTATTGAAAACAAATCAACACAATTAATATTCCTTTACTCAAATACCAAAAGCATGTACTGTACAGTAATACAAAGCCATATTTGTGGAAAAAAACTACTGTTACTATTGCAGCTTTCATATCCACCTTTAATCAGGGTGGTAGACTTAATTAAAAAATTAACTAAAAGGAAAAATCCAGTGAAGTTCTGGTTCATTAGATCATTTAATTTGTCAGCTTCAATAGTACTGCCAAGAAAATGCTTCATTTGTTAGTTCTGTCATTTTATAAGGGTGAAACAGAACAGATCGTTTCAGTGGTATATTTCATTAATTCTTGCACCTGGTTCTCATTTATAATCTCTTAAAATAATGTATTGTGTAGAATGTAAATCTGCAGTGTTAGTAACATTACCTTAGATGCTCTCTATTTTAGTTGCAGAATTTGAAGGTTAATTATGCCCTTATAAAGGTGTCGAAATAATAATTGATGTATATTGTTGCTAAAGTTATTCTTTTCATCATACGTAGTCCCGCTTTATTAAAAATATGAATCAACTTCCATATCAATGTAGTATATTTTTGTACGAGATAGTTATCCGCACATTGATGCATAGAAACCATGGGGTTAGGTGGAAAAAAAAATAACGAATAACATTGCCCTCAAACTATGTTTTTCTGCGCCGCAATTCTGCTTTCACACTTTCGACCTGTAGTATTTGTGTGATCCTGGGTATTGCGCACGTTTGTATGGGTTAAAAGAGGTTGATTGGGCTTTTCTGAGCAACCTCTTGAATGATCTCCCAACTCTGTTGTCATGGTTTCACGCAAGCAACGCCTCTGACCTTCTTAATTCTAGTCGGGGATACAGTGGCCTGTTAGAGCTGTAGCTTGTTTCAACTCTCGGTGCCGCTATTGCTGAAAATGTCTGTGGAGGATCGAGTTACACTACACCCCATCCCTAAGCCGCTCTATGCGCCGTTAGCTACAGGAGGAAGACTCAGGACAACACGCTAGGATAGGAAGCGTCTAGCATTACCGAGGCACCGCAGACCAGTCCGCGTTCGTGTAAGTGTTCTTTTTCTTCATTTTTAAACCAGCACTTTAATTTAATAGTTTGTACATGAATAAACTACAAAAGTGAAAGTCGATTTTCGACGCTGTACTGTTTTTCCGTTGTAAAAAAAACTGGATTTGTTGGCACCAATGTGGAATTAGACGGGCACTGACGATGTTTATTCTGGGGCATTGTTCTGGGACCGCTCGGATTATTTTTTTTGTTTTAAAACATGCATTGAAGTTTACTGTAATACTGCGGGTATTATCCGGACGTTTCGTTCGTGGAGGAGCCATTTGCTCTTAAAAATGCGGATTTCATCCTATGTGAATGAACTGCGTTGGAAAGCCCTGTTGCTTCAGCCAGGAGTGGGAGGGGGAAGGGGAGGCGGGTGCTGAGAAAAGCAAATTGCATTCCGCTCCAGAGGCACACAATGATACAGTATCCTGCTGGAAGGGTCGGTTGGGGGCACATGAAGGAGAATAACAAACAAACAAAGACATTGTAATGATAAGTTTGTGTCGCTTTACTCTGTGTACAGGGGCACAATCTTAATTGCATCACAGTCCTTATCTTCTTGCTCCATGAATGCTGATGCAGACCGAACCGCTGTCGATTTACTGTCTGAAATCACGGCAAGTTTTCAGAGGCTAACTGTACGCAGTAGCTTTAGTCTGATGGTTACATCAGTCACAAGCTGTAATTATTTAGAAAACCTATGTGGTCCTGACGCTGAGTTTTGGTAACTCATGTAATTATCCAAGTCCCTGGGCGTTTTAAGGCAGTTTATAACAGACATGGTCCAGAACTACATTTTATATCGTAAAAGACGATCAAAGCACATTTGTAACTGGTCTGAACTTCATTCATCCAACTCTGTTTCCACAAAATAAACGACTTCCTCGGGTTGCGAACAAATAACAAGAAACACAACAAAAACTTTCTCAAGTTTAAACCTTGAATCGCCCACTCAGTCCAGAAAATTGAACGATTTACTTCTTGAAAAACACGTTAAAACGTTAATTCTGGAACATTTTAAATATGAAATGTTTGAAAATGAAACTAGCTGTATACAATTGTATGTTGGGCAAGAATCTGGATGTAGTGAGATTATTTGTTTTTTACTTCGAATTCTGTAAATAATATGTGTTTGTGTAACATGTTGTACAGCATGTCTAAGAATGACTCCTAAAAATGACAACTGTTTCCTTAGAGCTTCTGTGAGAAGAACGTTTTTTTATTGCAGTCTGTGGAAGTAGACCTACAGCTAGTCGATTTTTAAATGACAAAAAAAAAACCACAGTATATACGCTTTTCTGAGTATGCTAAATAGATCAGATTATTTGTCTTTTAATTTGAGAGGCATGCATTTCTATTTTGGATAAAATGAACTTTTTACAATGTTGAATTATGTTTGTATGACTAGTTATATTCAGAATAATAGTAAACAAATAAGTTCCATATTGATTTGAAGGTATCTATTTTATATTTAATTATTTTTCCATGGTGGAAAGTAAAAAGAAAGTAGAAAAATCCCCACATTTGAAGTCACGTCTGACTATTTGCTTGTAGTTTCAGGAGATACAGAAGTAACAGAAGTACTATCAAGAAAATAATAACAGGGGCAGTGAATTCATGGTTTAATGCTTAATAAGTCTGATACAAATGTTTAAACAGAATTTGTAATTTGTTATTTAGGATATCAAAAAGGCCTTATTATTTGGGTATTCTTGTTCTACATTTATTACATTATTTAGGTATTTTTCATTTTAGTATATTTTTCACTTATATTTTTCTCTCTAACAATAAACTATCATCAAATGTATGAATTTAGCAAAGTGCTACTGATATTCACTTATATTGTATATATGACTAAAAAGAACAGACCTTAAGAAGTCTTTTTTTAAATTATATTATTGGTTTGATCATGACTTTGTGGACTACTCACTAAATACTTGAAGATTAAAGTTTTTAAATAAGTGTGTAAAGTGCTGAAATGTATTTGAGTTTACAAAGAGGTTAATTCCTTGTAGATAAGTATTTTAAAATTACTTTATTTTAAAAAAAATATTTAAATTTTAATTGACTTTACAGCACTTGGAAAAGCACACTAGAGACGTATCCTAAAGCCATATGCCAAGGTCACTTTATGTAGTTCAATTTAAGGCAATTTACAGATGCTAATCCTGCTGTAAGAGTATTAAGTGACAGCATCTTTGTTTAGTAGTGTTATATATAGTGCAATTAACAGTATTTTCACACATGCTTTAGTAATTTTAGTATTTGTGATGCTTAGTTTTAAACTATGCTATGCTTTGTACCAGAATCACTACGATTTTTACATTCTATGAAAGTAAAATCAATATTACATGTCTGTTCATGGAGATATTGTTCACATTTTATACATGTGCAGACAGAAGTAGCATGCTTTGTAGCACTATACACATCTAGATTTGTGCTTTTAATTCTTAGTGTTAAAGCTTTGGCACATTATACTTGTTTATCTAGTTTGTTGCTCCCCCAGTGTACCACTACAGTACAGTACATTGTTTTTAAGCAGCTTTACCTTTGAATGAAATCCACCTGTGGATCCAAGAGATGATCAGACTGGTGCAGATATCTAGTGCTGTCTGTGACCCAGAAATGACCGTTTTTATCTTAATCGCAATGTTTATTTCTGATAGGAGAAACTATGAAATGTTAAGAACGTACCAATTATTATGTATGTTTGAGTTGTAGTGTGCTTGAAAATTCCAGACATAACAGCAGCATAAGCAACAGCATAACTGTCCTCCCATACAAAAAGTTTATTTAATTGTGGCTTCATGAATAAGCACACAATACAAATGATCAAACATTTCTAAATTGAAAATTTGAAAACTACACCACTACAAAATTGTTTTCATGTTCCTTATTTAGCAAGATGTTCATAGTAGAGCAAATACGTTTACATTTTATTTGAGGGTATATTTCAAACCCATTATTTGCTACTTTACTAATAACATATTTTGTAGGAATATTGTTTTAAGGTGGAAAATCATTCTGCTGTCCATTTTACAGGTTTGAAGAACAAAATCAACATTATTGATTAAGAACTGGCTTGACATTTCTTTTGGAATAAAAAAATGATTGAAACAATAGGTAAGTACAGACATAATTTATCAAACAAATACTACACAGTTGGAACAAGACTGTAAATTTGTTTTTCATTTGTTTCTGTTTAAGTTGTGGATTTATATCCAATGGGAAGCTCTGATATTCACCCCCTGTTTATGAATCCCTGGTTTGCAATTTTTCGCTACAACAAAACCATTAAACATACACTCATACCCTTGTACCTGAACCTAATTCGTTCCTGAAAATATGTTCGGAAGGCTGGAGATCGTAAATTGAAAATAAAATTTCCATTATTTCTATGGGGAAAATTCTACCCAGTTCTGAACGAAGACAAGTTCGCTCAAAAACCACCCTAAACATATAATGCCGTACAGACCATTATAGCAAGCTTAGTGAACAACGCAATTCTATTCAAATAAACCCACTATAGCTGTAAAATAATTAATGATATCATATTTATGTTTTTCATTCTTTTGTAATAGATCTCTATCCAAGTGATTGGCTAGAACGATGTCCATACTGTTGTTGACTATAACACTAAATAGGAACAAGTAATAGGTTTATTCCATGCTGAAAAAAAGAAGAAAGAAAACACAATGTTTCGGCCGTGAAGCCTTCTTCAGGTGTGAGCAGCTACCCACCTGAACTATTACACTAAATAATCTTTTTCTCTTCCTTAAGATCCTATAATGAACAGCAACTACAAAACAAACACACAAAATTCTGCAAACAAGAGCACAAGCTTTCTCTGTGATCGTAAACAAAGCACTGCTGACTCACGACATTCTTAACCACACTACAATGTCGACGTTCTTAACCACACCACAATGTCGACGTTCTTAACCACACCACAATGTCGACGTTCTTAACCACACCACAATGTCGACGTTCTTAACCACACTACAATGTCGACGTTCTTAACCGCACTACAATGTCGACGTTCTTAACCACACTACAATGTCGACGTTCTTAACCGCACTACAATGTCGACGTTCTTAACCACACTACAATGTCGACGTTCTTAACCACACCACAATGTTGTGCGCCAGCTCAGAAACAAGCAGCTGTTCGGTGGTGCTGAAGTTCGCAGAAGTTTCTTGGCCAAAATCGGTCACTTTTGAACTTCAAAGTTTAGATTAGCAAAATGGTGTTCTTCTAACAATTACAAGGTGCAAATTTTTGTTCAGATAATTGAAAATTTGTATACTGAACATTCTCATATTGTGGTTTAAGTGTATATTTTTGTTTTTCACAATATGAACAACATTTTCGCTAAAATGAATGAAATGTCTTTGTAGGCAAGAATACATATGGAGGCTGTGATTCTTGGAAGATGTTCCCAGCATTTTAGGATTTTGTCAGCCAGTTTAGACTTGTTTATGTTATGTTGCAATGCATGCATGCTTTCTTATTATATTTTATTTTATCGAGCATTATCTGTGCAATCAATTTCCATAATAGGTTCAAAACCTGTGGATAAATCTCAGGGTGGTGCTAAGAAAGCAAAGAAATCACTAAAAGCAATAACCATGGTCTAGAAAATTGAAATAATTAAGCATTTGGATAAGGGTCAGCAATCAAAAGACATTTCTGTTTCTATGTCAACACATTTTCTAAAATTATCTGACTAACCCAGTAATCGTGCTTTGTGAAATACCTCCCTAATTAGTTAATATGATTTCACTGATGTTTCAGTGCATTGTACAAGTTTTTTTAGGTTTGTTTATATAGTAAAAAAAATATTTTGAGTCAAAAAAATGCTTGATATCTATTACGCTTGATATCTGGTGTCTTCTTCTACTTAATAGTATCAGGGGTGTTTTAGGGGTTGTACCAGTTATACCAGTGTTATGGGATCCTATGACAGTTATGTTTTAAATTTATGGATTTTCGCCATACAGATTTCAGTATACGAATTAAGTTCATAAACCAAGGATTGACTATTGATTGTTGAGCCACTTATTTCACTCAGTATGACTTAGTAAATTTTATAAGACTTCAATTTATTATACACATTGTTCTGTTAACACAAATGGGTGTAAATGTCAGTTAATTTGGATAAGAACATCTAATAAATACATTTTTAATACTGAGTTGTTGTTGTATTAATATGTATGTATCAGTTGAATATGAAAAAATACACTAGAAATACTACTTTTCATATTCGCTTACACCTCTTGACAGTCTGCTCCAGTATATTGGCTTGATTAAACACAGTGTAACAGTGCTTTTAATGTACTTTTAAATGTAGATACCCAGCGTGCCTTGCAAGCAGTGGAACGTCTCCAGGCAAAGCTAAAGGAACGTGGTGATGTCCTGACGGAGGAAAAGCTTAACATGTTGAAAACTGTACTTCAGAGCCCTCTGTTTCAACAAATTCTTACACTACAGACCTCTGTCCAACAGCTAAAAGAACAGGTAGGCTTGTCTAACATGTAGTATGTACTTTACTATTTTTAATATGAGATATGCAATTCACTTTTTCTACAAAAAGGAGGATTATGCAGGTAAATGACGTAGCAGTGAATATATTGCAGAATAATATAAATAATATTTTTGTTTTCCCTTCTGATATCACTGTCTGTTATTAGGCAAAACACATACTGTACATTGTTCATATGCAGTAATACCATAGTCTGGCTAGAGTACTTTATAATAATGATTATATTCAGTAATACAAATATACATATTCTATAATATAATATGAATCTTTATAAATATCATATACAGAAATATAACATATGCATATAAACAAAGTACTTTAACAACACTTTGGACATGTATTTCCTAGTAATAGTAACTAGTTTGCAAACTAATAGTAAATTAGTTTGCCTACAACCCACGTTTCCTGAAGGAGAAGAGTTGCCACCAACCAGTGGGGTTTCCTTGAGGACTGAGCATTTATACCAGTGCTGCAGATAGGCCAGTCAGGAGTATGATGCCCTATCTCCATCTGAGGTGATAAACCTCCAGGGCTTCCTCTTGCATTTACGAACCCTGCACAGGGACTGCTAAGTGGCCCAAGGAGCTTGGTGGCTTCTCTTCTCTTTCAGGAAAGTGTGGTAACTGGGGTATCTTAACGTTTCCTTTCATTTTAAAGAGTAGCCACCAACCAATGGGAAAGTATAGCAGTGCTGCTGCATGGAAAGGATGGTGGGAAATGTTGGCTAAGGTGAGGCCTTTGGTTGGGTAATAATATTTTCTATCACCAAAGACAACAATAAGGCACTACGATTGAAGGTAAAATCCAGAGTGATAGGGGCAACTAAAATTGACACCTTCTCACTGTCTGGGACACGGTGCTACATCAGTTAAGTTTGCAGGTATAATAGACACAAGCCAAGGGGGCTAGGTAGCCCTAGGAAGGTCTTTGACGTTTTAAGATTCCTGTCTGCTTCAGCAGTGTGGTCTGGTACTTAACTATCCCACAAGTGTCCTGGTGTTTTTTGGTAATGAAGTTGTGTCTGAAGCAGGGAGCTCAGAGCCCATCATGGGCATCACAGCAGGGGAAAGGACATGTAATAGCTTAACAGTAGAAAGGTGTCAGAAAAGGAATGGTTTGGTAAATTTTAACGCTAAGGCAACACAGTAGTTCATCAGCCTATTCAACTCTTTGAACTGAGTCAAGATCCTGACAGTAATTCTAGCAGAATAGGTAAAAATGCTGTCTTCTTCCCATGGGGGTGGCAATTTTTTCATTGTTTTGTGGCTACATTTGGAGTGAGAGGAAGGTCTATTTTATTATGTAAAACTATATAGAATTATTTTTCATGAGCCAACAAAATATTTAAAATCCATAACATGAGTACATGAAATGATACACATTTCAAAATATGTAAATGCATGAGCCATCTGAAAATATAAATAATGTTTTAATTTACCACATCAAACGTTTACACTTGTGAGATTTATTATTTTACTTTGTTGCCCTTTAAGCACTAACAGTTATTTTAGCTTCAATTAGACTGGGTTTAATCTTGATAGATGTACTTAATATGGATGATTTCCTAGTAAGAATTAATCACATTAGTTATAAGTAGATTACATAATGAATAGATTCAGTTAAACAAAACTCTTCCATGTCTGTAGTTACTTATTGCTATTTAACATTTCCAGGGTGGTGAAGTAGTTCTGTCAAATCAGACATGCTGCAAGATGTTCAGTACTTTCCATGAATGTTTGTGTCCGAGGTGAAACTATGCCAGAAATGTTGTAGGAGGTGCTGATAAAGGACATTTGAGAAAGAGGAATTCACTTAGTCATGTGAGGGGAACTCTGTATAGTTTAGAAATCTGCAACCTCAACAATCCAATGTTTATATTTGTATTTAAATAGTTTTTACCATTTATACAATTTATGGTATACCTATAGTTTAACCAAACCATACCATTATATTTAACAATAATCAAAGTCCATTTTATAAAGGTTTGTAGAAACTTAATATATGTTTATGTGTATATGTATTTTAGCCAAGAAATAGAACAGTAACATATCATTTAAGTTAATCCTGCCAAAGTTCTACCAGCTCTCCAGCTCTGCAGAGTCATTCTTTTTTAACATTGCCTAGATTCAAGGGGTGGGAGCTTTAATTGTAAGAAAAAATATATATAATTAAAATTCCAGCCCCAACTACTATGTTACTAGAAATAAAATGGGACTCATTGGTTGTTGTTTTTTTAAGCAGAACCAATTTAGAAAAAAAGATTCAATTTGTGCTTTATTTCCTGTTCAGAGACCAGGAGTTAGGCTGTTTACATGGGCCAGTTGGCCAAACTCCTTCTAAATATCGCCATGGCAACATCCGTCTCAGAGCTATGGCAGGGAAGCTGTACTATGTGAAGTGGGGCAGAAACAATTCCTTAAATGCACAAGAATGAAACTGGGCCTTTAATCCGCTTATCCTGGCTGGCCAATAAAACCCACATGTACGACAGGCATAAGCCTTACATTTCTCTTGTCACATATTCGGCAGAATCCACCTTCATAAAAGACTTAGAGCAAGCTACAGAAGCAGTATGATTTTCCATAATTATTAAAAAACATTATCCCCAAAACCCAGAAGTCGAACTAATCAAATTCCACAGATTCAAAAATTGTGAAATAACTAAATTACATGTAACTATTTTTTATATGGGATAGTTTTCTTTTTAAGTACACTATTATATAGTGTAGTATGTCTTGTAAGTGAGAGAGATTTGCAAGACAAGCTTTAAAAATAAATTATACTTATTTTATTTACAGTTCTTACATCTAAAGTTTTTTAAAGCATTTTTATACATGTACAGTATAGATGTTTCCAATTAATGCCCTTTTCACCTAGGCCTGGAATAATGCCCCGTACATAAAAAATATTTTTACAGAAACATTCAACAATTAAAAGTGTATTTTAACACACATTTATCTATTCATTGTCTTTCCTTTATAAAATGTTATAGCTGGAGAATATGGTTTGTGAATATTAAAATGGTTTTATGACATACTGTAGGAAATGAGAACCATTCTTAATAGCATATTCAACAACAGTTTAAGATAAACCATCAAGCCTTTCATTGTTTTCATGAACTGGTCTTGTTTTCTAAAAAGAAAGAAGATCCTGAAATTTTGTAGAAAATGTGTATTCTGTGAATTTTATGTTATTTGTGGGAGAGTATATTGTTCATGGATATTATAACAGTATCACCACCTGGGATTTCAACCTACAACCCTATGATCATGAGACTAGAGCTCTCATCAGCACTCTTCACTATGCCATGAGTGCTCCATGGCATGAATGTTTTTTTAACTATTTTTTTTCTGTGATGGAATTTGTATTCTTCTTTTTGTTGTGGGCTTAAGGTGGATGCAGGTCCTGCATCGCTATCTCCGAATACCGAACTGCCTCAAACCATTAAGCCGGGGCTTTGCTCACTTCCCTTGAGTGACTCGTATGTGTTAGCACAACAGAATGGCAATTATGGTATACAGAGAGACACCCCAGCGCTTTCAATTACCCCACAGATAAATGGCAAACCTTCAGTGGACGAGTTTGAGCACTTAATTCGTTCAATGGCTCAGGTAAGTGACTGAAGCCTTTATATTTAATAATAATTATAATTGCTTATACTTATAGAGTGCTTTTTCTGGACACTCCACTCAAAGCGCTTTACAGGTAATGGGGACTCCCCTCCACCACCACCAATGTGCAGCATCCACCTTGATGATGCGACGGCAGCCATAGTGCGCCAGAACGCTCACCACAATCAGGTTTACGGATATTGACCTTGAGACTATTTTTATTATTACATGACTGGTAAAGCCATGATTTGATTCAGGTCTATCACGTTAATGGCACTCAGTTGAGGAAAACATAAGCCAGTTAGTATTCAGAATCTTCAATTTACACCTCTAGTAATATTTCTATGTGTAAGTGGTATTAAAAAAAATCTAGCAGGGTTGGTGTGGAATAGGTGTACTGCTGTGGCAGGGGTCAGCATGGACTGGCGGCTCAGTTTGAGAGTTTTCAGCCAATGTTTGTTAACATAATGTTTTTAAAATGTGCACCACAGCAAGTGACTTAGACATTGAGTCAGTTGGCACTGCTGTTGGTTATTTTGCTTCCTGTGATTTATTATTTAAGCAGTCACCACCAGGGTCTAGTGAATCTCTTTTCAACATGACTTTCTTCTGGATATAGGTTAGACATGAACGTGTTTTGATGTGTTGAATGCTTGTTTGGGGAATTTTCTCTTGACATGTGATTTAGCAAATACAGTGTGTAACAAAACTTATCTTTGATGTGAATGGTGTGACTTCTGTCACTTTGCTCCCGACTGCTCCTTCTCAAAGGTAGGGCTCAGATCATTTTTAACTGGTGACATAACAGCAGCTGAAAAGTCAGTGGTATGAGTATGGGTGAAGACTGAGATACACTTAAAACACACTTGTCTGCATTCATTTGCTGAATCATTCTGATGAAGATAGTTTTTGCCTTTTTTTGTATCGTATAAGTTCCTATTTTTTATGTCTTGATATGTATATGTTCTGTTTTGTTTTTTTTTCTTCTGCTTTGACGAAAATAACATTTGTTTTAATAAGACAATAGCAATGACTTTATAATATTAATAAACCATCATACCAAGTACTTTGCTGTCCTTTCAACAGGGCCGGTATGTAATGCATATTGAGCTGGTTAAGCCAATCTCCGGAGGGCTGGGCTTCAGTGTAGTTGGTTTAAAGAGCGAAAACAGAGGAGAACTGGGAATATTTGTACAGGAAATCCAGCCAGGAAGTGTGACACACTGGTAAGTAAGCATGGCTGAAAATGTGATCATGCTTTTTTAAATTTACCTTAAGAAAAAAAAGTTGTAATTTTTGCAATTGTTTGTTGTTATGTTTCATATTCCATTTCCCTTTCTTTCATGCATGAAAAATAAATGTAACTGAAAAATATTTTTCCCATACAAACACAAAGTACAGTGGTTCACAAAATAAAGGGAATATGAAATACATGTTATTCATTCTTTATACATGTCATGTATGTGCCATAAATTAACACAAAATTAGCTAGCGTCACATTAATCACGTTAGTTATTTACCATCAGACTTTAAAGAGTGCATGTTTTCAGCCCTAGATATAACATTTAACAAGTATGTTTACAATAAGAGAAACAATATTTCATTTATTAAACTTCCTCCGTTTTGCAGTGATGGAAAACTGAAAGAAGGAGATCAGATTTTATCCATCAATGGGCAACCACTGGACCAAACTATCACTCATCAAGAGGCTATCAGTATCCTCCAGAAAGCCTCAGAGAAGGTTAATCTCATTGTAGCTAGAGGTCCTATCCCACAGCTGGCTAGCCCAGTGGTCTCCAGGACTCCCTCTGCAGCCAGCACACTCTCTGCTCATTCCAGCGCGGTAGGAACTCACTGAATACATATTCTCACATTTGTTCTTTTGTTTTGCATTAGTTTTTTGAAGGATACGTATTATTTTGGTTTGTCTACAAATGTTGTTATCAGTAGTATAAAATTTGTAGTGGAAAAGGATCATTTCTTAAATGTAGAATTATGTAGAAACCTGTTTCTTTTGTCCTTTCTTTAAAGAAGAGGTTTTTCATAATTGAGATTATTACTTATGATTCTGAAATGATAAATAATGACTGTTACAATAATGTCATGTGTTCTGCATTTACCTTTTTAATCTCTTATTACTCTCCTATCAAAACCTGAAGACACACTGGCAGCACATGGAAACAATTGAGCTGGTGAATGATGGCACGGGTTTGGGATTTGGCATTGTGGGAGGAAAAAGCACTGGTGTAATTGTGAAAACTATCCTGCAAGGAGGAGTAGCTGATCAGGTACAGCAATTATTTTTATAGAAGCTGTTGTCAGATTTGGTACTTTCCTAAGGAATAAGGAATTGCAAGTGAGACTGGTTGTAAAATAAACAACATTCTATCTCTACAATTTAGTAGAATGTGAAGCTTTGTTTTTGCCTCAATTAGGATGGACGTCTTCGTAGCGGAGACCACATTCTGAAGATTGGTGACACTGATCTGCATGGAATGGGCAGTGAGCAGGTCGCCCAGGTGCTCAGGCAGTGTGGTAATAGAGTGAAACTTGTTATCACAAGAGGAGCGATAGAGGATTCTTCAGCTCCTCCTGCTCCAGTTCTGCCTCCAGTGGTGGAGCTGCAGGTAAGCTTAAAGGTCACTGAATATATGGTAATTGTAGCCATATGCTATAGAGAAATGTGGTAAAAATATTACTAGCATAGGAAATGGTAATGCCTTTTGGAACGTTAAGGTCTTAAGCTTACGATAACAATTGTGGAGGATTTTCCTGGTTTACAAGAATTGTTAGGAAACATGTTTTTTCAATTTGCTGTTTGATTAAGATTTGCCTATTTATTATACAATAGTGATTGCAACAGGTTTGGGTGAACATCACTATGTTCCAGAAATATATAACAAAAAAGGTTTAATCTGGTGGAGTTACAAACATTTGTTTTTGTCATCAAATCTGAATTTATCTCCATTTCCTCATCGCTACAAAAGTACACATTATTAACCCATAAAAAACCATAGATGCGTTAGAGCCTGGAACTTACAATACTTACCATTGTAAATTTATAATATACTTATGGCTACCCTCTCACCAGCTTTTACTAGAAATACTGAAAAACCTATATTATTTGAGTCTATATCCTATTTTATAGTCTTACACTGGTATATACAATATGGCAACTATAAATCTAATAAATAAATGAGAATCATGAAACAATTTAATAGTAAAATAATTGTATTTATATACATACATTTTTTTATCAAGTAAATAATATACATAATTCTTACATGTTATTCTGAATTAAAATATAAACATACAGATCATGAACTGAAATACAAAATATAAAAAAAAGTAACATACTTGATATACTTGCGGATAACTACTGTACATGATTTCATTTAGTTTACTATGTCACTGTGATACATAGGTGAGGAATGCCTGCCATGCGTGATGTGAATTTTACAGACATTAGCCACAGGACCCACCTCTGCATTCCACTTTTGTTTCTAATTCGACGAGGACGCTCAAACTCAATTGCCAAACATTTTTTTGTTATTATTTTAGTGTGAAATGACAGATTATGAAGAGGATGATATTGATGCATTTGATGTGGAGCTAACCAAAAATGCACAGGGTCTGGGAATAACTATTGCTGGTTATGTAGGAGACAAAACCTCTGGTAAGCATGTTTTTTCCATTTACAATCTGTTAGATTTTCTGTGTAGCAGATATTATGGTCAAACTGTGGTTGTTAAACCATAAATGTGAAATGTGCCTTTTATGTTTTTTATATATATAAAAACATTAATTTGTTTGTATTTTTTTCATAAACAAATGCATAATTCCACACACACTAGTGCCTGTCACTAAAATATTTCACTTAATAAAAAAGCTAGTTAAAATCCACTGATGTTTCTTATGAATTCATTTTCTTCCCACAGTCTGTAAATATGGATTTCTGATCAGAAGTCCTTCTCTGATCTCAGTTGAATTAACCTGAATCTTTACTACTGTTGCCCAGAATGAATCAGAGTTCAGCAAACCTTTAAAAAGTTCCTTGAGAAATATTATTGTCATTAAATGTGTTCATATTATTTAACTAAGTTAATTAATGAAAATTCATTATTTCATTCAAAGGCCTTAGTGTTGTCTGTGATTGTGTTTTGTATCAGCAAGAATTCATATGTTCCAATGTTTCAACATTTCCCTAAATTGTCCCTTACAGTGTGTCTTTTGTCATTGTAGAACCCTCTGGCATCTTTGTGAAAAGTATAACAAAAGGCAGCGCTGTAGAGCAAGATGGCCGGATCCATATTGGTGATCAGATAATAGCTGTAAGTGCATCTAGAGAAAGTGCTTTTTCCCAGTATGTACAATATTTCCTCCTTATTATGGAACATAAGAATGGTTACAAAAATGAGGCCATTAAGCCCATTTATACCATCTCAGGGAGGATCTCAGCTTCAACAGCATAGCAGGGTAGCTTGTTCCATGCTCATTTAAACATCGTTTCAGCTTATGTCATCTGGTCTAGTTTTCACTGACTCTCATGATGTCTGTTTGTCAGTACCTTTGAAGATTTCCCATACCTGAATCTTCTCTGTTCGAAACCGGAAAAGTTCAGTTCTTTTGATCTGTCAGTGTAGATCATTCCTTTGAGACCAGAAAGGTATCTCATTGCTTTTCTCTACACTTATTAGCTAGAAGCAATCTTTTTTAACCAAAATGTTACACTATATTTTAAATGGGACAAAATATAGACAGTCCAAGTAGAAAATGTTCTCAATGTCTTGAGAATTGTATAATTTTAATTTAAATTGTATAATTTGTACTATATATCCAACATTTTGCTTGCTTTTTTATCCCTTCCACACATTGTCTTGATGATGTCAATTACATGTTAGCTTAAATACTTAAGTCTTTTTCATTAGGTTGCTCTTCAAATTCAGAATTTCCCACTTTTATCTGTAGTTTTGCTTTTGCTTCCTGCATGAAATACTCAGCACTTGTGTACATTAAACATCACCTGTAAAGTGTTTGCACAATCTTGAATTATATCTTAATATTTTTTACTTTCATTTGCTGTATTTCCTTTTATATATATTTAACATATATGTCTTCAAAGCATAAAATACTGCATACTGCTTGATAAATACAGAGTGGTATATATATGAACATTAGTATTGCTTGGAAAAGTCTCAGTTCTCATTATTAAGTAACAGTGATGGTGCTTTTCAGGAAATAATAACAAATTAAATCAATATTGTGATTAAGAGGAAAAGAAAGGTGTTACTTAACAACAAACTTAGTAAAATGACTGTTGTTGGGAAATGCTTGTTGTTTTAATGCTCACTTTGTTAATATTCTATACTGTAGACCCAGTATCAGTAGCAGTTTCAGTTGTGTACACAATTCAGAGATTGTGAATGTTGAAATCCTTCACTGAAATGTTGTTTTGTAAGACAGGCTTTTATATGACAGTTCTAATATATGAAAGGATAGTTAACAATCACCATGGTAATGTAGCTTGTATGGTCAGATCATAAATTAAGACACCACTGAAAGCCTGCTACATACAGCCATTGAAACCTCAATGTCCAAAGTACAGCTTCTTATTTTTAAGCTTATTCTTCTTTCAACAAAAAGTACAAGTAAGTACTTCTTAATTACAATACTAATATTTTTAAAATACTGCTCTTTAGAAACATTTATTTTATATACACTTAATGTTGTACAATACTGCAGGGAAAATCTTCCTTCATGTAGTAAACAGGTCAATTTAAATGTTATATTTAATATCGGGAAAGCTCATTTCTGAATATTGATGTACATTGTCAGATAAAAGAGCAAGATATTTGTTGTCAGTTTTTTATTCTGTTGTGTTCTGAGAAGAGGTTTTGCTTAAAAGATGCTGCGTATTGTATTGCTTCTGTAGGTGGATGGGACAAACATACAAGGTTTCACTAATCAGCAAGCAGTGGAGGTTCTGAGACACACAGGGCAGACAGTGCATCTGAAGCTCATGAGGAGAGGATTCAGACCCGAGGAGCCACTGATTTCAGAACACAAACCTCTGCCCAAAGTTGTGAAGGAGCTTGCTGTTGACAGAATGGATTCAGATATTACAATAGGTATTTTCCCCGTACAATATACAGGACAATCATAAAGCTTACATTAAAATTGAAATTGAAAATGTCCAGAGTAAAATTAGCTGTATTTTAAAGTTATATGATGGAGGTTATGTTGGAGTATCAGTACGTGCTTTATTTCACCATTATTTCACCTTATGATTATATATTTTGTAGAATTTAATCTTCTGCCCATTATTTGGAATTGATTCCATAAACCTACTAACTGGGATAAACCTTAAAATGTGTATCCATGGATAAAGCACCAAGGGTAAAATTTTACACTAAACAACAGTTTTTAGATGGTGTGCTACTCGTAATGAAAATACACTTCATGGTTTTAGAAATATTTTGTTATAGTCTGTGTGAAACAATATATGTTTATTTTTCAGAGGATAGTGATAGAAAACAAAAACCGTACCCATCAATTTGTGGAAGTTCAAGCATAACTCCTACAGAGGATGAACAGATACAATCAAAAGAGGGTGAGAAATCTCACATTACTGTATATACACAGATACTCAAAAGAAGAAATAACAAGTGCATTATTTGATAGAGAAGAGTATATTGAATACTCATTCAAGTTCTATCCATCTTCTAATAAAAGTATCTAATTATTCATGAAGATTTTTATTAAGATGCTCTTTTGTTCAATAAAAGTAAGACTTCTTACTTTCTAAAAAGACGTCTTAGATTTTAGAATATTAATCATAATAATGAAAACATATGATATCAGTTACCTTTTTTGATATTAAAAATTTATATTTTAATTCCATATTAAAAGGTTTTTATAAGAAATTCCTAGTTCTGGAACTCACAACTCCAGTTTTCATTCCAGCCTAGCTCACAGCTGTTTATCTGAATCGTTACAGAAGTAACATTTTGATTTTAACCAATTTTAATTGATTACAGTTTTCTTTTTCTTACATTGTTAAAAATTGTACATGATGCAATGTTAAACTGAAAATATGTAGTATAAATTATACAACATCTTTTTACAGCTGTAGACATTGAACAATATTTCAATTCAGAAACTTTGTAGTTCAATTAAAGGCCCAATTACATAACTGATAGTTCAGCTGGAATGAAATACAGACTCAAGGCCAGCCAGGGGGTTGTAATTCTGTCCCTGAAAGCCAATGTATCGTTAGGTTTTCAATTTTTAATTCCTGCTCATTTGCTATGTAAGACTACTTACAGAATCTGTAGGACTTGGCACTTCATACCTGGGATACCAAACCTCAGCACCAGGTTCACAGGGATCAGGACCAGGATTCTAGTTTGTATCCAATAATAATTCCAACATTTTGTGTTTTATGACGATGCTACCCCAGATGCTAAAATAAAAATATTTTATTAAATAATCGGACCTTAATCATATCCTGTTGCTTTGTTGGAAGTTTTTTTCACACCTGTTCCTTGGGAATTTCTGTTCTCTATTTGTCATTGCAAAGTTTGATCGATTTCATACATTTGATCCTTGGTATTAGAAATAACTTTATTGTTGCCGAGAAAAGAAACAGACAGAATTCTGGTTTATCTGTCCTTAGCTTTTTTAATGAATCTTCTCCTTGAACCATTGAAAACATTCCTCTCCAGTCATCACTTAATGATGTACAGGTATAAATGGGAACTATGCCTTCTGAAACACTCCAGTAATAAGCAGTTTTAGTTCTGCATTACTTAAATTCCAGACACCTGTAATTAAATCTGTTTAGCTTAAATGAGTCCTTAAGCGCTTGTTAAAGGTACATGGTTCATGCTAATTTTTAATTTCCAATCCAACATTTACTTACCAAAAACTTATAAATGAAGTTTAATGACATGTATTAATTTTAAAGAAAAATTTTCATTTTTAACAGTTTCACAGTGGAAGACTAATCAGATAATCCAGTTAAAAAGCTTAATAGTTCTGATGGAATGAAAACCAGAGACCACAGCAGTTTAGCCAGGACTGAAGAATGACAATTTAGTGCATTATAATGGAAGTCTTAGAGAGATTCTATACTTCCAAACACCAGCATCTACTAGTTATCGTCCTTTTGAGTTCTGACTTGTATAAGTGAACTCATATTTTACAAAATAGACCTTTTGTGATTCGTTTTTAGCCCTAACATGGTTGAGATTTTTACTTTTATGTTACAGAAATATCTTCTTAATTGCTCGTTTTTTTGTGTGGTATAGTGGTTAGCACTGCTACTTCGTATTGTCACGGAACTGGGTTCAGTCCCATCTTGGGATACTTGCTTGTCTGCAGTTAGATGAATTTTATGATGCAAATTATCAGTTTAATTAAAGATTAAGTAAGTAATTCAAATTTAGAAATCCATAGTGTAGACTGTGTTTTGTTGAGATTTAGTTTTTAATATTTTAAGGAACACTGTTGACTGCCGTAGAGGAGGAAGAGCTCAAGAAAAAGTGGCAGTCTTTACTTGGTCCCAGCAATGAAGTTGTGGTAAGCAAAATATAAGTAAATATTTGTTCCATTAAAGCTATTATTATGTACAGTTAGCATATTTTCTGTTTTGGATATGGTAGAATTACTTTAATTGTGCATCATTTTGACTTTATATTTTAAGTTTCGTAGTGCTGACTTGGCTGATTACTTATTTGATTCTTAGATGTTTCGTAGTAGTGGCCTGATACATATTCTGAGATTACTGGCCTTGAACTATGTTAATCAGGTTGTCCCAATTCGCAGTGTTGCAAAATGTCTTATCAGACACTTCCAGTTTCTTAATGTTTTATCTGTAAAAGACTTAAACACAATTCTCCATTTTAAAAGCTCTCCAGGATATGTTATTTGTTTAAAAAATAGTATACAGTTTAGAGGATTTTCTGCTTTAAGGATTAACATACAATATGTTTGATTTTCATTATGAAAATATCTTGAGTATTTATGATCTGTAAGGTTTAAGGGATGCTAATATACTGTAAGCAAAATTTAAATATTTCTCACGATGTTGTTGCTTAAACAGTTTTTCTCAAGGTGATTTCTGATGCTGTAGCCTTTAAATATATGAAGAGATTATTTTCACATAGACATCCTGTATAGTATGCAGTGTAAACAAAGTCCTTTTTCTAGAGTTTAGATCATTCCTCAATACCTGTGAATTGTAAGGGAAATAATGTGTATACAAAAGTCAGCTCTCATAATTAAAAATGTTTTTGTCCCTATGTTTAGGTTGCTCAAGTTGAAAAGTTTAGTGAAAGCAGTGGCCTTGGCATCAGTTTGGAAGCATCCTCAGGGCACCATTATATCCGTTCAGTTCTGCCAGAGGGGCCAGTTGGACGCAGTGGAAGATTGTTCAGTGGGGATGAACTCCTTGAGGTAACAATCGTACTGAAACTCTGTAAATACTGCATATCTTCCAACACTACACATGCCTAAATTCCACGTGTGAAGAGACATATTAACAGTTATCATTATCTTGCCTTCACAGGTAACATACCGTAAGCTCTGTAGCTACATCTCTTAGGGTTCTATGTAGGTGAAAAGCACTATACAAATACATTTTGAACATAACATTCAGGCTACATAATTATTGTTACTGTATGTAGACTGGATACAATCAAAATTGGAAAGTGGCATATATGCTCTTAGTCCCTCCCAACTGGAAGTGGCTCTGATAGAGTGTGTCCATGTTGTGAAAGATGTCCTAAGAAAGAACAAAGTAAAATAGGGTATTTTTCCACATACTTTATAACTGTTGATGACCACAGTATAGTTTTGTTATTGATTTCAATTTACTGAAACACATTCTGATGATTAAGAAGCCCTGTTTGTTTCTAGGGAGCAAATGTGACCTTGCTCGCAACATGTTTCTAATATTATAAGCTTGTGGCATCTCAGGATAATGTGAAAGCTGTTAACAATGATGAAGTATTTGAATATTCTGTTGTTTGCTTTTGTAATTGATTTGAGAGACACTAAGATGCTCATTCAATGTTTGTGTGTACCGAGTGTGTACCCAGATATAAACCCAGCTGTGTATAGGTTAAATAAGTACTTTCATATTCATTTTACCATATAATCCTGTAAATCAAAATCACAGTATATTTACATAATTTTAGGATTTTGCTACATTCCTCTGTCTTCAGTGTTTATATTACATTTTTATTTTTTTTATTACAAAATTATGTTTTAGGTAAATGGAATATCGTTAATTGGTGAAAACCATAAGGAAGTCATAAGCATTCTCAAGGAGCTGCCTGTATTTGTGACATTGGTGTGCTGTCGTCCAGCTTTGCTATTAGACAGTGACAGTGATATAGGAGGAAAAAATGGCCTCCAAGAACATTTTGATGAACCAGAACAGAAGGTACGTCAATCCGTGATCTTTGGCTCTCAAATCCTTACCTCTACAGCATATTCGCTGGTATGTTTTTTAACATTTTCAAATATTTGCTTATTTTTAGGTGAACAGATCTATACACTATCAATTATATGATTATTATTATATTAATAGGCATGCAGTCTATGTTCTATTATACAAACTATATTATGGTGAGCTGTTTTCTGAAGAGCTTTTAATTGCTGCATCAACACAGCTTTTCTTCTGCTGAAAAAAGTTTTAAGATTTGTTTTTATTGAGACAATAATACCATAATGATCTGAAAACTTCCAAAGGTACAGTGTATCTATACTTGTGCATATGAAATGAAAATCAAAAATATTAAATATGAGTAGGACATTTTTAAATTTGTGACTTAATAGTAATGTTTTATATCTCTTTTTCAAGGTACATTTAGATCTTGGTGATTGTGTTGGTTCCTCGGAGACGGATGATATTGTGAAAGAGAATGTCACTGAGGAGACTCTAGGCTCATCCTTAGCCATGTGGGAAACAGAAATACAAGACATTGAGCTAGAGAAAGGAGACATGGGGCTTGGCTTCAGCATTTTAGACTATCAGGTAAGACAATATTAGTCATCTACCATGTACAGTAAGAGAACATAGAAATTGGGAGATTCTATTGGATTCTATTAGGATTCTATTGTTTTGCATTTTTTCTTTAACAGTTATAACCATCCTGAAAATAAAAGATTTCCTAAAATATGTACGGAAAGTGAGCAGTTTCAGAAATTGAATTATTCTGCTTGTGATTTTCTTAATGAAGTGTTTTTTCCCATTTTAGAGAGGGAGTAACACAGATGTTCATTTAGTTCTCATCCAGTGGAGTGCATTAATCAGCTAATTACTTATAAAATGCTGTAACTTGCACCTGAAACAGGACCCTGTTGACCCAGAAAAAACAGTGATAGTGATCCGCTCCCTGGTTCCTGATGGGGTGGCAGAAGTAGATGGGCGCCTACTCCCTGGAGATCGGCTCATGTTCGTTAACGATACAAACTTGGAGAATGCGAGCCTGGAGGATGCAGTGCAGGCACTGAAGGGTGCACCAGTGGGAAAGGTCCGAATTGGAGTGGCCAAGCCTTTACCTGTAAGGTCCTTAATGTTGTCTTTCGAGGAACATCATAACATGTGCATGTGTTTGAATGTGTGTTGTGTCATACAGCTAAGTACCTGATAGAACTGCATCCTATTACATCACACTTGAATTTTTAATCAGTAGGCAATTGTGTAACTATCTTGCATTGCACTTCATTTTTACTTTTTACTTTAGTAAAAAGTTAATTGCACAGTAGTGAATTACCACCAAATTGATTTTTTAAATTCTAAATAAAGGGGAGCAGTAAATGGGAATCGGTTCAGCTTTTAGATTTTTTCTCTTTTTTAATCTGCAACTGAAAATGGGAGCCAGTTTTATAAACAATTTTATATTCCAACTTAAAGTTGTGTAGGGATGGCTGTAAATCAGGTCGTAATGAGATCAGAGCTGAAGTGGGCTTAAAAGATCTATAAATGGAAACTTGGATAGTGCCTTGTGGAGCAGTTACTCGAACTAATTCTGTCTCCTTACAATTACAGTAGCCCTATAGTGTTTTAAAAGCTCATTAGTGAACTTGGATTCAAGTGTAATAGTACTTCTACAAAATAAACCATGACCCTCACAAGACAAGCAGAATAGATTCTAGTTGTATTTGTGGTCATCCCATCATGATGGGGACCACTTGATATTCACAGAGAATCATGATGAGGATCATGAAGAAGTGTGGCTGTATTGCCTTTGTTATAATGGATTTTTGAAGTTTTTATTACAAAATTCAGTGAACTAAATAACATTTACATCTGCACCCTTGCTTAGTAAAACACCACATTGACATAAATAGGATCAACTGTCATGATGTGAGCTTGATTGTTTTCATTTACTCTTGCAACTGATAGCAGAATGTACATCTATGTTCTTTTTTCCATGACCTTTGCAAATTTAACACAGAAGATTAGTGCTGAATTCAGATAGCTTGAAAAGTCTTCCTCTGGAATGTTCCATAGAAATTATACGTAATAGCAAGAATTAAATAAGTTGTACAGGTGTTGTGTTAGGCAGTGGTGCTTGAGAGCCACAGTATATTGGTAGGTTCTGTCCTAAAAATTCATCAGCTTAAGGTTTCAGAAAAGGACTAAATATGTTTATTTGAGTAAATAATTAGCTCAGTTTTCTGTGTAGCTTATGTAACTGAACTTAGGGTGTACACAAACACGAGATGCAGCATCTTTTAGGACTGTTGTAGTTGTGGACATCTCACTTAGGCTTTCAACATTATATTGACTCAATATCTAAAGGTATAATTAGGATCTATCAGAAATAATTTTTAAAATTAGATTCACTGAGAAGTTGTGCAATAGACTGCATTTTACCAGTATTTGTTTTTACATTTAAAATCCAGGTTAAGAACTGTTTTCACTTCTCTCACCTACATTAATAAAGTAGATACAGTACATTACATCAGCAAACCTGAATGCTGTCCATTTTAGGATCTGATTTTGTTAATGCACATGCATGAGTGGGAGAGATTTACAATGTTTTAAAATTTTCATTTTATAGCCACAAGTTTTTTGTGTGAATTATTGTGCAAATCACAACCTGTGCACCCAGTATAAAACATCTAATGTTTCGACAGGGATCATATTTATTGTACAATACCTTTGCAGTTTGTTAGGTTAAGTGCATGTTAAATGCATTCTACTTTTTTCTTTAACCATTATATTCATTCCCCCAATAAATCCTAAAATATTTTTGGCAAGTAAAAAAAAGGAGTACATAAAATGTAACTACTGAGAATTGGTACAAAGGTATTCTGAAGCTGTTTTTATTGTTACTTGCTGACACATAACAAATAAAGTGGGAATCCTAGATTACCTTTTTAAATTCATGCAGAACTAAAATGTCTTAATTTCAAACGTAGAATATTACAGTAATTAGTGAGTGGGCATTCTAATTTTAAGAAACATTCCACTTCAGAAATTCTGCCTTGAATAATCACCCTTTGCTCTCCACATATGGAAAATCGTGATACAAAGAGCCTCTCCAGTGGAGAATGCTGATTTATCCTCATATTAGGGAATGGATATTGACAATGAAAAAGAAATGAAACAATCACTGAGATTGCACCATTGCGTTTGTATTTAACTGCTACTAACAAACCTTGTACTACTAACATGCTAACTTGGCTTAGAAGCACTAAGTAGTCAAGTACAAATAATAAATCTTTCAAAGAATAGAAGTCAGACTCTGAAGGAGTAGCCCCAGTGTTCCTGGGGGTGTGCTTTGCATGTCTACTGCATAGTTCACCCTCACGTCACTGTTTCTGCAGCCGACCCCTGAGGAGGGCTGTTCTTCTGCAAAGGATGATTCCATCTTCTACACTGCTCAGCAGTTTGAAGACGAGGAGCAGGCTGATGCTGCAGTTTTCCATGCAGAGCTAGCAATGGTTAGTTATTTCTTATGAGGTTTGGCAAATCAAGCTGCGGAAAACCCCATCTTCCCTTCAGGAATCAATTACAAGCTGTATGCATACTGTATGTAAAGAAATCTTCCAAGTGAATTCAGTTCATACATTTATCACTTACTTTCATAAGTGGGTAATATTAGGTTATGACATTTGGTAACAGTAACATGATTTAGCAGGCTGTCTTCTAAAGTCTGGTTAAATAGTTTCATTGAGAGTAAAGCTGACTATCTGACACCTTATGTACATTGAAAGTAGCTTACAGATGGTTGTGGACACCAATTGAAGTATTGCTTTTTTGAGAAGAAAAATCTTTAAACAAATAGTGTAATGCCTTTATCTTTAATGATTTGTCACTTTTCTTGTAGATTGACTCTAATGAAGCAGACTTGACTGATGAAAAGACGTTTGATTCTCAGTACCCAGGGGAAGAAGATGACACCTTTCAGGAGTCTATGTTAGCGTTACATGGCAGCACGTGCAGCGTAGATCTGGATTACCAGCTGTCTATGCATTCCTCTACGCCCAAGGTAATCATTCAGTCATTGCTGAGCTTCTCTAACTTAAAGAGTTCCTGATTAAACAGCTTTGCAATTCTGCCTTGTCTTTGATGTAAAATCAGGGGCTTACAATAAATCATCATGTCTGATTTGTTCTAAGCAGACATATAGTTAGGTTTTTCAGTGGAAAGACATCCCTTTTGAATGCTCCATATATTATTCTATAGGAAAAGTCTTCTGCTCTATTTTTTAGACCAACCATAAAAATCAAATTAATTTTGTCTTTCAAGGTTGTAACTAAAACATAAGCAGAAGAGCTAAATCAATAAAAAATCACAACCCCATTTCTCTTCCCTAAGAGGTCCCCTTTATCTTCCCCTTATCCCTGTTGTTCCCATTAAATAGATGCTCTCCCAGGCTGTTACCATATGTTCATAAGTATGAATGAATTTGATGTGTGTCCTTGTAAGTAATCAAAAAGTCACATATACAGTATTGGTTAAGCTTCATCTGCAGTAGAACTGAAATATATACATTTTCAAAAGAATATTTTTGTTGTTTTTGGTTTAAAATGAAGCAGAGGATCCAGAGATAGCTGTGCAGTCATAGGTTGGCAGATCTACTTGATCATCAGTCTGAACTATACTGTCAAGTTTTTCATTCGATCTTACAATAAAATAAAAAAACATCATAAGAAACCATTTAGTTTTCTTCAGTTTAGTTTGTTTTCTGTAGGATTTTTCCTTTGGTTTCCCAGATCATATGGTTGTAATGTAAGCAGAGTTTTGCAGGATGGTGAAAACCCTCCTATTTATTTATGAATATTCAGTGCAAAATACAAAAGTAATAAATCCTGCAAAACAGAAATTGTAGGCAGTGAAAAACAAGAGTTGCATCAGTGGAGCTGTTTTTATCACTGATATTCATACTATATTTAATTGATCTAAAGTAACTTTAATAAAATCTTTAATAAAAATGGTAAACTTTCAAGTTAAAGTATAAAATATATTGAAATCCTATAAGGATTTTAAAGCCCTTACAGTAATGAGCTAATATCCTCCATAAATACAAAAGTTTTACAAGAGCATGCCAAAAAACTACAGTGTTGTTACGGTAGTTTTGACATAATCTTTTGCATAATTCAAATTCCTTTGCAATATATTAAATTTGTGTATTTTAAGCAAACCTAATAAGTATGTGAAAGTTTTTAATTATATTATCATGTGTTCACATGACATATTTAATTTGGTCATATGTGGTTTTTATCTGGTATTTTCCAAATAAATTGGATAAATTACATATACAGTCATTCCCAGCTGATTTGCAATTCAACAAATATTGATGATTAATATTAATTGTCAATAAGGGATAACTAATTCTAACTTCTAATATCCCTGTGGTACAGTATGGTTTGTTTTTATCTAATAGAGTACCTATGAAGATGCTTTTGCAAAGCCCTCATTTTCAGCAGCGACAGAATTTGCTGATGAAGCTGAACCATTTTTCCCTGAAGAGAAACGAATCACTCTTTTCCAGCCTTGGAAAGCTACAAGTTCAGCACTACCTTTTGGAGCCACTAACAAAACACCGTCTCCTGAGCAGCACATAAACCTAATGGAGACAGATTGTGTCATGCCAGAGGTGGTGCAGTCAGAGCCATGTTCAGCTTTGAATCATGACAAAAGGTCTATTCAGTCTTTTGAGACAGAAATGGAACTGGATAAGGCATCTGATGCCTGTGCAGAATATAAGCCCTGCCATGAAGGCAGTGTTTCCACAGATCCAGGCAGGGAAGATACTGATGATAGATCCTCTCACCAGGAAGGTTTTGTCCCTGTAAAGGTAATAATCTGCTGATTTTATGTATTATATTCTTGCTTTTAAGTGCAATACAGTTTCTACTACAAAAATGTATAGACGTAACAATACAAAAGTGCCTTTGATTGTCAATTGGTATGAGATAAAACCATATTTCTGGGGATACATGTTTGTGCTGAAGTTTATTTGCTGTTCAAACTGAACAAAATTTGATTTTCCAAACAAAGCCTACTGTATAGTATGGCATAAACACTATTGCTCCATTTTATCTTTTATTAAGCACAAGAGCTAAATAAAAGGTAATCAAAGGGCTGTGAGTTACTTACTGTGTAATATGGCCTGTGAAAGTGCAGAAATTATCTTGGAACTCTATGGCCTAAGTGGTTTACTTCAGAGAACCTGCTACATACTGTAAACAGATTAGTGAAGGCACTAATGTATTGACTGTGATCCTAAAGTGCTCAGTTCTGAGCTGGACTAAAATCTGTCTAATATGCTTTCATCACAGTAGTCAACAGGTTAGCTACCTGTTTTGTTTTTGACTATTCAATATAGCTGGGAGGGCCTTTATGGGCACTGTCAGTCTGTATTTTACAGGGTAAAAAAGGGGATAGGACTCATAATACTATGTTGCATTCTGAGCTAGGCGATGTAGACATTGTGGGGCTTCCAGTATATAAAAGGTAGTGAGTCTTACAGGGTACAATTACAGAACAAATTCCAAGTTATTTACAGTATGTTTCCAAAATACAGTTCATCTTTAATTAGGCAAACCTAATTAAAACATTCATTTTCTTTTAAAAGCAACAAGTATTCTTATATTCAAGGTCCTTTTACTTTTGTTGCAATACTTATTTTCAGAAAATACATCAGATTGAATCAATGACAAAAGCAAACATTTGAGAAGATAGCTCAAGTTGGGAGCTGTGTCAGCATGTGTATGCTGCAAAGGAACAAGTAAAGGTTTATTCCATGCTGAAAAGAGAAGAAAAAAAAACATTTTGACTGTGGAGCCTTCTTCGGGTGTGACCAACCTGAACCATGACACACCCGAAGAAGGCACCACAGCCGAAACGCTATGTTTCTTTTCTTCTCTTTTCAGCATGGAATACACCTTTACTTGTTCATTTGAGAAGATGTTTGGTGTGCAATGCAGTGAAAATAAGTAGTGTCATCTGAAAAGATGTGGTTTATGTTATTAAAATTGAATTGAATCTGTATTTCAGAGTAATTCTCTTCTCATTTTGGATTTGTTTTAACATTTCTAAGACAAAACTATTTGTTCCGTTACATTTAGTCAATTTTTAAGACAATTGTGTTATAGAATTTATGTGCTCCTGTGCAGTGGAATAGGCAGTTCAAATTTGGTGATATTTTAAAACTTTGTCTAATTATATTTGATACTAGCATCATAAATATATACTACATATTTTTAGGTCTTCAGGTTTAGAGGTCATATGAATTTAAACATTTGAATGAAAGCTTTTATTGATTTCATATTTGCAAATAGTTGATTTCCTTGGTTGGTCTCAGAGATGCACTGTTGATGTTGAAATGTTGAAATTAATACGTTTACAGGCCAAAGGGAATTACGCTAGTTATGCTGGGATATTAAGTCTATTATGTGTAATATATATAATTTTAGCTATCGTAACTTTGAAATGTGTGGTTGTATTCTGACAGTTTGCAATTAAAACAATGATGAGAGAGATTGAATGAGTCCCAAACCTCTCCAAACCTTTGACCTTCCCTATGACCTTCTTTCCTACTAGTAATATATAAGATCAATATTTTAAGTTCATCTTTGTGAAATAAATATTTACAATTAAACTTACACAGCTGTAATATGTTGTATACTGTAACTTCTGTTTAGAGAAACGAAGATATGGAGGATCAAGGCCTTGTAGAGAACATAGATAATGAAATGTTCTCTTCTGGAAGCAGTTTTGAGAGGACAATTACTGTTGTCAAGGGCAACTCTAGTCTTGGTATGTTATCTGTCTTTTTTATTATTATTTTTTCATTGTGTATGTATATAATATGCATGGGTATGTTTAGTAGTGCTGAGGACCTATAGATATATTTATATTTTCTAAGAGTTTTATTTCTGAATCCTTTCCTTACAAAATAGGTAATTTATTCTAAGAGCTTTGATCTTCAGTGGTAATGTCTTGTTCTTCTGTGGGAGTTTCAGCAATACACTACAATGGTAAACATATCTATGTATGTGTTCTGTAGTAATAGACTGAGACATTAAAATTGATTTTAAATTAATGGACATATTCATAAAAATTAACAATTGTCAATTGCAGTTTTTTATTCACTTGTAGTAAGTGAACTTAGAATGTTTTGGAAGTAAGCATTGCGGTAATGTACAGTCAATTTTGTAAATACATACCTGCTGTTATTGGGAAAGGTGCAAAGATGGGTTCTATTCTCAAAACAGTAAAACATTTTATGTTTAATTCTGCAATATAAAGGAGCAAATAAACTGTTGTAGGTAAACACTATGGTGAATTTGACATCACACAGATTTTGCAGTCTTACATCTGAAAATCATTTCAAAGAAAGTACAGAAAAAGATGGAAATATTGTTTCCAATTTCATGATTATACATTTTAATGTCATAGGTACATGCTCAAATGCAAGTATTAAGTTACTCTGTATGCCCATTATTTTCTAAAGTTGTTTAGCTTATTTGTATTAGTTTGAAAAGTATATAGAAGTCAAAAACATTTTTTGTCACTTTTGAGTAACAAGACTATTGTAAGATTACTAAAATTAAATATAATCTATCCACACTATTTAAAATGACCAGTCATTGACCTACATCTTTATGACATGCAAAAGTGTGTGATTACTTCATCAAAACTTTTTTTTTGGTGGACTTTGACAAAATTTGGAAACATGTAAAACATCTGGACAATTTTTGTAAATTACTTTGGAATTGAGTGGTGGTTACTGACTGAAAGTGAAATAAAGACACTGTTAAAATTAAAGCTGTTAAAATTATGCTTTAAGACAGGAGTTTTGCGATATCTGATATGGGCTTGGATATAATTCCGCACTTTTGGAGAAGAACAGATAACATGTTCTCCCAGTGTGCAGAGATTTATATTGGGAACTAAAAGAAGGGCAGATTCTAATCTGTATTCCAGTGTAGGTTTAGAGGGTGTTAACAGTGTATGGATGTAATCAGGAACCAAACCATTGAAGCCATATACTGTATAACACATACAGTATACAGTATATAGTATATAGTATATAGAATATAGTATATAGTATATAACAGATCTTGCTTAACAAATAGTAAGCCCACCTACAGTACACATTTGATATTTTAGGTTTAAGTTGAATCTATTCTGAATGTCATGGAAAAAAAAAGTTTAGTGTGAAAAAAAACAGAACTGTGACTTTTCAAGAATTTATTTGTGCATACTATAAATATCTGAAAGTGGACAAGGAAATATGACCATCTTCAGTTCAAAGGTAGAGCTGGACAAATGCTCTAACATGGTGGTGATTCAACAGAATCTGGCTGATAAATTCAGGTGGTTTCATGAATAATTCTGAGAGTAGATCCCATTTCTGAATGTCATTATAACTAGAGTAGCATACTAAATTGTACTATGGTTGTGTATTACCATAAAATGCTGTAATGTGTTCATTTATTATTTGGGTCTGACTTCAAAGCTTGGAACAGTTTTGAGGTAGCTGTGTAATTTAACAGGGAAAGGATTTAATACAAATTTCCCCAAAAATAAGAATTATCACTTTTGAATTAAAATAACACATTACAGTTTTGATTATGATAAATACTGTGACTAATGATAAAGCTGCTTTTGAAGATGGATGGAATATTTTAATCAAACATCATAGTCTATAATAAACAGATTTCCTTTAAACGGTACTGTTTGATAAAATTAAGGCCTTAACCCTTAGTAATGAATGTGAAAGGGGGGATATTTGAAAAAAATGTTTTCAATAGCGACAGTACGGCTCAATAATTTAAACGGTTTGGGATTTTGCATAAAATAACAAATATGTATTCTTTAAAAAATGTACCCTTCTTTAAAACTAAAGATTTTAAAATGCTGTGCAATAATTGAACAAGGTTTTTGGAGGAATTTCAAGTTTGGTATTTTTAAAGATAATCTGTTAACTGTTCCAACTTTGGTAAGCAGACCCATCACTTTAGAATGGTGATACAGGCAGCTTTGCCAAATGTACATCGCTTGGAACTTTGAGTGCAATAAAAGAATCACTGAGTTTGAATGTTATACCATGTAAATATGGGATATCATCACATTTAATTAGCCAAAGATAGATGTTTTAGTAAGTTTGTGGAAGCTTGTGAAATGTTTTTTGTAGCATTTATAAGATAAAAAATGTTCAAGTTTGGAATTTCAGTGAGACCATTTGATTAAGACTTTTTTATTCACTGAAGTCCTGGCCATGGTTTTAATAACATGTTGACCAAATCCAGTACAGCCCTTCTGAATACCAGTCTCCTTACATTCCATTTCTCTGTGTGACATTAATGGGATCTACCATTTCCGCTGGCACAGACGTTTTGTTTATTCAATTTAATTGCATTAATGTTACAGCTAAATGTGTAAGAAAATACGTAAAAACACTATGCATAAAGTAATTAGAACAGGCCAAACAGGAATTTATTTTCTTTTACTACTAATTAATTTGACCTCTTAGAAGGTCATTATTTTTTCCTATGTTTACATAATCTAGATCACAATGCATATACTGTATGTCATGCAAGAAACATAGACAAGTGGCAGAATGTGTATATTGCACTAATCAGTCACGAAATGTTTTGTTGTGGCATTAATATGGTTAATAAACTGGACTCTATTTTTTAAAAAGTTTATATAAACAAAGTATACACGTACACTCAGTGGGGTGTACATAGTTTGCCAACATCATCCAGTGTGTATTCTTTGGAACTGTTAAAGAGCAGCATAGTCTAATGTATGTACAGTATGGAATTGTAATTTGAACAAACATATGTTCCAAGTTTGTAACTTGTTTTTTTCATGTTACATTTTGTCATATTTTCATTTTATGTCCCATGAATACAATATTGTACTGTTCTACTGCAGTATAATGATTATAGCACATCATCACTATGCACAAATGTACTTTGTACAGGAAGCTACTAGGAACTACTACTTTTGTAATTGTATTTTAGGAGTGTTTTCAGAGTGTCTTCCAAATACGTTATAACAAATAGGCAAGAAAACATATCATAATACTTTTTTTTCTGTCTTGTGAATGACAAAATGCAAGATGTAAGAAAAATTGTAGTAAACACAACTTTAGGCAATGTTTTAAAAACAGAAGCTCATTAACTAGCTTTAATGTTTATATAGTTTTCTGGCATATAGTATTTCAGTGCTTCCTACTGATGTTATTGTAGTGAATGAAACATAGATGTTGGTGAAAATATAAAAAGTATAACCTTAATTCCTTTCTTCCATGCTTAAAGAAGAAAAAATAATTATTTTCTTATTGATTGTACTACAGCCTAATTTATTTTGGTTTACAATTTCAATTGTATTTTAATCATGCACTTTGAATGTATTGTAATTTCAATAACATTTAAATAAAATGTTATCCTCCCCCTCAAAAAATAAATAAAATGGTTTAATGTTGAACCAAGGATTACATGGCCAATCATAGCAATAGCAACTATTCTTGCCTGGTGATTCGATGTTATCTGAAAACATATGTATTTGACAGGGATGACTGTGAGTGCTGTTAAGGATGGCTCAGGGATGATTATTCGCAGTATCATTCATGGTGGATCCATCAGTCGAGATGGGCGGCTTGCTGTAGGAGACTGTATCTTAGCTATCAATGGAGAGCCTACCACTAATCTAACCAATGCGCAGGCTCGTGCCATGCTGAGAAGACACTCCCTCATTGGGCCTGACATAAGGTAAGGAATGGGCAAGTATTCTAAGTTTTGAATCTAACCTAAAAGAGCATTAATAGTCAAAGAACATCCTGAAGACATCAAGCAAAAAAATAAACTATCAAGAGTAGAAGTGAGTTGTGACCTGTTACACCATCTATCATTTTATGTGTACTTCACCTAAATACACTTTAATGTTTGTGAAAGTTTTATACAGAGGTTCAATTTTCCATTTTTATATTTTTTGCTAAATGTACAGTATGTATGTACCTGTAATAGGAACAAAGAATGACCCACGTTTGTGACTTGTTTTTTTTGCTAAAAGAGGGATTCAGCTTGCATTACAAAAATTAAATAATTCAAAAGAGATTGATTATCTGGACATAACCTTTAATGTGTTTTAATTTTACAAAATAGTATAGTTTTCATTATACAGTAGGTGAGAAATATGATACATGGAAAATAGGACTGCTTCTCATATACAAGTCAAATATAACCCTAACTAGATTTTAATAAAATTACTGCACACGCTTTTCATTATTTTGGATTACATTATAACAGATATATTCAGGAATTAAGATTAGTGCTAGTCTGGAACTTTGGTTGCCTCATAAACACTTTTGAAAAGTGACATATAATACTTTTCTGACAATGAAGATTCCCCTTCATTCTTAGCAAATCATAAAAGCAGTTCTTTAATTTCAAATTACTGGATATTTTTACTGCATTGCAGCATTGGAGTCCTGGGTTCAATTCCGGACCTGGGGTGCTATCTGCAAGGAGGTTGTAGTTTGTTCTCCCCATGTCATGTGGGTTTTCTCCGGGTGCTCCTGTTTCCTTCCATAGTCCAAAAACATAGCTTCTGAGCTAACTGACCATAGGTGTAAGTGGGTGGATATATTTGTTTGTGTTTGTGTGTCTGCCCTGCAATGGACTGGTGTGAGCCAGGGTGTATCCTGCCTTGCGCCCATTGCTTGCTGGGATAGGCTCCAGCTCCCCCACGACACTGAAAAAGAACTACCTCAGAAAATGAATTATGTGCAATATTTCAAAATCTATTTTAGTGTACTCCTAAGGAATATACAAGACAGCTTTCTATGCACAGAGATAAAATTGTCACAGGGTTGTGCAATGCTAAATATATAATACTTTATAAAATCACTAGTGTTCTTCTGCTCTTCAGAATCTCTTCAGAAATTCTGAATGACAACACATGAGGGTAATGTCTGCTTTCAATTGATTAGTGCTGCCACTCTTAAGAGCCTTTATTAGCACAGGTGTAAAAGATGCTGCGTCATATGCTTTTCGCATTCTAGATCTTCTTGTGCGCCAGCTGACGATCAGTCCCCCTTTTATGTGTGAGTATTGGTAATTCAAAAATGAGTGGTGTGTTTTTAAAGGGAACAAATATTATCTAATCTGTTTTGTACATCAAGGCATGTGTTTAGTAATTCTGTTTCAGGTTGCAGGGGGTTTTATCCAGATGATTTTTAATTAAAGGAAAACAACACAGCAATACAGAGCATGTCCCTGATTGTGCACCACTAAAATGAGACAATCTTTTGATGAGACTTTGATCCAGATTGATCTGGATTTTCATCAATAGTAACAATTTTTAGGATTCTTAGAAGCCAAAAATTTAAATACATATTTTACACTAATTTGGTGTATTTTGCAATTTAGGATATGGCAGGATGGCGATATAAAGTAGAATTGCTTGAGAAATGGCACCTTTCTGCCTTTTTGTAAAGCTTTATTTGAATATTCAATTCCTAGGAAAATAAGGAAATTTTAAACCAGAAACAATCATAATTGAGGACAGTTGTTCTAAAATGGAATAAAATATAGTATTCAGAAACTCACATCTTTGAAGAGAAATTGCTTTATTTTTTTTAATTTAGCCTACCATTAACACCTCTGGCTGAATACATCCAAGTTTGTTCCTATTCAACCCCTCTTCACAAATCTAAACTACATCTAGGGCACCAAGTCACTGTAGAGTGTTATTAATAACTGTGTATCTGGATAAATCTCCTCTCTGGCATTTGTATTACACTAACCACAGTTCCTCTCATTTTGATTAACATTGTTTAATTTATTTATTTTTTCGTGTGGGAAGGGTTCAAAGGTTCTGTTTCTGTGATGATAAAATTAACACACAGTACATGTCTGGCACGTCCCATCCATGACTCACTAATTTATTTGTTGAACTGTTGTGCATATTAAGTCTTGCAAGTATTTGTTAATATGTGAAGCAGGTACATAAGTGTTGTCTTTTCCAATATCTGCATGCAGTAATATTCAAACATTTTTGGATATGCTTTGGTTCCTCTTCCATTAGATCTGTCATTTTCAACATCAAAATTTATATATATGCTTACTATGTTATGAGCTGCCCCTGCACTTTTATAAGACAGCTGGGAAGTTGGTTGCCACTGGGTTGATATTATGTTATCTATGCATGGTCACCTCCAGTACCTAGCCAAATCACATTTTATTAAATAAGAAAATGACCTTCTTTTTTATATAGTAACAATTTCATATTATCATACTTTATTTCTATATAATGCATCAAATAGGATGAAAACATTTCCACAGGATATCATAAACATAAATCGAATAAAATCAACTATCAAGCATAAATGTAAAGGTGCAACTGTTTTAATAATGTTATGCAATTGATCTATAAAGAATTTTACTTCGGTTCGATTCTTCAACAAAGAGGTGCTGTTCTTCTTGGGCGACCTGTCCAATAAACACTAGAGAAAGCACTAATCATGGGGATAGTGCTTAGGCTTCTCAATTCCTGATTTGAGGAATGTGGGGTCAAGTTCCAAAAAGGGGAGTGGGCTCTGGCACCCTTGATTAAAGTACTTCACCCGCATTTGCTCCAGAAAAAAAAATAGGTAAAAGGGTTACTTTAGATAAAAGCATTAGTAAATGAATAATTATTGGCACAGTTGTCTTCCTGATAAAACTTTGTTTGACTGACATGTCAGATGTTTTTTTTAATTGTTTTTGTATTCAGTTTTTAGTTATTTGCGAACATTGAATAATATTTCACAACATTGTTTTTAGGCAAAGAGTTTGATTATCAAAACAAAACATAGATTTTAAATCATTTGAATCTATTTTGTCATTACAAATAGAGTATCCTACCATTTTGTGATGGTTCAATCTTTCTTGGTCTATTTCTGAAGCTTTACACAAACTCGTAAGTCCCACACTATATGCAGTAATTGCTATTTTGAGCTTAAGAATGTTTAATTTTATACCAATTCTAATTAGCCTTCTTAATTTAATTACTTTGTATTTTGAATGTCATAGTAATATTACAATGATCAAAAGAACAAAAATAAATCTTGAAATTCTCATATACTGTATATAATCGCAGTGATCATGACAGATCTAATGGTTTGGATTTTCTCTATATGCTGGTAAGTATAACTATAATTCCATTGGTTTGGGTACATTTTTGAAAAGTAAACTTGCTTAGCCCTACTTACTTTTTTGTTCCAGTATCACCTATGTTCCGTCAGAGTATTTAGAGGAATACAGAATCAGCCTGGTTCACCTGAAGGATGAAACTACCTCTGGAGCACCTTCTACATGGTAAAAAGGGAATTCAGATTTTAATGACATTTTTGGCAAAGCCTGTCAGTAGTTGCAGAGGAAAGCCAGTTTTCACTGAATGCTCCATTTCTTGACATTATTTCCTAAAGAGAGTGAAGAAAATATTATTTTCAATATTTTCATATTGTATATTTTTTTCTCTTTGCCTAGCTGGCAAGCAACAGGCACAGCAGGATACAGCAGTCCATTGCAGGGCAGACACTCAGACACAAATACACCAGGGCCAATTTTCCCAGAAGCCAATTAACCTACCACTATGTCTTTTTGACTGTGGGAGGAAAGCGGAGCACCTGGAGGACCCCAGGTCTGGAATTGAAACCAGGGCCCCAGTGCTAAAAGGCAGCAATGCTAATCACTGCGCCCCCATGCCAAGAAACGTATTGTTGAAATTTAAAAAGAGCTTGTTACTGACTGCGAGAGACAAAACAGAAAAGAAACTCTAAAAACACTTCCTATCACACTGACCAATAATAATTCACAACAGTTCAAGTTCTCTGAATCTGTTAATCAAGCTACATTTTTCCACTTGGTTTGTTCGAGCAGAAATTGGAGATCAGAATGAAATGCAATTCAAAGTGCGGTCTCCTGAATTCCATAGGAATTGTGGCTGAATGGCTTGTGGCGAATAAGATCACTGTTAGTTTCTACCCAGCCACAAAGCTGAGACACTTTTGCCATTTGATGTTGGATTTATATCAATCATGGTTACTGTTTGTCTCTGGTAGCTTTTTTGTTGCAACTTTGGAGAGTCATTTAATAAGCAATAGGAAGCTAGGTCAAATATCTGTATGAAGGTTATTGAAGGTGTTCTTGGATGCAGGTGAGAGTTATGACTGACATTTTTGTTTGTTTTTGTTTGGGTTTAGTGCGGAAGCTGGTGAACTTCCTGAGCGGGAAGATGGAGAAGGAGAGGAAAGTGAAATGCAGAGTTCTGCTTACAGCAACTGGAACCAGCCAAGGAAGTAAATATTCTACATTTTTGTATACAAAGTTGCTTGCAGTGACAAGCACTAACCCCATTTACAAATGGGACTTTAGTTTTCAGATACTGCCAGTATAAACCCATATAAACCTACCAAACCTGTGCATTTTTTTTCACTTTCTAGATACCATATTAAAAAATATAAATCTCTGAGAATTGTGAGATAAGGCTTTGGCAATCTGAACTGTTATTTATGATAAAGATAATTTGGAAAGATTGATCGTGGGTTTTTTTTCCTTCAGAGTGGAGCTGTTTCGAGAGGCTGGTAAATCCCTGGGTATCAGTATTGTGGGGGGAAGAGGAATGGGGAGCCGGCTAAACAATGGGGAGGTGATGAGAGGAATCTTCATCAAGCACATCCTAGAGGACAGCCCTGCAGGGAGAAATGGAACACTGAAGACAGGAGACAGAATCGTAGAGGTACCCAGATTAATTGATTATAAAACTATATCTTTCCTGTCTATGGGACTGACCCAGAAACATTCAGTTCTGTGTATGCTTGCCTTGCTTTGAATGGAATCGGTTAGAGTACTACACTTGGTCCCTATTGTATTCTTTGGTTTCCTCTTTATATGTCAGACTAAAAAAAATAGAAAAAATGGTTGCAATGGGAGATTATTCAGTAGCAAAGGTACCTTTTTGCACTTACATGCTGGGGCTCTGAGTTCAATTCCAGATCCAGTGTGCTATTTGAGTTTGTATAATCTCCCTGTGTTCACATGGGTTTTTGTCAGGTGCTCCAGTTTCTTTCTACAGCCCAAAGACATACTGACAGGTAAAATGGCTTCTGTGAAAACGGGACCTAGTGTGAGTGTGCGCGTGATTGTGTTTGCATCTGCATGAGCCTTGTGATGGACATCCTGTCCAGGGTGTGTTGTGCCTTGTGCCTATAGCTTGCCGCAGCCCAGAAGTGGCTGACGCAGTTAGCAAGTGGACAGAGGTGATGAATAACTTAGTGTCTTGTTCAGCCTGAAAAAGTTTTATTTCACCTAGTCTAACCATAAAAGCTAATTATTGACTAAATGTATAACTTTGGTTTTCAGAGTTGAAGAAACACAGAAATTGAAGATATGTGATTAAAACATAGCTTGAGGGGAAAATCCCCCTGGAAAAAGTGGAGGTTCGTTCCATGGGGTAGTTTAGTGTTTGTCACTTAAAGAAAAGTTAAAAATCTTCATTAGGCTACATGTATTAAATTGTGGGAAAACAGAGGACCTGTATTACAGTGTTGCAAAAACCTTACACGAGCATTCCCTTTCTCTTTCGGAAGTTCACCAGATAAGGCTACCACCTACCACCAGAAGCAGGGAAAGTCTGCATTTTGTTTTTATCTTTGTGTTTTCCAGGTGGATGGAATCGATCTGAGGGATGCCAGTCATGAACAGGCAGTCGAGGCCATCCGTAAGGCAGGGAATCCTGTGGTGTTTATGGTGCAGAGCATCGTGCACAGACCCAGAGTGAGTCTCAGAGTTCAAAGATAATTAAAAATGTTAGATTAACAGATTGGCTTCGCTGGTGTCAAAGTATAGAATTATTGAAGGGAAATCATCAAAATGAAGCAACCCATTAAGTTGCTTATAATAATTTCTATAGGACTTGATTCATTATAAGAAACCTGTTATTCATAGACAATACTATCATTTCTTGTAATTCCATTCCTATATTTGATCTTACTTGTAGATGTGACACATTCATTGTTCTGTGTTTCACAGCTATAGTGGTACTTATAATAGTAGAAAAATGGTTAATCAAGTCAGATTTTTCCACAACTGTATTAGATGTACTAGAGGATATTGTGTGACAATATTAAAATAACAAAATGCCTGTGTCATGTATTCTTTGATCTTTCAGCGTTTATTTTGAGCAGTGATTCATTCAGTAGTATCAGTTGTCCCACCCTCAAACTAATACATTTAAGAAAAATAAGTTGTAGTTTATATTTTAGTATTTTAGTTCTGTGTGGATATATGCAGAATTTATAATGTTTATTAACTATGTTATACACGATGACTGAACCCTTAATAATAATATATAGCACTGACCATAAAGACCAGACACTTGTCTGTAAACTAAAAATTCTCAGTGCTGTTTTATTTAGTGAAAGGTACAGTTTCATATTTTATTTCTTAGTCTAAGTTAAGTGAGAATTATTTTTCCTGAAGCAAGAAATGGTATCAATTTTTAAGAATTGATAAATCAAGATATACCTATATATTTATCATTGAAGTGCTCACAAGGATTGCCAATCCTTGATATTCATAATCAGAAAAACCTAGAATAACTACTATTCAGAAAATGGAATTGGGTGAATTAAATTATTTAAAATGAGTGAGTGAACTACATTGCAACCCAAGTAAGATCTTTTTCTGACATACTTTTCAAAGGTTAGGCAGTGATGCATTAGTTAGGCTTTGCATAAATAAGTGAATTTTGATTTTTTTAAAGATGTGAGCTTACTGACCTCCAAAAATGGACATACTATAATAATAATAATCCAATAATTAGTATCATAAAAATATGAATATATTTAGAAAAGCTTTTGCTTCTTTTTAATGAAATATATTTTTTCCTCCTTCCACTTCAATAAAATTTCATATGCATGGCTTATTTTTACATTGTGCCTGTATTAACAACCTTCATTGTCAGACATTGGTTCAGTTACATTAACCAGTAAACCATGTCATTGTTTTCCTCTCCCAGCCTGATTCTTTCTATAGTCCTTCATCATCTCCTGTAATAGAGAAACACATTACTACAATGCCTTTACCTCATCAGCTTTGTAAGGTAATTCTTTCTTCTGTAGCAATTCTGTATTCAACTGTAGTCACATCACTCTGTTAATAATTACTTGTAACGTAAGTATTTACATACATGCAGGCAGGAAGCCTTCTGTTTGTGTATGTAAAAGGCTGAATAAATTCAATTTAGACTTGTCCTGGGAATATTAAGTTTGTATTGCAAATTGCTGGCAGGGTTGACATTCAGATGGTTTATTATCTCTAAATTGAAACCTAATCCAATTTCTAAAGAAATTAGAAGTACCAAATGCTATATGGACTTCTAAAAATACTTTATTATTATTTTCTTTAAAATTTCTCCTCAGCATTCAAATGTTCTTAATCAGTTGTGTACACATCAATGAGAGTATTATGTTATGTGGTACAGTAGTTAATGATACATCCAGGCTACTTATTCAGTTATTATTGTAATGTCATACAGCAAATTCTCAAATATCCCATGCAGGCTTTACACCATGAAAGTGAAATCATTCAAGGTTAGCCATTGCGTTAAAAGAAACAGTGGTGATTGACATCACTACAATTTGGTGTTTACTAAAAGGAAGATTTTACATCAGAATTATTACATCTTAAAATGTGAACTCCCAAGACATCATAATTAAACACCGAACTAGCTCTTAGTATAAACATATTGCTTGGAAATCACTAGACTAAAATCATAATACTGATCTTAAGCAAACTTAAAAAATGCTTGGACAGACAATTGGATTTGTTCAGCCAGTGTTGTGTATTATTTGTCAATAATTAATCCCGTGTTGCTTTTAGAAACCACCCTTGCCTTTTCTGCTGCCAAAACCAATCCCTGAGCCAGCCTTCAGCAGTACTAATCCATTTGTTGCCTCCTTTCAGCCTTCCCTGTTCCAGGTTAGATTATGTGTCCTTGTAATTTTGCTGGATTCTGTTTGTTTTTTCTAATTTGTATACATTTTCGTGCTTTAAAACCCAATATTAACATGGTCTTCATTGCAATTAAGCATTTACTCTGCTTTAGTTTCCAGGAAAGAAAAAAAATACCTATTCGTCTTAAAACAAAGTATTAGAACCTGTGTTAAGTGTTAGGAAAACAATGTTTTCTTCATTTAGATCCACAGGATTCTACGTTATTGGTAAATCAAAAATAATTAAAAGAATAATGAATTCTAATTTCTAATGAAATCTTCTAAGTAAAATTTAAGTAGAATGAAATTATACACTGGTGGTTCTGATATAAAATCTTGCTAAATTACTATGGAAACGTTCCTGAAATTGTATTATTAATTACCTCAAATGAACATGCAACAGGAGACATTTTGCAGTAATTTTGCTTAAATCTTTTCTCAGGAAAACATTTCCTTATTAGCTATCACATTTTCTGGGCATTCTAAGATTGTGCCACTTATCTACACATTTCTTATTATTTTTTAAGGTTATACTGTACTATTTTAGTGGGGACTATTTTTAATTGAGGTATTTTAGACTCATTTTTTCTAACTTTGTATGATAAAAAAACATGCTTCACAGACAAAAAAGGTGTTACATGACTGTGAAGAATGGAAAATCTAGAATAATGGCAGGCTGGGTGGCAAAAAGACACATGGGGAAAATGGTGTCTGCTTCCCGTATTTGCACTAGTGTCAAACATTTTGTGCATAATGCTTTGGATGTGTCTTATCTTATAACCTCCTGTCCTTATTGCCCCTTCTGTAGAATTTCTGCTTCAGTTTTTCCGCTTTTAACTGCACTGCAATTTCTTGAATAACATCTTTAGAGTAAGATTCAAGTTTTATATCCCCAGCCCCTTTTAGCTACAGTACAGATTTAGTCATCCTGAATATTTTTTTATTTATTAAGTGTTGTTTTTTTTTAGAATTACATTTTTCATTTTTTTATAATACATGCATCAGACGATGACAACAGAATCAAATGAAGAGAAGTGCATCCCAACGTCAAATGTAATTGCCAAACATGAAATAAAAATCAAGGTTAGTAGTGATTAGACTGTCCTCATTAGGATTTTAAAAAATAATTATGTAGCTCTTTTATACCTGTATACGCAGCACTCTCTATGTATATTTGATGTACATATCTAAAAAATGACAACTTAACTATGTGATAGCTGCCCTTTGTCTTATATGTTATTGAATTTTCTCTGTTGCTATAGGGATCTGAGAGTCACAGTAGACTTTTCCTTCGCCTCTCCCCAACTAACCCCTTTGCTCCTACTCCATTTAAGGTTTGTGGGACTTTGTGTGTTGTAGTGGCGTCACCTTCCATGTATGTTTATTCACACATCCAGTACAGTATATGTTATACATTATATATTGCGTGTGATGTGAATGAATGTGTATATGAATAAATATACATAATTCAGATATTGAATATCTATATACATGTGATTCTACTGTTTGTTCCCTTTTTATATTGTTTAGATTAACAATGTATCTGAATTATTGGAATTATATTAACATCATTGGTAATTCAATTATTAAATGGTTAGGCTTTGTTACCTGTCATGCATTTTCCATCTATATAAATTAAAAATATTTCTAATTACATAATAAATAGAATAATGGTCTTCTGGTGAATAACAGGAATGATTACACAGGCATTTAATATAAAAGAGAAATGCATACCAACTGATAAGTCATTGATAGCCACTCCCAGCGTGTATTCATTAAAATGTCACGATAAACCATTTTTAAATTCAGGAAATAAAACTTAAATGAAACACTGATGTGATGTCCAAATATTTCACACTGTTAAAAATATTCCATCACCAATTGTGCTGCCAGATGACTTGTATTTTCATAATCATTTACCTCATCTTGAATTACTAAAATAATTACTTTCATTCAGTATTTCAGCATGTCAGAATATTGACTTTTACTATGCCATAAACACACATAAAAAGTTATATACAGGGAATTCACCACGCAGTTTATATTAACCCCAGAAATTCTGTTCTGGTGTTTTGGTACTATATTAACACCAAAACAAATTTCCAGAGGAGTGACTGAACCACGTTATGATCTGTGCGATACTCTGAAACTGGTGAGAGTCTTTGTCATTTAATTTAGTATTGAAGATTGAAGATTCCAGGCTGTGCTGCTAATTAATTTAAGTGGGAAGAAAAGTGATCTTTTAATATGCGTAGACTTCGATCTATGCTGGTTGCATGAATCTGGATTAAGGGCCGCAAAACACAGCCAGTATGAAGCACATACTGAATACTGTACTTCTTAATGGAGAGTGTTACTTTATTCTTTATAAAAAATAATGATGATAAATTTAGATAAATGTTACTGCACCTTACAGTAATAATACTGCCAGTTGTTGTGACAGTCAGTAGAGGATGACAGGGGGAGGAATGTGGAGGAATGAATGATGTTCCTTGGTGATTTTACTTAAATTGTCCAGTAGTTTTGGCAACCCTACCCAGTGGGATTAATGCGTTACTAAAATAACTAACAAATGTATATTTTGTGAGGTGTGGCAGAGCACTTTAGAATAAATCACTGTATATATTATTATATACAATTTCTTTACATTAATAAACATTATTTTTGTAATTATAATTATAACTATGTATGTGTGCATAGTGTATGTACACACAGTGTCTCAGTTATAAAAACAGATTACAGCTTGTTTAACCAATTTTCAGTTAGTTTGAAGGTAAGTGTTTTTAAAAAACCAATAGTCAAATCTGGTTCCATAACAATATGCTTGAATAACAGAAAAGTACATTTTATGTTTGAATTGTACGTAAGTCACATGTCATTAATGTATGAGATTAGCAACTTCAAAAATAAAGAGTAACTACAATTCTTCCTTTTCCATGATTATCAGTAGTAAGCACTTCATAATCATAGGTCTTATTTATTACTGTGACAGTCCCTGGCCGGATATTATTGCATGGCTTTTCAGATTATCTCCTAGATATGAGCTGCTATGTATACAGGACTGCTGTGAAGATTTCCTGTGGAATTTGATAATACAGTAACTCAACAGATGGTAGTAATAAAAATACTAATCAAAGCCAGATGTGTTTCTGTGGTATGAGATAGTGCTGAATATGATAAAATTAGAGAAATTAGCAATTACAGACATATTTAAACTGCTAAAAATCATCAAAGGAAGCAGTTATAAAGTACCAATGTACAGCATGGTTTGTATCTCAGTCTGCAAAATTTAAATATAAATACTTCATTCTATTTGATTCAATTTGGTATTGATGCACCATTACCTGTGTTTTATTTCTGTTTTTATGGACACAACAGGCGCCATCAAACAGATTGGATTTGGAAGCAGGAAAGGTTTCTCTAAGTGTTCCACTGGTGAGTTCACTCCCAGTGGTGCCCCCTATTGGTGAGACAGAGACGGACACACTGATGGAGCCCGAGAACCTTGCCTTGCCAATGGACTCTCCAGATGAAGAAGAGGATGAATTTGGTTACAGCTGGAGTAAGTACCTTGACAACACAAACAGTCATGTGTGATCTTGGTCATGTCTTTTTCATTGGATGATAGCGCTTCCTTGAATTATGGAAGCCCTTTCTTACACAGAGAGGAAGGATAATTTGGTTGGGGGTTATAAAAATTAAAATAAGAAAATATATAATAATAATATAATAATAATAGTGAATGTCTTTATTCAGAAAAAAATAGTCTTTGTGTATCTCAGTTATTAAAATCTAAATTTCGAAAACTATAAAAAAGTTATATCTCTCCCTTCATAGTTGAAGTATAGTCAAATAGTTTTTTTCGATATCTGCATCTAAACATTTTCAGTGTAACTAAATATTGTGCTAAGTTACTGTTTCCTGATAAAACGTCCTGACATCTTCCCCTCAGAAAAGATCATACAGCGCTATGGCAGCTTACCTGGTGTACTGCACATGATTGAGCTGGAGAAAGGAAAGACGGGACTGGGGCTCAGCTTGGCTGGCAACAAGGACCGTTCCAGAATGAGTGTGTTTGTAGTTGGAATTGATCCGAGCGGAGCAGCTGGAAGAGATGGCCGGATCCTTGTTGGAGATGAATTACTAGAGGTCAGTGGCAACCAGTGACTTACTGGGGTCCTGCTGGGAACACAGGGGCAGAGTGGATGACATAGAATTGTGCTGCATTCTGATTTGAATTTGAGTGTGTTTGCATATTTAGAATTAATTAAAAACCTGGTACGCGAGAACATATAAACTTTAATAAGATATGTGGTAGTTATATTTTTATGTTTCCTGGGAAAGTGCCCATATGCCATCTTTTGCCAAACCATAATCTGTTTTTTTCTCAAGTTTACGTTTGCTAGACACATTCCTCTTTGTCTATAAACATAGTCTCTTTGTGGCACCAACTGTAAGCTGTGTTTTCTTTGCCATGGAGCTGGTTGTTAATTGATGTGATCTGCCTTCTCTCTATTCCTGTATGGATTTAAGATTATTGTGTGTTTTCTGTTCCCATTCCTCTAACAAAAAAATCACTCCAGTTAGAGTAAATGACAGATATATGTATTCAGTTTTTAACATTTTTATATTACAAAAAGGTTTGCAGGAAATATAGCAATTGGTATTTCAGTAAACTAAACAATACAAAGTATAGCAGCTATACTGAAGCTGATGTAGTGTTACAATAAACTATGCATGGAATATGCAACATTCAGCATGACATGTAATGAGACAGTTTAGCTCATGTACACTACTACATTATACAGTATATGTTTTTTGTACAGTTTGATATGTGGATTTTGTTTTTGTCTGTTGATGCTAATGAAGGAATATTTTTGCATCAACAGATAAATGGACAAATTTTGTATGGCCGTAGCCATCAGAATGCATCATCCATAATCAAAAGTGCACCCTCTAAAGTCAAAATAATTTTTATCAGGTAAGAACACTTTTCAGATGTAAAATATTTATTGTATTTTAAATATCTTCCTGTAATGGATGTACAGTATAAAGTATTTTACGGTTTATATTATAGTTCTTGTTTTTAGCCAGTAGAGGGCTCTATTGGAATTTATTATAAAGCTCTAAGAGGTTCAGCCAAAAATATGTGTACAGTATCTATGTACCTCTACATAATTTTGTTTTGAGTCAAATTCCCATAACATATGGATCATATATAGCTTTCTAATCTGGTTATTATTCTTAAAGAAATTTCACCTTTTGGAGACATTTTAGTACATTTTGTAATTTAAATAAAATTGCTAATTTTAAAATGTTTTTTTTTTTACTAGAAATGCTTTCCAATCACCTTGCTTTTACTAACTATATAGAATTGTTCTCTGTATTAGCCTGCCAATTCTAATGTAGTGAAACGAGAGTTACAAATTATATTTAATAAGCGAGACTTTAAAATTCAATCTATTTCATTATGGTTTATGGAGCAGAATACCCGATAAATTATTCCTCTGCACATTGTACATCACACCACACCAAAGTCGATCTTGCAAATTTGCAGCTGTATTTTTTAACTGATTTTTTTCATGGGCATTAAATGACATAAAAGTTACCGTACCACAAAGTACACAGGCATGTGTACCAAACCTTAATGCAACCTTTCCTTTATTTGATCACCTGATAATTATCGAACTGCTTTCAAGATACAGTGCTGTTGGGTTTCTGACATTCGAATGCCAAAACAGGAACACCGATGCCCTGAATCAGATGGCTGCAGGCCCAGTGAAAGAATGTGGAGACATGTTAGAATCGCAGACCGAGGTAACGTTCATATTTGGTGGGCAGTTTTTTTAACCTTTCTGTTGGACAGCTGTACCTTATTTACTATGTAAGGCAAATAATCCTAGAAAGAAGGATGAGATGTTTAATGAGACTGTAGAGAGATGCCTGTATATCTTTAATAAAATTGTATATCTTTAATTGTATATCTTTTGTAAATGGCAATTCTGTGGCACTCTAGAGTTCTAACAGTGGTCTTGCTATTACAGAATAGGCCAGATGGTCAAGAGGCCTAAAGAGACTTCACATATTATAACTAAATGTATTTTTAATTAATAAAAACATTAATTAATGATTAGCCATTACTGTGCATTGGCACTGTTCACTGTGCACTGTTGGAAAACAATGATGTTTGTTTTGTTCAGCTGGACATGTGTGCTGTATCACCATCAGCGATAGATTTTGATTTATTCAAAAATATCCAGCACATCATCCTGCCTAAGGTAAGTTTTGCAGGCCTGAATTGAAGATTTCAAGTCTTTGTTGTTTCTTGCATCTTAAGTGTGCACTACACTCTTGGTTAAAACATGATGCATGTTTGTCAACTATATTTTTTTATGTAATATGTAATATGTTTTATGTAATAACAGGCAAACTTACATAATTTTTCCTCATCCAGAAAGGCATGCATGAGCAAAATATTCTTTTGAAATTTTGCTGCTTGATAAACTAGTTTTGAAGTGAAGTTCTGTCTGTGGGTGAGGCTTTCCCTCATCCAACAAAGGAACAAACCATGATTTGTAATTGTTTGCATTTGAAATAGAATAACTTCATGAAATTAATTGATAACCACATTGATTGTAATTCTGCAAAATCAGTTTCTCTTAGCTGTAGTCTCATTATTCAGTTGTCCAAATGCATCATGTTGCCGTAATTTATTTTTTCCCTGCTAACACTTACATACTTCTCTTCCATTATATAAAAAACACAGGATCAAGGAGGTTTGGGAATTGCCATCAGTGAGGAGGATACAAGTGGAGGTGTGGTGATAAAGAGTTTAACTGACAATGGGGCAGCAGGAAAGGTAAATGCAATAACTTTCTGAGAAAAAACACACAACCTGCAAGGCAACATATTTGTATTGAACGTAATATATTTAAATAAACTTTCCACAGTTCACCTTTTATATATATACAGTATGTGTTACAAAAGTATAATAAAGTGTTTTATAAAGTACTTGCAGGAAGTATAAAAGAATGCCCTTTCTGTATGTGGAATTACTAAACTTATTTAAAAACGCCAGTTCCATGTGAAAGTGTTAATAAGCTCTTTTCCTTGTTGAATTGCCAGTTTGTCTTGTTTCTGCAAACTGATTCCATGGATTGCAAAGGCAAAAAGTAAATCGGGATTTTAACCTGATTATTATTATTAGCCTTTAATTTGCTGATTTTTATGAGTCTTATGAAAGGCTTTAAACAGAAACATTGGAAGGTACAGAGCGAAACTTTATCCTGGTGTTTTGTGTGAATAATGCAACTGTATCTAATCCTGGCCTTGGAAGGCTGGTGTACATGTATCTACTGATGTTCTTGCCCTCTTTAAAGTTCCATCACCTCAAGTGCCAAGTCAGTCTACTTAAGACAATAATCAGCTGATTAGGTCATGAAGAGCTAAGATGAAATGAGAAACGTGAAATACATTGTTCTACCAGGACCAGAATTGGATACCATAAAATATAAGATTGAAGAACTGGCATCTTGCTTGCTTATGAAAATACAAAAAACAAAATTGGTTGGTGTGAGACAGGATTGCTTACTGATTTTAACAAACTGTATTTCTGGTTTTCAAAATAAAATGTGATGATTTCATACTTTTAAAAGTTTCTTCCTTAGAGAAAGAGAAACAAGCTTTTATGGACAGTATAATGTCTTCTGAAAAATGATCATAATAAAACTTTTTTTTTTATTAGGATGGGAGAATTAAAGTTAATGACAAAATCCTAGCAGTAGATGATGAAACTGTAGTAGGATGCCCTGTGGAAAAGGTAAGATAATTATTTTTCTAATTTTATTATAGTTGTAATTAAAACTATTTGAATTCACAGAACTTAATCTCCTAAATTTTGACTTTCTTAAAATTAAAATTGTACTGTTCATATTATGTTATGTTCCTGTATTAGGTTATTAATTTGCTGAAGAGGTCAAAGAGCACTGTGAAGTTGACAATATGTTCGGAGGATTTATCATCACTTTCATCCTGTGTGAATCTACCAGAGAGTGCTTCTGATGTAAAGATAAGCCAGTCCCTTCCCACTGCATTCATCTCTGACGTGGATCCATTTAAAAGTGAGAGAATTATGATTTTTTGCAGTGTCATGCAATTTAGCACACTTTCCTGGTTTGCTGCATTTTTGTCCTATGTTGTTTCAGGTTATGCTGAAAAAAATTGATAAACACTTCTAAAATAACTAATGCCAAGTTAGTCACAATATTTTGAGAACATTTATTTAAACACATTTTCATTTTAAACAATGCATTGTCCTATTATTAGGTCCATCAAACCATTAAAAATTGATCTTTTATTACAATACAAATTATCACATTAGACCAGGGGTGCCTACACTTTTGTAGCTTAAGATCTACTACATCCTCAAGTGCTGATAAATCAAGGTGAAACAATGAGGCGATTTTGGCGGCGAGTGCATCAGCATCTGTTTCTGCTCCAAATGGAAAACACATGAAAGTCGCATTCGGCTCAAGTACTGCAAAGTCTAAGTCCAACAAGACATGTTAAATTTGCACTGTGTAATGCGCGGTGTCAAACTGTGCATTTTCTTTTCCCCGTTCTTCCAGCTCAGATACTGCGTTTGGGAAGTTTATTAGGTCATGACGTTGTAGCTTTGAAGCCAGCAATTCTAATTTTCATTTGAAAGTGTTAACAGTGGTGATCATATCGATCACATTCTCGTCTGGAAACATTTTGATCGACTTATTCAACATACTGGGCACCCCTGCGTTAGACCATACAAGTTCTATTAATATTATTCAAAATTTCTACTTGATTTAAACAAATTTTGTCATTGTTTCCAGTCTGATGGTTTTTGTTTTTTTAACACAGAAAATATCATTGTTAAGAGCTCTTCAGGTATTTTAGATATCAACATAGGAGTGCATTAATGGATTGCAGTGGAGGTTCTGTTGAGCACGTGAAGAAATAATCTGATAAACAATATCATAGAGGAACGTTAACATTACAAAGCAAAAATGAATAGTATTAATGTGACTTACATGTAAACAGAATCTTTATATCTATTCAGTTCTAGTATTTGTATGCTTAACACCAAAAAAGATATGTAAAGCCTAAGTGTATCACAGTGAACATTTTGTGTTTCATTAACACCTCTACCACAGACTTCATATTTATTAAACATTTGTTCAGTCTGGAAATTTCACAGATTATAACTAAATGTATTTTTAATGAATAAAAACACATTATAAGTGGTGAGCCGTGACTGTGTATTGGCACTGTTCTCTTGGAAAACAATAGTGTTTGTTTTGTTCAGCTGGACATGTGTGTTGCTGTATCACCATCAGCGATACATTTCTCAACATTTTTTTTCATTAACACATCTACCACAGACTTCATATTTATAAAACATTTGTTCAAACCAGTCAATCTGCCGAATCTGTGATTTCAAACTCTTTGTACACTAAGAGAAGAAATGTGTGTTTTTTTAGATGCAAGCAGGTCATCTACTCCTGCAACTATGGCATCAGACCCTGTCACCTGTCCTATTATTCCTGGATGCGAGACCACCATTGACATTTCGAAGGGACGCACTGGGCTTGGCCTGAGCATTGTTGGAGGCTCTGATACACTCTTGGTAAGATACGAGATAAAACAAATTGTGCATTTTGTCATTGTACTGCAGGGAAGTGCTTCCAGTATTTCATTAAGGCTTTAAGTAAGTCAAGTAGACTGTAAAGACAAAATGTTTTAATGATGATATGAATGTATGGATCACATTACATGTTATGAATTTCAACATTTAATTCTATGTGTACAATTTACTAAGTGTGACAGTGGGGAGTGGGAGGCGCTGCGGCAAGCACCAGTAAAAAGCCAACGCGCCTAACAGAGGGATGGAAGCACCGGTGTGAGGTTAGCAGGGACCAGAAATAACACAAAAAGGGTGAAAAATAGTGAAACAGAAGGGCAAAAGAAAAAGGTGTGCCTACCCCAGGGAAAATATGTGATGGGACAGACAAAGAGAAATGGAAAAAAAAAAGGCCTTAAATGGGTGCAGTCCCCCTTCGGGGGTGGACCTGCTCGTCCCTCCTGGGGTGTCCAGTGTGCCTTTATAGATCCTGCCCAGCTGTGGCTCATCCTCGTGGAGCCGGCGCAGCTGTGACTACAAAGGCGAGGCTTCGCCCTTCTACCAGGGCTCCGCCTCCACACTGGCCACGCCCCCGCGTAACGCCGCATAAGAAAAGGGCCTTAGTAGTGTTACAACTTACACAGATTAAAATGAACTCAATTTTGATCTGTTTGAAAATTAAATATTGTGTAATTAGTAGTATGTAAAAGTATAATTGACTATGCCTATTAATACAAAAGTTGAACAATCTAAAAGTTGAACAATAAATGTTGTATTTTATGGAAAATATGTTCATTTCGAAAACAAATTCTACAGTATTTCTAATACTAAGCGGGGCAGTACTTATTATTGGAATATTTAATTATACATTTTAGCGACACGGAATATGTAGAGGTCAATAAAGTGGGAAATGGATATTATAATTTGAATTAAAGTAGAGGATCATTTATATTGAAAAAGGATCCTTGAACACAGTCAACATAATTGTATAAAAGTTAGTTGTTAACTAATTTGTAAGAGCTCTTTGATCAAGCATCAACAGTAACTAACACACACAGAGCATACAATATGGCATATTTAGATTTTCGAAAAGCTCTTGATAAAGTACTTCGTATTAATTAACAAATTACAGGCATTGAAATGCACGTGTCTGGATGGAGAAATGGTTAATGAACAGAAAACAAGAGAGTACAGATAAGAGGTAAATTCTCTTTGTGGGATGTTGAAGTGGAGAATCACGGGTATTGTTAAATATGACAGGATTGCAAATTATGTGAAATTAAAGTGAATTCACAAACACGTTGGAAAACAGAAAATGAAACCTGGAAAGATTTGCACAGAAGTCAAGAGGACATCCCCTGAATCTACAGCAAAGCATCAACCAATGACACAATTGGAAAATAAAACCTAGAACAGGTGGCACTTTTTTACTCAAAGGGTCTTGGGGGACTGGTACAAGCTACCCAACACAGCCATGTCGTTGAAGTGAATGCCTTATGTAGTCTTATGTTCGTAAATATCTTGTGAGATGAAGATATGTGTAATACTGTACGTTGTTGTAGCAACGCTTTGTTTGTTTACTTTGCATGAGTTTGTCCTAAGTGTTCTGGATTTTCACTATGCTGTTGTCATCCTGAGTCATAAGACAATATCCAGATCTAAGGTCAACACACACCAACCTAATTTAAGCTAGATGTGCTTTAGTGAATTTTAAACATCCCTTTTTGCAGGGAGCCATCATTATTCATGAAGTGTATGAAGAAGGCGCTGCATCCAAAGATGGAAGACTCTGGGCTGGTGACCAGATATTGGAGGTACATTATGATTTATTTACCTCTGTCTGTATTTAATGCATTTGGATTAAATTCATATGAGGGCAAAAGTAAAGAATGTTGGTTGAATTGTTAAGTTGCTTATTTCTGAGTAGTGCTGAAACCATAATATGTCCAAAGGCAGCACTCCAGAGGCAAAAAGGCTTTAATCACAATAAAGTCATATTTTTTTCAGAAGTGTTGTATAATAAATATTGTAATAATATATAATTAATGAAATACATCTACACATTTTGCAAATAATTAAATGGTATTGTAGCATTCTGCAAAGTGTAAACCTCAGTGACTAATATGAATAGAATACAGCTTCCCATTTAAATAACATATTTATATTAAATAATATAGTTATAAATATTAATTATGTTCAGAGGAGGAAAAATAGTAATTAAACTGAGTGTCATTTTGTCTTTCACATCAATATCAGGTATGGTTAATTTGCTTCCAATTTTCTAAAAGTAACCTTAAAAGGGTTGCATGGTTTAAAACTAGCAGTAGACAATGTAGAAATAAAGTTTTATGTTACTGAATCACTTTTAGCATTTAAGGTGGATATTTTATTTAGTGGTTGTGGTAGCAAAATTATTGTGGCTTTTTGGGGTTTAAAACTGTGCATTTTGCATAGATGTTTTGAGAAAACCTTTATGAGGTCTGCCTGTGTTTTGATGTTGTTCCTTTCCATCTCAGTTACATCTTTTTTTTAAATTACCACATTTCTTTTGTGACCAAGAATGTGAATTACTAAAAAGGTGACTTTGTGCATAGTCTCTATTCATTAATTAAATAGACTGATACCTACCCACATGTACATTGTCTCTCTACAGGTTAATGGAATTGATTTACGAAATGCCACTCACGACGAGGCAATCAACGTTCTGAGACAAACCCCCCAGAAAGTGCGTCTGACAGTGTACAGGGATGAGGCCCAGTACAAAGAAGATGACATGTGGGATGTGTTCTTCTTGGAACTGCAGAAGAAACCGGGTGAAGGTTTAGGCCTCAGTATTGTTGGGAAAAGGTACAAAATTAAGATCAAATGTTCCTTCTTACGAGATGTTGTGACCTCTGTATGACCCTGCAAGCTTCAGGATTCTCTCCCTTGTAGAGTCTCAGGCAGGCCAGGCAAATTCAGAGGGAAACAGCTGAAAAGCTGACCTATTGTTGACTCAAGCCCATTAAAAGTGGCAACAAGTTTATTCAACTAGCGAAGGGAGGTCAAGGGTTTGACCCCTTCAGATCTCCTCCAGTCAACTGAATGATCAAGCTCGGTTGTTAAACACAAGGATTGTACATGAAAAGAGAAGCTTGTAGAGATGTTTGGTAACTACTTACCCACAGAAAAAAAATTACACCTGCATGGTGTTTTCTGTAAAATAGCATTGTTAAAGCTAGACTAGAATTATGTCTGGATGTTTCCTGTTTTTTTTAAAGCTGCAGAAAACGAGACACATTAGCCATTATAAGCCACCACATTCTGTTTCAAATGCTTAAAAAATTATTTTATCATAAGTTCTATTGGAGAAATGTGCAAAACTAGCTATTGCTTGCCATGTGTACTCATGACCTGATTTGTTTTCTAAGGATTTGTGTAGTTCAACGTAATACAATGAGCTTCTCCTCTCATTCTCTTTTGACTCTATTTGGTGCTTGTTGAGAACGCTTTCTCTTTTACAGTGAAAATCTATAGAAATTATTTTAATATGCATTTAGAATGAATTTTATGTCTCATAAAATGTTTATATTTTTGGACTAAGTTTATTTATCACTGCATGAACAGCTGCCTCATTGCCTTCATTTTTTTAAATAGGAATGACACCGGTGTCTTTGTGTCAGACATTGTGAAAGGGGGAATAGCTGATACAGATGGTAGATTGATGCAAGGAGACCAGATTCTCTCTGTCAATGGGGAAGATGTTCGGTCGGCAACACAAGAATCTGTCGCTGCTTTATTAAAGGTATTTTAAAAGTCTACAAACCCGAAGGTTTAAAACATACATTCTTCAAAATAAATACATTATATCAAATTATCAAAACTTTGCCAAGGCATAAAGCAGATTATTTAATATAATGAATTTATATCTGAATAATCTCATAAAGTTAATATAAAACACAATTCACTGCAGATACTGAAGCAAGGTTAATTATTCTTCTTAAAACCTTATCATATGATATACATATCTAACAGTTCATAGTCTTAGAGATTTTTTTTATCTGTTTTTTAATTAATGATAAAATCATAATATTATTAAAAATAGTAGTTAACCCTTTTTTTTGTTTTACAATCCAAACTGTTGGTACAACAGTGATACTGACATGTTAGATTTATAGAATGCTGGAACATAAAATAGGTCAGTTAAATCTTATCACTTGTGGATGTCTTATTTGAATTTCCTTTCCATTCCAGTGCTGCATTGGAACAATAACTCTAGAAGTTGGGAGATATAAAGCTGGACCCTTTCATTCGGAGAGGCGATTATCACACAGCAGTCAGGTACAGCATCCAATTTCTTTACCATAGGTCATTCCATAATATACAGCAGCAGATTACACATACTGTATTAGAGTACAATTTTGGTCTATGTGAATTGATTTTTTTTTTCTACATCGCAATGTTTATGCTTTGTATTGGTTCTGGCAGTCCAGCTACTCTTCATTTAATCTGCCTCTTGAGGTTTCTTGCATAGAGCTATTACCTTTCCAGCTTTTAACATTTCAATATTTCTGTAGCCTTGTAGAGTGCTAGGCATTATGTGATTTTTCAAGATGTGAAAAATCATGTAAAAATGACCTTGAGCACATCTGAGACGTCGAACTCAACGTACACAGTGCAGACCAATTTGAATTTGTGTGTGTACTTGGGTAATCAAGGTCCGTTCATTTTCTACACATTGACTGGGAATCCCAGAAACCATTTAATCATTTTCACATTGAGGTAGTATTGCAAGAAACTAAATGTTGTTTTTATCTGATGATAGGGACATTCTGTACTTTGTTAAAATAGCTTTAACAAAGTTTTAATTGGTTTCACTTCTCTAAGTCTCCTATATCAAATCAACAATTTTTGCTCCCTTCAATCCCCAGATCATTCAGTCTGTATGAACCGATGTATGTGCGCGGGTTCATATCAATTCTGTAAGTCGTGTATAGGTTTAATTTATCTGTAACAATCTTAAAACTTTAAAATTCAGGTTAGTGAAACAGGCAGCTTTGGTGCATCATCATGTTTGTCTGGATCTGGAAGTGGTTTGGGTGATAACTTTGAAAGCAGACGGAAGAGCCTCGATTGTAAGTTTCCTTCTCTGATTTCTTGTGCCATATAAACATCAATACTTGGTATGGATATCATGACAAAAATTAATTAGGCTAAGCCTGGCAAATAAAAAAAAGTATATTTTATTCTTTTTTGCAAAGTGAGAATTGTTATTATTATTTGGGCAATGCCCAAAGTGACTTAATATTGTAGCATTTTTTAGGGATTTTAAGGAAGTTACCTGAGTACAGCACCTTTTTTAAAAGTATAACAGCACCAATCCATCCAGCATTTAAGCCCCACCATTCCAGTTACTAGTCTGCAATCTACAGTTACTAATCTAGCAGTCTACACTGCAGGCCTGTTGCTGAACATCACATATTAAGACTCATAAAATGCCCAATAAATTTAGCTTCATTTGTGTCTTACCTATCTAATGTTTTACAGTTTACTGTGTTTTCCTGTAATGTAAGTTTTAGAAATGAATGGCATAGATTCAAGATTCCATTTTTTCCCCAGCAGGCTCTGACTTTCAAGAGCTCAGAACTGTTGAGTTTACTAAGGTGAGTTTTTATTTTTTTAAATGTGTTCATAAACTGAATCTGTCTGTCTTCCTAACTACATGCAAAATGTGTATAAGTATCAATATACTGTATAAGTATTGACATCAATATATAAAACATCAATATGTATGTAGAAATTGTGCTTTTTGGGAGGCCTTGTTTGAATTAGTTTTGAAGCTGATTGAAAGTAATTTGAAGGTTTTACTTCAACAGGGCCCTTTGGATTCCTTAGGAATCAGCATTGCAGGAGGAGTAGGAAGCCCTCTTGGAGATATCCCCATTTTTATTGCCATGATGCACCCCACTGGCTTGGCAGCTCAGACTCAGAAATTAAAAGTAGGTATTTAGTTCAGGAGTGTGACTGAGGGTTCTATTCTCAGCAGCATTGAAAATAAAATATCTTCACAGTGTGTCAGATACCATACATTTGCTTCAGGGTCAACAAGCTCCACAGCTGGTTGCAGATTTTCTTTTGGTATTCTTACAATGGTGCATAGTTCACCATTGAATTCACCATTGTTCACTGCAAGAAAATATCCGCTGAATATAAATAAGTTTAATTAAATTGTTCATTGCCTTGTGGGAATTAATAAGGAAAACCTGAAGCATGTAAAAGAAAAATGAGACTTTTTAATTTAATGGTGATAATTTAAAAAATGAAGCAATTCTGAAAATGTTCATACTATTTAAATAGTTTCATCTATTTTTTTTTCAATGCACTTTTAAAATCATTGTTTTAATCTTCGTATGTTAATGCACTTATTTTGCTAACTTAGAGTTGTAGCTTGGATGTTATGAGTATTATGTTTTATTACTGTGAGCTGACTAAACAGATTTTCTTTCTGAGAGTTTTTCAGGCTTTTCTTTAAAAAGAGTTCTCCACTAACTCTCACTACCACCACCCCACGATTACCTTCTCCACACAACAAAATAAAGATTATGCTTTAAATTAAATAAATTACTTAAAATATGGTACAGTAAGGCTTAATAATAAATGTTTTGCGTGAAGGCCTATTGCAGAATAATGCAGAACACCAGTGTTAGATCAAATACCCAGAATACCAGGGATTTTTAGTAATTCATGGCTTTTCTTTTTGGTCCTGCAGATAGGAGATAGGATTGTTAGCATTTGTGGAACGTCTACAGAAGGCATGAGTCACTCCCAGGCTGTCACCTTGTTAAAAAATGCCTCAGGGACAATTGGGTTACAGGTAGGTTACAGACCTTGTTTTTTATTAAGTGTCAGACACCTGATCATGCTGAGAATAAATGTGTAGACTAGAAAACACAGCTTTAAAATCTATGGGGGACATATTGATGGAAAAGGTTACTTCACCGATGTTGTGTGAACTCATAGTTACTGTAACCATATCATTGTGTACCAGATCCTGCAAGGGTCCATATTGTATTCAAAACAGGAGCAGTTTAATGTAAAAAATATTACTGAAATACTGTTTATGAATGTTGGAACCAATAGTTCTTGTTGTATTTTCAGTTCCTCTTTACATACATATATTATGAACTGTTAAAATCTCTTTACTTGGCCAGACCACACACACAATGGTCTTTAAATTCTCAAAATGCTGTCAATAAGGCATAATTTGTTTTGTTTATAAAGATTTCCTTTCCTTGATATAAATTATAGCTAGGCCTTGCTAACTGGTCACTGGTTTGTTAATCATACAACTCTGTATGCTGTATAATTGAAGGTTGAAGTCCACACCATGATTAATTCAAATTTTCTTTTTCTTCCAAATTTTGAAACTTGCGTTTAAAGACTAAACAACTTTATGCTTGACAACTGCACTAAGACTTCAGATATTCTTCATCAACCATGATGACCGCCATGATGTGTAGCTGCTATATTGATTAAATTGAAACTTGCCAGATTTAATGAACAAGGAAAGCTGTTTCTGATTTGCACCTCTTAAGGTTCATGAATTGCTTGGTGAAGTGTGGCCCCTTATATGCAAAATATATATGTATGTCTACCTGAACAGATTATTTTGCTACATGTTATTTACTTTATAATGCCACACTCACCCTGTATATAGACATAACTTTGGGAACAGTGTGTGACTAATGGAGAAGTGATGTAATACTAAAGAATCCCTGCCTCTACATTCCCATTTCCACCTGCTACCTTCATGGGGGTGTTTTAGAATTTTGATTTCAAGAAATACATTGTTGCATGTGCAATCAGGATATTAAAGAAAGCTATGTGACTGTTTCCTGTATGGAGCTATTGGATAATGTGAAATGGGAATGTCGTATGGGCAGAGCAAGATGTGTGTGTATGTATTGTTGCATGTGTAAGACTATTGTTTGTTTTTTATGTGTATTTATTTCAATACACATTTTTTGTAGTCTTGTATGGTGATGCCAAAAAACTAATTTCCACCCTATTGGGTGGACAGTAAATTCTGAGCTCCTTAGTACCCTGCCACAGCATATCAGTTCTAAGATGTTAATCACTCACTAATATCACTGCATGCTTTAAGGCATCCAACAGACCCCTGAAATTGTTGTTGCACAATAAGCCAAGGAAACCCAGACCACCTCTAGCCCACTTGACTGGTGGTACTTGTGCAGTGTTTTTCTGGGAATCTTTGTCAGTCTAGTCATTATATGGTCCAGGCTAAAATCTGTACTCCAAGCAACCTAATTGAGCAACTTAGAGTTGTTTTGAGTTTTACGTTCCACACTGTAAAGGAACCGAAGTTTCGTGAATTGGAAGGTAGAAGACATCTATATTGAATTTTTATATACATGTTACGAAGGAGAAAAACGTTAAAATATATTTTTTTAATTTTCTCAGGTATGTGCAGGAGGCGATGCAAGTGTGACAGGTTCATCCCATGAACAGACAGCCAGCCTTTCACTGTCAGGGCTGACAGCAAGCAGCATATTTCACGATGACCTAGGGTATGACCCCAAAACTATTATACAGTTTTATTTCCCTTTTTACTGTTAACTGTAAGATTTTCTTAGGAAAAATATGTTGTACACTAAAGCATTGACAGTACATATTATTGCATATTATTGCTATTGTCTCTCTTGAAGCAAACTGTTAACGCAAACTGTTAAATCCAAATAAGAGCACTCCTTTCTGTCCATTTCATTAATCCAGCACAGTTTAACTCACTATTCTTTCCATAATCAAGGTTATTAAGGAATATAGTTGGTACTCAGTCTGATTATGATAAAGTGTAACTAGTACTTTTCTACTACTAAAAGAAAAGTAGTGAAATCGATTTATATTTTGTGTTTGATATAATTCAAAAATAAAAAATAATAGGTTTTATTTGTTTCTAGTACAAATTATCTAGCCAAACATTTGCTCTACAATATTGAGACTGTGCATGTCTTTCATACTGTGTTGGTGACTAGTAAAATAATCATCAGGTCCAATTAAACTGTTAATGAAACCAAATAAGAACATGTGTGGGATAGAATGGTTTGGAAGATTTAGGATACTAGTTGCTTCTATGAAAGTCCTTCCACAATTCACTTTAATCTCGTTTTTTATTTTAGGCCTCCTCAATACAAAACTATTACACTTGACAGAGGGCATGATGGTCTGGGCTTCAGCATTGTTGGAGGATTTGGCAGTCCTCATGGAGATCTTCCTATTTATGTTAAGACTGTTTTTGTAAAGGTAGGGGAAATAAAAAGGACTCTACAAACACTATGCTAAAGCAGTAGTCTATTAAATGTGCCGTCCTGTAGAATACAGTTAAATCGTGGTTTCATAACATTTACAGTCTCAGATGAATCAGCATAACCAAATGGAATTATTATGTGTAGATTATCCTTTTATAGACACTACTTCCATAAAGGTTTACATGTTCCAGTGAACCAGTCTTCTTGAACAAAATGCTTGTTCATGCTCAGTTTACTTTCTTTCCATTGAGGCATGTTTGATTTTTCAGAAATCAATCCTGTGTATCCTTCTCAAGAAAGTCCTGTTGTTTTCCTGTAGTTGTTTCTTCTTTCGATATCTAAAATCCAGACACCGAGTCACTGTTGAGCGTTAACAGACAGGTGTTATTTCTTCCAGGGAGCAGCTTCTGAGGATGGGCGCCTGAAGCGTGGAGATCAGATCATAGCTGTGAATGGACAAAGTCTGGAAGGAGTCACCCATGAAGAAGCAGTTGCTATTTTGAAAAGGACTAAAGGCACTGTTAACCTTACTGTACTCTCGTAAATGTTAACTTACTGGACAAATTTGATACTTTTTATACTTTTTTTTTAAATTTGTAGCAGTGAGCACTGTGATTATGTTCTGTCATCTTAACAAAATCCAGGTATATCTTACATATATTTATACTATACTATATATTTATAGTATTCTTACTATAAATTACTTAAAATAAAACTACTGAGACAGAGTGATGCAAATCATTACTTTTAACACTGATGATAAAGCATTTCAGAATTTGATAAAGGGTGTTTATGTTGCTAGAATGGTCTGTTTTTATGCAACCATGCAGTATTTACTTGGCTTCCATTTACAGATATGATTTCACAGAACATTGTAAAATAAAAAAATGGAAAATAAGGATTTTTTGTTTCTTAGAATTCAACTTAAAGTTTTTACTTCTGTTCAACAATTTCTGCTTTCTAGCTTTTCAATAACAACAAAGTTTCTGTTACTGTACAGTTAGTTTCTGTAGTTCTGTTTGTTTTATGCAATGTATACACACAATACAATTACATAAAGATAATTCACAGAGCATTCAAACAGTTTTACCACTTAGGTATACAGAAACAAGATAGTTTTTTTAAACAGTTACCATTAATTTGATTGCATATTTACAATTTCAAACAGGTCCCTCATAATTGAAATCTTTTGCATATTCTTTAACCTCTAGTAAAGGTAACCAATTGAATAGCAGGTATCTGTCGGTGGCCATTTGAGCCATTATGGTAATGGAACTGCTCTAGGAATCTCTATAGCCTTAAAATCCTTTACAATGGAGGCTGGTGTTTTGGTTTAGCGGAATTCACCATTGTTTGGAGGTTGTGTTTCCGGAGGCGGTGATACAGACCTTAAATTAATCTTGAATTAGAATTATAATTGTAGTTTTAATTACCTGAACTCTATCTTTGTCTTTCTGTTTTTAATGAGGAAGTTAGGGCATTCATAGCATAATACTGTCTAGTAATGGATTAAGCTAAAGTGTTTATGACATTTTGTCTTAACTAGATGTTCTGTTTTTTTGTACATCATAATTACTAAAATACTTCTTTATACTAAGGAGCAAAATAATAGCACCTGATATCGGAAAAAAAAAATCTTGTGTTCCAAATCATTTAACCAGCATGTAGAAATAGGATAAAAATATCCTGTCATTTGCATGGTTTCTGGAGCATTGCTGTCCAAACATAAAAGTTTGAAATACAAACAGCACAGCAGCATATCACTGTCTTGCAAAGAAAGTTACACCAACCTTTTCCTCCACTCTTCTAACTGTAAAACTCAAGAGTCCCAGTCTTACAATCCTATGTACAAATTCAAATTCATGTTGTATGAGAATGTGTACAAAGTGTATGTACTATAGCGTAAGGAAAATGAGTCAGAGATGCCCAAACAAAACTGCTGTGTTTAAAATAATACCTCGATTGACTAAGTGCTACAGCTGTTTTAGTTAATTAAATATCATGCTTGTTAATAATATGGTAAATTCAAGTTATACAGTATATACTGTATGGATGATTGTATGCTTAATGAAGAGTTTACACTACAATAAAAGAATTCTCAATAATGAAACAGACTGTTATTGAAACAATCTCTTTATCCTGCCATATTGCTATGACACACAACCACTAATTTGTATGTATGTTGAGATGTACTAATTAATATCAGAAGCTTCAAAGACTGAGGAATCATACACAGCTCTAAATAACCACATTTTATGTGATTTTTATTTCAGTGCCCACCTGTTGTGGTGTTGGTTAAAAAGACAAATGAGATATTGCAGAAAATGTGAAGAAGATTGATGTAGAACATAATGTATTAAAATATATTAACATCAGAATGTCAAATTATCAGTAGTGTCACATTAGAAAATGTATATTAAAAACAGGATTTACTAGTGTAGATTAAACATTATGACAAGTGTATCATGTTTTGTATAACATTTAATAATTTAATGTGTTTGTCACAATATTTGTAAAATCTTTCAATTTTTAAATATAGCATTGATGTTAAGAATATTATATTTTTTGTGATACCTTATATTTATAAGCACTATTTTAGTCCCATTATTAATATTTCTATCTAAATAAAAATAACTATTAGATTATTTAATAGACTTTGACTTTGACCTTTTTTCTGTTATTACTTTAATAAGAACAATACTCATCTTTAGATCAAGAGAGGGATAACAGGATTTGTTTACTACTTCTTTCTTTTATTACTACAGTAGTTAACATGTAACCACCTAGTTTGTGCCTGGAAAATCTAAGTTGAGGAACACCAAACTTTTCTAGCCTTAGGCATTGTAAAACCTGCCTGTAGATCTAGCTTAATCACTACCTGAAATCCAGTCCTAACCTTCAAGTTAACCCCAGCAATATTTCTGCATTTTTATTTTTAATTATTAACATATATGTTAAAAGTAACAGAAAGGTTACTAAATGAGCAGTCAGTCAGGTCATATTGCTATGTGAGTTTATATTTGTGCATTTAAGGCCATTATTGTCTTTTATGTAAAAGTCAAGATCTTATCTTACCACTATCTCACAACCAACTTAAAAACATTTCAGTTTTTTTTATATTGCTATCCACATTCTTCCTAGATTTCAGAATTACTGAGGCAGTATAATGTTTTCAGTTTTTTACACAAGTCTTTAATGTAATTTGCATAAAGGTCTGGAAGGAACTCAAGGCCTAATCTTACCCACTTCAATCTCAGTGTGTTAAATATCACACTTCTTGTTTATTCAATTGTAATACTGTTTTTGCATTTGACTTTTGTTCTCACCAGAGATAGACGTTGCTGTGCACCAGTCAGTGGCTTCTTTTATGACTTCAAAGGATGCCTACTGTAACTCCAGTGCTCCACTGGACTCCAGTCTATTTAGTATCTTTACAGAGAAAGATAGTTCATAGCCCATTTAGCATTGTGAGTCTTCTCTAATTCCTCTGTTGTGTTTTGTGAACCGTACCCTGTAATAATTGCCACTCTTTTCTGGGGTTCCACTTGAGCCAAAATCTGCCCTTATCCACTCAGCTGAATATTCATAGTACACGTTATAATGGCACTCTAAATCTCACCTGGGTTTCTATCTGTGTTCAATTCATAATATGCACCCCTCTTGTTTTCGGTTCCAAGGGGTTTGTGTGCTCACCCTTTCAAAAATTCAGGGCCTCCAGCACCAGTTCTGTACCGTTGCAGAAGTTATTCCATATCTCTTTCTATACACTGCATCAACCCCTAGAATCTCTTCCTCAGAGCACCCTGAACTTTTCTTACTTATAATCAGTCTCCACAAACACTACTTTCATATCTTCCTGTTTCTAGTACCAATTACACTCATCTCAGGTAGCCATCTCTTCTGACCCACACATCTTCCACTGTCACTTGCCTCTGGTTCCTACACCACTTTCTTGATGCACTGCCTTAGCCATCGTCAGGAGAGAATGCTTTCTTGCCGTTCCCTTGAATGCTGGTCCACATACATTAAATATGAAGCCAATGGACTTTAAACTCGCACACCTTGTTGCACAATGAAAGACTTGGCTTTGGCGTTATGGGGCTCTCATTTGTTCCTCTTCTTCACCCTCACTCAAACACTATCCATGGTCAATTTGGAATTGCTATGAAAACTTCGTTTGGACTTTTCATTTGCCTTTTACACATTAGTTATGCTAACTATATGCTTGTTTATGTTCTACCTTTAGTTTTCAGAACTTAAAAAATTCTGCTTGCTTACTTCTGCTTCAACAAAATGGGACCTCATTGAAAGAGCATGTATATTTTTCCAAAGCACTTCAAATCAAGAAAAAAAAGAGCATTACCGATCACAAAACTCTACTAATAACAATTTGAACTATAGGCCAATGATGTTTCAGCCGTCTCAAAATTAAATAAACAGAAACTAATAGCCTGTGTGATATTTAAAAAAAAACATTTGCCATGTCTGTTTTCAAGATGTCATGCCTTTTTTCTTCAGAGTAAATAGATTGCTTTATAACTGGAATTGTATGGCATTGCTGGAATGCCAAAAGACACCAGGCTTAATGTGTGTGTAAAATCTGATTTAATGCCAACTTCAAAGAAAGATTTGTTTCCTGGTATATCAATCATTCCATTGTTATGTAAGTAGTCCAAACTGTATTATGTTTTACTGGTATATCAGCATATATCATAGAACCTCAATTCTGTACTTAGAATGTTTTATTAAATGATGACCACATAATTTTTTTAACGAATCAGTAAAATATGATGAATTTTATGAAAGTGTAAAAACATCAGTAAAAATAGCCCTCATCCTGCTTTTATTAGGTAAAATACATAGTAATAGTCCTGCAAAACATTTTGAAGGTTGCATAGGTAAATGTGAAACTTTTTTACAATTAAAATCATAAGCCTGTATTAAAGCATCAACAGTCCTGCGAGTTATATGGGGCAGTCACAATTTCAACAGCCTATGACACCATTACATACTCTACAGCTTGTCATCCTTCTAGTTTGGTTGATTTACTTGCAGATCACTTAGGATATAAGAAAGGCAGGAAGCTGAAAATTCCTCCAGGGTCTGGCAAAGACTCTATGTCAGAAATTGTCAGATAAAAAACAGCAGCCTTCCAACTGATCTGATAGCTCGACAGGTAAGTCATGTTTTGTTACTGGGCTCATGGCAACAACTAACATTAACATAAATAGACGTGGGTAACCTGACCACTAATTTAAAATCTGAAGTGAGATATTTAGGGTTTATTAACTCAAGATTTAATTAAATAATACAAATAATGCATTGTTATCATCTTAGAAATATGGCTTGAAAATTGAACTTTTTTTCTTGGATTGTTGCTAAGAGAGTAGCTGGTATTTTTATTTCTTCCAGACTGGACTTACCATATTCAAGAGTGTACTTAAATGCCATGCCTTGTCATGCCTACAGCTATACTGTACAAAACAACTAGGGTTCTTAGGATAACAAAAACAAGCATGTATTACCCCTATGTTGCCATCACTGCACTTCTTTCTAATTAGCTACAGGATTTATTTTAAAATTCTGTTAAATAATAAGCAGTGAATGGACCGTGACCTGACAATTTGATCCTTTTAACTCTTTATCAGCTTGTTCAAACACTGAGATCAACTGTTGCCATTGGTTTCTTAGAGTAAACCTTCGAAGGAAATCTGAAGTTGTATTTCTTATGATATTGTTATATAAGAATATAACCCTCTTTTATTAGAAATGCACATTTCTGTGCAGTTTTTAAATCTAGATTAAAGGCTTACTTTATTAACAGACATTTTAATATGATTTTATTTTTAAGTTTAAAGACACTGCTGTATTAGCTTTAGTGAAGATTTTACCCCACTTGCTCCTTTCCACCAACCTACAGTATGTAAGTGGGGAAGAGTATTGCTGGGGGTACTGTAATCCCTGTGGTGGAATGGTGTCCTAGTATGGGGAGTTATATACTTTCTGGTCCACTTAAGATAAGATAAGAGATCACTTTATTGGCCATATTTTTTTTTATTAGGGATTTGTCTTTTTGCATAACCCAACTTGCTCTCCATGAGACACGCAGACAGGGAGAGAAGCATGGGGTTGGTCAGAGCGCAGGGTCAGCCATTTATACGGCGTCCCTGGAGCAGTTGGGGTTAAGAGCCTTGCTCTGGGGCCCAACAGAGTAGGATTTCTCTGCCAGTCACAGAATACAAACCAGCAACCTTCCAGCCACAGGCACAGATCCTTAGCAACAGAGCCACAGCACCACCCCTGATTCTACTAGGATGAGCTGGTATCATTTTTACCTTTACTTTTTTACATCCATCGTCTCAACACCTGAGAGTAGCCATTACTCATTTAATAACTAGCAACAGTGTTCAAGTACCTGTGAGGAATTTACATGTACTTTATACAGTCACTGCCTCATTGCCGGAGTTTTGTACAGGTTCAAGCAATCTAACATTGACAGATGCTTGGAACCAGGAGGGAAGGACAAAGGACAAAGTCAATGGCCAACAGTGCACAATTGCAACATATTGGATATATTCTTTAGACTGAAAAAAAATAGAGGATATCAGGCAAACTCAATTTTATTAAATGTGATTAAAGTGACAATATGTTAATGGACTGATTGATGTAACTTGGGTTGTAGAACAACAAAATTGCAAAAAACACTTTAACCACATGGAAATGAACTTATGCTATCAAAGTGTAGAACACAGATTCTTTTTTCCATCTTGAAATGTAGAACTAGATCATATTTCTTCATGCACAGACCTGTACTTGGAGTTATAGTAGCTATGAATGTAATTACTACTTTGCCTGTATTTGAAAAAATAAAAACTGCAGTTTTATTTTAGCCTGATATTAATTCTCTGTGGAATGTACAGTACTTTATATATTCATCTTAGTTTATTTCATCCTGCAACATGCCACAACGTGCTCAGAGACCATGGTGAAAACAAATGTTAAAGTTTAAAATAATATAAATATGTTCTTTTGAATATAGAGGAACATTTATCCAAATATGGATAGATTATTTGTGTAGCTGGTAAGCACATACTCATGTTTAAATGATCTTCACATTTATTTTTTATTAAAATGTAAGATAAAATAAGGATAGTTTTTTTTACACCGCAGCTTGGGATTCTGCTACTATGCAAAAGGAGAGGAGTCTTCTGTTACAAACCAGTTGATCGAGTTACACCAGCATAGTCTGCAGACACAGCCTCTACAATAGGATGACTATTTACACTATATGCCTACATAAATAGATATTGGTGAAATGACAGGTTTTAAAATAACATCTATTTCATCTGAAACCATACATAGCATTAGCATCAGTGTGAGCTTGATAAAAACTGTTGTGCAACTCTTTGCTTGCAAATTGTTTGGATTATACAGTATAACCACTCCAGGCTTTGTGAGAATAAACTGTTTTTTCTTTTCAAATGTTAGATTTTTTTATGTCTTCACTTATAGAAATAAAGTGATTAGTTCAGTCTGGTCTTTCCTAATCCAAACCTGCTTGTATAGCATGAAGAGTCATGCCCAATGTCCTTAGGATTGAATATGATCATTTAAGCATACAGTATATAGAGTACATGCATAGCAGAATTAGAATTCAATTGAGATACCTCTCACACTTTTTTCCTAGTAAAGATTCAGGCATTTTGAGAACGACTCCAATTTTACTATTTGACTATAAATGGTTTAATCTTTAAAGTGTAATGAGAATCTATACTTTCTTATGCTAAGATAAATGACAGAAAGTTTTAAAATGTAAGCTTTTCATTTTTTTTTTCATTTGGTTACAAACAAGAGATTATCATAAAGAGAGAGTATAAGAGTTATAGTCTTATATTGAGGATATAAGACTCTTTTGAATTTCTGTCATAGGGTAGGAGGATATTACCCCTTAAGAGAACAGTAATTCAGTCTAGTCTAAACTCCAGAGGAACAGGGATGACAACTACAATGTATTTAGCATGAAAGTGCAGGTCACACTACATTCCAAGTGTGTTTGACTTCTTGACATCATACGTAATTTCAGCAACTGCACTGTTATTTTTTAAACTGAAATTAAATACTCATAGCTGCAAAATTCCTGGACTTTAATGTTTTGTCTTTTAAGATCATTTATAAACTAAATTCTTTCAACACTATGTTTCAAATCTTCACTTTTTTTGGCCCAGATCATGCTGTACTAAATGGTTTTAAGTGACGGACATGAATAGTTGACATTAACAGAAAATCTGCTACACAGATTACAGAGTGGTAGCACCTCGCAATATGCATATGTACTGTTATTCTATATCATGAAAGTTGACATTATTAGAGGCTATTGAGTTAATGTGGGGCAGGGTGTAGGCTCCAAGGACAGAGAGGGTTATGAATGAGGAGCTCGATCCCAGATCACTGACATGGAGCGGAGTGAGTGTCAGTGGCCTGGGTGTCTCCTACAGGGAAGCAGGAAAGCAGGATTGTGGAAAAGGGAGAAATAGGCTGGTGTGGTGGCCTCGATGCCTCACAATAAAGCAGAAGGGGAAAGGAGAAGACAGGAGAAAGGGGAGTGAGTGGCGAATATGGAAAGCTAAAGAGGAGGAAAGAGAGGAGGGGAGAAGAGAGGAAGCAGTGGCGGTTGTTTCTGAGCTCCAGGGAAGTGTGACGTCATCAGAAAGGCCAGTAGAGAAGACCAGGCATCGTGGGGCCTACAGGAAGCAGGTTGTTTTCCATGGAGCGTGGAGATGCTTGTTCCAGGAGGAGCTAAAAACATCAACCTCCATCCTTCCTTTGGGCTCGTTCATCAAGTCCAGTCATGCTGGAAGCAGGCCAGCATGTGGAGAAGATGAGGTGGGGGCTGAGCAATGAGGGTGGGGGATGTGCAGAAACAATGGATCTGGATGAAAGGTAAACCCTGTCACTGGCAAGGGTAAGGGCAACGAAAGAAGCACTATGGGGGTGCTCAGCAGGTGAGCTATGTACAATATGTGTAGGAGAACAGGAGTGGTGAGATCTAAGAATGTGATCTACTCTCGAAGGACTGTTAAAAAACATCATTAAGGACACTGTCAACATACTAAGGTGTGTTGTTTCTACAAAATACGGAAGACACTACACACAGAAAACAACTTCAGAAATGACGACTTAAATAGTGGATAGCGAAAAAGAATTTGGAGTCCCTTACAATCAATTCTAAACAAAGTAGTTTTTCTTTGTAACAAGGTCCCTCTCATTTCTGACTATTCTTATGTTCTTAGGTCTGATTTACATAAAACTTGATCAGTCAAAGGGATTTGGTTTGAAATTAAATTAATAACAATGTACTATGAATAACTGAAAATGAAGCATGCATGAAATAAATGAATTGCAGAAAAATATGAGTCTACTTTTTATTACCTGTTTGGTAAAAACCAGACCTCTGGTAAAATAAACGATTTAAAATTATTTATCTTTGGTACAAAATGAAATACACCCAATCTGTCATCAAGCAACACAATGCAAAGTTTCCAGTGACTAATTGTGTGTATGCTGATACTCAAGAGTGCATTACAAAGGTGCAATGGACTTTAAACAAAAGTCTCAACTCACAATGGAAATAAATCAGAATGAAAAACAACTACAGTTTCTAAAACTGAAACAACATGCTTTACTAAAAAGAACACAATAGCCAATGGATGTGTACTGTGGTTGCATTTCAAAATAAATGCTTATTTAGTTTAAGGCCTTTTAAAGTGTTGTGTTGAGATTAAATTTAAAACACGTAAAGTCATCATTACTTAATTTTACTTAGAGACTTAACCATAAAAAACATACAGTATGTTACATGTATGACACTTTTGAACACCTTAAAAATTCTTGTTGATTAATATTTTACTGTGACAATTCCTGTAAAAACAGATTCAAAAGACAGACAGATTTGTTTTAGAAGATGTTTTTTTTTTCTAGGAGTGATTATTGCAACATCGTACTTGCATGACTGACTAAATTACACTTAAGAAATTACAATAGGATCCTGACTAACATACCATTGGTGCCCTGGAGTCATTGTACTGTTTTCATGTCAGGTTTTGAGGTAATTTCAGAATTCTTCTGCTTAAATTCAAGGCTCTACAAGGCATGGCTCTGCACTATCTTGTAAATCTATGATTACAATGCTCCTTGCAACCTTTGTTCTGCTGATAATCATTTATGATGGGTCCACACTGTGTATATAGTGCAGTTTGCAGGTCAATTGCTGTGGGTTCTATAACCCCAAAGTTCTGAAATGCCATCCCTAAAAATCAGAAACTCAATCATATTGGATGGTTTTAAATCTAGCCTACAAACTTACTTTTGACTCTGTTTTTTGGTTGTTTTGTTTTTTTCCATTTACAAATGTCTTTAACTTTACATTATTTTAAATTAAATAATTATGTTTAAGGTTCTACAATTAAGTTTAATTTTATTTGCTTATTGTAATAAAACAATTTTATTGTTGTAGAAATAACTTTGTTCCGAAAACATAGCTCCTAAAATACTATTAACAACATTGTCTCGTCAGTGGGAATATGATGTTTTTATTTATAAAAATATTTATCTAACCAGATAAATCAAAATAAGTAATTGAGAACATTTCCTTTATAAAACAATGAAAAGAGCTCCCATTCATACAACTCCTGATTTAACAGAAGAATCTAAGTGAAGTCCCAAGCTTAAGAGTGCAACAGCATCATTCCACCTGGGCTTTTTACCCTCTTCTCTCAGACAAAAAGGATGATAGCTCTTAAACACTACGCCAAGCTCCTGCTGTAAGAAACCCTCCCAGTGAGGACAGCAGGAGAACACATTGTCATGGAGCATAAGGGTAAAATATCTCACTCTTAAGCTGACATTAAAACACACATGAAATGCTATTTTTCCATTCATTGTGGATAATCAAAAGTTCAACATTAAAGGAACAGAATAAAAATCAAAACGAGACGCAAGAATTTTCTTAATTGCCCCAGCCTTGTGCATTTTTTTTCTATCAGAGTATAAATGGGAATTCATTGTTCTTTCATTGCCCCGAAGCATTTTGACAATCTTGACCATATTCTATTCCACCCACCCATTTTCTAATGGTTTCAAATATGGTGGAGCTGAAGCCTAATCCGACAAGCAGGAGGCACAAGGCAAGATACACTCTGGATGTGATGTACAGTATTCTTATACTCTAACTGAAAAACTTGTTTTCAGACAGATCTACATATAGAAATCAGAACATTTCTTTTTCATTTTTATTTTTAGATGAGGTAGACATCTATCTAATGTTAGATAGAAAGTAGCCTTTTTAAAATATTTTTGGAATAAATCTTAATATTTGCTTAACTTCTGTTCATGCACACTGCACTAACTTTAGGTTTATTTGTGCCAAGTAAAATATTGTATGTCTGCTATAAATATTTGTATTTTATATTAGACTTTCTCTTGTTGCTCTGTGAATTGAAAGGGTGTAGCAGGATAACTGCCTTTCATAACAAATCAAAATAAAAGCCCAACACACCTCTCCTTGTGTTCATCCTGCTACTCCTACACATATTGTAGATTAGGATGTAAGGCTTAACAGAGATTTGGATAAAATGCAATCAAATCACATATTTTTTAAGTGTTTATAAAATGATACCATTATGAACATTAATATCACTGCTGTAGAAATAAAACACATTTTAGAATATAAAAAAGTAATATATCAATGACCATCGTAACATAAAGGTGTTACTAAATATTCTAGAAAAATGTTAAAATTTATATCCTTTAAAAAGCATATAATTATAAAAAGATATATAAACGATTTAATGGAAAAAATATATAGCAGCATTTTCTTCTTTGAGAAGACATTATTTGTTTATTTATTACAACATTTTCAACTGAATGCTAAATTCTCTTTTCCTTTAAATACAGTACTTCTTGATTTAGCTTTTGCATATGCTGAGATGAGGTCAGAAAGTGTATGTACAGTATGTGGGGTTTTCCAAAACACTCTGGTATGTTTCCAAGTATGAAGTGAATGAATACTTTTGATATCATCAAAGAGACTGTAGTTCCCATTTTTCTGCACTTTTTGCATGCAGCACAAATACTTATTTCCTAAAAGAATGCATTCTCTTTTAACCCTGATTGTCAAGAATTTCTTCTCATTTGCCACTCATCACATCATTAATGTAACATCTCTCTCTAAAGGAAGATGTATGTTCCTTAGGACACAGGAATTCTTTCTGTTAAGAATGTGTCTGCTCTTTTTCATGTTGTACTTGAATTACTTGAAGGATAACCTTCAAGAAAATGGTAATTAGATGAATGGGTTATTTTTAGGAGATTTTAAATAACCAGTAAGTTAAATTGGGAAAAATCAATCAAAAACAAAAAAAATGTAGAAGGTAACTATCCATCCCAAGTATTTTAGATACGCACAGATTAAAAAATAGAAACAGTTTCACATAGGTTTGGGTTTGCTTTATTATAAGCTGGTATACCAAACCATCTGGATATTTGTATTTGATGTGGCTTTGAAGTTGACTTCCTGAACTCTTAATTCTGAGTTTGTTACAAAACTAGTTATGCTATTTTATTTTAAACATTGTGGCATTGTTGCAGGGATTACTTTAATAACCAATAAAAAGTTATCATTTAGGAATGCAGGGACATTCCTTGTTGCTTAGCATTATTTAAGAGGAACTACCTTTCTTTCATTTTAAGTAATGTGGAAGTGAAAATGACGATCCTTTAATGACTGTGACATTAGTTAGCAATGCGCAATGCTAGAAATCTTTTGTTTGTTATTACAGGTATTACAATATTTTTGAGAGTGATCTAAAAAAAAACATTTACAAAAAGTAAAGCAATTGGCAGCCGTGAGAGCATTTGTATGAACTATTCCTTTATTGGATAATTTCTTACTGTCCAAAGACTAAACCAATCACAGCAAATTCAATACGTCAGCCCTGTCAGAGCATCTATAGGGAATACAGGATAGAAAGAACACAAACAGAGCTAAGACAATAAACACAAGAAAAGAAAAGAGACTGAGTGTGAGAAACCTTCACCAGGCAAAGAGGGTAGTCTGTTTAGGTAGTTTTCACCTTAAGATGACTGGGACCTGGGCCTTAAAAAAGGAACTTGTTTTTATTTTAATATTTTCATAAATACTAAATAAACACATCATAAATGTCCTATTTTTGTTATCCTTGGGCTAAGAAATCTGTCATAGTTTATTGATGCATTATTTTGAACAGGCAGAAAAAAGGGGTTCCCATTTATGTTCCATCTGTTTTGGAGAGAAATATACTCCAAGACAAGATCTTTTATTTGATAAAATACACCTTTCCTCTTTTTCCCCATACATTAGACTTATGCTTATGCTCTCAAAGAATTCTGTTTTCTGTGTACATAGAAGGTAGGACTATTTTCAGAGATATGTAAATATTAGTATATAACCATTAAAAACCATGTTATATTGTTAATAAATATTTGTTTTTCTTTTTTCAGTTTGCATCTGTTATTACTTTTTGTTACTGTGAAAGAGAAAAAAATGAAACATGCTGTTTGAATACTTTGAAAATTTTGTATTCCCTGTTGATAGAGGGGTGTATAATTGTTCCTTTTTAGAGTTTTGCAAGAATAGCAAGTTGGTGTCAGGACCTAATATTGATATTCCATTGATACATCTCATATTTGTAATCTGTAACCTGTAATTATAACCTGTCATCTATAATCTATATCAACAGTTTATATATATTTTATTTCATTGTATTTTGATTATTATATTAGCTCTACCCAAATTATATCATAAGTAGAAAAAAACTGATCTGGTCTATATTGATCCTAATATTTGTTTTGAAAAACATGATTTAGTGATGAAATTATGGTTTTTAAATACTGGGTAGTGAAACTCTAACACACTACATTTTAGATTATTTCTTCTAATAATATTTGTCTTATGTTAAAAAAGGTCTAATTTTTCTGTTTTTGAAATATTAACACAGTATTGTGTACAAACAAAAAAAGTATTTAGTTCAATGGTATTATGGAAAGACCTTTTGCCTCATGAAAACAGAATACTGTACATTATATTCAGTTTTCTTGTTTGTCTTTATATCCCTAGTACACATGGCTACTGTAGGCTTAAAAGGAACAATTTCAATCTTTTCCCCTTATGTTAGCGTTTTTTTTATTTATTTAATTTGGCCTATTGTTGTCAGTACCGTCAGTGCTTGACCTTTCCCAAACATTCTATCAACGCCTTTCTACAGTATGACAGGCCTGCGCTTTTGGAATTCATGCTGTGTTAGCAACAATAGTGTGGTTATGTACAGCTTGGAAAAACAGGCCTAAGTATGCAATCATGTTTTTTATACATTAAAATCCAGAGTCATGTACCATTTAAAGCTTAGCATATTTTGCTTTCTCAGAGTCACAAACGCAGAAAAACAAAGTTGTGTACTGTATGCGATGGTTTGTCCCTCATTACAAAAGCTTGGCTGACAGAATTCTTTCACATGTGACACTAATATGAGGGGGCTTATAGTCTATTCAACCAGCATGGGGAATTTCTTTACATTTTTTTTTTATTTTTCTTATACATGTTGGACAAGAATAATTTGTTTCGGACTTTCTACCCTGAAAGACCCAGTGTATACTGTAGCAGGATTTTCTAGCACCAGTGGTTTGGATTTGGATAGCTGGAAAGGAACAGATTGGTCAATCGTTAGTCTTCTTACAATTAATCATAAACAGAAATGTCCTTACTATGTTATCTGTATTTACATGTTAAAAGTTATAAATTATTTAAAAATGTCATTAGTCTGGGCCAAGAACTAATGCAGAATTTGTATTCATATCTGAGCATTGAATATAATATATCTTCTTTTAGGAGGCCATCACTACAAATAAAATAATACTTTTTTTCCATTTGTTGTTGCTTCGTACATTTCAATGTATCATTTCCAGTCTAATGTTTAAAACATTAATGCTCAGTTATGAGTCTCCCGTGGAAGAAGCTTAAATGAGGCAAATAAAATAGGAGTTATAAAATTTATGGATTTATACAAAATCTACAAGACGGGTTTAATAAAACATGAAGGCAACTTAATTTGACCCAACTGTCAGTACTCAGAAACCTCTGGTGTTGGTGGTGTTTTTTTGTCTTAGTGAAACAAGGTTGTAGTCCCCCCAACAACCCAATTAAGTGTCAAGTCAGAAAGGAAATATGCTGTAAAATAAATGTATTTCCCTGTTCTGTTAACACTGTTATTTCTGTGTCACAAAAATAAAAAAATGAACCTAAGTATTAGATTAAATATACAAATATCTTGATCTGAACTGCCAAAAATAACAAAAGTTGATACAAACGCAATTAGAAAAAGCTTTGATGCTAATTGTTTTGTACTTTCTCATTTACAGAACTTGACTATGAGGTACTGAACATTGGCATGTGCAGTTCATGCCTTGATTTTTGGAGTTTTGGCCTGCATACATATATAAATACAGTACCTGTACACAGACCCATCTTGTATTAAGGACCCATTATCAAACATGTCAAAGAAACTAAAACTAAAAAATAACAGAAAGGTCTTAGAACAGAAAAAATCATCCCTGCAAATCTATTTAAAAAAAATGTCCTAAAGGCATTGTCAATAAAATTGATTTTTGCATTTCTACTTAGTTTCTTGTGGCAAAATGAAATTATTGGATGTACCTGTATTGGTTAGGTTACTAGTGGCTTCTGAATTAATTATGTGTCATAGAGTTCCTTGTACGCCTCTAACGTCTAGCCCCACCTTAACGTAGAAGCAGTTCTGTAAGGAAAAGTGGTCCAGAATTCCTGCCAAGCAATGTGAGATACTAATCAACTCTTACAGGTCAAATGTTAAACCACATAATCATAAGGGGGTGTACTAGCTTTTTCACCACACTGTATGTATTAATACAGACTAACTACTCACACAAACAATAACAAACAAACTTTCCTGAACCCAGATAAGATGTCTGACTCATTTGTGAATTCAGAATGATTCTTAGGTGGAGTCTTAAACATAGTATGTTCAGCTGTTCTTTCATCATCGTCATCAGCTTTGTCATGAGACAGAACATAATCAGCCTAGACCAGTTTTGTCAAAAAAGGAGTTTCAGTGAAAACTCAATCAATAGCCTTATTATTAATTTAAAAAATAATACAATGTATGGTGGAAAGTAATTCAGGAGGCATGGTGGCACAAGTGGTTAACATTGTTACCTCACAGCACCAGGGACCTGGGTTCAATTCTGGATCTAAGGTGCAATCTCGTTGGAGTTGTACTGCATATTCTCCCCATGGCTGCGCGGATTTCCTCCCACACACCAAACAATGCCCTACTGGTACAGCAGTTCTGTTGGCTTCTGGAAAAATTGGTCCTAGGTGTGAGTGTGTGTCTTTGTGTCTGCCCATTGATGGGGTGGAGCTCATTTCGTGCCCATCGCATGCCAAGATAGACTCCAGCTCCCCCACGACCACGAATTGGAAGAGATGGTTACGAAATGGAGGGATGGAAACTAATGACCCTGTTATAGGCTTAGATTTTTGCTACCTTACATTCTTCATTACTAAATGTTTAAAATGTTTAAAATATTTAAAATATTATTTCAGCAGACATGTTAGTTTGAGCTTATGAATTAAGCATAACAGTGATTTAACCATTAATGAAGACAAAAAAGGAATTTGAGCTGTTCAATCTAAACTGCACTATGCACTAGCTGTACTATTCAGTAGGTATTTATATACTGTATATTCCTCATTTAATTTTTCTGGATTTTCTGGATAAAAACCAATGCATATATGTTTGCTGAGACATACTGTATATACAAATAAAACAAAGAAATCAGTGTAATGGAGAATAAAGTAAGACTCATACAAAATCTCATATTATTATCTGAATCTATTAAAAAGGGCTTATCCCATTTTTTCTACACAGCTGCATGTTAAGCGATTGCCCTTTCTACTGATAGAACTGAGAATATGATATAATTATGAGAATTGTGTATAATTGCTTGATATTGTTGCTTTGTTTTGAATGATATTTTTGTACAAAAGCAATTGATAAAACAGAAACATTTTTATATTGTAGCTGCTGTGTTGATTCATTTGCATGTAGATATTGTTTTTCATATACTGTCTGTAACATATTTTAGTCTTCTTCATTTGTACTTAGTACCTTTAACCTTTAACAAACATTCCTGTTCTATTACTTGTTTAGACGAGTCTCAGTTTGTCTTTGTTTCAACTTCACGTATAATGCAGTCATTAGGATTTGTCTAGTATGGAGTTTTGACTATCCCATACTAAAGTGAATAGTAGTTCGGAATGTGTTTGTGCATGTCAAAGTATGTTCAACCACTTCAGAAACACAAACCCAGATTCTAAGCTGTGTTATTAAATAGGGGCTTCAGAGAGATTTATTCTATTATTTTTGCTTTGCTTGTGACATAATTTTACCATTGGTTGGAAGTCCACCATTGTGCAATTGATACTGTATAGACATTGCTGGAGAACATAGTTCATCCATTCAATCTTTAAAACACTTGCTAAGTCAGTCATGCTATTTGGCGGTGGTTGCTATTGATACATTACAGCATATAATGTTGGCCCTCACAGAATTGAGGCATTGTCACCACAGCATGTAGATCCCTTAACAGACTGCAGTAAACCCTTCTCTTGTAAATACATAAACTGCATTGCAAAATGAGACCAAATAGTAGAACTTGGAGAAGTCTTGAACAGCCTCTTTTGAATGATATATAAACATTAGTCATTGAAGTGAGTATTGGCATTGTCATTGTGGGAAAACCTTATGACTGCAAATAGGCTTGTGATCTTCTATGACATAAGATTCTGTTAGCAGTTGTTGCTGCTGTGGGGAAGACATTCTTCAAGTCTGAATTTTATTATCCTCATCTAGCATTGCTTTACACTATCGTCCAGATCTGTTTTGAAGACATTTCTCTCTTGTTAGTTGTCAGTGGTGATGGAGGTTATGTACGGTGTACTAAAGTACCCTTAATACCCTGGTGGATTCACAAGCAATGTTCTTCAAAGCAATATTTTCAGAGCATATTCCATCAACTCACTGAGTTGTGATACTGTTCCTCCATTTACAGTATACCTTTTATACATGCAAACCAACCATGTGCAAATTCATACCTTACACATTGTCCAAAGAGAACAATTTCCACAGGCATTTAAAAACTTCTAATAATATTGGATCAAAAGCTCTTTCTAGAAAAAAGAGTTTCAAAGACTGTATGGGTTTTGCACTCTACACTCTTTCCACCAACATGCAGCTCTCAGTGCTGCCACAATCTACTGTAGCACAGCACAGATCAGGGACAGTTACACAAAAAAATAATTTTGTCACAGAGTGATTTACTGCTTTGAATCCTTAAACTAAGCCATATTTCTGTTCTGCTCAAATTGATCATCACTCATACAAGCCACATACTGTATGAGAACATATATCTGTCTAAATCTGTGGTTAAGCTAGGCAGGTGTGGATGACATTACCAACACGTAAAATGTTCGTGCAACCTTGACAAAACGACATCTTCATATAAACAAAATATGTTTACACTGATCTTCATAAATTTAAGTAATTTACGTCTTTAAACATTGAGAGTATAACCGTCCAAAGACAAAGTGAAACAAATATCCATCTAGTTACATTATCATCTTCTGTCAAGTATGCAGGTTTTTATTTTTCTGAACTTCTTATTATGGATGGGCTCACATTCCTCTGCTGTGTTAGAGATGAATGACAGTATTGTTTCTTCTCTCTCTGCTTGCGCACACAGTGGCAAATGTGGCCAAAAAATCCAGCATTTGGAATCACTATTAAGATACCTTTCGGCCTGTATTTCATGAGAGTATAGTTCTGCATGTAGACAGAATGTAGGCAGAATCTATGAATAAAAAATGTGAATAAAAAAACCCTATAGCTTGCTTTTGTTGACCAGCTCTTACTAAATATTAGGGAAGTGAAAATGTTAAACCCAAATGTTAGAAATTGTAGATTTGAAAAACCATCTTAAAGTAGGATCATGCTTTAAGACATAGACTCATAATTCACCACAACGCAATACAGTAGTATTTGTTTTACACTGCCATTTCAGAAATCTGTCACGATCATAATCCCTCCTCTTATGGGCGCCCCAGCCCTTTTGTATTTTAGTAGATTACATGCACCTGCCCCCTGTTTAGTCTGCCAATATTTAAGCCTGGCTCTCCCGCGGATCCAGGAGCTTCATCACGGCATCCTGACCATCTGAGTCCGGGGCTCAGAGTGCCTGGCCTCGTTACTGTCATGGCCTGTACTCCTAGAGGGTGCTCTAGTTCAGTCCTGTTCCTAATTCCCTGTGATTATTCATGTCTTTCTGCTGTGTCTTGTTGTGTAGCCTATTTACTTCCTGTGTCTGCTCTGCTCCTGGTTCAGCACTGAGGGTACGGATGTCCTGAGACCTGCCTAGTCCCTGTCCCTTTTCTGGATTTCCCCCTTGAAATGTTTGGACTCGTTTGTCTTCGCCACTGAGTACCAGATCACCGTCATCAAGCCCCCTTGTCTTTCAACCCGTCCTGATCCTCTACCTCTCTTCCCTGTTGTCCTTCTCCACTTACTTCCGGATTATACTGTCTGCATTGCGTCCTAAACAGCACTTCACGTTACAAAATATGAATCTTGCTGATCAAGTAACCAACAGTTAAGACTAATGTGACACATCAGATTTGTTCACTTTCAAAATAACAAGCACCAAACATAGCAATGCACAGAAAGAAATTGTTGAATGCCGCAGAGTAAACTAACATCGCACTGGAAAGTAGTTTTATAAGAAAGTAAAGAAAAAAACTGAACACATGACTTACTGTAAGGTATCAGATGGTGAAGTATTAACAGAAAAATGTGTCTTAAGCAAAAAAGTATTTAACTGTTTTTCACAAAAGCAAATGTTACATCACATTATATAACAAGGGAATTATACACTATGTATAGTGTAAATCTGTATATCTTCAGCCATTAACACTGAACTTTATCTTAACATTTTAAACTGATATTATCATTCAATGAATCTATAAATTAATTAATATTTTCCATTGTACTCTTAACTTTTCCATCATTAAGGAGTATCATAAAAACTTTTTTGTGATAATTGAATAATATATAAGTTTCTGTGGTTCTATGAATTTATAAATAAAATCACAAAATGTAATGTAGCTATCCTTTTATGAAACTTTTCAGTTTTTGTATAGCTGGAGATTTTGAAACACATCCCATATAATACTTGCCATAATGCATTTGAGCACAGCTATCAACTTAAAAATGATATAGTAAAACGCTAAGGGCATATGACATTACATTAAATACAGTAATGTAATGGGCAAAAACAAAGAGCTATGTAATTGGTGCAAGGAAACATGCAATTTGCTTTTTACATATCATCAGCAAATGTCATCTTCTCAAGCATTTCAATAGTGGGCTGCAACGGAATGCCTGCAATGCATCTTATGCAAAGTTTTTTTTTTTCCCACGGGCAGTCATTACACTCACATTTCACAACTTGATTTGAATGTCCTGTGGTGCTTGTTCAACACCACTGTGCAATGACAGAGCTGATGTTTGGTTTTCAGTTCTTCAAGGAAAACTAGGTGCTAGGAGAAACTGACATCATTTTTTAGGTTCACTAAGGTGGCTGCATATAAATCCTATGAGCAAATGTGTCTTTCCACAGAAAATCACATCTTTTTTCATATCTAAAAAATATTTTTGCTTCTCAATTCTAATAATCTCATTCTATAATATTTAATGTTAGACTTTAATTCAATTTAATCAGATTTTTTCTAAAACCAGAAGAACAAAATGGCTTTGGGATATTTGTATCCTCTTTCTAAAATTTTACTCTGTGTTAAAAGTACAAGTGTGGAAATAAATCACTTTTACAGATCTTTCACCGTGTGCTCTTGACTGACTGATGAGTAAGCAGCTGTTGCATCATCTGTCAAACTTTGTCAAACTCAGGCTGTGTCAGGATTCTTGGAAGACTCATTAATAAAACTTAATGTCACACACAAACATCTGTCTAACAAAAAGCAAACAAAGCAACAAAAGATTGCTGTTTCAGTTTATCTCAATGGCTATGCTCTGAGTGTCAATTATTACACATGTTTGCAACATACAGTACCTTCATAAAAAGGTCTATTATAAAAACATTACTGTTGGCATCTAAATGTCCAAGGAAGATTTTTTTGACACTGAAGAAAGGGAATCCTGTAACAAAAACATAAGACAGTTTACAAAATAGAGAATGGCTTTTGGCCCATCTAGATCATTTGGTTCTGATGATAAGATCTGCTACATGTCTTGCATTTGTAAAATAGTAGGTCTGGGTGGTGCTTTCCTGACTGTGTCTGGTTGCCTTGTCTGTTATTGTAATTTATTTCCATGTCCAACTTCAATGGGAGATGTAGTTACAACATTATTATTTTATGAAATGGAATTATGTATTCAGTTTTCAAATCTTGGTCTAATGTTCTTAAAAGTATATTCTTTCCAAGGTGACTTTCCTGAATTTTTTGACAAGCTTACTTGTAATGAGCATTGCAATAAGTTGTTAAACTATCTCGTATTAGATAATAAAACAATATAAAACCTTTTCTGTGTGCTATTTTTGCCAGTGTACTTAAAGTATAATGATTTCAAACTATTTTTTTAAGATTAATAAAGCTGGACTATAACAATCTAGAATACATAGAACTCTGCAAATAAAGCATGATATACAGTAGTCTTTCTAAAACTTTAAAGGATCAGTAGCATATAACAACCTAACAATATTTTGTTTAATTTATCTTGTCCTTGCACTTACTGTAGCAAAATATATTCTGCTACATGATAGGCCATACACATATGAAACACATTAACCCTGTTTAGACTTTACTTTATGGAACAAGTATTATACATTTATTTGTGATACAGTTCATGGGAAAAAGTAGAATATGCGTCTATAAGGTTCTCATATGATGGCTGCCCACAGTGGCTGGTTAATCAGAAATTGGTTGTAAAGCCCTGTGCAATATATGATGACAGAAATTATATTCTAAACATATGTTAAATATTACCAATAGAAAAAAATAGGCAGTGGAAGGAATGATTACTGCATAACCAGAGACATAATATCTCAGTGTACTGGCCACATAAAACAATAAATTCTAGAAAGTTTTATACTGCACATTCTGCATGGAAATTTTTGTTAATTGTTGTATTTCATCACCATCTGACATGTACAATTAAAACGTCATCACATATTTAAACCAATGATCATCTAGCCTCTGTCAGACCAGAATGTCTTTACACAGAAGAAACATAACCAGAGAAGACACAGAGACTGATGTCATCAAGCAGTTTTGCCTGGTTTCACTGGCTGAGTTCTCAGAAAGGTCAAAATGTTTTAATAAGTTTCCATCTCCAGCATTTATACTTTCCTTAAATCCCAAATGACAAGATTCATTTTACACTGTTATGAGCTAAGGTTACCAGGCTAAGATGTTACAGTACTGTCTAGGTTTTACATTTCTACAATTGTCGACACAGGTTAGCATTGATAAATAAGGGTCCACCTAGAACAAATATGGCAGACACGAGGAAACTTCAGGACCAGAACTGAGAACCAGTGCTCTACTGGCTTTTGGTCAGGAGACTGTGATGGCCAATTGAGAATGATACTACTCTTCCTTATTGACTGTAGGTTTGGAATTTGATTTTGGGATATTGTCCTGATGAAGTCCATTTGTGAGCATGAGCTGACATGATCATGTAGGCATGAGATTATACAATTGTAGGATATAACATACTTTTAGACTTTTAGCACAAGGACTAGAAGATTTAAAACAAACATACTGCATGGAAAGAATGATATTCAACTTCAACATAAACTTTACTTTTCCACGTAAATTATACCACTGATGACCATGAGACTCATGTTATGTTTCATCCAACAACATAATCCATGCCCCATTTCACTTTAGAGTCAATTAGTTGCTATTTGGAAAAGTAATGTCTTTACCATGGAATTCTGCTGCAGATGTTAGATTTATGTGGTCAGCCACAAGTGGTAGCTTTAGAGATATTGTATCTTGATGATGCCATAGTTTCTTAGTTTTTTTTGGCAGGATACACTATGTTTTTACAGTATTTAATATTGATAGAACTACAATTAATCTTTATGTAATGTATTCATTTAGTTATGAGACAAATGGAGTCCTCAAACTGAAGTTCAGGGGGAGAACGATGTTAAATCTTGCACTTCCACTCTTTTACTCATAAATATGTTACCTGCAATCTGTTCCAGGCTGTCATTTTCTCAGGAAACTTTTAATACTTCACAAATGGACAACAACACCCAAAAATTAGTTTCGGGATTGTTTAATTTATTTGGTATGATAGCATTGGCATAACCTGTTTGATTATTGGGCAGCCTTCTGGCCACAAGATGTGAAAGCTCGCACCCCATTCAGAGAGGAGCTAACCAAGGGGAGCAAGGTGGAGATGGGGTGGAGGAGGGATGTTTAAGATGAATGTGAATAGAGGTGTTTGTGTTTGATACAGTATCTATATCTAATTTCCATGATGAATGTGATTTGGAACAGCTGGGTGAGATAGACTTGTCATTGTCATCTCTCCCAAACTTCAGTTAATAACGTCTTTTTATTTTAAAACTACTGTCACTATAAGTTTGGTCATCTTATTGCTATAATAAGAATTTGTCCCCACTACTGAAATACTAAATGTACATGCACTTACTTTTCTTTAAAACTAGCTTTCATTTAAATTGTTTCCAGGACATTAATAAATGTATAGCCAGCTGTGCAGTATTTTACACAATGACACCTGAAGAAGGCTTCACAGCAGAAAACGTTGTGTTTTCTCTCTTCTCTTTTCAGCATGGAATAAACCAATTACTTGTTACCAATAACTATATGAAGGACAGAAAGTTACTATTAGTAATTTTCTAACTTTGGGTGATTTAATGTTAAAAACTACAAAAAAGTAGAATATGTGCAGCTTAAAGGACAGAAATGCTGGGAAATACAATTCTTTGGTAAAAAAATACAATACTGTTCAATACAAAAACTAAAAAATACAACAATAGATTATAAAGTGTTACAATCATTGTGTTTATTCTTTAACAGGTTATTTAGGTTGTGAAGATGATGTAGAAAGTATTACATGTTTATATAAAGAAGTTAAGACAAAATTATTTCTTAAGATCAACTGAAAGCACTGGTCATATTCTTGGAAATAAAGGTTATGTGCTTCATTCTAAAAAGTGTAATTCTGTAAAGTGAATGTGGAACCCAGTTAATGTATAAAATATGATTAAATTAGATATTCCATGACTGTGGGATAGAATTTGCAGTGTACTACAGTATGTCTACTTACATGGCAATACATTTCTATGAATATATTTAACCATGTCTAGGGTTCACATTATTAAGTTAATGGCAGTATTACATTAAATTAACTGTACACCAAGAGGGTTTTATTTTACTAGTGGAATCTGCAGGCAGTAAAAAATGACTTGTTTTTGTCTCATAAACACATGCTGCTGTTAAAGGCTGGTGATTGATTGTCCAGTTGCTGCCAGTTAATCATGATGGGCATTATTTTCCTAGAGAGTGAAAATGATGGGGATTTGCCACTGTATGCCCCTTTGTGCTTCTGCAGTTTTCACCTTGGAACTGAAACTACTTTGGAGACAGCAGTAATGAAACAATTTATAGATCTTTGTGAGTACTGGAGGTTACAGAGCTTCTATTCTGAAAAATGAGCTCTTGCATGAACTCTTAATCGTACAGAAACAGTTTTCATTTTATCCTATAAAACCTTTTGAAAGAAAATTAAAGAAAAAAAGGGTGTATATTTTTATCAAACCATCAAACCTTATCACCTTCAACAGATAAATATAAAACAATTCCAGAAAATTAAATAAAAAGATAATTATGAGCTATAACTTAAAAACAATACTACTAATAGTAATTTGATTTGTTAGTTACTAACCAGAACCACAAAAATCTCCTTCTTCTATGGCAATAGATTGTGAATAGATTTATGAAACAGAAATTACATTAATTTCTTAATGGAACGTTACCTTATTGCTTTTCCTCCTTCATTTGGTTTGACAGAGTCAACCACTCAAGAGGAAGATGAACAATCCGTTAGACTAATAAATGCCTGAAAATCCTAAACTTTGATAAGTTTAATATTATTAGTATATTATAGGGTGCTACATAAATGTTAAAATACTAAAGGTTGCATCTAATCTATTTGTTTAATAAAATGTAGGAAAACATATTTATATTAAGAGATAAGGGCATGTGCATAGATAATGTTTTAATGCAAAAACGTACACTGGTTTAAATTATTTCAGTGATAATACAGTACATCGATTCCACGTTTCAGTAAAAGAAAAAAACTGAGTATTGCAGGGAGCACCCTCACAGCAGGAAGCTTTTACAGCATTCAAGCATGATTGCCTGAATACAGAATTTCTACACATACAGTATACAGCATGGAATATGTTCATGATCATGTCCACAAGATGTGACTGATCAACAATAGAGCCATCACATTTCAAGTGATGACTTCCACACAGAAAGAAGTTCGGGAGAAAGGTCAGATCTTATATACTGTAGGTCAAGACTGTATATATATTGTAAGTCTTGCACCCAGGTCTTCTCTTGATGTATACATCTCACACCCCCAACCCCCACCTTACTCTCACAACAAACTCCCTAGCTTAATCCTCACAATAGTGAGTAGGGGTTGGGGTTTTTCCCTAAAGTAGGCAGGTCATGCCAAATACTCTATACATATTCCATCAGTATATTGCATACATTAGGATCAATCTAGTCATTTAGTGGCAAGTGTTTTTTAAAAATAATTCAGATGTTTTGAGAAGTGAGGCAAGTTAAAGCTGATCATAAACATACTTCAAATATACTTCAAAATTACCTTTTTTTCCATTAAATTGAATTTTACCCATCCAATTATCACCACTTTTTGAAATGAAGCATTCCTCTCAAAGCATTCACGATCACAGCAGAGCTTCCAAAGATATACAGACCTACACTGACTTTGCAGGGCACAATTTTGAAAAAGTAATGTTATACATGGTATCAAAATGTTAATGTTGCATTATTACCATGTTAACAACATTAAGAGACAATGCTACCACATGAGATTTTAATTCACTGAACATGTTCCCTCACACTTCTGGTTGAAAAGAGGCAATTGCTCCTAGTGGTATATCGGTAACAGGTTATTAAACAGCTTTTCTTCACTGCACAATGGCAGATTGTTGGTCTTGCCATAACTGTGACATCCTGGATTTTAGCTGAAACAGGTGTCAAATCCCACTGTGTGAGGACCAAACGGCAAAGTAATCAGAGAACTCCCAGCAGTGAAGCCTAAAACAACAACTCTAAAGAGACAGGACAGGCTGAAGAATTAGCTATATCGAATGCAGGCAGGTCAAGTGTTGCAGACAGCTGACCCATCACAGCAGCCCTTACAGATTCACAGAAGAGGGGGTTTTCCAAGCAAAGAAAAGGGTCATGAACTTAAATATCAGTAGTTGGAATTGTGTGGATGTGTGTCTTGTCTCTCTGTGTGACTTGTACATGACTCTTTCAGGATACTTTTATTAAAAAATAATCGGTGCATTATTCGGATTTTACTCAAAAGAGATTTGAATCTACTTTCTTAATACTTGTTCAATAGGAAAGTTTTTTTTTTCCTAGATGTTTTTTTATTCATGCTTAGAATAAAAAAAAAAGTTGTACATCCCTTATTGTAAATTGTAATAGAGTTATATAGGCATTTACAGTACATGTACTGTATGTAAAAATAATAATAGTAATAATCTTATTTCAATAATCTTATTAGATCGCTCTTCAACAATATTTCAGTATCTTATAACAACATGTAGTGGTAACTGTAACTCATAATAAGTGATAAGTGAAAAACAAAATGACTTTGGAGATCTGTGGGGAATGAGGAGGAGAGCACAAATATGAGGCAAATATGTTAAATTGTTGGAAATGTGGGTGATGACTTCCAGGGAATGTGTGGAAGGCAGCAATCTGTAAATGAGTGGCTTGATTTGGAAAGAGATTAGTAAAGAAAGGTTACACAAAAGTTATTAAACTAGCCTTCCATTCATTTGCATATTTATTCCTTCTGGACTTTGGAAAAATCCACCAGATTTCCTTATCTTTAAGCATATATTTCACTTCCCTACTCTTTTTCATGTTTTCATCTTTTGTCTGTACTTTCCATCTCTCTCTTACAAAACTAGAGAAGGCTCTAGTATTGAAACATTTTCCTCTTTAACATGGAATCTCGCTGCTACACTCTAGCTTCATTATTAACACACTACACCAAGGTTTGACAATGCTAAAAATGTCAAAGTATAGCTGTCAAATGCTCACAAGCACATTTATTTTTCTTACATGTACAGTACCAATTTCTTTTCATCATCATTTAAGTCTGGACCCACCTGGGTGACATGCAGCAACCTTACTACAAATCACAGAAGACAGAAATTGTTCCACCAATTGAATTACATGGGGAATTTATGAATGATAGATTATACAAGCTCATGGGGAAATGCAGGCAAGGTACCAGAGTTAACATCCCTACTCCTCTAAAAAGTGTCATGTTTAAAGACCAGGCATTCTTGACCTTGGTTTAACATCTTATTCAAAGGATTGCACCTCCTACAGCATGGTGTCCCCAGGAAATTCTGTTCCATAGTGAAGAGTACCACTTATTGGTCCACAAAGACCATTTGAAGTAGCAAACTGGATTTCCTTTGAGGTCTCTCATCCTAGTGCTGACCAGGCCCGGCTTTGCTTAGCTTCTGAGATCTAATAAGATAAAGCAATAAGGTGATAAAACTGCTTCTGATCACCATGAAGAATGCATGGAGATATACAGTATTATTGAATGTCAAAAGTATTATAGGTCAGCGGTTTTTAAACGTTTTCAGCCAAGTGCCCTCTTTGACCAAATTAGCACACCCCTGTCACTTTCCTTGTGCATTACAGATGCATTAGAAAACAGGGAATCACTTCTACTTATACAACTACTATCTTACCAGCTAATGGAATGTGTGGGAATAAAGTTTGGAATTAAGGTAAGCAGAATCAGGTTTAATAGAAGACAGTTTTATCCTTAAATCGTGCTCGGCATGGTGATACTTCGTCTCAGCAAACGATATTCAGCAATGTATTACCAAAACCCCAAATACTGACGAAAAATAACAAAGGCTATTTTCTCAAGCAAGCCCAACCTTTTTTCACAATGTTTTTATTTGGGCATCTCTCCATTTGCTTGTTTTTCCTTATCTATGTGGAACATTTATTGTGACAAAACAGGAATACTTCAACAATAAACTACAGTACCTCTAAGAACTGTGTCAACGCTCCTAAAGCAGACTCTGATAATTTGTGTGGAGAGACAGTTTCAAGTATTTTTTATTTAGCCATTACACATTTTTCACAGACCCTTAGATCTCATCTTGCACAACCCATAGGGTATGTGCATCTTAGTTTAAAAATGCTGATATATGAATGATCCCTTAGAACAGAGTTTTGTGCAACACAAGATGAACACAGCTGAATATTCCATCTGGAGCCACTTGCTGTCACACTGTCAGTCCCCAGACAGAGCAGCTTACTCTTGAAATTTTACTTGAAACTCCATAACAAATTCAAAAAAGACTTAAGTTATTTTTATTAATACAGTGGTACATTAATTGTGTCTGGTGGTATATTTATTGTGTTTAGAAAGTGAACCAGAGCCTAACTTGGGTGGCACAATGCATGACTGCATCTTAAAAGGGATGTCAGATCATGGTAGGCTACACAGCTTCATCAGCAATTGCCTCAAGTAAAGACCTAAATGCTTTTTGAATTAACCAGTATATTACTATGCAGTTATGTATTTTGATAGATACAGTGTTTATTTGGGATATGCTTTGGCAGTGCTTATTGGGATTCATGAAGCACTTGCATTTAAAACAATCTTCTGTTGCCTGTGTTGAATAAAAAAGTTCTGCATATGTTTTCAGCATTTGGTACAATTTTTTTTTTCCAAATAGGTTCATCCCATAGCTTATGTTTTCTGCCTTTCTATTTCATAAACTGTAAAATCTCATTAAGTCATTTTTGTCATCATCATTAAAAAATGTCAATTGTTATTGGTTGAACATTTTTAATAATAATACACAGATGCCTCAGTTGCAGATTCAGGCTTAAAATAATATAGGGCTGTCTTGGGGTGACTTTTTTGGGATTAAGACTTCAATTCAAATTGCAACACATGCCCTCAGACTTTTACCTTTACATTTTCAGGTCACAAAATTAATTTTCTTTGTTCTGAAAAAGAGTAAAAAATATCTGGCTAATAACTGATTTTAGTCCTTGTTTTCCTTCTTGTTTCAATTATGTTTTTTTTAGTTACCATAAAAGCTATACAGTTTTATGTATATTTACAGACATAATGACATTGACAGAAAGCACACTAAGTAAAATACATTCGGGACCATTGTAAAATAACTTCAAAAATATTTCTCTATATCTATGTTTAGCTGGAACTGTTCTGGTAGGAAAATATTATGTATTCAGAAAATAGCTTGCGAAGACTCAAAAGGCTGGGGAATATAAAACCAGGCACAAAATTCAAAGAAACGATTCAGCCTAGACTAACAATCTTCACAGAACTACTAACATTCACCCGGTCGGATTGCCAAACAGAACCTCCCCTGAACAAATTAAATTTCTCTGCCAGCAGCCAGAGTCAGTCATTCTGCATTCCCACACAGACAATCTTTCAAATACGTTCTCCAGGCAAACAGATGTAGACGTCTACAAGCTCATTACAACACAAAACATAAGTATGTACAAGTGGTGTACATGGTCTGTGCCCTGCTTTGTACAGTATGTCTGACATATTTTCTGTCAGCCCATGTAAGGTTAAAGGATATGGGTGGCATCAACATTGAATATCTTATATCCAAAACTGCAGCAGCTGCAAACATACAATCCTAGATGTAATTAGCCCTGTATTCCAGGATACATGCATATTCATTTTTAACCAACTCCCACAGTGAGAAGAATCCAGCTCTGGAAGGACGTTTTCCCAGTGGAAAAATCAAAGTAGAAAATAATGCAAATTTAATATAAGAGAATCTGCCACTAACAGAACATACAGAGATTAGGGTAAATATGACAAAATCTGGAATATCTGAAGATACAATGTTAAAAACCAGAACCATCTTGTAATTTTCTATAGCTAATGAACAAGAAAAGTAGGTATCTTTTATCTAAAGAGGTAAGGCTAGCATCACCTTTTGTCTAGTAACAAGCGTCAGGCAAGAGTTTTATAGCAGGCGAGAGGACTGAAATCACATAATTTCTGTAAAGAGATACGTTTTAATGTTAACATAATGCAATTTATAAAATTAATTTTATTTTTTAAGGTATTAATTCATAATTACAATAATTATTTGTTTAAAAGGAAATGTTTGTGATCTGTGTACAATTTCTGTAAGCCATAGAGTAAGAGCAAATAAATCAATACTTTGTTATTCCACACACCTGACTGATATTTATGTTCTGGAAGCATGTTTGTTTAAACACTGCTAACTAGAATTGGCAATTTTTGGAACTAAAACCACAAACCTTTGTTTTATTGGAAAACTCAGATTTGCAAAACAGTGATGCCTGTTCCCAAGAGATTACATCATTGGTGAAGATTGTTAAGGTTTCTCAGAGAGAGAAAAGCATTTTATGAACAGGTGCTGAAATAATATATCACAGAGACTGTCTTCCCTCACTCAGAAAGGCATCTGGTTCTCATGGAAAAGCAAAAATAGTGAATTTAGAAACTCAAAATAAAGATGAATACAAAAGGGAACATTTATCATAATAATAAGTATATCGTGCAACACAAAATGCTTATTTATACTGCAATGTACCAAATTCTAGAGTTTCTGATGGCTCAATTATTTTAACTAAAATCACTCAAAATAAAAGGCTTATTAAATACTACATACTGTACATGCATTGCTTTTAAATGTTTTGCTTTACTTACTGCTGCTCCTAGCAGCTAGTAATTAAGCTTCAATATAACAAAGTTCTGAAGTGTAAAAGTCAAAGCCTTGAACAGTACGACTTTATGTTCCCTTTGATTCCTAAGATAGCAAAAGAAAAGTTCAGGAACCAGAAACAAAGATCAAAAAAAGCTTTTCCTGGCTTCAGTGTCCACAGCTTTAATCCTCAGAGCTCAACGGAAGGATATGCACAACCTCACTATTGATGTTTCAGCCTTCATCTACTGATGAGATCAAAAGAGAGAAAATGAAGAGGTGTTCAGATATAAACAGTGGGAAAGGTTCTATTTGTACTGATACAGAGAGAGTCCTTATACCAACTGTTCTCTCAATAAAGAATAAATATTCTGTTTTTACAGATGTGACATAAATGGCGAGATTATATTGACATTGTTTTGCACCACATCTATTTTCCACAATTTACCAAAATATTATTTGTGTTTTACCTTGTCATTTAAATGTCCACAACAGATGTTTCCAAGAACTTCTGGAACCATAAATATTTTAAGCTATCACAGGAACTCCATGATGTGTTAAAAAACTGGTGACTATTATCTTAACATCTAAACGTGGCTCTTTATCTTTTTAACTAAATAATTGAAAAGCATCTAGAAATATATTATTCGCAATTAACAAACCACATGAAATTGCACTACAGATGCAAGTCTTACAGTGCCTTGGTGATTAGCAATGTAGTCCTGGGTTCAGTTCCAGATGTGGGGTACTACAGTATATGCATGAAGTTTATATGTTCACCCTGTATTTGTGTTAACTGGCTTCTGAGAAAATTGGGTCTGGTGTGGGTCTGACTGTGCTTGAACCCGTGTTAGCCCTGCAATGGACGTCTCATGCAGGGTGTTTCCTGCTTTGCACCCATTGCTTACCACAGCACTGAAGTAAATGAAGTAGAAAATGAATGGGAAAATGTGTGTTTGTGTTTGTCTGCCCTGTAATGGACAGGCATCCTCTCAAGGGTGTACCCTGCCTTGCACCTGTTGCTTGCTGGGATAAGCACTGGCTCTCCCTGTATTGGTTAACATGGTTAGAAAATGGATGGATGGAAGTCTTCCTTACATGGAAGTAAGTCCATGAAATGATAGTCTCATTTCTAATGCATTTTTATGTGAAACTAATAGAAAAATTGTCAAAACGTATTATGTTAAATCCAAATAACCTTTACTTAAGAGCAAGTAGAGTTCAAGTTTACTTATATTTTGGTGAGAAGAACAGCAATGAACTACAAGCCAAGCATTTTAAGGGTGGTAAAATAGGAAAAGCACATGATTTAAGTTACTTTAAAATTTTAACATATAGTAGTAGATTATATAGATGTTGGTTGCAGAAAAATGATATCCTGATAGGCAAAAGATGGAAAAAGCAGAGGAAATACCACAATCCCCAATGGCATTTGCTGTAATGTAATAAATGTCATGAAAACATGCGGGGGTCACCAATGTCTAATTATGGGTATAATGACCTTGTGCGCCGACACATACTTGAAATCTGCAAGCCACAGACAGTTCACAAGCACTTGGGGTAGAGATGTCCCATGACCTGCAAGGTCTGACGATCTGTGGCTGAGGATGTTGCTGTTGAACATGATGATCCAGCACATGTGTACTGTTCGGTTCATATTGAGCACAAAGACTCAGCCAAAACTTGACCATCATGTTCACATAGCTATGTGGATATGTGGAGATGGAAGATCGCTGTATTGGAAAATTATCTGTTTTGGTCTGTCGGGTTGTACTAAGATTTGAGGTGAACTTCTTGAAAAATGTTGTTCACATAATGTTGGGTAGTGTGACTAATCTATACAATGAAAATTCTGCTTGTATTTGATCAGTATTAATTGGATGCCATGCTAACCTCCATGAAAGACCTTTGACTCCAAACCAATGTCATTCCACATTAGGGTTCTGTGCAAAATGATTTCCCTGGCATTGATATAAACAGTATTGGCCATCAGCATAGATCACATTAAGCTAATATTCAACACATACGCATACGCATACTGCTGTGGTTTTTTATTCAAACCATGGGATACTGGATTCAAGTTTGAATACAGTAGCTGGTTCTGTCCCTTTAAAGCTAAGTTATAGTAATAAAGCTTTGTAAAGAGCATTACCATTTATTCCTCAAGGTTACAACTGCAGATTTCCATAATATATATTACAAAAAGTACATCACAATATATTACGTAATAATTATACAATCAATTATTTTAATTATACAGGTTCAGTATTTATGAAAATATTTTTATAAATACAGTATTAATCATCTACAATATTTAGCTAGAGTTACAAAAGTATGAAAGTATGGAAATAACCATACAGATGGATTGTGGGGGAAAAGTCTCAGTACTTCAAGAGAAATAAAGGAGCTCAGAAAGATACCACTTAAATGAAACCTTACAATACAGATGGAAGCAACAATAAAGCACTACAGGTAGTTTAGAAATAACAATCACCAGCATTACTGTTTAGATAGTGTGATGTAATGTATGCAGTATAGTCTCAAAGTTTGAGAACAGTGTGTACAGAGGCTGTGGGAAAAATAGATTCACTAGATTCCCTAATGTCGTTGCCCTCTTGAACATCATTCAGTAATCCTTAATGAAAATGTGTGATAGAAGTCCAGTGAAGCTTTCTTTTGCTAAAAATGCTAACAATGTTTGCATTGTTTTTAAAAAGAACAAATTTACTGTTCATGGAGAATGCTATTTTGCTCCTCATACTCCTTAAGATGTTGGCTGTTTAATGATATAAAAATTGTACTCATTTTAAAAGGTGTGAATACTTACATTTTCTATTGCACAGAAAGATTCAATTATTTTATTTGTATAGAAAATTCATATGAAGGGTGGTTAATACTTCCTAAATTTGGGCCTGGTTTATTCTGTGAATTAATATTAGTTATTTTAAAAGTATCACAGGATTTAATTGGTGCTATTAAGAGAAGACATGCAATGGTTTTATAGTTCAACTCTGCTATAAATGTATTTATTAAAAAAACTGATAGCTCTTATGTATTAAATAATATAAAACATATTAGCCTTTGTTCTGACTTTTTACTGAAATGTGAAATCATTTTGGCTGAGTAATTCTAAGACTTCCTGTCTTGAAAGTTCCTTGTTACACAGTTATTCATCTCTAGTCACCCACATCCTGACTTTGTATACCCAGTCTCTGTTGCATAGTGACAGTCTGCATACAATGGTTAGTATTGGTTTCCAGACTAATGGCACCAGACCAATAATGAGTCCAATTTGTTAGAGGATATGACAGGAGTATTTTTTATCTCAGGCCTGTGAAATTATTTGCCCCAGGGGAAATAACTGGGGCATTATTCAATGAATAAATCATTGTTCACTATTTTCAATCTGTGTGATGCTAATTTTGCTCTCCTTTCTTATACAAACCTGGTTAGCTTGTAGGTTCAGTATCAAACATTCTCCATGTCCAAGAGGTATGTTATTTCCAGTTTGTCAGTTACAGTGAGTATTTCCTAGAAAACGACTGTTGGGCAAGGTTAGAAAAAGCCTTGAAAAAGTTGAATGTTCATTACAGAAGAAACTGGGTAATCAAACAGACATGCATTGCATCCTTATATTCTTCTAATTGACTAACTATAAACATAAAAATATCAATAAATCATTTCATTTAAACTTTTTGATTAAAACCGCAGTAGTAAATATCTGTGTATAGATTAAATGACAGTATTTGCAACTTATTCATTAATTAGCACAACCTAAATACGTCTAAGGAACCTGAACAACAAAAAACAAAATTGAAAAGGGAAATCTGTTATACTGTACGTCTCAAGTTACCTGAGAGAGATCTATTTCTATTCAAAAGAACTCTGCTTCAATCTTTGCACACTGCTTTGTAAACATTTCAGCAGCTATGTAATGATTAACAAAATAGATTTAATTATATTTGCTTTCCTGTGTGTGGCATTGAGAGTAATTCAGTCTTGCCTTCGGGAAAGACAATACAAATAAGCTGTTGCACTTCACACCTTGCATGAGAACCTATGGTATTTAAAGGATATTAAACCAGAAGGTTGATATATCTGTCTATTAATCGAATATGACTTACAGTAGAAAACATTAGTTTATAAAAGAATATGAAACCACACTTTCTTGAGGAAAAAGTATGTACAGTAAATTTTGAGTATGTACAGTATTCAGTGCAAGGTCATTGAATAAATCGTTTTAAAACAATGCATGTAAATGTGTTAGTAATCTATGATAATTTTTGGTTTAGAATACCTGGTATTCTCATTATTTTTATATTGAGTGCACAGCATTCTTCTTTTGTTTAAATCTTGAAAAATTTAGGTCTTAGGCATGCCAATAGCTAAGAAAACGAGATAAGGCCGCATAAACCAAATATCTTGAAATCCAGTAACAGAAAGAACTTCAAAGGGTTATAAATAACTCTGCTCATATGTCAGTCTACAAAACATTCTTTTTTCATTGGTTATGCGCATACTGGTAAAACTGTATGCCAAAGACAAAAGGTATGTTCCCTTTAACTCAGGCAATGTTAGACTTGGTCTTCATAAGGTAAATAATATTGTAAAAACTTTGAGTGAGGAAAAATGTTCTTTTAAAGAAAAAAACCTTTAAATTTTTTTTATTAAACTGCTCGACTATTTCTATTTAGTTTCATCATTTTTTTCAGTCAATGCTTTGTCAATTATAAACTCTTAAATTATAAGCTCTCTTCATTCTGCTTGCATCTCCTCTCTGTTTGCAAGAGTTTCCACACATACTGTAGTCCAAAGACATACAGTACTAGTAGATTGATTGACTTCTGTATGTCTACCACCTGTAATTTTATCAAAAGCCTTCTGAGCATCTAAATTTACAATATCAATATAAATATCAGTATAAATATAAATATAATTTACATTTATCCATTATTGATATTGCTTGTTCAAAAAACATTAACAAACCGATTAGTCAAAACCTTCCATTTCTAAATCCATGTTCCCTATTCCCTAGGATATTATTTTCAAATAGCTAATCCTCTAGTTTAGCTCTAATGAATGTACCCATAACCTTCATACATGTACTAAAAATATATATATTGGTTTATAGTTATTTGCCTCAGCTTCGTCACCCTTCTTATGGATGAGCACTAAATTCTCCAATTCATCATCACTACTTTTAACTCTGAAGAGCTTCGTAAAGATTATTTTTTTATTAATTATCTCATGGTACAGGATGCACCATTAATTTAACCAAATGATATGGTTTGACCTTTATTGCATGCCTTTCTACATTCTGATGGATATATTAGTTTTTAACTATTCAAGGCATTCCTAGTCCTAATGCAGTTTCTGTGCCATTTTCTAATTAAAACTGTGTAAAAACAAAAAGGTTCATTTAGATATGTAGATTCACTTAATTTTGTTTAGCATTCCTGCCTTGCAGTGTTGGGGCCCAGGGTTCAGTTCTGGGCCTAGGGTGTTATCTGTGTGGAGTTTTTATGTTTCTTCTATCTCTGCATGGGTTTCCTACAGGTTCGCTGGTTTATTCCTATAGAGGGAGGTTAACTGGCTTCCGGATTAATTGTCCCTAATGAGACTGTTTGTGTCTCAGGATGCGATGGACAGGTATCCTGCCTTGTGTCTGTTGCTTGCCTGAATATTGCTGGATGGATACCAACCTTGTGTCAGACAATGCAGTTAGAAAATGGATGGATACAAGTTGTATGCCATCAAGTCTCAGCTCAGAGATACAATATACACAGTATCTCAGCTGCTGTTTCATAACTCAATTCTTTGTGCAGTTAGATGTTTATTTTTTGTGTGTTTTAATCATAATGATAGGTTCCATGAAAACAAGCTTAAAACAGCTTTGTATTCTCAAAGAGAAAAAATAGCACGCTGAATGAAGATTTAGAACTAAATAAAGGGCATTAATGAATGAACAGTGTCATCACTGTCTGGGAACTCTGACCATTAACTGTCAGGAATGTCATTGCTACTCAGCATTAGTTTGTTAGCTGTAAGAAAGAGCTTTGTCCTCTTTTGGGAGGAAACTGCAATTTCATTTTAAAATATATAGTTTTCCATAGATTGTTTATAATTTCAAAAGTCACAACTTCTGTTACAAGGCCTTAAATTTGACCGTATCATTTTTAAACTAATTATAACTTAAATCATTAATATATTAAGGTATCCCATGGGGACATACCATAACAGTACTGTATTTTGTAATGAGACATTTTGTAATGGTCACAATAATTTAAATTAAATTAAATTATAAGATTAAAAAGTTAAAAATGTATTATTTTTGTGGGGAGGCTGAAGACTGTGAGTACATAGAATATGAAGTTTTTTTTAACGTTTTGTATCATTTTCTCACATTCAATAACAGCACTTAAATTATTAGCTTTACACACTTAATATATTATAGACTCCTGTGTGCTTTTTTAAATGCAAAAAAATGTCTACTGGGCTTTATGGTAACAGATACAGGCAACCTTTACACAGCAAACCATTTCAGTTTTAATCATTTAGCATCTAGGGAAACAAAGACAACAAAGTTTGGGTACATGTAAATAAGTCATTTCTGTTGAATTGTGCTGTGCCTTTAAATAATATTTGAAATTCTCCTTTTCAAATGTTAATGTTACAAATTTCACAAAAAGCACCTTAAAGAAATCACCAATATATTATTTATTAAAAATGAATAATTGTTATGAAAACAAGTTTCATACTGAAAAAAAATAAATTAAGAACAATAGATCACAAAGGAAATAGACATCATCATTTCTTAACTAGGTAAAAAGAGCACATTCTGCTCCCAGGTTGTTTCAACCACAGGTTAATTATATCTGACATTTATCATTACTGTAAAAACACTTGTTAGCAAAAAAGCTGCTGCAAATGTGTTTCCTGTTCAAGTCAAGAAAGCCATGGTATTTAAGAACGATTTTAGTCTTATAAAGAAGGCCACGTCTGTATGTTTTCATTCCTTTCATACCACACTGTACATATTCAAATATTTTCAAGAAAAAATAGAATTGATGAGTATTGTCTTTTTTCATTCATGACATTAGTAATAGGATTTGACTCCCGTAATTCCCCATCAAGGTGTTTTACAAAGAAAAATTTATTATACTTATAATACATTCTATGTTACTGAACAAGAAAGGAGGACAATTGGTTCACCTCCCTTAGAAATATCCATGTTCTAAGTGCACTGAAAATACAGTGACTAATATAGTAAACACCATTAATTGGATCTTTTCAAGGAGCAAATTAAAAGACTGCATGGTATTTTCTTTAATTTAACAATAGGCTTATATCAAACCAATTGCACTTCAGTTAATCTTTAAATAATTGAGTCCTTACAGGGCTTTCCAAGTGACACAAGTTTACTTCCAGAAACCCCATTAAAATCTTCTATGTAGTTCAAAGGTAATCCATGGTGGCCCTTAAAATCAATTTCATGACAGAACAAGGTCACTGCCAGACTGTCCTTATTTAATTGATAAGTCAGTGGCATTTGTTCTGATTTAAAGAGGCATTACAATTACAAAAAAAATCTATAACATAGAAAATGAGGCATCACCATACTGTAGACTTGAAAAGTAGGGCTGCATCAAAAAGCACTTCTTCAGTTCATTTTTTAAAAAGAAAGGTTTTCATGTATTTACAGGTATTACTGTAAATACAAAATACAGTGGTCCCAAGCACATGTAACAGCTCCAGAAGCACTGTTCACAATAAAAAACAACACAATTTTATTTCTGGCTCCTGTAGTGAATGGTACAACACTTATCATTAATGCCACAACATGGTAAAGCCAGATGCTCATCAGATTATTAACAACAATTTGACAAGACTGAGATATATTTACACACATTTTAAATGGGGGAGTACAGTGTCTCCCAAGCTCTATCCTTTAGTAACCCTGGGTCTTCTGGTTTTCATTCCTCTTAGTTTGGTGACACAAAACCTTCAATCAATCTTCTTGATTGTAGTTATGTGGCATTTTCAGTTTTTAAATAGTTATTTGGTTAGATATTAGCATGAAACATGTTGGAAGCTGGGCTCCAGCTCACTTCTCACTTCAGTTTGTTTCAGTTATTTAGTTGAATTTTACCAATAGTCACAACAGGACTAATAATGATAATTATGACTTTTTATACTTACCTGTACTTAGAGTTTTACCTGTGTTTACACATTAATAATAAATTGTAAATTAACTGATATATAATAAAGATGGGCAGAAAGATATTGGGAGCAGCGTTTTTAAACCAAGTTGAGTTGTACTCATCATGCATCTTGAAAATGACACATTTAAAGGAGATGATTAGTAAGGCTAAGACCTGAATGCTGAAATGATTAAAAATTAAATCAACTTTTTCAATAATCTTAATTATTCATCTTAATTGAGAGATTATTTGGCATGAAAACCACAAGATACAGTAATCAGGGAACACAGGATCAGGATTCAAGATGGGGTAGGATAACCCAGGGTGCATCTCTCTGAATATCTGGAATGCCAAATACACAGTCCTCAGTCAAGATCAAGTTAAAAATCTTTTGGTCTAGGTAAGGCTTAGACAAAGACCTCAGTTTCAAACACTGAGCAGCATAGGAAGAAACAAATGACTACAAAGAGCATCAGGAAACTGATGAGCACTCGCTATTGCCTCCATTATCCAAAGCAGTAGTATTCATCTGAATCCATTTTAACATCTTTATGTAAAGATGGCTTATCCATAGAATCTTCAATTATGGTCCCATCGGGAAAGTGTTCCAGATCTCCTGGGGAAGTGTGGCCTGGAACGTCCTCAGCCAAGGTATCCAGATAACTCCCGACGGAGATACCATCAAGCCCATCACTCCCTTCCTGTAGGCTTTCATAGCTGCCCCGCAGAGAGGTGTCCTGGCTCTCTGAAAGACTGTACATGCTACCTGCCAGGCTGCTTTCTCTGCTCGCCAATGTATTCTTCTCCTCAATCACCCACTTTATAGACTCAATGCCTTCGTTAATAGACAACAACTGGTGCATCAGTTTAATGTCGATTGCTCTAAGATGAGCCTGCAATTCAAAAAAGAAACATAGAATAAAAATGAAAGTTACAAACTTTGGAAATGTCACTTACAGTTCAATATGAAGATATTTGGTTCTAACAATGAAACACACACCAAGACCATGTAGGTTAAGTTTCAGAAAGGTCATTTAAAATCTACAATCAATTGGAATAGAACCCTCCTCCCAGGGATGCTGTACTCAAGCTTAGGAACATTTAAAGCACAGTGTGCACTGCACTACAGATTTTAGGCATCACTTTAAAAAAAGTTCAAGTTTAGCCTGTCAATTATGAAACCATGTCTCATACATTAAAGAGAGAAATACACAGTGTTTTCCATAGATTAAACCTAACATCCACAGCTCGGGGTGGTGTGGTGGCTCTGTGGCTAAGGATCTGTGCCTGTGGCTGGAAGGTTGCCAGCTCATATCCCATGGCCAGCAAAGGAATCCTACTCTGTTGGTCCCCTGAGCAAGGCCCTGAACCCCAATTCACTGTCCAATTTTTCAGATCTTAATTAACCAAACTGAATAAGGTGGGAATAAGCTACTCCCAAACCTAACCTATTGAGAAGAAACAGCTGAAACTAAAGCACCTTGGCAAATTGAAGGTAAATGGCATTTTTAGCTGACAGGTTCAACATATTCTTTAAATAATGAAAAATACCATTTTGACATTGTCTTAAGCAAGAATTACTGTTATATGATATGTGACCACAACCCAGCATTTCAAACCATAGTGTGTTGGTTGAAGAGAGCAGAGGCAGATTATTCCCTGGAGGGACACTCTGTGGGAGGTGGGAAGAAACTGGAAAGCCTGAGGAAAATCCATTCAGACACGGGAATCACTGTTTAGCAACAATTTTCTCCCGATTAACTTCTTAGTTGAATTGCACATATATTATGGGTCATTGTTATGCATGCTGAAGTGCTTCCCAATAAGTATGCAGAAGCAAGCCCTTGCACAAGCAGACAGTTTCTGTAAACATCAGAATTAATTTTCCTGCTGCCATCAAAAGTTACATCATCAAACAAAGATGATTGAGCCAGTTTCAGAGGTAGCCATGCAGGACTAGAGATGATTATCTAATATAGTAACAACATTGCAAGAAATGAAGTAGCTGTCAGGTTTCTGTCTGCTCTTGCCTCTTCCTGTCATGTTGCTTAACACTTAATATTTCTACTGTGTTTGCGTCCGTTTTACATTCCTGCAAAGCAGCCTACTGAAATTTATGCTGTTTTTTCAGCCGACTGTGAACACAGTAAGTTGACTGAAATCTCAAGTGTGAATAAGAAGGGTGTCAAAAACAGACCTAAACTTTAGGTAACTGTGAATTAGTCCTCATCCCTAATAATGCTTAAAAATTGTTAGTGTGCATTGATTTTAAGAAATTTTAAACAGATCAATCAAAACAAAAGGTTTAGATAACATTCCAACAAGACTAGTTCAGGTTATGCAGTTTGGATTCCTGAAAGGACAAAACCCAAATTATTTTCTTTCACATATTATTAGATTTACTTGTAGATGATGTACTGGTATTTACCCAAAGAGATAAGATAGTTATAAATGTACTGTATCTACATTCAAAATGACTTTGAAATGTGAATTTTTGAAACTTTATAAAAAACAATTTAACTGCAGACAAAAGCCTTCTTTATTGTATAAAAAAGGAATGGGCCAGTTGCATCTGTAATCATTGAATGATCATGCACAAAATATATAGGTATCCTTGACTCAAACTAATAAGATACTGGTGAAAAATGTATATGTTGTTTCGCTTGCAATAAATAGCCAACACAGACAAATAACCAGTGGCAGAAAACGACTGCTGATGTCAAAAAGCATTAGAGCAGATGGTGGGTGATGCTCAATACAATGTGTTCCGGACATCTGGCTTAATGACATACAGCCCTACTTCGAGTCACTTGTGCTATGTCAGTTCAGCTCATAATGTGATCAGTGTTCTCTTATGAACATAGACTCTCTTTATCTGCTCACATGTTAAACCTGATCACTGCGGCATTTTTACCACATATCTATCCACAATTAAATCAAACAAATGAAAAGACTTATTTCCCCTCTGAGCTTATTTTAAGACCAAGACTGTGACTGGAATTCAGTGGAGAAAAAAGCGCTTTAATTCTCAGATTGTAATGCCATTCTTGCAATATTTTTAAATTAAGAGTTTCGCAAAAAATGCAAAGTGATTTTTTCTGAATTTTTTCTTCTAAATTTAATACAAATGAAAGCAGTGTCTGGGATGACAGAATGATTTCAAAGGAATACAGCTGATAATTTGGGTTCGAAAGGCCATGGAGATCAGAACATGCAAATTGAAAAAGATAATTAAAATTGTAATTATCTGGGTAGTATGGAAACTTAAAAAACTACAGTAAGAAGCCTCATTCTCTTCATCCAGGGAAAGAAAAATAACTTTATTAGGTAACATTTTTAGATGTAATTGACTAAGGCCCAATGAGAGCATGAGCGATTTACAATGTTTAACTGAATAAATATGATTCAGGCTAGCTGTCTATGGGAGCTTTAACTGTCGAGGTAAACTTTTTTCATTAAAAAGTAAGTTTTTATGTATTAACAATTCTGTATGAACCATCCTTTCTTACGAATTTATTATAATACTCAATAACAAGAACGACTGTATTCAAAATCAATAATGTATTTGATATTTTACATGGTCTTTCTTCTAATATATACACTTTACAATATTTAAATATTTTATATTGTGATGTTGTTCCCTCGGACAAGTAAGGCAGATGTACTGTATTACTCAGTCTTTCTTTTCAAAATCAGAAATGACTGCCTCAATGCAACATTAACCTGAACTTTTTTTTTAATAAGACAGCTGTCTCTAACTGACATTTTTTTACTTAATGTGCTGGATGCTGTGTTCACAAATGTAATGTAAAAAGTCTAAGTAGGAAAAACTTGCATACAGATTCAAGGCTTATTAAGGTAAAGAGTTATTACAGTCATGTTACCTACTGTATATGTTAGAATGTCCTACAGCCCTTGAATCTACTGTATTTTAGAAAACGGCTACAAAACTCAAAAATAATTTTAACAGTCATCAAAAAGTTAATGTAGAAAAGCAAACATAAGGACAACAAATAAACATCCAGAAGGGTTAACTAAAGTTGTTCATACAATTCTCATGACATGGAAGTGTTCTATAGAATAGTTTTGGATTTTACTTATTTTCTGCATTGAACTCTAATTTCAAAATGAAAGAAACCACATTATATTTTAAATGTATGCTCATACCAATCTTGGTAATGATAACTTTAAACTTTAAAGAAACTTTCATCAGCAAATTTCCATTGAAATGGTATAACCTATTTTAATACCCATTTTTAAAATACAACATAACTATGCAATTCGAGTCTGCTGTTTATGTACCAATGAACAATGAACTCAAAATTGCATCACAGCTATCATCTCTTCAGACAAAAGGTCATTAAACCCATTCATTTTAGTACTTAGTAGCACTGTGTACATGTCTGATATCATCAATAACTTAGTTATTTTAATATGCATAAAGGACATTTTAAAAGAAAGACTGAAAAGCACAATTAAGTGATTACCATAACATAAAATAGTTGCATAACGTAAAGAACACAGCCAAGGTACTGAATACTGTATTTATCCATATAGTTCTATCTACATAATAGACTGAATAGTAGAAAACAGTTTTCAATTCTCCACCTTATGCAGACTCATTATCATTGTTCAAGGTCAGAGTCATCAATACCAGTGCAATCAGTGGGCAATCTTAGTAAGTACTGTATTAAAACTTTAAAGAATTTTCACAAGCACACATAGGGACTACAGTACATACAGCTGCCATTCTACTCTGCCTACAGATGGTAATTCTCAAAGTAACACCTTAACTAGCACTTCATTAAAAGCAACCTACTTCCACCTTGCTTTGAACAAGAAACATATCGTTTTCATTCAAGAAATATGAATTAGCTTCTCTAACTCAATAACAGCTGGTTACATTAAGAAATGGCTAGAGGACATTTTGTTCGTAAGAAAGGTCTAAGATGACATGTATATTTTCATCACTGGACAGTTGACGTGTAAAACGCGTTGAGACAACCCTTATCAGCGGCAAGCTTGTGTTACCTCAATTTAAACTTTTCTGTAGGTCTCATATAACGCTTACATAATCTGTGAATGAAATCATAGGTCAATGCTCTGCTAATTGACTCCAAAGCAAACAGCTGGAAAACAGCCTTGGAACCTATTTGCAATCCTTGTTAATGTACCACACTTTGGGTTTATCTTTTATTTTTTACACCTTGAAGCCTTCCACTCTGTCTACTTTCATGCTTTAGAGGGGAAAAAATGAGGAAATGAGGACTTTTGTAAAGAGTGCGTCAGCCTCGTCGCTACTTTATGCATTTTCTCACAGTTCAGACAAGGAAAAGTGTTTAAATTTTAAATGTAATGTCGCCTACTTTCCTAGAGATTAAACTGTTGCACTGAAGTAGTCAACAATTATTTTGTTCAGCTGCATGATGACAGCTGTAAACACAATAGCCCAGCTGACCAAAATGCAGATAATGTAACTTTGGTCTTTTACGTCCATTGTCTTGCAAAGCAGATGCCCGGGCAGACAGGGGTCAGCACATGAAGGTTTATTACTAGTATAAACACTTACCATCTCTTGTTTCAGAAACAGCATCTTGCTCTCCAGGCGCTTTAAAGTACTAGAGTTAGATAAGCTGACAGAAACATTTGGCGACGCAGGTTTTCCCTCTTTCGTTTCGTGGAGCGCTTCTTCAGTGAGAGATCTGATCAGACTTTCAGGAACTTTTCGACCCAGCTTTGTCTCGATGTCTTTAAAATCCGGCAAAACTGACTCTTCCATTGCACAAAAATCAGGCAAGTCTTTAGAAATAGTACAAAACGAGCAAATAAAAGTTTGTGCTATAACCCCTGTATTTTGTATATATCCGCACTAACCATTCATTATCAGAAGTTGCACAGCAACATTACAGCTGAGTCCCCTCGTTAAATTCTTGTCAGTACCACATCATTGTCGTCCATATATACTGTATATATAACCAGCTGTAACTAGTAAACTGTTGACATACAATACAAATAGAAAAATAAATTAAAATATATAAATATTTTAACTTCCCAGGATGCCAAATATTCCCAAGAAAGAACAGGAACAGGGGATTGATCCCGGTCGCTTTGTTACTACCGTGAAAAAGAAACAGCCTTCTGGCGAACAGAGGTTAACTGATACAGCGTGCAGCACCATCGAGCTTCCTCATGTGCTGAAACTTTAAACCCGTCAGACAGGTGGACTACAGCAACACCGCCCATTACCGTAATACGACGAAAAACTGGTCATACAAAATATTCATTGAAATTGCTGTTCTTTTAAATGTATAGCTGTTTTGAGACAACGTCCTGAGCTCTAAAAGTCAACGTGCATCAATATTAATTCAGCATATTTACCGTTTCTTCTTCATCTTTTACTTGGAATCTCATATAATCTTCACATCCTATAGACAACACAGAGTGCATGGTGGAAGACATGCCAGTTCTTCACAGGGCACATGCAGTACATGCACTGGAAAAATTTAGATCAATAAACTTAACCTGCTTGTTTCTGGAAGATGGGAGTAAATTAAAATAAAAGCAAACGTGTAATAACAGAAAAAGGACTCACAACTGTATTAATATAGTTCTTTTATTTTTATATTAATTCCCTTATACCATCTTGGCAATTTTCCTAGAGTCTAATTTATGAATTTCAAGGATGAATTCATTCGGGGCCTTTAACATTTTGTTTTAAGAATATTCTGTACTCATCATTCTTCTGTTGACTCAGAATCCTTAGCTTTCTTATTCACTACGTTGCAAACTATTTGTCCATTGTCTACCTTTCTAAAGTTTTAAACCCTAATTTAATACTTAACTTAAAAGAGGTATACAACACAATTTACCACGTTATGGTCACACGTTTCCAATGTTATAATGTATTTAATTCTTTAACGAACGGCCGACAAACAGGTTGTACAAGTTGGTTGCGCTGTGGTGATGGCTCCAGCCTCTACCGCCCTGAGCATAACAGGGATGTTGGCCATGACGAAGAGGACGAAGGCCTTATTTAGCTCAGCCAGCAATATCCCTGTTGAGCAATGCTGGGGGCCCGGGTTTGATCCTGAGGTGAGGGACGAACTGGAGCAGGAGCAACAAGAGCAGAAACTCCAATAACCCGAGTGCGCTAGAGTACCATTGTTTTGTCATTGTTTGAAAAGTCTTAGTCAATCAGAACATCTCCCAAGTAGGTCCCTTTACAAACAGTTACAAATTGGCTAAGAAGCAATTATTAGCTTCTTACTAGTTTAAATATATCAATCAATTTCAACTTCTGTGTTCCCTGTCTTAATATATCCCATTTTACAGTATGTGTGACAAGTTCAAATCAATCTCCAATTAAACCCCACCACCTTTGTTACATATCTTCTTAACCTCATTATACACTTAGCACCTTTGGCTGAATAAGGTGGTCAATTAGCATTTAATTAAAAAAAACTAAAAAAAGCTTTTTTTTCTGTCTTATTTGTATCTATTGAGCTTATTGTTGGTATTGTGGGACATCTACTCACCACCTGGTGGCTTAAAATATAATGCAATTATACCACTGCGCAATTTGTGCAACACATAACAGGTTAACCATGATCCTTGCTTTGTTGTTCATTTTAAAGTAAGAAATTAATGTATGCATATAATTATATTTAGATACTGTATAAATAGTGTATCTTATATTTAATACTTTATTTTAAGAAAGGTAAATGACTCACAAATACCTGAACACACACATCTTTCATCTTGCAGTAAGTCAGCAGTACACATTATATTTCACAGAAAACTAATAACACACAATTTGCCACTTACTTAATTGAACTTCTTAGGTACAGGTGCTAAGTATGTTGCCATTAATCAAAATAAACAGAAATAAACAGAAAATTGTGATAGGTAAAATTATCTTTAGGGTTAAATTAAAATAATACTGTACAGTTTACTAACACAGGACTTTTCTGTCTGGTTTCTGATTATCGATCTTTTCATTACGTTTGTGTCCTGTAGACTAGGAAGAATGTTTCTTTTTAATTTACCAAATAGCAATATTGTTGAAACAAGTTTCCAAATAAAACAATAAAAGCCTATAGAGAGTGGTAACACATTAGTGTTTGACACAGAAATTACACAGTTTTCGTAAAAATAAAATCAGAACATGAGACACAAATATGCCTGTGTCCTTTAGCTTGGCCATGTGTACACAACGTAAATATACTTTACATACAAACTATCTCTAGAGAAAATACATTTTTTATTTACAAGCCAGTAACAATGTTACCTTCATAAGTTCTGCCTTTCAAGCTTACATCATCTTACATAATTTCCATAAAAAAGCAATTTATTGCCAAATTGCTAAACAATATATTAATAATTAATACAGTAATAATTGCTTACACTTATATAGCACTTTTCTGAACACTCCACCCAAAGCGCTTTACAGATAATGGGGACTCCCCACCACCACCAATGTGCAGCATCCACCTGGATGATGTGACAGCAGCCATGGTGCGCCAGAACGCTCCCCACACCATCAGCTATCAGTGGGGAGGAGAACAGAGTAATGAAGCCAATTCATAGATGGGGATTATTAGGAGGCCATGATTGGTAAGGGAAAATGGGAAATTTGGCCAGGACACCAGGGTTACACCCCTACACTTTTTGAGGAACACCGTGGGATTTTAAATGACCACAGGCTGTCAGGACTTCAGTTTTACATCTCATCTGAAGGACAGCACCTTTTTATAGTATAGTGTCCCCATCACTATTGGGGACCATTGGGACTCACACAGCCTGTAGAGTGAGCGCCCCCTGCTAGCCCCCTTAACACCTCTTCCAGCAGCAAACTTCTTCTTTTTCCAGGAGGTCTCCCATCCAGGTACTCACAAGCTTCACACCTGCTTAGTTTCAGTGGGTTGCCAGATGTGAGTTTCAGGGTGATATAGCTGCTGGCCATATAATTATATTATTATAATTATATTAAAATATAATGCGGCCGAAATTACATATATGAAAATAAGAGCACTGCTCTAATTTTAAATACTTTAGTGGAACAGCATATTAAATTATTTGTATTCTTTTTGAAGTCTTTAGTTATTGTGGAATAGCTGCAGCTTCATGTTATTTGGGTCTATTTGGGGATTAAGTAGAATTTCTGTGTGTTTTTATGTAATGACACATGACTCACACAATAAGAATTCAAGATATATGAATATCCTTTTGAATTTGTTTTCAAGATAACAATGCTCATTTCAAAACACTATAAGACAAGAGATTGAATTTGTCCTTTAAGAGATAAATTGTGGTTTTCATTATAAATTGTAAACTACTGTATAATCTTAATATTAACAAATACTCTCTGTAATTTTAAAGTAGCTTAAAGGACAAGAAAATACATTGTGTATCACTACATGATATGTTAAGGAGACAAAACTCCATTTAACTCACAAAGAAATAATTGTTTCGTTGTATTTCTTTGTATTTCATTATACTTTTCTACATATTCTGGAACACAAAATACAAACTTTGTTACAGTTCGCCATATCAAGGCAGCATTTTCCACTAAAGAATGCTTTGTAATTTCACTTTGTGTTTGATGTTATACTTTTACATTATCAAAAGAATAATATAAGTTGCAGCTCAATGTGCAACTTAACAATCAGATAAGATAAGAACCAAGATGTTTTATCTTTGGAAGTGGTAAATACTACTATTTACACAATATAAATTATTGTTTTTCAGAATAAAAATATTTTAATTACATGTTCTGTCAGACATTATAATTATAGGTTAAAACCCCAGATGTTGCATCTAACAGTTTGTAAAGATAGACATCTTTATTGTTGTTTACTTTGTGGATTTGAGAGACTGACTTGGATTGTCTTGAGTAAAATCAAAAAGAATGTTTACCAAGAAAAATGCATGGTTACTATTTTCTGCCTTTTTTAATTTGCTGTTATGTAAATCAACTGGCTGAGCCGAACAGAAATGTAATTTAGGCAATTTCTAAACATTTTGGGATATTTGTGTAAATGGGGTTATATTTCATTCTCACATTCACCTTTCAGAAGAGTTTAAGTGTCAAAAAATGTTGTTTTAATGAATGTTTGGAGCTAGAAGGCTTACAGGATGCAGATTAATTATTTATAGCATCCTAGTGAAGTCCAATGTTAAATAGAGCAGCTCTTACCTCTCACAGTTATTAAAGGAATTAGTGAGGAGAGGCTGCCCTCTAGTGTAATAATGTAAAAGTCCTGATTATTTGCATTGATGAAGAAAGTCCAAGTCATTATTCTGACTTGTGTGTGTCTGTGTGTGTTTTTTTGTTATGTTCCACACTGCTGACCTTTGATTGTTCTCCCTTCCCCATTGGTCCACCATTACACCACTGTTCTGTATGACATCATCATCAATCAGCCTCTCAGCCAATCAGACTGCATCTTATTCAGTATATAACATGGAGGTTCTCAGAAAGGAGAGGCCCTTTTGTTTGACTTTGGTCCTGTTTTGATTTGGTTATTGCTTTGTTTTGCTTTAGCTCTGGCTTTGTTGTTTTGTTGGTTTCTGTTCATTTCTTTGTACTTTTGTTTGTTTGTTTGTGTTTATCCTTGTTTTGCTATTACCTTGCCCTAATGTGTTATATGTTCAACCTTTGTGTTCTTTTGTACTCTGTTCCTGTTGATTACTCTCGTTTTCCCTTATTTGTATTCCTAGTTCACTTGTTTTTGTGTGAACTTTTTTTGTTTCTTTTCTTTTCTTTGGCATCATTCTAGTTCCTTACCCTTGTGTGTTATCGTGTCTTGCCAGTCACTTGTTCAGCTTAAAATCACTTTTTCACCCATCTTTATCCTAGTCCTAGTTCGTTACCAGAACCCACCTGCTTCCAAAAGAATGATCCTAAATGTTACACCCCTTTACCCCTAGACACTTGGTCGTAACTATCATACATACTCTCTATATATAAAGAAGTACAGTACCTCCAATTTGTAGTCTTGTATGTCCTACTTTTAGTTGCAAATACACTTCCTCCCTCACTTTGCCTCCAGGCCTTACTTCATTACTGAGCTTGAAACAGTATATTGACAATAATCTAAGTCAAGATTCTCTCTTATAACCCCTTCTTTTCAAAGACGCCTTCAGCCTGTTTTGTAGCTGTGTTTTAGGTTGAACACAATTTATTTTGTTGCTGTGTTTTTGAAGTATTTTAGAAGAGTTGCAAGAAGATACAGTAATTATATAAGAAGCATAGTTGATTAATCAAATATATTTAGGGTTTGTGTATTATTGGTATAGATATTAATTAGCTTATTATCCTAAAACAATGATAAAGTCAATACTTGATGGAAGCACCTCTGACAGAAGTTACTGCTGGTAGTATTTTTGCATAGTTCTCTACGAGCTTTGCACTGCAAGATGGTGGAATTTTGTTCATTCTTCCAGCAAGATTACTCAATATCTGACAGGTTCCTTGGGGACAGTGGATGGATTGCAACTGTCAAACCTCACTATAGAATTACTGATGCTTTCAAGTCAAGAGCATGACTGCAACACTCAAGGACATTCACTCTCTTCTTTGAAGACCAATTCAGTGTGTTTTTGGCCTTGTGCTTCAGGTACTTTTCCTGTCTGCTGAAATTTGATTTTGCAACCCTGTTTTATATTCTCGTGAGAGTCAAGTAGGTTTTCCTGTAGGATTAGACTGTACTTTGTACCACCATTTTTAGCTCACTCCTGACAAGCTTCCTAGTGCCTGTCATAGCCCCAATCAAACTTAAACCCTTCTAAACAGCTTTGCAGTATACTGTATCTAATATGATATTTAAGATTCGTTTTTTATTTTATGCCACTCATTCATATAGACCAGCTTTTTGTAAGGTTTAGGATATTGTTGGTAAATGAACAGTGAATCCCATCTCTCACATGGATCTTTGAAGATTTTTTTAAGTCACTGTTGGCTTCACAATATCATCCTAACCAGTTTTCTGCTTGTCTGACTCCTCAGGGAAAGGTGGCATAATCTAGGTTGTGCCTGGGTGGTATGATGCATACTCCACTTCTTAATATTGGATTTCACTGCACTCAAAGGGATAAGGAACATTCTCCTGATCCGTGCCTCAGGACTACTTTATACTTGACTGGTTTTGATTGCTCCTTGGCCTTCATGTTGAATCTGTCATATTGTTGTGTGAGTTGTGATTTGAGTTTTAAACTATTCTGACCAAACGTCCAGAGATAAACACATTCATTTTAAAGTTAACTTAAAATACTTTGATTACACATACAGACCATTACACTAATTTTGTGCCTTTCAGACTATTTCTCCCCCAAAGTGATTTAGGATTGCATTACCAAAAGGGTTGAGTAGCTAGGTAATTATGAGTTTTTTAAATTTCTTTAGAAATCAAACTTATTTAGGTACTATTAGCATTTTGTAGTAGAGGTTGGAGTAGACTGTGTGGATTCTAAACATTCTGTATAGCCCTATTTAAACATGTCAATATTTCAAGCTCAGACAGCAACAAGATGTGGAAACTTTGCCTTAGGGGAAAGGGCAGTGAATACTTTTGCAAGGCACTGTATTTACAAGCAGGCCCTTCTGAAAAATGTGTACTAAATACCAATAATGTCTTATCCTAGACTGAACTATTCTCATTGACTAAATTCTTAACAAATAGCTTAAGATTTCTTAGCTGGAAGTGTAAGCTTTTCACATTTGTGAAAACTAGAGTGTGTTGTATACATCTATTACTTCTGAGTATTGAGAAATTTTAGTTTTAAAAGTTTTTTTTAATAAGAAACAATAGGTTTGCACTCCCTGAAAGAATATCAAAAGATATACACATATTTAACCCTTACATTAAAGAAGGAATTGCTGCAGTAGAAATGTTTTAATTTGTCATTTGAGATACATGTCACTTCAGGTACAGTATAAATCGAGTTTACTACAAAACTCAATAATAAAAAATGTATTAAAAAAGAACAGACAAATCTTAATGGAGGATGTTTGGAGGTTCAATTTTAATTTTGGTCATTACACCTTTGATTAGTGATATTGCTATGTATGGACCACCTGTTTTTTCATCTTACCAAGAAAGTCACACGTACATGTTTTTTTTTTCTTTAAGGAGTGAAAAACTACTTCCATGTTACCATAGAGATAGGTCTGGAAAAAAAAAAGTTTTTTTTCAAAAGAAAACTTTCAAGCGAATAATTACAAAGCTTACAAGCCTGTTGCTTGTAACTTAAACTACAGACTGGGTTTTATCTTGGATTCTCTCATGGTCCTCAGAGTAGCGCTGATAGTGCTCTCCGAGCAGTGGCTGCCGAGATTCATTTCTGCCATGACTATGTGATCTTGCACGAACAGCACAGGTGGTGGCAGCAAAAATGATGGCGACTACAATCAGAGCGGCCACCACTGCAATGGTTATTATCTCCGTGAGGCTGTAAGGACGACCTACAGACAAAAGAAAAAAAAAAGTGTTATCTTTTCTGAACAGAGCACCAGAGGATTCACTATCCTCTTAACACAATGTTCATGGAGGTTAGTGTTTCTAGACACTCTGGCTTGGAAGCCTAATAATGCAAAACATGATGATGAATATCAGGATAAGGAAAAAAAGGGTAGCCAAGCCAAGTAGAACTATGCTTTGAAAAAAAAGATATACTGTAATTATATAATGTACAATGAAATTAAAGACAAAATGCTCAAAATGTACATAATTGTACAAATTAAATTAGTGAGTCACACCATTGGAGTATTTGTCTTGTACAATTTACCATGATTCTGGAATCATAAGGGTCTGTTATTATCATGTTTTTTGTCATAACTGTTTAAATATTGCTTCTTTAGACAACAGAAGCCCAAGTAATAAAATAATCATGCTTACTTGGCCATTGAACCTCATACGAATACCCAAGCTTATCAGGAGCTGCAGCAAACATTTCAGCATTGGTAACTGGAGGCCAGAATGGGACCATATTATATTGTCTGTTGTGACCAATTGGAGCATTTTCTAAAGGGTAAACTGAAACATCTGGAACAAAAAAATAAATACAATCAGGATCTGTGCAACAATCAATAGTCATTTTTCTTACCATGAAAATAAAATATTTACTATATAAACAATAGATTTCTAGGTTCAATGCTGAAATCAGGAGCTGTATTTTCAATGTACTGAATAAAAACTTTGATATACAGCTTTAGCTTTCCTCTTCTGTCCTTTCACTACCTTTATTCTTTTTCTCTTTTTCCTGCTTATCTCTTCCAAATTGCTGGTTTCCTTTATTCTACTCATTTATTTATGTTTCTATATTATTGTTGGATTAACACAGTTTGTTTCATGGCACGATGATTGTTCACATTTGTTCATTACTGCATATGGTACCATGTATTATTCTTTCTTTTACCTAAAAAGCCAAGAAACAAATTGAACATATTTCTGTGCAGACAATATCATACATGGACTAGTTTAAAAAATTAAGAGCAAAATATTGAATATTCCAACAAGTAATGTATTACCAGGGCTATGTCTTCTCAGCCACTCATCAAATATAGCATCAGTAAATGTGTGCAACAAGATGAATATGGGATCATTTGGTGAAAGATGTGTCTGTCCTCCAGTGCCATTCAAGAAAAGGTGTGCTAGGTTATGCAAACTGCGTACAATTGGGTCGTATGTTCCAGAAGGTGCGCTATAACCTAGTTGAAACAAAAAGAAAAAATAAAAAAAAGCCAAATAATTTAGGTACAATAGAGGCATGGCTTACTCGAATAACAACCCTTTACTATAATGTACTAATACATTTAGAGCACAAAATCTCCAAGACGTCAAGCATTTTTTAAGATAATCATTTCTACAAAGAAAATGATTTCTTCCTCTTCAAGATTGCTTTTGAAGCATGTGCCATATTATATGGAGTTGATTATGGATGTTAAGTTACAGGTTAAAAGTTACTTAATTTTTTGCCAGGTACTTTTATGGCACCTTACCTTTACTGTATGACCATTAATACAGCTGGACATTTTATTGAAGCAATCTAAGTATGTTGCTCAAGTATACAGCGGCAGAACCCCACCCAAGATGTGGGCCCACGGCCTTGCTGGTATGAACACAGAGCCTCAAACACTACTCCATGCTTCCATATTATATATTTGTGAATGCAATTAGGACAATTAGGAATTGCTCTACTATAAGACTCACCTTCCACTGTGTTCCTGAAGCTCTCTGATGAAGTGGAATAGAAGGGTGGAGTGTCAAAGATATTGACTTCTAGACATTGAATGACATCCTGAGGCTCAGGTAGGCGTTGTACCATTGGTCTGGCAACATTCCCAGCAGGGTTTCTTCTGATTTGACTACTTTCAGTGCCTGTGGAATAGCATACAAGTCCTCCTAAAAACAGAGCTCTTCCAAAAGGCACACAAAGACATACAAAATAAAACAGATATACATTCCAACAGCTGGGAAAATGCATTTCAGCGTAAAGTAAATTGAAAGTTGTGTACTCAGTACTATAAGAAAACAGTTTAAAAACAGTGCTGATAAAATTCTACATGCAAAAATGTATCCCTGATATAGGAAGTATTTAATGTTCATGTAGAGAGCATAAAGAATTACTGATAGCAAGTTTCATATTATTTTTTCAATTTACAGCCAGTAATTTGATTAAAGTGTTAAATTACTTGTGGATGTTCTACTTTCTTTTATTTGTTTCAAATACCATCGGTGTAAATGAAATGAACTGTGGCAAAGTTTAATTCCCATTGATCAAAGCAGCCTGCAGGGTTACCTCCTTGGTTCAGCAGCTACTTGTATCAGGATTACATTCTTGGTTCAGTAACTGTTTGCGGGTCAGACATTCACATTAAACTTTTCTGTCAGGTAGACAATCTAATAAGAGGATTAAACGAACTAAAAAGATTATAGTTAAATCCTTCTTGTACAACTTTTTTTTTCTAATACAAGAGCTCTACTCACAGATTCCTTTTAGGCTTGAATGATTTCAAAACAGGAAAGGAAAGCAAAAGAGATCCGATAAATCATTTGGAAACAATCCTTCAATACAAAAGGACGGTACCATCCCAGATATGATGTTATTTGTATCAAAAGAGGGTTTCTTAATGTTAAATTTCTAAATGGCCAAAAAAGCAAGCACTAAACCTAGACTTCACATCCCACTGCTGAGGAGGTTTAAATGACTAACTATATGTACAGAAATAAAAATAAAAAGTGAGCTATTTATACACATATATAGTATTTTAAATACTTAACAATGTGTTTTATATTAGCAGTTTAACTAAAGGTTTTTGATTTCAGCCCTGCAGCAGCCTGACATTTACAATAGGCATTACAATTTGATGACAAACATATGGTAAAAAATCATATCAGACCTTTCTAGTACACTATTTGCATTCTAGCAAGTGGGTAATTCATAAATCACAATGTCATGGAGCTCAATGTGAACAGAAGTGTACCGATGTGCAAAGGCAATAGAGGTAGCAGAACACATAACTGTGACATGCACGCAATACTTAACTTCAATGTTACTCACTGTCAATATATTTTCAAGCTGCCACTGTTAACAGCATGCTAACATAATAGCTTCACAAAGCTAGAGACAAAGATGGAGATGCTTACTGTTACATATAGTTCCAAGAGTGTCATAGTCATCAACACTTTCACAAATAACTCTCCACTGCGAGAATACAGAGTTAGAACTGATCAGGTTTGGGTCAAAGTTACTTCTTGCTCCAAATAATTCGTCTGTGCAGATGTCACAGTTGTTTCCACCAATGGCAAAGTTCCAGTAAGGAAGAGCAAAGGACGGATCTTGAAGCATATCCTGAATTTTCAAGAAGAGTACACATCTCAATAAAGTATAACCCATTTTTCACAACTTCTCAGACTGATCTTTTGTTGTTGTTTTTTTTCTGGAAAAGGTCTGACTGGGCTAAGGTGTCAGAGCCTATCATTTTAACAATCATGAGAAAAGGAAAAGCAAATAGTTTAAGTTTAAGCTAAAAAAGACAATTTTATTCCATTTAGAACCAGCATTTTTTCTTCTATAGAAAAAAAGATAAAAGTATACCCATAACCTAATGGATTTTATTTACAGTACATAGGATTTTACAAATTACTCAATTAAGTATGGATTTTGGCCAAATAAATAAAACAAAACAAAGTGTGGATTCACTATGCCACCTGACTAGTCAAATATTGATAACAGTATTACTATAAAACATTTCTTTGCCCCTTTTTGAAAATATATATATTTGATTAAGGCTCCCCCCCTTTTCATATCAACACAAATATCTAAATTAAAATAAACCACTGGCTGTTAGCCATTTCTTTCTTTACACAAATCAAGCCATGCAGCTTTTCCTCACCTGCATGTCCATCTCAAGCTGTAGCAGGTGATACCTGTGCCAGGTAAGAAAGCCAGGACCCTCATGGGAAAAATCTACTCCTCCAAAACTCTGCTGTCCAGCTCCAAGGAATGTTTTGCTGACAGAATAATAGTGTGACCACACAAAAAAGTTGTATATGGTGATATTCTCAAACTGCACAGTGTTGCCATCCGGTCCAAAGATCTCCTGATAGCGTCTGGTTGCAATGACCAGGTTGGGGTGTACTGTACCCTTGGCTTGGTTTAATGCATTCACAAAAAATCTTTTTTCATCTGTGTTCATTTCCATAATATTTCTCCTAACTGCAAATAATGGAAAGGCAAGAGATATTGTAATTACAAGACGTTCCAAAGCTTTTTAGGATTTGTTCCCTTTTCTAATTGATTTTTTACAATATGTAAGGTAAACAGTTTTTTTATCATGTTACCTGAGTTCTGAAATTCATTTTAACTAACTTAAGAAAATCAACGATTTTATATTCCCAATAATGCTCTCTTGTATACGAAGAAGGTCTTATTTGAAATTTAAATAATTGTATAGATCTGTAATCTGTGAAATTTAAAAGGCAGAAAATGGCAAACGATTATACGAGTTAATACGATTCAACTACTGTATGAATCAATGCAGTCTACAGATATTCGTAACAGTGAAGCATGTACAGTATGGACATAAAGAACCCCATACATTAGTCGCTAAATTGCAGTAAAAGAGAAAGGGTAAAACGAAAACTTCAAAATCATTTTTTGTTAACAATCAAGTCATGACCGTTTTACTATTTAATAGCACACAGATGGCTGCAGATATTGGTCAAAAGACTTGTTGTTATTTGAAAGATAACTTTCAAACTTTTGTTACCATTGGCAAACTCCAGAAAAGCAGAAATCAGTACTACTACAATTAATTTAGGATTTCGGAATTATCTTACCTATAGGGGTACGCTGGTCGCAGTCTATTCCGGTAAACCCATGCTTACATCGTCCGCAGTTATAACCCGAGAAGTTCCCATTGCACTGACAGCTACGATTGAAGAACCTAAGGGGCCAGCGTTCACGGTCGTCGAGTCCATCGTGTGGATACTGTGGTCCGTGTGGTCGACTGTCTGCATTTATTGCTACACACTGTCCTCGTCCTGTGCTAGACCCACAGCTGTCATTCGGTACCCCAGTTGGAGACGGACAGCACTCTCCACTGCGAAGTGTCTCTGGGGTTACACATTCTCTAGGAAACTGGGAGCGTACAACGCCGCACAAGACAGCCAAAAACCAATACTTCCACATCCCTGCGAAAAAAGTAAGTGTCCCCGCCTATCTTTGTTTACACTTACAGTCCTTACTGTCTTTAATGACGATAGCCTATGCAAACACAACAGCTAAATCAGATTTACAAAATATCCCTGTTTACTGTATGTTTGATAAATTACGCTTAAGTAAATTATTATTTTAGTTAAAGTAACGTGTTATTAATTTAAGGTTTAAGGGAGTGATCCCTTCTCATAATTAAGCCAGTGTAACTGATGTCAGTATAACTGAGATTCTTTAAGAGTGTCTGAAATCTACTTTTGAAAGAATGATAATCCTACCTCCTAAATACATTCTTTTCACACAAATTGCTGGCTAGATTAATAACCCCCTTCTGCAGATGAACAAATCCCTGCCTTAAGTACGAAATTAGCGCATGACTGCCAAGATTGTTGATCTCCTCGTGATCACATCACATTTCCTACGTAACGTCAGGATCAGGTAGGTTAAGGAAAAAATAAACCTAACTCAAACGTTTCGCTGTTGAAAGAGCCTAAGGGATGCCACAAAATCTGAAAGGTGCCTCAGAAGGACTTTTTTTCTACACGTACTGAAAACATACAGTAGAACGCCTCTGGCAACGCCTGTGTATTCACGCTGTACTGCAACAAGTAATAACCGACCATTTTCAAATTATAAAAATAAGACAATGCGTTTAATAATTCCACCAGCATTACACAAAGAGTCTGTGAAATGAGATTATCCGAATTGAAACAACGTCCAAATTTGAAGCTAATGCTCTTAACTTTATACCTCCAGGGATATTTTCATTTTAAGAGCTGCAGAGTCATTTGGCAGGATATCTACGTGACAAATCCCAACATTATTAACAACAACAATGATGATGATGATAAAAATAATATCACTTCCATTTCTTTAAATGTACCCCTACAAAATTGTGACTTACTGCTTACAATGCTGTACCAGTTCTCTTCTAAAAGCACCCAGGCTAAGCAGTATCTTTGGATATGTGTAAGTATGCCTGCCCATTTTATTTATAGATATAAGAATGAATTAAATATTAAAAAAAATCATAGATAATACTGTTTTATCAATGCTACATATATAATTCCAATAATTGCTATTCATATGATACATACATACTGTACAATTGGTAATATCTAAATTTGACCAACTTCAAATACAGGACTATGCTATGTACAGTATGACCATAGTTTCAAATCAGGTGTTTGATATTTGTATTGTTTGATATTGTATAAGGAAATAAAAAATAATAAATCAATGAAAGTAGTTGTTTTTATATAGAAAAGTGAGTAACATCTGACCTACTGTATGAAATCAATTGCAAAATAGTGGATTATGATGTGCCAAGTGTTACTACTGAGTTCCTTGCAGGGGATGTTTACTGTAAGTGAACTGCAAATGGAAGAATTTACAGTATAATGTAACACAACAAAATCATATGAGGATAAATTCGATTTAAAAGTAATAATTAGTAAATAATATTTGTATAACTAAAATAATAGCTATAATTTCATCATAACCTTTTTCACAGCATAAAACAAAATTACAGGTAAGTAATTTGATGGGATTCTTACTGTTTTTTGTTTAAGAACCATTGTCTATATAATTAAGCCTTGCTTAGTCTTAAGTCAATTTTAGGCTCACTCCATAAGTTTGAATTTTCAAACTGTGTGACAAATACAGTATATCACCCTGTAGTAGGGATATGTTTAATGAAATTGTAGAGCTGATTAATTTTGTAAGCACATCTCAGAATGGGGTTTCACAGTGGCATGGTACTGGAGCAAACACTGCAGTCTATACTAACTCACCTTCATGTGCTGTTATCCTCTCACTTTCTCAAGACATGTTGGCTAAATTAATTGGTGTTGCTAGATTGACTCTGTGTAAGGATGCTTGGAGATGGACTCACATTCCATCTAGGATCCACAACCATTGCCAGGAATAAGCAGCTTTCTGATAAAGGATTGATCTTCAGAACAGTATGCTGAAGTTAACTGTCTATTGCAGTGATGCAGAACTGCAGTCTTTGAATACAAAATTCTTGAAGTTTTTGCCTATATAGTATCTTTCCATAAGCAACTTAATAAGACCTAATAAAACTTTTTTGAGTTCTTGGATGGTGATGGAGTGTTGTGAAAACTGGCCCTGGTGTGAGTGTGTGCATGTTTGTGTTTGTGTCTATCTGCCCTGTGATTGATTGGCATTCCATCCAGGGTGTACCCTGTCTTGCTCCTGTTGCTTGATGAGATAGGCTCTGGCTCCCTCACGACCCTGTATTGGGTACAGTTTCAAATTGGATGGATGGACATATTATACAGCAGTTCAGGTGGGTAGCTGCGTCAGCATGCGTAGGGTGCAAAGGAAGAAGTAATAGGTTTATCCCATACTGAAAAAAATATTATATTATATTATTATATTATATTATATTTAGATTATATATAATATATTTATATTATATTATAACATAAAGATTATATTATACAGTATATAATATCAGGAATGCAATAGAAGAACAGAGTACACTAAGGCCCTTGTGGAGAGGAGGAATTCATCCCAATTGATCTATTGAGGTTTTCCCTGTTACAGTGAGAGAAAGACAGCATTGATTAGGAGTTTGCTAATGAGAAAACCACAAAAATAATTTATGAATGGCAGAATTAAATGATCGTAGTTCTGCAGAAGTTTTGAATGGTCACATGGGGTTTGTATCAAAGACGTACCTTTGACTCACTGTAAGTTGGTTTTGGAAGCCTTTGGAGTATATAAATTTAGTATACAGTACAGTATGTTAATGTACTCAGTGTACAAATATAGTCTCATATTGTGTGGTTATTTGAGTCCATCAGGAATGGAATAAGCTAAATGTCCACAATGACCATAGAAGACAATGAAATATGGAGGTATGTGAAGTGAGTGAGGAAGATGTGCTCGACAGAGACAAATGGAGAAGAGCAACCAAAGCAGCTGACCCCAGGACAGTCTGGGACTAAGGCTGTGAAAAAGAAGAAGAAGAAGAAGACCATAGAAGACAATGATGGACAATTCTTTGCAGGGTTCATTCGCCACAGGTGTTTCAGTTAAAACCAATCCTAATCTTTTACAAGTCTGTCATTGAAGTTTAATGTACTGCAACACACAATTTGCGGAGGCTGAGTGTCACTTTGCAAAGGAAAATTGGAAATTTTAGAAGGTCTCCTCACTTTATAATGCAATAGTAACTCTTATGGCTTGCTTATTGTTTTTGTGCATGCATTGTAATGCTGAGTCATATCAATCCTGATGCTATCTCTGCTGTAGATGCTGTGCGATAGAAGCTGCATATCCTGATAGCATGTGTCATCAACCCTTCTGTGCTTTTACAAAGGTTGAAGCAATACGTGCTTGGACAATTGGGATTTTCACATTAGGATATTATAAAAAACTAAACTGGCAATTGCAATTGAAAAAACTCTTATTACATAAACACACTGGGACGTAACATGGTTAGTACACAGATTTACTGTAAAAGTGTTGTTGTTGAAAAATATTTGAGGTTCAACAACAGGTTTGTCAAAAGTTGTAGGAGAACTAAGAGATTTGGTGTGAAGAAGTCATTTATTTTTATGTTTCATATACAATACCCTAGGTATTAAATGCAATCTTGTTGCTGAACAAAACAATGAATTTACTGTAGTTACGTAGTTTTCAGGATTTATACTATATGGTTGTTATTCATATGATTTCATTCAGAAAAACAATTACAAAGATTTTGTTTAGCAGACTTTTACCGACATTATCTCATGGTCAGTTAGACAGTTTTCATAAATGGATCAGAAGAATTTCTTAGCCTATTATATTGATTTCTAGGAATTTCTACACCATTCTAGAGCTAGAATGGTCTTTGGATGTTAAAGATTACATTGCAATGAATAACATAACAAGCTTCTCTTTTGTAGTCTCAATTTTATTTTCTTTTAACCTCACGTTCTCTTTTCCCTAGAGGCAATTCTGGAATGACAAGTCTGCCAGATCTCTGAAACTGATATGCTAAAATGGATTATTGCTTGACAATTTTATATTTTTCTTGAAAAACACAAGGAAATAATGTATTGTACATGCATACATGGATATACAATATAATAAAACATTCTGAAGATGAGAAAATGCTGAAAATGCTAATTTAATGTAATAAAACATGTCTTACTAACAATAAAATAATTACAGTGCCTTGCGAAAGTATTCGGCCCCCTTGAACTTTTCAACCTTTTGCCACATTTCAGGCTTCAAACATAAAGATATACATTTTTTATTTTATGTGAAGAATCACCAACAAGTGGGACACAATTGTGAAATGGAACGAAATCTATTGGATTTTTGAAACTTTTTTAACTAATAAAAAAATGAAAAGTGGGGCGTGCAAAATTATTCGGCCCCCTTGCGTTAATACTTTGTAGAGCCACCTTTTGCTGCGATTACAGCTGCAAGTCGCTTGGGGTATGTCTCTATCAGTTTTGCACATCGAGAGACTGAAATTCTTGCCCATTCTTCTTTGCAAAACAGCTCGAGCTCAGTGAGGTTGGATGGAGAGCGTTTGTGAACAGCAGTTTTCAGCTCTTTCCACAGATTCTCGATTGGATTCAGGTCTGGACTTTGACTTGGCCATTCAAACACCTGGATACGTTTATTTGTGAACCATTCCTTTGTAGATTTTGCTGTATGTTTGGGATCATTGTCTTGTTGGAAGATAAATCTCCATCCCAGTTTCAGGTCTTTTGCAGACTCCAACAGGTTTTCATCCAGAATGGTCCTGTATTTGGCTGCATCCATCTTCCCCTCAATTTTAACCATCTTCCCTGTCCCTGCTGAAGAAAAGCAGGCCCAAACCATGATGCTGCCACCACCATGTTTGACAGTGGGGATGGTGTGATGAGGGTGATGAGCTGTGTTGCTTTTACGCCAAACATATCGTTTTGCATTGTGGACAAAAAGTTCGATTTTGGTTTCATCTGACCAGAGCACCTTCTTCCACATGTTTGGGGTGTCTCCCAGGTGGCTTGTGGCAAACTTTAGACGAGACTTTTTATGGATATCTTTGAGAAATGGCTTTCTTCTTGCCACTCTTCCATAAAGGCCAGATTTGTGCAGTGTAAGACTGATTGTTGTCCTATGGACAGACTCTCCCACCTCAGCTGTAGTTCTCTGCAGTTCATCCAGAGTGATCATGGGCCTCTTGGCTGCATCTCTGATCAGTCTTCTCCTTGTCTGAGCTGAAAGTTTAGAGGGACGGCCAGGTCATGGTAGATTTGCAGTGGTCTGATACTCCTTCCATTTCAAGATGATCGCTTGCACAGTGCTCCTTGGGATGTTTGAAGCTTGGGAAATCTTTTTGTATCCAAATCCGGCTTTAAACTTCTCCACAACAGTATTACGGACCTGCCTGGTGTGTTCCTTGGTCTTCATGATGCTCTCTGCGCTTTCAACAGAACCTTGAGACTATCACAGAGCAGGTGCATTTATACAGAGACTTGATTACACACAGGTGGATTCTATTTATCACCATCAGTCATTTAGGACAACATTGGATCATTCAGAGATCCTCGCTGAACTTCTGGAGTGAGTTTGCTGCACTGAAAGTAAAGGGGCCGAATAATTTTGCACGCCCCACTTTTCATTTTTTTATTAGTTAAAAAAGTTTCAAAAATCCAATAGATTTCGTTCCACTTCACAATTGTGTCCCACTTGTTGGTGATTCTTCACATAAAATAAAAAATTTATATCTTTATGTTTGAAGCCTGAAATGTGGCAAAAGGTTGAAAAGTTCAAGGGGGCCGAATACTTTCGCAAGGCACTGTATATAATACAGAAAACCAAATGAAATACAAGTAGTTTATAATATAAACCAAATAGGAAACAATAAAGTCAGTGAACCTCCAAAACAATAACACTTTACTGTATTAAATTCTAAGATAATTAAGACAATGCATCTGTATTTTGCAATTTTTATATTTTTCTGTATTTTTTCTGTATAGATTTTTTTAAAGTAGATTTCTGTAACCGTCTTCATAGATCTATTTAAAATCATTTTGTAAGTCATTAATCACACTTAAATTCTAAAAGTAATATAGCCAAAAACAACTTTAAAATAAAAATGTGCCCTTATACATTACCATTCATTATATCTGTGTTTGCATTCAAGAACATTACACAATGAGAGGAAGCCATTTGGTCTATTAAGTTTGTTTGGTTTATAGTAGATAAGTGTAAACTAGTCGTTATTCAAAAAAGACTAGACGAACACATAATTTCTTCAGTTGAGTGCAAACTCATAACTTTAATAAAGAAACTGAGTATAAAGCTACAATGTAGACCTTTAAAGCGCTGATGTTCTGACATCATGTGGTTTGTCCTAAAGACTAGCATCCCTTGAAGGGGAATCCAGAAGAATGTCGGCTTTTATTTCCTGTTTTTCTTTGGGTATTGTCACCTCACATGAACCATTTGACGCAGTTCTGGGGAAAGACAAAAAATGCCTTCACAGTACAGAACAGATTTATTGGAATATTTCATTGACCCACATAATTTTTAATGTTGAGTTTTATTCATTTTTATTTTGTGTCCCTGCAAATATAGGGCTGTAAAATAATATTCTAAAGAAGTCAGAATGGATAAATTAGAGATCATCATGCAACGTCTTCTTAAAAAGTAAAACAAAAAATCAATTGGCTAAAACAGCACAATAGATGAAATATCATAGCAGCATATGTTTATAGTACCTTAGGCTTTCATCCATCCATCCATTTTCTAACCCCCTTTTCAATTCAGAGTCACAGGGCAGTCAGAGCCTATTTCAGCAAGCAATGGGCACCAGGCAAGGTACACCCTGGATGGGATGTCAGGGCAGACACAGACAGAAACACAGACGCACCAAGGCCAGCTTTTCCAGAAGCAAATTATTGGGAGGAAACCCACACGAACAAACTCCATGCAGATTACAACCCAGGTCTAGAATTTAACCCAGGGCCCCGACCTGCAAGGGAGCAATAAATGCTAACCACTACTGCCCCTTAGACTGTCATACTATTGGTTAATAAATTAATATGACAGTATATTTCAAAGTCTAATAAGTTACCTCAAGGGCATTATTAAAACCATTAAAAATGTTGCAAGTAATATGACTAATACCTTTCTGTATCATATGATTTCTGTGTACGAAATAAACATTCTCTAAAACACAAATTCATACAAACAGGTTTTTACATCTAATTTAGTTACATCTTGTATTTAAAATTAATTAATAATACATTTTTCCATTTGTTTTTTCACCCGTGGTAAAAAAAATTCAAGCGTTACCATGCCAAGATACTAACACGGGAAAGTATGCATGTGGATGGGTGGACTCTATTCAAAAAGCAAGTTTTCAAACCTAAAGATAATGTCATTAAGTATTTTCCTTCACCAGTTATTTTCCGGTGACCTCCAAGAGCCTGGGAAGAAACAAATTTTGCTATTTCTGTAAGGTTTAGAGAAAATTCCCCCCAACAACACCCTGGTGGTGCTCTGCAAGTAGTGTACTGTATTTCTCACTTCAGCACTATACAGTACATAGTTAAATGCTAATGTCATCCATGTTCAAAATGATTAAGGATAGTAGAGCCCTATCTGTGCTGGGCATGAGGCACTCTAAAGCCTTTTTCTGTGCAGTTTTATTAAGCAAAGAATACATAGCTGAAATGCATTTGTGTTGTTGAAAGGAACGTTTTACAACACCTTCCAAGAAGATCTCAAGAAACCCGTGCAATAATAAAAACACAGTATTGGCATTCCTTTGAAGTCCCAGGTTTAAAAACACTAGATGCCAGGTTTCTATTGCGAACTGGGTTAGTTCCTGAAGATATATAGAAAGGCTGGTGGATAGAATAAATACTGACTGATTTGTGTGCTTTTACAGTATGTGTGCATATTTGTTAGAACAGAACTTGTGCCTACTGGTTTGGTTGAACATCCCCACCAGTGAGCGTGTTTTCATTGGACTCTCCATGAATTGTTTCTGCTGCTTCACTGTCTTCAATCATTTTGACTGCCATTGTCCTTCTGTAAATTATGATAGTTACAGTACATGCAACATTACTTAAATCTGTGAAAAACAGATAAAACTGTCAAATTAAATTATAGTATTTATTTTCCGTTGAATTTTATATTGATTTGAATATTTGAGTCTAATTGAGTCATTTCAGAATCTTAATGAGTCACTTTAAATGCATTGTTTAAAATACATATACAATGTTAACATATACAGTATTTTATATAAATCACAAAGGAATTATTTAAATATTTAGCAGGTTTTATTTTTACTATTACTGTATGTATCAGTTAGCCCCAGTTTTGTATCAATTTTTGTAATGTGTAAAGTTGTTAATCATCTGCAGTAAATTACTAGTATTACCTTATTCTTCTTTTCTTGCACTTCAAGCAATAAACAATAACCACAATTGTCTCCAAGACCAAGAGAACAGCTGCAGAAATTGCTCCAAACCTCCAAGCCTCAAGGCCTAAGGCAACCACCTCTGAAAAGAGGAAGATGCTTTTTACTTTGTGGTTAAATATGTTTCTTTAAATTTTAAAGTCACAAATATCACTTTGGCATTTGCACTTCTCTATAAAATTTGGCATTTTTTTTATTTTGATTCATCATTAGATGTTTGCTTCTGTAATCTGACATCTTTGTTAAAACTGAAAGGGCAACGCACAGTTACTGTAAGTGTAGTCCTTAAAGAAAAATATGGACACACACACACACTAAAGCATACGAACATAATCTGATCACCAGTTGTAAAGCTACTACTTTAATTGGGCTAATCCTTATATTCCCCTTTCCGGGTTTTTGCATTTAGTAGATTAGTAGTCCATAGATGCCAAGAATTTAATTAAACCTTAAAAAAGAAGAAGAAAATCCCATCCAACCATTGTCATCATGCTGCTTATCCTGGTGAGTTTCGCCACATGAAGAAAATAATACATATACAGTATAAAGCAGTTTTTATGGCCAAAGCCATTAAGTTAATCATTCTCAGTCTCTGACCCTTCCTTACCTCTATTCTGTATTTGTTAAATTATGAAATCTATTAATTTCATTTCTAAAATACGGAATCATATTTAAGCAGATTAACACGTGCTCACTGATTTCAAATAATCTGCGGAAAATAAAATATCAGGAGCTTTAGGTCTTAATTGAATATATGAATCTTTATATAAAGAGAGGTATTAAAAATGTAACAGATGAATATTGAGACCAAAAGAATTTATTGCATTTTTATGCTTCTCAGTGTATAATACTTTGCATTTTAAGTTTGTTTTCTCTCATTATTTTAAGGTATTCACTAATCGCAATGATGCTGTATGCATGATTAAGACCACCATAGCCTCCTTTCTTACCGTTACGTGTATCATAGGTTGTTGTGTCTAAGATATCTCTGTTTCCATCCTCATCTGAAAGGGGGGGCAAAAGGGTTACTGGGATTTCCTCTACAGAGTTGTCCAGAGTAGGCATGGGCTTGATTTCTTCTGGGTTCAGAAGTTCATCTTTGGGTGTAATAATCTCATTGAAGTCATTCGACTCTTCCCTGATCTCTCCAGCCATTTTGTTACCTTCTTCATGTAAGCTGAATATCTCAGGAGCTTGTGACTGAGGTAACAAGTAGGTTTCAGTTGGGGCTGGAGCAAAATCTGTGACACAAGGCAGACATTTGGCATCCGAATGTAAATTACACTGAGGCTTTCAAAAGATCTTGAAAGACACAAATGAAATTAAACATCAATAGCCCTTTTATATAACATTAAAATGAACTTGTTTTAGTTTATAAGAAAATCTGTATTTTTGGGGGTGGAGGCAAAGAACATTTTAGCACCAGAATATCTTCCTCAACATTTTTATACAGTATGTTAATTAGAAGGCCACAGATATATCAAATCTGAGAACAACAAAGGAATTATTTAGTTTTTGCTTATATTTTTAGATATACTGTAACAATAGTCAATATGCACTGTACGATTCTGGTTTGATATTCAATTCACAATTGGGTTGTAAAGGACAAAAAAAAAACCCTAAAAGTTAAACATTAGAGAAATAATTCCTAAAAAAAAATCAGAAAGTTAAATTTTGGTTAGAGAGAGGTTTTTATGTGCTTTTCCTTCAAACTGGGTAATACTGACTGTAAAAATGGATACAGGATTACTCAGCTTTTTAAAAGAGGAAGAAGAGTAGGTACAGTATAAGGCGTCATCTGATGTTTTTACAATGGATCTTTTTTAAAACCCTGACCTATGCTCTTGCTTTAGCAGGTTCACATTCCTTCTCTCCAGCTATAAGACAGAAAGTCTAAAAATACCAAAGACTTAGTGAATGATTAAAGGGCATCTTTATTTTAGAAGGGTTTATAATACTGCATTTCAAAGTGAATAATATGGTCAAATACTCCAAACACTACACATTCCATTTATATACACTTTTTATTGTTATCTGTTTATTTTTATATTAATTTTAGGGTAACTGAAAGAAAGCGTTTCTTCTTTTTTCAGTGTTACAAGAGAAAGTTATATAACAGAATAGAAACCTTTTGATGCATTATTATTGTGAAATATGTTAAACATTGCAGGCAAAAGCAGATTGTATATATGAATTTTCCAACAATTGTTTCTGTTTTGTTTTTTCTGTGTTTTATCGAATTGATATATTAAGGTCAGTGAGATTATTGCTGTTCTAAAAAAATAAAGAGAAAATATATCATACCAACTTGACAGTTATGAAGATGTGCACTTGACAGGCGTTATTTTATGGCTCATGGCTCATAAGCAGTTTACAGCATACACAGATTTAAAGTAAAAGGAAGCCATCTAAGCTGTTTTGAATGTTATGCATGTTATGTTGTGTTTACTTTTTCTCATGAAGGCAAGTTCTGAAGAACATGTGAAAGATCTTGAACATGAAAAGACTGAGAGTTTTAGAAGTGCTGCAGAATTAAAAATTATACTGAATTTTACAGCAAAAGCAGCATTAAATTGCTATTGAAAGTCTAACATGGATAGGAATCTATATTTTTGTTGATTTTTAGAATATCACTGTGATAGGCAGGCACTTTATATACTTTCTCTTTAGTTTCACACTATTTTGGCATCTTCGTGGTTCTAGCTGGAAAAAAATACAAACACTTATGTGGCCTGATATTATTTGTAGAATATTATTTATGTACTTTATTTAAAATGAAAGAAACTTGTTCTCAGAAGTCAGCATAGTACTATAATGTTTAAAACCTGGAAACAAGTGTTTCAAATTATGAAGAAAAAAAACTTTGGATTCTACAATTTAACACACTTTGGAGACATCCTGGAAACAATTTAACCATGGCATTGAGTTTAGATATTACCTTGCTCATTGTTGTCGCTCTCTTGAGTTGTTTCAATTTCTCTGTCTGGCACAGCTGTGCCTACTTGGGTTGTCATGGAGATCTCTGAGCTGCTGTATGGCTCCAGTACAGTCACTGCAATTGGGAAATAGGAATAAAAAATACTAGTGTCACAGAAGAAATAAGATTTGTTCTGTATATGTTCACAAAATTCTATATTAGTATTATATGGAAGTTTAAACCCATGGCCATTGGTTACAAAGTCATTTCAGTGTATCATCACAAATTACAATAGCTATTAATTTCCAAACAATTTCAGCCATTAAACTGCATGTAATTGTAATTATTTGAATTGAAAAAAAAATGTTTGCAACTTGAAAAAAACATGCAATATACAGTATAGGAATGGGAAAAATATAAATATTTTACTATGTTTAAGGATGAAGTATGAACACCATAACATCTCAAAATTAATATGACGTATCTCTGTCACTTCTACAGTGTGTTTTATACATTTTCTATACAGTATATGTTAAAGTCCATCTGACTTTATTTGTTAATTTCCTTTTCTGATATTTTTCAACAGAATAAAAATGATTATACTGACAAAATCGCCAACTTACCCTGAGAGTTACAAAGATCAAGTAGAAAAATGGAGACCAGTCCTTTGAGTATAAGAATTTCCATTTTTATATTATCCTCTGAATGATGTTCTTACTTGATATGTCTTAGGGAAGTTAAGTGCTGGAAGACCTTCCAACTGCTATCAGTGAAGAGAAGATCTGTTGTGTTACAGTATTTAAAAATGCAATCTGACCCCATGTTTAGAGTTATCCCTCAGTGTACTGGTGATTTTCTAAATTGGAAAAGTCACAGATTGCTGTGAAATACTTAACCTAGTATGAGAATTTAAGTAGAACTTCTCTGGCATGTCACAGACACACTTTAAACCTTAATATAGCAATGACAATTGATTTGTAACCATGTCAGAAATATATGATCAGTGGTAATGAAAAAAATAATGAAAGGTAGATCTTCTTTCTTTTAATTGAATAATTAAAATATTTGAGTCAAATATCTTAACATCTGTGCTGTTATTTTTTGGTAATAATCTCAGTACATATCTGGTATAGTGATTAAAATACATTTTGCCTTATATCATTTTTATCATTGTAGTTTAAACAATTTAATGTAAGTCTGCAAAACAAGGCCATATAATTTTGCCTGTAACATCAGATTAATATTTTTCTAATTAAGATAAATTCAAACCACATTTCACAAATCGTATAACACCAACTCAGTTTCAGTTTCAGGCACTACACTACTTAACTCTACACTTTTGTTCTTTTTCTTACTGTCATATTAACAAATTGTCCTGACAAACTTTGCCATACAGAGAATTGGCTTATAACAATTGTATTGTAATTTGTAGAAAAAAATAAAATTGCTCAAGCCAGATGACTATAAATATAATAAAAAGCTAGGTCACTAATATGACTTAACCTACATTAATTAAAAAGTGAAAGGAGGCAGCAACATGGAACTATTCTTTTGAAGGACCTTTTTTGGACATTGTAAACAAATCTTATTTCATTTCACTTAGATCTCTGTTAAATAGTCAGTCAGGCACTTTCAGCTGTATTCACTGAATTTGCATGTTATGTTTGGAGGAGAAGTGGTTTATCTTCTTGTTCACTGGCATAGTTCGCCACATTAACACACCTAGAAATTTGGATAGGTTGGTATATTTGTTTAATTTTGTTTAAGGATGGTTTTAAAGTCAAGTGAGAAAGATTACATACATTACGTATTCACCATTACAGAATTTTGCAGGAAGCAAAACATTAAACAAAATCTGAAACAACTAACTTAAAAATCATGAAAATGACTTAGGTGTTGTCACATCATTTCAATTTTGTAGACAGCACAGAGAAGAAATACAATGACAAATATAGCATTAAAATGTGTAGTTAAAAGCAATGGATATTCTGTTAAAAATATTCATTATGATTTAGAATTGTTATAGACTTTTGCTACTGTGGAATCAGACCAGAAGCAGCAACAAGATAGACCCCTGTGCTTATTAGAATGTCCTAAAGGGACAGGCTAATAAATCACAGACAAAACTATAAGGGGACTTGATTCAAGTATTCTGAATCAAAGCTTTAACAGAGTCAACTCAATGGATTTCTGACTCAACGGAGAAAAAAAAAACAGACACAGTCGAAACAATGCAAGTTGCATATAATAATCATCTTTCATATTTTTATGATATGCATTACACCTACTGTAGTGGTTGGATTGGGCAACAGCTTTGGTGTTTTGTTATTGGTGTTCAACTGGGCACTTTGATTCATGCAGTCATTTTTTTATCTAGAGGTTCAGTTTTCTGCTCAGAAAGTGTCGAAGTTTTGCAGCATTATGTTAATTTGGTATGGTTTAATCATTATATTTTATGTTCTTATATTAGTAGACATAAAAAACTAGATCAGCACCATTTACTGTGCATGATGTTCCCCTTGGTATAATGATCATCTTTGCTCAATGAAGTCATGGATGTACTGTAAGCTTACTGTAGATGGAGTGACACTGGCCTCAAGCAACATCAGCAGTCCTACAGAAATGTATTGACTCTCACAAGATCAGCTTGTGTTCAGAAGCTAATAGAAGAAGGAAAGAGTAATCTTAGAACCATTTTTTTTTCACTTAAACTTATATATAAGAGCAACACCGTAGAAGAGTCTACAGTCCAGTGCAATAGTTTTTCAATCTAAAATTGATCATTTCTGGAATCGTTTTACAGAATTGTATTCCTTTTCTAAGCATACTTTATGCACTCTCTAGCTTACAGCATCTCAACTTACATCTCACCTTGTCTCCTCATTGGCTATATGAAATAATCACTAAAATAAAAATAAACCAGTCTGGGTTTTCAGTGCTTAGTACTGTAGCAGCTCTGTAGTATCTTAGAATAGGTGTTAGAAAATAAAATGATCAAAATGGTTGTTGTTCCTGCTCTACAAAGCTGGTCACATACTGTATGGCATATGACCCCACAAGGGTCTGTTCTTGATCCACTTCTAGCTATGACATTAGTTTTTGTGTTGCTGATACCTATATTGATATTTGCATGAAACCAGAAGTTAATTAGATGGCTTGTCACACTATTAGCTCTCCCCATTTATGGACCAATTTTATACAATCCCCTCACCATGGTAATACATGGTAATAGAGAAAAATGAATTTGCCAGAAAAATAAAAAATGAAAAATAACTCTGTAGGTAAAATATTCTAATTTACACATTGTAAGTAAATAAGATGTACTGCAATTGGTAATTTAATTAAAAACCCAACATACTTTACAATAGTATAAGAGGACATTAATTGTTGGCCTCAGCAGGCAATACAAGGTTTTCAGTCACGTGACTACTCACTTAGTATTCCATATTATTATTGTTGGTAGGATTGCTCTGTTATCTGCTGCCTTAGGTTTTTAGCCCATCCTTGTTGTGACATGAGTTTGGAAAAGAAGCAGGCTTTGGTTAATACTTTGGTTTTGGAAATACTTTGTGTTTTTTTGTAAGTTTGCCCTGTCGTGAAAGGTTATTCACGATGGCGTAGAATCCATATTAAATACTGTATCTTAAAAAGGAAATTAAGCTTGCTTGAGATATAATGTGTTATGAGTAACACACGTAAGCTTGTGGCTTTACATTTTTTTTTCTTTGGCATCCTAACTTTTTTCAGTGTCTCCAACTGAAGCCAGTCCATTGCCTTATCAACTAGCCTCCTCCAGAGCATCCTATCTCTCCAGGCCTCTACATTAAATATCCGTCTTGCTGGCATCTTTTTTCACTGAGTCAAGCCATCTTATTCTAGGCCTTCCTCTTGGCCTCTTTCCCTCAATATTCTCTTTTACTACCTCTTTTATCTTGATCTCTTCTCATGGCATGACCATACCACCGTAGTCTTCTTCCTTTGACAGTAGCAAGAATATCAGAGTCCTTATTAAGCTCTCTTAATTCTCTGTTTTTCCTTCTTCTCCATTTTCTTTCACTGGTCCAAAAATCTGTCTTAAAACACTGTTTTGAAAAAACATGAGTTTTTTCTCCTTCTTTTTAGTGAGAATCCTAAGCTCTGCACTATACAGTACTACTGGCTGAATTATTGTCTTGTGTGTCCTGTCCTTGTGTGTCCTTTTTGGATGTTCGTGACAGCAGTATTTACTTCATAATTTTCCCCTTGGCAAATCTTGACCTATTACCAGCCTGAATACTTGCTAGAATTTCTTCGTCTATACTATTTTTCTCTTGGACCCCTCCTCCCAAATGTGTTCCTCATCCACTTATAGGAAGATACTTAGTTTTAACAATATTGATTTCTAGACCAACTCCTTTGGCCTCCTTCGCTAAAACCCTTGTCATGTCTCTCAATTCTTGTTCGCTTTGACCTACAGTATAAGCACTGTATCATCTGCGTTGACTTAATTCCTTTTTCCATTTCTGTATCTTTGCTTATGGCTCTTTCTACTAAATTGAAGCAATGGGGACAGGCAGTCACCTTGTTTGACGCCAGTCTTTACCTCAAACACTCCTGATAGTTGCTCATTCACTCTTACTCGGCATCTTGAGCCATCAACACACAGTTTGGTAAGTCTTATTAGTTTCTCTGGGATTCTTGTTTTTTCTATTTCTCTCCAAATTGCTTTCCTGTTTATGCTATTGTAAGCTTTCTTAAAATCAATAAACAGTCAATGTATTTCTCTATTAAACTCCCAACAGTTTGCCAATATCTGTCATAGAGTATGCATCTGGTCCACTGTTGATTTATTCTTCCTGAAACCTGCTTGTTGAAAACCTAAGGCTTCTTTCATGTATGGTGTCAGTCTTCTTAGCAGTATTTAGCTTAGGATTTTGCAAGCTATAGATAGTAGTGCAATTCCTCTGTAGTTAGTAGACTGCATGTGATCTCCCTTTTTGAAAATTGGACATATAAAAGACTCCTTCCATTCATCAGGAATTACTTCCTTTCCCCAGATTAATTTATGATATGGTGCATCTTCCTATGAAGTGTGTCTCCTACCTCCTGCAGTATTTCAGCATGTGTGTTATCAATTCCTGGGGCCTTCCCTTTCTTCATCTTCTTGATCACTAACCTGACCTCTTCCAAATTTGGATCATCCATTACAGACTGTCACTATCTTGTCACTATTCAACAATTCTTCAAAATACTTCTTCCATTCTCCTAAAGCCTTTTCTTCATCTGTTACCAAGTTTCCTTTTTTGTCAATCCTTGCTTTTCAGGTTTCAGAACCTCCTCCATTGTTTCTTTTAGGCTGTCCTTAATTACTTTCCATTTTTTTTCAACATCAGCTTTCTCTTTCTCTTCTAAAATTGTAAACCTGTTGTTCAAAGCAATTGTGAACTGTTCTTTCTTGACTTTATCCTTCATCAAATTTAAATCTATTCGAAAAGTTACCTTCTTTTTTGCTCTTCATGGGACATGATATTCCCTGACGAATCTTGACTAATACTTTGAAGTGATCCGATTTCTGCTCCCCTTAAACTTCTGACATCTTCCACTATATTGTACATCTGTGTCTTGCATCGACTAAGACATGATCAATTTGGTTAATTGTTGCCTGGTCTGGGGAGCTCCAAGACATCTTATGGACATTCTTTTGTGGGAAATATACAGTACTATCCTAAGGTTTTTTGCTGCTGCAAAATTGATTAATCTCATTCCATTTCCGATTGATGTGTCATGCAGACTATGTAACCCTATGTATGGCCTCCAGACTAGTTCCCTGCCACCTTATTTTCAAATGAAATTTTAGGCCTTCAAAAACATACTGGGTGAATTGGCTTTTATTTGATGAAAATAATTATGGTGAAGATGGCAATAAAGCTTGAAACAGAATGTGGGGAGCAAAGATAAAATGAATGTTCTTCACAAACATAGTTTTGGAATTTTAAAAGGACTTAAATAAGGAAGAGGGAAATAAATTGAGACAATTTCACATTAATATGCTCGGTTTCAAATTTGTCCTGTTAGTTTTTGATGCATCATTATAATGACAGGTAATTTAATTGTTATTTGATCCTATTAACATAAGAACATGTATTTGTCCGTGATAAATGTTTCTTTTCTTTGGTAAAGAATGCGTGACCTCTTGTTCAGCCATCTTCAGGTGAGAGGCGCTACCAAGAGGTGCTAAAATGAGTTGTAGTAAGAACCGTTCAGCAAAGACATCCAGGTTGATGATGATGTACTCATGTTTTATAAGCACAAAAAAGTTTTTTCCTATTGGGAGCCAATATGTAGACCCACCACAGAAGATGTCTAGTCAATCACCAAACTTTGAATTATTTCAAGAATGTTAAGCTTCCATGCAGTTTTTGTGAATTCAATTTTTAGTGTAATCAGGGAATTAATGTTATTCCAGTTAGCTATCAAGCAGTAAGACAAGAACATAGTTTCTCGTAGTGTATAAAGATAGTAAAACCATGGTATTTTTTCTCAACTCTTCAGATATAATGGGGAAATTTGTAGTTATAAGAAAACGGGGATATTCATTATAAATTATTAAAATAGCATTGGAGGAGAACATTTTCACCATAAATGAAATAAAGTATTGGTTTTATGGATTTATTTCACAGGCATCGCCAAGGGACCACCAAGATTTCTGAGTATCTCTGGGATCCTGGGCACTAAACTGAAAATGACCACTCTATTCCAGGGTCATATAATGGCACCTTATTCAAGGGCAGAACTTTTGAATAGAAAAATTGATAGAGAACACTGGACAAAGCCTGGAATTTGAAATGCCCACAAGCAACCCGTTGATAACGCTCTTGAATTAATTATCCTATAGAAATAATGTTCTACCCTGCAGTTACTACAATACAGTAAAGAACAGAATCTGCTTAGCTATTGCAGTAAAAATAAAATGGAATGTGATATGTGAGGCGATTCCCAGGGCATGGAGTCATGAGACTGGTTGTTTCTCTCAGGATGCCAGGAGATAGATCATTTGACTTGTATATTCATTTACAATCTGATGGAGATACATACATTAAAGAGACTCAGACCATGCTTTTATTTCTTGAGGTTTACACAATTCTGTTTTTTAAATAAACTCAGGAATCAGGACACAATTGTTCAACATCAGACTTTCACAGAAGACCTTAATGCTTCCAAATAGAGTAATATGTCAATAATGAAGATTGCCATTGGTCACATAATGATTCCTTGTACAAAACTGTTTTCTTATAAAAACGTGAACTAACATACAGCTATAATTAACTACAGTTTGATAAAGAATTAAAGCTTGAAGGAATTAAAAGGCTGATTTTTCAAGATTATTCTTCCAGACAAAAAATAAAATTCACTTTGTGAAAGTAGCTGTAAGAATTTAAAGGATACATTTTTTCAGAGAGCCTCAGTGAAAAGAAAAAATGGCAAATTAATATTTCATTTATTTAAAGACATTTTGAGAAACTGACAATTACACACTATACACAATATTTGTACTATAAACCCTTGCATAATGTAAAATAAATATAGTAATTGTGAAATTAGCCACAGATACTACCACTGCAAATGTAATTGTTGAACTTATCACAACCTTCACTGAGTGTGGGTTAGTTTTCCAAGCTGCTTGTTGTTGCCCTGGGGCGAGAATACTGTATGCGAGTTGTGATGTTAAATAACAGTATAGTATACTTACACAATGCTATGAAACAAAATAAAATATAACAATAAAATGAAAGAAGACAGCAGACCACATATAATAAATTACTGCAGTTCACTAGGAATGACAACGCCCAAAATCAAAGCGTAACAAACTATTGTGGAGCGAATATTTGACTTAACCCGCTTTGGCTGAGGGCCGACCTCCTGGCCATAGGAAGAGGAGGCCGGGACCCTCATGTAAGGTAACCAAGGGGTACCTGCAGAGGTGGAGTTGGGATGCAAAAATCACACGCAAGGGAGAGAGATATCGCATTTGGTATTTATAGCGTTTGGTGGAGGAAGGACGAATGGAGTGATTGCTAATCACTGACGGCTGGGAATTATTGAGCGCAGTTGTCATCCCTCCCGAACTTAAGTTAAATAAACTCCATTAATCATGGTAGCGGTTTGCTACTTAAGGAAATATGATGAGATACAGTGGAATAAAAAACAACAACTTATTTTTAAATGTTTGTAGGGTGCAATATTTTTATGTTTCATTAATGTAGATTAATTAAGTTGAGTGTTTCCCGAGTGATTCAACTAGTAAAAGCACTTTCAGAAAACAGACTGATTCCTGTTATCGAGACATTACCAGATTAAGCCCATGCCCAGGGTTTCCTCGAGTGACAGCACTCTCTTGGCCTTAGTGGAAATAAAAGTGCTTCCATTCTCCCTAACTGTGATCTCGTAGTTTTATTAGTAAGAAGTACCACTACTTCTTTCAGTGCTAACTCCTTTATGTTCTCAGCATGTCAAATGAAGCATAATTTACATTGTAACAAGAAACGTTTTGTTTCATTCAAATGTTGAGTAGCTGTGTAGCTGTAAATGTACAGTCATGTAAACTAGAGTTAATTTATCATGTGTATTCTTTATGTATATATAATGGTTTATATATATTGCCAGATATATCATATCATTGTTGGGCACAGTAGTTAGCATTGCTGACTTGCAGCTCTGAAGCCCTGGGATCAATTCTGGACCTGGTGTGCCATCTGGGTTCTAGGAAGATTGGCTCTGGTGTGAGTCTCCTTGTGTTTGTGTCTATGTGTGCCTTAAGATGGACTGGCATCCCCTCCAGGGTGAGACCTGTCTTGCACCCATAGATTGACAAGACAGGCTCTGGATCCCCTGTGACCCTGTGGATAAAGCATTTGAAAATGAATAGATGGATAGTTTTAATTTTCCAGCTTTAGAAACCCAAATGAGAACCTTTAGCCTTTAGTGATAATGATATAGATTTTTTTTTTAATATTTGCATTTTAGAAGTTACTTTGGATGGGAGAACCTTTTGGAATCAAGCATTATACATATATGTATCTATAATATCATGGTAATCTTTGTATTTTGATCAATTATGTATGTGACTAATCTAAATGTAAAATATTTGGTATTCAATCTCAATAAATCTTGTTAGTACAAAGAAGTGATATTCTTGCAGTTCATTTTGCACAATTTGTGTTATAATTTGTGTTTCCCTCACTTTCCAGTTGCTACAAAGATTGAATGGGACTAGGAACCTTAAATACCCTATCCCATCAAATACCACAAAAATTCCTCGTAATGATTTAAGTTGTTCCAACACTGTTTTCACATTCCATAAGAGATGAAAACCATAAAAATGTCTTTTACATTTCATGGTTTCACGATAACATATTCCAGAGAATGAACATAATACAGCCATGAATGGCAGGTCTTATTCAAAAACAGTGAACTGCTGCCCAGGTTATAAGTTATTTTCCCCTGAGGTATAAACAGTAGATGTACTGTATAATTCATGAATGTACTAAAAAACATATGTAAGAATCTGAATGAATGAATTTAAATACAGGTTTTAGTTGCCCTCATTAATAAACAATAATAGTTAGAGTTAGTTGTAGTACTACCTAAAAAAGAGGATAACAGAATTACATATACATTTCTTGTAAAACTAATATTATGCTGTGTGAAGCCACCAAGACTAAAATGGAATGCTATATTGTATAAAAATGTACCATCTTATACTTGACAGTTTAAGGAAAACGGAATACAACTGGTTTTATAGAACGATACATTAGAATACTAAAGATGTGTCATAAATAAGCAAAAAACTATTTGAAAGTCAGGCAGCAATTTTAAAACTGGGCCAGACACCAAAATCTTTGTGTGAACTGCCTGGCAGCATGGGATTTATAGAAGTAATTACAGTAATCACATGGAAAGAAGAGGCTGATAGAGAAAAGCTGCCTCAGTACAGAAGTTAGTCATATGAACAGTTCATTGCTTGTGCTAATAGATCCCTCAGTGGGTTTTTCCAAAGGCAAGGATTAACATTAAGCTACGGTCACATCTACTCACATGATACTTTGCAGGGTTTATTCAAGATAAAATGTTTAGAAAGTGCAGGTAGGGTATCACATTCATCCATTCATGTGTACAGTATGTACCGAATGAGTCACTAGTTTTTTTTGTTTTGTTTGACGTAACTACTGGTAGACTGAAAAAAATGTATCAGTTAGAAAGAAATAGCAAGTCTGATTAGATATCATGGTTTCTGTTGTTTATAAATTATAGTTTTATGCCATAATAATATGATGTCCATATGATGAATGGACAGCATCCTCTTCAGAACAGCAGAACTCAGTTTGTAGTTGTAAATATGCAGTATGTGCTTGATCACCTCCTAAAACACAAGCTGTTCATATGCTGTATAAAAAATCCTTTAAATCCTTAGTTTATCTTAATTTCTACGTCAATGCACCTGTATTCCTGCACTTTTTTACAATCATCCCTCACACCACTTGTTTTTATGAAATAAAGAATAAATCCAAGTCCTAAAATTAATAAAAATATGTGTTTTAAAGTTCAGATCTTCCCATCCAACAGAGACTTTCAAGACCTTCAAACTCAATATCACGGACATGAACAGAGCACCTCCAACTCCATAACGCAGATTAATTCATGGGGAAAACTGCGAGAGAAAACACTTTCCTAGTTAAACAGATTGTAAAAATTAATTTTAACAAGCAAATGTCAACCTCCCTCAGAGCATTTGGACAATCATCAACAGGATATGTACTGGACACATCTGATGTGGTCAACTGATGAACAAACAGCACGTCAAAATTTCATCTGGTGGTGACTGTGGGTATCCTGGCCAAACCATATTGTGCATAATTACATTTTGCAGACAACGATTTTGATGGTGGCATCCAGAAGTTACATTTTCTCTCCATCAGGTCACTAATCTAAAATTGTGACTTCAAGTTTATTCTCCTAAAGCTATAAGAAAAAATAATTTAAATTCAGTTATGAATTGTGAAACAAAAACTCAGTTGGAATCCAAAATCTGCTGCCGCTGCATCTCTTGCAAACACAAAGTAATAACAAAAGCTTCTCAGAGCACAAACAGGCTGCATATTGATCTCAGTTGTATTAAAGGACAGCTATGATGGTTTCTAAAAATATGGTTTTGTATGTTCCCAGTGCTACTAGGAGCGTATGATCCACTGCAATTTTGTTCTTTTCATTTTTTTTATTAGCAGTTTTGAACATTTAAAACTTTAACCTGCTCCACAAAATGTGCACATAGACAATACATGAGTGCTGAATTCTAACTTCAGAAAGAGCCATTTGATCAAACAGCACAGAGGGGAAAAACTACAATGCAAGAGCACATAATGTACCATTTGTATTGCAACTCAGGTTGTCACTTTTAACTCCACAGATCAATTAGCTACCAACTTGGCTAAACCAAAAATGAATAAAGAAGTCCACTGGGTTGACTTAATTATTGCCTTTGAGATCTTTTAATACTTGAATCTGTTCCGCTAATTGTTCTCTGTTGAGGACTAAAAATGTTCAATTCTTTTTTGTCAGTGTATGTCATTCCTTTAAGCCTGGCAATATATCAAGTTGCTCTTCTCTGGACTAATTCCAGAAAAGAAATATATTTTTTCATTTGTGGTGCCTAATATTACACAATGTTCTAAATTTCCAGTTACATTTTACAGATGTCAGTGTCAATGCAAAACCGAACAAGAAAATTAGCAAAATAAGAAAAAAAATATTTCCCTTAGAGCTGAGAGCTACTAAAATCCCTTCATAACAAAAGGCTCCATTATATGAACACATTGTCTTTACAATGTCTCTTCAGCAAACAGGTTATATTCGATGTGGGAGCTACAATACAACAGGGTTAATAGAGGGACAAAGCAACATATTTCCATACTTTAAAACTTTATACAGACAATAGCTTCTTATAGTCTTGCCTGATCATGTAACAGGTCAAAGATATACTGTACATACCTTATATTTCTTATAATTCAGTATTAATATTGTGTTCCGAAAAGTCATGTGGTCATATTATGATGCATTTCTGTACCTCCAGCATTATTTCTACTATTCAAAACTGCATTATTGAAATCTACTCCAAATGTTTTATTTATTTACTAACTACTAAGCATGTACTGTGTTTATATACAGTATATATGTGCCCTTTAAAGTACAGCATAAAGGCATATTAGTAAAGTAGTAAATCTGTTAGCTGTTTACAGCTCAAGGTTGGGGTTGCTACATGTACCTTTTAGCGTGTCCACATGCTGTTTTGAGCATGCACCAATACAAGCATGGTGGCAGTACAAGGCATTTTTCCAGAAACACATGGCTGCAATGGAAAGGCTTTTTCTGGTTTCACAGTGTGACATTATGCAGATAATTGGAGCATTTAATATCATATAATAGCCTTATGTCTTTAACTGAAGCTTTTGCTTGATTTTTGTCACACTGGATTTCCCCTTTACTAGAATGAAAGGTATAACTTACCAGCAGGGGTCTCTGTTATTTCAAGGAATGAAATTCAACCTTACTGGTCCAGTGTCAGCACTGATGAACACTGTTAAGTGAGATTTTTTGTCAAACGTGACACTCAGTAAACATAAAGAACAACAAGCAAAAATATTGTCATAAAAGAGAAACACAAAAAATGTTAAAACAACTAGTGGACAACTCATCAAATTATATGCATTTAAATTATGTTATTGTGAAATCAATGTTAAATGTACCAAAGATGTTACAAATAGAGGGTTACAAAAATAGTGAATACCAGAGATGACTGAAAGGATTAGTAAATAAGTCAATTAAATAATCATATCCCCCTAATTGTAAAGATTTTACCAAGAATATACCCGAGTGGTTTGTATAATTGGAGGCACCTGAGAACTTTATTCTCTGGCAAAGCTTTGGTGAAAAGTCAAACACACTTGTTTAAACACATATTTATTAATAATGACAATGCACACACTAAACAACACACAACATAAACATACAACATACAAGTTAAGCAATTTACAAACAAGGCATCAAAGAGGCCTACTCGCTGACCAACCAGAAAAACCCTTGACTGCTACTAAATATTCAACTTCTATATAAAAATCTAAATAGATCATCAAGTGAGATGAATCTGCCTTCTAAACCAAACAGAATATGACCTACAGTTAAATCTCTCTATATATAAACCCAGGTGCTACAAAATTAATAGGAACCTATCTTCCTATTCCTAAAATACACTAACTAACAAGGAGAAGCCATTTTTAACTGAGGGGTTCACTATACAGGAAATGTAATTTCCTAAAAACAACAGAATGGCAAGCTCTCTTAACAAGGCTCTCTTTACAGATAATCTGGATAAGGACCTCACACCTGGGACATACTTTCTTCTCTCTCTGGGTCTTTTCCTCGCTCTGCTCCTTCTTTTTTCTTCCTCTATGTCTTTCTCTCTCTTTACCTGCTGTTTTACGCTGTGGTCCTTGACTGTTGATTGACACTTAATCAATTACCAAGAACGTAATTAAACGAGATAAACCAGAAAATTCCTTTGATCTAGGTATGTGTCTCACACCCAGCACAACTAAGTAAACACTACAGTTCCTTTCTTTCCTTTGAAGCTACTGTGAACCTCAAATGTTTACCAAAGCCAGGTGCTAACCAGATTAGACAGATGTATCTAGATTAGTAAAGACACTTCAGTAGCTACTTCTAAGAACCTTAACAGTATTAAATGTAGGCCAAATGAGAATTAATAACTGTGCTTGTTTTGAATTAAATTGTTCGTAGTTCACTGCTGCTTGATAATCTTGCATTTTTGATAACTACTGTTTTCATCATAAAATATCATAGGAGTAAGTTATGATAAAATGGACATTCTAACTGTGGTTTGGGAGGAATAATGACAAAACTTTATACATCTTTATATATACAGTAAATCCTGAACATGTGTCTTGTATTTTTTGCATTCATTATAAACGTAATTGTTATGTCCCAATGTGTGGTCAGTGTGTGTTTTTGTTGTTGTGTTCCGCACTTCTGACTTTGATTGTTCTCCCTCCCCCATTGGTCCATCATTACACTATTGTTTCAGTATGACGTCATCATCAATCAGCTTCTCAGCCAATCAGAACTCATCTTATTCAGTATAAAACATGAAGGCTTTAAGAAGGAAGGAGCCTTTTGTTTGACTTTGGTCCCCCTTTGCTTCGCTTCTGGTTTTGCTTCGGCTTTGTTGGTTTGTTATTTTGCTTTGTGTGTGTGTGAGTTTTCGTATAGCTTAAGCTTTGTTGTTTTACTGGTTTCTGTTCGTTTCTTTGTACTTTCGTTTGTTTGTGTTATCCTTGTTTCGCCATTACCTTGCCCAAACTTGTTATCGTATCAACCTCTGTGTTCTTTTGTACCCCTTGTCTACTCTCGTTTGTATTCGTAGTTTACTTGTGTATTTGTGTGAACTTTTGTGAATAGAGTTAGTTCAGGTTGTTGGGTACATTTTGCACACACGTAGTTGATTCTTGTATTAGTCACACTAGTTTAGTACGGGTGAGTGCCGTTTGTCTTGTATGGTTTTGGGTAGTCAGTGGAGGTTAGCTAGGGTGTTGAAGACGCCAAAGACCGTGTGTTTCGGGGTTTCTTTTGTAGTCAGGTTAGCTTTCCCTCACTTTCCTAGCCAGCTCTTTTTGTTTGTTATTTTTTTTTTTTGGCACCACTCTAGTTCCCTTACCCTGTGTGTTATTGTCTCCAATTACAAACCAGTCACTTATTCAACTTAAAATCATCACTTTTGCACCGACCCTTGTTATCATGCTTCCTAGTTCCTCACCAGAACCCACCTGCTTCCAAAAATTATCCTGAATGTTACACCCCTTTACCCCTAGACGCTTGGGGCCATAACAGTAGTCCATGATCCAAACAACAAAAAAGGAAAGAGAAAACAACAAAGAAAGAAATAGAAAAATATTCTACTTGTCTTGCATCCACCTCACACTTTCATCTATATGTGGACCGTTCTCTAAAACACAAAGAAAAAAAGAGAAAACAATCCATCTCTTGCATTTATTTCATGCATTGTTTATGCCGTACCTTAGCCACCTTCCAAACTACCAAACAGAAAGAAATATGTTTTATATACTGTACTTTACTCATTTTTCTTGTGCACAATCCAACAAGTGGAACATGTCCCTTATGATTGCAAAAAACAAAAAACGTTTTAACTAAAAAACAAAAAAACAAGGATGAAAAAGAAAAATTATACACTTGTGTCTGTGTAATTTTTCAAATTGAACAAGAAAACAAGCTAAGGCAGAAAGGTAAAAATGACAGCTGTGTCCTTTTAAAAAATAATAACCAAGCTCTGTCATCCAATCTACTTCTGCCTCCTGAGATAGTGTCATGCAACACACACTTAGCTGCTATTCTTAGTGTCCATCGTGGCACAACAACTTTGGTGCGTTCGGCTCTGGGTTTCTCTATTTTGGCTCCTGCTGCCACCTCCTGGACCCCAAGTCTGTCTGGCAACCTACCTCTGGCTCAGTCAGCAGATGTCCTACAGCTTTCAACATCTGTCTACTCTTTTTAACATAACAGGCATTTCCACACAGTGCCTGCATGTCCCTTCTTCAGCCGCTGATTCTACATTGGTGGTTTTTGGAGTTCTCCTGGTTAAGCCAAAGCTTATACTTAAAATAGTCAATAAACATTCACAAAGCATCTTATTCTTTGGTGTCATTATTCCTCATGAAATGTAATAGCTTAAGGACTTGGATTCCCTAACAGGAAGAAATTTACATTCCAGCATAGTTGCAAATTGTCATGTTCATTTTTAAAGACAGTTTTACACCCCCCGTCTATTGACTACAGTAAAAAAACGGGTTTGAATAATTGCAATTTATTTAATCATAGCCAACCAAATCAATACGATTTAATCCTGAATAAATCACAGCAATTAATTTTACCTCAGAGACTATATTTTCATTCACAAAACTTTATATTCATGTTACTATGCTTGCATTTAGGTTTGCTTGTGTAAGGAGCCCTAAATTAAAGGAATATTGTTAGTGTATAATGTGGTCACAGCTACAGTTCCCTAGTTTACTTTTCAATTACATTATTGCAAACCTCCAATAAAATAAAACATTTTGTCTGCTTCATTAATATGCCAATCCACATTACAGTCCCAATCTTCCCTCTTTTTATTCTGAATTTTGAGCTGTTTCATTGATCAATGTTTTGTTTTGAATGCAGGGGCTGCATTTCTGGAACATTTATGACAGATTTACCTCCATGTTCATGTACTACTTGATTCAAAGTTGGTACATTTAATTCAGTACTGGTTCTCTCACTGCGATGAAATGTGTTTAAAAACTTTAAATTGATTCAGTTCATCCAAAAGAAATGTCAAATATGAAAAACCGGGAGAAAATATCACTCTGGAGTTTCTTTGAAATTGGTTTGCTTGCCATTTAACACATTCTTCACGCCTTAAATCTGGCTCTGTTCAATACCAAAGCAGCTCTGGTGATTTACATAGCTATAATTTAAACAGGATTATTTCCATGACCTAGTCATTGGCAATAAAAAAGATATACTGTCATTGCCCTTCCTATCACTTGATTGCTTCTTAACCATTATTAGTCTCCAGGGATACTTCAGAGTAATAGGTTATTTCCAGCCTCCAGTGAGAATTGTTTCCCAACCAATACCTTGATACCATATGGAAATTAGACTTAGATTAAAAATACAGGAGATGTAAAGTAAATCAACAGGAGATTAAATAACAGAAGACTTGTCCTTATGAGCTTGATTATTTCTGACAGCAGCTGTAATTAGTGAACCACATTACGTTTGCTTCATGAGGGACAAGATAATAAGAGGGGTAAGAGAGACCAAAGGTTCTACTTAGCCTGTCTCCTTCTTTGCAAAACTTAATGTCTTTGAAAGTGTGCAAAGCATAGCTGATTCATGCATGAGTACTGAAATATTGGAATTTTAATTCCTATCTGTTGTTCTATTAAATTGTATTTGAACTATATGTGGAGGTGTGGATTTGTCAATAAAGGACTGTGGTACAACAGGGGGAAAACGTCTCTTGTTGTTGAATAGAGGGAGAAAACATTCAGAGGGAGGGAGAGTCATCAAAATAAAATTATACAGAGCTAAATTACTGTATACAGTATCTTGCAAAATTATTCAAACCATTGAAGAGAAGATTTTCACATTTTGTTGAGGTAAAGCTTGTAGCCCTGACACTTGAAGTAGCAATTAATATTTGTTATACAAACACATAACCTACTGCACACATACATGAAAAAAACTAAATTATAAATATACGTTATGAAAAAAACATGGAAAAGACATGATTGCATTTGTATTCATACCCTTTGCTGTGCCAATACTACTGTGAATTAATGGGCAGTATATGTGCAAAATCCCACTAATGAGCTACACAATTGAGTGGCTCCTGTCTGTGTGCAATTAGAGTGTTTCCATTGATTTGAGAATAAATACACCTGTCTCCCTCAGTCAGGTAGTTAATTTCAAGCAAATATTTAACCATGAAAATCAATGATTTTTCCAAACAACCCAGGGATATAGTTGTTTAAAGACAAAAATAAGGAGAAGGGTATAAAAAACTTAATATAATATAATATCTCTTTGAATATAGTGAAGTTGATCAAAAGTGGAAAGCATCCAGACAATGCCTTGTCTATCCCTCCAAACTGAGAAACCAGGCGAGGCGAGAATTGATTGCTGATGCCACAATGAGGCCAATGGAAACTTCAGAATAGTTACAGAATTCAGTGTCTGGGATAGGAGAAAGTGTCCAGGGTCAACAGTATCGTGGTCACTCCAAATATAGGATTTGTATGGAACTGAAAAAAATGGAATCCTGCAGCAAAGCACTTGATACCTAGATGTAAAGTACAAAAGAAATTACAGAATTACATCTGAGGAAAACTGAGCAAAGTGAATAACTCACTTTACACCATCCCTTCTGTCAAACATAGTGGTGGCAGCATTATATTATACTTCTACATTTCATCAGCAGGGACTGGAAGGGTAGTGAAGACTGATGGCAACTGAGAACGTAGATGGAGCAAAATACTGGCATAGCATAGAGGAAAACCTGCTTCAAACTTAAAACAAGGCATAAAATTTACCGGCAGGCAGTAATACAAAGCACAAGGCCAAAGCTACAATGGAGTGGCTAAATAATAAAACATGATTGTCCTTTAGTGACACAGTCAAATTGTCTCCTATTAAGAATCTGTTGAAAGACTTGATAAGTGTTCATAACTGATGTCTTTGTCATGTGAGACAGCTTGAGCATAACCCTAAAAATGTGCAACAATTGCCACCGAACCAGAATGAAAGGTTGATGCTTATCCCCAAAAGACATCCAGTAGTAATTGCTGCTAACATAACATAACATCACTTTAATAGCCGTAAACAATTTCATGCATTAGGAATTCATCTTTTCGCATACCCCAGCTTTCTCTCCATGAGACACACAGACACACAGACAGGGAGAGAGCCTGTGGTCAGAGAGCAGGGTCAGCCATTGTACAGCGCCCCTGGAGCAGTTGGGGTTAAGGGCCTGGCTCAGGGGCCCAACAGAGTAGGATTCCTCTGCCGGCTGCAGGATTTGAACTGGCAACTTTCCAGCCACAGGTGCAGATCGTTAGCCACAGAGCCACTGCAAAAGGTTCTGTTATCAAATTTTGAGTTCACTTGTCTGAATACTTATACAATCAATATGTTTATTTTTTGTCTATGTATTGTTGTCATAACTGTAACTAAGGTGTGTGAATAACTTGTAAGACAATGTATATTATATAAATTACTGTATATACTGTAACGCAACGGGGGCTCAGGCGGGCGCCCTTGCCGCATTAGGTCGGCCCCTGCACCGTCCGGGGCTCGAACCCGGGACTTCCGCGTCTCTCTGCAGCGACCTAGCCCCGTGAGCCAAAGAGAGATCTCTCTACAGCCCAGTAGCTGTGGTCCTGCTATCACAGGGAAGGGCGGTGACGTCACCCGCTCTGGTACGCCGGCTCTTACACAGTGCCTGTCGGCCGTAAGCGTTACACTCTCCCCCGCTTAAATCGCCGTCCCCGGCGAAGGGCTATCCCGCCCCGCTTCTGACACCAATGTAACGCAACGGGGGCTCAGGCGGGCGCCCTTGCCGCATCTGGTCGGCCCCTGCATCGTCCGGGGCTCGAACCCGGGACTTCCGCGTCTCTCTGCAGCGACCTAGCCCCGTGAGCCAAAGAGAGATCTCTCCACAGCCCAGTAGCTGTGGTCCTGCTATCACAGGGAAGGGCGGTGACGTCACCCGCTCTGGTACACCGGCTCTTACACACGCTGCTTGTCGGCCATAAGCGTTACACTCTCCCCCGCTTAAATCGCCGTCCCCGGCGAAGGGCTATCCCATCCCACTTCTGACACCAATGTAACGCAACGGGGGCTCAGGCGGGCGCCCTTGCCGCATCTGGTCGGCCCCTGCATCGTCCGGGGCTCAAACCCGGGACTTCCGCGTCTCTCTGCAGCGACCTAGCCCCGTGAGCCAAAGAGAGATCTCTCCACAGCCCAGTAGCTGTGGTCCTGCTATCACAGGGAAGGGCGGTGACGTCACCCGCTCTGGTACGCCGGCTCTTACACACGCTGCTTGTCGGCCGTAAGCGTTACAATACAGTATGTAAACCACCCACTTAATTTGTTTGAAATTATGTTAAGTATTTTAAACTACTGAGTGTTAAGTAAACATTGGATATGAAGGTTTATTTACACTTTATTTAGTGGACCTACTGTTTAACAGCAGGGGATATTACTGTCAGATGAGTATAATTGCAATCAAATATATGTAATAAACGTTAAACCTTTCTCACATATTATACAAAAATACAGAACACAATACTGGCAGACCATGTTTATACAGTATATCTATATCACAAGTAAATGTTTTTATAGGTATTTTATAGTGTACTGTACCTGAGTCATGTTAGTTTCATTCAGTACATTCTGAGGTTCAATAAAAGTCCAATAAGAAACTTTTTACAGTTGTTTTAATAGAAGGCTGGGCCTCAGCGGGCTGTGCTCTGGGGAATAAGGCCAATGTACAGTAGCAGTGTCACAGAAGGCATGATTGTAACTGTTTGAACCTCTGGTGCATGACGACAACAGTGGAACTAGGTGTGTTTAGATACGCTAAAAAATAAAGTCCTACTGTGTGGGGACTGAAACATAAGAATTTGCTGATCATTGAAGAGACCAGAAGTAAACTTATCTGCAAAAGACAATGGTTTTAAAATTTAAGAGAAGATTTTTTTTTTTTGTGCTTGCTGGGTTCTAAACCCCGGTTATACAGTAGGTTACTTAGATTACAGAGATTTCATAATACTTAAAAATGCATTTAAACAAGTTGGAAACAGTACACATACTGTACACACGCCAATAAAATTCTGTAATCACTGCCAAATCCCTGGATAAGGTAAAGAGCAAACCCAGGGTTTGCAAGAGCTCTTTTCTTTCTAATCTAACAGTGCCATGAAGTACTCGGTTTGAAGGAGGGGTTTATACAGTATTTGAACTGATCCAGTGTGGGATAGGAATCAATGCATAACTGCTCACCTAATAGAGGTACTTAATGCAAATAATTTAACTCACACATCAGACCCCACCATTCTGTTTGACTTTGATTTTGCCTCAAGAAGAAAGGCACTGCTCTGAAAAACCCCATTATAATCAGCTGATTGACACATGCGCCTTCACCCAGCAATACAGCACTCAAAGAAATCTTGAAAATATTATACATTTGTTGAAACCACTTAAAACTTTCACCACTGGTACCACATTCTTCTGTTAATCAGTTTCTGATTGATATAATGAACATTATATATGGCTTCATCTAGAAAAGTGTTCCTGATGTGATGAGATTTGTATTACTGTCTGCCTATGAAGTGTGTAGTGATGATTACTGTCTGCATATGAAGAGTGATGCCTCTCATTTCATGCTCCCTGTACTATACACTGCAACCCACTAAACTTTTATATTATATCATTAGGATTTGTTTTTGCTTTAGACATTTTTTCCACAAGACTTAATTTTATTTTTAATTATTATTTTCATGTTGTTTTACAGTTAGCATATAAGAAACAGCAACAACTCTCACCCTTTTTGTACCTGAATCACTTTACTTCATAACCCAACTTTAATGTTAAAAGCTGTATTTTATGAGAAATAACTTAGGATTTATTATACCACAGTAAAACTGGATTACTATTTTTTTGTAAACCTTTTGGTGGTTTTCCTTAATATATCTAAATCATGAAACAATGTACCCACCCAGCAATTCCCCTGTTAAATACGTCAATGCAATGTACATACATACAGTATATTCATTGCTAATCTTTATACTGTGGTTTGGAATAACAAGACAGTTCCAGTGCACTATTATGATAAAAAAAAACTATTAAATACATATTTGAGAGATAATAAGAGAATTTGTAATATTTTATTGATATTGAACAATTACCTTGTACATTTACTGTTGAGGTTTGAAAGAGATACCTAACAGTTTGCGTTTTACTATAGTAGCTGGTAGAGGCCAAACAGACCACCACAAAGCATACTTTCCAGAGAATCTTAGCTGATCTGCCTTAGTGAATATTTCCATGTTCAGGCTCCAAGATGATAAAGTACTAAGGAACAATTCACCTGCTATATCTTGTACATCCACATGAGCAAGTAATTTGTTAGCTCTCCATTATGTCACATACCCAAATGTAATCCATTTGTTATGTGCTCAGGGTGACTTTAGTGAAAATGTTCTTGCTAATTTAATGCCTATTGAGATAGAAAATTGGATCTACTTTCAGTCTGTGATGTGTGTCATGTAGCAGAGCTGCTGATTTCTGCCAGAGATTAATTAAAATGAAATTTCAGGAGCACTGTCACTTACAGTGCTTCTTTGCCTGTTCATGGATCCTTATAATTAGAATATGAATCTCTCAGTGGAAGCATAGCAAGGGTGCTCTTAAAACCACATGATTTGTGAAGCATGGAATGGATATTCAAACCTTAAGAATGAAGATTTACTTTATAGAAGACACAGGCAGCTACCTGAAAAGGCAAGTTCTGTACAGTGTTAGTACTGTGTGTGTGTATTATACTCAAAGTTGTGAAATAAACTATTTGTCTTAATGTAAGATGTGTTACAGAGTTGAACGTGGCAACAAATACTGAAGTTCCATAACTTCATTTACTATACAGCATTCAGCTACTGTAGAATACAACCTTATAAAAGACAAAGATACTTTAAGAAAGTTCAAAGTAGGGAAATGGTAAGTTGGTAGAATAATGGTAGAATAACTTTAAAAGGCTGAAAGGTGGTAAGGAGCAACTTAATTAAACTCTTAAAACAATTGAATGAAATTAGGCTTATTTCAGCAATTAATTGAAACTTGTTTCTACGATCGATCTACAGAAAGATTGATGTACACTAATTTAAAGCTGATGCAGAACCTAAGAATGGTTGGTAATAGAATTAGGATGCTAAATTCAAACCTGTCAAGAATCAGTTAAATATCACTATGATTTATGGAGGATGCTTAGTTTACATGCATATCCTTTAAATATACAAGAATATGTCTCTATATTCTGTATATGTAAAGATTGAAGCTCATTTTGTTATTTAATTTTTGTTGCCGCCTTGTGTCTCAATAATCGCATTAGTTACTTCATAATATAATTACAGCTAAAGGGGAACTGCAGTCCCAATTTCTCAGACCGGTTATTAAACTTGGTAACAAAATAAATTCATTGACCTTATTGAAAAAAAAAACAGATTTTAAATTAAGCACAAAATTTCAAACTTTCTGTAAATCAACAATCAACATGTTTTCGCAAACTTGCAATCGAGTTCCCACGAATTGCGATGTGATGCAGCCTCTCCTACTGACTATTCTTCGTAATGACTAATGTAATGTGGTGTATGAGCAAAAAATAAATACAGGTTGTACAGCAGACATTTTGCTGCAGAAACGTTCCAACGTGATCTTCATGCAAAAGTAGCAAAACCGTCTCGAAATTGAAAGCAATATTTCTATTGGATTGAAAGAGATGTGTTCAAAAGCCTGCCTGTTTACAATGTCATAGGGTTGCACAAGTCGCCGGACCATGTGTTGCCTCGTTCTGAGTCGCAGAACATGGCGCAGCGCATACCTGGAAATTTCGCCCAATGTTGTGATGTAAAATGGAGGTTTTACAGGTTTCTGTGTACTGTACATTTCACGTTTATTGTGGTTTGAAGTGCAGTGATCAATGCTGATTCTTTCTAACCCCCAAATATAAAAATAGTGCTGCAGTTCCCCTTTAAAACCTGAAACTATTGAAGGGTTATCTGCAGCTAAAGTAGAGGATGGCCTTTGAAGAACATATAGAAAGTTACAAATGAGATGACTACCATCTAGCCTGTTTGGTATTTAGTAGCTACAGTACGTGATCAAAGGATCTCATGCAGACGATTCTTGAAAGAAGCCACGCTTCAATAATATTGCAGGATTTGGGCGTTTGGAGCAAATATGGTTTTGTTAGGGGCCAAATTATACCTTTTTACAAATCTTAATCTTAAACTGTAATTGGTGCTGCTGGCTGAAAGGACAAAATAGCAACAAGCTGTAATTATTTTCAATTGTGATAAATAAGGCATAACCAACAAGGTGTAATCGGTAGGCGCCAAGTGTCTCGACTTCCTGTCTTTTTGTAAAGGCTACCAAAATAAATATTAGAATAATCTTTAATGTATGTGTCCTGAAAATAATATTTACATTTGGGCTGTGCTTTTTTTAACATGGTAAAATGTGCACAGATAGTTAAAAGGTACTGTACTGTTGGGTATGGATGAATTATTCGAATTCTGGCAGGCAACTGTTTTATGTCTTTCATCCTCTTAATCTTAATGTCTTAACGTTATACAAAGGCATCACTTAGCCATGTGTAGAAAGAAATATTCAATGGTCTTAATGAAGCAGTAATTTCACAACAACAGAAATATTATGTATGCCATCTACTGAATACAAAAACAATGACAAACATTTCATAGTGTTTTTGGAAAGATATAAATAATTGAAACTTGATAACTACAGTAGGATGTCTTTGGGTACAAGAAAAGAGAATAATAATTAATATTTAAACTGATGTGTATTAGTTTACTTCATCACTATACTGTGCAGAGTACCTCATTATAAACACCATTATGCCAAAAACTGTGACAATTTACATACAAACAAGTTTTATAATTAATCATATGCATGCACTGATGAGCTCAAGTTTTCTGAGCTAATGTAGCCATACATCTTCCTGAAAATGACAAGTTAACCTCTGAGAGCTTGTGAATCCCCCACTGCTATTAGTTTTGCCTGCTTAGCTATTTAGATAATAACAGTAATATATAATGAATGTTAGCTTTTTGAAAAGTATATTTTTTCTTTACTAAGTAAAAAAAATGTAAGTCATCTCTGAAAAAAATCATACTGTAGATATCCTAATTATAGTTACAAATCCTATTAATTTAGGATGAAGTTTTGAGATCAAAGCATCTTAAATTCTTTATGGACATATTGTAATAAATTCCTCAACATCACCTTTTTCAGCATGATACTCTTCTTACAGATACTGTACACCTGTTTAAGGTGTATTAAATACATAATCTTACATTTTACAAATGACAATATCATTTAATAGCAAAATGTATCATAAATTCTGAATACAGAAAATACTTAGCATTGCTGAATTTAAGCAGTATTTAGACATCGGTCATCAGAATAGTGCATTAATCGACATATTGTGCAAAAGCTACACATATATTTTAAAATAATTTGCCTGTTTTAAATAAAGTATATTTAGCATGGACAATGGTTGTTATCTGACATGGATAACTGCTTTTGTAATAATAGTTATTCAACACTAGAGTGCACTCTGTAATTACTTTTGGAAACTATAAGAATGCCTTCTGTGTTACTACTTGAAGACACTGGATCATGATTATTTTCTACATATGGGGAAAAGATTGAGATAACATTCAAATCAACATTTTATTCCATAACTCTTGTATCTCAGGGTTCTTTTATATATACTGTATATCCTTATAAATATCTTATTTTCTGAATTAGAAATGAGTAGTTCTATAAAACACTGCAAGTTTAAAAAAATCATAAAAAATAACAGCTTTTTTCAAACAGATTGAAATACTTTAGCATGCTAAACAGATTTCTAGTTTAATATAACCAGTTGTGATTTTGTGAATAAATTGTTTTGTTTTTTTGTGAATAAATTGTTGTGAATAAAAGTGTTTTTGCTACAGGTTTGTCCTTACTAGGAAATGCTGCAAAATAGTTTTTTAAAATTCATTTGTCATCTACAGTAGGTAGAAGCCCATTATATGTTGTGGGAAATTCTTCATCAGAGGAGCAGGACACAGTCTTCAGTTTAATTGAGTCCCAATAAGTTCAGTACAGCAGTGTGCACTAGATCTGCCCCGTTGAACAGACACACTGCAAGGGTCTCCCAGCTCTTGCATACAGTACTGACTGAGAGACAAAAGTTACTACAGTACTTCACACTTTAACATGTGACAGGAGTTGACACCTTTAGTGTTTTCCCTTGTTCATGGTGTGTTTTCCTTGTTTATGGCTTCCTCTGTTGATTTTTCCTCCTTTAACACTTGCAGCAGGGCATTTGTTGTTGCAGCTGTTGGTACAAGTCACTTTTGTTTGATATTCTGAGATGGCGTAAGTTAAGAGATCTCAGCAATCATTCTAATGACTTCTACGATATTGTTCAGTACTAATATTATAGTGCTGGATATGTGCGGTATAGATATACTGAAGGTCCTGCTTCAATTACTAGGAATTCTATGACTAGTAAATAATGCAATATGGGTAAAAAAGAACTCACATGGTTTCAAGTAAATGAACAGTTGACATTTTTTACGTTGTACTTGCTCTTCATTTGCAATGGCAACCACAGCTTACAGACCAAAGAACACAACATAACAAATTCTCTTCCAGACTTCCCAAATAATTTCATGCCCCTCCCCATTCCTTAAACCCTCCGAGCATGCCCAGGGTGATGGTGCAACCCCCAATCCCACACTGTACACTCTCACTGACTGAAATGGTCTGCAGAGTACCCATTAACTGCATGCAAGACAGCACTTTATTGGAGCAGTTCTGACTTGCTGAAGGGTACAACACCAGTTTACCCTCTGGTATTTCAATCCATGGCCCCCTGGTTTGGAGTTAAAAAACCTAGGAGTGTCTAAAACTTCTAAAATGGGGAAAGATAAATGGTAAACTGTCACATTTTATTATTAATTTTCATATGATATTCAATAGTCTTGATATTTGCAAAGTTTCGCTGTGGGTGTAAGAGAAAGGTTAGAATTGTTTTTTTAATGAAATTTAAGAGTTTAATTTTAGACGACATCTGGATTTTAAAATTAAATCTAGGAAACTAATGTAATTGGTGTGAATCTAACGGACAGGACTGATAACAGACAAGACACTACTTATTTCCTGTGTTGCTAGGAAATGCACTACTATGCCGTTCATTTATAGAAAATGAAACATCACAGCCTAAACAAAATTTCCTGAATTGTGTAGCTCCTCATTTAATGTCAAGATTGCCCATTTTATGTGCATGCTAAAGAATGTCCCTAAACCCTTACTGTGGAGGCAATTTTCAAGAGCATATAAACTCAAAAAAAAAATACAGACATGCAGCCAGGTGTTTTGTTGTAAATTAAAATCAAAGTAAATACTATTTAAACTTCCTGAGACCCATTTTTAAGAACTTTAGAGTACAGGGGCCTTAAAGCACTCCCACTGGAGGCTCTAGCCTATATTTTACAGTGTAATTCATTTAATGGATTTTCTGTTCTTTATTTTGTGAATCTGTATTTACATTTTTATTAACAACTGAAAGACCTATAATGCTGGGCCAAAAATAGTAATGTGGTTCAGGTGTGTAAAGTGAAATTGCTTTGGCATCAGCATTTTAAACTTGTAGACTATTGTGTAGGTCTGTAAGCTGTAGGGAACCTATTTGAAAATGTGGCATTCTTAATCTGACAGTATGTTTGATTGAGAAAGTAAACTATATTTCATTTGAGGTACTGTACTCATTTTCTAATTATCAGTGCACTTGGAAAATTGATAATTTATGAAGAGCTTTCAAAGATTAGGGAAAATTCAGTCTTTATGACATAAATTGGTTCCATTTTATGTAATGGGATCCAGGGGCTTCTCCAAGGTCATAACTTGAACTCGGCAGACTGCTGATACTTTCTATATCGTGTTCTACATGAAAGCCAAAGGTTTCAGGTTGGGGCATCTTACTGAACCTTTCTCTTGATGACTTACTTATCAAGATAAGAATACTATGATTGATTGTGTAGCCATTGTCATTAATAAAAACAAATTTTGGCCTGTTACATCAGCATAAGGTCTCACTGTTGGATGAACGATCTCATCCTGATGACTTATGGTAATTAACTTTCCTATTGACACGCAGGTCCATCATTTCCTACTGACACCAGCATTCATTGTCTTTCATTGTCCATTATTACAACTATGACATGATGTCCAAAGATTGTTTAATGGTATATTTTCAGTAGGATATGAATTTCAGAAGTTCTTCATCACAAACCTTAAAGAAGAATATGGTCCAAAGCATTTGTAATTTTTCATCACCAGGCACCTTTTTAACTTGTGATATTTCCACTGACTGAGTTTGAATTCCACATATGTAGTTCTTTACTTTGAGAGCTACAATATGTAATAACAAAATTTCCATTGAGATGCTCAGTTTTCACACCCAGCACCCAATACCTCTCTTCATGTTCTTATTTGTTGTCTGTATGCACCTTTGAAGGTGAAACCAAGTACTTCCTTATCTACCAGCTTTTACAGATATGTCAAACCTCTTTCAAAATTGAAATGCTTATTATATGCCTCATTATTGTGTATTACTTAAATAAATGTACACAGAATACTGAACATGAAAAAGGAAAAAACAGGAACTACAGTATCATCTTGCACATATAACATTTTCTATACAGATTCTGTTTTTGTTAACAGCTTTTATTGTTTAAAGATGAAACACCAAACATGAAAATAATTGAACAAAATCAAAATCAAAATCAAAATCAAACAGCCTAAACAGTGCAATGTATTGACTGTACAGTATATACAATAGAAACCAAAAGAACACAAACATTAATGCATCTGTCCAAGGTGACACAATGTGTCACATTGGTGACAAATTTCAACATACAGTACATGGCTTTTTGCTTCTTCAGTATCCCTGAAAACAATTGTATGTGTTTCAATGCATTTTACAAACGAATATTCCTATTAATTCCTAAAACTAATAATATAAATTCTCACATTCAAAAGTGCCACCCCATTGAAGTAGAAAAAATGTTAGTTGTGTTAATATGTAGTTCTATGCATGTTCCAAAATAAATTATAAGGAATAACACACCAGAGTTAAAAATGGTGCAGCTGATCTAGCACATGTTCCACAAATATTCCCTACCAGCACTTGATGACTTCTCCTCCATAGGGCAACAGTGATTGCAAACTTCTTTCTTTGAAAAACCCTCTTTGTGATTCCTAGGCAATTAGTGATGTAGGTTCTAAAATTGATGGGATAAAGTACAATAGAATTCCTTTAATTGTACAACCTCTTCATGGTGACGGTCTGTTAGGATCCTGTTTAGTCAACCATTCCTCAATGGTAGAACAGGTGATAGAAGTTGTACAATCTGGATTATCTCATTGGTCATTCTGGTGAAAATGAAAACTGCTGCAGAATGAGACATGCAGTTGTCTAAATGTCTATGTCATTGGATAAAGATCTGCACAATAAAACATTTCCTGTCTTCCATTTCAAACATATACTCTATGTATACTTACATTTCAAAGTCCAAAGTGTCGGATTTGCTTTCAAGAATGAAATCATCTTACTTTCAGGAGTTCATTAATTTTCTGTTGGATTCGAAGAGCACCTCTTGGAACTTTTCTTAAATACGTAGGGAATTAATACGCTTATTTTTTTCTGCACATGCTTCTATTCTAGTTCTATTCTAGTTCCATATGCCCATAGTAAGGAAGATCTCTATTCCAGGGTTGACCTAATTCTTTGTAGTATCATGAAGAAAAAGATTTCTTGCATTTGGACACTTCAAACTCAAATTGGAAGAGATGCTAGACAGATTGGTAATTAAGAAGTTGAAAGAAATTGGAAATATAATCTTTAAAGGTATTATTATATCATCACTGTCACCATCTCTTCATTGTATCATCACCAGCATTTAGTATCACCAGAATATCTGACAAAAATATCCTGGTAACATTGGTAGTCCAAACTGGAACCTGATATAGTATATTATTTCTTTAAATATAGAAATATAGAATAAGGAAAACATAAGAAAAATAAGAAAGGGAGATCGTAAGATTGCTAAAAACTGTAACTGAAACTGCTGTTTATTGTCCTTATGAAACAATTATTTTTTTAAAGATAGTTAATTTCCTTGTGCTTTAGTGAAGAAAAATGCATGTCTAAGGCTTATGGACAGTAAATACAAAAAAAAACTGTATGAAAAATGTTGAAAATTAAATGTGTATGGCATGATCGTAATGATGATTATTTTTGTTATTATAAGTTTAATTATTTATTCTCAGAAGGTCTCAAGTTAAAGCTTTTTGATTTGTTACTCAATCACAAGTTGGGTGATGGCTATAGGTTTATAATTTCTTAAAGGCTTCAAGGAATCACATTCTATCAATAAATTACTGATCCATCCTTCTATTTTCTAATTGTTTCCTCCAACTTAGGATGGCAGGGGAGCTGTACTCCATCCCAGCAAGCAATGGGCAAAAGGAGAGGCACACCCTGGACAGGATGCAAGTCCATCAGGAGGCAGATACACAAACAGCCCAGGTCCGACATTGAACCCAGGGCACCAGCACTGTGAGGCTAAACAATGCTAACCACCATGCCACCCATTTCTTTCCGCAAGACATAAAGGATAGACACTTTTATGTTGTTTTACTTAAAGCAAACTTTAAAATAAATTTGATCAAGGGTATGAATACATGTGAAGCCAAATGTACATATTTGTGAATAACTGTATTTGGTGAACTTCAGATTTGATTATTGGATTTATTGGATTTATCCAAAAAGTCTAAACTGTGGCATAGGCTTCTCAGTGGTGGTATTGGCAATCAGGGTGAGAAGCAGCAGTCCAGAAAAATGAGGATTATTGCTACCCATGGCAGAGAGTTTCAGACAGAGATTGAACTTTAAGATGGAGATCAGATGCACAGAAAAGGAAAATTCAGGGAGCGAGTAGGTCATCCTCAGATCCTAAAGTTTGAAATGTCCATTGTCATCAAGATATTTTCAAAAGTATGTACATTCTTTCTGTCCTATTAGCTGAAGATAAAGGGCCGACAAGCCTGTGTTACAATATTTCAAATATGAGCTGAGCTTAAGAAGTTACAGGGGCTGCTAAGAAAGATGTCCAGTTTTGTTTCTAAATTTCCAGAGAGTTTGTAATGAATAAGCACTTTTTAATGGAGACAGTTCTACCTTTGAGAGCAGAAATGAGTAGATCCTGCAGTCTAAAGGGCATAATTAACACTTAATCTAGTGGGTGTCACGAAGTTACATGCCCCAGCCATGTACTAAAATTGCTAATTTTCTAAACCTGAAATATCAGAAAAAATAAATTTGACAGTGGGTTTGACTACTCTTCTAAAGTCTAAAAAATCTAGATATTACGGACTGAGATCAGAATTGCATACCGCAATAAACAGGGTGAAATTTTGGTATGATGTCTGAGTTAGTCTTTTTTAATTAAATGCTTATTGCCAGTACATATTGTATATGTCATTCATATTGTATTGCAATATTCCATTTCTTAAATCACTGCACTATATTATAAAAATTCAGAACTCATTGCATGATTCTGCTTACTACTTATAAGGTACTTAATTTAAAAGGTGTTCTTACTTCAAGCAACAACTGACATATGGTACTAGTTGCAGCTTAAGAGCACTGAATTATGTTTTTTTGTGTGTTAGTTGCTAGGAGGCGCATCAAATTTGGCTTGGTGTGAGGCAAAGGCCTTATTACCTTGTCTTTGGAGCTCTCTTCCAAATCACATTAGGAATGCTGCTACAGCTGAATCAAAATCTCCAGTCTCAGACTGAATAATGTGAGAGATGAGTTCAGAAGCACCACTATTATTGCAAGTGAATCTAATCAGAAATTGTATTTGGTGGAATTCACCCGTTCGGAGATGGACTACCTGATCAGTAGCTGTTAGGTCTTTTCCTTGTAAAGATGCCTGGCTCGAAGAAGGCTGAAAAATATAAATGTAGAAATCAAAAGTAGAACAGTACTCAACTGACTTATTTTATCCTAAGATGATCCATGGATCAGCAGGAAATCATGTGGAGGGGGGAGGCTAGGCAAGTCTGTCCAAAAAATAAAAACCCTTACTGATTTAATAGACTTGACAATTAACAAGTAAAAATTAATCCAAAATTAATGAACAAAATTATAAATGATGGTGATATCCTTGTAATGATTACCATTATCATTGTGATATGTAAATGAATGTAATGATGATTGTAATACCAACAACAAAAATGCTTCATTAAAATTATTTCTTGTAATCAGTATTATTTGGTCAGTGTGACTAAAGGCAATGTCTGAAATTCCCAGAAGAAGATTCCAAATAGTGGCTAGCATACTGTAGGTTAATAGAACAGACTGTAGATGAAAGGAAACTCTAAATGCTTTCTTTGCTTTGGTTTACTGTACTTTTGCCACTATTGGCATTTTATTTTATGTTTGACAAACATGAAAAATTTGCCTATGACTAGCACTGTTCTGGATTGCATATAATGCTTCATATAAAACTATCTTTAACTGGATGAAATGATTACTGGACCATCACCAGCCACAGCAAAGGTATTCTGGACACAATGAGGTGCACTACAGTAGAAATGTCCCTAACATAGAACCAGAAAAGAGGCATGGGAGTCATGAAATGCATTTACTTTTATTAAACAAATACACTTCTGTTGTTGTTTTCTTTCATTCAGCTACACCAATGGACATCTTAACTGCAAAAGGTTGCCAAATAATAATATTTATTTTTACAGTAAATTAGGTTGAGCAAGAGACAATGATATCTGCTTTGCAACATTTGATATGGTTCTTACCTGATCAAACCCTTTACTGTATTAATAAGCATAGAAACGTACCTATAATACCTACAGAGTCCAATACACAGTAACGTCAACAGGGATATTTTGTTAATTTATGGTGCAACTGCATTGCCAATCATCCTCAATTGGGAGTTTCAACTTTGCCCTGAAAAAATATAACAATGGGAAGTAGGCAAAGTTTATTCCACCCAATATTCAGTTCACCATTTTGAATAATTATGCACTCAATATATCTATGTTTTTTCTGTTTAGTTTTTACTGATGTTTACTAAAACTTTCTCATAGTAACTTACTTACATAATGTAACAATGTATGCTTGGGGAGTGATTTGATCCTTACTGCTGTTACATATTCCTTAAATACGCTTGCTAGTTTTCTAACAAAAAAGGATGAAAACTAACCAATTTTCTTAAGATTCAAGATGTCCTTGCTATGGTAGGACATACAGTACCATTGTGTGTGGAATATGTTAGATCTGTGTGAAATAAAATCATCCAAAACAATAAGGAGCACAATATAAAGCAACGCAGGGACAGTATTTAAACAAGGCAAAACAGTTTTTTTTTGCGAGATACTGTACTTGCAGCAGTATTTGGTGAGGCTCAGCAGATTTTGTTTAATAGTTTCCAAATTTGGTCCCGGGGGACCACTGTCTGCTTATTTTCAATTCAACAGAGCTCTAAATCTCCTTTGCTAATTGATTCTTTTAATTGATCTGCTTGCATGGTCATACTTTAGGTTGCCTTGTTTCTGTACTCAGTCTTGAGTTTGAAAGAAACCCTCATTCTTGGACACAGTTTCCAGCAACTTCAACATGCGGAATTTTAAGGAGGTTCTCTTCAACTCTCGTTTACTCTTATTTGTGACTAAACTGACACAAGTGACAGTGCAACAGACCATCCCACAGGGGGCTACTTTGGTCTTCTGCTGAAGTCTAATTAGTTGTGTTTCAAGCATACAATTTATGAAAATATCAGAACAAGAGTTGTTGCATTTGTATTAATTCATTGTAATTTTTCAGCCAATATTTTCAAATGTAACCATAAACTCTATCATTGATACTACAGCAGTCAAAGGTAATAACTGCAAATAAAAAAAGGCTTCCAGACAAAGCAGGCATTTCTTAAATTTGCCCTTTAACCCTCCAGGTACAGTACACAATATTGGTACACAAAGAAAACACAAAAAAAGTTTTACATCAAGTGCATATACAGAAAAGTACAAAGATTAGCTACATTTGATGTACATTTGAAGGTTTCAGTGGTGTTGTTTTGGGATGCTAAAATACTGATTTCAACTCAATGCGATTTCAAATGTCAGATGCCCAGCATTTGGCATTAAAGCTATATTGAAATAAGATCAATATATTTGCTGCTTGCTACTAGCATGGCTGAAGTCAAGCTAGTCACTGAGAGAAATGCCACAGAATGAAGTGTTCAGCTTCAACAATCAGAGGACTAGTCGAGAGAAACCAGGAAACATGCTCTATGGGAGGAAGATCAGATCCTGGAAGGCAGGGAGTCATCATAGTGGCACAGGACCACTATATCCTTTTCATCCATCTACTGTATATAATAATGTTCCAAATGAATAACCCATGCAATAGCACAATAGCTTTTTGCTTGCTGTGTGCAGGAGAGTGATCTGCATGCATAGAGTCCATTCAGGTGAGAGATTGGATTACCCTGTGTAGACCAGACAACATTTGGCAATAGAGAGAGCAATGGAGTGTTTTATTTACCAATGAATGCTGCTTTGTCATTGACAAACCTGGCAGAGGACAACATGCGTTATGTGCTTATAATAGCCAATGTCCAAGTCATTGAGTTAGGACACCTAGTGTCCTCACTAAAATTTTGGGTTTGCTTTACTTGGCCTGGCCTAAAACTTACCCTTAAATTCAATTGGTGAAGCAATTTCTTATTCACACATGCTTCATTTCAGTATTTGACAAAGTAGGTCTCCTCCTATATGTACAGTATCCATATATGCAAAGAATGGATGGATGTTTCGGGATGAGACAACCTAAATAAATCAATTAATACCATCATTATCTGTGCATATATTCTTACAACATGTTATGTAAGCAATTAACTAAAGATTAACATTTCAAAAATAAGATCTGATCCTGCAGAACTGTAAGAACTGTAACACTAGTAGATGTTATTATTTCTGACTAATTTCCAGAAAAACAAAAACAGGGATCCATCTTTTACTCTAGTCTATTTACATTGAAATCTTAAAAACAGAAGTCAATATTCCATATGCATTTAAAGGGCCTGAGCTTAAAATTGCAGTGGTGCAGTGAAGCTGTGGTATGAAAACAGTTTTGAAAATATTTTCAAAAATATTTGGTTTCTATTAAATGAAATTGTGGCTTTGCAGCTCTATGACAGTTTCATTTATAATTGAAATATTCTGCATCAAATGATATTAAAGTAAAAGTTCAAAGCAAAATAATTGTACTTTGAATGACTGTCAGTGATCTCTGCTCTGTAACTCTATTAAAGATGGGAAATGTTTAGACCAAATGTTTTTCAAATAAATATGTTAAGCAATTATATACTTTGCAGAAATATTTTAAGGATACACAGACCAACATACTGTAGATCTTAGGCCATCTTATGTCACATGTCATTTCTGGTTGTGAATAAACTAGAAAGTAAATTATTTGGGATAGTTTGGATTCCTTTTGTATTTGCTTTATTTTTTGCTTAGTTTAGCTCTTTCTTGAGCCAATGCAACCTCATCAGCTACCCTGCAAAACTGTTAGACAGGGAACTTATATTGTCTAAAGTGTGTCATTATTGAAATTGCTACACTCAAGGTGAAAACTTGTAATGAGTGCTCCAAAGTGATAATAAAAAAAAAGTTGTTGAAATGTATATTATGATTTAAGGAAATACATGCTGCTTCACAAAAGAAATAAAATTGTAATGAATGCCTGACTTTTCACTTTATCTGCCAATCCATTGATCTCACAAAATTAAAGCAGTTTTAGATTTCTTTTCCTCATTGCATTATATGCTCATTGTTATAATAATAATAGCATTTGTTCTTATGAAAGTTATCACTAGTAATTGCTGCAACATTTATCGCTTTGTTTAGCCTATAGAGAATTGTCTTATTTTTTTCCTAAGCCGTTGTTACTTCAGTTTCCATGGTGATTGTGCACTTTGAAGTCTTCTTCTGTAATTCTGTGGGTTTAAAGGATTAAAGAGGTTATGACGTAGAGAGAAGCCTGATGGTGTTATTCAAACAGTTCATTCTATATTTTTCAGCTTCAGAATTATACAATGCAGCCTTTTCACATGATGTCTAACATTAAAATAACTATCTTATTTATTCGGTTGCATGTTACCACAAAATGCATCATTTTAATTTTAAACATTTTGAGAATGTGACAACTGTTTTTTTTGGACATTGGTAGATAATGAAAAAACTTTTGCTTCTATTTACAGATCATTACTATTATGCAGTTCATATTATAATATTCAGTTTCATTTGTGTTTGATTTGATGCCCACATGCTGAGAACTGAAATCCCACTGTCATCATTTCCTGCATAAAAAAATGTGCAGATCCTGAAGACGGTTTTGTTTTATGTCTGTGCTTCTGTATTCAGAACTGCTTTAACTGCTAAATATGACACACCAGGAGTCTTGTTTCCCTACAAAAAAAGTAGCACATGTAAAACCTAAGTCGCAGCAGGACGTTGTTGCACTGTGTGATGTAGGACTATGTCTGACTGTATGAAACAGATATCACTTTTGCTTAAAAGCAAATATCATCCAGGAAATGGTCACACAGAAAAATGAATTAAATATTTATCATCAATATCTATTCTTCCATCTAAATCGGCAGGCTCGCATTAATATGTAGCCCTGGGGTGTGATATGGTTTTGTCTTTGAATAGCAATTGTGGATAACAAAAAATTCTCTTCCATGTCAAACAGTTGCCTCAGAATAGCTCTCTGTGCACTTTGGTGTCTCCATGTTTTTCCCCTCATTACCTTTGGTGTGACAATGCTCTACAGTGTTTCATGTGCACCACTATGTCTTTGTGAACCTTCTTTTTATTCTATTATCCATTATCATCCAGTTTGCTTTCTTTATATACCTAGGATGCACTTGAAAACAAAAGAGAAAAGAGTGAAAGGGGGCTGTACTGTGTGCACCCCCATGGCACATACATACAGCATCAATTTAGTTTTACCAGTTAAACTTGTCAGCATGTCTTTGGAAGCTGGAAAGAGATTTTAGGACACAGAGAAAATCCCTATAGAGACAGGTAACACATGCAAACTTCATGAAGCAGACTTCCCATTCCAGATTCAGACACAGGACCCAAGAATGGAAAGGATGCAGCACTAAGAGACATACTAGATATCTGTACATCTCTGGGCATCGGATTTAGACGAACCAAAAAGTATGAGCGGGAAACAATCAAGACCTCTTGCATCTGAATGAGATCCAATAATGCTGGGTTACAACTTTTGATCTGACCGACTCAGTTTTGGGACACAATTACCGGACGGTGCAGCGCACCATCCAGGCACAATTCATATAGGAGCAAGAAACCACTCGTCCTAAGCCTGACTTGGGCCCCAGAATCCAGCCCGGCGCTTAAAAATTGTCTTAGTAGTCTGTTAATTCTAACCTTTACCCTACCTGGGGTGTCAACTGAGCATTTCTGCAATCTATAGCTGAGCCTCCCTGGGCATTGGATTAAGAAATGTTCCCCAAACCAAAAAGTATGAGTGGGAAACAATCAAGACCTTTGATCAAAGCTCTTGCATCTAAATAAGATTCAATAATGCTTGGGTACAACTTTTGATCCGACCGACTCAGTTTTGGGATACAATTACTGCGCGGTGCACCATGCCATCCAGGCCCCAGAAAGATTCCGAAAACAAAATTCACATAGGAGCAAAAAAACAATCGTCCTAAACCTGACTTGGGCCCCAGAATCCAGCCCTGTGCACACAAATTGTCTTTTTGTATTGAATTTTAACCCTAACCATACATGGGGTGTCAACTGAACATTTCCATGATCTATATCTGACTCTCTCTGGGCATTGGATTTAGACGTGTTCCCCAGACCATAAAGTACGAGTGGGTAAAAATGAAGACTATTGATCAAAGCTCTTGCATTTGAATGAGATTAAATAATGCTGGTTACAACTTTTGATCCGACCGACCGGCCCCACAGAGTTTCCGAAAAAAAAATTTGGATAGGAGAAAAACGTCCTAAACCTACCTTGGGCCCCAAAATCCATCCCTGAGCACTAAAATTGTCTAAGCAGTCTGTGAATGCTAACCCTAACCCTACCTGGGGTGTCAACTGAAAATGTCCACGATCTATACAGTATCTGAGGCTCTCTGGGCATCGGATTTAGAAATGTTCCCCAAACCAAAAAGTATGAGTGGGAAACAGTCAAGACCATTGATCAAAGTTCTCCAAAGTTAATAGGATTCAATAATGCTTTATTCGACAGTTTTGGGATACAATTACTGCGATTTAGTGTGTGAATGCTAACTGTAACCTTAGCTTGGGTGTCAACTGAGCATTTCCGAGATCCACTGGTGCAACACTCTTTCCAGTGGCACTTAAGGACACGCATCATTGGATATTTACAGTAGGAACATTTCTGTTTATTGCTTTAGAAATCAGTAATGAATTTTAAATAACAACTAAAATTCTGTAATTTAGACGGACTCGATTTAGCAATATTATAATGTGAAGGATGGGGACTAAGTCGTATGGCAATCCTAAAAATATCTCAGTGATGTGTGAGCCCATTTTAGTTTATCTTCTGTATGTATCTATCATGGTGAGATCTGAAATACTAAAATTAAAAAAGCTGAAAAAAAAACCGAGTAATCAGTTTATATAGATTTTTCCCCATTCCTTACTTAAAATGGCTAATCAAATTTTTTCTCACTGGGTAGATACATCAGTGGAGATGATTGATGTTCTCACTATCTATCCATTTCTTGTATTGCACTTGATGAAACTAATTGCAGGCTGATCCCTAATGAATCCCAGCTCAAAATGTTCCTTTCCGACCTTTCAATTTTCAGTTAAATAGCCTCTGGCAGATTACCTTTTCATGTATTTTTGGCAATGTTGCTACACATTATTCAATTCAAGGAAGTTGAAGTGAATTCTCTCCTTTCTTAAATACAGAATCTTGTAAATTTATTTACAGCCTTCCAATAATGCTACATATTGTTGAATTCAAAATGATGTACTGTATACTGTATATATTTTTTAATTCAATATTTTAATCAAAACATGAGTGCTCAAACTGAGCACTTTCATGGGTGGAAGAAGGTAAATTTCAGCAAAAACTACAAAGAAAAATCTAAAACTAAAAAATGGTGAGCATATAAATATTCACATGTCATTGAACTAATAATTTAAAGATGTATCTTTATAATTATAATTCTGAGTCATTCTAGATATTTTTCTATCCTCTTTGCATACTACTGTAGTTTGTTGGTGTAATTTTTTGTCCATGTTTTATCAGCACAAACTGTACTAGATCTCAGGACACCAATGAAACACATCAGTGATCTCTGTCTATTGATACTGTGTGGTACCAATACATCATATCCGACATTAACTAACATATAACATTAAGATAACAAGTAAAACTACATGCTTATAGTGGAATGGGGTGTTCAATGGACAATTGACACTCTAACTTAGTTTAATGCACACTTTTCATTGTTATTTTATTGTACTCTGGATGTAGCAAAACTTGTGCTTCTTGTAAGAAGGCAGTGGTTGGCTAAAATATCCTAGTAAACATCAGAAACTGTTTTTTATTTCTAAATATGACACAAGGACTGAAATAAAAATGATCCAAAAGCAGATCATTCAATTTTTACTTTCCACTAAAGAGATTAGATTCTTTGAGCTTCATCTTTCTGTGCTAATCTTATGGCAGACACTGTCCAAGGAATCAATGTGAATTTCATACAGCTACACCATGTTGTCTATTTTCACTTGGGAACCAATTAGTTTGTATTTGCCAAAATTCTGTCTTTTATTTTATGTTGCCATGGAACTTTGCCACACAAATACCAGATTCGTGAGGTCAACCCTGAATATGTTCTTAGTAGAGCTTTTATATCCTAATGATGCCGGAGTCTTTTGACAGTTCCTGATTGTTGTCCCACTAGCCTTGAACTTCTTGATAGATAACACAGTCGAAACTGGGATATCCTGTCAATTATTTAATAGCTGGCACTTGTGGTTAATAATCTTTTATCTTAGATCTTTGGACAATTCAAAGTTTCCCCATAGTATCAAATATTTTGTTTTTGTGTTCAGTCACATGCAGTGGGAATGACAAACATACAAATACCTGGAGATCAGGGTCTCTGTACTACCATTTCCTCTTTGCTAACCCATCTGCTTCCTTCCTCAATTGATCAGACCTGGAGAAGGAGCATTCTTTTGAATCACTAAACCATCACCCAAGACACTTACAGCTTTTTACTGAAGAGGGGACACGTTCTTTCCTCACCTATTGTATAGAGTAAATCTCAATCTCTCAATGTTTTTTTTCCTCTAATGACATAAAGACATCCATATTACATCAAGGTCAATCATCATTGTTTTTTTTCTCAATTTGAAAACTCCTGTGTTTTGGTCTATGGCTCCCACTGAAAATTGAACACGTGTGCATACATCAACAGGATATTTATAGGTTATACAATTTTCTCCAACTCTTGTACCATATCACAGAAACAAACAATACATTTAAAACATGGGCTTTGATATTAGATATTTTTTTCAGATTTTTAAACCGGCACATAGCAATAACAAATTATGGCATTTGGATTAAAGAATACACAATGTTGAATTATCTTCCTAAAAATAATATTTGAGCATTTGATTTTGTAACCATGACTTTAATTAATATAGAAATATAAACAAGAGATGTTAAGGAAAATTCAGAGCTGCTCAAAAAGAGTCAATATTGCAGATCACGCACACAAGCCCAAGCTTAAACTTAAGAACAAGAATGTTTACAAACAAGAGGAGACAATGGCCCATCTAGCCCCTCTGATCATCAGTAGTTAATTAATCCAAGGATCGCATCCAGCCATTTCTTAAATGAAACATGAAAATACACATCTGTAATATAATATATAGTATATTAGCCATTCAAAAAAATAATTAAAATACAAATCGCTCATGGTAAAAATTAACCAGAAGATGGCAGCAGTCAAAAGTAATATGCACAATTATTGGTATGTTGGTAATTCCATTAACACTGAAACTTTGTCAAATATAGATATGTTCTTTAGTAGTATAATTATTATGCACAAGGTTTGTTCTATTGTTATTCTTATGTGGAATAGGAACATGAGTTATACCAAGATAATGACTTTCATCACTTACAGTACCTGCTGATAAAACTGAAAAGGTGTTTAGAATATTGTGAAATAGTTACCTGTCATTAAAATTATTTAGTAACTTGTATTCAAAGACAATAAGAAATCTATTTTGAATGTTTGGAAACCAGAAATTAATACTGCAAAAATGATTTATTACTAATGATCTGACTGAAACCAATTATGGTATATTGGTTGATAACTAGAACACATACATGTACAGGTACAGTACATGTCAGTGAGCTCTCACAACAGCTTGCAACTATTTGTTTGAATATGCTGAAATTAGAACTGTCATCCGGTCTTAAAAAAAAAAAACTAATTTTGGAAATATTGTGACAGGCAATACACAGAATTGAGAAAAGCCAGAACCTTTTAACTGTTTTTGCATTTGTCACAATCCTGGAATTGGAAAAAAATACAATGAAAAAAAGAAACAAAAATACTCTTAAGGTGAATTGCTTTCATGTTTGTTTATATCCTTCTTTTATTTTATGTGGGATTACCAAGCTTTAAAAGATATAACGGGAAAAATGACACATTCAGGTGGGCCTCCCTGGACTGACATGGTTATGTTATAGTTGGAATAAATTCATAGGCACAGCATGTCATCTCATTATACCTGTGCTGTCATCTCCTCACTAGCTGTCTGTAGCTGATAGTTACAGTATGTATTGTCTCTCTCATGCTTCAGTGTCCATTTCTAGATCACTGACCATTATCAAGCAGAAGACAATGATGACAGGGAATATATGTGCTTTTCTTCTGTTCTGGAAAAAAAAGCTTCTTCTGTTAATATAAAGCTTGGTGTGGAAGATTTGTATTGAAACAATGTGTAAATTGGAAGCAAAAATAATTTAACATAAAAGTATTGCTACATGAAAACAATTACAAATGATGAAAAACAGTTTAAACATTACATTTAATGTAGTTCAGGTGGGTAGCTGCATCAGCATGCGTAGGCTGCAAAGGAAATTAGTTTCTGTCCTTTACATAATGCCTTGAATGTCACTAGAAGCAAAGAAGAGGGCCATTGGCATGCTGCAGGCAGGCATGTCATGTGCCAGCGTTGCCAGATACTATGGAGTGAGCTGCTCCACTGTGTCACAACTGCAGAGAAGGTTTCAGCAGACCGGCAGGTCAGATGACCGTCCAAGATCCGGTCATCCTCGAGTGACCACATCAGAGCAGGACGGACAAATCAGACTGGTCCATCTGAGAGATCTTTTCAGATCTGCCACCCGTACTGCGGCTGAAACTGCGGGCAGACATACTGTAATGTCCACATCAGTGACAGGACAGTGAGGCTCCATCCTGCTGGTCTTAGAGCAAGGCGACCTGTCACAGGCCCTCTGCTCAAACCTTCTAGATGTCACACCCGACTGGCTTGGGCCAGACAGAGGCTGCGATGGACTCTTCAGCAGTGGCATCAGGTCCTCTTCACGGATGAGTCACTCTTCAGCCTGTTCCACACAGACGAGAGGGCCAGAGTGTGGAGGAGGTGGTGTTGTGTTTCTTTTTTTGCATCAGTATATGTAATATGTAAAGGCTGTCAAAAACTGAAAAATATAACCCTACAAAATAGCCATGATATCATGAAAAAGAGCTAAACATGACTCGTGACTCAATTCAGAAACTGACAGATATCTCAAATTTGGATCAACATTATGGACTAATTATTTTGCACCCAAGACACACCTCTACTGTATGTGCATGCAGGCACTATAAATAAATTCCTATTTTTGTAGAGTTTTGTAAGTTGTGTGTAAAATAATTCACCCAAATATAGCTCCTAATTCAGTGTGACTTGAGAATGCAATATAAAACCATGTTTTAAGAAACAGTAATTGATTCCCTTTATGATCTTCATACCACAATCAGTGGTAATGAAAATATAATAATTATATTTAGTATACATTAAAATTTGTTCAAATAAAAATTAAAAAGTAATTTCCATGGACAACATCAGTGCACTACAGATGGCATCATCAATTCACTACACCAGATGATGCACACAACTCTTGAAAAACAAAAATGGTTGGTACTGTATGTGGTGCAGATTCTATAATACCAAACAAAAAAAAAATATAATGTATATACTGTATACAGTAATTTGAATACAAATGCCTTCTTAAGTTTAGGTATTTAACAATGTCTTTGTTAGTTTTATTGCTGTATTTCTTTTTTTGTTTTGGGGTCAGTTACGTAACTTACCATTGTGGATTATGTAAGTTGGTAACATTAATTTTTTATTTTGACTCTTTGATGCTAGTATAATTGGACATTTACATGTTTTGTGATTCATCTGAGAGGCACAGATACAATATAACATACGATTAGCTCAGTGCAGTTATGTGGAACACAGGTTTGTCAGTTACATAAAGATGAAGTACATACCAATAAGGTACCAACATCTAAAATGGGGTTGAGTTTTCCTTTAATGCTTAGTATTGTGAGTCAATGAAGAGCTAAAATAAGTTTTCTGCTTACTAATATTCCTATCATTAGGATTGTGCTTGGATTTTGCTTTATATTGCACATCATGACCTTAAACTTCCTGCATTTTGAGACCACAGTTTTGGAGAAGACATTTGATTGGGAACCCCATTTAAGGATTTAACCATTGTACTGAGACACAATAGATAAAGACTACATACTGTACATCTTTTTTAAAACGTGGATCCTAGCAATGAGAAATCACAGTACAGAAAGTCAAAGGACAACTACAATGTCCGTATATTTTTGTGAGGATTATGCTTTAAGTGGAAATGTTATCAACCGGCAATCAGAAAACAATACTCATTACCATGTTTGTTAATCATTGTTTATAGTTGTGTATCTAGTAACTATTCAGCCCTCAGTTATTGTCCAGTACATTTAACTATTTTAAAGACACTGATCCTTGTGCACACATTAACTGAAAAATAAGTAATGCTCAGACATGAATAAAACTGAACGTGCTTCAAACTCAGAAATGAGCCTAAAAGGGTGAGATGAACCACAAACAATTTGTAATCCTGATTAGTGTTCACCCTTTTACCTGCTACAATTAAAGAGTTTATATAAAAGTTAGCTTTATTCTTAAATGAACATTTTTGTAAACTGTGTAAAATCTCATAAGAACACTGCAATACATTATGCTTTACATGTTAAGTGTATAGGTGGCGCAGTGATTAGCATTGCTACTTCACAATGCTAGGGCTCTGGGTACAGCTCTGGAACCGGGGCTTTATATACATGCAATGTGTATGTGTATGGGTGGAGCAGTGGCTCTGTGGCTAAGGATCTGCGCCTGTGGCTGGAAGGTTGTTGGTTCAAATCCTGTAGCTGGCACAGGAATCCTACTCCATTGGGCCCCTGAGCAAGGCCCTTAACCCCAGCTGCTACAGGGGTGCTGTACAATGGCAGACTGTGCGCTCTGACCCCGAGCTTCTCTCCCTGTCTGTGTCTCATGGAGAAAAGCTGGGGTATACAAAAAGATGAATTCCTAATGCAAGAAATTGTATAGGGCTAATAAAGAAACATTATCATTATTATCTTCCTGTATTCACATGTATTTCCTCCATTCCAAAGACTTTCTGTCATGGTCATCATCCCTCCTCTAGAGGGCACTCCTACCTTTTTTGTATCGTTTTTTTTACTTTCAACTGTGTCTCATCCCCTTTTTGTTATTTAAGCCCGGTGTCTCCGTAGTCCTGGGCTCAGCATTAGAAGACGGACATCGGACGGCCCGCCTATCACCGGGCTCTGGAGAAGCCCGAGGGTATAGACCTTATCCCCAGGGCTTGGACCTTCTAGTGCCATCATGTTTTTATCTCCATGTTCCTGGTCCTAGTTCCCTGTTTCCTGGTTTTAATCATCTGTGTCTTGGGTGGATCTCCCGGATCTTGATTATGGACTGCGCCCTGACTACCCCTTTTGGACTTACCTGGATTTGGTTGCCTGTGCTTTTCCCCCCGTGCATCAGATCACTACATTCATGGTTCCCTCTCTTTCAACCCGACCTAACCCTGCTGTGTCTTCCCCTAATATCCTTCTTCAGACTCTCCCCTGGATTATACCGTCATGCATAGGGTCTTACCAACACACTTCACAGGAGACTGACCCAGCTCCCGTGAGTCTTTCTGGCAGATTAATTGGCTTCTTGGAAAACTGGCCCTAGGTGTGAGTGTGTGCATGTCTGCTATTGTGTCCGTGAGTACTCTGCGATGGACCGGTGTCCCATCCAGGGTGTATCCTGCTTTGCTCCCGTTGTTTGCCGGGATAGGCTTTACCCTGGTACCCTGAATTGGATAATGTGGTTAGAATATGGATATATTTTTGGCTTAGTCAATGGTAATTTCTCTTGAGAGGCCCTTCCTTTAAAATTCATATAAATATACTGCAAATGAAGTAAAGCACATCATTGGTTGGTTATTAATAGCATTTGTGAAAATAAGGTGACTGCAGGGGAAGATACAGAGGCACCAGAAGTGCTTTCAACTGCTATCAACTTCTGCCGGGGCAGGAGTTTTTTTAGTAGGTTGTATATGTAGCTAATAATTTTATCCAAGGCTACTTAGATTAAAAACACTGAACTGTAAAATTAAAGGTTTTCCCCACCCCAGTTTCAATATGCATAATAACTGCCATCTACTGTAGGATTTTAGAAATTCAATGGGTAAATTCCATTCATAAATAATTGATCAGTAATCTATTTTGCATGAATACACTTTACAAGTTTTAATATATAATATACAGTATATTTGAAATTTTGTATTTCATGTGGTGCACAATTTTAACACCCTGTAAATGTATTGCTATTTGCAGATTGAGTGACATATTCAGAATACGTTTGGGAACTTGAAATACCTCCAAGCAGAATTCATACTTTGATAATATTGCTTTATGCCATGACCATTTTTGCATCGTCTGTTACCATGCCCCTCCTGAGAAGTGGTTCTTGGGCTTGGTGCATAAATAATACTAAATGACACAAGTCTCCTTTTAGAAGTCAAGAGTAGTTTTATCACTGAGCTAAGGTGGATGGGAGGCTCAACAAAATCTCTTCAAAGGAATTTTAGAAAAGCAAGAACAGTAGAGCAGCTCCAAACTTAACAGCAACTTAAGTTTCCCAGGAAGGTAACAAAGCAGGCATAATACACCATCTACTCCATCAAAGATCTGCAAGATAATGAACAAAATGTAATGGGTGTCAGCCTTTTATTTTTGGAAGCTTCTCCTCCCTTGTAACCACTGATGGGCTCTTAAAAGCATGTTATTTTTACATAATATACACAGAACAACACTTCTGCCCTCACAACTGCCCAGAGATAGGTAGGTATAAACTATCTGCAGCTTAAACATGTTAAGCAAAACAAACATTCCTACTCTAATTACTGTACGTAAGTACATTTTATTTCATTTTCCTGGATTGCTGCTGCAATGGACAATCCAAATCTGCTGTGACAGGTAAGTGCACAGCATTTCTACATTCTTGAAGGCCTGCAGATGCATCCCATTACACTGTTTTTTGTTTAATTGGTATTGTACATTATACAATTGGAACAAAATAATTTGCACAAACTTTGAAAAACATTTAGTCCCTGAAAAATCTCACATGCACAATCTACAAAATAGTAAATATTTTTACTAATGATTGAAACTTCAGTATAAGTAATGTTACATTCTACATTATATATAAATAGGTTTATACTGGATAGAAAGAAAATTATGAGATCCAGTAATACTCCGGTTGTTTCATGGTATTGGTGAGCGCAAAAAAAATCAGACTTTTGTAAGTTCAAATACTAGGAAAATATCCAATCAAGGTAATTACTTCTGATTGTATTACTTTAATGTCACAAATGGGGCAAAAGATAACAGAATGATAAACAGCAAAATCAGACTGACATATTGTATATGTCCAGAGAGATGATTTATGCAGTTGTGTGTTCAGTAGTATACTTTGACGTCTCACATTAATTTTATCTGCATACTGTATACAATAAGAAACTGATGTATTGCCTGTCTTTCTACATTACATATGAATATGTTAAGATATCTCTAGATTGCTGAAAAATAAAATTGGCAGTTATATTTTTTGTTTCACACAACATTTTGCTTTCATTGTATAAAGGTTTCAAAAGTACCTTTTTGTACAGTACTTATTTGCATTCACAGCAAATGTAAGAAAGGGCAAGACAAATTCAAAATTTGGATTTCATCAGTGGTTGAGTTTGAATACAATACCAAGATTTCCATTACTATAAATAAAATATTTATTATTAATCATTATTTAGTTATGATTGTGGACTGTACACAAGGCTGGCGTTTACAGTATTATAAGGATACATTTAGTGCATGCCAAAAGATTTTTGTTTTACAAATAAATTATCAACACAAATTACACTCATTACTAAAGTCTTATGTTGAATATACATTTTCAAAGCAATCTCTGTGCCAAAAGAAGATAAGGATAGGTACAAATCCTACTGTTAAATCTTTAATCAAAAGTAGTTTATCCCCTATTTTAGGTTAAACAAAGGTGTGCAAAGTGCATCATAGATCAAACTAAGTTGTGGAACATATGTTTTTCTTCTCTGTTCTCAATGCCTGTTTTCTTAGTAAAGTAATGATTATTTCAGTTTATGGCATTTTTTACTTGCATTGTACACCTGCAGTTGTAATGACAACTTCTTGTGATCACTCACTGGGGGCATCTGACATTGTTTTCTGATATACTGTAAGGGTTTTTATAGTTGGTTGCCTACAAATCAATCTTTCCACCACACTGCATTAAATAAATACATATATAATATATACATAAATAATAGATTATATAGACTTTCATTAATACTGTACATATATCTTATCAGCTCTCTGTAGTTCTATACTCCATTTATTTTAATTTAGAATTAACTCAATGAACTGAATGGCCATGTTTTAATTGTAACCACTTACACTTTTAACTCTTACTTTGGAATGGAGCCTTCACAAAACGTTTTTCTGATGGTTTGCAAGATTTTATGTAAATTAACAGTATTTTTTAAATCAGATCTAATTTTTCTTCATTTTTAGCAGGTCTGTTTTACTGCATTTGCTTTCTCATTCAGAGGGAAAATAAAACTTCTGTGAGCTTACTGTTAGGTTTAATGATTAATCAGTCTATCTTCATTCAATATCTACAGGCTAAGGACAGAGTAATAAACTATGGCTCAATATATGGCATTTGTAATGGTGTAGTACAGTAGTAAACTGTTTACCGGAGATGGGGTTGTTTTTAGTTGATTAGGAAAGCTCCAATTTAATTGTGTTAATTTCTCAAATGAATAAGTAAAGGTTAATTACACACTTAAAAGTTGAAAGGAAAAACAATGTTTCAGCTTTTGATCCTTGTTCAGCCTTCTTCTTTGTGCTTTTCAGATAGGAATCTTTTCTTATTCCTTTGTAGCCAACGCAAACTGACGCAGATGCCCACTTGAACCTTTTTGAAAATGCATCTATGAATATTTAATCAATGTCAATATCCAAATTTAAATACTTTAATTTTCTTTTGTCTGTTTTATTTTTTATTTTTTTTTACATATTTATGTACAGAAATGCTACGGTAACCTTCTTCTTATCAGTTAGAAATTGTTTTTAAAGGTGGGTGGCTGCGTAGAATTTCAACATTCCAAAGATTTGCATTGTGATTAGGAAAGCAATTATCTCAGGGCTATGGATGCTGTCACAGAAACTGTAAATTTGGGTGTTTACTGCAAAATCCCAAAGTAAGCAGAGAAAGTATTTGAAATGCTGTGCAAAAGAGATGTGGTATTTTGAATTCCCAGAAGATAGAAATCAATAGCAGGAGCATGATGTGTGACAGAAAGAAAGTACAACACCTGACCATGTTTGTTACTGCACCCTACTTGTCTTCATTTGCTAGTGAAGCATTCTCAGAATACTATCTGTGTCAGTTTTACTTCTTGCTACCATGATTAATCCATGAAATTGTGAAGGTATCAAAATATTAATTAAATGTTATCTAGCTAATACATTAAATTCCTTCTTAATTCGTAATCCCTGAGGTTTTTACATTTGATGAATTTGCTGTTACTGTAATATAATTGCAGTTCTGTTTTGATATGTCAGTAAAATAAATATTACATCAATTTAAATAAAACAAGGTTATCTTTTGAAAGTATGCATTTGAGTTATATGTGCTGTTAAATTTCTCAAATCTCCAAGTGATTGTTCTTCCTTTCAGTTGTACTCTTCATTTCAACACTCTATTAAATATTTGTATAATAATATAATATCATATAATAATCTTTATTTCATTTTGGGAAGGGTACACCCTGTGTATCTTAGCTTTGGATTCGGGGGTTCAGACACACCCCATGCAATAAAAACCTATATTAGGTAGAAACATAGGACGTACCTGTATGTTTCCACCAGCTTTATACACCACGATTGTGCCAAGGTCATCCACTTGTCTTTGCAAACTTCATCAGAAGATTGAGGACTGCTGTTCGACAGTGATTTTTAAGTCCTGTCCCATATTTGCTATTGGATTCAGTTTTGTGAAGAAAGTTTTTTTTTAGTGCCAAACAAAAATCATAGATCGTCCAAATGTCTCTCTTTGTAACCTTTCTCATGTTCTTAAATAATTAAACTGTAAAACGATTATTGACAAAAAAGAGGCAAGTGATGAGCTAATTAGAAAACAGACCTGACAAGTACCATCTTTAGCCCATTCTTTCTAAAATGACAAATAACACAATTTTAATTACAGGTATGTGCCATTCATTATTTGACCGGTGCAGATCATGGTGTTTATGGTTTTGTCCATGAACTGCAGGAGCAAAAGGTAGGGTAAGACTGATGCTAGTACTGTAATTAAGCAGGGAAAACTGACTTCAAATGGTATGGCAAATTCTTAGTAGAGGATACTACAGACTCTGGCTGTCTTTTCTAATCCCACGTGGGAGCTACTTCAAAGTGTTTTATATTACATTGTCAAGAAAACATCGGTAAACGAAAGGAAACACTGAAGATAAGAGCAACAAAATAAGTTTTTACTGCAATCACAATTTCTAAAGTGGTGGTAGCACATGTGCCTTAGGCTGCAGATTGAAAAATGTATCACATTCATACGGAAACTGGTAGAGTTCACTACTGTAGGATAGGAGTGACTGGCTCAGCAAAAAAGGTCCCTCAAGCACCACAGTATATGTCAAAAGGAAGCAAAGAATATTGCAGAATGTAAACTATAATTAAGATACCAGTTTGCCAAATAGTGTTCTAGTGATAACCTGCAGAAACATGGAAAAATCACAAAACAGACTACAATGCTATTTCTGAGCAGTAACAACAGCAAAAAAAAAGACTACATCTGTGAAAGAGAATAGAAATGCTACGCTGTTTGGAAACATAATTATCTTGTTAGATGTATTGTTTGTAATATGAGTGAATTTGCGTGATGTAGGATTTCCATTATGAGTGAAGACGTAAACATACATGAGATTTGGACAATATTTTGAGAAAGTGAAGTAATATTGGATTTAAGTATTTCTAATAGAACAGATATTTCTCTCCACAGAAGGATTGAAGTGATTTTTAATTTAACCAAAGGAGAATATAAAACACAACCTAGAATTGGACAAAATGCCGGTGATAGTGCTATCCACCACTAGGTGGCAGCCAGGATGGTTGTCACAAAAGGGCACTAGCATACGGTTTGATGTTATTTCGTACGTTTCTGTTGGCTAAATGATAACATATTTTATTTATATTGTAATGAATGGGGCATGGACAATGTTATTAACAGAAGAGGCTAAACAGTTTAAACCTAAATCTTAATTAACACTGTCCTGACACAACTGTGCCTTCAAAAGCAAATTTATGAAAGATAAATATTTATAAAACCAACTTGTCAGGTAATACCAGGTGAGGTCTTTAATCTTCTGGGAACAGTTTAGTGGTGGGGAAATTAATAAGGGGTACAGCAGTTACAGTAAGGGTACAAATTAATTACATAACACATTAATACACAGAACACATTAATCACAATATTTTACAACTTTTTACAACAGACTTGAGTACCCAGAATAGGAAACCCAATCTTCCACAGCTTCAACCTCTTTATCCTTATTGTGATTTATAAAGGGAAATAAGAAGACGATATTCTAAATTTATGCTAACAAGGAGATAACCTGAAATCCTTAACAAACATGCATCCCAAGCAAAAGTGACAAGTTCTGTCTTGGGGATTTAAAAAGGAAACAGCTCCACTAATGTGAATGCACACCACCTTTCTCTAAATATTGTAGAAGTCCTTTCTCTTTGACTGTACAGTACTTTTCCAATTCTCTGTACCTCACTAGTTCTGGTTCATCAAGTAGGGATCCAGTACTACAGCTACTGTAGATGTAACCCATTCAAGTCTCCTGTTCTATTCTGCTCTGTTGCTCTAATCCTATCTATATTAATTTTCTGTTTCTTATATTTTCTTATATTCTATCTCCCTAGGTGCACAAAATGATTGCATTACCAACATCTCTGGAAAATTCTAAAATATTTCAGTCTTATATTTGATCCAGTACGTGGACCCATGAGACTAGGCATTTATCTCGATAGCTACCAATTGCAGCTGTGTCAGTACCTTAGTGATACACTAAGTGATTCTACACATAATGGAGACTCAGTCTGGGTGAGGGCTCTTTATAAAGTAAATGTCTCTATGTTTTATACGCTCCGACACCTTCTGAAAAAAAATAAAGATAATTTACAGGCAGTAAATTTTGACTTCTTGCTTTGCAGTTTTAAAGCTGGAAATACTGTAGGGATTACTGATTAAAAAAATAGATTAACTAATTAGTTTTGCCATACTCACCTGTTTCGGAATTGTGCGTTTTGCACATCTCGGCTCACAGCTACGAACCCAGAGATTGCATTTAGGGGAGAATAAGGCAGACTCCTCTGACCCATCCACCCACCCTCAAGCCATTTGTCTTCTATCACATTACAGACAACACAGCCCTATACTGTGAGTACAGTGCCAATTTGAGGAGGAATACTGCAGATGTTGCTGAGTCACTGGAAATCCTAGTGACAATCTGCTTCGTACATTACACAGGCTCAGTCTGTGATGATAGAGTTCAACCTGCTCTTGGGGGAGAGTGCCCTTACTGGTTGAGACACTCAAGACGCTCCAGGATTGATTTTTCAATGCCCTTTCTGTCCACCTGTCTATTATTATATGTAATTACATCCACAAGCCTCAGAGCAATTGTAGTTGCAGTAGCTTGAAGTAAAACACTAAAGCAATATAATGTTAACTATAGTACAGTAGCTTTCAGCAATCACTTTTTGTTCTTTTCTCAAGGAATAGACAACAAAGGTAGAAATGTTAGAATCAAGAGGTTTCAGGTGCGTTCCCTTTGTCAGCTTATGCCTTATCCGACACTGGGAGCCTGGACACCAGCTTTCATAATATCAGTGTATTATCAGAATCAACTATTAAACAAATAAAAAAATAATAAAGTTAGAAGATATCAAACGAGACACAGAGATGTCACTTCGGACTGTATAAGTATTCTTTAAATTTGTTGGCACTATTTAAAAGAGCAGCAATGAACATTGTACAAAATGTGTGTGATAGTGTACAGTTATGCCACCACTGGTAGTCCCTTATTCTTTGGATTGCAAATCACATACAGTATCCAATATCTTTTTGTCGTTGATGAAGTTTGAGGGTTAGGAACTCTTGCAGTTTTGTTACCCCTAAACCCCTGAATTGTTTTTTTTTGTAAAACAAAACTACAAGGGTTCCTGAACCTTAACCCTTTTACAACTTTAATAAACAAAATTAAATTAGAAAGCTCAAAGCTCATTTTAATTTAATTTAATTTAATTTAATTTAAATATTTGTTGTTAAGTTGTATTTTTTTTCTTAAAGATTCCATTGATGTTCTGGGCAAAATAATACAAGATACAACTGTGAATGTGCCTTTTTAAGAAGTGTTTCTGGAGTTTTCTAACATAGGGTTAAAAGGCATCCTCTTGTGCAAATTTAGGTCGTATTTGTTCTTGTGAGGATCAGAAATAAGAACGATTTACAAAGTGCATTCTGACAAAGACTAAAATATCACAAACATTATTTATGTAAGACTTTTTCATCATTATTTGTTTATATATTATTCTAGTCTAAAGACATCAAAAGTGCTGGAAAGGGTTCAAAATCTTTGGGTCTGAACCTAAAGTGCAATTCAGAAATGTAATTGGTCTCATGACAAAACAATCCTTATTACCATGTCTTTGAACCAGTCAGCATGTATGAGGCAAAGATAGTTCAGATTAGGCTGATTTGAAAACTACAGAAGGGACTGAAAGGCCAGAGCAGGGATTAAAGCTTTTACAAATTCAGCAGCTGAGAGATGGTTTTAAAGCAGCCTTTATTTTCATTCAATCCAATAATCACATAGAAGGAATCAGCTTATCAACCCTCCTATCCCATTAGTTACAATAAAACATACTTAAGTTTTGTTTATGACACATAAGTCTCTTTTCATGGGCAACAGACTCAAAGTTGCACTGTATCCAGTATTTTCTCACCATAAACTTCAAACAGGTCTCTCCCCATCAGATGACAAAAAGACTTGTAAAATTCAATGAGCAGACGATCAATGCCTGGCATTTATTGTTAGTAAGACCCCCCAGAGCCACTGTGATTTCTTGAAAGCTCAGATCTTCCTTAAACCACTCATTCCCCTCTAACTGATTTCTGATCAGACCCTAGAGGAACTGATGTGCCCCCTGGATCTCTTCCACTGTCCCCACTGTGTGCAGCAAAGAAAGCTACAGCATGCCTCTGGATCACCTCAGGAAAGCCTTTGGATGGAAATTCTGCTAGATGTCCATCAAATCATGCTCTTCTGTACTGTTACAACAGTAACTGGTTCTTTCGCTGACCTGGATTGGGGTTCTGAGGCATCTCTATCTAATTGTTCATTTTCAGTGCAGTTAAAATACACAGCAAACAGAATTGTCTTCTTGGCATTTTATTGAGTTACAATTTTTAAAAAAGTCACCTTCTCACTTCCATTATTTGGAACAATGAAATCAATAAACATCAATGTCTTGCTGTTCCACTACACTTAAATCTTCTGTAACAGCCATCTAATCACATCAATGTGATCTGATCTCACACCTTAAATGTGGAACAATTTTTTAATAAATAAAATAGCTAAATACTAAAATATACTAAAACTTGGCCCATGGATAAGGGTTGCTATATCCTCACACTCATTAACCCAGACTACTGCATTAACTACACTCATCCCTTGCTATTACTTTGTCTAAATATGCATAGAAACTCTCTGTGTTATACCCTTCTTTCATCTGCTGCATACACTACATGAGCTGCCCATAAAGAAAGGCATCGGTACCAATGCTCCTTCACTGACTGACCTCTCCTCAGTTACATTAATCTCGGCATGACCTGGACTTAAGAAAATGGAAAAATTCAGTTGTATAAATTTTAAATTTACCATGTTTTCCTGTTCAGAAAATTAAACTCCACTGTTTCCTATTTGTCCTATATCCCCCTACTCCATCTCTTCCTCTGAATCCACCACTAATTTCTTACCAGCCCAATAAGAGACTGTATCTTTCACCTCATGCCACTCTGTCACTCAACCACACTCTCCACTGCCTATCCCAGTTCTGGAACCACTTTGTAACACAAAATTATTAATTCAGACTGTATTGTCTCAGTCACTACCTGCCATTCTCCCTCTCCAGTCCCTGAGACATTTCCTTCGTTTTCTGACCCTCACCATCCCAATTCCTAAATTAGATACTGGCTGCTTGACTCTTTGCTCTGGCAAGCACCTGCTTTTTCAACAGGCATCTCCTCTGTCAAAAGGCATTCTCTCTGTCCTCAACTTCCACAGTGGTGTTTTCTCCCTTAGACTGTATACTGCTTACAGTTCCTAACTTCATTTCACATTTAAAGCATTACATTTGTTCTGAGGTGGCAATATCATCATCTATGCTTCCATCCTCTTGAAAATTCAATGTGGTATTTAAATCACTGTTTATATTCATTCCACATCAAACATACCTGTCTCCTGGATGAAACAGCATGTTTCAATTTCAGAGACTTACAACCCAAAGGTTGTTAAATTCATTGACTAGCAGATCATTCTCGATAAATATGTTGATGTTTAACAGAATTATTTTTCCTTGATGGTACTGCAAGCAGCAAAACTGTACCCAGAGCACCATTGATTATATTTTACTACAGACCATATATTACCACACCACTCCACCTTTCCTGCCTTACCAACACATTTTTCCAAAAAGACAAGGGGGTCAGCCAAATTCATTGCTCCATGTCTCCTTGTTAAAGTTTTGAATGTAGTATGGTTTCAACACCAGGTGCATACATATAATACATATAAGCCTTCAAAAGTGTTGGATGATGATCACAGGCAGAAATGAAAGTACAAAAGTGAATTTAGACCAATAAGGACATTCTGTTATATCTTTAAGGCCATTTTTAATTTAATGATGAAAAAGAAACCGACTACTTAAGAGTGAGAAAAACGGGAACATCATTTAAAAATATTAACTCAAAAGCATAAATACAATTTTGTCTCACAATAAAACTGGACTTATGTTTTATACATATACTGTACTAGTTCATAAAAATACTAGTTTCTGAAAATGTATATTTTACATAGTTTTAAAAATCATTATTTTAATGACCTACATAAGTATTACTGCAGTCTAAGAAAATTGCATTTTTTCTCCCATAACTTAACAATTAAGAAGCAAATTATTCACTGTATAATAACACGAGCAAGATCAAAACAAGCATAATTTAGGTATGAACACTGCTTGGAGAATTTGACAGCATAATATTTAAGAACAGAAAATACTGTAACAGTGTACAGTTATCTCTTGTTGCTACCATTTCTTTTTTATGAAGGCCATTTATCATGGGGTAATAAGCAGCTGTCACTCACAGAATGATCGACAAAAGTTTACATAATGTTTAAATAAAAAAAAAAATCAGGCACATGCATAAGCAATAAATGCATGCATACATGAGAAGATTCTAAATATAGATTTACTCTATAAACAAACCAATATAAGAACATAATATGCTCCTGGTAAGGGTTAAACATCTCAAAGCAGTCATATAGATATAGATAGACATACAAAAAATAGATCATTGTTTTACCATGTACAGTAGCTCATTACTGACGAGGGAATTTGGCACTACTAGAATGTATTACACCTTGGTTGCCACGAGTGGGCACCCAAGTGCAACCGTGAAAACCCTGGTTTAAAAAAAAAGATAAGAAGGTAGTCTTAAACAGAGGTGTGAGATCAGTGTTTTAGAATGTCAACAGGTACATGGAGAAACAAATGAAAGAGGTTACTCAGCTCATATTGAAAAATGAACTATAGAAGAACAGGGGAAGCACTTACCCTTTAATAGTTTAATTCTTGTGATCTACTGTAGTTGACCGTAAATCATAACATAGCCATTATGTCATTGAATTAAAATAATATAGTGAAATGGTAACCCCAGTATAAATCATGTATAACCCCAGTATAAATCAACCCTTACCAATCATGGCCTCCTAATAATCCCCATCTATGAATTGGTTTCATTACTCTGCTCTCCTCCCCACTGATAGCTGGTGTGTGGGGAGCGTTCTGGTGCACTATGGCTGCCGTCGCATCATCCAGGTGGGGCTGCACATTGGTGGTGGTGGAGGGGAGTCCCCATTACCTGTAAAGTGCTTTGAGTGGAGTGTCCAGAAAAGCACTATATAAATGTAAGCAATTATTATTATTATTATTAAATAGTGCTTCTGTCATCTTAAGCCAGGTTGAAAGGAAGAAAGGGGAATCTACTGCAATCTAGAAATAAACTAAATAAAGGGACAATAAAGAAGGTTATATGTATTGTCAGTGGACACACTATTGTCCTTAGGGATCATCCACACACATAATAACTGCAGTTTAAACTTCTCCTAAAGAAAATATATATTTGCAAAACATTTTTACATCCATGAAGAAATCGTAGAAACAATATTGAAGACCCACTTCTTTGACAGACTCCCTTGGATTGAGAGGATTCAATGAGGACAGCTGCATCTGTAATCTGGCAACAAACATTTCTGGCAACACCCTATACAGAATCAGATTTTAAAGGGAAAGCTTTAACCCACTTAGGAAAGTAATACAGTATGTTGCTGTCTAAATGTATGTCCAAATCTGAGGAAGTGGTTCAGTTAAATCACTGCTTAGTAACCCCTTTTAAGATGACACCTATGAATGGAAATTAAGAATATTGACTACAGACACTGTACAATTTGTTTTATTGGCTCTTAATATAAACTTTAGTTAACAAAACAGATAGGACTTAATTCACATAACTTAAATATGTGTTAATGGCATTGAGACATACACGTATGTTGGAAAACATTTACTAGCATTAACATTTGTAACTTTCATAAAACAAATAAAATATTTTAACCATGCACTTCATTTATTTTTATCATACATGTTGAGCATAAAAAACACTCCATGCAGATTTTGGGGATTATAGTTGATCATTCATGAATTTAGGATCTCCTGGCACACCCTTCCACAGATAGTGTCCCCTACACTGGAAGGTACATGTTCTATGTACCTGCTAAGACCTATTGGCACCCAGTTTCCAACTATAAACACTAGTAAATTACTATTCTATAAAGATTACAAGAATTCAAACTAATCCAGGAATACAGTAAAAACTAGAAACATCTAGTCTTTGCTTAATACCATGCCTAACAATTCCTTCCAGTCTATATTATCTATTTCTGACTTCTTTAACCAAAACTGGACATACAGTTGGATGGCTGGCTGCTAATGTTAAACACCTGTGTGCTTTACCGCTCTCCCACCCTGAATTACAGGAAAATCCTATAGATGCACCTCTAAACCTGACTGCTGCTACTCCTGAGGAATTTCCCAATTTAGCACAGGGCCAATCATATGATCCCTTTTCTGCCTGTGGAATTCCATTCCACAGGAATCCAATTAGTCAATCAAGGCAGGTGTGTGCAACTTACTGCAGAGAAGGAAGAGGCTTTAAGAAAGTCTCGGCTTGCCCTGAGTGATTAAGTTGAAAGTTAAGCCTGGTGTAAATTAAGAAAGAAAAATGCAAAAATGAACCAATATGACCCAATTACCAAGAAAACAATACTTTCATGCCTGGATTTGGTACTATGTCAATGTGTTATTTCTCCATGCTTAATGTTTTCATAGCCAGCAAATGTTTAAATGATTAGCCATTACCTTCCAGAAAAGTCCATCAATGAGAGGACGCATTGATGTGTCTTTGCGATATCTCATATTGAGATTATGAGTCCCAGCACTTTGGCAAGATTGGAGGGGAGGTCAAAGTATTATGATTTAGTTAGTAGTGTCTAATCACCACAGAAGTTCACTTGTAGTGTTTGATGACAGCATGCGTCACAGATGTACAGTTTGTATTACTGTAATCCAACAGATTGCATGGTACTGGCCAGTAATTTTCACAGTAGACCCCCTGTTGATGACAAATGTTAATTCAAATAATGAATTTACCTATTTCATATCAGTACACCTGCTACAAAAAATATTTGAGAATTATATGATTAAGCATTGTCCTGATAATAACATTGTCAGTCTGTTGCTTTTATAAGCAATATGTTTCTTTCAATATTAATTACATCTATATATGTGTCTTTTACATATAACCTAAACTGTCTGATACACATTCTTTGTAAAAATAAGATCACTTTATTAGCTGTATACAATTTCTTGCATTTGGAATTTATCTTTTCACATACCCCAGCTCTCCATGAGAGACAGACAGGGAGTGAAGCTTGGGGTCAGAGCACAGGGCCAGCCATTTATACAGCACCACCAGAGCAGCTGGGGTTAAGGGCCTTGCTCAGGTGCCCCACGGAGTAGGATTTCTCTGCCAGTGTCAGGATTTGAGCCAGTAACTTTCTAGCCACAAGCACAGATCCTTAGCCACAAAGCCACCACTCCACTCCCATATTCTGTTCCATCGTCTGTTCTCATCTGAGATGGAGCATCCTTTATAGGAAATATTTTTATGTTGTATATAGGCCTGTGGTTTTTATTTAAAAAAAAAATATTTGTAATATCTGCTAAGCAGAGCTTATATCTTTGGGATACATTGTCTAATTTAAATTGGTCCTCAAAGTTCTTTGAGGGGATGAGCTTGATTAGCTTTGGACTGCAAGACAGACCAGATTCAGGGATTTGTAAATAATTTGTAGATAAGAGCTCATGTACCTTGTGTTTTGTGTTTAATTTTGTAATTATTGTCAATATATACTGTAGATGACTAGGTCTCCTAAATCATTTCTGTTTCTTTATTTTGAAACTACTGTAATGTGCCTAAAACAAGTCACCTGATCATACTTCATGTTTCTATGTAGTATATTCAAAATATAGTTTAATATGCAATATGGTGCTAATACTGTACAATACTTTGTACTGTACAGTGTGCTGACTAAGGTACCTTAGATTTATGGGCATGTCATAAAAAGGCAATACAGTAAAATATATATATATATATCACTGCTCATGCAGGTGCATGCATACATTTTTCAGGTATCTCATCCTGGGGTGTACTGTAGCTTACATTGTCAAAATACCACTACCTAAACTACACTGAATCAATAACTCCAAGCCATGAGGTATGTAGAGGTGACTATGTGAAGAAGCCACCATCCTGTCACAATTCAAGGCCAATGGTGTGACCTTGAGCCCAAATGGCTGTCTCCTAATTGGGAAAGTGATAAAAAGAGGCACAGCTGTTCTGTGTTAATCTTAGTAAAAATGAAACAAGTGTTCAGAAAGTATTGTAGCATGAGGTTATTTTTTCTCAGGCATGAAGAGAATCATTTTAATGTCCTTAACATTTTACATTGTGGATAATCCAAACTGAATTGAGAAATGAAGTGCACATCGAACATTTTAGAATCTTCTGTGTTTATACTTTAAGGCCCTGTGGCAGGTGATTGCACTCTGAGGTTATGGAGCAATGTGCAGTTTCGCAGTACAGTATATGTTTATTGTATATATTGTATTTATGATTATTAAGTTGCTCATATTTGACTTTGGCACACATGCTATGATAAATCTATGCAGTGATTGTTTAGATTTTATTATTAACATAAAACACCTAATTGTAATCACTCGATGACAAACTGATAACATTGTTCAGCTATTCACTTGGCCTGGTTCAAGAATAGTGAATGGCTGATCAGGATTACATGTTTACTGCGTATAATCTGAACTGAAATGAAATCTGAAAAGTTAAACAGAGTATGTGCTTCAGTAGATACACCTCCTGATCCCTAGAGACCACTGTATCCCTCAAGATCCTTATGAAGAACTTTAAGCTAGTATTCATAGAGCTCTATAATGAAGAACATATCAAGTCTTCTTTCTCAGAGCAGAACGTCCACCTGAATTGGTGCAGTACATACAGTATATAAAATGTCTTAGTTCTATAATGTCAATGCCGATTTTTGTTGTGTAAAAACAGTCCTAGTATGCACAACAGCTATTGTAAGTAGTGTGTTTTAAGTCTCAGCATGCGCCATTCTTTTGTCAAGACCTGAACCAAGCAAACAATTATCCACTGCAGACTGTACAGTAACTGTTCCCACAGGGTAACTGTACAGTACTTGTGTTGTGTAGTAAAAAATAAAGAAAAGCTGTAAAAATAAAGCTGCATTTAGGTAGAAATGAGCACAATATGAGTGATAGGTCTTACTCATCTGTGTTTGCATACCAGTGGTAAAAACATCGAAACAAAACAATACGATGTATGAGCAAATACAAGGGAGGGAACTCAAAAACTGATTTCAGTGCATGTAATACTTTTCAGAACCCCTACGCCAATCTTCATGACCACTGTGCTTTAAGGTTGTCTCTACTACGCTGCACTTTAATTGATGTGCATTGGCTGATTCTGAAGACAGACAGGTAAAGCAACAGAAAGCATGGAAAATGAAGTTTAAAAGCTTTTATTTTATTTGGCTTTGCACTACATTAAGGTTTCTGAATTATTTGGGTTTTTTTAAAAAAATGCTTATTTAATATTTCTTTATCCACAGCATTTCCTTTCACTGCTCACAGTGATATAATGAGTAGGAACTCTTAAATGTTTATGGTGGTGCAATAAATAATCTCCTCCCAGCATTATGACTGTTTAGTGCTGAAGGAGTTGCCTGTCTCTACGCTAAGTGGAAAGCTGCCTGGGCTGGTGTCTCTTAGCGTGGATTACAACAGTTCAAATATATAATAGGTTTTATATTTTATAGCACTCTTAATTTATACAACAGCACAAAGTTCTTCACAAGAATAAAAAACGTCAAACAAGCAGCAATAAAGCAGAGTGCCTTGCTCAATACAAATAATGTTCTTTAAAACCAATTTTTATTTCTGTAATTTATTTATTAAATAAAAATAGCTTGATTGTACATTCGATATAAAAAAAATAGCACAACCTACTGACTGGATTTTCACAGACCTTACCAAAGCTTTTATTAAAATTTAGATAAAAAAAACATAAAGCCAACCAAATGCTATCTTTACCTGTGTTGAAATGATGACACAATTGTCAACAGAACTGTGCACAATTGCATAGCTCTAGAAATTGAACATGTAGGACCCAAAGAATTTAGATAACAGTCAAAGATAGATCCACTTAGTTATCTATTTTTAAAATAAGGGTTAAATCACATCTTTTCTTTCAAAAATACAACTTAATTTATTAGATCAGAATACAAACTAAATTGATCGAATTAAATTGTTGAATACATTTTGTCTGAAATAGCCCTTTACAAATATACATTTATTTTGCCTAACTTAATTTAGAATCACCCTTTTCTTCTGTATTTGTTCAGCTTCAATGAAATCAACACTGCATTAATGTTCATATCTACAATGTCTTTCCATTTCACAGCTGTTTGAATTGTAAGAATTTGCCAAAGTTCTTAGGGATTTATTTAGTATTTACACAATACTGCAAGGTTTCTGGTCACACTTAATCAAATAGAATAGTTAGCCTTTGTGTTTTTCAAGTTCAAGTTCAGGTTTATTGTCATTATACTCATATACAGGTATATGGTATAATGAAATGCTATTTAGCTACAGTAGCTCTCAGACGATACGTAGTACAAAAAACAACAATACAACTGTATAAGAAAAGAAAGACAGAGACAACAGGCAGTGTGTAAAACAACAACAGGAAGTGTGCAAAACAACAACAGGTAACAGGTAATGTGCAAAACAACATCAGATGTGCATACATCAACAGAATGAAATAAAGGATAGAAAATTATGGGGAGTGAGTTTCTTGTGAGGTGAGGTAGATTTTAATGTATATTTGAGTTTTTGGTAAGAGAGAAAACACTGTGAGGTTCATATCGTAGGTGAGAGAGGCTGGAATTTTAATAGTTTGGTAGTGCAGGGGTATAAACTGTCTCTGAGTCTGGTAGTCTGGGCCTGAATGCTCCGGTACCGTTTTCCAGATGGTAGAGGGTCATACAGTCTGAAGCTGGGGTGTGTGGGGTCTTTGATGATGCTTAGAGCTTTCCTCAAGCACCATCTGTAGCATTAACATTAATTTTAAATAATTTTTAGCATTAACATTTACTTTACTTTAGTAACAGCCATGCTGTGGACATAACATACCATTTATAGTGGAATATAGGCTACTCATTGCATAAACATGCTTTATTTTATGTGTATTATACTGTATATTAAAAATTAGATTTGTATCTAACATAAACTCTTAATAACCAAATTGGACTAATCATTCATGTCAATAAAAATAAATATATTTAATACATTTTGCCCTACTGTTAGAGAATGCTGCAAACAGTGGGTTTGGCCACCTCTAGCAATAGCTTTACCTCAAACATTTAACAGGATTAATTCCACTAGATATCCAAAGATGTCTTTTGCAATATGAGCTATGGGTAACAATTCTGGAGATTCTGGTGGTCAGGTTAATGTTTTCTGTTGTTGTTTTTTTATCTACCCGCTACTATCTTATTAAGCAGCTTGGGTGTTGCCATCAGTTATGCACAGTACTTAATAAAGAGTACAAGATAACCCTTGTGACCCTTGAAGATTGGAGGTGAAGACTTTTGCTGTAGGTAGAAAGGTAATGGTTTATAAAATTGCTGGGAGCTTTTGCAACATTTTACAAGGTCACATATAGATATATGGTCACATATATCTATTTAAAATGTAATTACTAATTCCTCACAGGATTATATTTTGTTAATGGGCTTGTTTTTTGGTTTGGCTTCCTTATGTATTTCAGTTTTTTGGTGGAATATTGGAACATATTGTTACATATTGAATAAATCATCTAGTTTTCCAAGTTAAAGTAGCAAGGAAGGCAAGAAAGACCAGTAATGGGTTTGGGACTTTATTGTTTTTGAGTTGTCTTCAACATTTCTTTGAAAATCTAGGGTATTATTTTAAAGTTGAAAGATTATGAAATATGATGGAAGGATTATTAGATGCTGCCTCATGTTCGAAGTTGGTGTATAAATAAACCTTGGGTGATTTAGATTTGTTTCTCTGGGATCTCAGCAATTTCGAATTAGATGGAATGAGAGAAACATCAACCTTTGAGCTTGTAAAATGCTGTTTTAAAATAGCTACTGTACATTATAACTGAGGTGTAAATATACACAAATGTTAACAGAACAAATGTTAACATCTTAATAATCTCTTAATGTTTGCAAAAAATACAGTATAATAAAGGAAGTATGTGGTTGTTTACCTTGCCTAGCTTTGAAGACAGGGGTTTAAAAAAATACAATGTCAAACTGATTAATAAATCAAGCATGTGGATTTTGATCACAGCTATATTGGTGAAATATTAATTAATATGTGTACTGTGGATAGAAAAGAGAAAATGATGTAATTTTAGTAATAAAGTATTAATTGTGATACATCGTTCAGTGGTACCACAAAAATAGTTTTATATTAACAATATTATAAAAATATTCAGAAATAAGAACCACAAACCTAGGATTTTATTGAATTATACAAATAAAAAAAACATATGACCATAAACGTATTTAATGAGACATTACATGCTTATTCAGCCTTCAATTTAAAATTTTCCCTAAATGTACCTTCCCAAGTTTATAATAAGTTTGTTAAATACATAATATAGCAAATAATGAGAACATTTTACAGAAGAATAGTAAATGCTTGTGAATTTTTTATGGTTATTTTATCTTTCAAATGTAATTATATCACACCATAAAATCTAAAACAATAATTTTAGTCTATCAATTAATTCCTTCAGGGATATATAATATATACTTCAAATATATAATTACCCAAAGCAGAGTTACAAGATTTTATTATTTAAATCGGTGCGGTTTCTAGTGTGTGTCCTAAATAACTTACTCATTAAAGTACATTAAGTTTGAAAAAGCTATTTATATTATCTAATCTTCAACACCTGTGTACTTTTTTCTTATTAATTAATCCAGTCTTTCATGCTGTGAGAAAAAGTAATACATAATTAGAAAAAAAAACATGTTGTTGTTCCAAGGTACAGTTTTAAGATTTCCTTAATGATAAAAAAAAACATTTTTGTGAGACCTGTGTAATGGAAGCCGGGAGCTAGCCATGGAGAGAGACCAGCGAGGCGGTAGGACAGTTTGAGTAGCGGTACGAACGGAGCGAACGAGAGGGTTCGTCGGGGCTCAAGGTATTGGTTTGAGTCAGAGTGAGACATAAGACATAAGTGAACATAAGGTAGCAGACGTGGGGCGACCTGGTGAGTCGAGCCTCTCAACAACCGATCCCAATGCCGAGCGAGGAGGAAGGAGAGACCCGGAAATATATAGCCCCAGACACGAGACACACCGGAAGTACAAGGAAAGCACAGGGAAACTAAGAACAGGACAGAGCAGGAGCACCCCAGGGGTGGCTCCTGACACCCAAAAAATATATAAGTTGCACAGCATTGGGGGGAGGAAAAACCTCATTTAACTGAAAGGAAACCTCTGGGAGTCCACGGCTGAGAGCTACGCCCTCCTCCGGGGTAAAAAACCTTTATTGGGTGGAGGGGGGGGGTAAAGCTTCAGGGGAGCGAGACCACAAAAAAACAGACCAAACATGTAAGAAAAAGCACACACCGCAAACAAATAAGCCCCAACGGAATAGGGGGACAAAAAATACATAAAAAATGACCAACAAAAAATAGAGTGACAGCGGGCATGGGAGCCCAGGACAGGGAGACAGCAGGCTTGGGAGCCTGGGTAGACAAAACACAACAAATAAAAAAAATCACACACAAAAATAACCTCTGATGGAACAGGGGGACAGGGAACAATAACAAAACCAGGGAGACAAGGAACCAGAAGCCGGGTAGGCCAGGGAACCAGAAGACAGAGTGGCCGGGAAACCAAAAGCCAGGGTGGCTGGGAAACCAGAAGTCAGTAAAAAGGACAAGAGAGACTAGGACCAGAAGCTGGGGCGGCCAGAAAAAAAAGCCAGAGAAAGAATTAAAGGGAGAGAAGGAACAGAAGCCAGGAGACCGCTCATGGGTCCAGTATGTGGTTTGGCATTTTGTCACGGAAGCCGGGAGCTAGCCTTGGAGAGAGACCGGCGAGACGGTAGGACCCTATATGTAGCAGTAGGAATGGAGCAAATGAGAGGGTTCGTCCAGGCTCAAGGCATCAGGTGGAGTCAGAGTGAGACATAAGCCCTAAGGTAACGGATGTGGGGCGACCTGGTGAGGTGAGCCTCTCGACAACCGATCCCAATGCCGAGCAAGGAGGAAGGAGAGACCCGGAAATATAAAGTCCCAGACACGAGACACACCAGACGTACAAGGAAAGCACAGGGAAACTAGGAAAAAGACAGAGCAGGAGCACCCTCCAGCTGTGGAGGGCGTGACAACCTGATTAAGCAAATCTTTGTACTAGAATTACATTCTGTAGCTTTTCAACGTTGGTGGGGAAATACGATAAGTGGTGAAAGGATGAAATACAGGATTAAAAAACCCCCCGATATTTTAAACAACATAAAACTTCCCTCCAGATCATTATCAATCAATTGAGAGAAGAACTTAAGCCATTAAACCCAAAAAGTTTTAAGAGGGATATAAAGCTCATATCCATTCAAGAACTAATATCTAACACAAGAAACAAAAGATATACAAATTATAAACCTATTAAGAAGACAATTATCTGCTTCTGAGTTCAGTGCTCTATCAAAGGGATTTGCTTTTGCTCCTATCAGAGCTGATAAGTTTAATTATGTGAGAAAATTAAAACTTAAATGATTATTTAAAAGATAAAAATATTTTTACTGAGAACCTATATCATTCCTTTTCTTTTCCATTTGCTAAAGTTTGCTTCTTTACATTCAGTAGATTGAACTACAAAAAAACAGTTAAATGTTGATATTGTAAGAACAACTTGAAATATATACATTGTTGTTAAATCAAATATTTATTTTTTAAAACAAAAGCTCTTCTTGAGTTATCAATGGATAGTGCATAGTTACAAAGCTGGATGGAAAAAGGACCTATTAATATTGTATGAAAATGTATCTGTGCATGATGACTCCACATCCTCTCTCTCTCTGATTCACTGACAGTATCTCTGTTGATACAATCATTTTGTATGGAGTGAAAGGTTTTCCTTCATTTAGAACTCTTATTTATCATGACTATGTTTTTTTTATTTTCTAAAAAAGTGGTTCCCTTTTCCTCTGTGGTATCTGTGACTCTCAGGGTTAAGAGCTACTTACTGGATCTGTAGAAGGCTAAGCTCTAGTACTCATAACGTCTAAAAATAATTGCACATACAGTACAGTAATAACCAAGGTTTTGTGGTCATGTCTGTTAACAAGTGTAAATAATTATTTGTCTTTTGAAACTTTGCTGTCCTTTTCATTACTCTTCTACCTTACTGTGCTGGGATCCAGAACACCATGTGCATCAATGTAATTGTGATAACAACTTTTATCATTCACAATTTAAGATCCTATATTTGATTTATGTCAGTTTTTAACAATATCTCCTCACATACTGTACATTAATAAGGTATTTTCTAAAGAGCTCAGGATGAGAGAACCCAGTACCTGTGAGAAACATGTTTGTGTGCTGAGTGTTTGTTGAAATCTGTGACAATGCCCGCTCTTTGAAATGACTAAAAGAACTTTATTAAATAAGGATATGTTGCTGGAACTATTTGCAATTGGGCAGCAAGGAATGAAATTTTCACATCACATTCCTCAAAGCGAAGTCTTCAAACTCAGTTGTACAGCCATATTGCTTGGTGCTCAGTCTGCACAACGGAGTGACAGACCTTTCAGTTCCGACTCCCTCAAAGGAACTTTTCTGGGCTCTGGTAGGAAGTATTTGCAGAATTATTACAGTTTTGAAAAACATGGAGAAACTGCCGAATTCCCTTTGACATCCAAATATTTCATACCTGTTATAAACTGCATCAGTCGTACATAAAGTCAAGATCTCTGCCATAAGTCAAACAGCACAGATAGTAGTTCCATGAAATGCTGTTGTTAGACAAATTCTACATATTCATGAAATGTTGATCTTTAATTTATCCTTTCTAAAATATGTTCACCTACTCAATAAGAAACTTACAAGATTTTGTAAGGAAAATAAAATATTATTTGGTACTGTTTGGTACTATATTATAGATGTTTTGTAAAAATAAAATAAAAGAGTTTGGATAAATTTTATAACTGAATATATCTTCACACAAGGGAGGATTTTAAATCAAACACATTAAGTGCAAATCCTTTTGTGGCTGCAGACACTTATAAATATACAAAAGTTTTATATAAAAATATACTTTTACCAATCAAGTATGCAAATGAATTATGTTTTAAATGTTCCTTCTAGCCCACTTGTAATTTGGTGTTTAATTTAAATATAACAAGACCGGTTGATGATTAGTTCTATTATAAAAAAAAACAATTATTTAAGTACTAAGAATTTAAAACTTTTATCTAAAGGGGAATAAAGTAAGTTTTGAAAATGTTAAATCTGGTAATAACATTTTATTTCATTACAACCACAAAGTAATGATTTACCCACAAATTTGTTAAGTAATTATACTCATACAAGAGCATGTCATCATGTTTAACACTTTAATTGGTATCATTTGAATACTCGATGGCATTACCTCATCTGTAAGTGTACAGAGACCAGGAGGCTTCATTTTTAGCCAACATCGATTGCAAGGATATCTACAGTACTTCGAGGTAATGTCTTGTCAGCAATGTTCTCACTGTGACATTGCTGTCACAATCATTTCATTGCACATTCTGTCAAGGGTCTTCCTGCTCAACACTGAGGGGAGATCCTTCACTGCAATAACCCTTGTTCTTGTAGAATAAGATGAAGGTTCTTACCTTGAGGCATACAGACAGCTGTTGTCATCACCTTCTACTCTGCCAAACGTGGACTCCAATAACAAGTTGCTGACCTCCTGCAACCATGCCACTGGTGCCCTTATCTCCCAGGTCTTCTCACTATGCCTCCCACATGCGTCACCTCCACCACAGGTCTACCTATGAGCAATGCTGTACAAATTTCAATTAGACATTATGTGTTCAGATTATCTTGCCTCCCATTTCCTCAGGAAACGGGCAGCAGTTGGCTTGAGGTAATAATATTGGAAATATTATTTAAATATTGAGGCTACTTCTACAATCAAAGGTTAAATGTGTAATCCAACCAGGAAACTCAAAAATACCAGAAGCTAGGGTTCATAACCAAAACCTACAGTATTCAACAAATGTGGAAAAGCTGTCTTTTAAAAATCTGTTTTTAGACTTGTATTCCCTACATTTCATCAACAGTACTAGCCTCAACATAATATTAAAATCTTCCAAAACCTTTAAACTGATCACCACAACAAAAAAAATCTAAATCAGTCTCATGCATGTGATTTACCATTGGATTTTAACCCTGTTAAGCTTTTCCAGGACAAGATACTGTAGGTGACAGGTTTGTTGACAAGAACAACAGACTATTAAATGACATCACTGTTCTGGCAATTGCTTTACAGATTGAATGTAATAATCCTGTGTTCAATATCTCTGCTAGGGCAAGACAGGTGTTAATCAGGTATGATATGGTCCCTTACATGAAGTGCTAAATGACCATGTGTATTGTTCTTGATTTTGAAAGTTTTGAAATTTGGTCATAATCACAGATAAATAATTTCACATATCCTATGGAAGATGTGTATTTATTTTTTAGCTGAGGTAGTATCACTTAATGATATGTACCGTAAATGTAGATGCCCGGTGACCTATACATTTTGTATGTAATATCTTACATGGAGGATGGGGTTTTCAGTTTTCTTGAGGCAGATGGAAACTTGCCCTCTTATACCTGCAACATTCTGAATGTGAGTTCTAGATATGTTATATATTGTGGTGATATCACATAATTATGCCTTTTTTATTTGCTCTGTAAACACCATCAAATGTCCAAATTCCATTTAAGATTATTTAGAATGTATGTTAGTTTTTTTTATGACTATAAGAGATTAAATACTTGCTGAAAATGTGTTATTCAGTTAAGAAGAGGACATCTTCTCATACAGCAACCAATCCATATGGTAGCAGAAGGAAAAGTATTGAATCACAGTATAAGTGCTTATGTTCATACCTGATAAATCTAGAAAAAAACTTTTAAGACATCTTTACATTTCTTTAAAAAGTCCTTACAAGCTATGAAATTATAACTTCACACATGTAAAGGGATAAGAGTAGCTGTTACATATATGTATTTGTGATGGATTACTCCTGTGAAAGAAGAAAGAAGGTTAGATACTGGAATATTGTTATGTAATGCATAGTAAAGAATGATGTTCTGTTGCTGGATAAAAATTTGATCCAAAATAGAATGTTATTAAGCAAAACAAAATATTTTTTCTCACTATCACGATCAAACCGCCTTTAATCATATACAGGTACAATAGTAGACATACGGTTTGTAATTCTATAAATTTCAACATGTTCTGGGCTCTGCATGATGCATTTATGAAATTCCAACCCACTGGAAATACAGTTCTTGCACTTGCACATGTGATTTTTAAACTCTAGAACAATAATATGTTTCGCAACTTTGCAATCTGAGCTCCTTTCAAAATATCAGTCCTTGTCCACTGTGATTTAAAAAAACAGTGTCAGCCTAGTCACATTTGTTTACATTCATTTGATTGGCTAGTAAGGTGTTTGTATGTAAAAATCAATGTCTTGATTTAATAATGCAAAATGTAAGTTTTTTTTTTACCAGACTATATTCGTAACAACTGTAAGCTTATAGAAATGACACGTCATTGTCTCAAAGATAACGAAATACTCTCAGAAATACAAATAACACCATAAAACAAGAGAAGGTAAACATGAAAAGTGCTTCACACCAAGTAAGAGTGTTGTTCTCATTATTTTTTGAGTCAGTGGATTTACAAGAACTACTGCAGGTATGGACAAAGAAGTCTTAACAATGCACCCTCTGATAGTAATACAATTGCTGTATCGTGATATCCTACAACCTGTGATACTAGTCACTAAATACAAATTCTATGTAAAATAAAATTTTATTATAAGACTGAAAACATAAACAAATATAATATGCTCTGTAATAATACATTAAAGTTTCCTTTTACACCTGCAAATCTGAAGTCCAATTCTTTGATGTTTCCCTGTCCATCTGACAAGTTACAAACCCTGCACAAGGGGACAGTACATTGCCATTTCTTCTTATTAGGTGAACCCGGAACAGTTGGTGATTACCGGATTCACCTGAGTTCCAAAAAGTTTGTAATTTCCACAAATATGTTTGGCCTCACTGTTGTGACTCATTTCTACTGTACATAAATCAACAATAATTTGCAGATGACTTAAAAGACAGCAGTGGTAGCAGATAAGGAAATTCAGAACCTGAACTGGGCAAAGATATGTTTGTTACTCAGGATCATTTTTTAAATGTTTAGCCTGTGAAAGCAAAATTAGCAAAATTCCCATACCTGTATAAAAATATTCAAATAAATGTGGTGGTAGGTTTAGTGATACTAAACTAATAAAAGTGGACAGATTATTAATTACATGATATTTTAGAATAATAAAAACAGAATAAAAAGAAATTAAAATATGATGGTACTTAAATGTTAGATGCATAATGACACATATTTTTAGGTTTAATATAACACATATCTAGGCCATGATCTAGGTGGTCTTGTTACATTATGAACAATTCATTGTTACTATATTTATCAAAGGTTATGGTTACAAGAAAATGAAAGAATATTCTTTTTGCTACAGGAGAAAATCATTTAAATTAATCAATTATTTTTTCATTATGAAAACAGCAGGGTTTAATTCAAGTGTAATGTTTTTGCTCACCAGGAATTCTATGACTAATCCTGAAGAAAAACCCTGTAACTGTGAAGGGTTTTGATTAGGGAACCTTTAATATATATTGATAAATCTTGCTAATTCTGACCATTAAAATACCAAAATACAAAAAAAAAGACTCCTGAAAAGAAATAGGACAGAATTCTGAAAAGCTTATATAGAATTTCTAGCTACAGAGTGTTCCCTGTTTCACTCCTAATTCAAATACAATGATGACTTTTTGCTAAATTAATTTTGGTAAACACAAATGTGAATATTTATGATCCATTTGAGATCATATGGATATGGGATCAGGTTTTCATTTACTGTATATGTTTATAATTTCGTACACCAATAATACAGCTTAAGTATTTACATGCAGCTAGTCTTTCCAATTTGTTTTTCCAGGGGTCACTTGTAACGAATACTCAGTTTCAATTTTCTTGTCTGTATTGTCTTGGTAACCCACAGCTCAAGTTGTTCTTCCACCCCTGCTTCTATTAACAGTACTGAATATCACATGTTGCTCCATGGTAATGATATATTATTGTACACAGTGTTCCCTAGACCCTGCCTCATCTTCTATTTTTTGTTATTTTGGCAAAATTATAAAATTGATTGGAAATAAGCAAGTACAGTACATGCTTATTTGAAATGATGGACACATTCATATTCAAGCTCGATGTTTTACTGTTAAAAACAAATGCTTACATTTCCGTAGTGCTGAAATCCCTCTTTCTCCACCTTCAGGATCTTTGGATAGATGCTAGACTTTCCCTGTTCATGTGGAAAGGGATGCAGCTGTTTAAAGTTTTCATATTAGTGCATGAAAGTAAGACTTCTGCTAGACATTAAATTAAACATTTTTGGAATCACCCCCTGTTTCATTTAATCTAGAACATTGCACATCTTGCCATCCGCTTGAAGAATATTTTACTGTTGATAAAGACTTCAAAACTGAATTTATACTAGAAGTGAATTTTTTCTCTTAGTATAGACTGATTTAAGGTCCTATAATTCTATAATCAAGGCCAGTACAGTAGAACAGTGGTTATCATTGCTGCCTCATGGTGTTGGAGCCTTGGGTTGAATTCTAGACCTGGGATGCTATCGCTGTGAAGTTTGTTTCTTCTCCTCATGATCATGTGGGTTTCCACTGGGTGCTCTAGTTTCCTCCTACAGTTCAATGTTATACTGGTAGGTTAATTGGCTTCTGGGAAAGTTGGCCCTGGTGTGAGTGTGTTTTTGTCTGTGTGCGCCCTGCAATGGACAGGCGTCCAGTCCAGGGTGTATCCTGCCTCAAGCCCGTTGCTTGCCAGAACAGTCCCCGGCTCTCCTATGACCCTGAATTCAACTAAACAGATAGAAAGTGGACGGATGGATGAATGCTGTTATTAAATACAATTTGGCATTTTTTAAGAAATATTAATAAAATCTCAAAGAACACTATATTCTTCTTCTATTTCCATAATTATGAATTTCTCACAGGTGATTCTTCTTTATCTTCTCTTTGAAGCAATAAAGAGATAAATCTTCTAGCATATAGTTTAATGATGATGGTTTTAACTTGTTTCAGGACTGCTGAAAACCACAAAATGAGCTTTAGACTGCTCTTTGTTTTAGATAAACTTAAAATTTCCATTCTGCTCGATTTTTTTTTCTATTCCTTGGGGGAATGGAAGTTACTACTTGGAATAGATAATTGAATGTTACAGATGAAGAATTCCAATTCACTGCACAATTCACTGTCTGCATTAGTAACAGACTTCGTGTTGGTGGATAATTGGAAACAATATAAATTGGTGGACAATAGAAAACCCTGGAACCTGACCCGAGGCACTTCAAACTGCATAGCTCCTGAAATATAGCAGAGCCACTGAATTAGTGGTCTGAGCAAGCCACCTGTGTGCCCTAATTGTTTCCTGGCCTGTATAGCATAAATGGTACTGAATGTTAAAAGCATGTTTCATTATCCATATTAGAATAACTAGTATACACTCAACACAAATAAGTACTTAACTGTTCATAGATAAGAGTGTCAGATAAACGATGTACATGTATTCTAGGTTTGTGCTGTATATTATATTATCATAACTGCTGTGTGAGCAGTAAAAACTTTAGATATTTAGGCATGTTGTGGTAATATGCTTTTAAAGGTGACCTTTTTGAAGTCGCAGAATGGATACTGTACTGTACTTATTGTGAAGGTATAGTGACAAGAAAATAAAAGTATAGTACATGAGAAACAGTTGAATCAACTGGAAAAAAAACAGGTGAGGAGTTTATGATTATGTAATCAGTGCAGTATGGTACAATTCCATAACCATGGGGAAAGAAAGAGTAGGACCCAGTGGCAAGTATTGTATAAGGGGTGACTTCTCTCCCTAACTTTACTAGTCCACTTACATGAAATTACTAATTATTTCTTTTTGCATTTATCCAAGATTTGTAGGATTCATGTCTTAAAGTATTAACAACGTATCTTCTGTTTCAGGACTTAAAATTGTTATATTGTTACAGTATATCTACTTCTGTTTTGAAACTAAATTGATGTTTGTTTTCATATACTGATAGTGTGTTATATACAGTACTGTACTATGTAGCCATATTAATATACCACACCGTGTAACTTAGTTTTAATCTGTGACAGCCTGGCATGAAGATTGAATTACCCTGTTTGAAATGTTACCAAAGTATTGAAAAGTGTCCAAGAACATCATACTGTATCCTTTTTTGCAAAAAACACATTATAAGAAAAAAATGCCTTGAATTTCTACAGGATAAAAAGGTATACAAGTCCTAGGATATTATCCATATTTAATTGGATAGTGTCATGTTAGCTAACTAAAATGTTGATTGAAGGCTTGAAACACTATCACATTGCCAAATGCTGCTTAGAATGATAGCCAGCTTAGTTTATATTTTTCTGATCACAGACTTAGACACAAATCCAAGTTTTACCTTCAAGTATGGAATGAAACAGCTTTACTTTTAAACTTTCAATGCATAAATGATGGCTCATTATTTTGCATCTAAGACTTTTTTTTTCTTTTCATGGTGTACATGAAAGCAGACCAGTGAAAGAGTATGAATGACTTTGAAGCCTTCTTACTAGAATAGTTCACCTCAAAATCCAAGACTTATTGATCAAGTGACTGATCAATTATTAGCACACGACTGTTGTTAGAAAATTCTGGTAATAAAGGATAGTGCAAATCTTTATAAATGATTCTGCGTGAAAAATATTTTCTAATTTAGCTTAATTTTGGTAAGAACTGCAGCATACCTGATTCTAAACTGCAAGCAATGGGCACAACGTAGGGCAATATACTGGAATGCATACCTCTTCTTTGCAGAGCACACACACAGTACATATGTAAGAATACAGTGAAGACACCAATCTTTTTTGGAATGTGGGAGAAAATTCTGATACTAAGGGAAGACTCCCTTGTCTGAAACAAAACCCAAGATACAAAGCTTGTGAAGCAGTTCACTAAGATACAGCCTTCATTCACTGCAGAAGGAGTTGCTAGGAATCAAGTTGAAGAACAGGAATAACACCCTGGCATTGTATCCTATGGTACTGTCTTCTCTAAACAAAAGCTCCAAATTGTTCCACCTTTGCTGCAATGCCTGGTTGTGGAGTTGCTTTCTCTAGATGCCCCCAGAAACTTTTATCTCTTGGTAAGACCACCTCTATACATGAGATGTATTGCATCTACAGTAAATGAGAAAGGAAACAAGCAACATGGATCATGAATTTCAAAAGAACATTAGCTCATATAAGTAGGTTCTAAAATGATTTTAGCTAATGTCAAAGGGTGTCAAGGAAACAATATTGGATTTACATTAGAAGAATTTCAACTTGGTTAACAGGGAATTATGGAGACAAGATAGTACTTAGTATCAGTGCTTTGTGGAGAACACTAACAAAACATGCATTCAAAGGATTGCCAAGTGAAACTCTATACACTTTTGAAAACTGATAACACTTACAGTATTCTACAAAAGTTAAAAATAGTCAATAATGTGTTCAGTGCAAAACAAGATTCACCACATTCTTTTTAATTCAATGCACATGCTAATTTCAGTAATAGTTAAATCACTGATATTGCAAAATTCATTTTCTTAAAAAAATCAGATATGAATTTTCCCAGTGAATTCAAAGTACAGTATGTTAAATGCTTATACAATCAAAACTTTACTTTATTTGCTCATTAGGTGAGGTGATAAGAACCAGGCAATTTGCTTATGAGAAATGCTATTACTTAAACCGATGTGCTGACTTCATGATGCTACTATACAAAATTGATTTCTATTATATGTTTAATGTAGTTCATGGGATGTTAGCACATATAATGTGATCAAAACATTAAGGTAATCGGTATATAAATTAATAAACTGTGCCTATTTACCAGGCACTGAAGCATTACTGAAAAATCCATATAGATTGACAATGAACCAAAAACAATCCATTGCAGCATTTGATGTTTTAATATTTTCTTCTATAAGTGATATACTGTATATCTCATAAAAAGTGTTAATGGTTTGACATGTTACAATTCCCCATCTGTAGGCTTTGTCAGTGATCATGGAATTCCACTGTCCAGTATTACATTCAGGACAGAGGAGGCAAATAAAATAGTGGATAGAATTGCACAGTGTATACAATATGAATTAAAAAATATATGTTATACTGATTTTATACTGTAAAATACAAAGATTCAAAATCTATAAAGCTAACTCTCAGAGTTAATAAAATAAATATGCAATCAATTGCCAAATTCTAATTGCCATTAGGAACAGATTGTAACAAAGACGGCCGAAATGTATTTCTTCTTTATTTCATCATGGAATAAACCTATTACTTGTTCCATTATTATATTATGTTTATATGACTTTATATAGCCCCTTTAAAAGTGGCTTCTCAAAGCACTTTACAGTAAAAAAAAAGCACACAATGAGAGGAGACAGCAGAATTACACAATTACAATAAGGCAGGAAAGCAAAGGGGCAGACACAGAACCAATGAAGTAAAAGCCTTTCTAAAGAAGAAGGTTTTGAATTTTGATTTGAAAGTGCTCAGGGAAGACGACGCTCTGATATCCTTAGGGATAGAATTCCAGAGCTCAGTGACATAGCAACAGAAGGCCCTAAATTAATTTCATTGTAAAAAAAGCAAATTGCTTAACAGTAAAACCAAAATAACAATTTTGACTTTGCCGTCTTAAAACTTTCATGGGGAGTATTGATATGTAGAGTTTGTGTTTTTTTAGAATATGAAAAAAATTGCAACATTAAGACATTTAATTTCAATCATAAACAGAATAACATGTAGAATTCTGGAACTTAGTGTTTTGCATAAACTCAAAAAGACCCACATGATGCGATTAAAAATGGATAATATCCAATTCAAGTGCAAATGTAGGCCTGGAAATCATTTAGAAAACAAAAGCTTGTTTTTCACACTCAAAGATACAGGCAGGCGATAAGGGAAACCTTAAAGAAATCAGTACATGTTCCATTATTGCAGCTCGTCTCATTAAAAAATAATCTATATGCAAAACTTCACTGTGATGTTAACAATAATATTAAGAAAAATTACTGATTAATGGTTCAAAGGAAAGAGAAAATAGAAGCCTAACAATGAGATTGGTTTACTTTGTATTTTGTTTTGTATGACAGTTCCATTTTATTAAACAGAGGCTGAAAGTAATCTGTTTTGCTATGAACTTTTATAGTGGGTCATAATGACTTTCAAACCCATACACCTAGTTTGCATTCCATACACATAGAGATAATGTTTTCTTATTTTTATTCTGCTCATTTTTAACGGAATACAGGTCTTCCATAAGTCTTTATGTTTTGTAGACACCTTTTCATAACAATATTTAACTTTATCCCCTAAAACTGTCTTTTTGGGGTATTTACTGTTTTTCAAACTATTATGTTGTTGTTTTCTCTTAATTTTCTTGAATAGGAATGTACAAATATTATATTATTGCATCATCAAATAATGGTATTTTTTGTTCTATTAATGCAGACTTTTAAACAATTTAATTATACTTTTCAAAATATTAAAATATTTCAATATTCTGAATACCAAAAGCAGATGAACAGAAATTTCTGGGTTTAAATTATTATGCAGGCCTAATTCTCCATGCATATTATGTGTAAGAAATGGTGTGAGTGCTCAAACTTCACAAATTATTACAAACAGACACATCGCATTTACAAATCAGGGATTCATTCACCATATGCATTAGACCCAAATCCTTAATGCCACATATAACATTTCTCTGTACATGTTAGCAGTTTTATGGGGACCTAAACTACTGTAATGTTGCATTACAATCCAAGTGGGTAATTTAAATATTATGCCTCTCCATTTCCCTCATCTACATGATACACTGTTAAAAGTTAAGCATTCCTACTGTTAATGAGTGACTTAACAACGTTACTGCAAAATGGAACCAAGACTGTATTTATTTAACAAGAAGTAAAATTCTTAAGTACTGTAATGGAAAACACATACAGTAAGTATGCCAAGCTTATGGTAGCTTAACAGTTCCCATGTGACATTTATTATAGCTTTGTGGGAGGCACTTGTTCATGTTAAAGAAAGTGTTTTTCTGAATTTCATGTAAATAAAATTTCCTGTGAGAATATCATCTGTTTTGGGGATTTTATAAGCTTTCATTTTACAGAAGCACATACAGTACATAGCCTATTGAAGTTTAAACATACATAAAAAGTTGCACTGTACTGTACAGTATGTGCTGTATCTGTTAGCATCTTGAATGCAAATTTAATATGTAAATGGTTAAATTAATAAAATGTAGGAGGTGAAATGTCAATGCTCCCAAGTTCATACTGTCATGGCAATACTTCTTGTGCAGAAAATGGATTTCCGAAACTTATAATATGAAAGATTTTCTTACCAGAGCACACAGAAAAACAGTTTGTTCATGAGTGTTTCTGAAAAAGGTTAAAAAGACACCCTGTGTCTTTTGATTTTAATGTCACTTGACTTCTTAAGTTCTGAGGTTTTTAGAACCCTTAAATTGAAGTAGTTCTTTAAATAAACTGTTTTTTTTAAATTATTTTCTGTCCATATTTTTGGTTTCAGATGTGCTATTGTGGTTTTCTGTCTGTGCTAAAGCTAGTTGTGGCCCACAAGAAATGAATGGACACATTGATTCATTTAATGTTTGTAATGTATATTTTTGTATGCCAAAGCAGCATTTTTTACATAAATTTCCTATTTGTACAAATGTTTCTTAAGTGTGCTGTTACACAGTACAAAAATGTTGAATAATGATAAGAAATTACTTAATATTGTTAGAACATTCCAAACAATGTATGTTTTATTTTAGTTTGGATGATGACAGTTTTCCACAATACTAGATGTTGACACTTCACATTTAAATCCACAATTCATGACATTAAATGTACAGTAACAGTGCTCTTCATAGTCTTTATTTTAATTTCACTGTGTTGAATGTCCTTCTGTCAGGTTGACCTTGTACATTACAATGAAGTAGTTTAAGTTGCAAATTTCCATAAAACACTTAAATAATTTCTTAAACCGTTACTATAATGACTGTTAATAAATTGTTTCTTATCTTCTTTTATTTTTATTTAATCCAGGTTTATTGACAGTTTGCAAAAAGTCAAGGAGTTGAGAAAAAGAAAAAAGAAAAGCTGAGGAACTTGGGATGACACATGTCAGTGGAAAGACAATTTCTCTTGTATACTTCTGTCTTTCAACAATGAAAACTTGGTACACAGCTGTGCTTGTGAATATAAAATATTAAATACAATTACTAACCAGAAAACCGAAAGCTGTTTTGAAGGCTTCAAGGCATGTTTCTTCTACTTACTTCAACTGGGAGTGGGAGTAAACTTAAAGTAAACTAAAGGGAACTACAGTGATGCCTTAATCAGTTTTAAATAGTATTTTTAAATGTGTAGAATACCTGTAAAAAAAAAATAATTCATCATGGTGGGTGGCAATATTAGTTTACTCCAATACCTATACAGTTTAGAGTATTCAAACAGAGTTTATAGAAGAGGTGTAAGCATTAAAAAGTGCATACACAGACCATGTACAGTATGCACGTATTAACAAAATGCTTTTTAAATGGTAATAATTAGTGTTGTAGACAATGTGGCAATTTGAAAGCAATTCATTCTGTTCATATTACACCTACTGTATAAAGTGTGGAGTTAACTGGGATTAGTTGTGTGAAAGTCCTCAATACCAAGCTTACCAGCTTTTGAGGTGGAAGCTTTACATTCTGTTGGTGCCTCAGTGTATAAGACAAAGGATTTGAAAGGGTTTTTCAATATGAGGATGGATCTACCATTTTGGTTGACGGAAGACCCCAACTTTTTGTCACAGATATAATGGGTTTTATGCCTCAGTATTTCTTTGCAGAATAAAGCTCCCAGCCTACTTGATAACTGAACAAGAGCTATTTCAATAGGGGGAAGAACAAAAAACTGTCAACTGCAATATCCCACTGTCACTATTCTCTTAAATATATGGTGCTTCTCTACCAAAAACCCAATAAACTTCATTTCAAGAGTCCATGTTTCTCAGCAGTGTAGCTCTAGTACCAAAAGGAATATAATTAATGCAAAATCATTGAACACATCATTAGAATATATTGCACTTTAAGCATCCAGGTTGATGCTGCACATTGGTGGTGGTGGAGGGGAGTCCCCATTACTTGTAAAGTGCTTTGAGTGGAGTGTCCAGAAAAGCGCTATATAAGTGTAAGCAAATATTAATAGTACTTTGCAGTACTATTGATTTTAATGGATAAAAGTATTTTTTTTTCCAATGGAGGTAATCATGAAGGGATCTGCTGCAATACTGCAGATATCTGACTATACAAAGCTATCTGAATTATTTAAGCCTTTCACATGGTGTGAATAATTCAGTGATAAATGATCCATGTCCATTAATTTCATAAGAAAGGTCTTATGTATTTAGAGTAGTGATTACATTAAGCTTCTAGACAAAGACAGTCATATGCATGTCCCAGTTTTTACCTAGATATTTTAAAAATAGGTGTGGATTCTTTTAATCACAATTCTCTACTTACACAAGCACCACAGGGCTCCTGCAGGCAATAGTGTGGAAAGAGTGAATACACACAAGCACATGAAATCACCAAAATACTTCCAACTAAAAAAAAAACAACTTTTGTCTTTTTCTCTGTCCTACTTCTGTCAAGAAGAATGAAGCAATCTGACATGATATTGTACTAACCCTTTTGACACATATTCCATTGTGGAAACAACATCATCTTGCTCTTTACTGATTTTTAAGGTTGAAAGTTTCTTTTTTCTAATTCTTTTTGACTTACAAAATAGCAGTCATAAAAACGTCATGCTGCAAAAGTATGAGAGCATACTGTACAGTATGAGAGAACAGTATTAACTTTGTTGAAACAAGAAAAGAAAAACAAGGCAGACATGCTTTTTCTAATGCTTCCATTAAACTGACGATGAGGTACACACTAGCAGTTTATGTACTAAAACCCCATTACACCTTGTGGCTTCAATGCAGTAGTAGACCAGATTAGAATTTGTCTACTTGGCTCTTGATTTTTTTGTAGATGTTGAAGTAACTTGGTGTTGTTTAATAAATTTATTCAGATTACAGTATGTCTAAACCCAGCCTTCTTTGACTTTATGTGTTTATACATTCAGTATGTAGGACAAATAGTGAACTACAATAGTGAATAGTGGCCTTCTGTTAATGATATTGTATAGAAGACAATGTTTGTTTGGATTGAGAATGCCACCAGTATAGGTAGAAGCATATTAAGATAGAATTTATCTGCAAAGTGATTATGTTCTGCCTTCTTGCTGACTTGTGACTTTTATGAGTTATATGCAGTCTATTTCTGTGAGTTATGTTGCCAAAACAGTTTTCACCCTGCAGTATAGTCAGGCATATAAGAATGGACTTTATGCTCATGGCTTTGAAATAACTGCTTATCCATTCAGTGCCCATTTTGGATATCAGCTTCTTATGCAGGGAAAATAAAATGAAACACATTCACACATAAAAACATAAAGTGGGTTTTGTGTACAGTAAGAGAAGGCCTACCATTGTATTGTGCTTATGTTGCATAAAACCTTCTTTATATGACCCAAGTAATTAATTTTGTTTCAACAACACAGATTTTCATATACCTCTGGCAGGCATCACACTGACAACAGCTGTAGATCTGTTTGTTGTCCATTGAGGAAAAAAAAGTGAATATTAACACAAATTGTATTGTAACTTCTTGAATAACATTTATTTTTAACATTTTATATGTACTTAAAACTCATTAGTTTAAAAAAAAACTTTAAAAACCTTGTGAAAATTCTTTTAGCTGAAGTTATAAGAATATTTGTCTTAACTGTCTTAAAAGATAAATAATAAACTTGCATGCAGGAATGCATTTTGTTTATTTACCGTGCCATAGCTTAATTGCACTAGACATTTTAAATTCTGTTTTTCTTATTAAATGTTATTAACAAGCCCAGGTTTATGTTGTTGTCTTGAATGTGAGCCTCAGAGGGAGAACAAATCTGGGAATTAAAACAATTTGAAAAAGAGATAAGTCCCTACATCATCCTTATGTATTTACCCTTGTTTCACTTATTTACAGTAAATAAAACCCCCTGAATGTTACATGAAGGATAAGTAAAGATCAGTGTTCATTTACATGATTTACAGACGTCTCACTTACTAGGGAAAGTATGCCCTGCTGTTCTCTCCTATGTGTTCAGGAGCAATGTCTCAAAGTGACACATGCACACATTTTTACATAGAAAGAGATAGAGCTCCTCAAAGTGGGAAAGTGGAAAAAAAGACATGTGATATCTAAAAGGGTAGGTGATCAGTAAGATAGCCGTGCATATCTTCATTGTTGTCACTCGACTTGCATATTAATGAAGACAGCCTCCAAGTGCCCTGTCTGCTTATGTTGATTTTGTAATGCTGACATACATCCATTGTAAACATCCATACATCCAAGCATTTTCTAACTGCTTCATTGGTGGAGCCTATCCTGGTAAGCAATGGGCACAAGGCAGGATTCAGTAAGATATGACTTACATTATTTATACGCATTGTCTATATTTATGTCAGACCCTTAGGAAGACCATTCCTTCAGGCTGCCAAAACTACTTTCATTCACCATTTGTGTCTGGTTCTAAAATACACAGAAGAGTCACAGCCAGGAGAAACTCTGCAAAAGGTTGATAACCATTTTAGTAAAGATTATTCAAAGCCATCAGAGAGCACAATAGAAACAACATTCAGTATCTGGCAGTAGTTTGGGCAAATTCTAATTATGATATAATGAGGTGATAAATATGAAGGGTTGGTGTACTTAATATTTTAATGGTTGGTATTTACGTGCTTGGCAAAGGAAATGACAGGCCTGAACTGAAGATCAAATCTCCCTAAACTCCAAAAAGGATCAAAGGAATCTCAAAACACTGATTCAGATTTCTTCAATGATGGAGTAATTGGTGGACAAGATCTTCTTGATCAAGTTGGTTTGGAAATGAATGGTTTTGGTGGAATCACTGAACAGGCTTCACCAATTAGAGAAAATATGCTGTGGCTTGGAGTCCAAGAACCTTAGATACTTAGATCTTTTGAAATTGGAATTCTGTGGTATGCAGCGGAAGACACTGGGCCAGCCTGGAAGGATTAGCCTAAGGTGATCAGCACTGTAAAGCACGTGGAAGCAGAATAGAAAGTGGTTGTATGTTTTCTGAAATTGAATTGATGAAGAACATTGAACCCAAAAGTTGAAAAAAGATCAGCTAAATAATTACTTTTGTCCGCTTGAATGGTCATGGGTTGAAACATATGAGGGAGTAGAGGGAAGAGTTTAAACTCGACACAGCACCATTTGAACACTGAGGCAGTGTTCACTGCATCTGCATGAAGCAGTGGTCATGGATATGGGCACTGGGGACAACAAAGTCTTTGATCAAGAAATCCTGACCAACAGCAGACTGATGCTATGCATTCACACCCTTGGGGCAGAGTGGAGGTCAGCGACCTACAGAGGCAGCAAAAAGGAGGACTGGAGGCAGGGGAGACAAAGCGCCAATGATACACTGGAGCCATAGGTGTCCAATCAGATATAGAGCAGAAGGGGGGTGAGAGAGAGCATACAGTAGCTAGCAGGGATAGCTGAAACGAGAGGAAGTACAGGTTATCGTCAAGGCCCTTGGGCGCAAACTGTATGAGATGGCATGTTTTCATACTATAAGAAAAGCTCCTACATAACAAAATTCTCAGACCAAGAATTGACAGGATTGAGTAATTCCTAGTTACAAGACTCAGCTGCAGTTGGGATTGTCATTAATAGGATACATTTCCTCTTGGATAAAATCCTAAAAGACCAAAATCCTCTACTGAGTGGTATTACAATTAAAATAAAAATACTCTACTTATCTTAATAAATAATAAAGCAGTGCATGTAGACTGAGAACACACAATCTAAGCAATGTCAAAACTCCTCAAAAGATTTATTAATGTTTAGAGAGGTTCATTTAACAGAGTACCAGAATGATACATTAGCTGGAGTTTATAATTACAGCAGACATAATTATCTGATAAAGTTAACTACAGCATGCCAAGAAATTGAAAGTGTGTGAAAGACTACATTGCAGTTTTTAATGTGCCAAGAACTGTAAGTAAAATTTTGTAAGCAGTGAGCTTGATATAACACATTAAGTATGATTTACAATCTTTATTTACAAAAGAAGCTACACAGTAAGTGCTTTTACTATATTGTTAATGTGTTACATGTATTCTAATGTGTTCCCTATTGCTGTTTTACTGTTGTAGGACTCCATATTATTTTATGTATTAGACTAAGTATTGCAAGCCTTTACAAGGACCAGTGAAAATATTTATTTGGATCAAATAAATATTGGAAAATGTGATTGACTAAGAACATTGATGGAGATACCTGACATTGCTATTAAAAGCAAAGTTCAATAAATTAATGTAAGGTTAAAAATAAATGATTTCTTCTCAGTTGTGGCCTTTCTATTTAGCCCATCATACACAACATTTGATACTGCTTCTATATTATTTAATAACCAGTACAGGTTGTATCAGGAGCAAACCCACTAGCTGTAGAATTCCCCCTAGACAGGGACAATTTACCAATGGTAATAAACCTAACTTTTTTTGGCAGTGGGAGAAAACTGCAACACTAGAAAAAACAGAATATGTAAACACAGAGACTTGCCCAACATCAGTGGAGGTAGTTGAAAGGCAATAGTTTTGACCAACATGCCACCATGAAGTTCTAACATTACCAATGTAGTATTAAACACTATCTGATCCTTAACCCTGATAAATCATTTGGAGAAACATTTTTCTATTGCACTCCACAAAATATTGCAGGCAATTTCATATTGTTCTGTATTATTGCGACCTCTAGTATTTTTCATAATGGTTATCAGCCATTATCATTATTTTTATTAGAAGTGATTAAACTCTTAATTCTACAGTATAGAGTGCCCTATATTTCTTAACTTTAGTTAATAAATCTTGCTTGGTAATTTAGTGATTTCCCCCACACAGTTAGTCTTCTTCAGCATAGATCTAGACATTCACATCTGTGTGCTCTAGATCACAGTTTCTCAATGGTGGGTTGCAGACCACTGATAGTCTACCAGAGTTGAGGTTGTAGTTCATAAGTAAGATGACTTTAATGAAATTTAAAAATGAGCAAACAAAGAACGAAATATAAATTGAGGTAATGTGTTTAAAAAAAAACAGTTGAGTGCTAACAAATGCAAAATTTTGAGTCTTATTAATGCTTTTTTCAGATACTTCCACCCCTTCAGCTGCATCAATCTTCACCAAACGTTTTGAAAAATTATCTAGTTTTTACATATTTATCCATGTTAGATGCCAAAAACAATATTGAAACAAAACTGATTACAGAACAGCCAAAAGATACATTATGCTAAAATGGGCTTATTTACTAATCAATGAAGGAGCCTGTCAATAATTATAGTCATCATCAGTATTGTCTTGGATCACTGAATTGCACTGCATTCTAATCTAAATGTGTTTTTAATGATAGTTTACTCTGGAGAGAAGCAAACAGATTGTGACTGACAGTTTAAGAGATTATCAATGCATGTAGCTGCTGAAGAGAGCTTGGTGTTGCAGAGTCAAGCACATTAACTGGTAAAACTGTAAATCTCTCGGAGCCTCTCTCTCTCTGACCTCGGCTTACCATTCCCAAGCGAATGGACAAGCGGAGTGTGTTAACCAGGACTTGTAGACTTTGATACATCCCATGATACATCCCAGGTACAGTATGTCACTCTGTCCCTTTAACATAGACTAGACCCTGCCGAAGCACCTAACCAACCAGCTCACTACATCCCCCGGCACTTCCTTATTTTAGGACACAATGTCTGAACACAAACTGCTCAAACTATATTCCACGAACGTAACACCCTCAATCAAAATATAAAAAACTGTAAACAGTGACCTATCTTTTTAACACAAATAAGAATAACGTGTTTATGGGAGTGCACTTTTTATCAGCAATTTACGAAACAGCCTTTTTACATTTTACAGTACACTCATCTACATTGCCAGAGTTGGGTACCAGAATTAATGTTTTCTTAGCAGTTCTGGGAATCACTCAGGTTAATTAAACTAGCACTGATTATTATGAATTGATATATACTTGCAGATTTTATGTAAAAATGTTGATGTTGTGATATTTGGAAACATTTCACAGTACATGAGAGATAAAGGCCAAGTAAATTGTTAAGGAATGAAACGTGATTATGATCATCACTCATCTGAATCACTTTGTTGTGATCTTTTGTGCTGTCGTTTCACCTGCAATATCAATGAAAACAGCCCCAAATTATCAAGTCTGTATTTGTTAATTTTGTCATGTTGTCTGAAATATACTGTACCTTAAACATCCATTCAATCATTTTCTAGCTGCTGTATCCAATACAGGTTTGTGGAGGCAGGATACACCCTGGCCAGGTCATTGCATGGTAGTCACAGATACTGGCATGCACATACTCACACCAGGGGCAGTTTTTCCCAGAAGCCAACAAAGGAAATCGGAGCACCCAGAGGAAACCGGTGTTACACCCAACTTTAAACATTATATTGTAAGATACTGTATGTACTATAGTAGTATGTGATTTACCACCTCCACATGGTATAAATGGTAGTTTGCACAGTGAAGTATATTAGCTACTGTAAGCACCTGAGTTCTGTTTTGTGGCTGTTTTTATACATCCTCTTGAAATTTAGTCAAATTTAGTCGAATGTTGTTGATTTGGTTCACAGTCAAGTTAGTTCCAGCAATCCACACCTGCTTAGCCTCAAGTACTGTACTTTATTTGACTAATTTTACATGTTACTTTGATAATTATTGTTTTGTTCTATTTTAGGAGGTGAGATAGCTAGTACATTACTTCTGTGCAGCACCAGTTATTTACTGGATCTCAGCTAATTACTGTGTAACTATACTGTATAGCTCAATATACTGAATTATTTACATTTTGACAATGCCAAGGAAAATTGTACAGTAGAAGAATTCTAAATATGTGCGTCTTGGGTCTGAGATAAACATAGTGTCAGTTACTATAGTGACTAGGGAAAAGGAAAAACACAAAAAACAAAACCAAGCTCTTTCAGCACTAACTAAACCTCTTCAATTTAATCCCTTCATTGTCTTTTTTTGACAGTTCACAACATAGGGACATGTCTCTGTACCTTCTCCTACTGATGCTGTGCATTTTAATGTATTTGCCATCTAAGCCTAGATCCTTGACTCCTGGTTTTTACATTTTCACCTAACCAATTGCCTTGAATCAAGTGGTCAGGTGGCACTGGGCAGTCATTATCAATATTTCTCCATTGCCTTTAATGGAATATACATGTATATGAGGTAAGGACGTCCGTATTGTTGCCTTCTACTGTATATCCTGTATACCTACCCCCTAATGAGGGGCCATTCCAAGGTTACTGAGCTCCAAAGAGAATAAAAGGAGGAATAAAAGACTTGACAGGGTCTTTCCTATTGGACCATGCACCCAACACCTTTCTGAGTCAACATAACTGATCAACTTTCTCTAGTCTGCCAAGCCCTTTATCTATTATCTAAATAAGTGGCTCCTGTTGTACAGTATATCCTAAATGCACTTAGTTTCTATTGAGGTCATCTGGTTTGTGGTATACTGTTCATCCTGAAGAAGTTCATTGGGTTAATTTTGTTAATATCAATTGAGGATGTTAATTATTTAAATCAAGTCACCCCATGGCTGTTTATGATTCACCGAAATCTTTTGGGTAATATACTTCAACAAAAACAATTTAATTATATCATTATTTCTTTATGAGCTGAAGCAAATAAATTAGTTTTCATGGGCTTTATATGCTGATTCTGTGACAACTCAACTGGCAATTTGTGTTAAGCTCAACAGAGATGGTAGAAACAAGCCTCTTTTGCTAATTACATAACATAACATCACTTTATTAGCCCTATACAATTTCTTGCATTAGGAATTCATCTTTTTGCATACCCCAGCTTGTTCTCTATGAGACACAGACACACAGCTTGGGGTCAGAGCATAGGATCAGCCACTGTACAGTGCCCCTGGAGCAGCTGGGGTTAAGGGTCTTGCTCAGGGGCCCAACAGAGTAGGATTCCTCTGCCAGCTGCAGGATTTGAACCTGCAACCTTCCAGCCACAGGCACAGATCCTTAACCACAGAGCCACCACTCCACCCTTAAAAGGGACACACAGACAGGGAGAGAAGCTTGGGGTCCAAGCATATGGTCAAGCATTTATATGGTGTGCCTGGACCAGTTGGGGTTATAATCTTAACTAAACTTTACATTGTTAAGAATATAGACAAATAGAGATTCCATGATGTAAGTATGTCATACTACAATCTTCACTGTTCTGTTATAAAAAAACAACATTATAATAATATAGGCTTATATTCCTCACACCTGAAGAAGGCTCCACGGCCGAAATGTTGTGTTTTCTTTCTTCTCTTTTCAGTATGGAATAAACCTATTACTTGTTTCTTTGCAGCCTACGAATACTGACGCAGCTACCCACCTGAACTCTATTATAATAATATATCAGCATTCCAGTGGTATAGTCATTAGCAATGCTGCATCACTGCTTGTGTATATTGGATTCCATTTGCAGATTTCTGCCACTTTCTCTGTGGAGTATGTACTGTAGGTTTTGCTGGGTACTCTAGGTACCTTCTATTTCCAGATTGACTTGATTAATTTGTCTCTGCATTGTCCTTTTTTTTGTGTAGTACGGCTGACTGGTATCCCTGTACTGGGTGTAGTCTCACCTTGTATACCAGTGCTTTTGGGATAGTCTCCAGGTATTCAGCAATCTTTACAAAGAATAAGTGTCATTCCAATGATGGACAAGTAATTATATTTCTTATGCAAAATATTACATTTTAAATACATTATAAAAAGGATAAATCATTATACACACAAATGCATTTTTATTTTAGCAATATACTTATAATAAAAAGTTCTACAAACTGCAGTTATATTCCTGTAATTTTATGGAAAGAGTTGCTCTTACTGTAGGTGTCAATAAGTATTTCCACAGTCAGCATTAGCTATATAACATAGTGGCAGAAGAGTACAATGAATGCAGAGAGAAGAGAGAGCAATCAGCAAGCTTTCCTTCAGCTAGATGGAAGAGCCTGCCACACACACAAACAACTAATCAGCACAAGACGCTGACTGATGGTTTATCTGTGTTGAAATCTATCATACTGACCAAGTGATGTCAACCATTTACCCAATGGATAGCTAAACGGGAGGTAATGTGCAGCACCTAAGCAAATAGATCATTAATTTTGCTTAATATGGGAACTGAAAGTTTAAATCTTCCTAGTAAATGGTTATTGCTTCTTTTTTTCTTAAAAAAACACCCCTGAAGTTAAGAAGTGATATGGTTAAGTGAGCAGCAATGCCATCTTTAACAAGAGACAAATTTACTGTGTTGTATCAGATTTCATCCTCCTGACTAAAATGTCAGTGCCGATTAAATCTATTGCAGCATTTATTAACATGTTAATTAAAATAGCTGTTCAGATAAGAAATGATGGACTACCGAAGACAGTTTATCACCTAAGTATTCCTTAGCTAGCCTAAAATTAATATGATCTGTTTAAATTGCAAGTAGGAGTTCTTAAATATAGGCACTAGGATGATTATTGTGGTCCATTAATACACAGCCTTTTTAATATAATCAAAGTACTGCCTTAAATTGAGTTCTAATGACCAGTAAATTCTACACTGTCAAAAAATCACCATCAAATTTGTAACAAATTAGAATCTTTTAATTAAGGGAAACACTTTATCTGCCTTGAAAACGTGTGCATCCTTTAAAAGATGTACTTATGCGCATCCTTAAAGAGTGCACAGTGCAAAGCTAGAATCAAATGGGTAATACATCCTTATACAGCTTGACTAAACATAGTGAGAAGATGATAGTGATGGTTTATTTTTAGCTTACATTTCCCTGTAAGATGAGTTATAACACCCTTCAGCATGTTATGAAAAAAGAATCACATATTGCATCAAATTGGCATGAATAAAAATGGAAAGGAGGAAACAAAGAAAGACAACAAAGAGGTTGATGTTCTCCAAGTGATTTTTCATTTTGTCAGCATTAGAGTTTTTGTAAAATTGTACGCACTGTACACCAGTAGTAACATCTCCAGGGAGAAAATGCTGGAATGGACATGTTTTATGTTTGTATTTTGTCAAAAACCCTTTAGTACTCACTGCTGCACATACCAGTGTCCCAATTACTGTATTTCCATAACTCTTGGTGTAATTTTTACTGTGAAGCTCACACTATAACACATCAGTGGGGTGAAAACCATATGACTTGGTAGGGCAGAGAACTAATTCAAAACCTGAAATTATTCTGTCTGATATAGATAAATTAAAAGTCGGGCTGATGGTTAACGTAATTATTAATTTGGAAAATATGCTATTTTATGGAGGTATTATGCAATATTTACAAGTAGTTTTATCTTGCAAATATACCTTTTTTACATATATTTTGTGTGCGCCTGCTGAACAACTGCAGTCAATTGTTTTGCATATTTTTGCCCTACTCAACATTTAGACGACATCTCGATTTTCTTCTTACACCTTTCGTGTAGACCTCAAGAGCTCAAACATTGTTTCACCTGTCTTAAAAAAAGAAACATTCTATACATTATTAATTAAATGGCAATTAAAATTAGTAATATTAAAAAAGATAGTATTCCTAAAAATAATGGAATGGCGGGAGCCACAGTGGCACAATGGTTATCATTGCTGATTTGCAGCTCTGGTGCCTTGAGTTCAATTCTGGAACAGGAGTGTGTAAAAGGGTGACTAGAGATGGAGGGTCAGATAAAAGGTTAAATCACCAGCAGGTGTATGTGAGATGCTCCAGATACACTGCATTAAGATTGCAAATGTACAAGGTTTTGAGAAAACTAGCCTCACCCATGTGAAGCTAGTCTCCCTTTATAAGGTTTAGTGAGTAAAAAGTCCGGGTTGACTCAAAAGAGTCGCATCCTCACTGTCACGAGATCAGTGAGAGACCGTGTCTTCCAGTGAGATTCCATGCAAACAAATTACTCACTTGTGACAGGTGTGTCAGTGAAAGGTAAGTGAAACAGATCCTCACTATCAGGGGGACAGTGAGATACTGGCTCTCATGGTGTGATGCCGAAGTATCACGTAATCCCCGGAAGGAGAAGATTCCAGCACAATCCGGGAAGGGAATGTGATCAATACAACAGACAGCCTGTTCTAGGGAGAGAACAGGGTTGTCTGAGAGAAAGATGGACTCCTCACTGTGAGACATGTGAACATCTCTGCTCAGGAGAGAGACAGGGTTGGAGTTTCAGGGGGAGCCCAGTTCCTAGTGAGACACATGCAGTATTAGCAGTGGAAGGTTTGGAGTGAGCTGCCTGAGAATGGGGAGACTCCTAGATACACATTTAAAAGTTATGAGAATAGTGAAGTCTCATAGAGTAGCAGTCTCAGTCATTTCCATGTCGGCTAGCCAGTAAAAAGCAGATGGGAAAGGAATGAGACTAGACAATTGGAATCAGCTGAGAGAGGAAATTAGACCGCTACTCTATCATTCAGTACAACAAAGTTAGTTAACAGTTATGGACTGCTTTTTGGTGAAAACCTGGTTAACAACAAAAACTACAGTGCAGGTGCCACCTACTGTAAGTGAGGTTAACATGGGATTTAATGTGGCATATTTCCCCATGTTCAGCTGCTCTCCAGGGGGATCTGTTTCAGGTGCCATCTGTGATGAGTTTTATGTTCTCCTCATGTTTGTGTGGGGTTTTGCCTGGTGCTCCAATTTCCTTCCACAGTCCAAAGACCTACTGGTAGGTTAATTAGCTTCTGGGAAAACTAGCCTTGGTGTGAGTTTTTGTGAGTCTGCTTTTGTGTCTGTGTGTGCCCTGCAGTTATCTGGAATCTCATCCAGGGTGTACCCTGCCTTGCGCCTGTTGCTTGCCAGGATAAGCTCTGGCTCCCCTGCATGTTGATATGATATGCTTAGTAATTAAATCAAGATACTAACCCTTTTAAATGTACAAATATGAAGATATTCTAAGCAGGGATATAAATATAGGAAAATCTCTAATTCTATATTCAACAAATGAAGAGATAATTGTTCAATGTATGTTGTGCTGTACTGTATGACAAAGATTAACAGGGGGAGTGAGAATTGTCTAGCTTTTCATGCCAAGAAAGAAGTGTTGGCACCATGTCATTTTCAAGTGTTATTAAAGGAAGCCTGCTCTTCACTTAATTAGCAAATTAAAGTCTTATGCATCTCCGTAGAGCTAGTAAGGCTCCAGCCAGCTGATATTTTTAGATCCATAAAGGCATACTGAGCATGGTAAGTGGCTCTTTAGTTACGTGTCTTAGATTACTGGAATTTCTCTTAGCTAAACCATAAACACATTGCTCTTTATAATCTCACAAAGATAATTTTCTTATTAACCCACACCCCATTAGTATAAAAATATTTTTAAGATCAGATAGACACAGACAGATACAAAATATGAATCTTTATCATGTGAGAATTCAAAAGTATCTGCTATCTACAAAATGGTCTCAATGGGTTTCTTTGTGCCCACAGACATAAATCATATATCAGATCATTGGAGTTGTAGCTATATTTTCTTTAACATAATCCTGGAAAATATGTATTACTTTAAAGAAGGCAATATTCAGAAAGCAGTTCAAGTAGGTGGCTGCGTCAGCATGCCTGCATATGTTGCAAAAGAACAAGTAAAGGTTTATTCCATGCTGAAAAGAGAAGAAAAGAAGCACAACGTTTCGGTTGTGGAGCCTTCCTCGGGTGTGAAGAAGGCTCCACAACAGAAATTTTGTGCTTCTTTTCTTCTCTTTTCAGCATGGAATAAACCTTTACTTGTTCCAATATTCAGATAGCTTTGTCTCTCATTGTCCCTTGTGTAATAGATTACATAAGGCAAGGAGTATACTTAATTTCATAAAACGGAATGAAAATTACATAATAAAAAGCAAATCAAAACAGCAGTGCAATAACAGAGGAGCAAGATGAGAGATCTGGTAGAATTTAATACTCCAAAACAAGGTTACAGATTAATTTAAGAAGAATTTTATTACGAACCATATGTTTTCATTAGGTATTTTAATGATAAAGTTTCCTTTTATTAAATTAATCACCCCAAATGTTTTACCAGATACTTGCACTAATTAACAACAACAATTATACAGTAATAACAGGACCATGCTTGTCGATAGGCTCAGTTCCCCCTGTGACCCTGAATTGTATGAAACAGAAAATCAATGGATGGATGGATAACTGCACTATACTATACTATGCAACATACTATAGATACCATACTGCAATCTCAGTTTTGGCAACTTATATTGTACGTGTAAACAGGCTTTTCACAGCTGTAGTGGCTGCGGACCACAGCTTCATCCCCCTGCACATGCCTGCTACTGATTTCTTGTCTCTATTCTAACCGGTCTGGATTCCATTCGGCAACCTTGTCAGTTTTTGTACTTGCCCTCACCAGTCTTGCCAGATGCGAGCAGTGTGTGGCTGGGTCTGTGTCTTTTTGCGTCAGCACACACACTTCAGTCCTCATGGCGGTCACTTTCCACTGGATTTGTCCCATAGTGGACGTGAGTTGCTTCTGTTCCCCTGGTGCATTGCATTGCATTTTCCACAAGTGAGCTGTGCACCCCTTTTCCGCGTGGTGTTGAGAGGGTGGTGAATTCTGATACTGCATTGGACTCGCAGTCTTCATGTGATGCCGGTGTAGACCAGGGGACCTGGTTTCCTTTCCCATCCTCACCTGCCTGTACTCCAGCTTTGTCTCCAGTCCTGTTCCCAGCCAGCCTGCTCACCACCCTCTGCCTCAGCCTGCACTGTGCCCTAACCTACCCCAGGGACTCTGCACGGGATCCGGTTCTCATTGGGCGCACTGTTTGGCTCAGTCCCTGTTGCACCTCCGTAGTCCACAGTGAAGTCGTAGATCATATTATCCATACCCAGTCCTGCAACAAGACCACTCAACCTTATTTCTCTTGGGTTCATAATGCCTCATTGCCCTCCAGTGCCATTGTGGTGGGTGGCACAATATATCAATAAAATATATAAGAATCTCTTCTCGTCTTCTCTCAGATCTTATCACTCCTTTAGTTTCTTTTGTCTTCTGGCTCTTGCTATGTAAGTGGTTCTAAAGTACCATGAGGTACTGTATTAGACATACTTTATGTGTTTTTTTATCATGATTTATATACATTAGTGTTTTAACCACTCAAGCAAAGGATTGAAATGCACAAAAGACAAAATTATCCTAAAATATACAATAAAATCTAGCCACACAGTGAAAATTGCTGAATACATAAGAAATACCAAGGTATTCAACTTAAACTAACAGTTACATTTGAAAAGCGCAAGGATCATGTTGAATTTATATAGCAATGTTGGCTGAATATTAGAAAATACAAATATGGAATATGAAATTGACAGGATAAAACAAAGGATAATTGAAATTGTATCCTAACTAAATGGAAAGAATGTTACACATAAAAATGCCTCACAAGCCCTCATATCCCTCTGAAATAGAAATAGCATGAAAGACATTACTGATCAATGTCAACAAAATAAAACCACACTTTGATTGAGTTTTTTAGATGTGGATCTTGCATTTTATCACAAAAAAGTTAATATGAAACCTTTTTAACTAAGTGTATGTCCCTTCACCCTTCAACCCTTGCTGAAGAAGTTTCTCACTTCTCTATCTGGTGTGATGTGTAGTAAGCCACAGAATAGCTTCCACGCATCCTTCTGGATAAGAAGCATTACAGTATACCAATTCAATAGATAATAAATAACTATAGACTACAGGCAGTCATGAAAGCTTTCAATCACGTACCAACCCTATAAACATGTTGACGTTGGCCTAACAGGGGTTTTAAGTCAAATTCAATGGGTCGGGTGACATCTGCAAATTAAAAATGTGCCAGAGTGACCTCAACTTTTTTTGTTCAAGTCAGAAAGTGAATTCATTAGTCTCATGCTGTCTGATTGTCTTTCTTATTTTAGGTTGCCTTTCACTATGTAACAGTGTGCTCTGTTAAGATCGTGTGTTACTTCTTATATTAACTTAACTGTATATGTAATCTTAAGATGTTTTTTGTTCCTGATACACATTTATTCATTAAAACAATGAAGTGTGTTCTTTATTATCTGTTAATATGTGTATGTTTTATTGTGCATAATACTGTACTATCATTTAAAATATACAGTCAGTTATTCAAATTGTACCTTTATCATAACAATAGGAATTATTTTATAAGTAGTATAATCACATAGTCTATAATATAACTTACTTAAGTTACTCCAGGGACACTTAACATTGAAATATTAGTTGCCTGGAGAAAAACATAACAATTTATTGAATTAAGGTAATTGAAAATAAACACAGAGGCACCACAGAGATTTTGTATCTTGAGATATTAAAGTGTAATACAGTAAACTGTTCATTCCATTACTATTGGTATCCTAATATGAATATGAAAAAGGGATTGATATACATTTAATCATTTTAATTTATATAAACTCCATTCTTAACAATGCTAAATATTATAAACTATTCATATTATAAGGTAATTCATACAGTATGTATGGGCGCTGAGTAATCATTTCCCAGGTGGTGAAGGTGTTATAGAATGGACCTACAAAGATTCCATAAACACTCAAATGATACAGAGAGATAAAGTGAAACAAAGGTTGTTTAAAGGTTCAGAACTGCGATTTGTCTATAATGATAACCGAAATTCTAATGTGTTTGTGTCAATAAGCAAATAAAAACAGTTTGTTAAGTTGTAAAATTATACAAAATTTGTACTCACTTTCCAATTTAGATAGCATTACTTAATTTAGTATGTACAAACATGGAACTGAGTATTCAATATCCCACACTTGGAAAAAATGGCACAGTATACAGTATACTAAGAGCACTACAAGACATGGTACAACGAGACAACACAATGGTTCTGCAAACACTGAAAACAAATGATCATGACAAGTGGTGACATATCTGGCTAAAAACTGAAGAGACTGAAAGAGAACACCTCCACAAGAAGATTGTCTTTTTATAGTTTACTTATAGAATTAATTTCATTTTTGGAAGAATTTAGTAAAAAAAAGATATTTTGCCATTTTAAACATACCTTGACATTTAAACTTAAAAAGGGGAATTTTATTTGATTTGTTTTTAAAATCTTGATTTTACAGTAGTTGTTGTTTTACAGTACATTAAAATTCTAAATTTACTGTATAACAAGTCTTTTATATGCACATTTATTAAGTCTTACATTCATGTTTCTTGTTCAACCACCACATTAAACATTCAAAATTAATCAGCACAATTTTGTCAATTGCTGATCATAATGATTTGACAGATTTAAAAAAAACATATAAGCCTACAATGTGTAACTAAAACTTTTGACCAAGTGATCAAATGCTCTAGGTTACATCACAGAAACATAAGCTATCTGTGCAAATTCAGAGCTATAGACACTTTTTTTAACTCACTTAGAAATTCTCAGATACTCTTTTTGCAAAACACACATTTAAGTACAGCACTCATTGTGAAAATCTTTGTGGTCTTACTGTGAATTTTCTACTTAAATCTCCAAAGCATTTTAACTGCCAATTCATTTAAATCACAAGTTATCTTTGCCACATAGCCACATACTGTATAGTAATCCATTATTTTTTCCAAGCATTTATAATGAGACTCATACCGGAGCTTGGAACAGGGCAAACTGTAGCCAGATCTGGGGTTCGTAATCAGTTCTGTAGCCAGGCTGAAGGTGGAGCAATTTCAGTCCTAATACACAGCAATTCCAGCTACTCAACAGTGGAAAGGCCTTTTTTTTTTACAAACTCACTCTGTCCTAGGGAAAGGTAAGTGCATAGTTATGCTGTACAGTTCTGAAAGTGTCATACCTCCAACTTATATTTTTAACCTGATACAATGAGTGTTGTACTCAAATTAGCCCTAGAATTGTATTTTTAAGTTACGGGGATATCCCACATCTCCTAACTGCCATGGACACTGGGTTGTGCCTCTGTTCCTCAAATGCAAACGAACTAATGAATTTGAGACTAGAGGCAGAACAGCCTATTGGGATCTAACAAAACTTAAGTTCCAATGGAATGGCTCATTTATATCCCATTTTACCACTCAAATTCTGGAGTGTCACCTTACAAACTCAGCAAAGGAAAGTACTGGTCCACTCAGTCATGTACTCTTTTGGTGAGATATGTGACAGCTAACAGCTAAATCAGTGTCACACTACACGACTTTTCTTAGGATTTTCAGTCTTAGCCTTAATTTACATAGTTGTAAGAAAATCACCCTTAGTGTGACAAAGGCGTTAGCTTTTCAAGGCAAGAGGAAAAATTTGATAGATAAGATCACTTTATTAGCCATATACAATTTGTTTCATTAGGGATTTGTCTTTTCACATACCCCAGCTTGTTCTCCATGAGACACACAGGGGAGGAGAAGCTTGGGGTCAGAGCACAGGGTCAGCCATTTAAACAGCGCCCCTGGAGTAGTGGGGGTTAAGGGCCTTGCTCAGGGGCCCAATGGAGTAGGATTCCTTTGCTGGCCGCAGGATTTGAACTGGCAACCTTCCAGCCACAGGCACAGATTCTTAGCTACAGTGCCACCACTACGTCCCCTTTTTTTAAGATACTGTACATCCTGAATGCATTGGTGTTTTGAACTTATAAGTATGTATTTTTAATGCAAGATAAGTAGTATTTTATGAAAATAATATCTTCATCTTCAAACTACGATCAGGTAAATGGTATGTCAGTACATGCACTGTCACAAAAACAAAACCATGCAACAGTAATTTTACAAAGACAAGGTGTCATTTGTAATTACATTTCAGAATGTTTGAGCATTTGTTTTTCACTTGGTGGTTGTGCGCTACAATGTGTAAATAAAGGTAAAATAAATTATGATTCAATGTGTCTTGATGTGAGGCTGTAAGGCCACAAAATGTGTTACATTCATGTCTATACTTTCTATAAGCATGGTAACAGCCATATAATGCAATTCATTTTTTTTCCCTTTTACACAAATAATTTTCCACATTATCCCCTTGCTTATTTTTGTGAGGTAGGGGTAGTGCCTGATTATATGTTTCTTACCAATTATAAATCTGAAATTGGAGTGCCACCACATCAAAACTGGGCAGAGAACCCCCCCCCCCAATTCACCCATAGCTTCCAATTAAAACAACAGCATCTAGTTAAAGAATGGCAGTTCAATAAAATGCAAGAACAAATAAAACAGCTGGAAAAGCCAAAGCAGACAGAAAATAAAATAATAAAATAAAAGTAGCAATAAATATTTTTTTTAGTATTGCAATAACAGAAGAATAGTGAAGGAAGTAGTAAAATGTCTCAGTTAATGATGGGAATATTTTAAAGATTAAATGGAAATTGATAATAAATGAATATTTAACTCAGGTGTAAGCCAAGCAAGTAATTGACAATATGCCTCAGGCTTACAAAAGATAGACTGCTATATTAAATCAAATTAGCATAGAATAGGCAGAGGGTAACAGGTATTAGAAGCACCTAAGACAAACAAATATTCAGGGCTTGTTTATATTCCACTTACCGGAAAGGAAAAGCAATATTTATTTAAAGATTCAAAGATAACAAATCTCTTCCAAGAGTCACGTAGGACAAGGGATAATACCCATTGACTACAAGGATAACACCAATTCACAAGAAGAAGACTAAACCAAACCAAATGATTACAGACCAACATGCCTTAGCTTAATTTCATATCAGGTTCTGGAAACAATAATTATAACCTAAGTAGAGAATCGTCTGCATGATAATAGGATTCTAGGGAATAATTACCATGGATGAAGAAAAAGCAATTATTATTATTCTGTAAAATTATTTTGCTTTATAGTGGAATATTCTAGGGGGAGGAGTTTAACCTAGAAAAGGAGCTCTTCAAGATAGGAGGGGAGAGATACAGTAGGAGAACGTTGGTTACAGTATAGAATAGGAGCTGCCTACAACAATCTATTTTTTAACAAAAATTTATGTATATTATTGTACTATAGTTTTGTGTTTTTTCCCCTTGGTTAGTTTGTATTTTTCACTTTGTTTAACTGGGGTGCGGACTTTGATGAACACAGGTCCTCTTAAACACCGTTGCAATGCGTCTTTGCAATTGTGGCCGTGCCATCGTTATAACTGCATTCCATCTACGCCTCTAATGGAATGGAGACGGTGACAATCTTAGGATCACAAAATGTCTACCTTTGTTTGTAGGTCACACTATTTCTATTTTAGCTATTAAATCATAGGAATAACAATTGAATTCCTTACAATTAGCTTAGCATTTGGCAAGTTTTGTGGCAGATTAAATGGAGTTTTTAACTAGGTTATGGGAGGGATGAGAACAAGCAAGGCCTTCCTTACCATTCTTTTTAATATCCTCCTACAATTCTTCAATGATATTACATATCATATCATACTACAATGATATTATATGTCATTTTCTATTGAGGGCTGCGATGCAGCTGATGTTAGAATTGTTGCCTCACAGCACTGAAGCCTTGGAGTCAGTTCTTGCTGTATCTTTGTGGAGCTTATATGTTCTGGTCGTGTTCATGTGTGTTTCCTCTGTGTGCTCTGGTTTCCTCCCACGGTGGAAAGACATGCTGGTAGGTTAAATGGCTTTTGTAAAAAAAAATGTTCCTGGTGTGTGTATTTTTGTGTCTGTTTGTGCCTTGCGGTAGACTGGCCAATTGATCACTTCTTGCCAGGTTATGCTCCAATCACCCCACTACATTGTACAAGTTTCCTGGATATTTCCTTTCTATATATGTATTTTTTCTAGTAGCTTTAGGAATTGTATTTTACTTATACTGTATTACTGCATTTACATTTGCAGACCAGCTGAATAGTCAAACACAGATTCACAGTTGCCTGCATTTTGAGCAATACATTTTAAGTTTACTGTAATATAGTGCCTGCATACATAGAGCAAAGATTCCATGGAAAGTGAGAACTAACAAGGAGACTATCTAGCTGATAAATAAAGGATATCTTTCAAAGTCAGTCAACTGTAAGCCTCAGCACTCTGCTTAGAGGCTTGGTTTATTTCTATTTCTGTTACTGCGGTGCATTGAGTCATGCACCTGTCAAAAAATATTTAAAGATAGCTATTTTCTTGTTAACATCGGTGCAAAAGTTACCACAAAATAAAAATCTGTAAAGACTTATCAATGCAGTTACTGTACAGTATGTATAAGTTACTACTTCTTCGGGCTACCTTTGCAAAACATCTCATTTGTCTTCTCAGGTTCTCAGTTATCTATTCACTTCAGTCACTATCCTACTCCTTCTATCCACGGCAGAAGGAAAGCAAAAGAAAGTGATTTCTGAGAGGTTATTTTTCTTTAGTTGTATCAGATAATGTGTGTTTTCTCTTTTGTGTCAAGGGTGTTCTTAATCAATGTGAAACCAAACACAGTTAGAACTGAAAATATTAACTGATAAGGAACCATCTGACTGACAATGTATGTAGTGATAGGGGCTTTTACCCAGTGATGGAAGGTAACTGCAGATAGGAGGAAAATGGTTAAATAAATTCTGTATACAGTAGATTCGCTTTATCACAATTGTGCAACATTGCTTCGTTTTTTAAATAGATTACAGCAATGTGAAAAAACACTGTGTATTTAAAGATAAATTAAAACTTGAAAAATTCTAGAAATTCCTTGTATGGTTTTCTCTAACTTTTACAATTTGATGGTTTTTTTAACAATTGCAATTTGTAATCTTCTTTCGCTCGTTCTAATCAAGGAAAAGTATTTGAGCTGATTTTAATATTCTAAAAAAAATGTGGTTATTTTTTATCATTCTAAAAAAAGTGGCTATTTTGGAGGCTGAAGTGGTTAACGATCAGTCAAATATAAATGCATCAAGGCTGCATTTTTGTGAAACATGAAATAAAATCTCTGCATCATATCTACATACTAGGAGTGTGTAAATTAAGTCATTTTCTTGAATACACAAAACCTTCATGGATGCGATGTTTTCTTTATCATTCCACATCAGCTGTAAAATAGTAGTTTATGGATGTGTTTAAAGGGTTAGCATAAATGAAAATACTTAAAGTGATGATTTTACATAATAAGCTGTAAATATTAACATCAAGCAATCGATTTCTTAGTATTGCAATCCCATGCTGTTTGTTTGCCTGTCCTGTAGATCAATTTTAATTATTATAAAAAATCAAAATATTTTACAATTGCATCTTGTCAATTCAACCAAAATGTTAGTTTAACACCTTTCTCGGGTCTTCAGTCGTAGGAGATTTAAAGAGAACTTCTGTTCTGGACTGTGACTCTTCACTGCTGCAGTGATGACATTAAAATATGCCATCCAGAAATGGCATGATTTAATCATTACTACAGCAAAAATTTAAACAGTTGACTTTTACCTGAAACATGATTTTTTCTTTGATTAATTTTTAGCTCAATATATTAATTAAAATACAGTAGCTTGAAAACAGAAAACAAGCAAACACATGAGCACAGAGTATATTTCCCCTTTTTTTCTAATGAATCGTGATTAAACATTTTAAATAAATAATAAAACATGATTATTTATAACAGATTATGAATACATTCTAACTATGGTGTACTTCAACATTTAATTTGTGAATCTATAAATGATACAAAAGTGTGCTTTTCGGACTCTAGGCAAGGTACAATAGCAAATGTCAACATACTTTTTGAGCTAATCTTAATATCCTCTTTAAATATGTAATACATAAGTAAGTAAGTAGTTTTTTTTTTGATAGAGGTTGTTATACCTTGTTAGAAACACTGGTCTTTCATTCAGTGAGTTTTTTGCCCCTAACTCATGAAATGAGAAGCCATAGGCAAAGTCAAACTCATTTTCTTTCCTATCAAATTATGCCTGTATAGTAACCATTAAGGACACTCATCTGTAATGCATTTTTACAATGTTTTATTTTAGGATTATATACAGTACGTATGAACTGCTATAGTTTTGAGAGGTTACTGAATATGAAGATACAATTTTCACAATATTTGTCAATCCCAATTAATTAAGTTATTTAGAGTTCTGTTATATATACTTGATATTAATGTACATATTCCACATATCTCTACTACTAATAAATAAGATTTAAAATGTAATATTGAACTAAAGTTCTGCTGTCATTTATTATCACTCACCCTGGTGATGAAGCTTTCATTTCAAACAAAATGACAATAATATGATACTCTCTGTCTTTCTAAAGAATAGAAAAGACAAACCATTAATGAAATATATTACCCACCATCCTTTCCAATGCATTGAAAATTAATAACTGTGAGAAGCAGTTGAAACCATTTATACTGCTGCAGTTGGTGAAAATGGAAGGAAGAACTAAGAAATGGGTGAATTATACTGAGACTTTTCCTCAGTGTATGTTCATATACTGTATATACAGTACATTCTTCAGCAGCGTTTTAAGAACAGAAACCCAAAAGGAAATTTGTAAGCTATTGTACTGTATGTTACTATTAAATCCAAAATCTGAACATGAGTCTAAATAACATCCTGTAAAAAAAGAATGAAATGAATAAACTGAATGACTGGTAATGCATGAAACTTTCTCTTTTGACACCTTACCAAAAAGAAGACTGAAAGTCTTCAACGGTTTCTTGAATCAGCTTTAAAACAGCACAGATGTTCATCATTGGACTTAAAGCAAAAAGACACCTCTATCAAAGAGGGAATATTATTTCATTAAACTTTATCAAAAGAATGTTTCATATTTGGAAGCACATCCATTTATGGGAGTATGGATACCTCTTGTGGTTGTTTTGAGGTAGATCAAGTGTTTTGAGGGTAGTTTGGTAGTTAGGTAGACTGAATTATTAATTAGATAAGGATTTAAACAAAAAAATAAGGTGAAGATATTTCACATAATGATTAAACAAAAACATACTTTACAATGGGTAAATTCTTCCATTTTTATATTTTTTAAATTAACCAATGACCCAATATCCTGCTAACACTGACGAGGGACATGGAAATGCCATGCTACTGTATATACAAGAAGCATGGGGTGCAAGGTAGGATTGAGAACACACACTCTCTCTCCTCAGGAGAGGCCACCAGAGTTCACCCTTGCAACAGAGGCCAAAGGACAATTCAAGAGAGGAGTTTATTTGCCATACTGTATGTACATGTACAGTACAATGGGCTTCTCTCTCATGCCGTTCTCTCAGGACATGCACAGTGCAACAGACAATTCAGTACAACAGATAAAGTAGACAGTGCATTACAAAGCAGCAAATAATAAATAGTGACAGTACAGTATGTACAGCCAATAGACAAACAGAGCAATAAATACATGGTAGAAACACATGATAGTATGTATAGTTTGTGCAGACAATAAACAAACAAACAGCGCTCTACATACAATAAATACATGGTAGTAATACATGGTAAAACAATAAATAAATGGTAGAAAGTCAAAGTGCGGAGTGCAGATGTGCATTGAATTCTGAGGCAAAGTTAACTGTTTAGGAAGCACATTGCCATAGGGTAGAAACTGTTTTTATTTCTCGTAGTCCATACTGTAGTTTAATGGTACGGTACCGCTTGCCAGAGCACTGACTAAATGTGAATAGTCACTCCAACCTTCCAGTGTATCGGCTGGAGGTGGGAAAAATAGGAGTACTTTGGTGAGAACGTATGTGAACTGATAAAGAGTGTGTAAATGCTTCACAGACAGATGCACAAAATTAGAAACAACTTTGTAAACGTGAGGTAGCACCCATAACAACCAATGCCTTAATACCACACTTTGATTCTTGTGAAACACTGCAGCAACAACCTTTTGTCTTTACTTCCTAAGTGGTCAGCAGAATCCCACTGTAAAATAGTCTTAATCTAAATAAAAACATCTTTTCTACAAATACCATTAGTGGGTCTTGAATTATAATTACACAGTAATTAATGTACTGATCTGTTAATTATTATTTCGATCAGCTTAAATGGAGTAATTAGACATTGTAAGGTTAGAGACTGAAAAGCAAATTAGAATATCCTGATTCCTTTAAAGTTTGCAAGGCATTACCTAATATTGATTCTGACTGCAAAATTGGTGTGAGCTAAACTGAAAATTAAGGATAAGCAAAAAATTTTAATTTAAAATAAAAATACTTTCTAGAAGCTGTTGTGCATTCACACACACATATGCAGTAGATATCTATCTTTCATAACAGAAAAGTGAGATTACCAATTATTGAAATGACAGAAGTACATTGGTTAATGAGTCACCAGTACGAAGGGGTCTAATCAAATGTGGAAAAATTTAGCGTTTTTTATAGGTTGGTCTATGCATACAATTCACATTCTGAATTCGAATTTACTGTACATACAGTATTAATGCTACAGTAAAAATTTAACACTGGGGATTTTGTGAAATCCTTAAATTAAACCCTTACATTTTTTAGGGATTTCATTAATATTTTGGTCTCACATTTTTAGTACAACAGATACGTTATACAACAAAACAAAATATATGCAGGGTTATATGGAAAGCTTAGAATCACAAATTTTTCAACTTACCATTATTAGTGTTATTTATTAAAAGACAGTGTACCTCACCCACAAAGTTAACCGACATATTCTGTCTTTGTACTCTGATTGCTTATCCAGATACGTGTCAGTTCTCTCATGCAATGGGTTATCTTTCTATGTCTGTGCCCCTGTGTATAGCAGGCAAGGTTTTGGTGTGTTTGGGATCCTATAGGTCCCTGAGACTCTTGAGTAAATTGCAGCTAGTGTATCTGGCTGTGATGTGATGTCTCAGAGCACCTTTCTTCCAGAAGGCACATTGTGCTAACTAGGAACATTTTCAATTTTCTAATTAAACTCAGTGCTTAGTACCCTGACCGGTTCTAGTAGTCACATTATATAATGTGAGCATCTAAATAAGGTAATAAAATAAAAAAAATAATAGTAGTAAAATAATAGTTAAGTATACAAAGCATATGATTTAATTTTACAGTACTGTAACTGCTAGAAACAGGTACAGGCTTAGCTGGCATCCTACTATAAATACAGTAAAAAAATACTAGGTTAAGGACAAAAGTTCACTTATGTCTAATGGCAGAAGAAAGAGGAGCATGAAAAATTGTAACATCAGGGAAGAAATCAACAAAAAAGATAAAGGCTTTTAAACAGAATGGTCCATTCTTGCACCCTTAATTCCTTATACTCTTATGTTCTTATGGATTCCTGTCAAAACCTTCAGTCTTTGACCCATCATCCGTAAATCCCACTTTGATGCAGTGTGCAATGTCCCAGCACTTCAATGCTGCAGAGCACTATTTTATGTGGCTTCTCTTGATACATCATTGCAGCATTCTTGTATCTAAAGCCAAAAACAAAACCCCAAAAAATGTTTTAATGTTATTTTATGCTCCTGTATTATTACATAATTTAAATGTATTAAAAAAGTGAATACACATGTGTGAAGCTAGTCAATTTTTTCTCTTCACTGTCCTGCTTACCAATAAAATGTACACATTTCATTATCAATCAAATGTAGTTCTATGCATGTATGAACAAAATCCATTTAGAACAACTGGTACAGGCTAGCATTTACATGTTTTGTGTAACTTTATATTATTCGTCATATTAGAAATACAGCTTCATATTACTCTATAGATTTATACCTTTGTATTACTTTATTGACATAATAATTATTTGTAAAACCTTTGGTCTTTAATACATTGCCCTCATTACTTTTACTTAGTATTACAAAGCAGTTAATCAATGATTCTATTTTGAGGCTTCCAAGAAGTCAAAGAAACTTTCAGCTATGGAAATTCAAGTGCTTGTAAATGTTAGGATTATAGTAGTATAAAACAACAGTAATAATGGGCAACAAAATAAATAACTTGTACAATTACTACCATAACAGCTATTAAAAGCTACTCTAAGCTGTGGAGAATTCAGACCTGTGCTGAAATACTGTAGGTGTGCAATGTTACATGCAGTAGCTGTTCTCAAAAAACACACACAATATAAGGGAAACTATATCAAAGAAGCATGTAACAAGAATATTTATCAGCTGTTATTAAAGAGTCTGAATGTTCAACCAACAGATTTATTAACAATTTGACAAGAGAGCCCTAACTACTCAGTAGCACAAGCACTGTGGAGTAGTGGTCAAAGGTGACTGCTGGTTCACTGACCATTTTACTCTGTATGTGAATGGTGATAATAATTACAAAAGATTATATTGCTGTGACTATATCCAGAGAATAATGGCTGTATTCTATTCCACTTTATAGGTCTTTAGATATCTCATTCTCACCAGGGACATAATCTGGCATTTTGTGGAATATAACAAATTATAGTATGTAATCTGAATCGTGCTGAATAGGTTCATAGGTTCTAGCACTCACCATCATCCAGCTGGAAGAGAGAAATATAATCAAATGTTGTCAAATATACTGTAAAACGGAAACTAGCCTGAATATTTACAAGACATTTGTTTGTGTCTTTAACGTCCCCCATACTCAGCACTAACTCATGATAGGCAGATTTGCAAGGACCTCATAAATCTTGACATTGGGGATTTATCTTCCTTGGGAATTCCATTTTGCATATACTGATTTGTTTCAAAATAAATGAGATAATTAATGAAAGAAACATAAGAATGCGGAGGTGAAAAACAGACCAAAAGGCATTGACTCCCATAGATTCAAGATCTCACACACATGTTGGATGGCAACCAACTTGTTTTCAAGTCTCAATCAAAACAAAAATGACCATTAATGATTCATGGTGGAGGAATCTCCATATCTGAAAGTGTCCATTAAGCCTTTAGACATGAACAAGTGAGTGAGAAATCCCTTTTTTAATTAATGTTCCAGCAGGTTTCTGGAAGGACAAGTAAGAGATGCTGCAATAATGGACTGCTTGATGAGTGTCTTCTATTATTTAATGGAGTCTTATGCTGGGAAAAGAACTTTTAGGACCTTGTGGAGGAAGCGTAACAAGTGTTAAGGGTCAATCAAAACTCTGGCTTCAAGCTCAGAACTAATCGTGTGTATTGTTTTCTAACTCTAAAAAAGAAAACCCTAAGCATGTAATTTTTTAAATAGGGGTATGGGTTTCCTATGTTACTGTATTCATTCATCTACAGCATACACCAGACTTCTCAGGAAAACTAGCAAAACTATTCCAGTCAAAGACTAGTGTAATATGAACAGCATTAAAAATCTCTCTTAAGACGAAGAGGAAATGTGTGCAACTCTCATCTAGGAATCCTATCAAGTGGACTGGAGAACCTTAGAGTATCCTTAAGAGATTGATAGGTCTGCTCACTGATTCTCCCAGTTTCACACAGGAAAGCTTCAGTTTCTTGCCTTTACATGAACAGTTTGTTTAGAAAATTCTTGATTACTACACTTAACCAAGGATTTAGACAATTGTACTCTTAAATTATATCCAGCAAAGCAAAGTTAAAGGTCACAGCTGGGAGTCAGTAGATTTCAAGTTTGGCAAACAATATCAAGGTAGAAAAAAATATATTAACGTAAGCACACTGTTTTGGTGCCTTCTTGAAATATGCTTCACCATGGAGTGGTGCACATTGCAGAATTTACAGAGGAGCTGTCATCTTATCCAGTCTCAGTAGCATGGGATCCACTCGAATAGAGGAAATCTCATGTGGCTGAAGCCACCAACATTTTATCACAAGACAAATTGAGGAATATTACAGCAGTCAGCCAGGGACAGAAGTCGACCCGAAGGAAATTAATGTCCCAGAGAGAAGACACTGCCTTTGGAGGAAAATACAGAGTGAAAGTCCAATGAGTGTCCAATGAGGCAAGAAGGGGAAGAAGGGGAATGGATTGCACCATCAAGAAACGGTTGCATTAAATCAGCAAGATGCATATTGAAAATAGACTCTTATTCCCAATGACTAACCTAAGTAAACAGCTATACTTTATCGTTTTAGGGTCACTCCATGATGAAGATCACTTTATTGGCCATTATACAATTTCTTGTCTTTTTGCATACCCCAACTTGCTCTCCATGAGACACACAGACAGAGGGAAGGCTTGGGTCAGAGCGCAGGGTCAGCCATTTATATGGCACCCCTGGAGCAGTTGGGGTTAACGGCCTTGCTCAGGGGCCCCAACAGAGTAGGATTCCTCTGCCGGCTGCAGGATATAAACCAGCAACCTTCCAGCCACAGGTGCAGATCCCTAGCCACAGAGCCACTGCACTGCCCCGAAGTGGTGGTGAAGTGAAGTGTGCAATGTTGGGACAGAAAGGGTCATCAGACATGCAAGACATGCAAGAGTTAAGGTCTATTGGCAGTTCATGAAAAAATGCATTAAGGAACATGTGAGAAGAAAATGTCTTTTAACCAAACAGAAAAAAGCCAGACACACTTGTGAAAGCTCCAAAGGAAAACATCACCAGCAGCTCAACCTTTCACATCACTGTTTACATTTAGAATTTAATATGTATGGTTTTAAATACATCTGGTCACTTTATTTTTACACAGGCTTACCTTATTAAAAATAATCAGGTAAAGCTACAGTAGAGAAACTCTTCACCTAATGTAGCACACTGATGCAGCTTCCCCTTCATTATGTTCCAGGAAGCCTAGAGTTTGATTGCAAGTTTGATTGCAAAGTCTTAGACATTAAAAGAGATGTTATTTGCAATAAATTGTAAGAAAAAATCTGCCTCAACATGATTCTCTTCTCAATTTAATATGATTGTTACATTTATGATGAGTTTTAAAGCTGACAACATTTTATTAGAATGATTAAAGATATTTTAATCCTTAGTTTATTCATTGCTGATGTGTATTTTGCAGATTTTCAAGATAAATGAGGTAATGCCTTAAAATGAAATCTAACCGCTTTTCCAATATTAGGTCATGGGTGTGTCTAGGATATTGAAGCAATGGGAGGAAGCAAGCAAATACAGCACCCTGGATGGGAAAAAAATCACATACTGTATACACATATAAACACATATACAGTCATAATTTGAAATATATTTTCAGTTAATAGTATCTGGCAGTGGCCTCAATTGTAAATTTAGTAAAAAATAGTTTTGAAATAAACCTGCAAAAATTAGTAGGTGATAGATGTGTTTCGTAAAGTCTTTACTTTAAGAACCATTAATGTAAAGGTGATGTCTAGTACTCACATCTCTCTATTCTCAGGAATAAAAATGGCCAAAAAACTTTTTAAAAGGTGTCTTAAGTATTTTGTTCTGTTGTGCATAACCTAATTTATATACCACAAGCAGATTATAGTCACTTTATCATTGTCTCGGTATTTCTCCTCTTAGCAATGAGGTGACAGTGATTAATTTCTAACAAGCAAAAAAGAAAACCTTGCCTTAGAATTTACTAAAGTAAAATACTATAAGGCACATAATTAGTTCTGCTGAAGTGCTTTTCTTTTCTGTACTTGAACTCTTTGTTCTTTTGGTGGCAACCACATGAATTTTGCACATTAAGTTATAATAACACAATTCTAAGCTTGACACAGGGAATATTCATATACAGTAAAGTACCTAAAAAGATGCATAATCAAAACTCAGAATGAAAACAACAATATTCACCGATATAAATATGGATATAACTGATCAATCCTGAGATTTATAGTTTCATAACTAGTGAAATCCATTAAATATATCATACAAGGTCAATAGAACATGTTTTATTATGTCAGAAAAACATCATAACAAGGTATACTAATGTCAGCACAATCCTACAGAAGAATTCCAAACACGTTTCTTAAAATTAAAACTGATGTAAATATTTCATTATTAATGTAAAAACTCTTTCTGTATATTCAGTTACATACAGTTAAAATACAAAAAGTTAAATACAGGAGGAAGAAACCTCCTAATGTATGTTCCTGATGTCTTGCTACCCATGCCAAAATGGAACATTCCTCTTTTTATTTTTTCTTGATTTTTTTCTCACAAAAAAGGTCACCAGATACATCTGCTCACATGGGAAACTGGACAGAATTTCCCATGTACAAACTTGAGCTTCCCCCATTCAGATTTGTATGAGAACACAGTCAGAACACAAATGTACATGATAGACACTAGATGGAAATAACAAAAAGATGTGCCTTTGATGGACCCTGACAAATGTGCAAATCATTGTGTATAGATAGTTATATACTTTACATATCTAACTTGGTGTTACGACTATTTTCCTTCTTGTTACTGTATGTACCATTCAGTTCCCTGTAGGGAATTTGTCACATTATTGGTATGTTACATAATTCCATTCAGTTGTAAAATGAAACTAATTTGGAAAAAACACAAAAAACATTTCCTGAGAGTGCGTTAATGTCACGGCATTCCTCCCCTAGAGGGCGCTCCACTACTCCTGCCATTACTTCCGTGATTGTTGCTATGTTCCCCAGGTGCAGCCTATTATGTCTATCGCTACTTAAAGCTTAGTGCCTCAAGTCCTTGGGGCTCAACATTAGGGTACATATGTCGCAAGGCCCACCTAGCTCCAGGATATCCTACTTCTGTCTCCTGAGGGCATAGGCCTCATCCCCAACACCTCCTGTGTTCTGAGCCTCGGGTCTGGAGGACTCCGCCCCGTTATCCCAGGATCACTATGTCGGTTGTCTGTTCATGTTTTCCCCCTTCCCAGGGATTTTAACTTTGTCACATCTCAGGATGGATCTATTGGTAATGGACTCTTGGGCTGTTCCCTGACCCTGCTTCAGACCTGCTCGGATTTGGACGCCACTCTTTGTCTCACTGTCTCTTGGACACTGTTTCACTGTCATTTTATTTTGTTCACCATTAAGCCCCTGTGTGTTTTCCCATTCAACGCCTCCTGTTTTTGCCAGCTCTTACCACATCGCATAGGGTCTACTACAAAACCTGACATGGACAGTTAAGTATGCAATATGGTTCTCTGTTACCTTTCATTTTATTAAGCACATTGTGTTTTTGCTTCCAATAATATATTTAATCTCCATAGCATTTTTTCAACCCATTGGAAAAATACATCCAGTTAATAACACATGGTGATAGGTCAGTAATGTAAAGTGTGCACATTACTGGAATCTAAAATGTATGGTACACAAGAACATGGAATGTTATCAGATGAGATGATTAACACATGAATATATTTCAATGTTCTTTGAGAAGTGGTAATGTAATATTGAGAATTCCATGAGTATAACTGTATTTTCCTTGACTCAATAGGTGGCCTTTTGATTATTAAAATTTTCTTAATTCTTGAACAGTTCCTTAACATTTTCAAATTAAATATTGATGAATACTTTGAATATTTATGTTTTATATCAGTGTCCACAGCATGAATCATTCATGAATCCAAAAATGTCCTTTAATAATCACATACCATGAGTGCAAATTCTCTGTAAGTAGTGAGTTTTGTCCCAGGTATTCAATATAATTTAGATTTTATTAAAATACATATGCTGTAGCATATTCTAATTTGAGTAAGGCATTTGGTACATCTTGTATTACAAGGTATCAAGGTATCGGTTCAAAACATAAAGTTTTTGAGTCTTTCAGGTGAAAACAGAATAGTCAAACCAAGTAGTGAAACTCAACTCTTACAGAGTAATTGCATTTACAGTGACTACGACTATGACTATGGCAATTAAAATGATGGTGAGAAGAGAAGAATGGATATATATTGGGTTAATTAATATTGGCAGGGATTAATATTATAATTATAATGTTTTCTAATTCTAGTTACGTGATCAATAGTGTTTCACAATACAACATTCTAAGCTTTTCAGTTCTTTTCGGCGATCATATATAAAGCAAGGGAAGAAAAGGTTTACCTGTTTTTTTAATGTACAGTTTTTCTGAATAAAAAGTGGCATACTGTAAGAGCAATAGAAATGTATGCTTGACTTCCAGATCTTAAACTTCTGAAAAGAAGAAAAAAAGTAAAATAATAAACATTCTACATTTTTAAAGACTTAAGCTACAGTATATTAAAACAATAATCATCTTGCATTTTCATTATTCGCAAGAAATAACACTACCCATGAGGGAATTAACTAAATGTTTTACTAAAAGTTTGTATTATATCTTGTTGGCTATGTATTTCTTTACTTATATTTTACAAACTCTGTCTCAGGATCTGTCTCAAAAGATAACATAGCCATATGGTGTCTTTACGAATAGCTGACATAGTTCTCAGATAAATGACCGAGTGATCTCTCCTGGAACAAATGGTCTATTTAGCAGAAGGGGCTGCTTGTCATGCAAGCTGGCAGTAAAGTAAATGTATGTACTGGTCAGCTTTCTAGAATGACCATATATAGCCACAATGCAAGCAGAGAGTCATGTGGGAGTGTATCTTGTATCGTTTGGTTCACTGTTTAAAAGAGCACTGTAAGCGTTGTTTTTTGAGTCTTGCGTACAAGAGCATGAGTCCTATAAGCATATGAAATAAAGACGACTTTCAACACAGAAACTTTCGGCTGATGCCCTTTGTTTAGCACAACACCCATAACAAGAAGCTTTGGCTTAACCCACTTGGCTAAAGCCAACCACCTAATCATAGCATGAGGAAGAAACCCTATACATAGATGTTTATCAATATTAAGCTTTTAGTAAAGATGAATGCAAACAAGAGAGGGAGGCATAATATGCTATCGAGATTTTTTTTTCAGGAAGTGACATCACAGAGAATTATGGGTAAGAGTTGCTGAGGTAACGAAGACCTTGATCACTGTCTTGTCTGTCCATTAAAAAATTTTAATCAATTCAAGTTTGAATGTATATATAAACTACAAAATGTTTGTTTTAGAAGGTGAAAAAGAAGGTCTAAAACAATAGTCTCAATATATTTGTATATAAGACTGTGTTCATGGTTAACACATTTGGAAAGTTTTACCACTTCTGAACGTCTTCCTTGATAATTATAGCTTTCTGCAAAACTTATTAAATATTCAACTAAATGTGTGGAAATTGTTTGAGCTGAAGTTTAAAGCCTCACCCTCTTTGTTAACTCAACAGTAACTCTCCTGGGATTAATTATCTGAAAAATGAGAGAATGAAAGAAAGAGGGCACTCCTGCTGCATCATATAAAAAGAAAAATCCCAATTATAAGAATCCCATCAAAGCTGGAAAGAGAGCACAATCATAGTTGTACTATGCATAATAAAATATTATGCATAATACAACCCATGTCATTAGCATTCAAAGCATGCTGCTGAGCCAAGGAATTTAACTGTCCAATATCAAGCGATAATACTATTTTCTGCTGAGGTATTTACATCAATGTAATATTTTACAAATAAATTCTTACCAAAGACAGAAGAGTCAGGTATTCAGCTTTTTAAATCTAAAAACTTTGAGAACAGTTTTGATATGAATATTTTACATTTGCATTTAATCATTTTTTATAAAAATAACCTAAAACTTAAAACATAGTTTAAAAAAGACTAATATTTTAATACAGTCACAATGTTTTATAGCAATTATAGAAATTGTATTATAGAAAAATTTGAACTTCTCAAATTTCCTTTTATATTCCCATCAACAATGTACAGTAATGCCTTGTTTTAAAGTTAATTCTATTCTTTTTAAAATTTTGTTTTTAGTTTTTTTTCAAAATACTCATGTTATGAAGGTATGTTAATCACAGTTGTTATACTGTAAAACATGGATAGAGCAAATAAACAACAACAAATATCAGTTTTACATTCAGAACTTCATGGCAACATTGTAAAGTAGTATAATAGCACACCTACTGTAGATGTGGAAAGGACTGCATTATTGCCAAACATTCTCCACTAATAAGATAATAAGACATGAGAGTATATTTTCTGTTCCCTGTGCATGTAGAACAGTTGTACACTAGTGACACTAGGTAGACACACAGAAGTGCCAGCTTGCCTACTTCTATATGCTATATGTGTCACTAAAACATATGTTAGTGTAGCAGGACTCATTTGCTGTGAGGCCTCCTGAGGACACCTGATAGCATTGAATTGTCTCACAAAAGGAAACTGATCTTTTAGCATAGAGGCATTCAACAATGTTGGAGGAGGTGCCGTGTGGCTCAGGGCTGGGTGCATGCCCGAAACATGAATATCGAATCCCAGATGGGGACGAGCTGTGAACATCACATTGGTGTCTGTTTGCAAACATCTATATGTTTCTCAACAATGTGTAAATCTATCTACTGTAAGTGTAGCTAGATAAATGCTTATTGTAATTTATAAATGGACAATTATATCAAATAATCCTAAAATGAAAAGTGATTTATCACCTGTCAATAAATGATCAGATGCTTCCTCCTCTATGCATGATATAAATTAGGGTACATAGCATGTAAACATGGCAAGTAAAACACAGAGCTTACTTGGACTTGGAAAACAGGAACCCACAGAGCCAGCTAATACTTACATAACATACTGTAGCTGCTAATGCACTAGTAAAATAGTGTTAAGGCAGTGAAGAACACATCACCAGTTATACATAACGACTTTCAGTTTTCTAGAGATGTCTCAGAAAAAAAACAAAGTCAGTTCTGCTGAAATCACAATAGCACACCCCATATCATTCCTATCACTGACAATAATTGTATATGGAAAGTGGATAATCTCACAATCATCTTGGATCACAGACCGTTAGCCAATGACTTTTGCCATTGCTTTTCACAGTTCCTTATCAACTGTGTCTTTTTTGCTTTTAATTACTAATTGATTCTGTACAGAATTTGCAACATAACTGCTGATAATAATACATTTATTTATGAGCACATATCAAGGTAACAGCTTAATCAGGATGAATGCATTCATCTAAAAAATGTTGCATTCATTATAGCATTATATTCCTGATTCTCAGGAGGAAAATACTTAAGTTTCCTTTAATTATGAAATTACATGGAAAACACAACTGGTTTTCAGAGTGATTGCAATACACTCTGATGTATTGTACAACAGCATTTTAAATGTGCAACATGAACTAGATAATAAAGAAAAGATTACACATGACTCTGAATCCGAAGTGAACTGCATGGCAGATGGAATGATGCTGAAAACATTCCAGAAAGCAGTGCTTTCCTCCCATAATAATTAGGAGCAGCCGTTGAGTAGGTAAATCACAAAGAGCCAACCATTGGTCATATAATCGAAGAAATTAACATAGTGAACAAAAAATGAGAAAAATCATAACAGCCTTTGGTATATTCAGCACAGAGATGAATCTAAACTGACTTATGACAAGAATGACTGAAAATCTGTTTGGTACAATTTTCTTTAATGTACAATTTATAAATTGTTCAACATTGGAACATCTGAATTTGAGAAATGATACTTAATGAAAACATCCCACATAGCATCTGTCTTGCAAAATAAAAGTGAAGCGCTGAATTCACAAGAATTGCCACCCCCACACTACAGACGAGGAATTGTAGATAGTGTCATTTCCCTTGAGCAACTGATACATTCATAGATGTCAGTTTTTAAGTCTTAATATCTTTGCTGACACATACAGTATTTTATCTGTCTCTTATCCTTTGTTTTGCTCCATACCTGTATCCTCAATTTTGGAAGCATTGTGATTGATGCCTAACTTAAGCCTTCAAATAATTAATTCATTAATTATCAGTATGAGCTGTAGAACAGTATGGCAGCAGATCTTGGTGAGTAAAATCAAACAAACAAGTCAAGTGTCTTAGATAGTTGTTCCTTATGTATGGTTTATTTTTTTGCTGGTAGAGCACACCGAATGCAGAAAATCAAAAAAGCTTCCATCATAAAAGTAGGAAACCCTGTCTCTTTTCTAAGGGGGGATTTCTATGTCAATTATTAATTACTTTTGCAATATTTTTTTAGTTAGACAAATGTTCCCCAAACTAAACTTTACAATGACAAAATCAGGGATACCAAAAATTGGCATATATTAAAAAGCTTAGTCTAAAATGTCCATACATTTTCTGTTAGAAAGCATGGATGGTGTGTTGTGTTTGCATGTTTGCCAGTCTGATGTTTTTTATTTACATTTCACATGAAATTATGTATGTTAAGCACAATTTATACAGTCAGTTGTGTTATTTACTGCATGGAGGTTGGAAACAAATCACATACTGTAGTTCTATTAAGACTACTGGAAAACCTCTTTGCTTGCACGTATTCATGCCATTTCAACCAGCTTAAGGAAAATGTTTCAGAGGCAATGTTTTCCAGAAAAGTTTGGAACAAAAAATAATAACATTCGTTTAGGAGAATAAAAGAACATAAAATTGTAGGAAAAACAATGAGTCATAGAAAACCTTAATGGAACAGGTCACATTATCTGCACGTACGTCTTACATGTTGTGTTACAATTTTCTGTCTGAGCTTCTCTTTTTGATCCAAACTGATTGTGAGATTATCCACTTTCCATATACAATTAATGTCAGTGATAGGAATGATATGGGGTGTGCTATTGTGATTTCAGCAGAGCTGACCTGTTTTTTTTCTGAGACATGTCTAGAAAACTGAAAGTCTTTATATATAACTGGTGATGTGTTCTTCACTGCCTTAACACTATTTTACTAGTGCATTAGCAGCTACAGTATGTTATGTAAGTATTAGCTGGCTCTGTGGGTTCCTGTTTTCCAAGTCCAAGTAAGCTCTGTGTTTTACTTGCCATGTTTACATGCTATGTACCCTAATTTATATCATGGATAGAGGAGGAAGCATCTGATCATTTATCAGACAGAAAAAAAAATCACTAAAATTTCAATTTCAACAAAAAGCAAAGAAATAAATCTTTTTATGTGTTAACCTAATTTTTTCTCACAATCTGAAAAATAAAAAAACAACTAGTATGAAAAATAATATAATGATATAGTGTTCATTTTTTAAGTTCCATTTTGTCAACATGTACAGCAACAAAACCTTTACAGCATAATCCAAGGTACTCAGGTAGCTGAGTCTTAGTCTTCTTTCAGTGTCAATGGATAGATTCAAGGGAAATTATACACTCCATTATGTCTTAATCACAGGAAAATGAGCATTAACGAATCCCTAATATGCAGCATAGAAAGGTGTACATATTATTGGCAGAAATAACAGTGTACCCAAATTGTTTAGCTTTCCTCAGTGGAAAAACTGTCAGCACAAGCTCTTCTTCTATTAATTATTCATAAAATAATATTTTAGCAGCTTTAAAGCATAATAGTGACACGCCGTATTATATACAGTACATAATATGTATTCAATCCACATATTCATTGCCCAATAATAATTGAAAAGTATTTTAGCTCAAACAAAATCCTGTGGCACCCTTTTAACAAGAAGCAGAAGCAAATATTCAGTCCTATTTAAAAGATTTTAACTTCACCAGGGGATTAGTGTTACATACAAAAGTACATGCTTCCAAGCCAAGACTGTTGGCCTCATAGTACTGTATAAATACTCTGAACTTTCATAATTATGTAGTAATGATATTGTTGTCCTGAATTCCACAAACCAAAATTGACCATGTACCAATAGTTTTTGTGGAACCAATACAGGTCACAGATTAAATAGGAACCAAACCAACATTTTTATGCAAAATAACTTTAAACATTTTTGAAGATTCAACTTTTAGCGATGAAAATGTTCTGCAAATCTATACAAGTTTAAGATCTTGTTACAGTATATAACACTTGTTTCACTGGAGCAGTGGTTGTGGTTGTGTCTTTGTATTCCAGATTGCTGATATACCCTTGAGCAAAAAAAAAAGAAAACTTTTAGACAAAACATTTAGAATTCATTTCTATCATTAGAACATGTACTGTAGGTTCTTTAATATATTTAGTTAAAAAAGGATTTTGTAACAAGTTTTGTCAGACTGTAATATCTATTGTTGTGCATTTTTATGGTAATAAAATTGCTACTAAATATAAATAGAAACAAGAAAAATTTGATTAAATATAAATACCTCTTAAAGTTGTATTGAAGTGACAATGAAAAAACAAAATATTTTAAAAAATAGTCAAATGTGACAATGTTAAAAATGTGACATCTATTTTGCCATCTATATTAGCGGATGTTCTAATAAAAAATAAACATGTTTTGTTTCCAGTGTGAGAGTTACTCTGACACTTAGGGTGTCTTTTCAGGGAGAAAATTACTTGGCATAGCAAATGCCTCCCAACCCAATGTGGTATTCTTCTACATTAAAAACGACTGATAATTTTAAAATAGACTCATTCTAAAATTACAATTGGTGTAGTTTTATAGATCATTCAATGATGAATCATGATTATTAGAGACAATACACTCTGGATTCATAATAGACAAAAATAAATTTGTGAAGACAGAAGAAGCTACAAAAATGTCTGATATTGTGTAAGGATTAAGGTGACAAATGCACAGGTTTTCGCTAAACCAGAATAAGGCACCCATTTTGATGGCTTTAGAAATTTGAAACACAACAACAAAGAATGCTAGAACTGCTCTGTTGAGTACTGCTGCCTGACCCCATTTTTACACCATAACGTTACTATGGAGATCTACTCTGGGATGTTTTTTGTCAAGCACTTGCACCTGCAGTCAGTGGGTGATTTTAATGAAAGCACAAAGATATACAGTACTGTACGCGTGCAATTCAAACTGACCAAGCAAAAGCATATGTAATTGCTTAGACACTGAATTATAAACTACATAAAATCAAATAATATTGAAAGTGATAATACCCTTTTTAAAATATACTGCATTATATTCTACTGTATAAGAATATGGTGGTATTAAAGCAGCCCAATTTCCCAGTCATAAAGGAGACTATTGTAGACCTCTGAGACACAGAGCATGCTACCTGCTGTGATTTTGTTAAAGGACCGCAGCAACATCTTTGAAGTGATTCAGAATGAACTTCAAAGAAGGAATAAAAAAAATCACAGACTATTATAGCACATGTTAATTTGTTTCACTTATATTTCTTATTCTGTATTAATCACATTATGTTACAATGCATTGCTGTAGCAAATCAATTATTCATAATACAGCATGCTTATACATTTTAGGTGGACTTTATTTCAAAGTAGCTTCTAAAATAAATTAAAAAACTGTATACAATTTAATCACTGAACTATTGAAAAAAAGCAATATACATCATCCAAGATGAAAATCAACCTCAAACACTATATATGAAAGCATGCACTAAATTTAGCAAACTACTGTATCTTTTCTCTAGAGTATTGTGTGAGAATGTGAATAAACTGCGTGGTTCAACAGAATGCCTGTGTCGTCACATAAATTACCTAATGAACACAAAGGTCATTTCCCTTTAAGAAGATATGGTGGGATTACATAACCCATCTTGAAGGATGGTGAGCCTGACCTAAAGCGCTTTTCATGCCATTTTTGTTTTGGTAAGTTTTTCAAAGATGGCAGAGATTTTGAATCATCTCTTGCTGTTTTGCTGATTAAGGAGAAATGGAAAAATTGATTCTCCACTACTAGCTAAAATGATCACTTTGCTGAAACATTCAATGAAACAGTGAGTGCGTGTTGTAAAAACTGATATAGCAGTGATGAGTTCATGGATGTGGCTGTTAAGTGCAGACGTATGCTCAAATCTAGATGTCAAGTGTTCAGCAATTGGTTTTGAGACTCATGCAGCAAAGCTGGAGAATCTGAAACATAATATTACAGAGCTCTGGCAGAGCTTATGGGTCTGCCAGTGAGAAGTGAGCACAATGATCCAGTTTGAGTTTTGAAAAAACATGTAGTCTCTTATGTGGTTTTCAAATTTGGCAAAGCAGCACTGGAGCCTGGAAAGGGCAAACATAATTTATGGATACTATTCTTCTGGGAGCTTTGACAAGCTCCAAGTCTTTATTTTGAAACTTCTTCATTATGCTGATAGCTCTTTTTGAAAGAAAGTGAGTCTGGACCTGTTCACTTGACTGAGTGATTTATACTTCAGATTATCACCCTATATATTTTTGCTCCACTGAGACAAGCCTTTGAAGGAGATAGAAAATTACTAAGAGAGCCTAATATTCAACACTAGTCTCTTCTGTTTGTTTTGCCCATGGGATGTTGTTGACACCTTTTCTCACCATTTTCAGAATATCTAGATTTGGAAAACATTTGAAAATGAGCTTCTCCTTTGTTCTGTATAAACTAAACTATACTGCTCTTCCGAAATACTGTTGGTTTGCTGGTCTAGCCACAACCTAGTCACAGGTTATGCATTTTTTCCTCTGAAGTCACTGGATTCTTTCTCATTTTGATATATTTTATATTGAACTTTCTGTTGCTCAGATACTGAGGTGCTTAGGTTGGTGTAAAGACAAGATGATAAAGGCATGGATTGTTGTAGCTAATGAAGCCAAATCTTCATTGCACATTGTTTCTATTATTGCTGTGTTCATCTACTAATTCTTGCAATAATAGGGATTCTTTGGGTCAAACCTTGGAAAATTCTGATATGTAGAAAATGTGATTGTTCATGTTCATTTCATTAGTTCATTTGTGGTGTTTTAATCTAAAATATTATTTTTCAGGTTTTAGTTTTGAATAAGAATGATTTTGAATGGCACAACCTCTTGTTGTGTTTAATTTATACTCACCCTACATAAAAATAGACATCTAGCGGATGTACAAATAAAGTAAAACAGAAACGTATACTGTATGCCATGAAATATCTGTGAGTCTGCTGAGTTAGTTCTTTTAATATGTGAATAACTGTCCATATAGCTCAATTAATAAAAAAAAAAAAACTGCACACATTGTTTTAATATAAATAATGAGTTAATTTACCTAAGGGACTACAAATGACAACATTATTTGTAAATGATAAGTGCACCTTTTAACAGACTACATAAAATACTTCATTACACAGTACTACACCTTACAATGCTAATTAAGTTCAAGTTCAAAGTTTATTTATCAAATACACATCAATACAGCATACAGAAATAAATTGCTGGCAATTACATTTTTCTTCCGCAAGCTCACCAGAGAAAATAGATAAAAAATTACTTGAGTTAAAAGTTACAATATAAAATTACATCATAAATAACACAATAAGGATTGAATAAAATAAAATAAGATAGAATCAAATAAAACTCAAGATGAATAGAACTGCTATGTATCCAAAGTGTATACAATGTATTATGTCCAAAAAGTGCAATATAAAATATGCCAAATACAATGAAAATACTACATGTCCATGTGACCCTGACCATTTATCTGTGACTGCTAGGATGATTTGCTGATAGTGACTATAGCTTGGCTGCTTAGCAGTCTTATTGCCTGGAAGTAGAAGCTATTCCATAATCTGTTGGTCTTTGACTGAATACTTCGATACCATTTGCCAGACAGCAGGAGAGAAAACAGTTTATGACTAGGATGACTGGGATCCTTGAGAATAGACCTGGCCTGCTTAAGACATCTAAATGAGTAGATATCATGGATGTTTGGTAGTTCACAGCCGATAATGAGCTGTGCTGACTTCACCTCCCCCTGCAGTACTTTGCGCTACAGGACGGAGCAGCTCCCATACCAGGCATTCAGGATACTCTCAATAGTGCACCTGTAAAAGTTACCCAGGATATATGACGGCATGCCAAACTTCTTTAGCCTACAGAGAAAGAATAGGAACTGCCACACTGTTTTAAGCATGATGTTGGTGTGGTGAGGCCAGGCTAAGTCCTCTGAGATGTTAACTGCCAAAAACTTGTGATCAAGGCGTTGACTATTTTATCGTCCGCAAACTTAATGATGGAATTTAAGCCATGTCTGGTGACACAATCATGAGTAAATAAGGAGTATAGGGAAGGGCACAGAAACTTGGGGAGCTCCAGCATTTAGAGTCAGAGTAGAGGATATATTAGTGCCCACCCTCACCACCTGTGGACGTCCTGTCAGGAAGTCCAGGATACAATTACAAAGGGAGATGTTTAGTCCCAGGTCCTGGAGCTTGATGACAAGCTTTGAGGGCACTATAGTGTTTTACCCGTTTTATCCTTTCAGTTCACCTGATTTGCTTACTCTCAGTTGTGATGTTCTTTACTGTTTACTTAGTTAAATACTTAATCTGCATGGTTTTCAGTACTACTGTAGCTTAACATGAAGTAAACAAAAACTTTTCTTGGATCACAGCACTGAATGTCACAAATGATCCGCAGATCAGGAGGATGGACCCTGTGCTGTACCTCAGGTGGTCAGGAGACAAAGGGAAACGACCCAGAAGCTTCGGATCCAGGAGAGGGCTAGGCTATAGATGTGGTCAAGGGCAAGTTCCTTGGTTCACATCATAAAGGGTTTAGAACACTAGAAATAGATGGTGAGGTAGGAGCTCCGAAGAGGCGACCAATACCGGGCAAAGAGCAGAGGGTTTTAGAGGGTTTAAATATTGTGAGGAGAGGAAGGTGCATTGATACAGTAGGTGGAGTGGCGTGGTTGGTTGATTGACAGGAACGGTGTCGTTTAGAAGAAGTGCTCAGGGCTGGAGGGTAATAAGCACGAGTGCGCTTCTGTGTGAGAATCTGGTTGGATGAGGGCTTGAGACTGAATGATTCAAGCTAATAAATAATAACAAGGGCTTTGAATCATTTTCTTCCATTAAATGTTCACAAACATTATTTGTATAGTAACATATTTGAAAGTAACAACAAATACTGTATTAAGAATCACTTCTGTGCTGCTAATTTTGAGGAATGACTAAAAAGTTTGTAACCATCTTATTTCCAGGTGGCAGGCAGTTAAATTGCTGTAAATTGTTTGTTTACATGGGCCACCAAGTTTTCCTTGTATGCTATTCAAAATAGCCATTTTATATCAGTGAAATGGCAGTAATTTTTACAACTCATTAAACCATTCATTTTTGGCAGCTTTTTGTTTCCATGGATTCCATTTCTAGAGAATTTCCATGAACCAATGATGTCAAGCTTAAAAATGAAGCAGGCTGATAGAACTTGGGAAGGTGCTCTTTACTGTGACTAAGAGGAGGAAGTTTGCTCTGAAGGAATGGTGATAGGACTGAACCCTTACAATATGTCTAAAACTACATTCTTCCCTGCCAACCATTAATTCCTGTTTTTTATAAATAAAAAAGCACATAGCAAACAAGAGTCATGCTACACCAGGATTTTATTTGAATAAGTTAAAGTACAGTTTGTTAGCATGCGAAGGCTACAAAGGAACAAATAAGGGTTTATTTCATGCTGGAAAAAAAAGAAAGGAAACAACATTTTAGCTGTGGAGCCTTGACACCCACAGAAGTGTAAAAACACTAAAAATATGTCTAAAGTTGTAAACTCTGTCAGGCCTGGCTAAATAAAGAGTGCTCCACCATACCTGTGACCAAGTATATTACTCATTGGTCACATGAAAAACATTCCATATCTTGCAAGTGGTGCTTCTCAGCCACAGATTTCCCTTACAGATCTTGAATGAAGTTTATTGCTTTTCCTGTCATTTTCACTGCAGTTTAAAACCCACACTAAAAGGAAGTAATCATTGGTATTACTACTCAAAAGACTCAAAAGATCATTACCACTCTCACCTTGCCAAATTAACTAAAATTTACTTTTTTTTCCAACCACTGTCCTTAACATGAATACATATCCTTTAAAAATATCTGTTGCAGAAAGTAACAAGGAAGTAGTGTACTGTAGATGCTATTACTGAATATACATTAATGTTTAGGCTTATGAACAAAAAGTAAAATTACAATTAGATCTTTCTCTTGTTGCAGAGAAAATCTTGGGCAGGATTTAATTTAGTAATTGATTTAATTTCTCGCAGCCTGGTGTTTCTTGAACTTATGTTTAAAAAGCTTGGACAACTTGAATGAATTGTATTCAAGCTGTTGATTATTTCATTTGGTTATCAGGTATAGATTGAGAGACCTAAGCATGCCATAGTGAGAAACATCTTTTTATTACAGTAAACGTAATTGGGACTACCTGTTGTCAGGTGTTCTTGCATTTTGTTGTGTTCTACTCCACAGGTTCCTTAGTGGTTGGACATGCTTAACAGGTGACCTCTAGCTAGGGCCCCACTCCAGATGGGTTAAATAAGATCTTTCGAGTTGCAGACAAAGAGGCACTCATTTTTGGGCACCATTTATGATTTTTTCGTCTGTGTTAAGGACATGCTTCTTATCACAGAAGCACCAGGAAAAAATGTAAATCCTAACATTTTAACTCATGAAATTCATTTCTAACTTTTAACATTATCACATTTTTCAAAATCTAATAATTAAAATTAAAGATTAATCATAATTATTACTAGTCACGTGCAGTTATTGCTCAAATGTTTAATGTGACAAAAAATATTAAAATTACATAACAGAAAAAATAAGATTTTAAGTAGATACTGTATTAAAATGTATTTGGTTTCTAATTGTGTACTGCTGTTTGCAATGTCTGCATCATTAACCGCTGTTTCAGTGAAACTAACTGGTTTGATGAATAACAACTGTGGTTTCACTTGCTCCTTTCTCCAAGGAAATTAAATACTGGCATCATTTTTGTTTTTCTCTGCTTGTCCAAGAGTCCAATCTTTCTTAAGATGAGCACAAAAGACTATATTATATTTCATTTGACATAACATCTTCAGTATGAGTATAATTCATAATCCCATATCATTTATGTTGCTAATGAAAAATAATCCTGTTTAGAAGAAGATGGAAAGAAATTATTCCAAGAAAGCACAATTTCTATGCCTTAAACTATGCCTTAAGTTTAAACTTCTAACAATTTCAACATGAAATTCATTTTGCTTTAATACTGGTAGTTGTTTTTAAACTGTACCTGTGAAAGAAGTGCACATACAGTATATCTTTATACACTGAATTAAATTATCCCCAGTGAATGTACCCGTTCTTACTATTGTTACCAGTACTGTTTCTTTGCTTAGTATTCTTGTCTTGAATGTCCTGGACTCCTCTGCTTTTTTTTATCAAGCTAGCAGCTCCATGCTTGGCTGAGTGCCTCCTCAGTTCCTGGCCCGTGTTTAAAGTGTGTAAGACTGGCATCTCATTATCACTTCCTGAGACAAGTGCAATTCCTGGATGATCCCTTACCTGCGGATGTCTTTGTGCCTTAGGCAGATTCAGGATAATTCTTCTTGTGAGAATCTCTATCCTTTACACCTCTGCATGTCATATTCTGACTTTTAATACAGAAGACTTTTAATAATCCTATAAGTCTTTGAAGGTTCTATTCATGCTCTTTACTCAAACTTTGAATTCAGTGTCTTTCATTTTCTACTTCATATTATGACTGCAATCCAATGTGTAAAATACAGAGATATTGTATGCTCTGCAGTGCTCCTAAACTTTAATCATTTAAACCACTTGGTTTGCTGACTGATATATACTGTACTGTACAGTATATATATATATTTTGCCAAAGAAAAAAAGTGGCCATGGAACGTAACCATGTACTTCCACTGAGTCTTGGGAGTAATTGAAATAAATTATTTCATTTAAACGTAAAATTATCATTAAATGCCTTTCTTTTTCATAATGACAACTACAGTAGCATCTTTAATTTTCAAGGATTAAAATATTAGAGAAAATAAGATATTGACTGATTTGATCCCAAGATCCGGAAACATGATTAAATGTCTTGTTTTCATGTAGTACATAGCTAGTACATCATTCTCAGAGTACTACAAAGTTAATAAAAAAAACAACAGATGCAATGAACTCCAATCCCTGAAGTGTACTTTTGGAGTCACCAAAAACCATTTGCGTAGAAGTCATTTCATCTTCTTATGGCCAGGAAAACATTTTAAAATTTCTCATTCAGTCATATCACCTCAAGCTGTACAATATTTTTTAGGAGGTAGGACTGAATAACGCATTTTGTGTTCAAATACATGTACTGTTACTATTAATAACGGATACATATCTATTTTGCCCTGACCATTTATTTTTATTTTTTGTTTTGTTTTATAAATAAAAAATCCCTAGGTAACGTAAAATGAATATTCCTTTACCTTTCTGATAACAGGACTGGACACTCCTTCTGAAGTAAAACCAATATATAGAAAATCACAAAAAACTATGGATTTACAGCATGTATTGGTGTGTCCAAAACTTTTCCTTTAAAACCCTATCCCAATCGGTTAGTTATTGCACCTGCATGTGCTCTGGGTATTCTGTCACACAACATCAGATTTATCATCACTCAGCTAGCCCCCAGAAATTATGTCTGTTGGTTGCACTTTTCTTTTTCACTATCCTTTCAAACCAATATCAGTTCACAGGAGGCTGATGTTAACAGATATGCCAAAGGTCAGCTGTCCTTAAGAATGAGATTTATGGCTCCAAATAATTGACTTGCAAATAATTCACATTTTGTCTCTCCTTTTCAAGCTCACCTTGCAAATTAATGAATTTATAACAGTCTGAATAAGACATATTTACCACACAATTTGCATGTTAATTTCTCTGTTTGCACCTGGCATTTTGTTGAGCCTATACTGACCAGGAATTGGTCCAGGGCAAGATAAAGGCTGGACAGGATGCCAATCCACCGCAGGGCACAGGCAGAAAAGCCAAAAACGAATTAACCTACAACCTACAAGCTCTGGTCTGTGGGAGGAAAACGAAGCACCCAGATGAAACCCACACAAACATAGGGAGAACATACTGACTCCATGGAGATAGCATTCCAGGAATTGAACACAAGGCCCCGGCACTGTGAGGCAACTGTGCTACCCATTGCTCCACCATGCCTCTCTCACCATGTCCTGTTCGGCACATACTAGAAACAAATCTTTGATTTGTTTCAAAGATTAAATTCTTGCCCACTTGCACAGATTAGTGGAAATAATAGCCTTACTTGTAAATCAAATCACGTAAACCTCTCATTTATGTGACCCTTTACAACTGTAACTGCAATTATAAGCATATGGGTTGTTTTTGTTTTAGGTGGTTTGTATTTTATAGACTTGAAGACTGTAATTTCAAAAAGATTTTGATCATTGCAAATCTATAATCATAGATTTGCAGATTTTACACAGAGCGCAAACTCTTCAATAAATAAAAACCTGGAAGCAGTGGTAATTAAGACCAATTAAGTGAATAATTAACCCTATCAAAATGTTAATAGTGCAGGTTCAATGAAAGTCTTAATTTGTGTTTCTCCAGGGCTAAGATTGAGTATCACAGCAATAAACTGTTTTATCCAAAACCAGGGTCATGGGGAAGGCTGAAGGCTAACGAGGCAGGTACAGTATAAGGTTTGATACACAAATCTGGACAAGCTGCCAAACCTTTGCTGGTATCACTGCCATAACGTGTCAATTTTTAGATATACTATACCATGCATTAGCTTTCATTATTTAAAATGATTTCTAACTGTATCAGTGCAGTATCTCCAAAACTTCGCCCAATATTTCTAACAATTAAAAGACAATGCACTACTATGCATATCCCTGCCTTTTCAGCTTTGATCAATGATTTCAAAGCCATCACCATTCTAAAACAAAAATGCTACCAAGTTTTAGCATGCTTGTATTCTGCTTTTGGAGTTTTTATAAGGTGTTTTCAAAATGTTTTGCAGCAGAGTTACAGAGAAAAAAAGAACAGAAATTTCTCATCTTTCTCAACATAATCACCCTCCATCTCACCAAATAAAGACCACTTTTCCTTCATACAGCAGTAGTCAGTCATTCCTTGATAAAAAAAAACTAATCTATATTCTTCAGTAACCACGCTTTAAAATTGTACTTCACTGAATCATTATCTTGAAACTGTATCATGCAGCACAGACTTTAAATGTCACACCAAATTATAGTTACTCTGGGCTAAGTGTGGTCTAGAGTAAGGTTGCTGATTCAACTGCAAATCATTGTGCAGCAGAAGTAGATCATGCGTAAAAATTCCCCACACGCATGCCATTACAATCCAGCAAAGCTAGTCAGTATATTATTAACTGGTACTTTTAGATTTGGTTGGTATGTAATTAATTATCACTCCAGAAGATATCAGCTGCAGGTTGTAGGGAACTTCTTTGGATATGAGAGTGTTTCCACTACATGGGTTCAGTTTGTTTTCAGATATCTTTTAACCAAGGTATGATATGTTACCACAAGCATGAATGCTCCAGAACCAATTGACAAAGTTTCAGATTTTATATACAGGTGGAAAGTATTAACCGATGATCAACAATGTGCACTTGTTTAGCAGCACCTGATTCTAATTACCTTCTGATATGGAAGCAATAAGGGTGCACTCACTTTTTTCACACAAGGCTATTGAATGTTGCCTGTTTCTTAATATATTATGACAAAGTAAAATGTGTACAGTATGTGTTATTTGTCACATGAAGATATATTAATCTTTTGTTCGGACTAGGTGAGAACTAGATGAAGGTCCAATACAGTATGTCTTAATATGTAAAACCATAGAATCGTAAGGGGAAGTACTGTACTTTCTTTTTCACATCACTGTATAATAATTTAAGATATATACAGTATATGGACTAAATTAGATTAAAATAAGATTTGGTACAATTTAAGAAATGAGGAACATAGTGTTCATTACTATGTTCATTCATGTTGATATGGAAGCCAACTCATTGTACCTCTTCTCTCAAAGCCATGCCCACCAAAGCAACTTGCCTGTCTATTTCATAGCACTCTCAGCTAAGAGGGTATTCAAAAATGTTACATAATGCTCAGTTTTTTTAGCATAAGTCAAAACATACAGTGTTCTGCGTATTTCATGTGTATTCTCCAACATACCCCTCTTTTAAAGGCAGTTAGCAGCCCTTGTGTCTTCACTAGATCCCAATTTAGCAAAGCATGCTCATTGCTTTTTTGATGTTGGAAAGATTTGTTCACTAATAAGCCTACATGTACTTTTTTAAAATACTGTAGTGGTGTTTATTGTAAATCAGAATCAGAAAAAAAAAACAGTTTATTGCCAGGTGTTACATGTACAAGGAATTTGATCAGTTGTCTTTGTGAAAAAAAAAACAGTGATAGAAAAATCAATAATACATGTACACTTTACCACAATTTCTATATATACACAAACTGCATCCTCTATTCCATGTGTTCTGGTTACATAGGGATGCCAGAGGGGGATAATACAACATCTTGTTCAAAACTTGGGAAAGATCTATACACAGTATAAAGCATACTGTATCTATTCCTAAGCTGCAGTTCAGTCAGTAAAACACTGGTAATAATGATCCATGCCACCTGTATCACCTCAAATTCTGCTTGTGGTATTTATGAGGCAAAATAGCAAATGACATATCAAATGAAAAGCTTCTCAATGGAATGTTTGTATGGCATGTTTAAAGGGACATTGCAACATCAAAAAAATTAAAGGAATGCTTCAGGAAGTATCTCATGATCTAAAAGCCATCAATATATCCATTTTATTAGATATGTGTGATTATTTTTTTAATTAGTATTACTTATATATTGTACTGTATATACATTAGTATTTATAAAAATATTATACAACAAAATGATAATATTATTAAAATATTAAAATTAAATTGATAAATCAAATAAAACCAAAAATCTCACAATACAAATTGTTTTAGATTCCAACATCAGTAACTACACATCATCAGTTTGCATTAATTGTGTTATAGGACTGTTATTTTAGAGCACAGAACATCAAATTATATTAAAGCCCCTAAGAGTGATGGGGTCTAAGGAATTTAGATTCCATCTTGCCAGCAGGTCCAGACCCTTACACAACATAGTAAAGTGCTTGCCATGGAAGTCAAAATGCATGCAAGCAAATATATTAGCATTTATTAGGTGAATTTTCTAATCTGCTACAATCAGTTGCATATGTGCTAGAATGTGAGAAAAAAATGGAAAATACAAATAGAAATCAACAAATCATAATATCACAAAACTAAGCTTTTTATACAACTGAACAATACATGTACATATGAAACATGCATGGATCTACAATTACTGTATGTACACATTTACATTTAACTGCAAATCTGCTTCTTAAAGTGATCTAAACACAATTAATATATTAAAGTGACAATCACAAAGGGCACACAATTCACTTTTGAGCTGTATATTCTTGTAAAGTATGTTTAATGTGTTTCTTAAATTCTTCATTAAACAGATACCAGTTTAAAATAACATATTGTATATTTATTTGTAAGTGACAGTAAAAAACGATGAATTGCATTCTCAATTTGCTAAATCACAAATGGACTTAAACTCAAGTCCCCCGCCTGGTGTTTTTCTTCTCATGACACATGTATTACATACATGTAGATTAATCTTCTCATGACTTCTCATGACACATGTATTACAACATAGGGATTAATAGGTATATCATGAGACCTCAAACCCATTCATTCAAACACAATAATGTAGGATGAGAAAGCACGGGCGTATGTGACTTTTCTTTTCAGAAAAGCCATAAAAATCACATAGCCTAAACATACAGTAGATCAAAAGCAACAGCAAGCTTTTATGTATTTCTAACCTGGAAAAAAACCTTAAGTGAAAGCATGCTACAACTGTGACAAAATAATTGTCACTACTGCCTCTCTGGCATTTTTTCTCAACATCCCTGAAACAGTCATAGAGCAATTCACTCGGGACATGAGGTACATAGTGGATCCTGTAGGTATAACTTGTCCTTCAAGATTATGATCAGATGGTCACCACATAACCTGCACTTAACCTGAAGTACTAGTCTGGGGTTAGAGATCCATTTGCTTTCGACTTCATTCTTTATTATTGTTTTCCTCTCATCATTTTTATTTGTAATTGTAATAACATCCGTAATTTAAGAGACTCAGAAAATAGTGAGGTCTGCAACTACTTTTTCTCTATTTAAGAAACAAGTAAAGAGATATGAATTCCCTGAACCAGCTAAAATGGCCTTTGTGCTTTTAGAATCCAAGGAACAGCAGGAGTTGCTTGCTAAAATGGAGGTAGCCGCTGTGATTTTATGGACTGTTGCATTACAAACAAGCTTAAGTACTCAGATGCTAACTATTCAGCAACTGGTCTCAAAACAGGGCTTAGTCTAGGGTGAACAAATGGAATGGAAAAAAATGCACTGTGATAATGAAAAGTTTGGAAATACAACAATGTCAAGCTGGAAGTTGTTAAGGGCAACAGTTGCATATCAGGACTTCCAAAAGGAAATACTGTAAATGAGTATCTTTGGCATTCATGAAGACCCACCTTTCATGTACTGTATGACTGGCTCTGATGCTAATGTCCGTTCCCTTTTTATTGCATCCTGGGGTGCTTCTTTATTTCAGTTGGAAGAGTGGAAGTAGTAATTAATTAGATCTCAAGCACTCACTTCATCTCACCATTATGTTTTCTTTATAATGTCACTTTTATAACTGTGCATGTAAGATCAGATCTAAGATTTTTTGATTGTCACCCCGTTACTAAGTTTTAGCTGCAAGGTGGAAGTTTAGGGTTTTTGTACTGTAATAGTGTGCTTATTATTGAGAATTGATATTCCATAGACCTAAGTTTTCTACATTCATTATTTCATAATGAACACCAGGTGAAACCATACTGTTTTGAATTTGTTCTGAAACTATGTGGAAAATTTAACAAGTAAAACCTTTAGGATATAATTTACTGTACATTTAGATCACATTCAAAGTTCAATTAATCCAATTCTGCATTGCTGTATTTAAATTTTGCAGTGGAGGAAGAGGACCTACATGTACCAATATACTATTGGTCACACAGATCTTATACCATGGTATTGAGATCTATTCTTCTTTACACACCATCACTATAAACATTTTTCCGTCGGTAGACTGACATGAACAGATGGACACATTTTCCAATCATCCTCAAACAACTGCTTCTTCATAATAAAATTAGATGTGCTTCTCTAGAATTTCTAAATTCAAACTGAAGTGAAGTGACAACGTTCTCCACTATGCAGTGGGAAAGATCAGCAGGGAGCTTAGATCTACTAAAATTTTAATTTTATTTCTCCTGCTTTATTTAATGATTACTGTCAGTTTTGTTTAATCCTGTCACTCCTGTATCTTGGTGTCCCTTGTGAAGAAAAACTTACCTCTCCACATAAACTTAAGATGCAATTTACTGTACTATGTTGCCTTTTTATTGTCGTAGATTTTTGCTATCACACTATGAGATAACGTCTTGTTCTTCTTTCTTTACTTATGCCTGTGGTTGACCCTGTGACCATGCCAGGCCAGTATACATACTGTACCAGATGAATAACCACCTATATTTTAAGGGCTAAAAATAATTTTCTCTCTTTTATGTTTTCTGTCAGCGATTTCAGATAAGCCCTTAACAGCTGTTTCTGTTTGGAAAAGCAGTTTGTCTACTATAGAAGGCTAAATGTCCAAGAACAATATAAATTCACCCAACAGAAATCCTAAACATCAAAATATTTGCTTTGGTTTTTTCACAGTGTATTGAACCCTCAAAATATTATATAAAACTTATCCCTTATACATGCATACCTTACATCTTGCGAATGCTCTGCACAGAAAGTCTCAGGGCCACTCTTTTACACATTTTGGAGGTATCCAGATTTGGCAAATTCCTGGAGATAGCTTTTCTCCTTTTTGTTCAGTATTCTAAAGAAGAATATTCCTTCCTCTTATCTCCTACTCTTGCTGAAAGATTAATCTTAACCTTTAAAAGCATTAACGTGAGTGATATGTCACTAACTGCAACTAAAAAAACCCTGATCTATCCTTATAAAAAGCTTTTAACTGCTAATAGTCATGGTCCTGGGGACAATAGGGGCATAGAGTGTTTCTGCTGACATGTTCAGATCTTTATTCATTTATACCATATTCATAGCATGTTTTCATACTGTAACTTTAATCATAATATACAGTAGTTTCTCTGGTGGGACATTTAGATCATGGTACCACTGATAAGATAAGATCACTTTATCGGCCACATACGATTTCTTGTATTAGGAATTTTTATTTTTGCATACCTCAGCTTGCTCTCCATGAGACATGCAGACAGGGAGAGAAGCTGGGGGTCAGAGCACAGGGTCAGCCATTTATACAGCACCCCTGGAGCAGTTGAGGTTAAGGGCCTTGCTCAGGGGCCCAACGGAGTAGGATTCCTCTGCCAGCTGGAGGATTTGAACCAGCAACCCTTTAGCCACAGGTGCAGATCCTTAGACGCAGTGCCACCACTCCGCTGATGATGGGTAGATGAAATGGGGTATTGTTCTGCTGTGTTTTTGATAAATTAAAAATTAATAAAGAAATGTCAATTAAAAACATTATAGTTGGACTTAGTGGAAGAAGGTATTTTAGTCTGCATTTCTAAACTACAGTTCTTTAGACTCCAATATATTTCCAACACTTGTCTAGTTACCAAGGAAGTAATATATCTTGCTGGAAATGAAACCAACTTAAAAGGCTCTTGAGCTCCATCTAATTAAGACAGGATGGAATTATATCTCCAACTCTTAAACAGAACAGCCTTGCACAATCTGTAAGGCTCAGTAAACAGTGCCACCTATTGCAAACACCGCTGGTGCTGTGACAGTAATTCAAAATATTAATTCATATCAGAAAAAAATCTCAGAGAGTTTAATTAACCTTTTAAATAATACACTCCATATGTACTGTATACTACTGTATATAGTGGGGCAGTATTTGCCCTTACAATGATAATTGTAAAAACAATTTCATATTTAATTAAAAATGTTTTATCTTTGCAATGAGTATCATACAGTATAGTTCAGGTGGATAGCTGTGTCAGCATGCGTGGGCTGCAAAGGTACAAGTAATAGGTTAATTCCATGCTGAAAAGAGATGAAAGAAAACACAACGTTTTGGTTGTGGAGCCTTCTTTGGGTGTGTTTTCTTTCTTCTCTTTTCAGCATGGAATAAACCTTTTACTTGTTCCATGAGTATCATATATTCTTTTAGAAAATGCAAGTATTAAGTACTAGATGCTAGCAAATCCTGAGGCTAAAAAAACTCCAATGCAAAAGCTACAGAACATATAACAAAAGATTTAATGTACTATATAGCAGAAAAAATGATTACTAAATAGTACTGTATATAATGATTTACAAAAACAAGTCTGGCAATAGTTTATCTTGTAGAATATGAAAACGGGATCACCAATTGGTCAGGTGGGTGTTGTAAATAAATTGATTACCACTCAGTACACATACCATATACATAACTATACATTACCAAACACTCCTTTGGTCTTGTTGTTACAGTTTGTGAAAGTTTCAGTTTCAGAAATAAGTATTTGTAGAGACTGCTAACAAGATAATAAAAAGTTAAATACAGTGTTTCTCTTTGTTTATTGCCTTTAACAAACATTTCGACATAGCAGAATAAGCTGTAAGAGCTCTGCTGTTTACCTATATCATTCTTATTTTATTTTATGTGCTGTATTTCTACTTAGAGCTGCTGGCAAATATACCAAACTAATTAAAACTAGAGCAGTAAGCTTGACACTAACAAAACCCTTCATCTTTAATTATCACTCTCCTTTGGTCTTTCATTACACTTTATTCAGTTTCAAAATGTTCTCTGCAGAGACTTTAAAAATGTCATCATGCAGAAATGTGCTGGATCAAGATGTTAGGCACAACAATAAGTTCTTAACATATAATTTGCCAAAAATTGATTTTAGTCTCTGTTACACAAACATACAAATGGGTCATTTTGGTTTTTTCAGTAATGAAGTGGAAACTTCATCTGCAGTGACTTTGTGATAATGTCCCAGTGTGGAGAAAACAATGATTCCAATACTTACTTGTCATCTCTTCTCTTTACAGCACATGTCTTTTAAACTACAAAACATTACGTGGCTTCCAGATATGATTCTATCATGCCTAAAGTTTCTTAATTTATCAAAAGATTAAATTATCATATTGTGACAGAGTGCTTGTTATTTTTTCATTCTGAATGGGAAATACTCGAAATCTTCCCCCTACCCTTCTGGTATGTTTGAGAGAGTGTATGTGATACTAATGAAGTGTGAATGATAATTACCCTTTTTGTTGTTTCCCTAAAAGCACTGCAGTGTTTTCCCCCATTTGGAGTATTGTATTGTTTTGTGTTCATCAAGATGGCCACCAGTCACCTTTCCTGTATGTAGTATCACACAAATGATCTTAAAGGGAAAGGTTACTATAAATTACCGATGTAAGCTTAGGTGTTTTGTTTAAGCGAATATATCACGGTTGCATGACTCTGTTAAAATTTATACGTTTTTTTTGGATTGTTGAATACTTTATTTTGAGCAAACTGCCCATCTCTGTTAAGAAAATGTGAGCTTAAAATGTGAGTTCCTTTAAGAGGATGGTCCTTAGAAGAGGAGGGGCTATAAAAGGGACTGGGAGAGCTCAATATGGATGAGGGTGCCTTGGATGAAAGGTGTGGAGAATATGTCTGTGAAGTTTTTTTTCTTGTCATCCCTATTTTGATGGCAATAAATCCAGATTTGTTTGCATTTGAAGACTGCTTTGTGGGAGTTTCTTTTCTTTTGAGCCAAACCTGGTCACTTGGCTGGTGACACATATCTTATGTTTTAACATGTGAGGCACACTGTATATACCTTCCTAGAAGGACAATATTGTGCTTGTTCATTTTTGAACAAAGAATATACAGTAGAAACATGATTACTGTCATCCATGGTACCCTCAAAGTAGAAATGGTTTATGGTGACACTTGAAATGACATTTTTGGTTACTTCCAAGTGACTTGGCAAATCTATTTCCAATCTCTCAGTACCCTCTTATTACCGGTGGCTTAATGTCATAATGATGAGAAAGGCTCGATAAAAATGACAAATATAAAAACACTTTTTACAGAATCCACGCTTTGAATGGTATGTACTGTAGAACAACAAAATGAATTTTGAAATTATAAAAGTGTGAAATGAATAATAGATGTATCTCCCTAGACTTTTACCATATCTTATTAATTAGAATAAATCTGTTTGTAAACTGTCACACATATATTCAGGCCTTTAAGTATCATTCCTGTCATATAATTTATTTGTAAATAATGAAGTCCATGACAGGAAAGACAGCATAACACATAAACACATACATTTGTTTTTTTTTTTGTTTGTATTCATTCATTTTTTACCTAGTTATAATGTGTTCAAAGCAAAGAAACAGAAAAACAAAAAGTTTGCTGAGCACCTTAAAAAACTTAGATTAAATAGAAAAGGAACAGTACTTTTTTGTTTTGATATTTTGTTATTTCACTTGGATGAGAATGTTATCAACACAATTGATATTGCCTCATTTAAATTATAATTTAAAAATAATTTAAATGGAATTTAAATATGCATTTTCAAATCTATGGCTCCAATACTTTACTGTTAAACCATTATTATAACTTAAATCAGTTTAACATTTGTGAAATGCCTCATAATTAGATTTGACAAAATACACCACCTACAAATGAAATTATATTTAATTTATTAGTAGTTCATATTACATAATTAAAATATAGTTACATAAGTGCATACTACTTAATAACACTAATTAATCTTCTTTACCTTTAGAACTTTAAACCTCATTTATTCTTGATTTGAAATATAACCTTTTTTTTTTCAGATCAACAGATTAATGATTCAAAAATACTGCGTTACATTGAGAGTTGTAACTCCTTCATATAAAATATTTAACATTGTCATTAGGATTTGTTGCATAGCAGATCTTTAAAAAATGTCTTGGTTAATTTGTAAAGAAAGTTTTAAATGACTTCAATACACTATATGCAAAAGTTTTAAACTTTTGAAGCTGCTGCTGTGTTTTTTTTAAATGCGTTTTCATATGTATCAATCTATTCTTTTCCCCTTGTTATATTTAATCTTGTCCTCTCTTTGTATATACTGTACATTATTTTTAACACACTGATGCTTACAATATAAGCTGAGCACACAAGAGTTAAGGGCACAAAATACAGACAAGATGACAAAGAGGAATTGTTGCAGAGTTGTAGGAAGAAAGAAGGGCATAACAGCCTTACACTGTACACCCACCTACCATCATATCACTATACAAGTCTGTTCTACTTCAGGACCTGCAAATAGACTGTTAAGTAATGTAAGCTCAAGACATGAACTCCCAAGTCACCACCATCACAGATGCTGATGCTCATAATCCATTCTTAACAACGTCAATCTGTGCCAGCACAAACATACATAAAAAACAGAATTACTGTAAGTGGTGGTTATTGGAGACTCTATCAGGAAACTGCAGGTAAGATACAGTATGTAGCCAGTCCCCCACATCAACAATAGTATGCCTTCTCCCTGGAGTCAGTGGCTAACACCATCCAAAGAGTAGAACAGCTACAATGAAGGCACATAAGTTATTGTTTATCTTGGGGCAAATGACATTGACATAACTAACACACTTCCCTACAAGCTTAAGAGCAAGAACAAATTAATTGTGTTAGCAGCAGTCCTGCTTGCATCATGCAAAAGAGAACATCAGTAGAAACTAATCCATGAACATAAAGTACATGTATGTCTGAAGTTATGATGAGTTGAATAATGATTCATCTCTCATAGCCTTTAGAATTATTTTTTTATAGAATGGAATATCTGTATAGACGCAATGGTGTACATCAGAATTAGATGGGAACAAAAATCTGCTTCAATCTTAGATTTACAGAAATAAATAAAAATATTTTAAATTAGAGCAGAGGGTGTTAGAATCCCAAGAAAAACTGCAAAGGTTTAATAAATCAGTTGGGAGATAGGGAGAAAGAAAACACTTCATAAAATGATTTAAAAAGAAGAGGGGCCAGATAAATAAAAAAGTATGATGAATGATGATATATTATGAAATACATGCACAGGTAAAAGGTTGAATGGAAAGTCCAAGAGAAGTATAAACAAAAAGGTGTACTGTACTACTGTCGATGCTAAAATAAATTATACAACTTTAATTGTCAGTATAACATAAATTAATTGGGAAGGAGCTCTCATTTGCAATTAAGATTTGTAGAATACTTATATATAGCAAGACATTTACTGGAGCAATTTAAGTGAAGTATCTTACTTTAGGGAACAACAACTCATCTGGGATTTAAACTGGCAATCTTTCAGACCAGTTTCCTGAGCTATGACCACTACTCCATACTACTGCTCACCAATAAAAGAAAGAGTAAAGGATGAAGTGTTTCATAGATTAATAATGGGAAGCTTTTAGATGATGAAAAGGAAATGGCTGATGTATTTAATGAATATTTCATTTAGATTCTTGCCAAGAAAGAAACTGACAACTGGTATCAGGCTACAAAAAGACAAAGTTCTATATTAAATAATATTAACATAGAAGACGCAGATGTGCTATTAGTACTAAAAGCACTTAGGATATATAAATCTTCGGGGCTGGTGGTATTCTACCAATTGTACATTAGGAAATGGGAATTTATCTCTAGGTCATTAACGAAATTCTTCCACCAGTCACTTTAAGACTGGAGTAATACCCACTGACTGGAAATTGCTAAGGTAGTTTCCATCCATAAAAAAGGATCACAATACCAAAGCAAGTAACTATAGACTAATAATGGTTTCAGTGTTTGTAAGCTCAGCCTCAATAGTTCTTAGTCTACTTTCCTACAATTCAGAATCCTAATCTTAGAATCAACCTTTAGAAATACTTGCTTATCAATGATCCTAAACAAAGTCCTGTGTTGGTCTATTAGTATTTCTGATTAACTGCTTTGTCTAGACTGGTATATCTGGGATTTGATGGTGTATCAGGTAAATGTCCCTAATGCATTGGTTCAAAATGTAAATGTTAATGATGCCTTATTAAATGTGTGATCTTACTTAAAAAAATGTTATTAATTTTAATATGGTCCATCTTTATAAAGGAGGATATCGTTATAAAAGAGGATTCAGTCATGGTAGTTTTATTCTTGATTAAAGAAAATATGAAATGCAATAATTTCACAGAAGTTAGATTTAAAAGTAACAGGCCCTGTGAAACTATTATCCAAGTAGAAAAATAGTTTTTGAGTATGAAAAGTCAACTATGCAGTACAAGATTGTTTGCTGAATTTCAAAATTGTGTACAGTATAAGGAAATTGTAGTGTGTTAAGAGGTGATGACACATCACCCATGATTTAATGCTCATTTTCTTAAAATGCTTTATTTTTGGCAACCATTGCATCCGCATTTGTGCATCTAAGAGCAAAACCAGCATTGTGCTTGCTAAGGTCATGTCCTCAGGTGTTACCACGGATTGTAGAGAGCTTCATGTGCATAATCCAGCTGTGCACTGTTTGCATAATTACTAGGAGACAAAAGAGAATTGGATAATTGACTTTCCAATAGATATTTCTCTCCCAGACTACATAAACCAGCAGGTTGCCTGGGTCTCTGAGTATGTTAAAACACATAGTCTCTGCTATGGCCTTATGTAGTTTGGATTATCAAACTCAGTCGCAATGGTCCTGTTTGCATTCTATATATTCAGCAATTACAACAAGCAAGGGAGCAGGGCTTTATGATGCTGTGGATAAAAATACTCTGGAGTAGTCAATTTAGTTAATGGAACCAGACTGTGCAAAGCATAAGTCAATGTAATTAAATTATACAAATTGTATTCTTTATCAGTGTTGGTTGCTGTCTATACTGTATATGCCTTTCTTTCCTTCAGCAATGGCCTGTGATGATTGTTATACTGTATGTTGGTGTAGCCATTGCAGTATCACTGTTAACTGGAGAATCTTATCAACAATCCATTTGTTGGTCCGCTCTTTTTCCAGGGCCTTAGTGGTAATTCCCAAAATCGAGGCATTCAATGATATTCCGGAACCATTCTAGAGAATCATTGTCAGTTTTATTCCTTAATGTAGTGAAATGTAAATACTTGCTATGGTGTGATCTAATCTGATTCATACAGTAGTTATACAGTATAGAGTGACTATAACAAATGTTCAAGTATATGGCACGTGCTTTTGTGAATGAGCAAACTGTAACGAACAGGTCTTTCCGGACCCTATGCGGATGACACAATCCGAAGAAGTGGGGAAACACTAAGAAAAAGTAATGCACAAATACGGGGATGAAAACAGGGGGGCATGTCCAAAGTGCGCTGGTGCACAGGGGAGGTGTGGCCGAGGCAAACAATCCAAAAGTAATCCATAGAGGGAATCCAAAAACGCAAGAATAAGTCCATAGCCAGGTAATCCATCCAAACAAGGAATTAAAACCATGAACCGGGTCGGAACCGGCAGACAGGGAACGGGAACAGAGATTAAAACCTTAAAGGGACCAGGCGCTTCCAGGTCCCGGAATTGCATGGTGCGGAAACCAGATGCAGAGCCCGTATGAACGTCAGTGCCTGGCTTTTATGGTGGACTGGGAACAGGGGTCAGGTGCACAGAATTAAATCCTAAGTGAAAGTCCCGGAGCACCCTTAAGGAGGGGGGACTATAATCTTGACACAAACACAGCACAGAGGAGAGAAAGTTTTAATTACACGATTTCGATTTATGGGTGAGCAAACCTACATCACACAGGAGGGGAGATTTTTAATTAAATAAAAATATTCTTTATGGAAAGACAAAAGAAAAAGGGGTTCTTTGGACAAGCAATGTAAAAGCCACAATAACATTTGTTCACTCTTGGAGTACCTGTGTAGACAACTTTCTCACTGGAGTACTTTAGTAAAAATCATTCTGTATGCAGTGCTTCAGCAAAACCTGTCTGTGACACAGAAGAAAACTTCTCAATAAAAGGATGGTGTCAGGCACAAAACTGAATAGCCTAGGATATGAATGTTCTTGCACTCCAATTCTGATTCAACTAGCCAACTAGTCCAGCACCGCAAATAACACAGAGTCAACTTTCCACTTGTTCCAAGTAGCTTCTATTTGTAAAATGCAAAATCTAAAATAGACATACAGTCTTCTAAGATATTTACTTACACAGAACAATGTTTAAACACTCTAAACATACCTAAACCAAATCAAACTGATGGAGCGGATCGCAACACACAGAGTTATCACAGATAATCTCTTAATAAATAAAAAATAATAATAATAATTGCTTATACTCATATAGTGCTTTTCTGGACATTCCACTTAAAATGCTTTACAGGTAATGGGGACTCCCCTTTGCCACCACCAATGTGCAGCATCCGCCTAGATGATGCGACGGCAGTCATTGTGCACCAGTACACTCCCCACACATCAGCTATCAGTGAGGAGGAGAACAGATTGATGAAGCCAATTCATAGATGGGGATTACTAAGAGGACATAATTAGTAAAGACCAATGAGAGATTTGGCCAGGACACCAGGGCAACATCCTTACTCTTTTCGAGAAACTCGAAACTACATTGTAGAATATCCATAATAAAATTAATATATTTGCACCCACTGTGTTTTTTACTTCCAAATGATTGATACCATTTTCATTTACATCAAAATATTTGCAACTTTCCATAGAAGGGGAAGCACCCAAAGGTTAGGTCAACAAATTTACAGCTCCAAAATACTTATGGTGACCTTTTCATCTGAAGATAACATTGGATCCTGGTTCATTAGTTTTGTTGTATCTAATAAAAGATATATTAATCAAACTAAATTAGACTAAAGGATTTTTGTTCCTAAAGGCAGGATCATCTTTTTACAAATCAGTTTCTTACAAATGGGTCCTGAAAAAGAAAACTCTGGGATTTTTTGGCATAACAATGAAATTTTACAATTTCTAATGAATCTGAAACTATTTTGTCTTAATTACCGTCTGAAAGGTACTTTACTTGTTCCTTTTACTGTGCTGTAATAAAACTATTAACTATATATTCTCATTGCTAATTTTGATTACATAACATGCATTTTCTCCTTGTTTCTCAGACTCTACTTAAATGTGCTGTGGAATACTACATAGACTTCAAATACAGTGGTTGCTCTGATTGTTTTCCAAAACCTTGCCAAAGGGCTATGTTTAAAGATGTATTTTTGGCCCAACACTGCTATTTAAATATTGGTAATACTCTCTTCTCAATAAAGAAATACTCTTTTTTTTCACTTATTTTGAATGGGTGCAGCCTTCTTAGTAGGTCACCAATGCATTCTGTAACACTTAAGAACATGTCATTGGTCCTAACCAATTGGTCCAAGTATATATCCAAACCACTTCTGGTGTTCTGAAGTAAGCATTTGTGTAGCGTTTCATACTGTGCATGTCACACTTTTAATAGTTTCATACCATACTTTCCCTCTGTCTCTATTTCTGCATTGGTGGTTCCTATTTCCTTTTGGGCTTCTGAGGCTCCTAATTCTATGGCCAGGAGGTTACCTTAAAATATGTGAGTTAAGCAAAAACTTACCATATTCAAATACACAATGAACGCTCACTAAGTGTCTGATTCTTGCATTTCGTTATTTAATTCCTTGTAAAACTGAAGTTCTTAACTGGAAGTATGTGAGGGATAACGACAGACAAAGGTAATTTCCCCAACTGTTTTAAAGTACCATCTTTATCAACTTTCACTATATACAGGTATCTCTTGAAAACACCTATTTTCCAATTTTTGTCACATTCATCCCACCTCCACCTTGGCAGCTGCTCCTTGATTTACTCTTCTCTCTGAACCTCTTCATCCTGTACCCAGGAGGCTACTCCTTAATGAAGTGGATTTACCCAAAGTGTATTATACCTAAATACTCAATAAAAGTACTATATGCGATTCACGGACGTTGTTATTATTTGTGAAGTATTGATTAAAATACCATCCAACTACAGTTCTCACAATTTTCTAAAAATGCTATTAAAATAAATGAATGATTATTGCCATACTGTATACAATTCAGGTTTAAAGACTAATTTATTGTAAAATGTAAAAAAATACATAAAAACTGAGCAACCGTGTCTGTATACTGTCATGTTTTTTTTGGAATTACTTTAATCTTGTATGTGTTTCTGGAACAATCTGCAGTAATGCTTTCACACTGCTGAACACTGAAAAAATAGCATTTCCCTTGGGATCTGTGTGCATCCACCAAGTATTCTAAATAAATCTTCAAATCAGTGCACACAGTGTAAGAGAACAGAACTCTTTAATTAGGCCTAACAGTTCAAGGTTATTTTTAAAACACTTGAGGTATTCATTTTGTATTTTTATTTTTTTTCTTCTTCTTTGGCAGAGGAGAGGCATTCTCTACTTATGAATGTAGAATAAATGACAAGGGCTGCTTTCAGGAAAAAAAAAAACATTCAAAGCAGCATTTTCCAAAGAGCTGACAAATTCAATACAGTTTACAGTGCTTGATAATTAGATGTTACAGTTCAGTGATGCACAGCATTGTTTGGCTCCCTATGGTATTTCTCTTGTAAAACTGTTTTAGTTATCTTCAGCAACTGTTCCAGATGTGAAACACCTTTGTGGTGTCCATACCTTGCACACCTTAAAGTTCCCTCATTATAGTACCCTGTTCACTATCAAGCCTGTATGGCAGATTCAAAATACTAGAAGTACCTTTTATGAAAAAACAAAGCAAATTGATATGTTGTAGTTTATTTTTTCATCATGTAGGCTGTAACTGGCAAATACTGTATTCAGTATGTGGGTTGTGAAATGGTAACTTAATCACAAAAGAAGAGTGATTCTTATTTTAAACTGGAATGGCAAACTAGATAGAATTGATTCCTTCTATCACTTGTATCATTTACCTTGTTGTAAAGTTATTGAGAGCTATGGAAATTATAATTATTTTATTATATTTACAAAAAAGAAGCTTTGTTCTAAGTACATCACCTCACAAAAATCATGCCAGTGCATGGTGGGAGCAGAATAGACAGCAGTAACTGCTGTCCGTATTTTTGGATATGTGTCTACCAGTTTTACACAGTGGGATGGTGTGATTTTGCCCATTTTTCCTTGCAAAATTACTATAGTTCTAAGTTGTTGGGGATAATTGATAGGCTGCCATCATCAATACTTGAGATAGACTTTCTTTTGGACTCAAGACAGAAATTTGACTGGGAGACTCAAATATATTTACTGTGTTCTTAATGACTTTGGTGTGGGTTTAGCTTTAATCATTGCTGCCCAGAAGCGTGGATTTTTAATCCAGTTTATGATTCCTTGGTGACTCAAGCAGAAGTTCTGCTGTACTGTGCACTGTATAGTACATTTTTGTTTTATCCTAATGAAACCCATCCCCATAACATGATGGTGCTGTTACCATGGTTGAGAACAGGAAAGTTGATTACTGGGTAATGTTCTGTGTTGGGTTTGTGCCCAATGTAACATTTTGTTTTTAGCCCAAAAATGTTTCAATTTCTATTTGTTTCTAAAACCTCTTCATGTGTACAGTATATCTCATATAAGATTTAAGGTATAACTTTTTCAGTAAAGGCTTCTATCTTGACACTCTACTAATCAAGACATGGAAGGGAAGACATGGAATGTAAAGACAATTTGAAGACATGGAAGGGAAGATTTTAAACTTCCAAAGTCATTCTTGGCTTCAGGGTCCCATCCTTAACCGGTTCATACGTGCCTGCTCTGTTTGAAAGGGCAGACTGATCAACATCTGGGTGGTATAATGTACTGTACATTCCAATTTTAAATGATGAACTTTACCAAATTCAAAGGGATAAGTAGTCTGCACCTTATCCGTGTCTTTCTGCCACTTTATCTCTGTTGTGTTTCAGACATTGCACAGTTTTCACTGTTGATTAGTCACTGTGCTGTGAGAGTTGCGACTCTCAGTCTGAGGAAATTTACAGAGAGAAATGTGTTTACTATGAAGTCAAGCTAAATCATATTATTTATTGCAATAATGTCATGACGTTTCTAATTATCCTTTTGAAAACTGAACTCATATAAGGTTTTTGTATCAAAGGGGTTGAATACTTATCCAGTAGTGAATCTTCTAATTTTAAATTTGATCTATTTTTATAATATCAGAATTTTAACTTTGTCAGTGTGGAATAGATTGTGTAGATTATGAAGAGAAAGCCCTATTTGAAAGTTTCAAGATTTCTTGTTTACTCAACAGTAAATGTGGAAACTTTGCAAGGACGTAATCCATTACGAGGCACTGTACCTGAATATCTGCGTTGTGTTTTCAGAAAGATTTTTAGGATTTATAGAGGATTATCTATTCTATGCCGTTGTAAATGCAAACTACTGTTATTTAATAAAACTAGTAATCCACTACCAAATGGGCTAGGCGGGATAAATCCCCTCCTTTCATTTGCAACTTTTCTTATATTCATAACAAGCTAAGCAACTGTGTTGTTAAACCTAGATTATTTCAAAAACCTGACAAACAGCTAAACGGAATAGGTCAGTAGAGCTTCGTCTTGTTTGTAACCTTTCTTTAGTTCTTATGCACTTGGTAGTATGTAAAGGTAAGTATCAAAACAAGGGGGTCAGAGAAGAATATTTATATAAGAGCTAATGCAGAGAAAATGCTTAGCAATTCACAAAATCCGGAATGGGTTGAAGAGCTACAGTACAATAACCCAGTTTAGAGAGAACAAGGTCTCTCTACGGTCCAGTAATCTGACAGGGCAGATGCAGAATATTTCTTATATCTGTTATTTAAAAAGAGGTGGAAGGAGAATGTCAGGTAACAGGTGTGCAAGAAAACAAATGGGAGAGTATCGTGGTAGTGGAAGATGAGTAAGCAGATCAGAGTAACACTATGAAGAAGTTATATAGAATAGGCCTTGTATATATTTTGCAGAGTACAGTAAGACTGAGGTAATGTGAGTACATCCAGTTAAAATGCAATTAGATATTTGCAAAGAACTTTCAATCAAAACATGAGAAGGAGAAGATCTGAGTACTACATATAAATATCTGTGAGAAGTCATGGCAATGAAAAAAAACAGAAAAGTATAAAGTATAAATAATATTATTTAACCATATTTTTTTGTAAAGTGAGACACCTTCTACAGAATAATTGAAAATCACTTAAGATTCACATTTAGAAGCAAGTGAAGTCAAAATATGTATATTCGCATAAACACAAACAGTTGTATTGTTTAATTATTTGCCTGTCAAATCATGTCTTCTGTATTCTTTTTTAGTTTACACTGAGTGTCAGTTTCAACATTCCTCAAGCATGCTATACGTTTTAAATAGTATTATTCTTGAGTAAAAAATAAGTTTACAGCTCTACATGCAAAATCTCTAGAGGGTTTTCTTTGAGAAATGACTTCTGTAGTGCAAATGCAAAAAAATTAATAAGTGGAACAAGAACATTCTTAACAGCAAAAATCCTCTTGATGTTTTTCAGTATTGCTCATGCAGTACTGCTTCAGATTATTTTAAGACAAGTGGATTTAGAGTAGCTGACAGTTTCACACGAAAGCTAAAGGTTCTCAGCCACTTAAAAAAGATTTATCTTAAAAATAAGATTTAGACGAGAATCTTGATTTCAAAAGTGATCTCATAGTTAACATACAGAAATCTTTAATGCATATTTCTGCATTTCAGTGTGCTTTTCCCATTTCAAATTTATAACCATAGTTAGAAATTGACTAAAATAAAGATATTGTATTTACAATGTGTATGATTGCCCTGGTAATTTAGTTTAATTTGGAATTGGAATAAAAAATGTGAATTTTTTCTGATTAATATGGCTAATATGGTTTCTTCTCTGACCTGATTTGCCTCAGTGCATGACAAAGCAGAAGCAATATTTTACAAAAGCAGCAATACAAATCAATATGGATGTGAGGGATGCCACCATCACCTCCATATTTCCTTATTAAATTAGTTCAAAACTACACTGCATTTGAACATATTTTTTAAATTGTATTTTTTATCCATTAACATTGAATTATGTACTGCTGTATTGTGGGTGTCATAATGGTGCACTGGTTAGCATTGCTGCTTTTGGGAAGTCCCTAGGGTGCTAATCTATGTGGAGTTTGTACAGTATGTTCTTCCCATGTTAATTTGGATTTCCACTAGGAGCCCTTGTTTCCTCCCACAGTCCAAAGATATGCTGGTAGGTTAAGTGGTTTCTGTAAAAAACTGGCCATGGTGTGAGTGTGTGCATGTCTGTGTGTCTGAGTGTGCCCTGCGTTGGGGTGGTTTCCCAACCAGAGTGTATTTTGCATTGCATCCATTACTTACCAGGTTAGACTCCAGCTCCCCTTGACCCTGTAATAGATAACCAAAGAAAATGGATGGATGGACTGTTAAAAAATGATGCAACATGACACAGCATGAAGTTATTTTAAAATATTTCATTGCAATGAATTTCAATGCACAATGAAGAATATAATGTGTACAGTATATTTTTAATTATTATAAAAGTCGTCCAAACTGGAATCACCCATACAAATTACTGGTTCATTTTCTTTCATTGACGTGCACACGTGAACTTGATGTTATTTTGTATATCTGGAATATAATGTGTTCTTAACAACAACCAGAAATATCAACACAGTTTATTAAAAGTCACAATGTAAGCCAGTGTTTAAGCCAGATTATTTTGAATATTAAGGAGAATAAAAACTACAGTCTTAATTCACATGAAAGAATTTCCTACTTATGAGTAAACCAATACGACGTACAAATGCTGTAACTTATTTTATTACCAGGTTTTCCTCTGGGATCTGAGCTTGTGAAATCTTCAATTACATCTCTTAAGTACAGGTTCCCCTACAGCCATTCTAAATGACTTAAAGATGAGAAGACATTCATTCTTCTTTTCTATTGAGCGGACATCCCTGTGATAACTGTTGACCACTCTGATGTTGGATCAAATTTATCATCAATGACTTGCAATTACATAAGAATCAGTTGTAATGTTACCAGAGTTGATTATACAAGATACTATGTACAACTGTTGCACCATCAGACTGGGTGCTCTTCTTCATATTTTCTGTCTTTGATTGAATTAGGTCATGGTCATCTGTTATGGGCTTAACTGTAAGATCAGTGACAGGCTACCTTTCCACAAAAGTAACACCTCATCTACCTGAACATTTTGCCTCATATTTCATTTTTGCTGCATTATTTTTAATACAAGACAGTTAGGCCAGGTTGGTTTTGAGATGTAGTACAGCCTTATAGAGGTGTACAATAACCAGGCAAGGCTGTAGTCCCGCTTCCATGGAGACTGATTGGATTGTAGCCATCTCCATCTGCTGCTGGGGATATGAAGGGAATGAAGGAGCCTCTACTATAGTATTCCTCTTTAGCCAAGATTCATGGATGCACTAAGCCAGACTTTGCACCACTGGGCCTCAAGGGTAGCTTGGCACCAAGCCTGTCTAGTACTAGAGGCTAGGTCAGATCAGAAAAGGTACCCAATTGCAAAGCCAAGACTGGTCCTGCAGGAGAACTGGATTGAATATTTCAGGAAGCTTCTAGTTGATCCTCATCCAGCTTCCTGGCTGGACATCTGATTTGGCATGGGTTGGCCATATTATTGCTTAAATATGATTCCAAAAAAGTACACAGTCACCTTGGCTTGATTATGTGTTGCATCAAGGCTTCATAACTGCCTGATAATATAAAAATGATAAGAATGAAAAGAAGTTGAATAAAGAAGCAGCCTGTATTTCTGAAAATCACAAATATTTATTTAGTAGATAAATGTTTCATTCATAATTATTTTCTTTCTTTGAAGTCCCCAAAAACTTTTCTCTAATGTCACGTAATATACCAGTGATGTCTTCAAAATACATGTACAATTTTACTCAATGTGAAAACATGAAATTAAGTGTCCATTCATTGTGCATATTATAAACTGCTTAATCCTGTATGTGTGGCATTCCAATACTAATAATGAGGGAATTTTACCACCACTTAGTGAATAAAACCATCAGGGTGCTAATGTCAGTTAACTAAATGCCCTCCATAAATATTTTTGTAGTAGTAATTATAAGTAAAAGATATCAATAAGACATCATAATGAAATTATATTTCTAAACTTGTAACCAAATAGTATTTTATTTTACATTGAAAAGCAAAACAGAAAACACAACTGAAAACTATGTTCATTTTAAACCAAAAACAAGTGGCACTTCTTTCATCAAAGGGCTGGAGAAGTATGGAACAAGACATCCAGCCAGGTTGTTCCAGCCGATATCCTAACTTCTTTCAAGAAAACTTTGGAAGAGATCTTTGGATCACTTTCTGCTAACTACAGTACGTCACAAGGTTGATACTGTAGTGTATGACTTCCTTAGATTTGTAATCTTTCTAGCTGTAATGCTGTAATACAAAACTATGTATCTAGTAAAACCAAGAAGAAAGAATTCATCAGTTTTCCCAGGACTTTACAGATGTTTTATGAATTATTTTTATGGGGATAAGTTAGATAATAAATCCATCTAATATTTTAATCCTTATGAAATATAAATGATCTCCTGCAATACGTTTCTGAATTTAAATTGAACATTTAACTTTAATATTATTTCTAGAACCTAGCCACTTCAAAACACAATATTCTAAACTTACCTAAATATAAAGGACTAAGTAATTAATGATGTTCTAAACAAATAATGGTGAAAGATTCAAGAAGTTTTTTTGGCTCATCAGGAGGAATGAAGAGGAGGACTTTTTGGCTGTTCAGAAAGAAAGAATTTCTGACTGTTTTACCACATTCAGCGTGGATGACTTGATTAAAATAAGGAAAGTGTCTGAAAAAATAAGTAACACCTTTCTTAGTATAAATAGGAGTAGCAGATGTCCCAGAAAAAAACATGGGTGTCCCAGTTTTTTTATCTTTTTTTTTGTTTAGTCCCTAACGGTAAAGCTTTCAAATCATTCATCTTTTTGTACCTAAAAATGAAATCATTAGTCTTTCATTCTACATTGGTCTTTCATTTTCCATTGGTGCATCACCCTACAGTATGAATGCAAAAAATAGTTTCCTTCTTTCTCCTCCCATCTGGAAGCTCTAGTAGTGTTGTTATTGAGTGCAATGCATCAGTAATGTAGCATCCTTGTGCAAAGTTAGTACAATTTGTTTTTTTGATTCAATGTTTCTATTTCCTGTCTGGAAAACTAGCACTCACTTTTCCCTATACAGTATATTGTATATACAGTATAATGTGATATGATGATTCCAGTATTTCTATTCCAGTAATGGCTAATGTACACTAGCTGCGTTTTTGTCTGCAAGATTTTACATACATCTATTGATCATCTACTATTCTTGTTATGTGCAACCTACACTAGAAATGTGTGTAGTGTGTCAGCAGTGCAGCAAAACCTGAGGCAATACATCTCCAGTAGTTTGACTTTTGTATACTTTTAGTGTATTTTACAAGTCTAGATACATTACATGCAATGAAAAATATCATAAATAAGCTATATAATGCACAGTGAGTATTTTTTTAATGATAGCATCCAAATATGGTGTCCCAGTGGTGCACCAATGCAAAAAATTAAAGTATTCTTGCAAGCGTGCTGAAAAAATCCAGTTTCCACTTCAGTAATGTGGTCAAACTGCAATTAAGGTGACTATACAACAAACCACATAAACAAAGCAAAGTCATACCTATTTTAATGTTTTTTTTGCCAACACAAATGGCTGAAGAAATAGCTTTGATCAAGAAAAAGCCAATAAAACAAACCGCCATTCAGAATGTTCGCCATAGTGTGAGGTGATTCAGAACTGCATATGATGTACTGTAGGTGATGGAATGCAATTCAGCAAACAGGTGTCAGTAGAGAATTCAAACCCTAGCAAGATAAAGAGAGCCTGTGAAGGGCTGCAGCAGAAGCTGTACTAACCTGGAAAGGGTAGCCTGAGGACATCTGAACTGACATGGAAGTAGAATAGAAAATCGTCAGTGAGTTACCACTTGTTTTGATGTTCATTGATGAGCAGAAAAGATGACTGAGATGAATGATTGTGAAGAGTGCAGAGAGTAATAAAACTAAAGAGACTCACAAGGCATATAAAGGAATGAAAATTGATTACTTGAATGAGAATAGTCTGAGCCTGAGCGAGTTCATCAGCCATAACAGCTCACGCAATGATTTTAAATGATGCTCCTGAAGAAAAATAACAAAACAAAAGCAATGATCCTCAGGATAAGAAGTCTGGTGTTGCTTGAGAGGTTATGGGTGGAAACTTGATGGCGACTGACACCACACCAGTTGGATGCCAGCAGAGGGGAGGTAAATTTGCACTCGGTATATGTTTGGGGGTCCTGTTGGAGCATCGAAAAAGTGGATGGGGGAAGTGGGAAGAGTCAGAACAATGGAGATCGGATGTGGCCATAGATGTGGCAGTATAGAGAGAGTGGAGTGAGCAGGAATTGAAGAAAAGAGTGGCGGGATAAACAAGATAAGCATCAAAATCCAAAAGCATTCTGCATAATTGTGAGGCCATTTATTGTGGACAGCCATGAATATCTAATTAATGAAAAAATACTAAAATGTTACCAGAAACATTTAATTAATATCCAGAATCTGTGTACTGTGTAGTGATGGTTCCTTTCACGCTGAAAACATAACAAGAACATACTGCAATTTATTGCTCTTAAAATAAATTTGTACTAGTTGCCCTTTTAAGGTTGTAGCTAGCTGACTGGGAATCTGGGAATTTCACCTCCACAAGAACAAAAGGTGGGTATGCAGTAGGATCATTGTCTTTGCTAGGAGGATTGAACTCAAGGCAGGTCTACTATCAAAAATTCAAGGTATGTCATTCATCTTATCAGTGTACTGCAGCAACACCTTTGACTCAAGCACAAGACCCTTTTTACCTTCAGCTATCTGTGGAGAACCTTTAATAAACCTCCTACAAGTGCTCAGCCTAATGCTTCTCCCCTGGCATGACAAACTTCATAAAATCAGTTGGCGGTAATTTATGATGGATGAAGTATATGGCATAATGTTCAGCTTGGCTGTTCTCAAGTGAATTTCTTTATTATAAATGTGTATTAATGGGTCACCATTAGAGATTCACATTGATACATCTACTGTTAGGATGGAGCAGAATAAAAAAAAAATCTGATAATAATTTGCTAAGTCTTGTCAATAAACTAATCCATCGAAATGTTTAATAATCTCTGTGCATACAGTGTACTGTAATAAGTTCTTTGATAAATGTACTCCAAGGAGTCTCACTTAACATATAACATTTCTATGAGTAAGGTGTTAAAAAAGATAATTAAATTATTGATTATACAAGATTCTCAATTCCATCAAGAAACTCAACCAATCAAAGGGAAAGCTTGGGTAAGCAGAGAAACATGGTATGTAGCACAAACTCAGACCCAAGTCATAAAGGACTGACCACCATGAGTACGTACTGGGTGTCGATGTATTAATTAGATTATTAGTGATGCGTGAAGAAATGTATATTCTCAAGTGACCATAAATGCTTCTGTTTAATATAAAAAGAGCATGCATAGTGCTAGAGCTTATTTTTAAATCTGGAAAAATACTGGAATGAAGCCAACTGCACCTACAGTATTTTGATGTTCATCATTTGTTTTATTTATGTGTGCAGATCTCTGAGACCACCTTATCTGAGGATTGGGTCTGACAGCTTTCTTTTTATATGAAAGAAGTAAAAACCATATTTAAACGCTACAAAACTGTTAAAAGTGTGATATCTGGCTTTTGCATGTATGATTTTCTGATAGAAGGAACACAAAATTTTTTAGAAAGGAAGGAACAAACATATTTCCATTCTTCCCTGCTTTTTTTCTTTCCCTTTCCTTCTTTCGTATTAGTTCAAGGTATTGGCTTCATACTGTATCTCTATAACATATCTCTATAACATAACTCCATTAATGTGGGATTCCTGCAGTTACATCTTCATTGTTTTAACTTTTACAAGGAAGATGGCACTTCTCAAACATGCAATATATCTGTTGAGAGTCTTTGTGGATGCTCCACTTGTTGCGTACTTTGCGAATCACAGATGTCAAGACTTTTCTGTGCTGCATGTTTTTATTGGTTAGTGTTTAATCTATTTGTTTTTAATACCCCTCCCCCCCACACTTGCTTCCCTTTGGTGGACTTCCATGAAAAGACTCCCTGTCCTTGAGATGATGCTATATCATATATCTGGTGTTTATAGCTGGCTCTGTATGGATTGTAACCATAATGTGTACTTTATTTAGGATCTACCTCAAATCAGTGGGAATTCTTCCAATATTCCTACACGAACACAGCTGTTTCTAATTTTAAAATCAAAGATATAACAAGTGGTAGCAGCTAGTAACTACTTACAGCCATACACTGAGGCAAACTTAATTATAAACAAGGCAGTGTGGAGTAGCACTTATGGCTCTAGATGGGTAATTGTGGCTTTAAATCACAGCTGGGGGTCACATATCATACCCTGAGGTAAGATACTGTGCTTAGATTGTTACACTAAAATGCCCACCTTATAAATGGGTAAATATGTGAGTTTCTTTAAACAAGAGTGTCTGCCAAATTAGCTTACTCTGGGGTGTTCAAGAAACATCTCTCAGCTCTGAGAAAGGTGTAACACAGCAAAATGAGGTAAAAATTATGTAAGGCCTGCCTAGACAGACAAATAACCAGGGAAGTGGAGCCTGTGCAGGTACCAACAGACTAGGAGCTAAAAGTAACCACCAGAAGACTAAATTCACTGAAGAAGTCTTAATACAGGCTGAATTCACAAACCAGGAAGGTAAGCTGTGATACAAAAAGAGGAGGAACAGAAACACAGAGGAACCAGGAGAAAACAACAGAAAAAAGAAGAACAAGTATATGATACAAAGCTGAAAAATGAACAAGAGTAAGGGTCAAGGAAAGAAACAGGATACAAGAATCAGAAAAAACAGGTGCTGTAAGTAACAGTCCAGAGCTCAAACCAGAGGTTACAAGATGGACCATTGAAGGGAATGAGAACACTAAATATATTTGGAGCTGGAGAAGGTAGGCATGGAATCCTAGATACACTGGTAAGTCATCAATGGCTGGCTAAGAATGATCTGCACCTCTCCTGTGCAGCCATCAAGCAGTGCTTTGAGGTGCCCTCTGGCTGCAAAGAGGTGAAAGTGTAACAGAATGGGCACACATTGCAACAAGCATTTATTCGTTTTGTCTTCTCGCTTTAAGAATAAAAAAAAACAGATTTGAATTCCGTAAAATAATGTTTAATTATCTTAATTTGCCCTTTAAAAATATAAAAAACAATGAGTGACTGCTTTGAATTTCCAAGCAATTGAAAAAAAATGCTTCAGCCAAATAGTGTTAAATTTCCTACAGAAACTTATGCCAGTATAGAAAAAGTGATATCATTGTGAATACTCTGTGATAACTTCAGAAGATGCTAAAAAATTGCTTCAGCAAGCAAACCTTGTTGAATCATTCTTTGGTTTGTGCAGTATGTGTATGGGTGAGTCAAACAACATCCCTCACAACTGAAATAACATAAAATAAGGCACAGGACACATATAATAGTCATGATCTTCATCAAAGCTATAATGTGGTGTATGCTATCATTAGAATTAACTTCCTTATGTCACATCCAAGCTGGTAGCAACTCAAAACTTGCAGTTATCACCTGCAATGGCAGCATTTTCACGATTCCTCCCATTCTACCTGACCTGTGAAAATGCCTATCAGTTCATCCAGTGCTACTCCAATCAGGGAACCAATCATACAATTGAATTAATTTCACTCAACATCCTTATTTAAGTCCTAAAATGCCACTGGAAGGGTGATCTGAAATTAAGTCTACCTGAGATAGTGCAACACCCAGCACTGTTCTGCCAAATGCAGATTTAAATCCATGAAGAACCTGAAAACCAGACAAATCTCAAGGTCCTGTCACTGGAGCCTGGATCTTCAAACCTGCCCATTCTGCTGCATGAAGCACGTTTCCAGTGGCATCCTTTCCTGCTTGCTCATGATCTGCAGTTCACTCTGATACTGCCTCCTTCAAGGCTTAGCTTTTCCACCTTTGACCTTTCTCGGAGACCAAGTGAGACACCTCACGTCCCAGCTTCAGAATTCAGGGGTGCACAGTGATTTAACTGTAGGTTACATTGGAATTAGGTAGAAGGCAGCTTATCTCTTATGTGGCCTCTGTAGGCATTAAGAGTTTTAATCCTTCGTAGCCGTTTGGGGTTTTCTGGGTGATTAGATTGTTAGGCCTCTGAAACACTTTGTACATTCTCTATATAGAATAACTTTTGTGTTGTATGTTTTGTTCTGTTAATAGACATTTGTTTAACCAAATCTGCCTGGATTATTACTCCTTTAACCAAAGCTGTCCCAGAGAATAAAGAATTCAGTTGCCTGTAATTATGCCAACCATTTGGGTATGTTCTGGTGGGATCATGTACAAGTTGGGGATTATAAATAATTATTTTACTTATTGACTAAACTGCTTGGTCAATTCTTGATTTTTCACCATTTTCCATACATATGGAAATTTTCCATAATAATATGTATAGAACAGAATCAGGCATTATATGTCATCACTCAGATCAGATCATCATTATTCCACTGTTTCCAGTTGTTGTTTTTCATAATTTTTACATGTGTGATTAGCTTCTACCTGTTTCTGTACTTTGGTGATTGTTCTAAGTGTTTTATAGTTTTTTGTTGAACACTTAGACTCTTTTTAAAAGACCATATAGTTCTTGGTGCAACAAAACATCATTTCAAACTATTTCTGACAATAGAACACTGTTGAATTTAATATGACATGAAATCTGGTTACATACAGTATAAACTAAAAAGCAGCAAAAAATGAATATTTCTGTGAGATAAATAATTTACTGTAAATGCTGCATGAAGATTCAAATAGTTAATCCATTTATTGGTTGAGTTTAACATGCAATAATTAAAGGAAACAAGTTCATTGCACATTGATTTGATGTGATGTAACTGATGTCATAAATATAGGGGTTACTTATGCATAGGAAAATCCATGCCAGGGACACTTGTGACCTGACACATGCCTAAAGCCTACAGGACATCAATCAAAACAGATGTCTCAAAAGTGACATAAAAGTCTTTTACTCTTCTGTCCCTAACTCAGAAACGAAGATGACAACATTTTTTTCAACAACAATCCCTAAGCATATTTTTACCTCGGTGACAGAAAATAAACTGATTATTTCTTGTATGGATTCCATAAAGAAGATTTCTTCACATTTGTATTGCATTCTATTGGACTTACAGTTTTGAAAGATAAACAATGTGAAATACATTGGATGGTAGCCTTCTTTGCTTTGGTAGGAATCCATCAGATTTTGAGAAAACTTTTTGAAGTGTCTTTCCTTTGGTTTTCTATTCTTTTTCTTACAATTAGGGAGGTTCTGGTCCATAACCAGCGTCTTTTGAAACAGTATGCAAAGGAGTTCAATTTACCTTACAACTAGGTACTGCATGTGCAAAATCCTGCTGTTCCAAGTAATTTTTCTTGAAGGCCTTCTTTGAGCCAACACTTCTACTGAGCTCAGCCACTCTTTTAAATTATGCATTCAGGCTCTGCTCTGTGCAGTTTTCAGAGCGTTTTTGATTTAAAAGGAATTTTCTTTTTTTTTCCTGGCCAAATTTCATTAGATGAATTTCACCTCATCTCATTTTTGAAAATGTACAATCTGACCATCTTTGAATCTACCATAATCCAATGTAACTGTAACTGCAAGAATAGGGACAAGAAGGGTTTTATGTATTATTTAAAACCCAAATGTAAACGTGAGATACTATTTTGCTTTTATGTTTATAATGTGTATTTGTGTTGGAACCTCAATATTGCAAAATGTACCTAAGGGCAGATAAAACCCAACAATTCTTTCTTTTTGAAATTGAAATCACCCTGGAGATTATATACACAGCAGAGCATTTAATTATGAGTATTAAAGAGTTTAACTGCTCTCAATGGAAATTTGTCAGTTCAGAGAAGATCTTTAAGCAAAGTCATTCAATACCAATGGATTTGAAACCTACTCATAGCAAAGTTCAGAAATAACAGCAATGCCATGTGATGCACACTGCATGTGTGAGACAAACTCACATTAAAAAATAATGAAAAGATTGAAATATCAAAAATAAAGGGTATGTTTGACAATTTCACTTATTTTTTTGTTAATACTTTATTCAGTTGAGTCTTGATTTTGGTATGGAGTTTTTTTGTCATTTGTTTTGCAGAAGATATGGGCACTGAACAATCGAAACAGAATGCTTGAACCTTATAATGTAATAAATCATATGACAACTAACATCATTAAAAACTTTACTTAGCTTAAATGTATTTTCTATTGTTAGTTGTTTTAGACTTTTAATTTATGTCACTTAATGTATTTCTTTATTTTTAACATATTAAAAAATACAAAAGTAAAACTACAATCACAAAGTGGGAGATTACATTATACATGTTCAATGTCTTTTTCACATTTTGTTTCTTGTCAAACTTTTGACAATCACAGTCCTTCTCATTTAACCAATTTCTGATGTCAACTTCAGTGAGCTATGTCTTGATATGCTGCATCTATTAATTTTCTGTATGGATATACTGTAGGGTTCAATTCCCATTTGGGATTCTTCAAACCTGGTTTAACTTTTGTGTGGAGTGCATATTTTCTCCATGTTTTGTCGGCTTTCACCAGGTCTCCCATGTCCCAGTGTCATGCTGACCTGATTAATTGGTGTCTCTAAATTATCCCTGCATGTGCACCCTGCAATGGACTGGCATCTTGTTCAACACATAGTCCAATTTTCTCCCCTTTGTTTCCAGGATAGGCCCTGAGCTGTTGCAATCCTTGCCAGGAATAAGCAGCTCTCTAGTAATGGTAGAATTGATGTGAAATTTAGAGTTGTAAACAGAAGCTTGTAGTTTGCGAATTAATATCTGGCATGTAGCAGCCTCCTAATTCTTGCAAAGGTACAATTCTTAAGATAACATTCAATGATTGACTCAAAATGGAAACAATAACAATTAAAACCTTTTGCATGATACAGGACCACATATTATTAAATCTTTGGTGATCATATACAAGTGTTGTAAACATTAAGGCCAATAGACATATGGTATGATAATATTGCCAACTTATTTTTCTACAGGCTCAATTAAGTCACAACAGACGACATTTTTATTCATCTTTAAAGGTCTCCATCAACAGCTGAGTCCCATCCAGCTGGTCAGGGACTGGCTTTAAGTCAAGCCACCAAACTCTAAAGACATTACCTTCGACCAGACCATCTGTGCCCCATAAATTTTCTTTAATATTGCCAAATGAAAAGGAGTTTCATATTAAATCTGTTCCTGAGATAGTAAACAAAAGGATGTGACAATGGAAAAAAATCTCTTTATCCATCTTTAAATGCTGTACACTTTATTAAGGAGACTGAAAAATGTTTGCATGCTCTATATGGTTTTTGATGGTGAATATTGATAAGTAATAATAGGACCAACTTATATTAAATTATCAACTACTGTTATATCATTTATGTGATAATCAAACATGGTAAAATGAAAAAAAAAACATTTTCTATAGTATTCTTATAACAGTTTTCTTACAATAAGTAATGTCCTTATTTAAAAAACATGCTGTGTGCTGTGAGACACATTTGGTAAAATGGAGCCCAGGGGCCACTCAGCTCCTGGGAAGCTCAGAGTTTGCAGATCGGGAAATGTTTTAAACAATTCAAATCAATACAGTACATTCTAGGTAAAGTGTTTGTAAGATTAATTCACATTTTACATAGTTTTAGTAAAACCAGTTTCACAACACAATGGTAAAAGTACTGGGAAACTCATCTGTTTTTCAAGTAAGTAATCAATGAAGGTTGTTTTATATCTACTGTTTGCAGATTTAGTTACCTATTATCTAGTTTGTACCAAATCAACAGTATCAGCATGAACTACAAAAAGATCTAGGCAAGTTAGGTTTAATATTACCAAAATGGCAAGCAGTCCACATGCCATTTTATGTCTGGGCATGTGTATATCTGTGCTTTTGAAATTCTCAATATGCACTAAATTAACTACTGAAATATAATCTTTATCATGCTACTGTGCTTATGTTATAAAATAAAAAAATATGCTTCCTTAGTCTGGTGCACATAATTCTTCAGAAAATAATTGAACAATGATTAATGACAACAAACACATTTAATCAATAAATGTGTATACTTAGTGTTTCTAAAATAATATCATGTATGTTTAAATAATATGTTTCTTTTTATGTTTAGTATGTATTAATCAGATTTGAACTCTTGGGACACAATGCAGATATGCCCTAAGACAAGAAGTAAAATTTTTACATTTTCATGCATCCATATATCCATTTTCAATCTCTTTGAGTTACATGTACAACACCCCCACACAGACTTCTGAGTTTTTTTCATCAATATAATTGTCTTTTTTATAAGATGACTTTATATGATTTCCAGACAATTCCAACTTAATATCTTCTCTGTACTGCAGGTGTACACCTGAAGAAGACATCCAGCTTTAATTATTTTAACTTTTAAGTGTGGAATTAACTGTTGCTTGTTCCAATATAATTTGTATATTGATTACTTTTTTAGTCCTACAAATTATTATGGAATGTCCATTTTGATAAGGGTTTCTCAAAAGTGACAGCATGCTAATAAAATAAGTGATTACTGTATAATATTACTGTATAATAAGTATTGGAATTAATTTTGCACATTATACTTAAAACAGTTGTGTACAATTTACATTTAGAATTTTTCTGTTGTTTCACTTTAATGCTTTTCTGATATTACCTACAGATTCAATTTTGTAGCAATCTTTTTTGCCTTTTTTAGTTAAAAATAATACCACATCTGTATGATATGATCTACGTGGGTTGAGAAACAAATGTTAACGGTGATGGAAACATGGCAATGTGATTTGATTGCGAGGTGTGATCGAATAGCTACTACAATTCGTGTTGCATGTTCATCTATAATTTATCTTGAGCTGTTCTGATTAAGTTTTTGAAATAATGATCAATTTGAATTACATTTGCTAAATAGCAAACTATGTTTCTCCTCACTCAAAGCTGTATTAATTTATTTTTTGTCTAACAGTTTTGCACAGCAACAAATTTAAAGTGGAATGGTGCTTATGGGTGATTTAGTTTAGCTGCTGCATACCCTCCAATGGGCAAATCTGTCTCTTGTGTATAGATTGAAACTGGAGTACTCCTTCAATACTGTTTCCATCATTTGAGCTAACCAGGTCACAGGTATTAAATACTGATGCCCGGGAATGGTTATGATACTATATAAAAAGCTTGTTATTAAATATTAACATTTTTAGGGACTGTGTTATACAGTAGCTGAAGAATGATACAATTTTATTTGCAACACTTACTTACAGCAAAAGTAGCATTAATATATTTTTTACAATTTTTAAATTCTTCTTGCTTCTGTCTGGAATTTTCAGTTTAAACGACACATGCAACCTATCAAGATTAATGCAAAGCTTCTAATTTATCTGCGTCGGCTGGTTGAAATTGAAGAATCCGTCGGTCATCTGAGAAAAAATAAATAAACCCATGCCTGATTAACCTTCCACTGCAATGCTTTGCTCAGTAAATTACATACAGTAACCTGCTAATACATCATGCTTAGTCTGCTGAAAGGTCAGTGAGCATTAACTATGCAACCAAATGTATTAGGATAATACATTGTCTTGCCCTTCAATGGCTTGCAATGCTGCAGTTATCACTATGGGTTAATAACATTCTTTTATTACCGATAATGGAATAATAACAATATGTTTAAAGCTGAGGTATTGCCGCTTTGAATCCATGTTGTCCTAGTGAACATTTTTGTCAAGTCCAAGAAGTACCAAGAAGTTTCACCCCACAGACTCGGCCTCTTGAGATGGTAATATGGAAATATTAAATATACTACAATGTATTGGTGCTTCCTCTTGGAAAAGCCCAAATTACAATATTTCAAAAACCCATTACACACTCTAAGCTGTGTTTTTCCATGATCAATAATGGGATTGGTTACAAGTATACATGAACAGTCTCAGAGACTACTATTGGGCATTGATTAATTAACCAGAATATATTTTTTCATATCCTTATTGAACTTTTTTCTTTTCTTCTCATCTAACCTCCTCGGTTACACCCAGAGGTACCTACAGACCTCCTTATCATTGTACTTGGAATCTTATGTGTTTAATTGGCTAACTTGGGAAGAATGTCTGAAATATTGCAAACACAGATTCCCAGCACCCAAGCCATACCTCCTCAGATCCAATCCCACCATGTACAGTATAGGCATATCTCACCCATGACATATGAGCATAGGAGGGTACCCTCCTCCTTATTGGCTATTGGCCAATTGTCACATGCTACAAAAGTGCCCTCATAATTTATTTTGAACTATCATCACTACACTCCCCAGGAGGGTCCTGGTGAAGCTCTTAGAGGCACACCCCACTAGCTGGAGACCTCAACGATGATTCAGGACATGCTAGAGGGACTGGATTTTCAACCTGAAGTTAGAAGATTTGAGAATCCCTTAGGAGGAGTTTGATTCTTGAAAAAGATGTCCCATCGACTTAACATGCTACCGACAAGACCCCCACCAGGAAAAGTAGTTTGAAAATGGAATATGTGGCACAGATTAATTTGCATTAACCTTGTTATTTAGTGTCACACTGCACTGATATGAAACCTCTAGAATTATTTCTCTCACAATTATGAAAGAATCTGCATGTGAAAAGAAAGTAGCAGTGAACCTACTGTAAGCATTATTTAATTTAATCTTTGGAGGCCTGCTGTGTCTTCATGCAGCTGAGTGAGGGCTGCCATCACACACTTTTCATAACCTGCACATACCACAATAAAACTTTATTCTAAAAACTTTAGTTTTATAGTTTAACGAATCAATCATCTTGTGTCTTTCATCATATTCTATGGCATACTTAAATAGTTTTAATTGTCTTTGATGAATCATGTGGAAAAATACATTTTCTTCTAAACTTTTAGAGAGGGGCCGTTGTAATGCTTTTCATTTAAGAATGTGGAAATTAAAATTCTCACAGTGCACCATCTGCATCCAATTTTCCTAGTAAAATAAATGATAAAATAACTAAATTTTTACACTGCTGAAATATTTCATAGCTTCTCCCTTCACACTTTGTATATTTGAACTAGAAAAGAATTCATCTTAGATACCACCACAGCCAAATCAGAAAACAAATCACAATTTAAATATTTTAAAATTAACTCTGATAAATAAACTGAATGTCTCTGTTTCTTTGGAGCATATTAAAATACACTTTTATACAGATAAACATACAATTTACAATAAGAAACTGGTATTGTTTAAAAAATCAAAATCAAGTAGCAGCTCCACCAGTAAAATAAAAAACAAGAAATATAGGCAATCTGTTGCCTGCCTATTGAAGCTCATTGAGTTGATCAATAAATAACTCAACAATTATAATACCCATTCATGTGGTACAAACTAGGCACAAACTTGATTAGCACTGTGAGGCACTGTCGGTGACATCCCTTGTGGTTAATGTCTGCATTAGTTTTACTTGAGCATTTGGGGCATGTTCTAATTAACATACTCAGCTAGAGAAATAATGACAATGCTTCCAAATTAGACTTAATTAAAGGTGGATTTAATGGAATGAAAAGATACTACTGCAGGAAGGTGAGCTAAAAATATTAATCACATGTGACAATAAAAAGGCATAAAAAATTGTAATTTGACTTTGCAGAACATTAACAGCATGTATGTGCTCTACAGCTACTTAATAACATGAAATCAAAGTGATCAAAAAGATATGACATTAACGGTGATGGAAACATTGCCATGTTTCCATCACCGTTAACATTTGTTTCTCAATCCACGTAGATCATATCATACAGATGTGGTATTATTTTTAACTAAAAAAGGCAAAAAAGATTGCTACAAAACATTTTTTTAAGACGAGTCAACTTTTTGTTAAACTCTGTGACACACAATGCTTCCAATATACAGTACTTTAGTTATAATAAAACCAGGGAAAACCTGTATGTCATGCTTTTAATATTTGCTAATAATAAAGAGGAGCTTATTTTATGTTCATTTATACCATAATGTCCAAAACATACTTTAAAACATAATCTAACAGAATCTTTAATAAATTATTAGGTGCAAAAATGTAAAACATTGAATCACTGATTGTGTATTATTATGTAATCACCCATTGTTTAAAAGCTTAGCTTTGTGGCTTGGGTGAGAATGAAGCAGACATGCCCACTTACTGTTTGTCATTTGTCATGTTGCTTTCTCCACTGGTCCTAACAGTAGAGATGTGCAAATAATACTGACAATATTCATAGTAAATTCTGTATGTTGTTTTCAACATCACAAAGTGATTTCATTTTAAATGTGTTTTACTTTGGAATGTGCCTCAGCAACAATGAAAGTAAAACAGAGCTGAAAATGTATCTACAATATACTGTATCGTCTACTGCATACGTGGTTTCATAATCCTATATCTCTGATATATAAATTCAAAACCTTAAAATTCACTTGACCGTGTAATATTCAACCCTTAGGAAGATTGGAGCATACAGTATGTGACAGCATGTGCAATGTATACAAAGTATGTAACAGACATATATAGAGTATATTGAAAACATCAAGACAAAAATCAGGAACCACCACTAATTCACGCTAGGCTTTAAATCAGAAATGAACTGAATGGGCACATCTACCTTATCATGCAGTCTAGGACAGCTAAAGTAAATTGAACCTGTCAAACATGTAACAGGAAATGAAGGCTAATTTTCTAAAATGATGCAGACACATTTGATATTTATTGAATAATTGGCAAGAGCTATTAACTTTTGTTCTGAAACAAAAAGCAGCCAAGGCCTGCAATTTTTATACTTCTATGTTAAATGTTGTCCCATTAATTTAATCTCAGAAAAGATTAATGACCAAGCTGTACTCATATTTCAAAGGTGAGTACTGGGATATTTATCTTTGTAGTACTTAATCACAAATGAGATGGAAGAAAATCTGAATTTGTATTAATTTAATGTACTGCTTTACCAACCTTTACATATATGTAATAAAATGCTAATAACATGAAATTATGTTCTCTTAATGTTACACTTTTCTCAGAAAGGATATATATATAGTTTATACTGTATACTTATAAAGACAAGTAATATTCCTCTACCTAGAGCATAGCACAGAGTTGATCTGATGCAGTGGTATTAAAAACTGAAGATGTTCTTTAAACTTCTTTAAAGGAAAACAATACATTGTTGATGCAGCAATTCAAGACATTCAACATTTCTTTACTGTCCAACTTCAATAATCTTAATCACACAAAACAAATTCTTGTCAAATCTCCTAGCATTTTCTTTTAAGAATGGTAATTGAAACCTACTGTACTTGTTTCTATTGGAATTGCTATACCACAGCAGTACTATATCTATAGTTTGGAATCATTTGGCATTGGCATTTTATTCTTCCACAATTTCAAAATTGGTCAAGCAATCTTTGCTTGATGTTATTAACCAAGTAAAGTTGAATAAACAAAATAAATATATTCAGCTACAAACATATTGGAAAGACTACAATATATTAGTTTGACAAAAATGGTCACATGAAAGGTAAAACAAGTACAAAATGTAATACAGTACATAAATTGAGTAAAATATAATATTTTTGAGTCCCAGGTGGCCATGGACAGAACACTACTAGTGTCTAAAATAATCTCAAAGAGCAGATTGACTCTGGCAAAGCAAATACTGGATCTGACAAATATAAAAGCATAAATGTCCTGCTTGTGTTTATTTATTTACAGATTAAGATATTTCTAAAAAGGGATTAGTCTTCTCTTTAAATAGTAGGCTTGTTTCTTTAAGATTCAATAAAAACTCTTAGAAATCAAAGGAGGAAGATCATGTTTTCACTTTTTTCATTTGTGATTTTTAAAAATATATTCACATTTATCTCTGTTTAGATCTCAGACTTTGTGTGTAAGTGAAGAGAGCAAAAGATCATTTGCAGTAATAATATTATATTAAGAATTATAATGCATAGTAGGAGAGTACTTTAAATGAGAGCACAATATTATCAAGCTCAGGAGTATTAATACTGTATGATTTTAATTTGATAGATTAAACACATTTGAAATTACAAATCATAACTATTAGGAGAATATCAGTCCTTAAATATTTCATAATTTGAGATTTTTTGTTTTGACACACATCTAAGCCTTATTAGAGAATACTGAACAGAAACCTCCCACCGATTTATAAATAATTACTCTGCGAATCTCTTGCCGTGCTGTGGTGTCACAGAAGATGATGAGATGGAAATGAATGGCTCAAATGCCTCTATTCTAGGTAGTGGTTCTAATCTCCTCATGTCAGATAGGGTGATTATTCTTCCCACTCAATCAATATGTAGCTTAACTAAGAGTACTTGAAGAAACAGACTACAAATTATTAGCAATGATTTTTGTTTGAGAGGACTATCAAGGGAAATCTAAGTCTTCAGTTTAATGTCCAGTGTGACACAAATGAAATAAAGGAAAAAGGATTTCTCAGCATCCTGCCAATTAGTAATCAAGTCCGTCTTGCAATACACAACAGTTCTCCAAGTGTGCTGCTGAGTAGCAGTCTCTGAATCTGCCGTGAAATATTATAACTTACATAATTAATTACATATAATTATTTGCATTATCTGGGGAAAGGTATATTCAAATAACATACAGTATTACAGTATGCCAGTAGAAGAAAATCTTAAACTTAAAAAGTCCACAATACTTTCCATTTTAAATAATGCACTTTTTAATTTAAATCTGTAAAACTTTACTTTTCTTCCTACTGTACAAATATGAACAAAACTATTTAACCAGTAAATTTAATTTTAGAGCACATTGAACTGCAATGTATAAATAAATGACTCAGAAATTATTTTAAAAGTTAGTTGTTTTGGGATATTTTGGAAAACATTCTCTTCAGTTGATTAGAAAGGTTATATAGCAAAAGTTATATTTCTTTCCAAAAAAGATTACATATGTTTATCCTTAACACCCTTGAACAAACATTTGGTAACAACAGAACATTTCCTTTGTTAAACTTTACTGTTGATGTGGCTATACAGAGAACATTTAAGAAGTCATCAGAAGTGAGCTTCAATCTCTACATTTAATTCCATGTCACACATCTGAAATGTTCTTATTACGAATGGTACCTGGGTTAGAAGCATATCAAATGTGATTAAAATGAAACTTTTAAACAGACAAATTACAAAAAGACACTTGATATTAAAAGTGTGGATGTCAGAGACAAGAACAAGTAATTAATTGAAGCCAACTTAGCTCACAAATAACTGGACTCAATTAAAAAAAAACAGAGCCAAGTTTACCACAATACAACATTTTAGAATTTGGAGTTTTATGTTACATTTTGTTTAATATAAAGGTTTTTCATATAATTTATTGTAGAATCTCTGAATGATTTATTGGTAGTGTGGAGAAAAATAAAATACCAATGTCTATTTGATTTCCTGTCATATTAACTGATATTTACAGTAGCCAATAAAATATTACAATAAAAAAGAAGTTAACTCTATCACTGCCTGTCAAATAAAACCAACAAAATGAAGTCTAAGAGAAGGATGGCATAGACTTTATGTGATATCAGTGAATAGTGTGATAAGAGAATGATAACAAAGACATTTTGTGATGTCTGATAGCCTACTCTGAGAAAAACAAACATGATCATATTACTATTATATTAATCATATCACCCCAATAATATTTGAAGATTTATGTTTTTCCCTGATTCACCAATAATTGCAAAAGGTGTTTTTTAAAACTTTTTTAATGGAAATATAATTAAAATCTTCTTGTATGGTTATAATATAATCCTGAAGTTTGCTATATTTTGTCTCTGGACCTAGGGATTTATGTAAATGCCTAGAGATTAGACATACTGTAAGTACATGAAGGGAAGTTGTGATTACTGAATGTCAAAATGATAAGTAAAGTTTATTGGTCCAAATCTGCATACTGTAGCTATCCTTCATATTTGCATTGGAGGAATTGCAAACACTGATTGCACCACTTATCGTCAAGCACCTTGGTATTTATTCTACTTTACATTATCCCATGTGTTATTCTGATAAATATTTTTAGACAGGTGGATGAAGATTTGAACAGATGGCCACACTTTCCCATTTCATTTCACGTTTACGACTCTCTATAAATAAAAGAAGTTGCTACATTGATTGATTTTTTTAGTTTATGATCACTACAGGTATGTCTCTCCCATTAGGATATTGGGACATATGTACTCAAGTATTTCTAAATTCATATGAAAAGCACAGTGGCGATTAATACATTTTCTTTAGTTATATACAGTACTTTTGTACACTGTAGCACAGCAGTTCTCCTTTTATTCTTGAAGATATATTCACATTGTCCTGTTCTCCAAAATGATTAATTCCATACAGGATATTTTTCTACAAATTTTCCATATTGAAAGAACAAAGGGAAACATGGTCTAACAAATATTTGTAAAGAGGACAGCTTCTTTCATTCTGGGATGGAAAATCTCAATAAGATTTGCTAGTTTATTCTTCCTTTAAGTCTCCAAGGGTTTAGTGCATGAGGAAGTCAAGATGCAGGTCATTGGAAAAGTTTAAAATATTAATAGGTTTTACTACCACACCCTCTCAGAATAATAATGCATACCAGTGGTAGTCATCCATAATTTTGTATTCATATCATAAATAATACAATAAAGGAGACTACGTGAATATAATATAATAATTAGTTAATTAATAATATTCTGGCAGCCTATGACACTAAAGTAGAAAAGCCAGCAGATATGCTCGTTGTTTACTGCACATATATTTGTGCTCCCATGTTGTTGCAAAGGTCTGTTTTTTTACACAATATACAGTATATACTATACTGTATTCCTGAAGATCTTACAAGGGTAAACTATTTTCAGTTTGCAATGTTATACTGTTCATAAAGGTGTGTGTGCATGACAAAATGAAATACAATTCCACATAAGGAAAATATGTTTGATTTCCCTGTACTGTAGAAAGCTATGTCAATTTTCACTCTGAAGGTCCCTTGTGATATGCCACTCGATAATGCTAGCATGTAGTAATTGGGTATCTTATTCCTGTATTTAGGTTAGCCACAGGAAAAGCAAAGGATTCTAAAGAAAGTCGTTTTCATCCCACAGGACATAGTGTAATTTGAAATCAACTGAACTGTGTTTGTCAGACTTAATTACTTTTTTTTTTCAAATGGGAAAGAATGTAATTTATTAATTAATGTAATGAATCTGAAGCAGTGTGTATTACTTTTAAATTTAGACATAATCATGGAACTGACTGGGAAAGTTTTCAAAATGATGATAACGAGGAACATGTAGGAGTAAAATTAAAATTATACCACAATTGCTACAGCAGACTCTCATGGATAATAAAAACATTGATTCCAATGTCACTTTTTTATTCACACAATAGCTAGCATACAAAAGATATATGATTAAAACTAATCATATCTCCTAGAGAATTTCGTAGGTAGTTTAGTTGGTACAGTAATTGATCCAAGGATCTCATCCAGCATCTTCTTGAAAGAAGCTAGGAGTTATTCATATTTGATACAATATACAGTATGTATAGATAAAAAGTAAAAATGTCATTAAAACATTAAAATTACAAAAGCCAACAGTTCACAGATAACCCCTAGGTTTTATATCTAGAAATCTGAAATAAATTCTAAGTTACAACAAATGATTTGTGTAAATTTATCTTGCTAGTACTTAGGTATAATTCTAAACAAGACAGATTTCTCTCCAAGTCTTTCTTATGATTTTGAGGCCATTTCCGTTGGCTCCTATTTTAAATCCATGTGGCTTTTTAAACGCACCTATCCTTGTTGTTGAGGCCCATGTCCTGTTGTAATGGGGCAGCTGAATCCCAGAGCGTCCATGTGTCCAAGTCCACTTCACCCACTAGAGGGCAGTTTAAGGGCAATCTGGAGAATCTGGTTTCAACTGTTTTTTTTTGTATAAAAACACAAGAGATTGACTCTAGTCTTGCAGTGATGTCAGACCAGGTGGGACCATCATGGTGGGAATAGACTTTTGGATAAAATCTGTTAGTGTTGTGGAGAGGCCAATTTTGCAGGTACAGTTGGTGAGTTTTAGAGTTGGCACCAAAGAGGAGCACTGTTGAAGCGTAGTGCTCATCAATCTAAGGGTAGAAACACTTAAAAAGGTTTTTCTACCATCTGGTAGCTTACTCTCTGAGGGAGAGTTAGGAGCTCTGGAGGATGGAGCCTCTTGTTGGTTAAGGCAGATGACTCATTTAGAGTATTATGTACACTTTTGGTCATCATGTCACTATAAAAAAGAACATACAGTATTTACTACGGTATATACTGTATAACAAAAACGTTATTGCTGCTGGATGAGATCCTTGGATCACTTATCTACTAACTACCAAAAGATGTGGATGGGCCATGTCATCCTGCTCTGGTCTGTAATGTTTTCTTATGTTCAAACCAATCAAAAGCATTATATTATTACATTGTACAATGTACTCTCTAGTGCAGATAGTGCATGGCAACCTGCAATACACAGAGTGAAGGAAATAAAGTAAATCCAAATTGGATTTATAGTAATGATGAGGAGAGAATTTTCCACCATCCTCCTTTTCAGAGGTTTCCAACTGCAGTATTAGCCAGAACTATCCATGCTGAGTTTCAGATTACAAAGTGCTTTTGCAACTGGCAGGCTGAAAACCGATTGAACGATTTAAGATTGCTTTTCAAATGCACAGTATAGATTTTTAAAATGTTTTTAAGACAAACATTCAAAAAAGACTTTACATATACTGTACAGTCAACTTTATGTGAGCTAAAATAATACTGTACATATTATTATAAAAACATTTGCGTTATACCGTAGTTTACTGTAGTTTCACTATTAAATGTTATTAATAATATTGATGTATGCTTTTCGAGGTGATTTTATTATTTTTATTAATCATAACAATTTATTTTTAATTAACAAAATAAAAGCTACAGAGTTGCTTAATTCAGGAGAACTACTGTATATACTAAGTTAATATAATTAATAGTGTACACATATATGGTGTTAACCATATTAATTAATTAAGAATATATTGCCATTTACCTTGACAGTAGTCATTTCAGTACCGCTTCAACTTGTGGAGAGTCACAAAATTATCCAAAGATCCAAGGTAACTTTTGCTTTGCATCCTGTTTCTTGTGTCCTTCTTAGAAATAAGGGGTAGATTGATTTGATATATTACCTGGACATTTTAGTCTGCTGCTTTTTGTTTAAAGCTGAACTAAGTTGTAGTTCATCATGAGAATCTTTACATGGTGCTTTAATTCATAGATGGGGATTATTAGGAGGCTATGATTGGTAAAGGCCAATGGGAATTTTGACCAGGACACTGGGGTAACACCCCTTCTCTTTTAGAGAAACACCCTGGGAAACATCCTGGGAGTCAGGACCTCAGTTTTACATCTCATCTAAAGCACAGCATCTTTTTACAGCAATGTGTCTGAGTGGGCACCACCTTTTTACAGACCACAATTTTAGCACTTCAGGCTTTCTCCCTGAAAGGAATAAAACTCAACCTATAATGACTTTTAAAAAAAGAAGCTTGTATCTTTTAATCTATTGCCAGTTCTTTTACTTTAAACTATGCTGTGCCAGGAGCAAAAATGCCACATGCCAAAGCTTGAAATTCCCAACTAGTGGGGTGTTTTATTATTTAGATTTCATAAATTTGCTTGGTAGGCAAGCTGGCATCAGAAACTGATAACTAAGTCTTACGCTACTGCTTTATTTTACATGTTATCACAGTTCTTACATTTATGTTACATATTGTTAAAAGTAGCAACTGACCTCAACTGTCAAAATATTTTCAAAGTATTTTTGAAATGTAAAAATCATCACGTTTGCACACTGAATAAATGGAGTGTCTTATGAAAAGACAATACATTTTTCAGACATTTCACTTCATTCCATCTATATTTCCCACTTTGGTATTGCATTGGGAAAAATGATGGTGGTCTGCACATGGCCCATTGTGCTAGGTGAGCAATCCTACAAATACTGTAGTGCCCACGTGGGACTCTTTAACGGCTGCTCCGCCCCCTTTGGCCATGAACATGCATGGCGGGCTGGGAACAGTGCCTGAAAGACGGGACTTGGGGGAAACGGACTGTATATAAAGGAGCGGGGTCCGTGAGGCGACCTGTTCCCTTCTGTGTCTGTGCTGGTGTACTGTAGGTGCAGTGCTGTGTGTGTGTGTGTACCTTTCCCTGGTTCTGGTTAATAAATCTGTTGTTTACCCCCTTTTCCTGAGACCTACACCTGCTCCATTCCTTGCCGAACCCTGTAGTCGTTGCAATACCAACAACTCATCAATCAAACATTTATCAGTGATCTCCTTATCTAAAATAAACTCAAGAGTAGCATGTCATGACTGTAGTCCCTCCCCCTTGAGGGTGCTCCGGTCCTTTCACTTCGGACTTGATTTTGTGCACCTGTCCCCTGTTTCAGGCTGTTCCCAGTCCTCCTTAAAAGCCAGGCACTGACGTTAATCCGGGCTCTGCATCTGATCTCCGTATCGTGCGAGTCCGGGACCTGGAAGCGCCTGGTCCCATTAAAGTTTTATTCTCTGTTCCCGTTCCCCTCTCGCCGGTTCTGACCCGGTTCCAGTTTTTAATCCTTTGTTTTGGATGGATCATCTGGCCATGGACTTTTGCGCTGTTTTGGATTCTCCTTTGGACTTCTTCTTTGGATTGTTTGCCCCGGACTCACCCCCCTGGACACCTGCGCACTTTGTACATGCCCCCCCGTATTCATTCTCGATTCCTGCATGGCTTTTCTCCCCAGTGTTTCCTCACTACCACGGATTGTGTCGTCCGCATAGGGTCTGGAAAGAACTGATTCGTTACATAGCAGCCCTCAACTGAGCTAGGAAACGTGCCAAACATATCCTGGAACAAAGACTCTTCAGTTTAACATTGAAGAGAGTGGGTTAAGTATGAGACCTGAAAAAATACCTATTAAAAAAGGTGTAAGGTTGGAGTCTTGCTCCAGAGAAGGTTCTTCAGAGAGAGAAAATATCCCGGATATAATTACTAAAGAAAAACTGCCATTCCCATAGCCAGTTATTTAAGCCAAATAAACTTTTTATACATTTCTTATCAGCATCTCATTAATTAGCATTTTGCTGAACTTCTGAAATCACACATGCTTAATGATGAGGTTTCGTTAACAAAAGCAAGAAGAGTATGTAGTGATTTTCACAAAATTATTCAGAAACGAATAATAGGAGTGAAAGATTATATCCATGTTGGAATGCAGAAACACCATAAGAATTTGAAGAAATATACATTAGCAGAACAAATTTCATTCTAGAAATGTTCAATGCATTTAAAACCCATCATACATAATTAAACACTTTGTTGCCTCTTGGCTTCACAGTAACCATGATTTGATTATTTTAAAGGAATGAAAGATAACAGTGACTTTGAAGAAGCAAAGCACAAGGACTTGTGCTAGGTAACAGTGGCTTAAATATCAGATAACAAAATAAAATCCTAGTTAAAATAAACCATGGTCTACAACCTCAGTCCAGAAGAGCTGTATATTAACTGTGGATGCAAAATAAAACCATTACATGTTTGCTGTGTTACATTTCTAGTTGTGTAATAAATGTCTGATCCAATTAAGTGATTGTGAGCTTGACTGGAATACCAGAACACTCAGTGGCTCTCCAGGGTCAGATCTGCAGACCGATGACATAGTTTGTTAACAACAGAAAAGGAGAAAGATAAACTGCTAACTGTTGTTAATAAGGGCCAGTTTCAGAACATTGGTACTATGGTACATTCGATACATTTCATAATAACAATAATAATAAACACTTTTATTTATAAAGCATCTTTCCCAAACCAAGGATGCTGTGCATGTTGATAAAGAAAAAAAAATAAAAGTAATGAAATGAAACAAGAACATCCAGGGCAAACTGTAGGGGAATCAGACATACAGTACAGTAGGTCCTAGTAAAAAGGTGAGTTTTAAGATTGAAGTTGAAAAGAGACAAAGAATAAAGAGTCAATAGAAGAGCATTCCATACTAATGGAGTGGCTAGAAATGGTCACCAAATTCTGAGATTTAGGTACCTGGGTACTGTGAGCAAAGGACCGGTCTCATGGTAAGCACTGTAAACATGGAGTTCAGAGAAGTGCTGTATAATGGTGCCAGATTAATTGGAGCCTTGAAAGTCAGTAATAAGATTCTGTGAAGACAATAAAAAAATATTGTAGACATTTACTGCAAGTGAAAGAGTGATATGCAGTCAAGGTCTGGTGTGAGTTAGAGGTCTAGCTGCAGAGTTTTGGACATATTACTGAGAAGTGTTTGGGAACCCATAGAGTAAAGAGTAGCAGAAATCAAGCCTTGAAGCTATAAATGTATGAATCGAGCACACAGCATAGAACACTGACAGAAACTAGCTAATGTGAGCAATATATCTAATGTGAAAAAAGTTCTTAAGCACATGGGGCTTAAAAGGTAGGAGAAGATCAAATGTGATCCCCAGATTCCTGGCTATGACTGACACCTGAATGGGGAAGCCATCCACACACCATTACATTTCTTAAGGAGGCATTTTCTTTACAGCCAGGTTTGATGCTTTGACAACCTCTATTGTTTCATTTTGCAGCTTTTGTTTTTAATTGCTGAGATGATTTTGTGCCACCTTTCTTTAATTTGCTTGTCAGACACTTTCTTTTAGAAGTCTCTTGATTTTTCTTTCTTGCTTAACTTACTGTTCATTTTCTAAACTTTTTCCTGTGACCATTTGCCATTTTTACAAATAAGTACATAATTTTTATCTGAAAGGTTAAAAGTCATTTATACATAAAGACACTCAAGATTATGTATACATTGAGGCTTACAGATGAAAGCATGTGCGGCATCACAACTGTGACAGTCACACCTAAGGACAACACTTAAGATGTTATATACAATACTCTTAAGTAAAATACAAATATCTAGTCAGAAAATTATCCTTAAGTTGAATAATATGCAGTATTTGCATATTAATATAGGTGAGACCGAGTAATTGAATAATTATGATTCCTTCATTTAATTTACTCCTCGTCAAATCTAAAATTATGGGTCTTGTCACCTTGCTGCAAATGCTAGTACATAGCTACAGTTTACAGCAATGAGAAAATGACATTTCAGCAGAAGAACAAAATACTCAGTGCCTAGGTGTAGGGTACAGTAGTATAAATAAATTCTAAGAAAAGAAGTGCAATGAAAACTGTTAATGAATGGTCACCAGAAACCGTGCTTGAGTACTACACTGAAATGCTCACTCTGTTGTGATTAATGTGTAGTGCCCTTCACTAATAGGGACCAGAGGGACCACATCCATGAATAACCCATTTACAGAGAATTCCCAAAGGAAGGGTGAAATTCTTCTCATAGTGTATTCTAAAAGTAAGACTTTAAATCTTAAAAACACCAATAGCTTTGCCAATTTACTAAGGCATCATAATATCTTTAATACTAGAAAAATACCACTAGAAAGCTTCCTCCTGTTTGTTATTTTTGGTATTTGTTGAAGAATTAGGTTAGTTTTATTCAGTTTTACTTTGTTCCTAGTCTTTGTTTTCTAATTCAAAAGGATTAAACTGACATAAAAGAATGTCTAATAAAGACTATTTGTTTTTGTTAAAACATGGTTAGACAGCATTATCAACAGCTGACAAGAAATATGACAATAACAAAAAAGCAAAAATAGCATTCCACCCCTGCCCAGTGTTGTGTTGCAGCTACTGAAAACAAACGTCTGTCTTTAAAGCAGGCATATGCAGGCAAAATCATGATGTTTTCCATGACATAGCACTAAAATACTGTGTATTAATATTGCAATACATTGATGTATTTTTATCAATGGGAAACATTTTGTTTAGCTACTGTTTGTGTGTCAGAAATGTAAAACAAAACGTGATTGAGGTATTTTTCCAGAAACATAATCTTAACAATTACTGTATGTACTGTAGACGTAGATGTGCAAGCTTTCAATATTCTTTGACTTGCAGAGTCCCAACATGAACTGGATGATTTGCTGCATACTAGTACTTAACAACAGTGATCTTGCCTTTCTGCATGTCTTGGAGCTGTGTCCTTTCCTGTTGGGACTTGGATAATTACTGCTCAGTCTTAATCTGTTAAAGTATCAGGAGCGCTATCCCCTTTGAGCAGCCTCGTTGACTGATCCACCAGCTTGAGAGTGGAGATACAAGACAATAATCAGCCACTCAGAATACAGCTTGTTTTGCTCATCTTTTGTACTTCTGACATTTTGCTTATTATGTGCCTTCACCATTAAAGAGCCAGTCCAGTATATTATTTTCTGCTTTAATCTGTAAATCATCTTATTTTTTAGTTTCAAAGTGAGACTGCAGAATATTTTTGACACTGTTACTTTTTCACACCTATTTGCTTATTGATTCTCACACCATGTCATGTTTGCAGTAACATAAATTGTGATTTGCAACATGGCAAGACAAGGAATATACACTATACATACATATGTGTGACATATGTGTGTAATTTGGACAGATTTTCACATGGAAGAATTGTGAATCTGAACTTATTAATTGCCTATTGCAAATCCTCAATGCCATATTGAAGTTGTTTAAGGGTTTCCTGCTTCAAATCTCAGGAAGAAAATATGAACATCTGCAATATCATCTTTCTGAATTGACATATTGGTTACATTTCTTGAACTTTGTCTCTGAAACATTTACAGTAATTATCCAAACAATAATATTCATTATGAATGTATTTTAAAAAACTAATTGCATTGAACTTGGTTGGTTTGTCTCTATTTTTATAACATAGAATGCTTTTTATTTGTGTAGTTAGCTGTTTAAGTAAATTTTGTGCAATGAGTTCAGTAATGTTCATAAATAAATATTGTTTGCTGGTGAAAGAAAATAGATGAATAACTTAATTTCTAGCAGCTGAACAAAACCAGCAAAAAGGTATCTAAATAAAGGTAATTAATGAGGTTCTTCATTTTCAGGAGAACTATGATGTAGTTCTACTCACACCCCATGCTCAGCAGAGGCTCTGAATGCCTCAACCCTTACCAAGAACAAATGGCTTTTTTAGAAATAGAAGAATGGATAACATACAGTACAGTATGTAATTTACTAAAACATTTTAAATTAGATTTTTTTTTCTAAATTGGGAAAATCTAGCTGTCAGCTCTGTGGTCTTTTCTTTGCATTATTTTTCTTTCATAAAAATATGTTTAGTCTTCCTGCTTGTTTAAAATAATATGCACTTAAACAAAGATAAAGTCATACATTGTAAAGCTTAATTCTGTGAACTAAAAATTGTAGTGTTTAATATATATTTATATGTAGAACATTAGCTGTGCACATGTGGTGAGTAATGCTCATCTATTACAAAATCCACAAGAATTCTTTTAACAGGAATTGGACTTCACTGTTACTACATCATGTTTGATGAATACTGTATGTGTATTTATTATTTTGGACAGTGCTATCTCATTAATTTGTTGGTTTATTAGAAAATAGTGTCACTGCTGTGTAAATAAAGTTAATGGTTGGATGTACCTGGCAGATATTGGAGTTGACTTGCATTAAAATACTTTGCGGAGCAGTTTTAAAAATATGTTTTTTATCTTATGTAAACATTGCTTTTGTGGCTTGGTGTGTCTGGAACTCTCTAATGACATCTAGAGTTGGACTCATAATGAATTAGGATAGGAGAAGGACATTTGTTCTTTTCAAGACCAAAGACAATTTCTTCCATTCTTCTAATATTTAAAATCAAGGTATTATGGTCACACCATGCAACCAGACTATCTTCACTGTTCTGATACAGGCTGGTAAATCATTGTGTGGCTAGTTCATTTCATTATCATACAATTTTTCTGACTTTCAGCACTAAGCAGATGCCACAGACGATTAATATTCACATTTCCTAAATCATAGCTACTGCTTGCTCTCAATAGACATCTTGAAAGGTGTTTCTTATAAGATAGAAAAACCAATCAGATAAATGCAAAAATATGTTTTATATGGAAAATATGGATACAGAACTCCAGAGAATACATAAGTAATGTCAGTTTTCAGTCATATTTAATTTCAAGTAATTCACAAGTTCAAATTTAGAACACACGGCACAAATTTAATTCCATGTGAGTCTCAGACCTCATGAAAATTTTAATGTTGTATAATTTGTGTGTAGTCTTGGGCGAGCATCTTTATCAATTGACTGACCCAAGAGGCCTACAACATTTATCCACAGGAAAAGTGATGCTCAAACCTCTTCAATATGAGGTGTGCTGTAGTCATTAATTTTCCTATTTCAAAGAAAACCACAGCAGGAAGAGCGCTATAAATTAGATGAATATATACATGTATATTAATGGCTCTCACAAAATATATGTGTATATTTAATACTGTAAATTATAGGAGCTAAGAAGCATTAAGAACACAAGAAAAACAATTTTATTTTATATATTTAATGCGTCTCCATATATCACTAAGCAACATTTTTATGGGCTCCATTTTGTACAGTACATAGCACAACTGAGCATAGTGTCCATGACAAGCTCTGGACACTCTTTAGAAATCTATTTTAAGGGACAGGTTTGAGTTCTCTCACTAACTAAATTCAAAATGAGCTGAACACAGTTCATGTACTGTATATTGAAGCTACTACTAGACAATTCCAATATATATAAAACAGAACATAAATGCTTGGGCTGCATTGCGAGTTTTGCTTTGGTTTTATCCTGGAGGCTCTGTCACCCTTTAATGATGTGTTTAACAAGTCTCCCAGTAACACCATACTGACTGTATTGACCCTCCACTGTAGTAGACAGTACTGTAGTTATTTCATAGCCAAACTGGCATTGGAACTTTCTTCCAAATTCCAAGAAGCTGTTTTGATTAGCTCTCAGGAAATCAACTTTGTACTTGATTTTTTTGTGTCATGATGACACACGATCTCTTTTTTTATTAGTTTGTTTACATTTTTTTGCTGTAAAAATGACCGCTAAATAGCCTGATGCTTATAGTTATCCTTTATATAATATTTGCAGCTCCTAAACTGTGCATGTTGAATAATTTGCATAACTATTAAGCAGGCATAGTATGCTGTACAATACACTTGCATTCATTATTTTGTATTTTACAGCTACAGTACATTTTCTTTTTGCACTGGATATGTCCTAGCATCACCCCCAACATCTTTAATAACTTTCGTTCTAAATGACCATCCATCATCTCAATCTCAAAGTGCTTAATTCAAACAAGCCATTTGAAATATGAATCTTACTCAAAGGCATATGAATGCATGAAAACAAATAGATAATCTGATTAATTATAAAGCAAATATGCTAACTTCAGTGTTTGCAAGGTTGCTTTAATGTTTTCAATTCTTTACAAAAGGATTATTCCTGTCCTGAATAGAATAATAATTGACATCCACAGTACAGAACTTGTGCAACAATTTACTGAGGCTTTCTTTTAAATGTTTGTGCCAGTGTATTTTCAAGAAACTTTTTTTAAATCAATATGTTAAATATTAATGTTATTTTTTAACAGACAGCATGGATGTACAAAAAAGAATTTAAAAAGAAAATTATACATAATTTATCAGATGCTAAAAAATGCATGTTTAATAAAAACTCTTAGAGCCCTTTTATGTTTTGTATGTGAACAAAATTCCACTGTTATTTACCAAAAATACAATAATTTTGGCAAATTGTATGGCTTTTACAGTATCTAATGCAAAACACAGCTCTTGTAAGTTAGATTCATGGGAAGTATTATTTATGTGTAATTCTGGGGTATAATTTTCACTGTAGGCAAATGTCTTGGTACCCTTTATTTGACACAGTTATTTAATATCCTGTAATTTATTTTATTTATTTAGTTATTTAGTTTAACAAATAGCTTCTGAAGTTGCACTTCACTGTGCATTGCTCATCTATTTGAATAAGGGCTTAAAATAAGTGATAAAAACTTAGTGTGTTGTGTTGCTGTATATACTGTATGTAACAGAGTGACAAAAGTAGAGTAGGGCAGTAGCTTGGAGACTATATTGACTGTGTGTATATTTGTAATAGCCAGTGTCTTTATTAGAATGGGATGTATTACTTCTTTTCCTTTTGTGTTTACGTTCACCTTGAAGTCAAAGTCTCCAGCTTACCACCAAGTAGCCCTATGCCCGCAGCTTGAGGGCATAGGCCTCCTATCGGCACCTGGCCTCATCACCCCCGTTTTTATTCCCTCTCCCTCCACCGGATACCGTTCCCATTTTTTAACTTTGTCTTGTCGTCATCTCTTCTGGATTTGACTGTTTTTGGACTATTGGACTTCTCAGTTTTCCCCCTGGACTTCCTCGGACTTGATCGCCTGGACCCCCCCCCCGAGCACCAGTGCACCGTCGTCACGCCCCCATGTTCATCAACCTGCCCAGTTCCTTGTCTCCCCCCCCCATGTTTGTTGCACTCTCTTCCAGATTCTACTGTCTCCATAGGGTCCTGAAAAACGCTTTGCATCACAATGCCACATAAAATTAATGTAAACTATGAAACCAACAGTTGTTTTCCACATACTGTACTTTTAAAGAAAAAAATCTTATTTTCAACAGTAATTTTAGACAACAGACTGTTTCCAATTTCACTGTTCTGCTTTAATCTACAGATTTTGTTCACTGTCCAGCATCAACACTAAATTAGTATCAGAGCCAAGGGGATATTACAGTCATTATTGTGATACTATATTGGAAACTGTAATGTAAAGTAAACATCAAAACACTACAAATTATACTATTTAATTGTTTTGCATAGAATTTAAATAATTGTAATGTACAATATGTCCCACTATAAGTACTGTGCATTTAAATCAAATCTGCCCCACTGAGTTTGACACCTGCTCTGCAGTATGAATTAAAGAGGTGTGGTTAATAATAAATTATCACTCAGCAGAGTTTCTGGTATAGCATCACAGTAACTGTGACATCCTCTTGGCTTTGATGCTGATTCAGACTGCTGGATAGCGAACAAGAAGATTAAAGCAAAATAGTCAGATTTGAAACATTCTGTTCTCTGAAACTGCAGTTGACAATAAAAAAATTTCTTGTTTCCATAAAAGTTAAAAAGTGAGAGCATAGAACTTCAGGGTGCGACACATTTAAGAATACTGTTTCATTCTTTGTGGTTTTCTGTACAAATTTCTGCAACTAGGTATTATTCTACTGGATCTTGCTGGTTGAAGTATTTGTATAAGAATCCTGAATCTAGTTGATACCCTGTTTTTCATCTGGGTCATTCCTATAGATGGTTCCATTAAGATGTTATTTTTTATTTAGTGGTTCAGTAGCTACCTACCTGAACAACAACATTGATACTGTATGATTGCTAGTGAAGTAATGAAAACAAAAGTTATAATAGCCTTTTTAATTTTTTTCTTTCTCTACAAAAGTGGAATTTAGTATTACATTTATACAATTATCCATTTTAAATTACTTAATAGTAAGTAACAGTAATAGTAAGTAATTACTATGCATTGTTAAATCAGAAGCTGAGGTTTTGCCATTTCTTTTAGTATTTGTCTTTCAGTGCCATTTGAGCTACCAATATTGTTTCACTTTGGTTTTAACTTGTTAACAACATGTACATCTTATTTGTTAGAAAATCTATGGAAATTCCCGCGTTTCTGGACTCCCCAGTTTGAAATTGACCTTCAGTTCTTTCCATTGATTAGATGTGGAAGCCCTTGGGGATACAAATTTAACCAAGTGAAGTTGATGGCATGTAGCTACAATTTTTACATTTCACATTTCTAAAGGGCTTCAGTCTAAAGGGCTTTCAATCCTTTAGCTTTTGTCAGCATGCACCCCACTGCTATGTATCTCAATATGTCTTTTCAAAAGGCTTCAAAGAAATTCAGTGGTAGTCATAATTCTGCTCCAGTTTTTGTAACACCAAAACATTCTTGACTTTTTAAAATTCTAATTAGAATTTTAACAAAAATGCCAGTACATACTCTACATTCTCATATGCAGTTCTAAAGAAAGCATTTTAAATTTCTTCTATATATTTTTTAAGTCAGCCACATAAGAAAACCTCAGAAGAAATAAATGATTTATTTAACCTTTGGAATATGGTGAAAACTGGTACCATGGTGTAGTGACTTAACATACTGTAGCTTTACCACTCCAGTGTCCTGGGTTTGATGCTGGGAGCAGGTACTGTATGTATCCTATAGTTTTATATCCTATATAAAACTATAATCTATACCATTTTCATGTTCCCCTATGTTCATGTACAATTTTTCTGGGTTCAAACTCAGTTTGATTGGTTGTTCTAAACTATCCCTTTCACAGTGGAATTAGAATGGATTGGTGTCCTGTCCACTGGGACAAATCTTCATGTGTTCTTAGTCATTTACCCCTGTGCTTTTGGAATAGATTCTGATTTACCACACTGCTCCCCAGGATAGGTGACTTACTGGTAATAGATGGATCTTGAAAAAATGACAAAGCTCTAATATCCTGATGTGGCACATACTAGGAGAAAATGGTTTTCAATATTTACAGTACAGGTACAGTATGTCTGAAAACAGTATTTTTTTTGTTTACCTTTTATATTAATATTCAAAACATAACAGAATATGAAAAAGACAATGCAAAAGAGAAAACAGTAAATGGTTCCCACACAAATTGTGCTACAAAATAATTTCTAGAAATTAATGTACAATTAAGAAATGACTGAGTCTCAACAAACCACACTGCACATCTGAAACTATACTGAAACTATGTCCTTTGAAAATATAGTATAAATTACTAAGTTATTATACAGTACATTTTGAGAGCAATGCAACTGAAGTCATGTCTTAGTACCTTGATTTTACTTCCTCATTTAAAAAATGTTGGTTCTTGACAAGCAGCAGAATTATTTGGCAAAACTGAGGAACATAAATATATTTAATTATGTTTAAAATTCACAGAACACTTTTACCTTCTGACCTTTCCAGTTTCATAATTTGAAGCTTTCCTCTTTTCCTTTGCTATATTTGCTGACATTTTTAGGCACATACATGTATGACTGCATTTTTTAAAATCAAGTCTCAAAGGACCAAAACATTCAAGACTCCTGAAATGGGATGCGGAGTCTTACATTTCTTTGAAACCTATTTTAGAGTAAAATTCCCATTTCTTGTGACTCATAATAAGATCCATGGGTGTCTCTTTTTTTAGATGGGGATGCCAATTTGCACCATTTGCATAGCCAGCACCACACATCTTCACAGTTCTCACATTCAGACTGCATGAGATTACACCCTTTTCACAGTAAGAGAGTCCTTCATGCACCGTATAAACTTGCTTATAAAAATTGAGGCAAACCTTGCCTGTTCATCTTTCTTTTTCCTTATTTAATTCCTCTTCAAAAATAGTACATACAGTAACATATTAAATTGTATACACAGATGTTATCCTTTTTAAAAAAGGAAATAGGAGACAATGTATTACTGGCATTTTGCATTGTACTGTTTAATACAGTACCTCATGTAAGAATCATATATCCACAAATATTACAAATACTTAGAATGGACACTATACCACAATGACCTTTCAAAATCTTTGAATGGTAGTAGATGGGGTATTGAATCAACATGAATTATTAGCCAGAACCATGAGGCAGGTAATACACTTTATCCATCTACAGACCCTAAAGGGTGACAATCAGCCCAGAAAACAGCTAACCAACTTTTGGGATCTTCAACTGCAAACCCAGTTATTACCTTGCACAGATAAGAAGTCAATTTAAGACCCTGAAATCTCAACCCTATTACAGCCATCATAACAATTTTCTTTCCTAGCAAAGTTGGTTATGAGCCCTTGAGAGGAAGTGGACCACCATCAACTCTGCTTCATTGTTAGTGGGGCATTTACCACGTCTTGGAACTGATCTGGAGCCGGTGGGTCTTCTCAGGGTGGAAGACTTTTGCTATATTCCATCGCAAGAAATATACAGTACTGTTCCCATTGCTATCAATGTAGGATATCCTATTCAGCAGCTTTTCTTTATCATAGATAATAATAATAATAATAATAATAATAATAATAATAATAATAATAATAATAATAATAATTGCTTACACTTATATAGCGCCTTTTCTGGACACTCCACTCAAAGCGCTTTACAGGTAATGGGGACAGCCATAGTGCGCCAGAACGCTCTCTTAACCTAACAGTTCCAGCTTCCTCTCACAATCCCATAGATTTGTCAGACATACAGTACGATAGTTGATTGTTGTCTAAAAAGCCATATAGAAATGAATTTAAAATGAAAACGCATGGAGAACAAAATGCCAATATATCAATATATAACTGCAAAGCAGGCTAAGTAAAAAGAAGTGTAGCCTTTACTTTTCCACCTAGAAAATATAGTACACCAGGAATCCTGCCTTTTTATTGGTACATACAGTACAGTATGTAAAACATTAAAACAGAAGACAGTTTCAAGTGTATTTTATTTTTTGACAATTATTATGCACTGGTTAAGAATGTGCATACAGTATGTGTAGTAATAATAAATGTCTTCATTTTTCAGCACTTAATTTTCATATTGATAAAAGTCCATTTCTATTTATAATTTCAATTTCCTTTCATTGGTTTCATAATAGGCATTCCTGTTTCCTTAGAGATGGATGTGAGGCTTTAAATAAGATATCAACTTCTTTAAAACTAATTATAATTGAAACTGAATCCTTTCTCTTATATCACAGCATAAGTGTCTTTAAAAACAAAGTTAAAGCTTGAGAACTGGACTCTTAACTAACATAGCATTTACAATACTATTATACAGTCTAATCGGTATAGCTACCACAGTAAGACTGCCTAGTTATGACTAGAGCAATAGCCACATTTTTGTTTCCCCAACAAGAATCAATAATTAAATGTATTCCATGTCACCCACAGTCCTACCTATTCTTTTTCTTTGTAATTCCTTGAGATCTGAATTGCCTCGCTCCTTACCCTTATGTGATTAGATCATGCTTCTTCCACTGGTAATCAGTCCTGTACAATAATCATGTTCACACTTTTAAAACCTTTTATCTTCAATTCATACAAAATTGTGTAAAGGTGTAGTTCACCTTAACAAAATTATTTTCTATAGCAATTTAAACTAGATTTTTATTATTTTAAACATTATTTTGTAGCATTTTAAACTATGGATTGTGAAGAACTTTCATATTATAACCCTACCATTCAATTTGTCGTTAACATTTGTAATCCATTTCGTTTTGCTATTTATCTATATTTCTGATAAAGACTACTGTAGGTCTGACTTCTTGCAAACAAGTGCCTTCACAGAATGAATTATATAATGACACAATTACTGTATATGTTTCGGTATGTTATTTCCATTTTCAGTTAATTTCAGCATGTGATTTTGTATTTTTATTGGTTGAATACAATGTCTTCTTCTTGTGTTTCTTTCTGTATTGACAGATACTGTATGTTGTTGCTGCAACAATGGAAAATGTTACATTTACTTGCAGAAAAAGTGAAGGAAAACAATAAAAGAATAAATGGTCAGTTTAAGTTTTTCTATACATATTCTTTTTTTTTCTCCTCAACGTCTTGTTTACTGTCCCAAAGACCACTTGACATGCACAGAAGAGTCTGTTCAATATGGAGCAGGTACACTGCCCAAAATACTTTTTTTTATTTTTGAGCAGCTGAAAATATTCCTCTGACCCATGTAAAAAGAGAAACAATGGATTTTTCTTCTGTTAATCAGCTATGAATTAAGCAATTAACCCAGTAAATTCATAAAAAGCATGCAAGAACAATCACCATGCTTCAGATAATTAAGTCTGCTCATGAATAAGAAACATTCTGTTTTTTGTTAGAATAACACATTTTTTTAGATTGCTTGTCTATTATTCAGTCATTTCTGCAGAGTAAGCTTCTTATTGTAACTCAAAGGAAATTGAAGTACTGTATTACAATTTTATGGTGAATCCAGATATGTCATTGCTCTGGCAAGGTGATGACCATGTGGACATTAGGGAGATTGTCAACGTTTCAGCAATAGACCTAGGCAATATATTCATTTGAAGGGGAGAAGCAGGGGTCAGTAGAGTAGAGAAAAGTAGCACCCAGACTGCGTGGGGAACGCAAGTGGTCCGTTTGGGTTGGCTGACTTGGCAACTTCCGGGGCATGAAAACATAAACACCCCTGACTCGCGGAGAGTCACATGAAAGGTGCTGCCTCATGACTAGGATATGCCCTTAGGGGACCAAGGGAAGGAGAATTAGTTAGAGCTACTGAAAATAATGTGGCCAGGGGTCCCCTCTGGCTCATGCTCTGAGATCCCCAAAGTGGTGATGTCACCAGTGATGTCAAAGTGGTGCTGCCATCCTGAGGTCGGGGAAGTGAGCTTCACTTACCCCCCAGGGGGAACCTAGATGCAAAGGCAACACGAAAGAAAGAATAGATTGCTTAAGGATACTTGCCGTTTATTAGAATAATATCTAATAGAATAGTGAATCAGAAGAAATATTAAATCCAAAATTGAATTTTGCCTTCATTGTTTAGCCATGTACAGTACTTGCTTAGCAGACAATTACAATTACAATTGTTTTAGTAAATTGTAAACAATTTACAGAAAATGTAAGGACAAGGAACAGTTGAATAAAAATTTAAAAGTCAATAAAAAACAATGAAGCCCGCAGAATTAGAAGGTACCATACAAGAAAATTAAATAAGAAAATAATTAAATCAGTACACAGATAATATGAATAAAGACCAGTAATCTAAACCCATGGTAGATACAGTACAGTATGTATACTTAACTTATAATGAATATGTGAAATAGCAACTATATAATACCTGATTGAGAATTAAAAAAACTTAAACAATACAGTGTAATGCAGTGTAAACTTTGAAGGATGGAGTTCAGAGCTAAAAAATCAGATATACAGTTGAAATCGACGAGTCTTCAACATATACCAAAAGATGATCAGGAGATTACTACTTTTGGTTTCAGTAGATTGTTTATTCTTAAAGTGGGACTACAGAGTGTGAGGATGGAAAATAAAGTTAGAAGTGGGAGAATATAGAAATACTGCAGAAAGTGGATGAAGAGGAGGAGTCTGTGTAGGGAAAATAATAAATTGAAGTTTAGTATTGATACAGTGGTAGGTGAGAATTAAGGTTTTGAATGCATGTAGAAAATGGACAAGCAAGAGACTGAAGTAATTGAATAATATAAGAAAAATGGGGAACAGGAAAGACTAGGTAAGCTGTAGAATTTTGGATAGATTGGCATATGGAACTGGCAAGGAGGCCGATCATGATACAATAGTCAAGGAAATATATCCCTAGTTCTAATGAACAGCTGGGAAGAGAGGTGTATTGTATGACTACTGCTCATTGTCTGAGATTTTGGAGGAGAAAAAGGAGTCAAAGTTATTGGACGAGATACAGGAAAGTGGGATTGTTGAGAAAGGAAGAAATGCTAGAGAAGAGTTTAAGAGGATTGGAGGTAGAGGTCTGGATGATAGAATGAAAATAGAAATGTCTGGCAGAGATGAGTGCTGAACAGAATGGTAAATGAAGAATGTGATGGCTTTAGATTTAAAGTGATTTAATTTACTTCAATTTCATCTGAGCCATTTGAGCCTTGGCTATGGCCTAGCAATGGAGGATGGAGGATGATGAGGGGTGAAAAGTGGAGGAGTCGGCAGTGCAAGAAATGAGTGGACAAAAGGAGTCAAGAAATTAGGTAAGAGCAGAGAAGAGAGTGAAAATAGCAGAGTCTGCATTAAGCTCAGAGAATAAGTCAATAGACGGAATGTGGGAAAGAGCACAGGAAGGAAAGGCAGACTGAGGGCAGAGGTTGTAGAGGAAGGAGACAGAGATGATAGAGAAGGAAGACACTGGAACAAGAGAGGCAAGTAGATAAAATAGTGAGATGAACAGTCAAAGGATTGACGAAGAGGCTGGTGATGAGAAGCAGTTGATGGTCACTGTTGTGAACAGAGGGACATTGAGAGAAGGATAAGTTGTAAGAGTGTAGAAGGGGTAGTACTCCAACTGAGAGTGAAATCTCCCCCTCTATCTAACAAGATCAACAGAGGCATAGAGAAAAGAAAAGACAAGGCTTGCAGCAATGAAAACTGATATGAAATCAAATAGGGGAGTTCACTGGTGTGAAACTCAAAAGTGGTAATGGGAGAGGGGAGCAGAAGTCTTGTGCTTTCACTCCATCCAGAGAAATGAAGAGAGTAGATTAGGACATACAGTAGGCCGATGAGTGTGCAACTGAGGCAGTGGAGGTGTAGGGGGAGATACAGGTTTCAGAAAGCAAATAAATCTCAGTATTCCCCATATTAAGTTGGGAGTTTATTGCTATTTCTACCTACATGTAACACTCTGCTCTTGTCTGTATTAAACACCATCTGTGAAATGTTTGCCAAAGTCCTGATGTGTTTGCTAAAACTATTTTGGTATCATGTGTGAACATGACTCGTATTTCCCTCTGGTACTGCACTAATTAAGTAATCCCAAGTGAGCATTCACCCTTTATCTGTATTATTTTTTATCTATCCATTAACTATCTACTTCCTTGAATATCCACTGATATACTGTATGTCAGAGACTCTTATATGAAGAATGTCATCAAAAGTCTCTTTACAATCTAAATACACTATATACCCATATATCCACATATCTTATTTATTTGTGGAAACCCTTACTCCCTGTTTTAGAGGGACGTTTTGGATCATGGATTTTTCATTCCATCTCAGCCATTGAACTCTTTCAAAGTTGCCATTGGCATCCCTAACCAGCTTCCGTCTTGCCCAGCTGCTCTGTTTGGAAGGATAGTCTGATCTAGGCAGCGTCTAGTTGACACAATACACTTTCTTTTTCTTAGAGATTAGCTTCACTGTGCTCAAAGAAATATTTAGTGGTTTTGAAATTTGTAATACTTTTCAAACTGATCTGTTCCTTTCTACAACTCTGAGTTGTTTTTTTTTTTTAAAAGCTCCTTGGTCTTCATGGTTGATTTTTTTTCCTTGAAATGCATGACATGATTAAGGGACTTTCTAGAGAGAGGTATACTTATTCTAATACAATCTGAACCACCATTATTGCAGGATTGGTCTTAGTAAACCCTGGGGGACCGGAAACAAGTAAGATAGCAATGGAGATGAATATTTACACAATCAACATTAGTTTTTGTTTTTTTCTTTGCCATTCGTGCTGACATTTTACTTCTTTTACAAAATGGGACAAAATGGCACAAAATGGGACATCATTGGAAGGAGGTGAATTCTTTTGGAAAGCACTAAAAGTCTTTTTTTCCCTTTAAATAAAACTGCATTTAAAAAAAATATATTTATTGGGTAGTTTCTGGTCATGTTCACCAAATCATGCCATATCGAAATATCAAAATATTTTGATATATGAAGTATGTTATATTTTACTTTTAATTCATATTAATCTCATGTTAACAAATGTAGATTGTTTCACTGTAAACCAAAAATAACAGTTTTGACAGTGCAAAATCTTAGGAGAACACTAAATATAACTGCATAACCAGAAGGTTGTTGTTTTTATTTATAATATAATTCTTAGAACTACATAAAAATTGAATTAAATTTAAACAAGAATATAGAGAACAAAAACATATTGCATGACATGTAGCTGTGTACACATTAGATAAGACACTGCCTGGAACTACTAAATTCAGATTTTTAAAATATCAGAAGAATTGATTTGAAGATTTTTCTTTTTTGCACTATATTTTTCAAATTCTGAAATTGTTCTACTGATATTTGTCATTTTGTGTTGATCCCTTTAATATAAAATATTATTTTATTTAGACATTTGACATTAACATTTAATGTCCAGATGTGCAAAACAATTTTCAAAAAAGAAAAAAGCTGTTAAATATTACTTGTACTATTATGATTGTATTAATTAAACTTTGTATAATTCTTAATTAGTGCTTTGTTGCTTTTAGCTACAGTGTGCAACAAATTGTGCATGTACACTGAAATATCCTTTATCAATATATGATTTAAATAAGATGATATTATAATGTCAATGTTATAATGTCATAGAATACTCATGATATTCATACAGATTTTTTCTTTTATTTTATTTTGAATTTTAATTTAAAATTTAGTCTGATTATTCTACTTACTGTATGTACCAACAAGAAAACAGATTAAAACAGTATATAAACTTCCATCTGTTGGATAATGTTTTGTTAGTTGATCAATAAATACAAGCTTAGGGAAACTTACATGAATAAATTATTGGTAAACAGGACACTGCACCATGTCATGTGATTCCCTTGGTTTAAATGGCATTTGTACAATTATAAACAAGTGTATTATAGACTAAGAATCTATGATCATGTTGTCAGGAATATACTGTACAGTACTGTAATAACCCAGAGAATGTGTTTATAGAAAATGGGGATTGAAAACACCAATGATTATCTTTAATAAAATAAACTAAAGAAAAGAAAGAAAGAAACTACCATCCCCTTTTTAGCCATACTCCTTAAAGGGAGTTTAAACACTTGCTCTTGGAACAAGCACAGTTAGAATGTAGTAAATGAGGTTTTGTTGGAATACAGTCAGCATTTGCTAGCCTTGACCTTTTTTCTGAACTTGTTTTTTCCCAAAATAAGATACAGAATAATGAAGATGCTTTTACACTCATATTGTTAAAAAGATTAAATTTAAAGGAAATTAAATGTCACTGTCTAGCTTTAATAATTAAGACAGTACTTAAGACAGTTATTTTCAGCCAGTGTGTACCAATATCTTGGTGTACCATACATGTGATGTCAGCTGGTAGTGTGTCAGCATGAGGCAGTAAAATCATTTTTTTCAGCTCCTATAGCATTGTTGGCAAGCATTTATTCATTCCTGCTTCAGGAAGGTGTTAGCCAAAGGCAGGAAAGTCCAGCAGGGCTGTGATTCACTCAAAGCTTTTCATGATGTCATGATTAGTCATTGTCGGTATCTGATACCACTCTTGTATTTCACTATGAATGGTTAGATTGACTGATTTTCATTACTGAAATTCCCTGCTACCCTAAGGGAAGGTTGCAGTTCTTAAATCAGTTAAAAAAGAAATGTACAGTATTTATTTAGCACAGTACTAAAATACATTATTATTAATAATATATGATATACGGTAATAATAAGAAGAATGATGATGATGATAATAATAATCATTTGAATAATTTAAACAAACAACAGTCATTAACCAATTGAATTATTGATAATAATAACTTAAGTGTTATTAGGCCGTTATATGATAAATTCATACTTAAGTCTCAAAATTCTGTTCAGGACAAAGCCAGGAAAGGTGCCTTCAATTATACCAAAAAAATAGAATTTAACAAATCATAAAATACTTTTATAACAATTATAAACATGTAAAAACATTTTTATCTAAGGAGACATAGCATTTCTAGCTTCCACAAAAAAGAAAACCATGTTCCTTCCTGTTTGCAAAAGAGGGGTTTACCAAAATAGAAACATTTTAATTATTATATAAATAAAAAAAAGTATAATAAAAAGCTTTATATACAGTATTATGTAAACTGTACTGTACATGGCTGATATTGGTAGTTTAAAGAAAAAAACACACCAGTATTCCACTTTCTTCCTAAACATTTTAAGCATCAAAGTCTTGCATTCGGTTACATACTGCGGTTATTTTGGAAACGTTTTTACGTGCTCTTTCTGATTAAAGTTTATATACAGTATTTTCTAAAAAGTTATGATGTTTTAACATTTTCTGCGAATACTTATGCTCGTTATCGCAGTAAAAAAATGCATTATTTTTAGAATTTGATTAATAGGGAATATAAAATGGAATCACGTATCTAAAGAAATTAATAGCGATGTAATTCTATTCATATACTGTAGCTCAAATCCTGCTAATTTAAAAATTAGACATAAGAAGAGTATTATTGGACAATGGTGTGAGGCTCTGGTGGAATTTTTCTGTAAACTGAAGAGTTATAGAGGAGACACGTTGTATATAGCCTCCTTTAACACTTGTAAATGCAACATGGAAGATATTATTAATAATGTAGCACTTCCAGGCTCGCATGGGTATGTACCCTACACTGCTGGGGGATTGAACCTAGGCCTCCAGCATCACTCAACAGGGAACCAGCCAGTAGAGCTATAGGGAGATCTTATACAAAGTATATTAACTTAATATAGTCAGAAGGAGCACGTAAAAACATTTCCAAAATAATCACAGTATGTAGTACAGTAGTAACTGAATGAAAGACTTTGATGCTTAAAATGTTTAGGAAGAAAGTGGAATATTGGTGTGTATTTTTTATTTAAGCTACCAATACCAGCCATATGCAGTTTACGTCATACTGTATGTTTATGTTCCAAAATTAATGTTGTTTATGACCTTCAGATGCGTTATGCTCCTCTTCTTTTTATGCTCAGCTACTAAAATTTCCCTTTAGTTGTAAAGTTCCATATAAATTCTCAATACTAAGCGGATTAAAACATGCACAGTAAAGAGATTTAATTATTAAATCGTTTCACTAACAATCACTGCACCACGAGTGCCCCTGTTGGTCATTTTGGCCAGCCGTATCATGTACCGCGGTAAAACGCAGTGAACCGCAGGTAATTTTGGGCAGTATGGGGTTATACCATACATTTCGAATGGCTGCATCTGTAGGCATTACAAATGTTTCAATCAAAAAAATATATTGTATTAACAATATTAAGGACCTTCATCTGCTTGCTAGTGTAATATGGTAAGTTCACTTAGATTTGTTGCATTGTGTGCTTCAAAGATCACACATAGCCAAAATAATGTGACAAAGTGAGCATTCTGTTTTCAAAACACATACATACTCAAAATTCACAATTCACTAAACATCTTCATAGAATGTAATGGTGGTGGTAGCTGAAAAAAAATACTAAACAGAATACAAAAAACAATACAAAATACAAAAGTACAAAACTATTATCAATTTCTATTTACATGCGGTATGATGCAGTTAATGAGTTATGATGCACCACGCACACCACTTTTTAACACAGCGGACCTCACACATTTTGAATAGCTGGATCTGTATTCCACTTTCTTCATAAACATTTTTTGCTTCAAATTCTTTAACCTGGTCACTTGCTGCAGTTATTTTGGGAAAGTTTTGACATGCTCATCTTACCAACATTCCCCATCACACTATTATTTGCTATAAATTTTCAGTTTAAGAAAGCAGACACTAAGGATAGTTTAAATCATTTGAATAGAGGTACATTAATGGTTTAAGGCTAATTTAATTTTAGAAATTAAATATGTAATAGCTGAATGCAGGGCCAGATTTTGGTGTTCATAGACCCTAGGCACTTTCACTCTAAAATGTGCAAAAAGAGGGGTAAATGAGGTTTGATGGGTTTACTGAGACAATTATTAATTGTAGCAGTAATCATGAGGTTGTTCGTTGTGGCTTTTAGAAAATCAATCGTCAGAACAACTAACAACGCACACACACGGGTTCAATACACGAGATACATTTATTAATATAAACTGTGCACCAAACATATACTAGTCTGCCTGGATACGAGCGGCAGACCTTACTGTGAGGGTTATCAATATACAAGGTATATAATCTCGAAGAGATGCACAACAGAGAATATATGTCAATATATATCGTTCGGTTACCAAATCGCTAATCAGTGTTATTACCCACTGTTACTCTAAACTCGTAAGTAAATACATTACTCATGAATTAATTTGATAACAACTTGTGTTGAGGTACAATTGAATTCTCGAGACGCAATGTAGAACATGGGGTTTACTTATCCACTGTGTATGGATTTGGAATTTCCCGGCACGAACACCCGGATCTGTTGCAGCCTCTGTTCCAGCGGTTGTCCAATGGGCATTGTCCCGGCGTCCTCTGGCTACCGGGCAACCAGTCGAGGTGCAGCTCAGAGTAGGACGGGCGGAGGAATCTAAATGCGGCGCGCAGTGCAGTCGTTGCTCCGAGGGGATCTACCAGCAGTCCGGCTGGCTAGTAGAAAGTCTCTATGCACAGAGTGTGACCGCGGGTCCTCACAAGTCACTCTTTTGCCTGGGAAGAAGCTGGTTCGTTCCCGGTCCAGCGTTGCTTCTGAATAAGCTATTCAGGTTGTCGACGAGGGTCTAACTGTAGGCTGCCGTTGATCAAGCGGAGCATTCACGTTGGTAGAATTCTGAGTATGTACGGGATCCTCGGCCTTGAGCTTAGAACAAAGTCCAAGTCCCTTTGCAGACAACAGCAGTTGTCACGTGATTGTCTCTGAGGATGCGTGAAAATGGCCAAGGAGAGCCCCGATCTGAGCTTGCGCTCCCTTTTTGACCAAGACACAGATGTGTGCTGATTGGTTGAGAGTTTGGCGGGCATTGGAGACCCATAGTTGATTGCAAGCATGTTATTTCAGCTCATTTTTCATTAGTCATAAGTGTTTCCCACCTCCATAGGCCCTACAAGTTTGTAGGCCCTAGGCATTGTGCCTACAGTGTCTAATGGGAAATCTGGCCCTGGCTGAATGCAATTAAATATCTAAAATCTGTGTACTGTACAAATGCTTGTTGGTAACTACTTTATACAAAAATATATACAAATCAGTTGTATACTGTAAAGTATATCCAATAGACATGTTAGTTTTACCTCTCTGCTGCACTAAAAAAATATTATAGAAAAGACAATCATAACACATAGTAGCAAACATAAAGTATACTACTGTCTTGTAAATTTATTCGATTTATCTAAGTTAGACATTCTGTAACATTTGAGACATTATTTATTCTTTCCTTGAGACATTGCCAAAAGATTCTTAATGGGAGAACACTATACCATATACAGGTTCACTGATGGCAGCTGGTTGTTAATGTACAGTATTTTCCTGATTCAGCATTAAAGGCTGAAACATTCTCTGTCAGTAAAGGAAAACTCTACTTTCTTTTAAACCAGGTCAGCTGAGAATCTATTGACCTATAGTTTACAAAAAGGTTGCTTTCAACAGGCCGATGCAAAAAATTTGAGCTACAGTTTATATACAGTATGTGATCAAATATAATTTTATGGTCTTCATTTTGTTAAATAAAGCAGTGGTGATATCTGTTGAATATGTGACTCTATAAGATAAATATAGAGTACAGTATATACAGTATATATAAAAATATAGAAGAGAAGGAGAGAAAGATAATTGGAAAGAGAACATACATCAGTACCAGAATGGGAGAATTCGATGGAAAATTAGGGGTTGCTGCTTGTTATATTGGTGGACAGGTAGATGGCGCTGTTCCCTCTTGACTTTAATTTTCAATCCATTCCCCTAGAATGGTGACCATTAACACTACACTGCCAGAGCTGCTGTCCTTTGGAGGAGTTTTTCATCTGTGGTTCAGACATCTTGGTCATTAACATCCAGTGTCACTGTTCATAAGAGTTAGGGTGTCAACCTTAGTTTCTTGGCAAAAGTGTACTCCTGGGCGTCCTCGCAGTAATGTCTTCTTTCCCACCCTATCTCATGTGTAATGGTGCTGCTGGCACTCAGGTGGCTACTTCACTGGCAGATGAAGTACATCCTATATGAAAAGCTATTATTATTATTATTATTTTTATTATTATTATTATTATTATTATTATTATTATCATTGGTATTGCTATTGCTGTTATAACCTTTTGTCTTATTTTCCAGCACGTTTTGAAGCCTACTCAGTTGTTCACAATGGCCTCCAGCACACATTCAATATCATCACAAAAAGCATTAAAAACACATTCCCACACACAATATGCATAAATCAACTAAAAGCCAAAAATCTATTTTATTCTAAAAATATTTATTGTTCTCTGAAATAAAAATTATTTTGGTCTGGTGATTCTTTACACCTATGTATTTCATGTGTCAGTACATCTGTTATAAGACTTTTGTCAGCTTCTGTGCAAATTCATGTGACATTTTTGCTGTGTAGTGTGAACAAAAAACTATCTTCTGTTATGGTTTATCTTTAGTTATTTATTCATGACTGCACTTTGTTTCAGACATTTGGATACATAAAGATAATATCTCCTTCAAAAGATAATTGTGAATAAATCACATTTTATGTGCCAAAAATACATCTACTAAACAGACTGTTTTTTTTCCTGCTGTAGCTGTGATATGTAAATGCAGACAGCTGCTACTGCATACGATTTGCAATGTAACCCTCATATAATTAACAGCTCTCGGAACTGAGCCCTCATTTAAAAGTAGGTGAGCTAGGATCTGTCAGCTTGAGCTTCAAAAAGTTTGGGAAGCCTTCTTGCAAAGTCAGAACTAATGGAACACAACTCTGCAAAGAAAGTATGACAGATTTCAACTTCATGATTCCACTTCTATAAAAGTACCTTAAGAATAATTCACATGCTGAGGTTTGCACAATGCATTCCACAGTGAGCCAAAGGTATTCATTTCTCCTCGTTTTGCTTAGAGATGACACTGAATCTCAGCCAGTGTCATTTTTGAGCCAGTTCTGTTACACACTCACATATTCTAACTACCAAGTATTTATCCATGCCACTTGATGGCATAGTAATGCAGGATTAGACCTAGTTTTACACTAAGAAATAATGTTTATTTTTTCCTTATCTTTCTAATGATCATTAGTAACTTTTTAATCTTTATGCATAGAAATTACATGAGAGGTTCCTAACAGAGAGTGGTAAATCATTACATAACCCCTACAGTATACACAATTCATTATTTTATACTGGCAGCATCACAAATATTAATACAGTAGCTGTTGTCCACTCAGGTCTAGACCTTTGACATAATGACACTCTGAATGACTTACAGTACATGTCATATACTGTAAAAAAAAGGATACTTTTTTACAAAAAAGTAAAGGCATTGCCTCTTGTGGAAGGAAGTTTGGCAGCAGTATTGCCTTGTTCTTACCTGATCTCCTCAGTTTTTAGAAGCAAGGCTTAGTCTTATAAAGTGTAGGGTAGGTGAGCACTAAGGAACATCAGGTTGCTGCTGTAAGTGCTGATTTACTCATACTGTAGATGGCACTCTTCTCTCTGGACAAGAATTTCTAAACCAATGTCCCATTATGGTGACAGGAGACACTGTGCTGTTGTAGGAGGAACTGCCCTTTAAATATTAAACCAAGGTATTGACTATATTGGTCATTAAATATTGAATTACATTGTTTGGAATAGTAGGGTTGTTAACCTTGTAGTGCTAGCTAAATTGCACTTTGTTCTTGCTCAGTCTGGCATTCCATTATTCTCTCCTTAGTTGAGTTAGTAATCTCTCACTTCTCTACCCAATCTGCATTATATTGAGGGTGTTGGCACAGACGGAGTATTATGCACTACCTACAGTATCTGCATGCTGCTCTTCTGTGGTGGATAAAATGGATCTCCTCCAATATGTGAGGTGCTCTGAGATGAGAGTGAGGAATTGATAAATATATATGAGAACAACCATCAAATCATCATTTCAATACCATCCTCTGGAAGCTTTACAAAAAGGGGTGCTCTTCTACCCCTTAAGGGTGCAAGCTCCCTTCTAGGAACAGGAATAATTTAAATGCTAAATGTTCTCTTCAAATGCTCTGTTTACATTGTCTTTCTTTTATTTCTAATTCACAATGTCCATAAAGCCCAGGGAAACATTGCTAGCATTGGTAGAGTATTTTATTATGAGGACCAGATAAAACTACTAGCCTTACCACATTCTGTACCACATACTCCCTGTAGGCACCTGCCTTTAGCAGAACTGCTGGCTATTGAAGAACTAGAAAGCATGATAAGAGCAAAGTCAGTAAATAAAAAAAGAGGACACACTTGGGTTCTACATTAATTATAGGGGTATGAATGAGATACAGTAAAAAAAACATACCTACTTGCTAGGCTCAATGAGGGCTGGAATGCATCACTGGCTCTTAACAGTTCAGCATCTTTGACATAGAGCTGATACTGGCATGTGGAACTTGTTACTGATGACAGGCCAGAGATAGCTACAAATAGCCTTTTGATTAGGTAGTAGTTTGCTGAGTTATGCTGTTCGGCATGTGTAATGCCCCTCTTAAGTTTCAACACCTAATAGATAGTGTTAAGCTCTGTTCTGCTAAATCCTTGACTGGTGCATTTACTGCAGATGATCTTCTTGTCCACACATTTATTTTACAGGGACATGCTTAGTTCTATCAAGGCTAGGGAATTTAAATTGGATGCTAAAAATGCCGACTTTTCTGTCAGAAAACAAAGTTCCTGGAAAATGTTGTGGGCCAATGAGGGGGTCCTCAGATTCCGATAAGACTAAAGCAGTGGATAACTGGCCAGACACTGCAACTGTAAAAAGTATGGATTTTACTGGGATTAGTAAATGTTAAAGGAAACAATGGGTTGAGAAAGACAGAACGCGGGACTTGCTTTTATCTCCTCAGAAGCACCTTCACAGGCCTCTGCCTACTTGAATGGTTCACCTTTCTCTATGAGCTATTTTACCCCGTAAAATCCATGTTTTTCAGACAGACATTGTTATTCCCTGTGTTTGAGTGGGAAACTGTATCAACATGTGCTGATAGCAAAGGAACAAGTAAAGGTTGATTCCATGCTGAACAATATGAAAGAGAATTAACAATACCGAAGAGTCGCATTTTACTGGGTAGTTAGGTTCCATAGCAAATATACCCCAAATCATTAATAATCTAAAACCCTCTTAGATCTTAGACTCTTCTTTTCCCCTCACTTAAAGTACTTAAAGTACGTGGATTCATATGTGCATTTATGTAGTTTAAGTATGCATTATTTGTGAATATGAATAGCCATCTTTCCGTCCCTAATTATACGAATCAAAGATTCATTCAATTTAAGAACCATATTGAGGTTGATAACCCACAATAAAGAAAGCACCAGTGTGCTTCAGCTCTGTAACTAGATCCCGAAGTGCAACTCAAGTGCGCACCGCGCCAGATTTGAATTTGTGAAATTTCCTGCGTTATATTCTTTCTTCACCAACCGTATATACTGTACACAAATTCACATAGAAAATTGGCGGAAAACGCACGTCTAATGTATTTCAGCTGTAGAGAATTATTCCAATGTAAGCTGTTACTCAAATCCATCCAACTTTATAGATGGGGAGCAGCATTGTTAACTTCTGGTGCCCCATTCAGCAAAGGAATCACATGCTCTGCAGTCTACTATGAATGAAATCAGGATGAGCTGCTGTGGCTCTGGTATGGACTTTATCTTTTTATCCTATATAAATCTAAAATATAATAAATTGAAAAATCCATTCTGGGGTCAAACTTCAACACAGCCATCTGATTGTCAAGTCACAATTAAAATCTAAGACCACAGTTTTAAAAGTCAATTAATTATTGCACACATTTACCCAAGGATCTAAGGCTGCTGAAAATGGCTATGCTAAATGTGTATAAATTATTATAATGTGCTAAAAGTGCATTATAATATAATGTAGAACACTAAAGTGAAAAGTACAAAACAAGTTAAGCCTTATTTAATGGAATAATACTTTCCATAGTACAAAAATATCACCGGTAAAGTAGCATATTGCATAGTAATTTATATTGAGACTGCTGTTGTCACCTTCTTAAAAAATCTTTAGGAATACTCAGAGGCAGAATAGCAAATAATAAATCTACATTTTTTAGGTTATTCAAGCTTGAGGTTAAAGTGGTGAGGCATGCGAGGTGTTTAAGTTATGAGTCCAATGAGATGAGGATTTTAAAATCACTGTGAACTAACATCTGGCAGTAATGAGATTTTGCCAAAGGCAAGATAGGTCAAACAGCATTATTTTATATTCTTTTATCATAGCCATGTCATGAATGTGACTGCACTTTTTTTTCTTTGATGACTTTTGATGATGATGATTTAGGTTTAATGCAAATTATCATTGTGTTTTGTTGTGCTCATTGAATTTACTTAAAGCAAGCCCTCTAATTTATCTTGCCATGTTTGTCTGGAACAAAACCAAAAAACACATTAATAATTTAACAATAGATAACAAGTGCTAGTGGAGGGTAAAGGAGTCATGGGCAACAAAAGCTGGAATAATTCCATTAATGTACATTAAGTTTAAAAAGCAATATCTTATTTTGCTCAAACTTTCCTGATCATACACCACGTAGCTGATTTATTTTAAAAAAGGCAGGTGTAGTCATACATAAACCAACATGGCAGTCTGACTGGTGTATTCAAACAAAATCTTGGGAGCACTAATCTTAACATTTAAGATTTCTACAACACCCAAATCTACTTCAGATTTATACTTCAAAATGATCATTTTATGTCAACAATGGCATACAGTATTAATGTTCTGTGAAATTCAGCTTATACCAACAACCATGAAGCTTAAATGCAATTAATATATTTTACACAAGAGCTCCTGTGTAAACTGACATGGCCTTTTGACCTTTTGTTTTCTTAGCATTAAGACTGCTTAATAGCACTTAATAGTGTAGTCAAACACACTTGTAGCCTATCAACTTCATATTCAACTTCAATATTATCAAGCATCATAACAGGCACATTGCGTGTTGACACATGAAAACAAATATTTCCACTGCTGCTTCAATCACAATGGATGCTGGTGCAGTGTTTTTTAAAAACTATTCACTTTAGCCTTCATTTTTGGAAATTATTGGAATGCTTTGGCATTTAGAGAGTTAAAGATTTTTTTCCCTTTGTCAAGGAATGAAACCTGCCAGTTTTGGCTTGCAAGAAGAGCAGTGTCAACTATATGCCCATCAACCTGAGTTTTTTTAGTCAGGGTTTTATTTTATTCCTTTAAAAAATAAGATCATAAATTGAGATTTATAATTCACCAAATGCAACTTTATTAGATGTTAAGAAAAAGCATTCTAATCACCAAGGACAAATATATATATATTTATTTTCCCTCAAAATTGTTTCTTTCAACATATAGCACAAAGATCTAAACACTGTATTTAAAAGATCAAGGCTAATACACATGCATGAAACAGAGACGAAAAGCACAGTATTATCCTCATCCATGGCAGAGAACTTGATGGGAAGGTTATATTTCAAAGCAGTTTATACCAGGTGCAAAAAAAAGCTTCAGATCATGAATCAATAAATGATTACCCATTTTCAGTGTCTTGCATGCAACTAGAGAATATTTTAATCCCTCCCACTGCATACACTGCTTAACACACACACAAGTTTAAAAGCTTTCCTTTCTTTTATAGTTTTCCATCTTTCAAATGTAACAAAATAGATTTCTAGTAACATCTGAGTTTTGTATATTAAAAAAAAACAATGTATTGGTTTAAATGCAAGGCAGTATTACATCAGGATTGTGATAACCCTAACCCTAATTGTGAGGAGATTATGGAACAGAAGAAGACAGAATGTTTTTTTACATATCCTAGGTGTTGCAAAAGTACATCTGAGATCTTTTAGGCTTTTAAAGTATTCAGGGTTTATTTTCTTAGTTGATTGTCATGATCCTTAATATCTTCATGATTGATTTTGTAGCTCTCTTTATTTATAGCAGAACAATTATTCAAAAAGTGATGTCATATACTGTATTTCAGATAGTGTGATGGAATAAAACAGCTTTCTTTTTATTGGTATTAAAATACACACTCTGTTTTAAGTGTTTTAACCAGTTGAAAATGGTTATCATAAGCTAAGAGGTAAGCACAGCTTGAACCCAGACAATATTATTTCATAGACCAGTATTTAATTACTTTTAACAGACATTTTATGAAACATATGCCACACAGCCATCCTCCAACAGCAATAAAAGCAGCTAAAAAACAGTTCCCTATCATGAAAGAGTTACAGATGCAACCATTTAAAACATGTGAGGTGTCAAGCAATATACCCCAACAAGTATCTCAATCATTAATGTGTCGCAGCTGTGTACCATTGCCAGACAAATCTTATTTTATAAATAACAATTCAATGTTTATTAATACATTGGGGTTTTCCTGCACCTGCCGTACTGTACAGTAACACTAACAGAATTCTTTGTCTCTTAAATTACATAAGTAGAATTATTAGTAATTATGTATAAATAGTAATTAGAAAACAAGTAATTTTATTTTAGATTTTTATTGTTAAAATATATTATACATAGTGGTTATATAATTTATCTTAGTTAAAAGCAAGTGAATGTGCAAAAACTAATCAAATAGTGATTAAATGAGTTTCAAAGAATGGGTTACAGTCACGTACTGTAAGTTGCATTGGACCTGATACAAGTGATTTTAACAACTTGCACCTTGGGGACAATAACATATAATAATATGTATACTGTATTGTACTGTATTATTGACATTTTTATTAATTTTATGTATCATAGTATGTTTAATATGTATTTTAAATATTAAATTAATATTAATAATAAAAGTAGAAATATCATGGATGGACCTGTGTTGGAAAACATGTGAATACTGCCATAAGAGGAGTATGAAAACCAGTTCTTTTTTCTAATTTAACAAGCAGTTGATCTTAATATTATTATTGTTATTATAATTTGTTTAATTTCTATCTTCACATGGGAATACAATCTGTGTACAATCTGTATAACAAAATTTTAATTTCCAAAACATTTTGGAAAATGGAAATGGAAAAGGGCAAAGAATTCTGAGTGGTCAGAAAGCTATCCCTGACTGCATGTGAGCTTAAATGCAATGTAAACAAATGAATGAGAGTACATTGACTAGTGGGAGACATTTATTTTCCTATTTTAAAGGAGTTAAAGCTGAGTGTGTTTCAAAAAGAATCTAAAAATGTAATGGTGGTGTTAATAGCTTCTAGCTTTAGCTTTCTCCTGGTGTGAATCCATGTTAAAAAACATTTAAAGGTTATGTATTTCTGATCAAAAAGACATATTTTGATCCATGTAGTACCTACCGTGTGGTGAGTAAGTAATTTAAGATGTAATTGGAAAAACAAGTTTATGCAGTTATATACTTAATCCTATTCCGATTTAGTTTTATACTGTATATTTAAAATGTTTTTACTAATTATGTTGTGGAATTATTATTATTAGTAGTATTTCTGTTGTTCTTGTAATTTGAATGTTGAAAATGTTGTTGATCTTGGTTTGGTGATATTATAAATTGAAACAGACATTAAAACAGCACTCATATCCATCCATTTTATTACTTCAAGGACTGGATCATTAAGAATCCAAAAGAGTTTAAATAGCTTTATAACCACTTGTTACTGAATAATGTTTGATATTATTTATTCATTCATGCATCTACTGTAGATACATTGTCAAAATATGAAATATACAGGCAATAAGAACTGCTAATACAGATAATACAGAGACACCAACTTAAATTCATCAGTCAATGTCATAAAAGACATGTAAAAGAGAGAATTAACATCTATCACCCAACACATGAAAACCCTCGAAGAGGAAGACAGAAATTCCTAAAGTCAGTACATTCATCAATATATGACATGTATACCAAAAGTTTTTGACACATTGTAATCCAATCCCCTTATCATTGTCATGTTAAGATTCACCTTCACCAGTGATAAACATAAGGAGTGTGAGAAGGAGTGTAAGATTTAGATACACTTTCAACCAGTCCTACAATGTTTAAATATAAGTAATATCTGGGAATTGTTCTGGATCTGTTGTATGTTTCTCAAGACAAACATATATGTCCTGTCATATGATTTCTGGAAACATCTAATCAATTGAGAAGGGTGGGGAATTAAAATATTTTATCTTTTGAATTTACATTAAAAATAATGGGAGTTTTGTAAAGAACATAAATCAGCATACCAATTGCAGATTATCAGAGGGTTTATACCTCAGATTGATACTGAACTGGTATGCAAGTAAGGGCCATTTGCATTATTACAAAACTCTAATGTTTTTATAAAAATTAAATGGGATATAATTTGTATTCTTAGGCTCTGTAGTGAATTGTTTTTGCTAAGTTTATTGATTCATCTGTGTATGTTTTAGCACCAGGGCTTTGAGTATGGTTAGACTTAAGTGATTTTAATTATTCTACTAATAATCTAAAAGTACTGCAACTACAGTACCAGGCAAAAGAGTACAGCATATAAACTAAGTTCTGCCCAAGACTTCCTTGGCATCAGAAGACATGTGATGAGATTCCAAATATAATGTATCACTTTTGGATACATAATTCAGTTAGTATTCTACATACAGCTAACAGTAACAGCTACAAAATATGGAAAAGTGGTCTTTCTAGGTTTCTCCTTATCTCAGTTTGAGTTCCAAAGCTCAGAGTGTGTTCACATTATAGTGAAAAACTCAGTTTTGGTGCATTACTAAGCATGGTTTCCTTACCTTACCTTGCTCTTGACTACAGAGCCAGGGATGAAGATTTTCTCTCCATTCTGAATTTTAAAAGCCCCATCCTGCCCTGGTCAACATTTATCCACTATTAGTAGTAAAACCAACCAAAAGTACTACACTCAAAGCAACAGTAGGCATGGAAACACAAAACTACTGTATATACTGTACACATACAATCAAATCATTGCTCCACCCAGGAATCCTGTAATATTTTATCATTTAATCAAATGCTTAGGTCATAAACTGCCTAACTTACCTGTATCATGCAAACATTTTTGCAAAATCCCAAATCACAGAAAAAAAATAAATCTAATTTCTTTGCATATCAGTGTTATTGCTGCATTCTTGTTATTATTTTTATGTTTCTCTTCAACTTGATTTACAATTTTTGACTGAATGCACAATTTGTACAGAAATTTACAATTTTTACAATTTTACAAATTTGTATTTTTAGAAATAAAAACAAACAAAAAAGTTCAAAAGAGTGATGCTCAATCATTTCCATTCTATTTAGTGAAACAATTCTCTTCTCTAGTGTACCAAGCCACCTTACTTTAAATCTTAGTAGAAAAATGTTTGCATGTATTTCATTAAAAGATACTGAGAGACATTAATGTGATTCATTTGCAAATGAAATACCCAAATTGGCCAGAGTATAAGGTTTCAGTCAAATAAAATGCACACTGGCTCATTCAGGTATCAATCAAAAGTACTGTAGAAAGGAGTCAAAGGGTCTGAATACATCAAGTGAAATTAGACTGAAAATTAATCCACAATATAAATTAAGAGGGCATACAGTACTACAACAATATTTATGTATATTAGTCCTACCAATATTCCATGTTAAACTTGATTAAATAAATTCATAGAATATAAGAAAGTAGCAATGAAACAATACATCTGGTTGCCAAAAACAGGACATTACATCATACCTAATGCAACTTTTAAGCAGATACAAGCACTGCTCTCCAAGGCCCATAAGTAGACCACCTTTTACATTTCTCGTCTGGGAGGACTCGCATAACTCTAATTTAGTCTTTCTCACAGTTTCCTTCATATGATATGACAGCTAATTAATTATGAACAAAAGATGCCAGCAGTTTTACTTATACAGTACATCAGATGGTAATATTCTTGATTGCAAACCTGATTACAAACAAAAGTTTAATTCTGTACTTTTTTATATACAGTATGCTTGCTTTTTCTGTCTCTTGATCATGAGCGAGACAGGTGTAAACGTGATTTGGTATTCACATTGTTTCCATAGTTGAGCATGTCATGTTACTTCAGCTACATTTTCTCTAGAGAGCTTCAGTCTAGATTTATAAAATGCCCCCATGCAGCTGGAATTTAAATTATTTATTCTCAAGCTATAATGGTCAAAGTAACTGCAAAGCTTTAGTGTTGGGTGGCCTACATTTGAAAATATTTTTTTTTAAATAAAATGTTATTGTTTAAAGTAGTGGGATTCTTTCCACTTTATAGTTTGAATACACAACAATATATTATTATTTCTAACAAATATATGTGTTCATACTGTACCATTTGGTACTATTATCATACTTTTTGGAAAAGGAAATCACCAATACGTGATAGTAAAATATTGTAATAATTGAATATGAAAGTCATTTAGAAGAAATCTACATGACCGTGATTTTAAAATCAACTGTCAAATTTAAATGAGTTAACCCAAATTTTGTCAATAGTTAAGACACTGCTGCTTATTTAAATAATAATGTGCAGCCCCACCTGGATGATGCAACAGCAGCCATAAGATAAGATAAGACAAAATAAAATAATTTTATTGGGCATATACAATTTCTTGTATTAGGAATTTGTCTATTTTTTGCATACCCCAACTTGCTCTCCATGAGACACACAGACAGGGAGAGAAGCTTGAAGTTAGAGCACTGATAGCTTACCACATATCAGCTATCAGTGGGGAGGAGAACACAGTGAGTGATGAAGCCAATTCATAGATGGGGATTATTAGGAGGCCATGATTGGTAAAAGACCAATGGGAAATTTGGTGAAGGACGCCACGGTAACACCCTCTTTTTGGAAAGTGCCCTGGGACTTTTAATGACCACAGAGAGTCAGGACTTTTACATCTCATCCAAAGGATGGTACCTTTTTACAGTATAGTGTCCCTGTCACTATAGTGTGGCATAAGGACCCTTGGAGACAGCAGGGTGAGTGCCCCCTACTGGCCCCTCTCATACTTCTTCCAGCAGCAACCTTACTTTTTCCCAGGAGGTTTCTCATTCAGGTACTGACCAGGCTCACACCTGCTTAGCTCCAGTGGGGTGCCAACTGTGAGCTGCAGGATGATATTGCTGCTGGCGATATTTGGATATTGATTCAATAAGATGCGCATTGCATGTTCATTGGGTGACATTAAAAATTGTAAAATAATTTTTAAATAAAGTCATGTTTCTAAAGCATTGTTATGGGAACAATTGTCCTTACTCTTATCCCAGAAGTGGCTTATTGAAGTGATCTACACTTTCACATCATACAAAACTTGATTAACTAAATTTAACTCACCTGATTAGATGATCAAGGAGATTCAGGATTATGTCTCTGTCATCCACTTTCTTTGTTGTTTATGTTTTTTTTTTGTTATTCAGCAACCTGGTTTTGATTAAACAAAGGGAATGAAAAACAAATTCTGAAAACTCTCGCAGTGAAATTCACTATGGTGAGTGAAATATGAAACCCAGAACTGTTGAAGTGGTTCTCAGCTTTATTTCATAGCATCCACTGAGGCAATCCAGTCAGTGTATTAAAAAAAAACATTATTGATATCTTTTGTGATATAGTTTTACTAGGAAGCAGAGAGAGCATACATGATCTATTTATTCCATGCTGAAAAGAGAAGAGAGAAAACACAATGTTTTGGCTGTGAAGCCTTCTTCAGGTGTTAAGAAGAAGGCTTCACCCTCACACCTGAAGAAGGCTTCACAGCCGAAACTTTGTTTTTTCTCTCTTCTCTTTTCATCATGGAATAAACCTATTACTTCTTCCTTTGCAGACTATGCATGCTAACGCAGCTCCCCACCTGAACAAATACAGGATCTATTGTGACTTGTGTTCTGGAGGTTGCAACATGCAAGTATTTATTTTCAGATTTCTTGGATAAACCAGTAGACAATTGCTTCTTAATAAAAGGCACTCCAGCCCTGGTTGATGTACTGAGAGATCAATACTGCAGCTTTATCTGGATTATAGCATTGTAGCCAGATAATAATAATATATCGCAGTGGGACACTGCAAAGGATAAAGTTAAAACATATCATTTATATCCTTTATATTGTCTTTCCTTTTTTTGTCCTTTAGTTTCTAGATGTTCTTTATTCAGTTACAGTAGGTCATTACATATTCCTTTTTACAATAGCATTTTATATCTGATACACACCAAAAGAAGGCTCCACAGCAGAAATGTTGTGTTTCTTCTCTTCTCTTATCAGCATGGAATAAACCTTTACTTGTTCCTTTGCAGTCTACTGTACGCATGCTGACACAGCTACCTACTTCAACTACTTCAGCCTATGCATGCTGTGACCCACTATGCCTTCCTCTAAATCTTTTTCTAGATCTCCTCATCATTGCTTCTCCTTCTCCCTGGGCTACTTGCCCCCGTCTCTCACCAAATCAGCATTCTGTCTCTTCACAGTGATCACACCCGAAGAAGACTCTGCAGAAGAAAGCTGTGTTTTTCTTCTTTTTTTCAGCATGGAATAAACCTTTACTTGTTCCTTGATTTCTGATAGTCCCGAATATATTTCTGTTTTATTCTGGAACATATGCAAAGTAATTATCCTACAAAACTTATTAGCTGTTAAGATTTGCTACACAGGGAAACAAATGGATGTTGCCATGATACAGGAGTCTCTACAGAAACTAGATTTTAGATTATGCTAATAAGAAATTCAAAGTAAGAAAGTTTCAGATTTCTTCATTGGTGTCGGGGGGTAATAAACCAGGGAGATTGACATTAGAAAATTATTTCAGAGTATTAATAAATATTTTTTTGGTTTTGAGCTAGATATTTTTAATCTCCTGCCCAAATCCCTGTTGGAAGTTGTGAGTTTGATCTGCTTCTGAGTACAGATATGAATGATGTTGTGAATCATACACCGCATGCATCCCAGGCTCTGTTTTCTGTTTTGCAGAATGCTCAGACACCACCCATGTTACTATCAGATCATCATGACAATTTCCACAGGTTATGTGTTGGGTGTGGATGTGCAGACTGGTAGTTTTCATATGTCCCTCTTGGGATCAGTGTTATCGAAGTTTCTAGTTTTGTTTTGTTTTTATTTGGGTTGACTGATCATATAAATATTTTATTAAGTGGAAATTACATACTGTACTTTAAAAGGCAGACCACAAAAGAGAGAAAAAAAATATCAGGGAAGAAAAGAAGCAGGAAGTAAGGAGTGAGAAAATTTTGACAGTTCAATTAAACTTCACCATATTCCTTAATGACGATCAGGTACAGTACTGGGAATTGAAGAGCTTCAGAATAAATTGAGGGAGTTTTAATCTTTTGCATTTATAGATATATGTCTTTTTCCTTTTATATTGGTCAGGCAATATTTGTCCCTTGTTTGGATTAAGATGCATTTTTGTGCATAGAGACCAAAAATGATCTCATTTAATCATCAGGACAGAATGTAGACTTATGTATAGAGAATGTATTTTGCCATCCTACAGTATATATACTGTAGATGGCTCTCTGTTTCTAAGTGTGTTAGGCCTTCACAGTGAGAGTAATTTAGTATGGAAAGTGTACAGTATGTGCTATTCGCTCACATCAACTGTATATTGTAGTTTGTGTTATTTTGCATCTTGTATATTTGTTGTTTAATGAATCCCCATTTTTTATTTTTAATGGAACAATAAAGACACCATGCAACCATACTGGACTTTGGCTTGATCTGTGGGGGGTGTTTTAATATTGGAATTTTATAGTTTTCTTGTACTCGAGATGGGGTTAGGATTAAGTATTATTCAAACACTATCAACATTCTGCTTTTACAGCAGTACTCACTGATACATTTTCATATGTCCCCCACTGGTATTTTAATAATAGAGTGTTATAAAATGAGTTTTTCTGGGCAAAGTTTCAAGCTAAATTGGTGTAGTTTTTTGTTCTAGATCATGACTTAAATAACGTCTGCTTTCTATGGGACACAGTTAAAGATTCATTAAAGATATTTTTACTGTACTTGCTTCACAGCTACACACATCTACATTTACTGAATTGTAAAGAAGGATGGCTTTTATAGATCATACTCAACAGTTCACTTTTTTGATGCTATTGTAAACCAACATTGATAATAACATTTACCATTTAGACATCATAACACATAAGTACATCTAAGCAGAGTTATTGCTTTAACACGTTAGCCTAGACTTTTAGTAGCTTTAACACTACAGAAATGAATTATTTTCAGATTTGTCTGCCTTTAGATTGGCATAGATTGTTCTGTTGTCACATTCTGTGTTGATATACTCCACATTTTTGCTTGAAACAGTCTGGAAAAAAGTTTCTAGGTCAGGGGTCATTCTCTTAAATGTAGAAGTTTCCTTTGATGACCATAGAAACAGACAGGTGTTAGAATGAAAGGGAAGGACCAATAAAATGTGATTTCAGGTGCTGAAATTCCTGTTGGGTTTCAAATTGAGAGGACTGTGTTTTGGCTCACACGAAGGCTCTGTCGGTGGTCTGTGAAAATATCCCCTTTCAATCAGAAAAACTGCATATTTTGTGGGAATGCTTGGTCCACAACCAAGTCAGAAACGACAAAACTGTACAGTGGTAACCCAAAACGTGGATTTCATTTCTTGGCCAACAGAGGTACAATGAATTCAGATAATAGAAGTCAAAATAGTTTGCATTATACAGTTATACAGGTACATGTTAAAATGTAAGCTTTTTTTCCTCAGATTTTTCCAGCTTCACACTCTCATAGGTAATAGTATTTGGAACCACATTCTCTTTCTTTCATGAAAAAAAATATTGATCTAACTTCATACTTACAATAGGGGTGGGCAGTGATGCCTGTCAAATATAGAGAACTAGTGTACACAAGAAAGAGGATCAACCAGATGAAAACAGAGGGGGGCTGTCTCACTTCATTCAATCAGTGAGAGTCTAAGAACGAATGTGCAGCTGTTTTGTTGGAGATACCTTTGATTTTGAGAAATGAATAAAAACCTTTAACAAGGTTATCTGCAATAATCTTGAAAGCTGTTTACAGCCTCACTTGCTGTAGTTTCTTAAAAATGTTTTCCACATGAATAAGTGGTGTCTAAAACTAGAAAAGTTATACATACTACCTTATGAGAGTAGATTGCAAGTATATTAATCATTATGGTTATAAACATAGTGTTGTGACTTGGTGAGGTAATGCAGAAAGCCACATCTTGCTGACAGAATGAAGTCTCGGAGAGAGACAAAGGCAGACAGAGGAAATGGAGACTGCCAGAAAATGCCGAAGCAGGACGGAGTCAGGCGGTGATTGTTAAAGCAAGAAGAAGAGCTGTATCAGACAGGGCTAGTCCGAAGATTAGCTCAGCTATAGGGGTGGATACAGACGGGATGGCTTGCCGCCATACTCAGGGGTACAAGCAGGGAGTTCAGAGTCGTGCAACTGTGCCTGTGCATACAAAACTGGCCGCAGGCAGGCAGAGTAGGTTCTAGACAGACAGGAAAAGTTTCGCTGAGTATCCTGGGACGTAGACTGGTATTTGTTGAGTGCACTACCTATGTTGGAAGGTACAGTAACTCAATGACAGAGCAGCAGATAAGGGATCATACTGTAAACTTGGACTTGATTAAATTAGCACTCGTTAATTAGATGGAGGAAGTTGAGACAATCAGCCTGAGTACAAACAGTCCCAGGTGGAATTCATCTCCTGATTTTTTTTGTTGTTGCTTTATTAGCCCTATACAATTTCTTGCATTAAGAATTCATCTTTACGCATACCCCAGCTTGCTCTCCATGAGACACAGAGACACATACAGGGAATCACACACCCTGATTAACAGTATTCACTATTCTTACCTACTTAATGTAATTAAATGAGTCCAGCACTAATGCTAATCAGGGTAAACGAGTTCCGTATGTACTAACCCTCACTAAATTTAGAGCTGTATTTGCTAGTGATTCTAAGAACACTGTAGCCAGTTTGACTAAGAAATATGATCCCACTTTACGGATATTTTTATTGTAGAATTCTAATGCTATTTCCATCCATTTATTGAAAAGTATTCTGATTCCTTAGTGATCAGCACACAAAAATCTTAATTCTCAAATGTGTACACATGTAGCAGTTAGAATCCTCAACCTTTGCACTTACTTTACATTTGTATTAAAACAAACCATAGCATGGTTGTAAACCATAGCTACTGAACCAAACTTTAATTTACAATTCTCTTTGCAAGAGAAGCTATCACTGTAGTCATGAGCTCATGGGCTCCATTAAGCATGATTGAGCCCATCACTGTTAATATTTAATATGAGATCAACTTTGGAGTGACTTAAACTCAACATTTACAACTTTTTTGAGTAAAAAAAGTGTAATATAGTGGTGCAAAGAGGTGTATTTTATTATATAAGGTGCTGATATGGCAATACAATCTGTACGATTTATTGGCCTCATATGCATTAAAATGTTTTGAACTTTCAAAGCAAATGAGAAATGTTAATTACAGAACTGTTAAGTTAATTCATGTAGTGTACCTTGTTATGGCTTAACATAAAGCAATTATGCAGGCATTTATACAGTATCTATGAAAGGAAACTTTTTAATTCTTGAATGTTTGTTAGACTGTTGCTCTAAGTTAAATATTATTACAATTGTGCTGTGAAAAAAAATGTCAGACTTTGTTTCTTTACCACTACAAATCAGCAAGTTGTCCAACAGATCATGATCAGGCAAAATTATAGTAGCAGTGAAGAAACCTAATGGCCTATATTACTAACTGAATTGGGAATTGATAAAAAGAAAGCTAAATGACTGAAGCATGTACTTTCGATTTTCTTTGTTTCAAAGTAGATTTAACTTCTACTTGTTCCTTTGCAAATATATATTTTAAATAGCACCTTGTAGAAGCTTTTAATTACACAGATGCAGATATCTATAATGTCAGTATCAGTGCATATAATGAACAGTAGCAAAGCCATGACTTTTTTTTGCATGATCTGATGCAGAACTGTACTACTCTCTAGAACGGTCAGGTACAGTCAATAAATATTTCTTTTTGATGATTAGATTAATATAAATAATAATCTATTATTATCATTTTGATTAATCAATTAGTAAATATTATACTCCCTTACTTGTGGGTTCCCAGCATAATCTTTAACATGACCCGTTTATGACTGTGTGAACTCTGCAAAAATCCAAAATGATAAACTGTCACAAATCTGAGATTGTGATGTGTGCTTTTAAAAAAAAATACATTAAAAAAAAGTTTGGGGAAAAAAATTGATTGAGTGTTGTTTTGGCCAGGAGCTGTTTTCAGAGATTATTAGAACTTTTGTCTTAATTTTGGAATGAAAGGTCTAATAGCTGAACTGTGGGTTACAGTATATGATTTAAAACAAAACAAGATAAAATGAACTTACTAAACTTAATAATATTTGTTTCCACTTCACACATCAAGTTATTTCTCACAGAGATGATTCAATAATGATCATTTGAAACAAATTGTTAATACTTGTAGCGGCAAGGCTTATTAATAATACAGGAATTAAGTTTGCTGCTCCCTTGCCAGTCCCCCTCTCCCTCATCTCAGTGGTGCTAGACACAGAGAGGCCATTCTATTTGGTTCAGATTTAAGGGGTTTTTCTATCTGAAAGTTTCCTGATAAGGAACAACTCCCAAGGCTGAGATTCTCCAACAACCCTAATAAATGGTCATCTCTGGTGCCTTACTGTCTGGGAGATTGCAAGGGAGAGTCTCATCCTAGGTTGTTTACAACCCTAGTGTCAGACAGCATTGTTACTCATCCTCCACCTCGATCAGACTATCAGGAACTGGTAGGGCAGGATAACCCCACATGGGTCTTGAATGCCCGCGGAACGTTAAACCAATGAATGACCATAGTTCCTCCAGATAAAACAGGCAGCACAGGGCCCAGAAGGTGCCCCTCCAGGACATTCTCAGACTCAGCTCAGACAATCCGAGCACAATGTGTCAGAGTGCCAGAACTTTACTTTGTTCTAAGAGTTGAGAACGGAGGTCTCCCGCGCATAACCAAAGGATCCGCACAAGGTTAACCCAGCAGCAAGCGTCGTGAACCACCGGTACCCCACTGCGAACGCCTGGTACTGGGCCAGAGGACGCCGATTGGATGCAGCCTGCTGCTGTTCCTTTGTGTCCGCGGGAGATCTGAATCCACACGGATTGGATGAGCATTCAATATTCTACATTACATCTCGAGAATTCAACTGTTACCTCAACCCCAGTTGATATAAATTTAATTCCTATAAGTGACGTACTTGCTTTTGAATATCTAGTGCAGAAGTTGTAATCAAAGCTCATTAATGAAATGGTATAAATGAATGGTATACTGAATGTATGTCTCTCTTGGTATTTGTAACTCTTCATTATCGAATATATGTCTTTTGTATTCTGCTGACCCTCACTCTTAAGATCTTTTATGGTTATATGCACATTTTATGTATTCATAAATGTATTGTCGTGCATTATTATCCATGTGTGTGCATTGCTGAGTTATCCCGCAAGGTCAGTTCTCTAAAAGCCATCAAAGAATCATTTTGTGACTTACTGCTACAATAAATAATTGTCCCAGTAAATGCACAAAACCCCTACACACTTAAATATCATACCTTTCTCTAAACAAAGTAGTGATCCACATTTATTATTTATTATTAAGCAATATTAAAAAATATTTGAAGTGCTTGCCCTGTCCTTCTTGCTTATGTGTATTTATATTCATAATTCATACAGCTAGATCATTACTGTATAATAGGGTTATCTTTGTACAATGAAATGTTTCAGCAGTGTTGTGCTTTTATGCATAATCATCACAAAGAGATTCTTGACTTGTTTTCCCCCAGTTTTAACTATTCAGTGAAAGTCTTTGCAGTCATACCGGATATCAAAACAACCTGACTTATTTTGACAACACCTTTACAAATAGATTAGTTTATGAGAAGTATTTCATTTAAAAATTAATCACATAACAAAAACGACTAAGATAAACTAATTGTCCTGGCAGTCTGAACATGTTTTGAATTTTCTTGGTATCCCAAGCATCTTTCCAGGTTTCAGGCTGACTATTTTCTTTTCAAGGGCACTTACAGTATCCTGTGCACACCTTCCACAGATCCAGCACCCTGCTGAAATTCTGCTGTTCATAATCTTATTTAGGGTGCTGATTCTAGTGTGGATCAGATGTCTATTTGCTTGTCAAGTACACTGAAGAAAATTGTCCTGTATTTAACTATGTCCTGTCAGATTCCAGAGTTTGGGTTTTTATTTGTTAGTAGATTTTTCCTCCCTTTTCGAACTAATGTGAAATTTTAATAATTACTGATGATTAATTACGAAGTGAACATGCTTGTTGTAAACAGTGGGGTGAGAGTCTTGCATGCATTTGATTTAGACTTAATTCTATCAAAGAAGACCCCACAACAAGAACTTTGGGACTTCAATTGTTTGTATAGTCTCATTGTTATTGTTGTTGGTGCTGAAGTTCATAAGTGTAATTCTTCTAGCTACTGTATGTGTCTATGACCTATTAACCCTATGTTTTGAGTTGGTCCCTCTGTGTAAGCAGCACTGAAAACAGCTAAATAGTGCCAAGAGCTGTACTCTAATACTAACCCAGCATCATTGACCTAATTTCTCTTAAGGCAAGAACTGGATAAAGCTCTGGCTACAAGGTGATTAAAAAAAAAACTATGATACTAAGCACTACAAGAACAACAATAATAATAGGAAGAAATCCAGTTTTAGTAAAAATACATGCACCTAAAGTAGTTCTAGTATCCAGTAACAACTATTTTGATATACAGATGCAGCATCAAAATTCACAGTAGCAAGAAGAAAACTGTGGTACTGTATGCTACTGTTTTATTCACCATGCCGAATTCAGCTCTTATCTGCTCAATGATTGATAGGTGTATATCTGTTTTTTTGTCAGTCTAATAATCATATTTCTTGAAAATATAACCTATAAAATGAAAAGTCTAGATATTATTTTAAAATGTAACATGGCTGAATCCATTAGACGGGAAAGCTTTTGCATTAGACTTGTAATGTATGGTACTTTGAAGTACAGTATTGTAACATTCATGTTCTGGCCTGCTTCTTTAAATCCACTAAATATGGAAACACATAATGAAAGTGAAATTTTGGTAGCTGAAAATAAAAATAACCAAAATTTAATAATATAGTGTGTAGACAAACTTGGAGAAGAGACCAGAGTTAGACGAACAAAGGCTGCTAGGTGGCCCTCTTTTGTTATGTCCCAAAGCTCTGGAATTGTATCCACAAGGATTATCAGGGAGTCACCTTCCCTGAGTGCTTTAAAATCCAGACTCAAAAGTTTCTTCTTCAGAAGGGCTTTTACTTCATTGATGTCTGTGTTTGCCCCTTTGCATCTTCTATCATTCTCAAAACCCTTGTTTTTTAATGTGCTTACTTTTTATCTCCTATCACTGTTTTTTTCGTACTGAAAAGCACTTTGAGAACCTATTTTTAAAGCCACTATATAAAATAAAGTGTATTGGTTATGAAAATAGAGGAGATAAACAGAGGATATCAGAAATAGGCACAGCAAATTAATCAATTAGTCAATTAAATAATAATGACAGGGGTTATAACTTGCAAATGATTTTGTCAAGAATGTACCTGAGTGGTTGGTATAATTAGAGGTACTGTACCTGAGTTCTTTGTTCTCTGACACAGATTTTGTGTAAATAGTAATAATTCAGGCACACAGCATTAAACACTTATTATTAAACACAATAAACACACTTAACAACACACACTATTTACAAATTTACTAACAAGGTGTTCTAGAAGCCTACATCTTGACAATCCAGAAAACACAAGACAACTACCAAGTATTCAAATCCTCTAATAGATTAACAACTCAGGCCAAAAGAAGAGATAAAGCTGCCTTCTAAACCAAACAGAATACAACCTACAGTAGGTTAATTCTCTCTCCCTGTAAACCTGAATGCTACAAAATGAATGGATACTTGTTTCCCAATTCTAAAAATACACCTACAGTACTAACCAGGAAAGGACATTTTTAACTGAGGGACTAAAACAACAGATTAGCGAACTGTCTTAATAAAGTCACCTCTCAGTCCTCCTCCTGTCCTCTTTTCTGTCTGTTTTATGCTGTGTATCTAGACTGTTAACAATGCACTTAATCATTTACCAAGAACATAATTAACTAAGGTAAATCAGAGTAAACTTTATAATATAGTGCAGATGTTTATCAGCTACAGTGCATTTGACAGTATGTGACAAACTTTTTCAAATCACTCCTCAAAACTTTTAATCTGGGCTCATTCTTATTCTTTACGTTTACTCACTTTTAAATGCGTTACATTTTTAAAACCACTATACAGTATGTAATATATTTAGATTAAAACTCTAAAATTATCTGTTTTCTAATTATCATTTATACATAATTACTAATAATTCTGTACTGGTTGTGATACAAATAATAATTATGTTAGTGTTACACAGTTTTGTGACATATCCCATTTGAAGTTGTGGTAGCAATGTGGTAACAACATCCTGTTACAACAATACACTGTAATCATTGTATTTGATTAAATTGTCTCAAATATGATTAGAGCAGGAGAGCACTAAAAAAACATTTAATACTGCACTGATTTTTCTGACAACCACGTGCAGCTGTAGTATTTTAAGAATTTACTGTGCCACCAGGCAGTTTTACAGAGTAGTTCAGTCCTGCATCAGATTATTAAAAAAAAAATGACATGCAGCTGCCCATGATATCACAGTGCATACAGTGTACAACATGTGCATTCTACATGACAGTATCCATATTCCACAATATGCAGTACATTTCTTAATTACTTTTATCTTTAAACTTTAGTAAACTATTCTTTTTTTACTTTATAGTTTTTATTAGCAGCATGGCCGGCTTTGTAGTTCTTATTATGATTTTCTGCAAGAAGTCCACTCATTATTTCAAATTTATTAATCAATAAACATACTGTAGTACAGTATTCCACCTGCTGAATTGTTTTAACTACCATCTGTATTTCTGATACCCTTGGCTATAAATTACCTGGTCAGAATAGAAATAAAATACTGGGTTCCTTTGGTCTAATCACATATTTTATTTCTGAAATAAGGAAAATTTAACAATGCAGTTACAACTTTAAAGGGAGGTAAGGAATCAAGTGATACCCCCAAACAGAGACTCTATACACACCCCACAGGGCTTTCTCAGACAATAATAATTCCCTTACAATTAGCACTGAGCTATTTTTGAATGTCTAGAGTACATCATTATTAACTGTATTACAATGGATCCTGAAGGATATTACAAGTACAGTTATTTAATTGGACCCTAAGGGTTATCATTGCAAGATGGTCTTGTTCTAACCTATAGAAACCTCTGTGATGAAGACACTTCAACTGTGCCCCAGGCTTACCACAATGCAGAGAACATGCTTATGTGTCTGACCTCCAGTTAATCATACTGTGCTCATTTTCCAATACATTTTCTTCAGATTCACCTCCCATTAAGAGTCCCTTGTGAGTACATTGATTTGACCCTACTTTGGGGTAAATGCCCTGCATGCCCTTAAGAATTATGGTAGATGGTGGATTAAATGAGGATAATCCTAATGTTATTGTGCTGAAGATGTCACCTTTCTAGCTGAAACATTTGCTGTAAGTGTTTTACATACCCTACCATCTGTTATTATTATAGAACTGCGCAGGACTCTGCTTCCTGCAATGTAGTAATCAAATTAACAATTAACCTTATGATAGATTAATAGCAGAGCCATCTACCCAGCCATAATTTTAGCAATATATGTGTAGCAGATGCCCTGCAAGTTGAGCAGAATAAACGCCTCTCACTGACATCAAAGTATAATTCTAATGGTGCTGAAAATGTGAGGTGATGACTTACTGTAGGTAGTACACTTTTATAGCTAATGGTGTAAACTAAACATACTTTTTCAATCAATTTCTAATTATTCTTAAGTTCCCATCATTAGTCATCCAGTCTTTCTGCAAATACAGGTTTTTTTACATAGATCTGTACTGTATATTTTTTGCAATCAACAATTTTTTATTTTGATAAATACAAAATATTTACAGTATTGAACTATATGCAAATCAAGTTTACACAAAGAGGTACAGTAGAAGATATACTAATGATGTTATTAAGACATACTCAATCCATGGTTACTGGTGCTAGACTAGGAAACTGAAACCTTCAAGGTTCCTTGTTTCTTCAACCAAAAAATAATCAACCAACGGCACTGTGGCTATGAAGGGTGCACCCCAAAGTATGAGACCTTTTATTGTTGCAGCCCACCAATAACGTTTTACACTGCACTCCATTAAGACCTACAGATAAATAATCATTTTTCAAAACCAAACAGAGGACAGATAAATCTGACAGTATAATAATACAAATGTTTTGCCAGCTACCCATTTCTAAAACAAGGACAGTCTAAGAACATACAAAGAAACAAACTGGGTGCACCACGGTTATGAATGTTCAAAGAAAATAAAGGGGTAATGCACAAATTGTTTATAAAGAGTTGTGTATATTCTGTGAATAATCTTGTATTGTATTAGTTAAAAGAAAGGGCTTTTTGAGGCCTTAATTCACCATAATGTTTTCCATTTGGTGTAAATTCCTAAAATCCCCAGTTCATGATCCCAAATTATAGCGATAACTAAGAAGTTATAACCAAGACTGTTCAAACAGGTTTTCAACTGCCAGGCATTTTGACAGTCCCAGGGATACATTCCAGCCATTCTTATGAGGAAATTAGAGAATGGGCTGCACCTGGGGAGGCCAGTGCCCTTTAAAAACACTTATTATAGAGTCTGTTTGTCTGTCAAGACCCTCACAGCCACTCTGGACTGTGACTGTGAAACACCTCAGGGATCCTAGGGAGCCACTAATTTAAAAAGGCTCTACAATCCTTGTGGTGACTTAAGTCCGGTAAAGACTCTTCCTATCAAATATTAGCCCCGGTTGTTTCCTCGTTGGCTTGACAGTAAGAAAGTAGACTGATAGGTACGAGATCGCCCAAACAGAAACAACTGGGTGAGAAACTTCCACTGCTACAGGAGTTGTGACTGGGAGTTAAAAGGCCAATAGAAGAAAATGTTACAAGACACCCAATAAGCATAGCGGTTCTTAGCCTTAGATACATAAAGTAAGAAAAATTTGGAAGGAAATATCCTTCTTTGTGCTCCTGAAACATATTGCATGATTTTTTTTTTAATTTTTAATACTGTAAGTCATTAAATGACTCAATACTTCTTGTGGGCCAGGCTGTTTTTCGTCAGGAGAATGTATTCGTGCCAAAATGTAGATGATTTCTGAAACTTGTACAGACAAGCCAAATGGTGGAAAATACTTCTTAGTTTTCTAAAGATTTAATGACACTAATGCAAGATTTTAAATCTATAATTCTAGACCTAATACCAGGAAAATGTAGATCCTGTAGCCTATGAGATGATGCTAAGCTTAGGTTAAGATATTAAGGTTAGTTTGTTGAAATGTAAATATACTAATGGAAGTACAGTATACTAATTACCAAATAAATTCAAAAACTGTTTGGTGGGCTTTTAAAAAATATTTTGCAGGAGAACATAGTCATAGCATTTTGGCTAGAAAGTTAAAATGTGGTTATAGATTTATTTTAACTGTAGTCAACATAACCTGCAAGGAGAGTGGCATAACCCAATTTATATTTTAAATATTGCTGAACAGCTGCAAGTGATGACATCATTAGAGAAAATCTGTGAATCTGTGATGCACATTGAGAACCACGCACACTTTGCTGAGGTGTTCCTCTCACACAATAAAGTATTTAATGAATCCTCCACAGATTCAGGCTGAACATTCATCACACTGGACAGTAACCACTAGGAGACTGCAAACCTCAAAGAAAAACTGAAAGGGTTAGTTTGCTGAAGAACAACCTCTTTCAGAGGAACAGCATCAGCAGATTTCCTTCCTTTATTGACGGATCAAGGAACAGCTTGCTCAACTTTTGTAAAGTACAGGTAAATTATTTTCGGTAATTGTACTGTACTGTAGGTTCCCACTTCCGGGTAACACCTCTGATATTCATCTAATAGGCAATAGTTTCAAATGATAAATTATGCTGAAGTTGAGATATTTTAATTATAAGTAATCATTTCAGGTGTTTTTTTAGTAATTTATCCCAAACAGATCATGGTACAACCCCCAGAACATAGATGTATATTGTCCATGGTAGTGTATATTAAGGTGTAGTCACCTGAAGGAGTGAGATTTCCATGTCACTCCTTCAAGAACCCAATATTAAACAGCAAAATTAGGTTTTGGAGTATTGCTGCACATACATATTGTATTGTTGTAAGTGGCACCCTGTTATAGCATCATCACTGTGAAAAATCTATGAGCTTACGCTTTTTCATATTCATCCATCTTGGTAATGTAATGCAGTCCATACAAATACATCATCAATCAGTCTAATTTGTATGGTTTTCTAGGGAATTGCAACAATTTTACAGTATACTGTATCATCTGTACAGCCAAAGAGTTTGTGGATAAAGTTAAGAAATGACATGTTCTAAGTGCTTTCTGCGATTGATAATTTCGTGTCACTGAATTTTTTCTGTAAAACACATATAAAATTATTAAGACTTGCCCATTTTATTTGTAGGGGAGTACTATATATTTAATTATTTATAGTTGCATAAATTATTTTTTTTCCTGTTATCAGTTCTCTGAATATTGGTATTTGCTCAGTCCTTTATACTATCTGATACAATAGGAATACGTTCTAATTGAACCAATCTTATAAAAATGTGCTAATTGCAAGACGTTCTCCTGCTGTTTCAACTGATAAAAAAAATATTCCAGTAATAAAGATAAAATCTCAGAAATGGTCTGAACACATGTTTTGTACCACATTCTGCAAAATATTTCAATACATTTATCTGATGAATGACTGCATGGAAAGTGTGGTGTACTTTATATTACATTGCCTCAATTAATTGCACATTTCATCAGAAATTTGTATTCTGGTATGCCCATTCATGCATTATCATTTTGCACGATACCATTAATGGGGAACTGCAAGGCTAATTTTATATTTTAAGTTTAGAAAGAATCAGTATTGATGAGTGCATTTCAAAATGTGAAAATAAAATGTACACAGTAACTTGAAAACAAAATAGCCGAAAATTTCAGGTATTTGCAGCACCATATTCTGTGATTCAGAGGCAACAAAACTTCATGTGATGTGAAGCGGCCTTATTACATTGTAAACAAGCAGGCTTATGAATAGAGTACATCTCTTTTAATCCAATAGAAATATTGCTCTGGATTTTGAGGCAGTTTTGCTGACAAATACAGTACTACTTGTTCAAACATGATCTGCACGCATAGTTAACATTTCTGCAGTAAAATGTTTGCTGCACAACCTGTACTTATTCATTTGTATATCGCATTACATTAGGCATTAAAGTGCCTAGTGAGCAGGAAAGGCCACTTCACATCACAATTCACAACAGGAGTTTGGGACAACATAGAACCTTACAGTACTTTCACAAAGTTTATGATTTTAAGCTTAACTCAAAATGTATAATTTTCGATACCGTCAATGAATTTATGTTGTTACTGAAATTTAATAAGCGGTCTGAAAAATTTCCCTTTAAGTAAACACTCTCTCAGGAGACTGACCTCACTATGCGATTCTTTGTCACTCCTTATTCCTACTACCTTTATGAAACCATAATATGTTTCCAGCTACAGAGCAAGTCATGGAACTCCAGCCAATTTGGAAGCTGAACTTCTTTCGGTAAACCTCTGAAATCCAGCTCCTATCTGACACCTGCTCTTAATCTCATCTGTCCAGCCTCTAGCTCAATGTCTTCTCTAAACCTCCAGCTTCCTCACAAGTACAGTATCTAGCACCTGGTCCCTTCATTTTGACCTCTGTCTATCCCTTCTTCAGCTACAGTCAGTCTGCTTCTATCAATTCATGCAACCGAATCCATCCTCAGTTTCACGTGTCTTTTCCAAGCCAGACACACCACTGCAACCTTGGCCCGGACTCATCTAATTTCTGACACCACATCAGTTGATCCTCTTCCAGATTTTGTCTAATCATGCCATCTCACATGTGCAACTTTCTATCTGGAACAAGGACATGCCTCCAGCCAGCCTGGCCACTTCACCTGAACAAAAACTTCTCCCAATTAACCTTTTTTTAAACATGATTGTTTTTACCCATTTTTAGCCTTTTAACCCATCCTTTACTTTTTTATCTGTCTGTAACCACCCCCTCTTGTGTACTCAAAATTCTAAAATGTTATTACAGTGTCTTGCTTTGTTGATTCTGTTCCCTAGAATCCAGAAGAACCTGTGTCAGATATTTCCTCTTCAACTTTGACAAAAGTATTGACTATGGATCATATTCTTCATTGTAATAAAATTATGTCAACATTATTGATCGCACAACATAAGAATTAATATATAATATTGTGCACAATAAAAAGAACAAAAATAAGATGGGAAAGTTCAAGGCCCCCTCATTTGAATTGTTTTCATGCCACGGTGCAAAATTTAATTTGAATCTTGTTGTGGTTAAAGAAGTGTTATAATAGTCACCTCCCATTTATGTTCTAAGCTTTACTCCTTCTGTCTTGCTTTCCCCCAGAAAAAAAAACAAAAAGATTTAGTCAATCTGCAGAACAGTACAAACAGAAAACACCTTTGTACTGTACAGTATATCACACAACACTGGAAACAGTCTAGAAGGCACACAAATAGTTTTCAGGTCACAGGCCGCAGTTATACTGTATGACGAGGTGAGACTAAGGATACCACTTGGCCTTCGCTAGTGTTCCTACTGTATAATTGGGGAAGGTGAGTAGGCAATTAACTTAAATAAAACAATTGTAAAGTAGATATACCAAGACAACATCAATATACTGCACTAACAATATGTTAGGTTTAGAGATTCTACAGTAGATTGATACCATCAACATACAGTATGATGTGAAATTTAATTAAGTGTGTAAAAAAGGCAAGGTAAACATTAAATTGTTCTTTGAAGTAATGCCTTAACCTGTGTTATGTTTTGCTTAGATTGCAGAAATTTAGCAGTATCAAATATTTTTAATCATAAACTTTGTATGCACAAAGAAAAATGTTAATCTCTAGAGAGAGTCTGTGTAGGCATATTCTCAATGAATGAATTAAAATAGAATGGAGGAATATTAAAAAGATTCATTTACACTCACATTAAATCCTTGTCTTCAATGTATATTGATTAATTGTACTGATAACCAATGAGAGGTATTTTGATATCAGAACATTCTACCATAGATCTGCTTAATATGCAAGACATTTTTCAATTATTATTTTGATCTTAATTTAAATTGTATTTATTTTAATTCAAAGCACTATTCTCTACAGGTTTGAATTTATTTCATACATATTTCATACAGTATATTCCATGGGCATATTTTTATCCTGAAGTTAGATAATAGATATACTTATCTATTAAAAACTATGTCGTTTTCACAAATTGTCCTTGAGGAAAATAATAAAAAAATAATAATCCAGTAGGCAGCTACTATTATCAGCATGTGTAGGCTGCAAAGGCACAGTTAAAAGTGTATTCCACACTGAAAGGTAAAGAATGGAGCCTTCATTAGGTGTCAAAAAAATAAATGTGTTTCTTTTCTTTACCTTTTATCGTGGAATGAAACTTCCTGTTCCTTTGCTACATAAACAAAAAACAGTTTTAGTTTTAATTTTCATGTTGGTATTCACCAACAACCCTTTCATTTGATTAAAACTTTTCTGTAATGACGCTTACCCCATCATGTTTACAAAATCCTTGTTTTCTACAGTGAGTTTAATGGACCATTAAAGGAATGGACTGGAAGGATTTCCCATGGTAAATAATGACTTCTCTGCAACTGCAGAGCCTTATAAACTAAAGATATCTGTCTGGAACTGTGAAATATAAGGCTAAAGGGTTGCAAAATACAGCATATGGATAAACAGCAGCATTGTCTGTGTACTTCCAGCTCATAAAATGTGTTCTTTGATATTAATGTGGTAATAAGTACAGGAGTCTATACTGTAGCTTGCTTGCTTCATTGAATTTTACCCATTATGCAAAAAGATTCTCGTCATTATCTTCTTTTATTATAATAGATATAGAATTGCCAATATTTTCTGTATGCCTATGTGCTTCGAAAGCCTTAAACCCTGTCACTGCACATACTGTAGGGGAGAATGAAGAAGTGTAGGCAGACAAGTGAGATGACCCAAGATCAATCTCCCAATCATAGAGCTCAACCTCCACTTGGGAATATGTCTTTATGAAGGAATATGAGCCATTCAGGAGTCTCACTTTGACATAATCTAAACCTTTCAGCCTGGATCTAATTGATATTTAATGTTGATTTCTGCAAATAAATTATAAACAAATGGATAAAATTAACCATTAAAACAATAATAAATAACTACTCAAATAAGAATCAATATTAAAACTGAATAATTAATATATTTATAATACTCCAGAGCTACATCCTAGAGTGTGAGATACTGTAGTTTTGTGCTGTAGTAACATCTATTCTTAGAAGCCAAGAGAACTGAGTTCAAGCTCCAGTTGTGGAGGCACTCTCTCGCTTAGTGGATTATTATTCTTATGTTACTCAAGAGGTACACTCATCCTGCATTCAAAGTTCATGCTTTAACCCAAGTTAAAACAGTTGGAGGAATTGCTTGCCAGTCTTTCCTTTTATTTAAATTAATTAATTTCTTAATTGAAAGTAATTAATTCACAAATTATTTAAATTAATTCTGCAATTTCCCTCATGAGATCAATAAAGTATCTATCTACAAAATTACTTTTGTTAAATAAATGATAAAGTCTACCTATAATATTAGTCTGCAAAGTAAAAATAATACTTGGTTCATTTCCTTTGTAGGTTAGCAGTCCCCTAATTTCTTTCTCCGATTTATGTTTTTTTTTTTGCACACAGGGATTAATATATTAATCTAGAAAAGAAAATTAACTTGCCTTTAAATTTATGCCAGGTCTTAAAAATTGCAGTTCTTTTTTTTCTTTTTTAAAACTTTATATAATAAAACATAACAGATACCTCTTTAACAGATTGAGTTAATGACCCTTCATTTAGTAGAAATAAAATCTTTTGGTTATGTTTCCTTAATTGCTTAGAATCTGTCAGACAATTTTTTTCCTCCTTGTTAATCAGATTCACTCGCCATTTGCTATCTATGGAGCAGCAAGAATCTTAATGCTTTCTCCCTGCCACCATTAAGAAGAAGCTCAATGAGAAGCATCCTGTATCATGTTTGTTTGTGCACTGAGTAGGAAACACCCCTTCAGTGGGATTTTCAATACTGAGTGCAGAACTGTATTGTCTTCATTGCCTTAGAAAAATAAGAGAATTGACAACACTGGCTATTGGAGTTAAGCCTGCCTTTTTGGAAACCAGGGGAAAGGACATACTAATCTGCTTTGGACTCCGCAGATGACATATTTTCCAGCCCCAAACCAACGACACCCAGCACCAGATCTGGATTTCAACAGAGCAATTAACATTGGCAACGTATAAATTCAGATGGTTAGATCTGGACATTTATACATGAAACAAAAAAAATGCAGGCTTTTTAATATTCACACACAATTGAATGTGCTATTTTCAGGGCAATGTAAGCTACAGTATCTCATAATCTTATAGTAATCTTTATAAAATTTAATGTGCAGAAATAAACACACTGTATCAAATAATAAAAAAGGGGGCAGTGATTCTGAACCCAGAGAAATTCTGCACAGTCATAGTATTGTATAGGTGTTAGAAAGCATTCTTCCAGGACCCTAAGCAGAGGACACAATCCAGAAGGGAGTGAACACACACAGGGAGGAGACGAGGAACTGGACTGGTAGAGGAACCGGGGTGGGGTGTGATGAGGGTGCTCCGGGGGGCGTGGTCCAGGTGAACAGTCCAAAAGGGAGTCCAAAGGGAATTCCAGTGCAGGCAAAGGTCCAGAGCCGGGTGAGAAATCCAAGACAAACAAAGACAAAGTCGGAGAGGAATCCGGTGAAGGGTCAGGGGCGGGACCAGGCGCTCCAGGTCCCGGACTCGGCTGGTACAGGAAACCAAAGCAGAGCCCGGAACAGAGTGAGCGTCTGGCTTTTGTAGGGGGGCAGGAAAGGGGAGCAGGTGCACAAAATCAACTAAAAAGTGAACAAGCCTGAGCGCCCTTAAGGGGGAGGGACTACAATCATGACAATAGGTTATGGATCTGTATTTAAAAGTTTTTTGTTTACGAGTTTATGATTTTGCAGTTTATAGGATTCTTTTTTCTAAACATTTTTAGAAAAGAGTTTAACTCTTTCACAGGAATTTGAAAGGTCATCAACTGAAAGCAATAATTTACCATTACGGTATTTACCAGTAATGCATCATAATATACTTCTAATTTCCACAGTTTATGTGGTTTAACTATTTAAATATTACTCATGTGGATTTATATAAGATGAATTTCAGGGTGCCGTGGAAATATCCATTATTGTGGGTGTATAGTTTATTTGATCTCTGCATTTCAAAAACACATTTCTACTTTGTTGCTGTAGGTATGACAACAGCAACTGTCACAAAGTCAAAAACTTTGTAGGAAGTTATGTTTTGATATGGAAAATAATTTCACAGATTTTGTTTGTTGTTTTAAATATTTATTTTTGTGATCCACTTTTGTTTTCTTTTGTATATTTTACAAGGTCTCAAAGCTTAAATGCATTTCTTTATAAATGTGCAGAACTGTGTTCTAAAAATATACACTTCTAATACCATAGGTACTCAAACATCAATTTGTTTTACAAGCTTCGATTTCAGCCTTGTGTTTACAGCACAAAATACACAGAAAACATCTTTAACTGCTTTTTATTTAATTTTCAGTTTCTTATCTATGTGTACAGTTCTACTGTTAAATTTGTTTGGACGGATCTTCATTCAAAAGCATATAGAATATGTTTAAAGACATTAAACATTTCCTAAAACTAATTTTCATTGTTTATGATTGTTACTGTGCTTGCCAGATCTATAATTCGTTGAAGGTTCCTTAAAAACAAATTTTAGAGGAAAGAGGAAAAACTCAGGGACTACTAAAAATCTGATTTTGTATTGTTACATTCATGCTAAACTTGTCATGGGCTTAAAATGGATACTACTCATATGAAAAAAGAGACAATAAAAAAAGAAGTAATTGTTAAGAAAAAGTCTGGACATACTGTATATCGTTTTGTTTGCATTTTTTGCACCTGTGTTTGTAATTGTACTGTACATATGTTTCATGCATTTTAGATTTTTGCATACACCTGTTACACATATTGTAAAAGGTGTCAAAATTAGTAAACAAAGCTCTGAAGAAAAACTGTGAAATAAATAAATGGAGATATGTGGGCAAAGGCTCGATTTACATACTTTTTCCTTTATTTCCTACTGTATGTTGCCTTTTTACTATATAATGTACTTTTCTTTTGAATTGCAATAATTATCCCTAGAATGTATTAGTGATTTCAAAATTAAATTATCACAAGCTATGCAGATAGAACACTTTTTTTAAATAGCCCACAATCCGTTATGCTCCAATTCACATTTACTTGTAGTGACAGGACACGCAACCTACTGTATATATAATATAAGAAAATAAAATATATGTAAATAAATTGATCCCCACACACAAATACTCAAAATTTCCATTTCTGCATTTTAATTGTGTATGTGATAATTCATCATGTGACGTATCCATTTTGGAAACTAGACCATTGTATGTATGCTTAATATGTATGCTTCCCGCTGCTCGGTATTGAGTCTACTGATTGAGAGCTCTACCTGGCGTTTTTTTTCCCCGTACCTTGTTTATTCTGGTTTTTGGATTCCCCTTCTTCCTTTTCGACTTTGCACCTCACCTCTCGCCTCGGACTGTTTGCTAACGGAGATCTTCCTGGATTACGATTTGCCCTTCGCCTTTTGACCACGATCTTGCCTCTCGTTTTGGTTTGTTCGCCTGCCTCATCTATTACCCGTGCCTGCGTCTGCACAGGCTCCTTGTATCTTCCCCCCAGGGATCCCTAACAGGATGTCAGTTCATGAAAAACAACAGTTTTTACACAATCCTTACAGAACTCAACATCTTACATTATAAGATTATTCCCCTTTTAATTTTTCTCATTGTTTCATATGTAAAAGCCATTTGTTTATTCATCTGCACAGAACAACTTAAAGTCCTACAACTTTGAATATAAAACATAATTACTCATGAGTAATGTGAAGAAACTGTAGATGTACAATATCAGATCCTGCATAATCACAACTTTTTGTATTTTCAGAAACATCAAAGACCTCTAACTACAGAACTTATTTTGACAATGCTCTGATATTAGAATTAATAAATATGTAGTATTTGAAACTGTTGTAATTATTGATTACTAAATCTCATGCTGTCTACTAAGGCGGTGTGCCAATAATTTCTGGTAGGTATGATACCTCTAATTTTAGATTAATATGAGATTGCCAATCACCTGGAATCTTTCTGGTATTTAAAGATATGATTTAAATGTATTAATAACCACCTGTTAATGTCCGTCTTTAGGGATAAGCTTTTTTCTTCAAAGTAAATTAAAGTACCATGTATAGCAGAGTGACTCTGGATAGGAATTATAGAACCATTTGAAAATAGGATTTTCTAATTCCTTTGTGTGCATTTAAAAGCCTACTGAGCTATTCAACACTTGATTGACTTTTAGTGATATTAATCTAAGATATAATGTGAGGCAGAATCTTTAGCTACTTTGTGGCTGGCAGGATTACACCAATAATTCAGACTAAACCGAGTCAGTAAAATTGGGATGAAAGATGACCAATATAGACCAGATTGAAGGATAATGCACAGATAACTGAAGGGTACATCCTTAGGTGGCCTTCTAATTTAATTTTGTCCCCTTCACAAATTAAATTGTCTGAGGTAGTGGATACATATTAGGGTATTCATATTTCCTGCATTATTTTGTGAAAAATGGCTTTTGTATTTAGTAAATATAATTGAAAGAGTCCATTTTCATTTATTCACACATTTTCTGTGATATAAATTCCCCATTAATAGATCATGCAGAGAGTGTAAGAGCCGGAGTTTCAAACATGGATAGGTCTATTTTAATAGTTTAGAATCACCTTTCCAATTAATTTGTAATTGCTTTGTTCAAGGAAATTCATTTATTTTTCTAGGTACTGCAGGATATTTTGTTTTTGGAGAGATGGGTTATAATAATATTGTAACGCATACGGCCGCCATTTCAGGTTGTTCGAGCCGGCTTACCAGCGTGGGGACATCACCTTCCCTGTGAATAGCAGGGACCGCAGCCATAGGGCTCGGGGGAGATCTCCCTTTAGCTCAACTGCCTGGGTCCCTGTTGAGTGATGCCGGATGCCGACCTGAGGTGGCAGCAGCGAGGGCGCATACCCACGTGAACCCGAGAGCGCTACAATATAATATCTAAGACACTTGTTAAACTCTGATGTTAATTTATATTTTTATATGTAGATCAATTATTATGTATAATTCTGGTACAGTATAGTAAATTAGTAAGGATTGCAGATGATACCAAAATAGGAGGATTGTAGAAACAACAAAGAAAATTCAATGTAGATATGCAAACACCCGTCAGATGGCATAATGTAGACAAGTACAGAATAAGAAGTGCAGGTACTGTAGCAGAAGAATAAACTAAATAATGTATTTCTCCAATATATTCAAGCATTTATGTTGACTCATTATTTAAGTCTTTTAAACAATATGAAGAAGAAATAAAAAAGGAACAGAGTATTGGGATATATAGTTAAAAGCATGCATTTTATCTTCAATCAAGGTACTGTATGTCATGTTGAAAAAGAACTGCACATACAATGTACAATGCATTAGTAAGATTTCCTTTAGAATATTTAGCATGATTTTGGTCACCACATTAAAAAAACAACCTACAGTATATTTACAGAACTAAGAAACCTCTAAATTATAACAGAGGTACAATGCTTTCTGGACCATCTTCTGTGAAAATCTAATGATTTATTACATTTGAGATTATTTTCAACAGTTGGTAGGTCTGTTGAACTAGAAAACAGTTTCTTGCTTGTGTGATTTTTGTGTTGATGTCGTACCACCGGGGAAAATACTGACTGCAAAGAGAGAAATACTTGAATATGAAACATCTATTTGACTTTTGACATTGAATCAATTGAATTTATTGCTGTTCATGGAAAGCAGCTTGCATCTTTAATTGGACTAGGTATTTACAGTAGCATAAAAGTGTATGTTCTCTGCTCAGATGTTTTTGTGATTTCACAGAGTTTTTTTAAATGATCCATTAGGCATTCTAAAGTTCTTTCATGATGATAAAAATCTTTAAATTGTGTAAATACAGAGTAGCAGCAACAATCTCTATAGCAGCTGTTGTTAAAACAAATAATACATAATCTCCTGCACTGCTGAAAATGAAAAAAAGGTAACATTCCAGGATGTATATTATTCCTTATTGAATAGGCATTAAATATGTAGGAATATAAAGGAAATGTAATGATCACAATAAAGAATTCAACAATGTTATAAACATAGAAATTCCTATTTATAAAGAAGCCTTATTTAATGTGTTATTTAAGGAGATGGTGTTTTTTACTTCTTAGCATTTAGGAAATTATCTTAGTTTAAAATTCAGTTGCCCTGAAAATGGTTCTTCCTTATTTCCAACACCAGCATCTTTGAATCTGCAGATGTGTAGTTCCATCCATCCATTCTGTAACATCTTCATCCATTTTCATTCAGGGTTATGTGGAAGCTGGAGCCTACAGTATACTGGCAAGGCAGGATATACACTAGATGGGGTGCCAGTCCATCACAGGACACATACAAACACAGACACCCACTCACACTTATACCAGGGCCAGTCTGACCGGATGTCAATAAACCTACAAACATGTAATTTGTACTGTGGGAAGAAACTAGAGCATGCAGCACAGACACATACAATCATGGGCAGTACATACAAATGCCATGCAGATAAAACCCCAAGTCAGGATTTGAACCAAGGTCCCAAGCACTGTGAGGCACAATGCTAACCACTGCATCACTGTGCCACCCTATTACTTTGATGATCTTCTAAACCTTTTAAATGCAGACATGAATGTAAATGAATGCTGTCATACAGTACTACATTTCTGACAAGTACTGTATAAAGAAAAAGTTTGTATGTGTAAAGTAAAAGCAACTACCAATAAATCATTACTCAATAAAAAAACACAAAATTGCAATAGTAAGTAACAGTCATGCAGCTGATAACTGTACAAAGTCACTTCTAATGATGTCAGTTAGGAACATATTCAACAACGTTATAAATGCATTGCGATTCATTATTATCCATGAAACTTGTACACTTTCCCACAAATTGGTTCAATGCAATGTATCTTTTGAGATTTTAGTTTAGCATTTCAATAGCTTGGAGTATATTGGGGAAACTGTTTAGGTTTTCTAAAAGTGTGTTTCCTTCCTATAAAACTGTAATGGGAATTTGATTATATTTTTTTATCTTTTATTGAATAAGGCTATAAATGCTACAGTAATTTAAGGAAGTTGCATGTACTGTATTGATAAATAATGTACAGATTTAAAAATAAAATATCCAGTGAAAATAAACATGTATTCTCACAAAGGGACATGGATTATAAAGATTAATAGAAATAAAATTTAAAAATATGTCAAGGAATGATTTTACAGTTATCTTTATTAATGTAAGTCCTCACTCAAGAAAAGTTACTTGCAATGAAAAGGCAAAATAAAAAATGATATTTATTGAAAAATAAAGTAACATAATAATATCAACCAAAGAATGTTTGTCTAAAACTCTTGCTGAAATGTAAAATAAAACAAAATGAGAAACATTACAAAAAAACGTTTACTTGAAAAGCAGCTGTCTGTACAGAAGGTGCAACAACTCATACTGAGAAATGTTAGGTAAATTGTTCTTTTAAATATTGTATCTATTTTGTAATTTGTCTTTTTAAACATCATCTTCTAATACAAATTCAACTTGATTGTTGACAGAAACATTAACCAAATAGTCTTTCTCAAATGTAGTGATTTATTAGTAGTGTTTATTGAGTATGATGAAAAGTTACTGAATCATTCAACAATATTACCAGAGAACAAGCCAAATGGAATGGATTTTTAAACTTGTTTCTAGTTATATCTGTCTTTTCTTTAATCTACAGATCTAGTTTACGGGAAATGTGAAGCAATGACTCTTTTTATTTCTTTAGAGGTGTCTTAATGATTTATTTACTTCTACATTTCCTTTCATGTGGTTTATTATCTGCCCTTTGCCTGGCAAGGGTAATTGCCTTACTTTGCGTTCAATAAATAAATCTAAAATCAATGTACACCCAACAGAAATGAATTTTTAACCAGATGTCTTATGTTGCTTGTAGATAAAGTGAAAATACCAGAATTGACGGTACCTACTTCTCAGCATGATGGCATGCCAGGATATTTTACAAGTTGTGATTCATTTTTTCTCTCCTCAGATGACGTAAGGCTTATCGGATCTACAACAAGGTCTTTTTGGTCATTTTGAAAACATTTTGGGCATAATACATTTTTCCACTGGATTGCACTTTATTCTAGGTTTATTAACTATATAACAACCAAGAAAATATAATACTTCTAAATGGACGTGTTTTAGTGATTTAGATTCTGAAACTGAGTAAAGAAGATCAAGAATACTGAAGACTCTAAAAAGGGGAGTAGGCCATTCTTATTTTAAATTCTAAGAAATAAATGTTTAGATTGGTTAGAATAGTTGTGCATAAAACACTTTTATTTTTGTAAAACTGCACCTCTGGTAAAGATGCTTCTATTTCCTTGTCCATCCAGGTTTGTTTCTGCAATGACACCATAATTAATGTATAGTAGTTCAAATGTAACTGCAGTATAAGTACTGTGTCACAGTGTGGGGAAGGGATGATGATGTGGTGCTTGAAAAAAGTTTTATAACATGTTTATTTCAAAACTTATTCTGAAATAGGTTTGAGTGTTTGAAATAATTTCGAGTGTTCCTTTGTGCATGCTAGTCTTAAATGGACTAATCAAGGCACAATTACTGTAGCTACAGTATACTGCTTCACTGTAAGATACCCTGTCTCCTGTTTTTTAAAACCCAAATCAATTCAAATAATCAATTTGCACAGCATCACACTAATGCTAACATAAGCATAAGTTATCATTAAAAAAATATTTTAAAACTCTAAGTGTTAATTTAATTAATAATCAAGTGCATCACAAAGGATTTCCACTTTAACGTGCAGCGATACCATGTCCTTTGTGAAAATAGGACTATATACCCTGTATAATAACAAGCTATGAAATTGATTTTCAATTTTATGGCATCTTTAAAGACCATCCATTGACTATAAACTATTTCATATATTAGATAGCGATATTTCACAAGGTAAAATTAATTTTTAAAGGTGGTACCATCTAGAAAGAATTTAACTTCTCCTTTTGGTATGCATGACTTTTGAGGTTAGTTGATACATTTTTTACCAGAACCTGTGAAATTAATAAGTACTGTATAAAGAACATAAGGGGAGACTTTAAGGTGATAAAACTTTAAAATGGTATTTTAATGAGCATCCATTTCAGGCCACTGTAGGGCTGGATTACATGAATCACTAAATGTTGACTCCAGTTACACTTCTAGTTGCACTTTAAATGACAAAATTAAGAGGATTTACCCAATAGAACACTGTAGGTTTTCTCAAAATCTTTGATCTGACCCATGTTTGGAATACAATTACCGAATGGTGCAATATTGAAAAAATTAAAGGTAGGAGCAAATAACCACTTATTTTAAAGTTTACTTAGGCCAACAAAATCCAGCACTGACCGCAAAAATGTCTAAGTAATGTGAAAATGTGAACCCTAAACCTAGCTGGAGTTTCAAATGAGCAATTTTCCAATTGGTCACTAAAAAACTCCCTTCATCAGATTATCAAATGTTTCTCAAACCAAACAATTAGAGTCTAAAACAATCAAAAGATCTTGAAAACCATCTTCTTCAAAAATGCATTTTATTTAGGCAAATTTTCAAACAGCTGGAAAAAGCTGTTAACATGATATTTAAACGAGCATGAATTTTTGGCCAGTGCAGGGTTAAGGTTACAAGAACCATTAAATGTTCTTGATTTTAAACCTTTTGATCTGACTCTGTTCTTGGATTCTGAATGGTTACTGAATGGTTCAATTTTCAATATACAGTAAGTGGCCAAAAGTACCCAAATAAACAACATGAAGATAGCAGCAAATTAACACTCATCTTAAAGTTCACTTGAGCTCTAAAATCCAACGCTGCATGTAAAAAATGCCGAAGTAATGGATGAATGCTAACCCTAACCCTAGCTCGGGTTTCATCTCAGAAATTGCAATCGGTCTCTGCAGCCCTCAATTTACAAAAATCTGAAATGAGTGTAAAACAAGTCCAGTGATACAAATGCTTGGAAACTGATCTTCTTTAATAATGTATCTTCTTTGGGGTATTTTCAAACACCTGACAATTGCTTTTGGAATGGTATTTAAAACAGCATGCATTTTAGGCCAATGTACTGTATGATTAGGTTTCCAAGATCCTATAATGTTGACACCAGTTATACCTCTAGTTTCACTTTAAAGGAGAATTTCAAGAGTATATTCAGTAGGCATGTTTTCTTAAAATGTTTGTTCTGACTTTTGTTTTTAAATACATTAATTTAATGGTTCAATATACAATAGACCGTAGTCCATTGCATGGTCAACTGATTTTTAAAAGTGATCTGTGCAGTGTACAGTACTGTATATGCATTGTTTTTAGTCAGGTCAACTTTTTGTAGCTGGTAGTAGGTAGTTTATTTTGTCTTTACCGTTGAAAACATATTTTTAAAGCAGTGTTCTAAAGTTAATTCCCTTAGCTTTTTATGAATAAAGTACTGCTGCACAAGTAAAGAGATGTATTGAATTATGTAGACAGGCTGCAGCACTAAATGGAATTACAGCTCCTATCATGAATACATCCCATGGCTTTTGTGAGCCAGCTGCTTATTTTGTTTAGACAGACTAGCATTGAACTTCTTTTGTTTTCATAGATGTCATTGTCATTGATAAAAGTGTTGGTTATAGGAAGACTCAGCAATTTTCAAATCTTTATTGGGTGAGTACTTGACTACTTAATCACATGTCAATACTGTAGTTTGATTGTAAACTTTGCACAAATATACTCTTCTTATAGTTGTGCAGCTGTAAGCAAATTGTTAAGGAGTGATTACCTTTGTCTATTTAAGCTTTGTTGACAAATTGATAGAATGAGACACTAAACCAGAGGTCAGAGGAAGAATTAATCTGTTTAGTTTCACCTACACAGTCACAGCTCTCTTTTAACAGAGAATTATGCTATAAGAAAAGCTATTGATGAAGCAAAAAGAGGGGATCACAAAGAAAAGGAAGGAGAACTGATTATAACAAGAAAGAGGTGGAAGTCACTCTATTGGCTGGATTTGTGAAAAGCAAGAGCCCTTTGATTTTATATGACTTCACGTCTTTTTGAAATGTTTTCAAATGATATTTTTAAGCCTTTTAAATGCATTTTACATGCACACCTTATCAAATATTCATAACATACTGTAGTTTACCAACTTTCTATACTTATGATCTGGAGGAATTGTTTTTTAAAGCAATAACTGCCCCACTTATTCCCTCAGCATCACCTTCATTGGAAGTATCTACATTTTAAATGCCATTTGTTATTTTGTTTAAAATTTCCTTTGTTGTCAGTGCCCCACACCCTACAAAAACGGCAATTGGTCCTTTGATTTACATTAAAAAATGTTAGAGTTAAAAAAAACTGCTCACATCTAAACATTGTAATGTTTATTTGTAATCTATAGAAATGATATTTAAAATAAAATATATAATTTTAATCTTACTTTTTTTTCCTTTAATAAAATCTGCTTGTGGACAGGGATACTGTTTTGTACATACAAGAAGAGGAAGTTGTACACATTACAAATGCTAAAATGTGCCATAAGTGGAAAGCCAATAAAGTTCACAAGAGACATTTTGTGTTTAATAATGCAAAACCAGTAGAGGAATCTTGGAAAAAAATATTGTTGCACATAACATACATACTTTGAAATTCCTGAATGTGTATAAGAATAAATTCTTATAAAGCATTTTGCACAGCAACGTACATGTACCACACAGTATGTTTGAAAGGATTAGTGACTAATATTTATTTAGATTATAACTACATCACACAGTTCATATGGATTACTGAGAGCTGCATATGTGCTTTGAAGTACATCTCTAACTTCATATTTGTATTACCATCTGTAAATGAGTAATGCCATTCTGTTCTTTATGGGGTCATTGAATGATCATCTTGAGCAACATTCAGCTGTCACATTTTTGTGCAAGGAAAGATGCACTGCAGAGCAAATCCATGTGTGCTTAATTACTTTGTAAGGCAAAGTTTCCTCTCATTAACTGCTTACTTACTGTGCTGACCACTGGCTTTCTGAGACCAAATCAATTCTGTGAAAATACCCAGCATGTCCACACAAAGTTTAACACCATGGCCTCAAATGCCAACATTATGGTCAGAATCTCCAGGGTATAAAAGAAGTTACTGTTAATCAATAAAATGCTACACAAAGCTAGAAACACCGGCTATAATTATAGTGAATTTTGGATCAGACCAGAGGAGATATCCATTAAAATTTTCAGGGAACATGGTGTTCTTCTGTTGTTTAGCAGTGTTCCAGTTTTCAAGGCCAGAGTTGCTCAGGCCCCATTTGTGATGGTTCTAACAGTTGAATCATCTTCATTGCAGTCCAGGCTTAGTACTGAGAGACTTATTTTGATCTGAAGACTATAATGAATTCGGCATTGAAAAGTGGTTACAAGGACATTCAGATTAGTTATTTAAGCAGGAAATGCTCATTTAAAGCATTTTGCTCACTTAAAGGATTTATTTCAGATGAAAGGTGACTACAATAGAAGATTAAGTAAACACACTGTTATTGTCTTGCTATATACAGTACCAGAATTTGTGGTGTTTTTTTCATCAGTATAAATATCACAGAATAAAACTTATCTTTAAAGTGATTCTTGCAGAGCTTCAAGTGATCAGGTACATTTTTAGAATACTTACAGTACTGTGGTTTAGAAACTGATGAGGCTACCTGGACAATATTACAAAAATAAAGTAAAAAGGGAAGTGATCAGCCTTAATTATTCATAATTCACTAGAATAGAAAAATGGAGAAAATGATGGACTTGTCCAGGAGCTTAATGGACAAGCCTTTTTTCTTGTTCTTCTTCTTCTTATTGTTGTGATTATAATAATAGTTTCAGTACTATAAGGCTAGGGTATAAGATTCTAGTGATTCAATCAAGAGTTGTGCTCATTATTACCCATATTTTTGCCCGAGTAGTAAACACTTCTAACAGTCAGAACAGTTACAGGCTGGTTTCTTACCTTTCTTCACTCAAAACTCTGATCTTTTGAGTCCTGCAAGTTTGCACACAGAAGTGAGGTCTTACCTCAAATAATCTTAATGTAGTAATGTGTAGCTTAATTTAAACAGTTTAAGAATTCTTCAGCTTTTGAAGAGTTAACTAAAGTCATAAAGACTACTTGATATTGTCCATCTGGATTATAGCTTTACAACTGTACATATAAAACAAAGAGGAACTTTGTTGAAAAATATTGTGATGACCGGGATGTAAATGGTACATTTTTAAGCTGGCCTGGTTGATTTTGCTTAGTTACAACAACAAAAGGAGCACAAATACCAGTTTTCCATTTCTCATATTCCCACATTTGGTTAGTTACTGCTTTATGTCTTTGGAAGAGCAAAGCCACAACTACAGTATGTAGAAACATAATTTCTACACTTCTACAAGTCATATCTTAAAAAAATGTACTTGCTTTCAGCATACTTAGAGTATTTCACCATCTTCATGATCATACTACCTGTCCCAATAACACCCAAGACACTTTGAGACAGGACAAGCACTAATGTGATCAACTGTTTATAATTTTCTGTCTCTGATCAGACAAAATAAAGTTATGATATGTAATAATAGATTGATTTAGATTATTTTGTGCACAAGAAGACAACACAAATAAAGAAATCATAAAATAAGGAACTGCAAAAGTGAATTAAATACAGGTAACTGCCAAAAACACCAACAAAGGTGTCTTCAAAGGGCGTAGGGCTACCATGAACCACCAGAACAGCTTCAATGCACCTTGGATTCTACAAGTGTCTATGACTCTACTGGATGAAAGTGAAACAATACTTTCACAAGAACTTCCATCATTTGGTGGTTTCTTGATGGTGGTGAAAACAATGTCTTATAGTACAGTAGGTGCTGCTCCAGAATCTCCCATTAGTGTTCAAGGGGGTTGAGATCTAGTGACTGGGATGGCATGTAGACATGGGATGGGATGTTTACATAATTTTCACATTACTTCATAAAATTGCCTGCTTACACCTTAGATTGATGTTTGCAGTCAACTTGTCTAGAGCTTTTCGTCTGATTTGCTTTGCAAATTGAACCAATAAATGGACATCATGTTCGAGGAGTATGCGGTTTCATTAACAGTTGCCTGTGACAGATGATGCCTTTCAATGAGACTTCCATGCCAACATCATCCTAGTCACTGCTCTTTATAAAAAATCAGCAAGTTGAGCAGTCTTTGTCACTGAAGCTCCTTCCAGAATTGCCTCAAAAATCACCCTATTTCAAAGTCACTGATATTTCTTCTTTTAGCCATGGTAGCCAAAATAATGGGCAACTGGTCTTGCTAAACATTTTTTACATGGCTCTGACAATGATGAAATGTTAATTACTTAGTAAATTACTTAACACAAGGACCACACCATTGTAGAAGCTCTGCTTTCGATATACTTTGTATCTCTCATCAACTCAAGTATTTCCTTCAGTTTGTTTGGCAGTTATCTATACCTGAGATGGAATTTCTATTTTAAGTAATACAATATAAGTTAACCAATAAATAGAGTGCTAAGAACATTCATATAAAGTTAGTAAGAAATATGTCATTATTCAAGCTCATTTCATAGACACCAATTATGATTGTTACTGTTCAGTAGTTTGATGATACCGTATATGTGCAGGCAATATACAGTAGATCACAGTATTTGTTATAGTAATCTTTAAGACTTAAATGACATTGACACTCAGGGAACTTGTCCTGGGGAACATAGGGGTTTCAGGTCAACCTAAGACTCCCACACAATTACACATAATTATATAAACTCCCACAAAGTTGGCAACCAGACTGCTTTTTTTGGCACAAGGCAAATTAATTTAATGTGAATTTATAAATATAATGTTTGGTTAATAGTTCCAGACTGAGGACTGTGCACATGACTAACTGTACTATTGAAAAACATTGAAGCAATTTGTTAGACTATGATTTTATTGAGGCAAAATTAAAATAAAAAAGCCATTTCTGATTGATTTCCTCCTGTGGACAATTTTACTTCAGCAGATATACAGTAACAGGTAATTACTAGTGTTTTTAGATAAACAGACAGCTGTATCAGAGTAATAATAATTTGTAAAAACCCTACCCTATTTGTAATAAAATCTACTGTAAGAATAGTTATTTTGTTAAGAACATAAGAAGCGCTACAAATGAGAAGAGGCTGCTTGACCCATTTAGTAAAATGGTCTCCTCTCATATTTGGCCTGTTTGGCTGCTAGTAGTTAATTGATGTGTTTTTCAAGATTTGTTTCAGTATGAAGAAGTCCATAAGGTTAATTTTGTTGATGTCTTTTCAGTGTTTCAGTTAGATCCTATTGAGTGTGATAGACAGACAAAGTGTGTTTAGAGTATTTGGTGTGGCTCGCCAAACTAACCATGAAGATATACAGTAGTACATTACATCTAGGTGTTTTCCATCATAATCATCTAAAGATGATATGATAAAAGTTATATTCTCTCAGTTCTGTAGATCAGAGAACATTCTTTTAATTTGTGGGAGTTAATACAGACAACCTTGTATAATAATCATTTTAAAACCATAAAGTAGTCCTGACCTAGGTCTTAAACAGATGCAGGTACAAATATTTTCCATTTCAGGCATCAAGCAACTGGTAAATAACTCCTATAGAGGGATATGTACAAGAGAGCAAGCCTCCTGATAACCAAGTCAATATTTGTTTTAAGACATGTTAAAAAAGTATTGATTAGCTGTCAGATGAAGACACACTAATAGCTGGTTGCACTTCCACTGCCAGCAAAGGAAATAAATACCAGGTAACAGATTAGGAAAGGGGAAACTGTCATTACAGATTGTAATTAGTGACCTAGATCTTATTGATTCACTTCTAGCAAATTATCTGGTGATCACCAATCCTCATTGTGCATAGAATATTTAGAGTGATTCCAAAATAAAGATGTACTGTTTGATTATTGATACTGATCCCACTGAAGACCAACCGATTAAACCTGAATGTAAATTCACAATTAGAAATAACTGACTGATTCATGATGGTTGTGTAACTGTCTGTGGGAACTTAGCTGTTTAATAAACAAAATACTGATGTTAATTATATCCATAAAGTCTTTGAATCTTTCATATGGTCAAGCCTGAGCAGTGTCACAAATGGAGAAGCTGAAAAAGCTAAGGTATTTCAAATAATTAATAATTAAAGTAATCAATAGTAAAGAATGAATTCAGAACCCACAAAAATTTGCCCGCATACTCAATCCTATCTCCATAACTGATTAGGATTGGCATGCAGAATTGAATAGCACCTTCTATTTCTCAGCAATTAGTTCCATTACAATAACCCGTAATAGAAGTCAATGCTTCTATGCTCTGTCTATTTGCATAAACAAAAAAATCCATTTTTGTTTATGCAAATAGAATGAATATTCTAGACAATAAGATGACATTTTTATTTAGTAATCCATTGATTTCTGACTCTTTAATCTAATTTAGGGTCACAGGGTAGCCAGAGATACCTGTCAAGCAACAGGCAGAAGGCAGGATATACCCTGACAGGATGCCATTCCTACACAGGACACACATAGACATGCACATGCTCATACCAGGGCTGATTTCTCCAGAAGCCAATTAACCTACAGTACCAGTATGTGTATGGACAGTGGGAGTAAACTAGAACAACCAGAGGAAACCCACCCAGGCACAGGGAGAACATACAAACTCCATGCAGACAGCACCCAGGTCTGGATTCGATCCCAGAGCCACAGTACTGTAAGATACAGTAGCCATGCTGAGCACTGTGCCATCGTACTGCCGTAATAACACATTTTTAAAATACAATTCCTATCATAAATCACAACATGTCAAAACATTTTGTACAAAATTATTTAAAATGTACATTACAGCTCACGAGTAATAAGTATGATGTGATGCAATGCCTAGAGGTCATTTTTTCTAATTCAACTTGCACACACCCATTCTAGAATTCAGTAAAAAGTACACACTTACTCCCCGAGGAAAGAGAATGACTGTTAAATTAGTACTGCCACTTGACAAATGCATCTACTGAACAAAATGCACAGTCACAGAGAAGAAACAGTTACACAAAGTGAAGTGCAGGTGAAGAATGAGGGGGCATCCCTAACAGAATACATTTTTTATCACTCCCAGTCTATCTGTACATTTTCAGTGGAAGACGTAGGAAAAATGTTGTATTTAAAATGCCAAAATCTAGCAGTAGACCATGTAATCAGTTTAAGAAATGAAAGGACTACTGTAAAAAAAGTCAAATAAATGAAGAGATAATTAGTGACATGAAATTCAAACTAAAATATTATGCACAAAAACAGGCATAGATAAGGTGTATTTTGATCCTGTCATACAACACTTCCACACTTTAGTCAGGTTTTATTGCCACTCTCTTTATACTCCCCCTGCCACTTGGCTTCCCCTTATAATGAAAACTACAGTTACAATAAAGGCAGACTTTGATTCTTCAACAATCCTGCCATTTGAGAATTCATTAAACCCAAGTACAGAATGCATGAATAAAGAAACCTTTAGTTTTGAAACATCAGCAATGTGTTGTGAAGAAGATCTTGTTGGTGACCTGAGTTTCCGGTCCAGTATTTTGAAATGTTAGTATAATTCAGCTTTGTGTGTTTTGATTACACTGAGTTAACCTATTTACAGTGCCTTGCGAAAGTATTCGGCCCCCTTGAACTTTTCAACCTTTTGCCACATTTCAGGCTTCAAACATAAAGATATAATTTTTTTATTTTATGTGAAGAATCACCAACAAGTGGGACACAATTGTGAAGTGGAACGAAATCTATTGGATTTTTGAAACTTTTTTAACTAATAAAAAAATGAAAAGTGGGGCGTGCAAAATTATTCGGCCCCTTTACTTTCAGTGCAGCAAACTCACTCCAGAAGTTCAGCGAGGATCTCTGAATGATCCAATGTTGTCCTAAATGACTGATGGTGATAAATAGAATCCACCTGTGTGTTATCAAGTCTCTGTATAAATGCACCTGCTCTGTGATAGTCTCAAGGTTCTGTTGAAAGCGCAGAGAGCATCATGAAGACCAAGGAACACACCAGGCAGGTCCGTAATTCTGTTGTGGAGAAGTTTAAAGCCGGATTTGGATACAAAAAGATTTCCCAAGCTTCAAACATCCCAAGGAGCACTGTGCAAGCGATCATCTTGAAATGGAAGGAGTATCAGACCACTGCAAATCTACCAAGACCTGGCCGTCCCTCTAAACTTTCAGCTCAGACAAGGAGAAGACTGATCAGAGATGCAGCCAAGAGGCCCATGATCACTCTGGATGAACTGCAGAGAACTACAGCTGAGGTGGGAGAGTCTGTCCATAGGACAACAATCAGTCTTACACTGCACAAATCTGGCCTTTATGGAAGAGTGGCAAGAAGAAAGCCATTTCTCAAAGATATCCATAAAAAGTCTCGTCTAAAGTTTGCCACAAGCCACCTGGGAGACACCCCAAACATGTGGAAGAAGGTGCTCTGGTCAGATGAAACCAAAATCGAACTTTTTGGCCACAATGCAAAACGATATGTTTGGCGTAAAAGCAACACAGCTCATCACCCTCAACACACCATCCCCACTGTCAAACATGGTGGTGGCAGCATCATGGTTTGGGCCTGCTTTTCTTCAGCAGGGACAGGGAAGATGGTTAAAATTGAGGGGAAGATGGATGCAGCCAAATACAGGACCATTCTGGATGAAAACCTGTTGGAGTCTGCAAAAGACCTGAAACTGGGACGGAGATTTATCTTCCAACAAGACAATGATCCCAAACATACAGCAAAATCTACAAAGGAATGGTTCACAAATAAACGTATCCAGGTGTTTGAATGGCCAAGTCAAAGTCCAGACCTGAATCCAATCGAGAATCTGTGGAAAGAGCTGAAAACTGCTGTTCACAAACGCTCTCCATCCAACCTCACTGAGCTCGAGCTGTTTTGCAAGGAAGAATGGGCAAGAATTTCAGACTCTCGATGTGCAAAACTGATAGAGACATACCCCAAGCGACTTGCAGCTGTAATCGCAGCAAAAGGTGGCTCTACAAAGTATTAACGCAAGGGGGCCGAATAATTTTGCACGCCCCACTTTTCATTTTTTTATTAGTTAAAAAAGTTTCAAAAATCCAATAGATTTCGTTCCACTTCACAATTGTGTCCCACTTGTTGGTGATTCTTCACATAAAATAAAAAATTGATATCTTTATGTTTGAAGCCTGAAATGTGGCAAAAGGTTGAAAAGTTCAAGGGGGCCGAATACTTTCGCAAGGCACTGTATATATATGAGATGAAAATTCAGACACGCATGGACAATGTGGTGAAAATGTATTTATAAGAGGCAGCATCAACACTAAATGTAGTCTGATATGGATATTTCTAAACCTTCTCAGGGTATTGCAACATCGGGATTGTTTTGTTACTATTTTCAAATTGCCCTCAGCTCTCTTCCCCCTGTATCCATAGTCAGACTTGACTAGGAACCACAAAGTAGTGTATTGTTATCATTTTTGGTACATCAGTCCTAAGCGTCTCTTAGAGTACAGTTATGCAAGCCTTTACTTTTAATTCAAGATTATCTTAATTTCATTATGGTGGCCTTTAGGAGCTGGAAAAAAAATACAGATATTAAAAATCTCCACTGGATATTTGAAATTGTCCTGCAAATGTTCTGCTATAAACAATCCATGCGTACTGTACGTATTGCACTGTTGGTGGATCATCAGAAAAAGAAAATGCTGTACCAGAAAAAAAGACAATGTAAAGACTGTGTCTTTGATTCATCATACAGAAAGATATATAATCTAAAATAGACATTTTTCACAATGTGGTTTCTAAAAGAAAATACACAAATCGCCTGAACAAAACTACTATGTGTTCTAATGGAATTGTACTAAAAAAGAAATGTTGATTCTACGGTCTCAAGCTCAATTAAAAAACAGACTAATGAAGCTGAATATCATCATCAAGAGGGTACTATAGGATTCGGAAGTTATAAATATTGTCAGATTATAATTATAATCCTACTGTAGATAAAGGATACAGTTATTTTTTAAAGATAGGATGGATGGCTATTTTTGTTCAGGTGTTTTGGTCTATTAAAATGACAGAAGAGCAAAGTGATTTAATTAGCAAATATCCTGGAAATTTATTCTCGAAATACATAAATTATTTTATAACCCTCAAAGATTATCTGGAAGATCAGGAATTGGCTCAGTAGCAGATTCAGTACCTACTCTGTTAATTTTACTTGGGAAGTTAACACATTATCCTCATTTGAAGAAAACATTGATTGAGTAATGACAATATTTACTTAATTTAGATGTGAAAAACTCTGAAAACATGCCACATTCAAAAGGTGTGAATGGATAATAATAATCACTTTTTTAGGATAATAATAAAGACGTGTTTTAATTGAAGTAGTCTTTGTGATCAGGTGTATTTCTGAGAATAATAACTTTGATAGTGGAAGATTCTGACATACTGTGAGTTCACATCCTAGGTGGAGACAGTGCTGCTGCATCTCTAAACATGGCAGACTTACTTAAAAATAAACAATCCTTAAGCAAGGTGCTTTATCAGAATACCCTATCAAACCCATTTGTAAGAGTGAGAACCTGCTTTGCATAGAAAAATAGGCTTTTCTAATTTGTATGTTAATAATTTCAAATATTTTATTGATTAATAGAATAGTGTGATTAAGACATAGGGAAATCACAAAAGGTAAATATTTTTGTGAGATTTTGAATAATCAGACAAAAGGGTCAAAATTTCTGTTATTTATTTACTGTATGCTAAGCCTACCTCTATACGGAGGATTATTTTTAGATATTTGTAGATTTATGCAAATTCCTGTTTTTAATGTTGACTTTGAACAGTCAAAGACACTATTTAATTTTAATTTTGTGGTTGCTTGCTGAGTTCCCCCCTGAATTGGAAAAAGAGGTGAGAAAATGGATGAATTGTTATCCTAATACTTCACTAATTGATGACTTCTTAGACAAAGCCTGACTAAAACGTAAATGCTACTAAAACCTAGATACACATATTCTGTCTTTGTTCTAGTACTGTTACAGAGATAAAAAAAACACCTCAGTAGCCTTTGGCATCTTCTAACAGCATGTCTTTCAATAGTTTTCAATACCTTACTTCTGTTTTCACATTATAAGTGTATGAGCATTAGAGACTGACCGGTCTATTTTGACAACCAAGTTAAATAACATAACACTTAATAAAATGACAGAAGCTATTTCCATGTCATGGATGTGATGTTTGCACTTACTGTGAAAGCAAATGCAAGTATGTCATTGCATATTTTTTCTCATTTTTTGATTGAAGAAGCAAGTCAAAAACATCTTGTTGACTGTATTGTATGTGATAGAAATTGATAAGTTTTTCTCATGGGATGCTGAGGGGATTTCACATAGGGATGCTGTCCAAAGCTTCCTGACAGCGATATCATAGGATAACATCAGACAATTTGACATGTCCAGAATTTACTCTTTTCAAGACTGACATTTATGCATTTCCTGACCATTAAAAGGTGATAGTGTAAATACATAGAACAGGATTCTAATCTAAAGTAATTGAACTGGTTTGAAATATTCTGAAATAATGGGTGGCTTTAAAAGGTCAATTTATTGATAAGGTAAAAATTTCCATCTGTTGCTACACAACTATACAAGACTTTATAATTATGAAGAAAAACAATATGCAATGAAAGAGTAGCAAAAGGCATCTAATATTCTGGATGGGTAATCAAATCAAAATGTAAATGCCCTGCAATAAATTACAGAGTCAGGGTAAATAATATTTCATTCAGACTGTAATGTTCTGCATTAGAAATTGAGCTACATCCTGGGGTCTCTTGTTTTGTGTCAATAAGATAGAGGAGCACATTCATAAGTCAGTAGCAGGCTAGTAAATACATGAGTGTTGAATGTAGTTAATGTTAGTGCTTTAAAATGTAATCTCAGTTTCAATTTCTTGTTTAAGTTGGATGGAATCCCATAAATATTCCCTTGATCACAGCATGGAGTAACTTACAAACCTCAAATATTGACCGCATCAATCAGAAATCAAGGATCGGTGAGCAAAGTTTAGCATATTATTATTATTTGATGAATCCAGGTGTGCATGGGAGATTCCAGTCTCCTGTAGTTAGTTTAATTAAGTTCACAGTGAAATGGCCTGACTGAGTATGAGTACATCTCCTAAAATTAAAAGAAGGAGCCTTCCTCGCAGGCGGTTAGTTATCTGTGCTGTAAAAGGTTGCAAGAATCTTTGAACTACCGCAGGCATCCTTTAAATAGCAAATTATGACCTCTGTTAAATCCATTACCAGTTCAGTCTTGATACTTCTGCTTTGACGGTATCAATTAAATCAATGTTTTATTTTGCAAGAACATCTATATTATATTCATAATTTATGATGGTGAATGTCTCTGAAAGTATTGATAACATCTTCAAAGTTGTGCAAGGCAACTCCAGAGTGCGTCAACAAGTAAAATAAGCTGACTCTCATGAAGGCTGAACTGTATTACTGAAAAGTTGGATGTTCGAGTTTGAGTCATGTGGCTAAGCAACTGTGATCAGTATTTACCAAATATAGGTTTTGGATTAATTCTTTTAATTTAAATAATCTTTTACAGCTCAGATGATTGGATATTAGCACCTTTCAGCTTGAGGTAATTATTCTGTCTTTGGTTGTTGTTACTGTATATTATTATCGGAAGAGTTACTTGGTAGTTTGAGTGTGTGTTTGACATTGTGAACCAAAAATCAGACACATCAAAGGTGTGCTTTGATTGTTCTTACTGTATACAGTTTCACATTTTTTTTCTTCAGTTCCTGTCCATGACATTCACAGCTAGAGTTCAGATGTATCTGCTAATAATGGCTTTGACCAATACAGATGGTCAAAATAACATTACCAGTAAGGTGTTGTTTCACCCCATTTTTGGTCATAAAGCAGGAATTTGATTACATTTATTAGATATGCCATCTATTTAGCCATGTGTTAAAATACTTTATGTAGAAAAACAAATTATTACACTCTCACCCCAACTGAAATTTAAATTGACAATGAATCTACTTTCCTCACTTCATACAGTTGAGTACAGCTTCAATATTGGCACTGTGATATAGTACTGTATATAAACTACATATATACAAATTTTGTTTACACATTTATGAGCCATTATTAATTATATGAGTCAAACATATAACAATATTCTTAAATCAAGAACCAACCTAGAATTTCAATATCAGACTAATTGGATTCATTCTTTGAAGTGGATCCTTGAATGGCTAATAATAAGATTAATCACAAAAGCTATTTTGGCAAATTTATTATAATCTACTAAGTGATTCATTATCATTTATACTTCTCTTGGCTTTCAAAATATCCTTGATATTTCCCCCTAAAGTATGTAATGGATTTTATGATTCATTAAAACATGTTATTTGTGAAGCTTTCAAGCTGATTTGATTTAAAAGGTATGGCATGGCCTTAGCAAATGATATACACACATGCTATACAAAATACATCAAATTGCTAAATTTGGCAAGTATATAGTAAGTACATAGTTTTTAATTCTTTGATCATTTTGTTTTGCTTAACAAATGTCTATCTTATTCTCAAACAGTATTTTTATGTACTCTGATCAGAAATACAGTATACAGTATATTATTTAATTATTTTGGTTGTTGCAAGTCACTGTTAACATGTATTTAAAAGAAAACACCACCTCTAGGTATTTTTAAGATTGCTAGCTGCATCCCTCAGCTGAAACTCTCATAATGACTTGAGAAGACCATTTCCCAGGACACTCCAATGTTCCTTGCTTTAGAGTAGCACTACCAGTATCGATTTACTTTTATATATGCTGAAGTTGTGCTCATATTATTGCTCAATACTATCTATGACTTCCCTTGAGTAATTGTAACAACAATATAAGACTCCCTGGTATAATTGCAGAACACACCTACATAACACCCTTTGCATGCAGACCACAAAGCTTTGGACTTGACTGAGCCAATCCATTACAATTTGCTGAGATGGAACTAATTTCTAATTACCATGCAGGGTATTGTAAAGGATATACTATTTTTTTCTTCTTGCACAGCTCCAGAGAAGGGTATGATAAATCTCAAATCACATCCAATGTTGAATTGCTGTGAAACAAATTTCCTTAAAATAATGCCAAATTGAATATCCACATCTCCATCTATGACATAATCTTTTGTGTTCATGAACAAATTATTTAATATAAGGAATAAACTGTGTAAGAAAAGTCAACATCACACTGCTTTATTAAAAAATACTACAATACAAAATAAACATATTATTCAGTATTATATTATTGAATATAATATTAAATATAAAATATAAAATAGAATACATTACAGTACATGTACAGTGAAATCTGCAGATGTTTTGGTAGAATCTACAGGTTGAGGGAGACCTAAAGTGTTCATATATATATACGTTTTTATTCTACTTATTGATTCCTTCAAATACAGTTGAGAGTTTTAATTTAAATTACTTGTTTGCCAACTGACAAGTGGACAGAAAAGAATACCAGCATGATTTGAATCTATCCAGATGGCAACTCTTCATTGCTATTATATGCGGCATACTGTAAATCACTCAGCCTGCTCCCTGAGTGTAGAAACAACTCCAACTATGTGACTGACAGAAGAATAACTAATTGCAGCTCTAACATGGCTCAAGTGTTCTTGTGTAAAATGGGGATACTTGTAAATACATCCAATGCTAGTCCATTTCAAAGGTGCATTCACAAAAGTACAACCATACAGGGGCAATTTAGAGACTGATTATCCACACCTGATTTTGGAATACAGAAGGAAATCAGAGTATCGGATCCAAGAGCTGCCAATCTACCATTCTGTCCAAGTACACCTATTGGTTGCAATTGGAAAAGGTGAATTTAACTAGTAGTTAGATAGGGACTTAAACAATACTGTGTGTGTGAAGGTGATGTTTTTACAAAATATTGCAAGTAAATAGAAATAAATATTACTCTGTGTCTGATAATGATATCCTTATCCAATTTCATAGATTTCTATCACTTTTCACAGACAAAATGTTTTAAAATAATTTTGTAAAGATAATTAAACATACTTTCGGTCAACACAAATCTCTGGTTCAAAATCATAAGTCAAATGCAATAATCTTGATGGTGATATCTTCTTCCCAAAATAAGACTGTACAAATCAATAACTTGAAAAAGGACAACAATTGCATTTTCACATGTTTAGCTTGTAGCAATGCAAGGAATTCTTAACCGTTTACTACAAATTCACAGGGACATATCTGAGCTTTACACATTGTGGTTAGTTAAACTGATGTTCAGAAGAAGGTTAAATTCTAATTCCCCTACACATACTGTATAAGATCTCTGGTTGAACATGAAACCACATGCATCTTTACTACTTTTTGCATTACTAGGACCTCACCTTCATTGTTTTCATCTCCAGCATTTTTCTTGTGTTAGCATTTTTCTTTCCATAATGTCTTCAAGCCTTCCAGAAACTCCAAACAACTGAAGTAGTTCTGTCTCCCATCCCTTCATTTATTACTTTCTAAACTTGTTCTCTCTGTTCTCTTTCCTTCTCCCTTTTTGTCTCAATTTCTGGTGGATCATCCAACCCACCTCATCTATGGCTCCAGCCTATATATTTTGTTTTGTTTCACTCCCATTTCCTATCCTTTTTTTGTTGTCCACATAGGAGACCCTGGCTGCTGACTCCCATTCTGCTCTTTTGGTGCGAGCACACAGCATCAGTCTGCATCAGATCCCGGCCTCATCATTAACAACTCACACTATCCCTAATGCCCACAGTCTAGGCTGCTAAAACAACAAGTCTCCCCTGCATTTTACGCCTCCCTTAATTGGTGTCCAACTTGTGCGGTGTCAGCCCTTGACTTTTCCCTCTCCAAAAGCTTCCAGTCACAAAATAGTAGGTACCTGTATTTCTTCTTTTGGGGGTTCCATCTGGAATATTATCTCATTCATTCCAACTAGCAAACTTCTGCAAGCAGTAGTTCTCATCCTTCTTCTATATCAGGCTACTCTTTTACTGTAGCTCACCACAGCATCTTCCATTGTGGCTAGCCCCAATCATAATCTAGATAGCTGCTGTTCTCTGACTCATGTTCTGTCAACTACATCATGCATGCTCCTGAAGCACAAGTATGCTTCATTCATGCCTCTCATTAATTGTATATCAGAATCTAAAAGATCATACTAGCTCACGTCTACTGTACATCACACTTGCTTCTCCATATTCCATATTACACGCACATGCTGCTCAGCTCCTGCAAAACCACAGCTGAACCAGTTTGCTGTTAGCCAGGCAAGTTGAAATGCACTATCATGTTATATTAATTCATTTCGTCATTAAAATTTACCAAAATAACAAAAGTATTTCATGGCTTTATTTGCAGTAAACCTTCATCTGTTACAGTATGTCACATTGAGACATGGAACATACTGTACATTAACTTAAAAGTTTAATCTTAATATTTGTTGTCAGTATGACTACATTTATATGATAATAAATGTTTAATAACTAACATTTGTTCCCTGCTGGAGATTTGTTTTGAAGCTTGATGACTGATTGTTGATGTTGATGAATCATTCATAAAACAATGGTTGTCATGAACTGTCCTTCAGGTTGTGGACAAGTGTTTTAAATTCAGAATTTATCATTTAAACTTACTGTAAGAGTGAAACTTTTAAAACTGGCAGATATAACTTATTAATTAAAATTAAAATGTTGTTTTTGGTTAGTTTGTATGTAATCTGTGAAAGTGCTTCAGACAAAAGACAAAACATAAACAGATACTAATGCTATCTAATTTTGTATATCAGTGTTTTCAGAATTAAGTCAATATAGCTCTGGAAGTGTAAATGCACTGCTACAATCAGAATTGAACTATAAATTGTCCATTATTTTACTGCTTGACAGTTTATATTAGAATGAAAAATAACCTTGTTAATAAAATTATTACATATTTACATTACACCTGCCTGTAACATATTTCTGGAGTTATTTAGCAGATGCTGATTATACAGTTTTCCATCAGTGTGATAAAGTCTGTGTGAACCTGTTGATAATATGTAGTCATTGAACTCAAACATAGATATGAAAATTGGCAAAAATAAGCCTAAAAACCAAAGAATCCGAATCAAAATCAAATATAAAGACAGAATTTCACAGTCCACTGTTTGAATTTATATGCTTTCTTGACATAACTCACCAGTTGGAGGAACACAATAACTTGAACATAAAGGAAATCAGAAACCACCACCATCACACCAAAAGAGATGAGCCAAGGAGCTGTTGCAAGAGTGAAGATGTAGTGGATGAAGGGATGTGAAAACAAACCCTGTAAGTAGATAATCTAAAATTGTGAAGCTTAGAAGTAGATAAGCAAAAGTAGGCAAAGTTATTTGATCTCTTTCCATTTACATTTCTAATTCCACTTTGATACTTCAAACAAACACTAGTTAAGTTATGGCTAGTTAGAGTTAATTTTCTTTTTTTGTTTATCTCACTTGGCTGAGAGAATAACTATTTTTGTGGATGTGGCTGTAGGAAATCCCCCCAAAAAAGGAAGTGGGACACCATAACGCTGATGCAGAACTCTTAAGTTATGAAGTTTAAAATAATTCTTACATTTGTATAGTTTCTGGACACTCCACTCAAAGCACTTTATAGGTAATGGGGACTCTCCTCCATCACCACCAATGCGTAGCACCACCTAGATGATGTAATGGCAGCCAAAGTAAGCCAGTACATTCACCACAAATCAGGTATCAGTGAGGAGAACACAGTGATAAAGACAGTTCATAGATGAGGATTATTAGGAGACCATGATTGGTGAAGGCCAAGGGGAAATTTGCCCAGGTCACCGGGGTAACACCCTACTGTTTTTGGGAAATACGCTGGGATTTTTAATGACTACAGAGAGTCAGAACCTCGGTTTTAGGTCTCATCCGAAGGATGACGCCTTTGAAAATTATCGTGTCCCCATCACTATACTGGGGTATTAGGACCCATACAGACCGCAGGTTGAGTGGTCCCACTAACACCTCTTCTTTATCTTCTTAGATCTTTTTTTTTACTGAATAAAATGAGCTCCAAATTTTTCCAAAATAAGAATATATATACCTATTATTCTTATTATATATAATAACATATTCACAATTATAAACTATGAACTGAATAATTTATTTCAATTAAGAGATGTGTTATTATGCATATTTTATTTTTTATCACAACATTTATAATCACCTGCATATCATATAATTACATTTTAGATACAGATACAAAATAATATATTCACACATGTAGTCATGGCAACAATAAAGATGTTATAAAATACTGGGGTGAATATCTCAAATATGTTATACATTTTAATACAGAACATTATTTGTACAAAAATGAAAAGAAGTTAAAAAAATGTTTTTACATCATAACATTCTCTGCTCTGGAATGTTACCTTGAATTTAATTTTGGATTGCTACTGTATGACTATTGTATTTGTGAATTTCTACGATGTGTCAAATGAAATCCCATGTTCTGTACTGTATTTTCATACCCAAAGCCTTAGGTGATGGAACTGTTCCAGTTTCTTTCATTTAAAACTCATTTCTGCACCTTATATTTGCGTACATATTTATACAAAAGCATTTTTTGTTTTAGTATTATGATAAGGTCAAAGCACAATAGCATCAAGCAGTGAGGGTGCAATAAGAAAGGTCAATCTCAGTTTATGTAATCTTAATGTGGGCTGTGCTGAAAATATCTTAAGGGTACTTGTTGAAAATAGATTATTGATTACAGTACACATACACTAAAGTGTGTACCTGTTTATTTGTTCTCTTCAACTTAATGTGATGCACTTTCACATACTGTACAACACCACGTTCGATCTTCTGGGTATGTTTTAATCATATTTAGTGTTTATACAATAATAAAAAATTTTTTGTCTAAATGATTTTTGTAAGCAGGATTCATATACAGTAAGTAGGTAAGTAGGATACATTTTTGTAAAATGGTTGTTAAATACAAGACACATTTTATTTACTTTGTAGTGAAAATAATGAATAAACTTTTCAAGGCTTCATTCAATTTCAAACTTTAATACTCAATTATTCATAAACAGTATAATTTAAAGCAGAAGAGTACCAACTCACTTGAGAAGCAGTTGTGAACACACTGAAACAGCACGGAGGTTCTGACAATCTTTTCCTGACTTTAACTAATAGCAAAGGTCAAAAAGAAACAGCTGCGTCAGTGTATGTACAACCCGTTATGTTGTGCACTGAATGCATGTAGAAGCTACAGTGAACTTGGCTGGCACTTTCGGTTTAATGATTGTGTCAATGTCAAGCGCTACAGAATTTGTACAGATTTACTTTCAACTGGGGTTTAGTCATAATGAAATCTTGCAATTTTTAACAAATATGAACAGAATAATTGCAAGCACAAGGACCAGTTTTGTGGGATTTAGAGATCAAACCAATGATGGTTCTGTTATGAACATTTATATTGTACGTGCAATAACTTCCACTGCTTGAAACTGTAAGTCCGCACGTAAAGATATAGTTAGGCTTCACAGCCAAAACATTGTTTCTTTTTTTAACTTTTTAAAACTTTAACACTTTCCTTTGCAGCCTACACATGCCAACACAGGTACCTACTTGATATAAGTAGTATATGACAATTGTGCTATCACGTGATCACATAAAGTATGCAAGAATTACCATCTCGTAATTACAAGATAATCCCTTATCTCGTAATTATGAGATAATTTTCTCATAATTACGAGATAAGGGGGCGAGGATTTTGTTTTCCTTGGTGGCAGCAATGCACTTCAGTATGTCAAGACCTTTATTACTAAATATTTTTTTATCAAATCATTGAATCTTGGTTTCTGATAACCAATACTAATGGACATCATTGATTAACAGCATTTCAGACTGTAATACTGTCGTTAATGTTTCACTGATTCAGAACTTCAGTTATCTGGAGATGATGCTGATGATTATTATTATTGGTTGTTTTATTTTTGTTCTACAGAACAGATCTGTGTAGGATAACTAGAATTAAATTAACTGTCCATAAAGAGATAATTGAAAATACTACATAATTTCTATCTAATCATTATGGATGAAGTAGACAGTACATCACATTTAAAAAAAAAGGCTTGATGTAGTCATTACTAGAGACCTGCCAGTTTAACAATACGAATAACAATAGTACTTAAGTCATGTATCAAGTACTGCAGTGGAGATGTACAGTACATTGCGTTTTTAGAAATTATTCAAAACCTTGCCTTAGAATTTAGAAATAATATACACAAAAATAAGAAGTATAACTAAAATGGGATGGTTAAGAATGACTTATTATGAAAGCTTTGACATTGATAGCATACTGTATATTGTTTGTAATGAGTATAATTCATAAAGTAATGCAATATTGATTGCATGAAATTTAAAGGGAACTGTAGGTATTTACAATGTTTTTCTGGTGATAAATTAAACATGAGGTTGTCTGCTTTGCTAGTAAAAAAGAACATTCAACATTACACCTTGAGAATTGCTGCCACGTTCATCTAAAAGAATCAGCACAGCTGCCTGCCACAATAAAGTTCTGTGATGTGGGAATATCTGTGTGGCTGCTGATCACAAAAAGTCAGAAATCTTTGCTCAGTGTCTTGCTCAATAAGCCATGTGGGAGAGCACTCCTGATTTGGTGATGTCCTGTTTTATTTTAAGAGGTGAAGCAAAAATAAATAGCTGCATCTGTTCCTGAGTCATTTTGGCCATAAAATTAGATGAATGTCCTTAGATTGTTCTTTTCTGAATTATCTAGGTTGTTAAATCTCTTTATAAACACATGGTACAGTTATATTATTCATGATATCTAATACACTGAGGTTTAAGTCATAAAGAAAAAAAGAATGTAATGTACAGTATTTGGTGTAGATGTTGTCAGATTGGTGCTTTAGGAATTTTTGACTCCCTGAAAAGCAGATGATACTTCAAAATAATTCTTTAATATATTCCTGTATATTATCCCATTTATATCAGATTCAACTTGTAACTTGCAGTTATCGGAAAAAAATACTCATTTATCCAAAATCCACTTGCTGGGTTTAACTCTGCCAGTATTTTTTATATGGACTTCCTCTTGATACCTTTGTGTTTTAAAAAAAGTCACTATTACTTGTTTCCTCTTGTGTCATAACAAAAAAAAAACAGTTCGCAAACAGAAGGCATTTATAGAAGTTTCAGATTTCAACAGTTCTAAATACAAAAGCTGGTCATGATAATGTATAGTAGGACACCAAACAATGTGAACATATGGATAAATACCGTTAGAAAACATTAATTTTCTAACCGCTTATTCCAATTCATGGTCATGTCAGAAATGAACATACTGTAAGGGGCATATTTTTCATTAGATAAAATGTACAAAAAGGTAGTTTATATCTGACTGTGTAGGGGTGTAACCTTAAATAAAGATTATAAGGCATAATAAGACATTTATGTCATCTTAGAAAAGTATTAAAGCACTCACGTATACTGGGACATAGTATAGAAAGAATCAGTTAATTAGAATCCATCCATTTTTTAACTGCTCCATGTCCACACCGGGCGGAGCAGTGGCTTTGTGGCTAAGGATCTGCGTCTGTGACTGGAAGGTTGCTGGTTCAAATCCTGCGGCTGGCAGAAGAATCCTACTCCGTTTGGCCCCTGAGCAAGGCCCTTAACCCCAGGGGTGCCATACAATGGCTGACCCTGTGCTCTGACCCCAAGCTCCCTGTCTGTGTGTCTGTGTCTCCATGGAAAAAAGCTGGGATATGTGAAAAGATGAATTCCTGATGCAAGAAACTGTGTAGGGCTAATAAAGAAACATTACATTACATCAATTTGGGGAAGCTGGAGCCTTTCCTGGCAAGCAACAGGCAGAATACAACCTGGATAGGACACCAGGCCTCAATAATTCTTTGAGGTTAATTGGAAACCATGTAGATGGGCCATGGCAGAAATATGGAGAATTGGTGTCTTTTTTTAAAACACACTGTATAAAATATGCCACGGAAAGAAGGGTAGTGCAGGTTTAAATGCAATAGTATGCATAGCATGTCTTATTCTGGAGGAGGTTTTTGAGAATCGTAAAAGTATCTTGGAAAATTCTAAAATTGCTCTGTCACTTATTAGATCAACTGGCCTACTTGCCAGAATCTAAGATAGGACTATATTTATTGCACTTTCTACTCCAGTAAATTGGGTGACAGTGATGCACTATAGAATGGTGTGCAGACTACCATAAAGACAAAGAAGAAGGTTTTAGTCTATATTAGGGACATGGGTTTTGCATTAAGTTTCACTAGGAACGACAGCGCCCAAGATCGAAGCATAATGAACTATTATGGAGCGGATATTTGGCTTAACCCGCTTAAGTGAAGGCTGACCTCCTGGCCATAGGACGAAGAGGCCAGAACCCCCACGCAGGGTAACCAAGGGGTCGTTGCAGAGGTGGAGTTGGGGTGGAGGTGGGATGCAAAAGTCAGACATGAGGGAGATACTGTGTTGGTATTTATAGTGTTTGGTGGAAGAAGGATGAAGGGAGTGATTGCTAATTGCTGATGGCTGGGAATGATTGAGCATGGTTGTTGTCATCCCTCCTGATCTTTCGTTATATAAACTCCATTTAGTGGATGCTCCCCCTAATGCTACCTGCTGATAGGAAGTTCTAGAATGTGACAAAATTGAAGACTCTGTTAAAAGATTGATTAATTAAACAGTGCCAGCAGCCATATCACCCTGCAACTCACAACTGGCAACCCACTGAAGCTCAGCAGGTGTGAGCCTGGTCAGTACCTGAATGGGAGACCTCCTGGGAAGAACTAAGGTTGCTGCTGGGAAAAGGTGTTAGTGGGGCCAGCAGGGGGTGCTCACCCTGTGGTCTATGTGGGTCCTAATACCCCAGTATATTGATGGGGACACTATACTGTTCAAAGGGGCCATCTTTTGGATGAGATGCAAAACCGAGGTCCTGACTCTCTGTGGTTATTAAAAATCCCAGGGTGTTTCTTGTAAAGTGTAGGGGTGTAACCCCAGCATCCTGGCCAAAGTTCCCAATCATGGCCTCCTAATAATTCCTATCTATGATTTGGCTTTATTACTCTGTTCTCCTCCCAACTGATAGCTGATGTGTGGTGAGCGTTATGGTGCACTATGGCTGCCGTCGCATCATCCAGGTGGATGCTGCACATTGATGGTGGTGGAGGGGAGTCCCCATTACCTGTAAAGTGCTTTGAGTGGAGTGTCCATAAAAGTGCTAAATAAGTGTAAGCAGTTATTATTATTATTAATTTGGGGAAAAGGTAACCACTACTAACATATTTAGGTAACTGTTACATTTTGGTCTGTATTTGGCAAGTGACTTATTCAACCACCCCATCACAGGATCCTGAGGTGTAGAATTAAGCAGTATACAGTATTTCTGAAATTGTCAGCTTCAAACTTCAAAATATTCTAGTTTTCTAAAAAGTACACAAGTAATTAAAAAACTCTTGATGAATCTTGTCTTTTACTTCCTTACAGTAGAGAATGAATCCAAGATGCCCTCCACCAGTGTCAACTCAGTAGAAAAAAAATCAAAATTAGAAATGTTATTTTATGGATTTTAATTATAAATTCATAATAAAACTTAACATTACATTTGTTAAGTTAAATTTTTGCTACCTATTAAAACTTTGAACACTTAGCATGAATGGTAATGCTCATTTGCTTCACTGCCAATGTATGTGTTCGTTTCTGAAGCCCCAGCTCATTGAATTAGCCCAAACAGGCTAGATAAGCTGAGTGTCCTCCTTTTATTTATAACTGTTCTTATGTTCTCATGTTTTACAGGTAGAATAGCTGTTACCTATGAAACAGCAAGAAAATCAGCAGGCACTGGTATAGTTAGAAATATCAGCATTTATTAGCACTGATAATTTGTAAAAAACAATTTTGAGTGAAAAATAAGGCAGTGAAGATAAAGACTGATCAGCCATGTCTGTCAGTTCAGCTGTTTGCAAAAGACAGTGGTGATATGTCTGTTAATAAGATGTCCAACTTGTAGTATTTAAATGGTTGTGTGACAGCAGTTCTGTGAATGATTTCTTATGTTTTGTGTCACAAATGAGGGAGCAACATGAGGCATCTCTCCAAAAGGATTAAATAATATGAGTTGTATAAACCTCACAATTTATTTGTAGTCAATACAGGCACTCACACCTATTACATTTGCTTTTTTGGGGAGTGTAAAACATAGTTAAATGAATGGAAGAAAGTGACCATGCTGGAAAAATGCACAATGCTGAAGTAGATAAACATAGTATGAAAAGGTAGCATCATAATAAGACCTGTATTCCCCCCTGTCAGAATTCATTAGTGCTATTAGAAGTATTTAGGAGAGTGGAGTGCCTCAGTCTGCAACTCTACTAAGAAGTGGTAAAGACATCTGGTACCAACAACTCCTATTTTTGGAGTTAGGGGCGTGTAAGAAGCTCAGACAGTGCAAGAGAGGCCATTTTGACAGCTTTTACCTGGCCAAACAGAAACAGTTGGGTTATAATAAGACTGCCAGGTTAGAACATCACAATTCAGAGGAAAACAAAACAATAGATGTCTCTGAAAGCACTGAGTCGAAGATAGAGAGAGAAGGCGTAGCTTCCCAACAGATGTTGAGGCAGGCACACAACTCTGGGAACACCAGTGAGAGAAGAGACAGAATTTTGAGAAAAATAATCAGAATTCAAATAGGTGAGGCAGTTCTGACAGTACTATAGTGGTGATGTCCCAGCACGGTGGAAAAAAGGGGTCCTATACCTCGCCTTTTCTGTTAGCGAAGTGCACAGGATTACTTTCTCCCACTACTCTGGGAGTCTCTTGCACTGTAGAGTGTTATGATCCCTGCCTCCCGGCAACGGAGGAGGCAGAAGTAGGCGTAGCCCCTATCCATCAGTGCAACTATTAGTTCTCCCATTCACCACCACACCCCTGTCTCATCCTACTTAAACACCTGTCCTTCCCTACCTCGTTGCTCAGTATTGGTTTTCCCTTTCGAGCATCCTGGTTGCGCTTCATCTACTCTGTGTTTGTCTTGGATTTCGGTTTGCGGTTTTTCCCTTTTGACTTCGGCTTTTCGAATCTCGGCTTGGATTGGTACTTTCACTCTATTTTGGATCACTGGCTACCTCTGGATTCTCGGATTGCTCTACGGACTACGACTTCGGATCACGCTTCGGCTTCGGTACTCGTTCCCTTTCGGATATCTTGCTTCCCCTGGACTCTCGGCTCGTTCCTACGACTACGGTTTGCTTTCGGATTACGACTTGGCTTTGTTCGCTCCTGCCAGTGGGTTCACTCACTGGTTCGGTCCCTATTACCGAACCCTTAACATAGAGCAATTCAGAAACACTGAGGTCCTGGCTACACAAATGATAATACCACTTGTAAGAAAACCGGCTCAGGAACGCCAAATATGTAATCATAGTGGCTCTCTGAAGGCACCAGTTCTGTAGGGTTTGGGCATTTACTGAGACAATTATTAATTGTAGCAGTAAATCACAAAGTTGATTCTTTTGATGGCTTTAAAATCCAACCATGTGACATAACTCAAACAACGCACACACACAGGTACTAATACACGAGGATACATTTATTAACACATAAAATATGCATATAAACCTAACAGATCTTATCGAGAGGGTTATCAGAATACAAAAGATATATATTCAATCAGTTACAAAGAGTTACATATATCAAGAGGACATACGTTCAGTATATCATTCATTTAGACCGTTTCGTAAATGAACTTGGTTATAACTCCTACATTAGATACTTGAAACAAGTACATAACTCTTAGGAATTAAATTGATATCAACTGGTTGGGATAAAAATTGAATTCTCGAGCTGTAATGCATTGAAGTTGAATACTCATCCAATCTCTGGGGATTCAGATCTCCTGCGGGCACAAAGAAACAGTTGCAGGCTTGTTGCTGTCCAATCCGCACTGTCTGGCTAGGTGCTAGGCTGTGCTGTGCGGCTTGTGACGGTGTGCTGCTGATGCTCACTGACCGGCTAGTTAGTGTTGGCTTTAACTAGCAAAGTTTGTGCACAGGAGAAAAGATGACTGTGGGTCCCAGCTAGTCAGGAAGAGGACCGGTTCATTCCTGATGAAGAGCTAGTTCTGAATAGTGATTCAGCTGTCCACAGTTCCGACCTGTTCACGAGGCCTGCTGCTGGTTACTCTCTGGCAACCTCCACTCTAGACTCTTAGAACAAAGGAAAGTTCTGGCACTCGGACACACTGGCCGTTCCGTGGTTGTCCGGGCTGAGTCTCAGGATGGTTAGGAGGCGCGCTGCGAGAATGTCCTGCCCTTGGGGCAGGCCGTCCTGCCCTGGAATTCTCCTTTGAATTCCCCTTAGAACAGTCCACAGAATCCTCTCCAGAATCTTACTGAATCTTCCTGAATCTCACTGAATCTCACAGGCTCTCTGTGTTGCCTGTTTTTACCTGGAGGAACTTCAGCTCATTGATTGGCTGAAAGTTCCATGGGCATCAGAGTCCCACGTGGGTTACTCGGCCCTACCAGTCCCTGATTGGTTGATCAAGGTGAGATATGAGTCACTTACTCCTGACACTTAGGAATGCAGTCCAGATGTCCATCTGGCACTCCCTAGACAGATAGGCGCCAATGGATGACCATTGATCATGATAGCCAGGCTTAGCTAAGTGCATCCCCCTTTGGGAGCTGTCCTAGGACCTTAAATCACCCTGCATGAATAGTCTCTCTGTGGCTGCACCACAGAAATGAACAGAGAAATGGGGCCTCATTTGGGAAGCTCAGAAACACTTAATTCTGCCTTATTATTAAGCCTCGCCGCTACACACTGATAATATCTACAAAGTGTCAATCGTTTTAATTTTGTACTGCTGTAAAGATAAAAGCATTAACATAATATGTTTTCATGCAGTTACAATATTTCTTCTCAAAATCCATTGTTCAAACAGCTGGATATGTGTTTTTGTTTCCAGAGCAGTCCAACAAGAAAAGAATAATTGCCCAAAGCTATGATGGCATCAGTGTGATGCAAATGAAAGAGGAGAGATCTAAACAAAAAAAGAACAGGACAGATTCTGGTACAGTATGCACATTACAACCACTACTGTACCCTTCTGCTCAATATGAATGCAGAAAAATCACACAGTGAGGTTTTCTAATTGGACTGGTTTCCCTGCTTTCTCTTCACAGCCAGTCATGAAGGACTCCAATTTTGCGTGCCAAACTGACAACACGTCTCCTGTGAGCACCAGGGACAAAGTAGAAATTTAGCATTTAAAATATATGGTAAGAACACAGATAAAGTCTAGCTGATTATACAAAAACAACTGAGATCTCTGGAATGGGCTATTTGTGTAGCCAAAGGAGCCAAAGCTAAAGGGAATTCCTCTTCTTTCTTTTTTCTGTTTCAAAATAATGCCATATGTTTTGTAAGTTGTACAGCTGGCTCTGGAAAAATATTGACATGGCTTATGTTGAAGATGTAAAAATACCTTTTAAAAACGGTGAACTGAAACACACTTTACTTGATTGGACTGCAATGTCACCTCTAACCCCAGCATTTGTTTCATTTTCTTTGCTAATGTAGTAGTAAAGAATTTGTAGTTTCTCTGGAACCTGACAATGTATGTATCTGTTAGGGCCACGCTGTTCCGTACCTGCCACATATTCAATACAAGGCAGAAATGAAAATAACTTCAAAACCTTTTTCCAGCAATTTATTCATGATAGCATGTCGTTCTGTCAGATTATCACCCCTTGGGATATCACACTAGGTTTCAGAAGCTTTCATTCTATTATAAGCATCTTTTTCCATTTTCCGGGCTAACTCAGAATAATGAAGGAGAGGTTACTTTGTTCCCCAGGTTTTAGTGGGTTGATGTTTTTTTTTCTGGAAAAGGGCAATTTCAGAATAATCTAGACTCTACTTGTCATTTTACCATTAATTTAATTTCATGTAGGCAACAAGAAAATAACTTTCTTTCTTTGGTATTTCTATTATATCATGTGTACCATTTAGTCTGATCTAAGTCCTTTTTGCCAATTTTACAAAATTAGCTAGAGGGCCTGTCACAGCTACAGTACAATCAATGATGTTCTTGAAATCAGTGAAACTGGAGTTGATAAATTATCACAAATGCAAAATGAAACATGAAAAATATCTTAAAATATAAAGAAGAGAATATGGTGGAATCCTTTCTCACAGTTAAGACTCTCATATACATTTTTCTTTAACATTTATTACAGTATCTGATTAGTTCCATGATATTCATAACAGCTTGTGCACAACAAAAGGAGTCTATGTCTGAACAGATCAATTGCACTCAGGAAAGGAATCACAGACATTTGGTCATAATAATATGTGTAAATTTGAGCAATCTGATGGATATTATTCAGAATGTACTGTTCAAGATCTTTGGCACAATTGGTTATTTTACGTTTTTCTGTTTTCCCAAGTCCCAAATCAAATATAAGTATTAATTAGAGAGACGGTAACTTATTATATCCATGGTTCTTGTTTGCTTTTTCACATTTTGGGTTAGGTTCACATGCTTCAAAATAGCTGAGCTTTGCATCATTACTACCTGCCATGTAATCTTTTTCCAATGGAGACTTATTGCCCTGACCTCTGACGATAGTTAGGTCAGAGATATACAGCATTTTCTTAAATTGGAGAAAATTAGAGACACTCTTAGTGGCCCCAGTGATAAATTTCGTATTGCATGACAGCCCTTCCTCTTCTATTTTGAGAGCTTGAAGTCTCAGACACCTTCCTACTATTTATCTTGTGCTGCCTCATTTTCTTGACATTTCCAGAGAATGCCTTTATCAGTCTTTTCTTTCTTCTTGGTCTTTAATGTTTTGTGTTCTTAACCAATGTAACATTTATTCAAATAATTATATATAAATTAATGGATATATGGGAACATTATGGTTTTTGTTATTTTGTTGGAAAAAAAAGAAACGTACACCAGCAGTACATACAATATACTGTACATTTGTATCTTTATAATTCACCTAGAACCAACCATCTGAATGTGAATAAATACTCAAGTAAACATTGTAGAATCTTATATCGATTAAAGTAGCTAGTAATGATAGTAATGATATGTGAAAACTCTTGAAACTGTGTACTCAAGACTTTTAAAACCAATGAAGAGGAATTAATTGTTGGTAAAAAACAAAATAACAATTTATTTTAATGTGTGCTGACTGGCTAAGTGGCTTAATCAGAAGGGGGTTCCAAGAATGCTGAATCACAAAAAAAGAGAAGAAAAACTTAATTACAAAAAAGCAACAAGACTACTACCATTACTTTGAACAATGAAAATAAAATTGAATTTGCTAACTTAAATGCAATATAAAAAAAATGTTAACTGCTCTAATAGTCTTATCTAAATCAAGAGTATGAATATTCAGTCATTTTTCAACAACTATTTAAAAGGTAATACAGCTTCATATAATAATGTATGTACTTAGACAACATTCTTATTCATTACAGCTTAACCTTTGCTGCAGAGGCTTGTGAATTTAGTAGCTGAAATCTACACACCTGGTACCAGTCATTTCAAAGAGGATCCACAGCTCTTGATTTGTAGCTTGATTTACAGTTCTCTAACTCCTAGCCAATCTCAGTAATATCGGTAAATCAATACGGCTCTTGACAAATGTGTTTGCTGACAAATTGATGTGACAGAAATCAACCAAAAACATCTGCTACCTCAATTTAACAATCAGTTTATATATTACAAAACAGATGCAAGGAATTTCAAAGCCAGAAATGAAAGACTATGCTTCCGTTTTAAATTTGAGAAAGAATTGGAAGAGTTCAGTGTAGTTGGCACTAATGAGGTTAACTGTTCTTTCGCAAAAACTGGTGGCAAAATGGAACAGCTTGTTAATTTAAGCACTTCTACATACAGTAGACTGCAATGACAAATGCACGCCGATTAAATGGCCTGGTACAATGAATGTATCTTAAAGGAAATATATAAAATAATTCAGGTGGGGAGCTGCGTCAGCATGCATAGGCTGCAAAGGAACAAGTAATAGGTTTATTCCATGCTGAAAAAAAAGAAGAAAGAGAACACAACGTTTCGGCCTTGGAGCCTTTTTCAGGTGTGAATATAAAATAATTACCTTTTTTCCCACTACATTTTTTAAAGTATCAAATTATTCACTTGACCGATAAAACAGGAAAGTACCTATATTGCTACAGTATATTGCTATAGTGTATTGTGCGTTTTCAAAATAACTGGCTTTCTTCTTCATGCCTCAGTCTAGGCAATTAGGTGAAACACTTAATAAAAAAGTAAACTGGAATCTTTTTATTATTTATCATTGATATAATTATATTTTGGTCAATACTAAATACTAAATGTCTCCCAATGTATTAAATTGTTGGGGTTTTTTTTCCCTTCCATTTGTAATAGAAAGCCCCACAAATAAAGCTATTTTGTTGGATTTAGAAAATAAGTATTTTATATTTTTGTAGAATTATCATGTTATGGGATAATAAGAATTTTGTTTTTTGCATTTGCACTGTAAGGTTGCTTAAAGGTTCACACAGCTTTTTTTAAACATAATTGTTGTCCTAATAAGTTTTCAGATTTAGTAATGTCTTAAGCAACAGTGATCAGAAAGCATAATTAAACATTGAAGTTTTCATAATGCCTCTTAAGTGTTCGGTATGTTTCTTATCTTTAGTATCTAAAGGTGTTGGTTTTTGTTGGGTGCAATACTAATCTCTCTTATCTCTTTTATTCTCATTGTATTAAATGGAGTCCTGGACAATCTTACAAACCTTACACAGGTCCCAAAGCAAATAAGACACCTAAATAATAGATGGTCCCTTAATTTAGGAAAGGCCCATTTCCATGTTAATTTTTGCATTTCAGGACATGCCAGTGCTGGCTAAGCAAACTCCCTTGCTTAGCCAGCAAAAGGATTTAGTTGCAAGAACAAAACACTTTTTCCATAAGTACCACATCTAAAAGCTGACAGGAGAGCTTATTACATACAACAAATTTTATAAAGTGTGTCAGAGTCTGATGATAAAAATGAACAGAAAATTAGTTGAATTTACAATTACATAAACTCCATACACAGGGCAAACAAGGCTAAGGCAGGGACTAAAGCACATTCCATATAAACTGTAATTTGACTGCAGGAAATCTTCTTTATAATGAAAAAATGTATGTGTGTCTGTGTAGAGGTATTCATATACAGTATACATAATCATAAATCCTATACAGTTGAAAGAATCGGTTTCCAGGGAAGAGATGTCATACTGATCACTGATTTGTGTGAAATGTATCAATTTACTCAAGATGAAACATTAAATGCATTCCTGTATTTTTGAATATCTCCATTGGTATGGATTGTTGTAGGAATATTGTGCTATTCCTACCAAAACATAATTTTGGTAACATTGAAAGGCTGAGGTCTCTGATATTATGTGGTATTGAAATTATGGCTATAAGCTGGCCAATTAATTATACTTTACTAGAGGAAAATGTTGTGTTATACTTTTTTAATGGCTTGGATAATTGTGTAATTTGGCCATTTATTCATGTTCACGATTTATTGTGCTGCATAAAATAAGTTAGACAAAACCTTCTCATTTTAAATGGCACATGTAGTGTACTGTCAGATTTCACTACGTCTTTCAAATTACCAGTCTTACTTTTCAGTGAAGAAACCATTACATTATAGTAGTTCAAGTAGGTGGCTGCATCAGCATGTGCAGGCTGCAAAGGAACAAGTAAAGGTTTAATGTTTCTGCTGTGGAGCCTTCATCGGGTGTCTAACACACCCGAATAAGGCTCCAAAGCCGAAACATTGTGTTTCTTTTCTTCTCTTTTCAGCATGGAATAAACCTTTACTTGTTCCATTACATTTATATATACATACTGTAAATGTAAATATAACATCTTATAGTAAATATCTAAAAAGAACGTTTGCTTAAAATGTGAAATGGTTTAAAATTCGACAATGAAAACAACAGCTATTTTTGTAGGGGTGATACTCTTCTTTCCAGGGCAGCATGGTGGAGCAGTGGTTAGTATTCCTGACCTTGTACAGTATGTACTGTAATCCATGTGGACTTTGTATGTTTGTTTGTTTTTGCATGGGTTTCCTCCCACAGTCCAAAGACATACACTTATAGGTTATTGGGCGTCTGGGAAAAATTGGGCCTTTTATGAGTGTCCCATCCAAGGAGTCCAGCATCCCCTGTGTCCCTGTACTGGATAAAACTGTTACAAAATGGATGGATAGTTCTCTTCTCCTTGTGGTCAAAGACATTAATGTTCTATTATACAGTAGGTACAGTATACAGTACCTTAAGAATATAGCAGGTATACTGAATGTCTATCCAACTATTCAACTTTCTAAAAATCATAGGGCATGACATGTACAGTATTTGTTGCTTTCCTGAAACAATAATAACAGGTACAGTAAAAAAACATTTGCTTATCTGACGTTTCTCCTGTTAGATGACATAAATATGTTGATTTTTATTTAGAAGAAATCATAAATAGGTATGAATTATCTTCTATAAAACAATAAGGGGCTTGCTTGCTCATTTAATTAATGCAACCATTGACAGCCTGTGAGTGTTACACTATAGAATGTATGACTCTTACATATTGACTTTGTTCTAAATGCTCAAAATTCTCATGGATCCCTTTGGACTTAAAAAAAAAACAGTATGCCATAACAATTTAGAGAACATTGAGAAAGAACTCCTGCAGGTTTAGACAAGGCAATTCCATGTTAGAAATGCATTACAAATGTATAAGCTAACTGCCCTTTTATTGATTTGTATGTCAACAGATAAATTGAATAAATAAAAAGTTCACAACAATGACAGATAAGATATTTTCTGTTTTTTTATAAATTGCCCTATTTAAAATGGAAATATATATATATGTTTGATTTGCATACATTGTATAAAGTGTTTTTACTTAATAAGGCCTAGACTATAACTTTAAATTCTTAGATCTCAAATTTTTAAATTTTGTAACCTGGCTGTACAACTATTTTTTGTGCATTTTTGTAGGTAATACAACATGAAAATAGGTTAAATTCATGATTAATTTTAAAAGTTTTATCCAGGCATGGTAATCTTTACTCTCCGCTTCCCTTCACTGTAAGATCTATGATGCTGCGACTTCTCTACCTTTAAATGTTTTTCAAGAGCTCATATCTCCTTATTGCTTCAGCTTTGTGAAAATCCAACCAATCTTACTGAATCTGTATTGCTTGAAATCTAACTGCATAACACTAGATATATTCTATTTCCATTTTCTTCCAGACCTTCTGACTTCTTTGTTTATTCCTTCACAGAATAGACATGGAACACCATTCCTCTTTTACCTTTTTCATTAATCAGTCTTCCTTGATGCACATTTGGTGCGTCTTTCTTAACAGTATCTATAAAATAAGACCTTACTTCTCTGCTTGTTCTACAACTTTTCAATCTTTTGCAATACCTCGCAAAAACAAAAAAGACTTCGGTACCTCTTAGTAGATACATTATAAAGGAATTATTGCAATTTCATGCATAGATGTTCTCAAAGACTACTCTGAGAAGATGTTTTTTTTATCAATTTGACCTTTTTTACGGCACAAAGACATCCTTTTATTTTTCATATACAGTACATGTATATAATTCACACACACACAGAGAAGTTGTTTATGTATGCAAGCAAGATGCAGATACTCAGCCAGGGATCTTTGTTGACAATAAAGGGTTTACTAAACCATGTAAGGTAAGACAAAAAAATCAATTGCAATGAGGCTTAGCTGTGAGGAGGTTACTAATCTTCATGTAAGCTATTTAGACGTACCACTATGAATAAGACATAATAGGTCTTATGTGTGTTGGGCTAAGGGGGCCTCCCAGATAGGAAAACAAGATCTGAAAGGTTGGCCTTTCAAGATAATTAGAGGTTTTCTAGTAAGCTTCCCACCCAATAAAGAATCTAAACCAACCATATGAAGTGATTATTAATTCTGTGTCACGTGAAATCCACATACAGCTACAAAACAAGACATTCTGACATAAGCTGGAGCTTGTAGTAAGAAAACACAAGATACACAGTGCACACTGGAGAACAAAACAGGGACATTAGGTGGCAGGGACATTAGAATAATAGCTGTCAGAGCTGGTACTGTGAGGACTTTTAAAAAAAAAAAACAATTGGATACTGTTTCACTGAATATTACTTGGTTTGATCAGGAGAAGTGAACAGAAACTCCCAGAGGAGCACTGTCATTTCATATCGTAGTGCCTAGCAATACCTTCTGGGCTGAAACTAATTGGTGCAAGATTAACTTTCCAGCAAGATAATGACCCCAAGCACTCCCTGCATTTGTGCAACAGCTACATACAGGGAACTGATTTCACAGAGAGCTGGAAGTGATTACTTGGTTCTCTTGGTCTCCTGACCTTAATTCTATAGATCATTTGGCAGAATTTAAGAAAAAAAGAATCCTGCTTGAAAACCCTGTAGTATTAAGGATCTCCAGGTAAAGATAGTGAAAAAATCTATCCTTTTATCTATACATTTTTAATGTAAGATTAATGTACTTGATACATATTTGATTAGACAACTATAATTACCTCTGTGCTACCCCTATTACAATTTACTGGACTGTTGTGTCAGACGTGATATTTTGAGGTCTTAGACACTCTTTATTGATGGTTCAAGATAAGCCCTGCCCTCAGGAGACTATCAACATACCCATTTGCATCTTCTTTAATGCAAATATGTGTGTACAGTATGCCCATTTTGTTAATGCTGCCTTCTACTTTTGGAAATATTCTTAAAAATGTGTCAACATTATTTATCATGACCATATTCCTTTTAATATACTGTAATGCCTACTACATCTTAGCGTAACTGACAAGGACTGCATGGTCAAATCTTTAATGATATTTGGAATACTAAAATCTTAAATTTTTGGTTTCATATAATGAAAATAGAGCGGAACATAGGAAACAGTCATACAAATAAAGCATCGGAATATCCTTAATGTTGGCCTGCACAAAGACAAGACACTATCTAGCTTAAATTCCAAGTCATACAACTGCATGTTACTGTATATATAATGTGTTGTAATACGATATGGGGTGTGAATACTAGAATAATTTAATTAATATTTAATTAAAATATAAAATAGAAATATCTTGAAACCTGTTCACTTTGCAAGCCAATGATCAAAATAAACAATTATGCACCACCTTATTTGTCAGGGAAAATTGGCATGTGTTTTCCTACAGGCATATGTTTTCTTTCCTGTCCGGCACAGTGAGATAACAAAGGTATAAAACAAGCAAAAAAACTATACAAGACTATATTTATTTATATCAATTTACAGGTACAGTATTAACAAATAACAAAAATGTTTAATACATAAGAATATTTTGTACATGTACTAAACTGTGAATTTCAGAACCCTGTTTTCTATCAGTGCTATGGAAAGACTGAAATAACCATTAAATGAGGCACAAATATCAGACAGGAACAGAAGGAACCAGTTTCTTATAAAGTAAACAGCCCTACTCAGGATCAAATAATTGTATAAATGAATGGGAAAATTTTCTTCTGTTTGAAAACAGTGCATTAAAAAACTAGTGAGAATTTTTATTTAGTCTGGTGGGTGCCGAAATAGGAAATAATTATTTCCGCAATAATAAGGCAACAGTCCCTTACATAAAAACTTGGTGTCAGTCTGTTTAGTGCTCACATTACTTGCTAGTATTCTATTTATCTTGTCTGCAAAGGAAGAACTCTCTTATGGTGGTAATACTTCATCTGTGTCTTACTCTGTTCCTCTTTTATGTTCTTTCTGTCTTCTGTGTACTGATCTGTTTTTTGTATTGACTTTTATACTGTTGTCTCTATTAATTTCAAATGACTTAATGATTGATCTACATTGATTGTTTTAGTTAAAAATTAGTAAAGATTCATGGCCATCAGGATTTTTGGTCACTGTGACAAAATGAGACAAGAGATAGCTGAGGATAGACAAATGCTCCATAGAATGCCCACTGTATTAACATAAGGAATGTAGAACTGATAGAAGTCATTTCAACATTTTGATACTCCCTATATATACAGTAGAAACATATTGACATTGTTCAATATCATACATGAGAAGTTCAAACAAACATAATATAAAACAAGAAATCCAACAATATAAGAGAAACTTGTAATTATCTGTCAACATTAATTGATGAATTAACATTCACACATTCAACTTGTGCTGCTTGCATATACAGTATTAGTATGGGCAGGTGGAGGATGTACTGTACATTGATGTTATATGCAAATGACCATTGAAACAACATTCAAAGAGGTTGAGAAATATTTGCCTCAGATCTAATGGCAGAGCATTCTGGAGACTATTATTGCAATTCATTGTTCCACAGTTTATCATCACTCGTTAACAAATACTACTGCAGAGATGTTGGGGATGCCCTCCATTTGTGGTGTTACATCTCTTGTGGGAGTCAAGTGCTGTCAGATGACTATAGAACACCACTAGTGTTAGATGTATCACAGTTCAGTGTTTTATCGATGAAAATGTTTCATCCTTAGCCGGGTCATTATTTGTTGATAGTCCATTTTTTCCCCAGACAAAAACATTCCAGTGCAAAACCTCTTCAGAATAACAATCAAACATTGGACTGATTCACCCTCAGCCCAGACCTACTGTAAATGTCATTGATCATCTGTGCAATGGAAATGAGCAAATGGTTGACAGAGGTCTAGTATATTCAGTACCCAGGTAGCAGCTAGTATACCAAGAAGAGATAGCCCAGTGTGTGTAATAACGATGAATAATATACTGTACAATGTAGCTACAGTCAGCGCTTTGTTTGTCACATTGCTGCAGGTTAAGCTTGCTGAGCAAGCTGGTAACATCTCTACTAGCAGGGCATGTTATGTGTACATTAATACATCATCATTATCCTCAAAAACAATTACAATAATATTAATACACAATGATAAGGGTTTATTCACAGTATGCTTTATGAAATATTGTGAATGATATTTCCGTGTATTTCCTTATTTAATCATTTTTAATTTTGACTTCTCCTAACTTCCTTAACATGACAGTTTTAAGTTTTCCATGTTTGAGAAATCTTGTCTTTTTTTCCACGGTCTATGATGAGTCTCAGTGTGGTACAGTACACCCAAACTGTTAACAAACGTGATTATTTAACACTTTTATTTATTTATTTATTTATTTATTTATTTGTTTGTTTGTTAACAATACTACTATTTAACACAGTAGTTTCACATTTTTTTCCATTTTAAGACTTTCAGCACTTTAGGAGAAATGTAGAAATCCCAATGACTTGCTGGATTGTGGACCACGGGGATTGGAGTTGAGCACAACTAAATTCAATCATTTACTCAATATGGGCAAATTAAATGAGATTATTAGGCATGAATGATTTTTATTTGTATACTGTACATGTAAATTGTACAAGCATGGAACTCAAATCTGTGGAAATATTCCCTACCTTCTCACCAGGTATTGAAAAATGTGTTTATAAAAATAACATCACACAACATGATGTAGGACTCTGATGGTTTCTGCTTCTTGAACACACCCCAGTACATATTAAAGTCAATGGAGGTAAGAGGACAGTGGACCTAAAGGGTAAATGCAAGAGGTTGGAACAAAGAGTGGAAATTGTTTTATTTATTGTGGAACATGAAAAGACAACAGATAAACAAGGGAAGCTGTAAAACTAAATATCCTACCACCAAATATATCTGATTTTGTGATTATTTAAAAATGCTGTTTCAATTGACATGCTGCACAGTGAGATTTCTAGAACTGTGAAAAGCTAAATGCATACCCCTGTATACAACATTTCAGGTTACCACACATATCCCTGTAGAAAAAGTTTTTGATGATTGAATTAAGGATTTCATAACACTGAATCTACTATTGTGACAAGTGCAGCTCTGCCTGCCTCTTTTGGACTCAGGAGCTTGCCACTGCTTCCTAGAGAGCAGATCCATGTAATTCCACCGTAATAAATGACCAGGTCCTATGTTGTGGCTGAGTTTCACACTGTCTAGATTTAAAAGCAAAGTGATGTCACTTCTGTAACTCACTCAGTGCACTGAGTGCTGTTCGATAAACACATTTGTTATCATTTAAAAACACGAATAGAAATTTAAAACATAACAAATGAGTATTGGATCCAGAAACATTTATTGTATTTTAAATGCCAGTACATACACATACTGTAAGCTGTTTCCCATGGTGATTGGACTGGAGCTAATACCCATTTCCCCTAACTCATTGAGACTGTATGTTTTTAGCATAAACTCTAACAAGGAAGGTAGATGCTTTACATACTGTAAGAGTGTGGAATTTCTAGCTGCCTTTTCACCGGCGGAGGTTCGATACCTCGCATCGAGTTCTTTCGGGCCGCAAGAAATAATGAATGGCAAGATTCTATGCGAGTGTAGAGATTTCTCTAGAGAAGAGAAAGGGCTTCCACAGACTTTCAGCTGGTACCGTGGTTCTAAGGTGAACACAGGGAGATTGCATGAGAATTTAATATAGGGTTTCTAATGAAGACCCCAAGAGGTGCTGATATACATTCTCACGCGGAATTAGATAGAGAAGGGGCAGTTAAAGGGGCCCTCTAGTGGTGCACAGTGGAATATCCCTTCTAACTTTCACAGTACACACAACATGTACTGTACTACAAAGGAACTGTGTAGGAGTAACAGGATATTTGTGTATTGTGTTATGAAAACATGCTATATGCCGTATTAAATTGCAAAAGGTACAGTACAATACATTCTTCTAACTTTATGATGGTGTAGTCAAGCAAGTGGGTAGGACATCATGTGGGAAAAACTGCAATAAAGGGTTATGCTTAGTTTACTTGATTATTCAATCGTGCATGACACTGTAATGTTCAGATCTTTTTCAACACTTTCATTCAAATATTTTCTGTTACTGTAGTTTCCATTTGAGAGTCTGTGATGATGATAGTTATATAGGTAGTTGAGGGACATAACAGAAGATTTATATTCTTTTTAGCATCACAAGCATGTGTGTGGTAATAATCTACTAGAATCAGGATATAAAGACAGAGCAGTAAGAAACCTGTCAGTCTTGAATTGAGTGAATGATTGACTGCAGGGAATGCAATGAAGCCTGTTATAAAATAGGCTTCAATTTGAAACTTTTTTTTCTGTAATGGAAGTTATTTTTTTCCTGTATAAAATGATATAATCATCAGAAAACATACTTAATGGGGTTTCATTCAGCGGAGAAGTGGAAAAAAATCTAATGTATTTGAACTGAATGTTAATAATGGGCTTCACATACAGTATTATTCCTATTTGTTGAGTAATATGCGGTATATACTATATAATAGACTAACTCAGCTCTGCTTGGTTGCAATGGGCATTAGGGAATTAGCCAGGGTAACCAGAGTTACAAGGATGCTGTATTAAGTACATAGCAAACAATACCTCAAGTGTTACAGGGGACCAATGTACTGAAAAATTAGTGTATATTTTCAGGAAGGATGAAATTATACGATTTTAACAATGTTAATTAAATTTTCAGCAAGCACACATCTGTGAAGACAGTATTTTTAACCCACAAAGATTTCAATTTGAGTGAACGTATTGTATTCTAAGGTTTCAACACACAATATTTATAAGAAAGGGAAAGTAAATGCAGTGTTGAGAAAAAAGGAAATATTCTACTCTTCTTTTTTCAATTAAATTAGCTTTTTTTTAATTGAAATATCCAAGCACTATAAACTATTTATAAACTGATTTCCTTAAAAGGTGTATGGTATATTAAAACCTATTAATAATTCAGCTTTAGTTGAGGATTTTCTGAAGAAATAAACAGTTACTAAGTGCATTTATAGAGATGCACTAAATTCATAAAGTTTATTGTTTTTATTGTGCTATCGAGTTGTTAATTGAAACAACAACTGATTGGAATTACAAGTAAAGAGTGTAACAGGTTTATATCACTTTATATGAACAGCTTGATATCACTTCCCAGAAATCCTCCACTGTATTCCACCCTCCTGTGCAGGTCTTTTAGGACAGCAATCCTGTCTACTTTTGAGGGCTGTGTGTCTCAGACACCAGGATGTGCCTGAGAGATGGCAAATCGGATTCCAAGTCTGACCACACATGATTTATGTGTCTGGACTCTGTTTTCTATGTGCCATCTCAGTTACACCTCTAGATTGGGCTCTAAGTGCCCAATCAATATAGCCCTTAGAAACACTAATCCTGCTGCATGAAAAGAGTTTGAAAAAACTTCCACTTCTACAGGAAATGTGTACACTAATGAGGTTCTCAATGGAAGTGAAGTCACCCATTTTCACCCATATCATACCCACCCATACCATTTTGCACTAGGCTGGCCAATGAAGCACAGGTATTATTATATATTGCAGGTGTTTTAAATAAACTCTAGCCCAAGGTTTTATACTCACAGACCCCCCTTGCCCATTCCAGTGCAGATCTGATTTACAAACTACTGTATCATTGATAATTTAATCAAGATGGAAATACAGGATATGGTCATAAAAGTCTGTACAAGTAATACATTTTCATGTACTTCACACATAAACGGTACCACTATTAATGAACACTGCAGAATACGGTAGTATCTCAAAGAACAGCCCATAAAATATTGGAAAAACACATAAACGAGCTGGGTCATCAAGATGTCCCCTGAAGATGAAAGGGTATGATCTTTCCAGTTCAAACATAAGAGGCTGAATGTGGACCTGAAATAAAAGTTGATGATAACTCGAGGGTGACCAGATTAGGGAAAATCTCTTTTTCTTTCCTGTCTACAGTTGATGCTTGTACAGTCCTGGGGCTGCCATATGATGGCAGTGTAATTTTTTAATACTATGTTTCACAGATATTTTTGTTTTCTAAGATCACATTTGCTTCTGCATATTTGCCTGATTTGTTCTGGTTATTGTGTAAAACAATTAACAATTTAAAAGGAACAGAATCAGGAAGTTTGCTTTATTTATAATGCCTAAGTGTCAGTAATACTCTGAATGTAATATCCAGTGAAAAAGAATCCCTGTTTCACCTTCATCTTTATCTGAAATTGTGACATTTATACAGTATTTTAATGATTAGAATTTAATTTTTCCAGTGCCAATATATTATTAAAAACACTGACTTATGCATACAGTAAATACTGAACAGTTGAAATATAAAAATATGAAATACTTGAAAAGCCAGTTTGTCCAAAGTAATAAAACCACATGATATTCTTTGCGATGGACTGGTGACCCATCCAGGGTGTACCCTGACTTGCACTCTGTCTCAGGCTCTCCCGTGACCCTTAATTGAAAGAAGCAGTTAGAAAATGGATGGATGGTTATTATGTTTTTTAATATTAAAAATGATGTTCACAATAATGTTTATTCAGATATTTTTATTTAGTCAGTCTTATATTACAGCTTGCTATTGTTATGCTTCAAATGCTTCATCACAATGTAAGGATGTTTCAGGTTTTCTAAAATTCTACTGTATTTCCAAAGCATCCACTTTTCTGTACTTGCAGAATGAGAATGTTCACAGGGGACATGGGTGTGCATATGCTTGATGATATCTACAGTTATGTGAAGAAGATTGGTATACTGTACCTATGAAATTGCAGTTTTCGGTATGCTAAACCATGAGCTATTCAGTCTGGTCAAATCCCAACTGAGTTAAAATAACAAACTCAATTTTGTGATCGGCTTAATCTCTAGAAAGAACAATTTTGCAAAAAATAAAGTGTTTGTATTTCAGTCTGTTTGTATTTTTCCAGTCTCCTGGCTCTTTAGGAACCTGTAGTGGACATTTTACAGGAAAGCAAATAACTGTTCTTGACAGAATTAGCCAACCATATATTTTCAGTATGACATGAGTTGATTTTAGTGCTCTTGACATTCTGCTGTCATATTCTACTTCCTGTTTTCTGCAGACATCACTGATAGATAGATGACGTTTTAAAACCAAACTATCATTATCACCGTTTTTTCTATACAAGCAAAAAAAAAATGGTTTCTTTAGACTATTTAAATTATTAACCTATTGTAAGGCAGATGGCATTTTTTCCCCCTTAAGGAAGTATTGACCTAATGACAGAAATACTAGCTTGTCACATTCTAGTTTTTGGTCAACCTTTTTTTTTCATAATAAAATGCAATATTAAAAAATGTATTGTATTGTATTGTATGCAAACCCCCTCAAATTCTATGTTTATGCCAATGGATCCCTACAATATGGTCATACACCCACAATAGAATCTCCAAATACCAAGGCTCTGTAAGCCTACACTGTACCACTACTGTCATAACAGTCAAAAGCTTTATACTGTATAAATAATATTAATATAGGACAGAATCCATTAATACCAGGAGAGGGAATGCAGTGCAGCACAAGCAACTTTTTAACTGCTGTCAGACTAGCCAACAAGATCTATTTCTGCCACTGTGAGAGGCCCAGATTAGAGTCATTATTCAGCAAGAGTGCTGCATATGAACAGGGAATAGATCTATTAGAATAATGGAAAAACAGGAACAGACCTGTATTCAGAATTTCACAATCCCTGGACATTCCCGAAAACATGTGTAGAAGTATGTCCACAATGCCCCCCCCCCTTCACCAGCAGAGTGTGTACAGGGGACTAGAAATCAGCTTCAAAAGATTATATCAGACAATCTGTGAATGGTCAGATATACTGAATGAGGGATTTTTTAATATAATTGGTAGAATCACTGTGAAAGGAAGAAAATAAATGTATGAGAAAACAAAGGCATCACAAAAACGTGGATTAGATTAGGGGTTCTTAAACTAGGGTGCCTGCACACCCTAGGTGAATGCGAGTAATGTACAGTAGTAAGTATTTAAACATAGAACACTCACCCATACTGTATATTTCAAAACTGACATTATCTTGACAGATGAAGAATGATGTTACATGTAGAATTCCCCACCATTAGTATATGGTGGGGAATATACTAGTCTGTTCTTTTTTTTTGTTCCATCGTCACCTCGCTCACCATTCTAAGCAGTTGTAACAAACTGCTACATATCACAACAAGCAAAACTTAAATTATATCATAGTTGCGCGCCTGACTACTACCCATCACCCATCAACATAGTGTTACAATTTCTAATTATTTTCCTTTCATTCTTTTACATGTTACTATACAGTAGTTCTTTCAGAGAGGTGTAAATGTAAAGTAATCATATCAGCACTTGTCCTCTTTGCTATAGCATACAGTACCTCTGTGAGTCAGGTTTTTCGACGTGACATTGGTTGCTATCAAGACAAAGAACCAAACACAGATTGGATGCAGTGAATGACATGTGAATTGCCCAGTGAAAAACCACCCAGCTATTTCGATCTTTGGTACAAAACCGTATCATTGAAGGTGATGAAAAATGTGTTTCTTCAAAAAACGATATTTCTTTTGATAATTATGTTGAATTAAAAATCATTAAATTTCCATAATATTAAAAATAGTATTTGTGAATTGAACGTGCAATACAATGTTTGATTTTACATTATTATTATACATCTATCAATCCGTTGAACATTGATAAACATTGTTTTATCTGGTTGGGGTGCAGGGTTCCCTGTTTCACTGTACGGGGTTTAAAATGTTAACTACCCCTGGAATAGACAGCAGTGCTCTACTTGGTAAAGAATTGAACTGTATGGAGTACTTCAGAGTGAATAATTGCATACATTTAACTGTGACACTACCATCCAATTTCTACAGCTGCTTTATTTAAAAAGGGTCATTGTAAACCACAGTCAAACTGGTGTCACATGTCCGTAAAGTGGGACTACAGCCTGGATAGGAACTCAGTTAATTGCATGGGGTACTCACACTCTATGTGTCTAAAGTGAATAATTTACAGAAAACTATCCTAGAAAGCATACTGTGTGTTTGGAAGCTGCAAGGAAACTGGAGCTGTATTTACAATAACAGAATAATCAACTAAAATACTATTTTGAAGCTTGAAGTTTGAAGTTCAATGGAATAATATTTTTTATCATTATTCAAAATCATAGTAATAATTATTAATCACTCTTAATAATAACTTTTAGTCTACACTGATGTATTAAAAGATTTAAATCTGTGTGGTCAAAATATTCACTCCTGATCCAATTATTCAAATCATCAAATGCATTGAAATACGTACTTCTACAGAATCAACTCTAAAACACAAACCAGGGGACATAAGTACAAATTCCTGTTAAATTTGGAATAGAATGCAGGCTTTCATACAAAGTGTTTTTGTGAAACTTTATATAAAACGTATGTATGTTATTAAAGCTGATACACCTGTACAGCTGTGGTTGCTCACAATAGGGAACATTTGAATGAGAAATGGTTTCAATAGGATCCATGTACAGTATGGCCATCAAACTACATTTTCTCTATAGAAGTTCAGTTAAATTCTGAATTAATAGTTCACAGTAAGTGTTCTAGTTTTACTAGTATTTTGATAAGATTGTTAATATGGTCCAATATTTTTTATTTTCAATGTATATTAGATTATCCAACCGATTTAGGAAATTAGAGCCACAGGCCAAGAATCTTTCAGCAGTTTCTCAGGACAGAGGTAATATTGTCACAAACTTCACATACATCCATAAAACAGTACTAAAATGAAACCAAGCTTTTATAATATAAAAATCCATCCAATTTTTAATCACTTTATCCAATACATGGTCACTGAGAAGCCAGAGCTTCTCCCTCCAAGCAACAGATAAGAGTCCATTGCAAGATGCACACACAACAGGAATTTTCCCAAATTCTTTGGACCTTGGAAGGAAACCAAACCATCTGACAAAAACTCTCTGGACAATATAAACTCCATGTGGATAGCAATCCAGGATTGAATCCACATCCCAAGTGCAGCGAGTCAGCAAGGCAAACCACTGCACCACAGTGCCACCCCAGCAATAAGAATTACTTCCCTAAATTGAAAGGTTTAGGAATTGTTAATTTGGACTAAGAAAAACATGACAATATGACTAAAAGGATTTTAAGGGATAATCAACATGGATTAGAAAAAGCAGGTCTTGATTAGGTGAAGTGAATAGAAAAGGCTAATATAGAAATACATTCAAACAGAACATGCAGCATACGGTACAGTATATTTTGATTTTCAAAAGCTTTTTCATAATGTTTTTCATAAAAATTTAATTCTATGATTTGTGATGGAAAGCATGCGAGGTAATACGTGTGTTTGAATTAAGAACTGGTTATTGCAGAGTTGTTCTGCGCAGCCAAATAAGTTACCCCAATAAAGCTCAATTTTTGACATACGCCATTCCCCTGCCTTAACTAGCATTTGTCTGCACTGCTGAAAAAAATGTTGCTGCTTTGGTAAACAGGCCGGTGAAGAGCAACCAAATACGTTCCCTGGCTCAAAGGGACCAGCTCAAAGATTCACCAACTGAAATAACTTATTTGCCAGTAGCCTTGAACAAAGAAAACTATCCTGATAGATCCTGATTCAACTATTCAGTTCTTCAAAGGCACTGATAAAGATAACCCAATAGACTTCATCAGAATCAATGGTGAAATCTGAACCAGAGCACACAAGTGGATACTACGGGAAAGAGGATTTGAAACAGAGAACAGGGGACAATTTCTTTTGCACAAAGGGTGTTGGGAGTTTGGAAAAAAACTACCAAGCCTTGAAGCTCATACCAGGGCTTCATTCAGATAACGTTTAGATTAAATCCTCAGATCAATATGCTGACAAGGAAACAAATAAGTTAGATGGGCCAAATGGTGTTTATTGTTTGTAACAGTGTTTGAAAATATTCCATTACATTTTTGAATCACTTAATAATTTTCCTTCTGAACTCCCTACCTGCTATTCCTCGTTTAACATTTAATAATTCTTCACATTAAGCCCTACATTACCTCCATCTATTTCTTTGGTGTAACACTTCGTGTGTTGTTTTCCATGAAGCTGGAAAGTCCTTGATAGGGAGAAGAATTACAAACAAAAAACAATACCAAATTCTTTAATTACTCTTTTGTAAGGTACTTTATTGTGAACATCAAACCCCTGTTTTAAAACTGGTCATTAAAATGTGTTAAGTACACCAAAGGTTTATCTTACATGTGTCGAAGCAGGTAGCATAATTTATAGATTTCAGTTTCTGGACTTTAAAATGTTTCTTGCAAGCATAAAATCCACTGATTCTGCTAGTATTTTAAACATTAACACAAAGGGAAAGCTAAACTCAGGGTCCCGCTGTGCCATTAACTGCCTGGGGATTTAATGAGCACTCCAGAATGGCAGTGTTTTCATTATGCATGTCATTGCTCTTTAGATCAGTGAAATTTCCTTTTCTGAAAAACAACAGTGTTGCTCTCTATGACTGCATCTGACTTATTTGCTACATTTCCACGTGTTCTTCTGCTGGACTAATATCTCTGTTCACTAATTCTTGATATCTTTTACATACTGAAGCTTTGCCAAATATGCTTTTGCTTTGCTTTTTAACTTCCCCAGTGATTTGGAAAAACCCAAGCATTGACATCTCTTCTTTGTGACAAGAATGGACTGCTAATGTATATTTGCTTTGACATTTTTTTTGCAATGGATTTCATGTCTCCCTGGAGATCCCAGTTGGCAACATTTCTTGAGGTTGTTGGACTGTAATATATAGGTCTTTATGAGTTGATTACTGTACTAAAATGTGTCATGTAGTGGAAAAAAAACAAAGATTAGATATTGTTAAGTTTACAGTATCTATGGTTTTTAAGCCCTGCCGTGAAAAGCTGAAAAGTTTACTGAAATAACTCTTGGAAAAACAGTACACACAAAAAAAGTTAAACTTCAGGTATGCAATGACTGCATAAAAGTCTAAAGAAGGAGTGTCAAACTCATTCCCTGGTTGACTTATTGTTTTCTGGTTTTTGTTCTTCCTGAACTGAAAATGAAACAATTTACCAAATTATTGTATAACTTTGGTACATTACAAAAAACATGTCTAATGGCAACTTAAAATCATTAACATGTTCCTATGTGTACTGTATACTATAACACCAAACCAAAAACAAAATTTAGTTATTGATTTGTTTTACTTTGCCTATTATCATGGACATTAACATTTACTTAAACAAAAATAATAATAACAAAAACAATAACATTTACATATAATTATTACAGATTTCTATTACACAAAACGCTATAGCCATAAATAATGGAATTATACTATAATATTTTTGTACGTTGTTTCTTCCTGTACGTTTTGAATGTTTTTGGTGAAATTATATTCATGATGCATTTAATTGACATGTTCTGATGAATAGCTTTCAGTTGTAAAACAATAATTTTGTCTTGGTACTTAATATCAAGAAATATTGTCATCTATTAAGGAATATGCATATACTGTATACAGTTGAAACCTACTGTATTCTTTCTTGAATTAAAAAAAAAAACTAAAAAAAGAGTTGTGTCAGTGTTCTAACTGATGGATGCCAATATTTACTTTTAACACTTAATACTTGTATCTGCCTGAAAAAGATCTACAAATGCATAAAATTGCAATTTATAAGCAGCTGAAAATAGATTCATAATTGAAAATATTAAACATCTGCTACTAAAGCATATTTTAATAGGATTTGCTTAAGTACAAATGCTGCAGGGAATGCTTCCATTTGGTAGGGAAACAGCTTAGACACCTCTAAAAATATATTACCTGAAAATTCATGTTTGAACATAGGAATGTTTAATAGTAAATATTTATCAGTGAATAATGCTGGTACAACAAGAGGTAACAGATAAAAAAAACAGATGGATCTAAGCCCATCACGTAGATCTACAATATCATTGAAAGACTACAGAAGTTAAAATGACAGTGGGCCTCAACATACGCAAAGAACATCGTACCTGAATGAACAGGTTTAGTAACCAGCAAATAACGTGCATCCAATGTCCAATGGTTGAGTACTGTAGATCAATCAGTCTTGATTTGAGGGTAGTTCATAACTTTATGATCTAAACATCATGAGTTCAAGCCTGGGTCATGTTGCTAGATGTCTCTGTCCAAGATTCCCCAATCTGCAGTATAATTATCAGAGCATAACTTGGAGCAGAATCATGATTACTTGGCCAGGCCAGGACTCTTAGCAAAACTGTGACTAACAATTTTATGGGTGCCTGAGAGCAGAGATTGTAATGAAATGCATCCCTCATTGTTCTCATTGTGAATTATAGAAAATGTTATTCCAAGAAGAGATGTAAAGAAACAATGATTCCAAATTGATAGGTTATACAATGAAAAATGAACACATCAAAATTATTAATTGAACATTTGAAAGAAAACATATTTACCTGTATTCCAGCTGTAGATACCATTATGTCTCCTTGTGTAATGAATTCATTAAACACACATTTATATGTCCATAGTTTAATATATTAAGTCTTCTATAAATCTTCTAAAATTAGAATTTTGACAGTTCCATACCATGTCATAAAAGATTTTTGTATTAGCTTAATTAATATTTCAGATTCCCACTCTCTAAAATGCACTTTTTTCTTACAAGGCATCACTCAACTATTTATTTTAACTTGGCCTACTTTAGCGATCAGACTTTATAAATAATACAATGCCTCATGTACTATGCCTTTTGCATTTCTGTATTGCGCTAAAATAGGTTAAAGAAATGCAATGGTTAGTCATTTAAGAATCAAAGCACCAGCTTTCTTCACAGCAGTATGTTAGACATCAGACAGCAGCAATTATATTAATTTTAGATATATTTACAATATTGTAAAATGAACATCATGTCAGTACTTGCTTGTAACAGGTATTCAACTTATAGCTAAATATTGATAGCTTTAGGCAAACGTCCAAAGAAATGTCAGTTTGCAAAATGTCAGTGAAAGTTCAAGTTCAGTGCACAGATGTATTAAATGTAACAGGCATAGTTTAAATTATTTATTTTTGACAGCCTTTCATATTTTATCCATAATATTCTTGTAACACTATAAAACTACATCATGAACATCTGGGAATTAAAGCTTTGTATGAGATCTTTTAAATCACAAAATTGTAGTATTTACTGCTAAAAAATGTTAAGATTCTACAAAGGTAAATGCAAATAGCCCCCAATGAAAAAAGTCAATATGAAATAAGAATGAAAATAAGAGGTTACCCAAAAAAACTGCATTCTGTTTACAGGAGGAATATTACCACATGGCCAATATACAGTAGTTGATATACCTATGACATACCAGGCAGCCAACAGACAGAAAAACTGGACTGACTGGTAAGGAGATTATTAAAAAAAGAAACCAGAACAATATGCACAGTGATAATAATGTTGGCTTTCACAATGATATTTTTGGTTGTTTATGGATCCTGGGACATATGCTGTAATTTCCCTCTATATTTCACACATAAATCTGAAGTAACACTTATGCAGAAGCATTCTTGAAGTACCCGAATTTTGTCGTGCACTTCCTACTGTCACACCTAAAATGGGTTTGTCAAGAATGAATGCTTTGAGCATAACACTGTTATTGTTTCAAAGCAGCTTCATATGGACTCAGCTGTAAAGTTAAAATGTTGGAGTGACAAAGTTTACTCTTTACATTGCTTTGGTGTATTTTTGGAGTCATAAAATAACAAGGTTCTTTTTTAAAACTGAAAGAGGCAGATACTGTCCATATGTGCAGTAAATCACATACTGTACTGAGCAACTGGTGTAGAGATAGATCAATGTACTGTAGTTCGTTGTTTATCACTGAAATTTGTCTACCCAATATCAGACAACCAGTTATTCCTCGTAAAGGTCATAGATACCCCATATAAGCTGCTAGATGGGACAATTCCATCAGAGGGCACACACACTTTAGGACCAATTAAAGACATCTGGTAACTTCAATAGCATCCCAGTGAAAGGTAGGAGGGAATCCTAGTATCCTAAAAAACCCACATGAACCTGAAGAGAATGTGCAAATTCCACTAAGTCACACAGCAGTCTGAATGCGAGAGCTGTGAGGTAGCAATGTTAATCAGAACTCTACCATGTTGCCCTAATGTACTGCACTAATTCATGAATTCATGAGTATACAGTATTCCTGAAGGTAACTGAAATTAATTCATGTAACGTCCTTTTCAACAATATACTTCAACACTATATTTCAGATATTGATAAGAATGTTTAGCAGCCCAGTCTTTCCTGGGAGGAAGATGTGCATTGCCTGTAAGAAGCATGGGTACTTTCTTCTTCTAAATACTATAAAATCACATCTGCTCTCCTTATGGTTGGAAACCTGAACAACAAAAGAGAGTGTGTGCTACTTAAAATGTATGTTAGAGTATATATTTCAGCCAGTATAGAAAATGTATCTAACCCTGTACAATTATTAGAAAAATATCTTTATTGAGACAAAATAAAATGTATTAAAATACATTTAATAATCTGAACAAATTCAGAAAATACACATCTTCGCCACCTATATCTTTCCTAGCAAATATAAAATAAAGCAGAATATATCAATCACCCCCTTACGTTCTTATGTATATTGTTAGTCTCCCAGCATAACAACATCTGCAAAGTCTTACAAACAATGCCATGTCGAAGAATGAATAATTGTATTCTCACCATTACCATCAGCTCTGTAAATTCATTTTCTAAACTTTTCAATTGTACTGTACACCCATCACACAATAACATATCCTTAGAAAGTCAAAAAGTTTCTTTATGGCTCAAAACAACAACTTTATTTATCATTTTATATCAAATGTAAATATCTGATTTTGAAAAAAATGCAGGTAAACACGATTTTACTTTTAAGTATTGTTGAAAAATCAAATATTGCACACTGTCTGAAACCAAAAGCTATGTTTCCATCAAGGAACCTAGCCACAAGCCTTTTGTGGACTAAAATAGATATTGACCTTTTCTCTATGTTCATTTACGTTTGTTTCAATGTTACTTTTTATGAGGAACATTATTTGGAGTCTATTGTTAATTATGTCGATGTTAAATTCCATAGTGTTACTTTATTACTTTTGTAGACTGCAATTAAAGCTATGTTCATTTTTATTATAACGACCTCTTAAAAATAATACCTACAGTACCAGGATATTGCATGACAGTCACTGTGGTAAAAATATTAATGATAAATCACTAATCAAGTACACACACTCATAAGACAATCTCAGTTGCAAGTTTTCTTCAAGTCAACATCTTTACGGTGTGGTCAATGCCATTTCTATATTTGCTGGTTAGAGACATTAATTAACCTAGGCAGTAATTGTTCAGAAGGTGTCACGATCATCATCCCCTCCTCTAGAGGGCGCTCCTACCCTTTTGTATTTTAGTTTCATTATTACTGTACGTACACCTGTCCCTTCTTTCCCTTTTACTACTTAAACCCCATGCCTCCAAAGCTTAGGGCTCAGTATCTGGAAGACGGACAACCGGAAACCCGCCTACCAGCGAGTCCAGGAGAGACCCGACGGCATGGGCTTCAGAATGGCGTCCTGACCATCTGAGTCTGGGGCTCGGAGCGCCTGGCTCTGTTATGGTTTTACCCTTCCTTTTTCAATCTTCCTTGTTCCTGTGTTCGTCTCGGATGGACCTCCCCGCAATGGACATTGGACCGTGCTTTAACTATCCCTCTGGACTCTATTGGATTTGTCGCCTCTGCCTTCCCTGTGCACCGGATCACCTCCAGCACCGCCTTGTGTCTGTTGACCCAACCTAACCTTGCCATCTCTTCCCTGATGTGATTCTCCAGACACTTCCGGATTATACCGTCCACATAGTGTCATAAACAGCGCACTTTATGGGAGTCAGGACCAGAAGGAGGGAGAAAAATTAAGCACTTAGAAAAAGTCCCATATGATCTCAGGTACATCATGCAGACTGCATACAGAACATGCCCAAACATACTCAAACCCAGGATTCGATAGCTGTAGGGCAGCAGCACTAACCAGTACTCCACCATGCCACTGAAATTTGTTTGCCATTTATTTAATATACTTCCAATGTGCTAATTATTCATAAATATGGTGTTATGTGGAAAGAAAGCATTAAATCCATTTTACTCCTGCTATTTACTTGGCCAATCATGTTTTTCTTGTCTTTGAATACCTTGGTGAAAAGTTTGTAGATGTCAGTCACTCGGCCAACTGGCTTTTATCCAGACTGACTTACATTTGTACCCACTTATACAGCAGGGCATTTTACCAAAGCAATCATAGAGAAGTACCTCGCTCAAGGGTACAACAACAGTGCCCCACCCGGGTTAATAATAGACGTGCTCTGAATTCACATCAATGAATTGTGATGTTTTGGGAAAATTGTTTTGGGGACATCCAGAATGCTGTGAATAGTGACACAGCATCCTTATAGTGGCATCTTTACAGAATTTAAAATAACCTAAGTATATACTGCCTTATTTTTTGTGTATACTGTATACAGTATACTCAGTTTCAAGCAGGATTAACATATTTTAGAAATATATTATATATTATATCATAATATAAATATATACAGTGTATGAACATTTCTTCATTTTTTTTTAATTGGAAAGATTAATATATATACAATTCTATGCATTCATTCATACTCATTAAAACTCAAGTATTATCATATTATACACTCCAAAAAAAAAAAAAAAACAGGTGCTTTGGCTTGCAGCCACAAATTATATACTGTATATATAGGAGAAAATCATTATTAATATTTTCAAATCTATTGAAAAATGCAGCAATTCCACATTATAAATTTACAATGATGCAAGGAATTTGAACAGGATGGAGACATTAATACTGAATAGAGGCAGAAGGATATATTAATTTTATCATGCAGTACTCAAATGTTATAGCTGGAATAAATCCAAATTCATTAAACTCCAAAATAAATATAATATAGAGTTCAGAGATTCTGTAGTTATAACATGAAAAGAGTTCAGGTTTGAAATCTTATATGGCAATTCTAAGAATGAATATCCATCTGCAGTTTAGTGGAAGGGTACAGGTCTGTACTGAAAGGTGTTGTTAAACTCCTACCACAGCCTGAGCTACAGTATATTGTCTTGTGATTATAAGAGCAAACTCATGAGGAGACATTAACTCATGGTATGGGTCAGGGTAAGAGGACTAATTTATAGTCAATGAAAAAATCATTATCAAATTGCTTTGCTGGGTAGAGAATTTAATTTTTATTAATATGTGCTTTTGGAAGTTGACACAGACATGAAAGTTGTAGTTGTTATATTTTACTGATTTTTTAGGAGCAAAGTCCCTTTGCAAATTATTTGCATATTTGGCAAAGTTATTGTTTCAAAGCAATAAATCATTTGGGATTGGTGTGTACGAAAATTTCAGTCCAGCGAGACTGGTATTTCAAGTGCAGATTTCATTGGCTTTGTTGTGAGCCACAACATAGTGATCATGAGACTGTAAAAGATTGTTCTAATTAGGGAGATATTCAGATGATAGCGCAGGACAATCTGGTTGGTGCTCATAGGAGATGGGCTCTTAATTCTTCAAGACTGATAGCTATTTTTTCTGACAGCACAAGAGATTTTCTCTCACATGGTAGAGGCTCCCTTAAAGAACCCAAACTCGTTAACCAAGTGTTTAACCAGTTTGACAAAAAAATTACATTTCTTTTTCTACAAGACAATTCATTTTCATATTGAATTCTCTCGTTTACAAAATATGGACATTCTACCAATAGTTCTTTCAGATTACAATTCAATCTATTGTAACCTGATTTTGCAGATGATGCAAGTAAGGGCACACAACACTTCTTCAAAACCACTTTGTTACAGAACGAATCATTTCAAATTTCCTTTTCATTCAAACTTGATGAATTTCATTCTTTTACTTGTAGCTTAGTGAGTGATCTTTTGGGGTGCAATAAAGGGTTTTATCAGGTATGGTACAAAATTATAAACCATTTGTGCATAATTAAAGAACCAGAATGTAAATTATCCCTCCTTAAGCACACAATAAAAAGCTCTTTCTCTGAAACCACTAAACTTTAACTGGATATTCCTAAGAAAGTTCTCCATCTTCTGCTTAGCCTGCATGTTCTGTATTAATCGGAATAGGTAGAATCGTTAATTTAATCAAATTAGACAGAGCCATCTTAAAGTACTAAGAATCTTTCACTATAAAAGCATAGCAATTTTTTTATTTTATTAAGAACATGAGCATATATCCTCTGAAATAATTCTAATTAATAAACAATAGCACTCCTTTTATTAAAAATTATATAGCTGTAATATCCACTATGATAGTTAAAAATGTAAACAGTTTCTTTAAAGTCCACAGCTGCCATTCAGCTCTGAGAGTTATGGATGATCCGATTTCTTTAATTGCATTAAAAGAGTTAACGCAGAGTATAAATAAAGGTATGTTTGTGGATTTGATGGCACACCCCATCAATTCCTCTTTGCTTTCTGGGATCAGCTGGGACTTTACTATTTGAGATAATGCAGACAGCCCATAGAGAGGGGGTTCTTTACAAGAGACATTAATAACACTGTTAAGAGTTAAAAAACAGGTCTCCTCACTTTGGTCTTGCTATCGCTCCTCATTCCTTTATTGTCACTAAACATTTCAGGTGCTTAAGCTGCCAGGGTGCTTGTATATAGACAGACGGATTTATACATTTGTTCACCATGGCCTAAAGATTTATTTTAAACCTTATGTGGCACCACGGGGGTAGTTGACACTGCATTGGGCGTGGACAGGCTCCCCTGTCACACCCCTTTATAAGTTTTTTTAGGTTCCTTCTGTTGCCAGCAGCCACATCACCCTGCAACTCACAACTGGCAACTCGCTGAAGCTAAGCAGGTGTGAGCCTGGTCAGTAGCTGGATGGGAGACCTCTTGGGAAAAACTAAGCTTGCTGCTGGAAGAGGAGATAGTGGGGCCAGCGGGGGCGCTCACCCTGCGGTCTGTGTGGGTCCTAATGCCCCAATATAGTGACGGGGACACTATACTGTAAATAGGCGCCGCTGTCCTTCAGATGAGACGTAAAACCGAGGTCCTGACTCTCTGTGCTCATTAAAAATCCCAGGATGTGTCTCAAAAAGAGTAGGGGTGTAACCCTGGCGTCCTGGCCAAGTTTCTCCCTAGGCTTTACCAATCATGGCCTCCCAATAATCCCCATCTATGAATTGGCTTCATTACTCTACTCTCCTCCCCACTGTTAGCTGATGTGTGGTGAGCGTTCTGGCGCACTATGGCTGCCGTCGCACCATCCAGGTGGGTGCTGCACATTGGGGGTGGTGGAGGGGAGTCCCCATTACCTGTAAAGCGCTTTGGGTGGAGTGTCCAGAAAAGCGCTTTATAAGTGTAAGCAATAATTATTAATTATCATTATTTTCTTTCTTACACACACACACACTCTCCTCCAAGAGTGGTGATCACACTGACCCCCTCATCAGAGTAACAAGATACATGACTCCATATTCCAATACTTCTGGGCCCTTTAACTTTAGAGTCTCAAGTTCATCCTGTTATCCTCAATGATGGGACCTCCTGCTCCGAAACATCAACACAGAGCCTCCTACTCCTACTCCCTTAGGCCACGGTTTCATGCTCAATCAGTGCCTTGGACTCCAAGGTCCGCCTCCAGCCCTGACGTCGTCTTCCGAATGCCACCAGGTTGGGTTACACAAACACACACTACCTACTGTACATCACCTTCCACACTACACATTGTGCCGAGACCCAACACACTGTCCCTCTTACACACACACTCACAACCTTTCTGAAGCCTCACTCTCACAACTTAGGTTGTGAACTCACAGTTGCCAGCGCACCTCATTGTGTCCAGCCACCACTGCACCATCTCCCAGAGGGTGTAGTTAGAAAGACCCCACTTGCTTTTCCAATACTAATGTATTGCCAGGGGTAGGGTCCCTCTACCACGCAACCCACTCTGGTCCAGACACACCAACTCACTGATCAACTCACAACTCACTCATACAGCGCACATGATAGCCCTAATCTCACACCCTAGCAAGATGCTGTCCCTTTAAATCTTTCAACGATCTCATAAAGCTCAGTTTCTTCGATCAGTCTACTCACAGACTGACGTTTTCACTTTTCCTTGAAGGCTATTCCTCTCACAATCACCTCCAGAATTGTCATTCTTCTTGAACCCCTCACGGAGTTCCTGCAGTGGCTAATCCTTTGCTCACTCATACGCGGCGGCACACTTTTCTAACATCGCCCCGACTAGTAGCATCTCACACCCGCTACTGTCATGCTTCCGCATTTGTCCTCTTCACTACTACAGCAACAGCAAGACTGAAATCCTGATGGACCCCCCCCCCCCCCCTGCAGGAAGTGCTCAGGCTAGCTTTTAACCACTTCTACATCTGCCGTTCATTCACGCCAGGTATGGTTTCCATGGCAACGTGTCTCACTTAATCTGGGCTCCGCCCCCTCCCCCCTCCCCACCGGACACTCCCTGCATTGTAGTTCAGGTGGGGAGCTGCCTCAGCATGCATAGGCTGCAAAGGAACAAGTAATAGGTTTATTCCATGCTGAAAAGAGAAGAAAGAAAACACAATGTTTTGGCTGTGGAGCCTTCTTCAGCTTGAACCTAGTTAGTAAAAGATTACATCTCTTTAGTATTGGAACAAAACCCAGCAAAAACTATATTGATTTTTGTATTCTTTTACATGGCCTTGAATTGTATAAAAGCTGTAATATAAACACAGCTGTACAAGTAGAAATATCCATGAAATGTTTTAGTTTGAAGTTGTCACTTCAAATTATCAAATTACTGTATGAGTTGTCAAAGATTTCAGTATAATAAGTCTCAAAGTATAGAATGGTAAATGATGGAAGAATACATTTAAATCTTTCTTTTCTTTCACCAAATGAGGGGAAAATGCAAATGGAACTTTTTAAAATCACATTTTATTAAAAAGTACAGAATACTTGCTTTACTTCTCTACTTCTTTTGTGAAACAGCTTTACTAAGCTTCCAAGAAACCAGACTCATAAATTTCTGCTAATACTGATAAATTGGTTAATCCCAGGTCTGGCCGATGGATTTTACAATATTTCATTCTTATATTGCCTGGATTAACGCATATTGAACTGTTTTAAACATTTAAAAGAGGCCTGAGGCAGAAAGAGACACATATTTTAAGATTCAGAATGTTAAATAAAATATTTTAATTGACATGCCTTCAGGATACTCAATTGAATGTAGCACTAATGTGAAACAAGCTCAGAACTTATGAAGCCCTGATGTTCTCACTGGATCACTTAGAGGCAAATATAAACTAATTACACAAGGGAGATCCTTGACAGCATTTTATAAATAAAGGAAGCTAATGTGTATAAAAATAATTATGTGTAATGCTTAATGTTTTTGAGGGGGCAGCAAAAGGGTATTTCAGTCCCCACTGCTTAACCAGTCAATCTGTTGCAAGGTGAGTGCATTTCCATCTTAAATGATGTACTTGCTTGATTGCTCAAAATGATTGGCAAGTCACTCAGCTGCTGCAGGCCTGCTGCCATAAAAGAGAGTTGTATTAGTTCGTTAATTGGACCCAGAGTAGTAGAACCTTTTGTTATTGTAAATATTCTGTTTACATTACAAAATGTAATGCCATGCTTGGATTAAGAGTAGCTTTATATTTCCTGCTGGTGAACATCATAAAAATACAATTGATGATGAAAGAATAATTGTTAGACTGTATTTTGTCTTGTCCTTGTGCTAGTTTATCTCATCGATGTGTATTTTAAAATTCTGATCCTATTCAATTCTGTCGGGTCCACTCCATCATTGTATAATCATTAGATATAAAAACAAAGCTGTCACAAAGCTGCTTTTTTTAAAATGATCACTTAATATCTGCTTTGTTTCATATTTAAACAATGCCTAATTTGTCACAAAAGAACAGCAAACTGCTTGATGTTTAAAGACGTAAGCTACAGCACAACATTTTCCAGCTCTGCTCCTGGGATTTGTAGTGCATCATGGATTCAGTATAACACTAAGTGCTTAATTAATTAAGTCAAGCTTTAATGAAACTAATTTACCTAATCAGACTTTAACACCTAAAAACACAAGATTCTGAGTCCCTTATAACATTTCAAGAGCTAAAAACAAAGGTGTAATTAAGAAAATTATCAGATCAATAAAGCATTCTGTTAAGTGCTTGAAAACTTGGAGAAAACGGCAGCCAGAGAAAAAGAGAGATTTCAAGGAAGCCAGGTTGGGAAACACTGCTGCAGAGCAAGAGAGATTTTGAAACGTTTGCAAACTCATGAACAGCTTCGTGAGCTTTGATTTATGATATTGGATACTATAAACTGATTTCAGAATTGCATGTGTTCACATGTGTTTGCCATTCAATTACTGGAGATTGGGCTAAAATTAGCAACAGTCTACTGTCAATTTTAATTGTACAGTAAATGGTCTGAACATTTTTACAATTTTATATTAGTTCCATCTCTTTTTTTCTCCCTCTGTCTTTTTTTTATATGAGAATATGTAAACATTACCAAAACATTCTTAACTGATTCGTTTAAGGATAATAAATATGCGGTCGCACCAATTTAAATAATAATAGTAAAACATACTTTTATTAATCCTTCCAGAGACCACTGCTCCCTGAGGTAAACTTTTATATAGCCTTGGAGGTAATTGTCTCACACTGCGCTACTGAACCACTGTTACACAGTTTTCTTTCAGGAAAGTAGTGACTTTTTAAATCTATTAGGATGAATATTAAAATCTAAGGTAAATGTCACAACTTTATCATCACTATAAATAGAAATATTATCATTGGTTCACCCTGGACATAGAAATTGTATAATAAAATCACTTTGAAATATTCCTTGGAGTGAAAATATTCATGTCAGAATGTGGAGAAACTAAGAAACAATGTATTTTTACACAAAAAATCTTCTTATTGAAGAACTATATGTTAAACTTTCCGGCACGGGAATTACATTTTAAGTTAAACTGCATTTTTTATAATTTCAGTTCATAAAGTTCATTATGTTCTAAACATTGTCATCAAACAAATGTAGCATTCCAAGAAGCTCTACGCAACTCAAGACCACCAAAATCCCAAAGGCCTGGCTTGTTTGCTTTGTGGAGGAATGACCCAGTGGTCCTGGGGAAAGATGCTGCAATGACAAAGGGACCAACAATTCAACAGTGGGAAGTGTGTATAACTCACCTGCTGTAAACAGCTCATTGTTAATAATGTACTGTATAATTAAATGAATATGGGGATTTACACATGGAGTTTGATTTTGTTAAAAGTAGGGCCTGGAGTTTTTCTTGATTAATGTTTTATCTTGCATTTCATTCCACAAGCACCAGGAGGTCAATATGGAATATTTTATACACTTAATAAACAATCATCCCATTATGATACTTTAACCATCTCCATCAGACATGTATTGCTACGATTTACATGCATAATCATCCATATGGCTCTAGGCATTTCATCACATATGTGCTTTTTTCAATAGTAGATTTATTCATAAACAATGCAGCAATAAATTAAAATGACTATAAGGAACATGTAAAAATGTATCAGGAGAATAGTTTTACCTTGTTTGAAGAGATAAAAAAATATTGAAATTAGAATCAGTACATCAATCATAATCAATCTGGAGTAGCCTACTGTATATAAAATAATGTAAAGTAAAAAAAGCAGTTTGGAAAGGTCACATAAATATAACAATACAGTATAAATATAAATATACAGTTTGAAATTAAATGTTTGGCGTGTTATATTTTGCATTTAATTGTAATCATTGTAATTTTCTTTCTTCTTTTTTTTTTCCATGGATTGATATTGCTGAGCTAAAACCTGTCCGTATGAATCAATGCTTTTTTTCCAACATCCATGAAATTGGTATCAACGGACAGATAATTTTCCCATAATGAGGCTGACATTCCCCAGTTCATTGCACTGCCATTTTCTATCAGCATAGTGTTTGTATTAATTTACTTTGGATTTATATTTATCATCAAAGTCTGGAACAGAATCCAAGAGCAGAGTATCTATACCAGTGTTTGCAGTATGGGACCTATAGTAGGACCAGCAGGGAGTGCTCTCCCTGCAGTCTGTGTGGGTCCTAATGCCCCTGCCCCAGAACAGTGACGGGGACACTATATTGTAAAAAGGTGCTGTCCTTTGGATAAGATTTAAAACTGAGGTCCTAACTCTCCATGGTCATTAAACATCCCAGGTCATTTCTGGAATAGAATAGGAGTGTTAATCCCAGTGTCGTGGCCAAATTTCCCCAATCCTTTACTAACCATGGCATCCTAATAATCCCCAGCAGTTGGCTTCACTGCTCTGTTTTTTTCCCCACACATATCAGAACTGTTTTAAAGTGTGGCGAGCATACTGGCACATTTTAACACATCATGCAGATGCTGCACCATGGTGGTGGTGCAGGGGAGTCCCCATTAACTGTAAATTGCTTTGAGTGAAGTGTCCGGAAAAGCACTATGTAAGTATAAGGAATTAGTAGTAGCAATATTAGTGATATTTTATTTCCACAACACAAAACTAACCAGATATGTATTGCTGCTCATCTTTAATTTCCAGTTGTCTCATATCTTTTGTACTTAAATAAATAATGCCTTTCCCCACAAACTTTTGTTTCCTGCTTGTCTCATGACAAACTCCTTTCCAAAACCCTTGTATTCACTTAGTCACCGCTGTTCAGCCTCAATCAAGCAGCTGATTTTCAAGAGTACTTCATTGTTATGCTTTTGGTCAATCATGAAAAAAGTATGGATGAAAAAGGCACATCACACATGAATGTATACAGTAACTCAATTACAACTGGTAAAACAAATTGCACTATATCACACATCCACATCCTATAGTCATACTGTATATACTGACAGACTTCTGATACCGATCCAGCCATTCAAATTATGTGAGGTGCGCTGCATTAAAATGCGGTGGGCGTGGCGCAATATATCACATCATACCACATGTTAATTGAAATATGTATCCGGAATAGTATGATAATAGTATCTGGAAGCACCCTGTAAAACCACCAGGTGGAGCAAATACAGCTTAACGTCTCATGTACAGCATTTGAGCTGCCACCAGAAAACACCCAGTTTTGAATCCCGGTCACTGCTGAGGGACAATCTTTTTCCAATTAAAGAATTTAAGTTGTATACTCTTTAAACTTTTATTAATTTTAAACTGTGTATTACATCATGTTAATCATTAAACATTCAAAAGTCAGTATATTTCATAAAAGCAAGATTGCTCAGCTGAACAAAAGTACACAACCTTCCACCTTCATCATAAATATTTAAATTATGCATCATATTTTATGTTTACAAAGAAAGTGTACTACTGTAATAATTTGAGCTATATGAATATGATTATATTGTTATTCATTTATTTAGATATGTGATTCCATATTATATTCTCTTTTAATCAAATTCTAAAAAGTATGTGTTTTTTACTGCAATAACAAACGCAAATATTCATAGAAAGGGTTAAAACATTATAACTTTTTCTGAAGTATATAAACTTAATAAAGTCAGAAGGAGCACATAAAAACTTTTCCAAAATAACCATAGTATGTAACCAAATGAAAGCCTTTGATGCTTAAACTGTTTATGAAGAAAGTGGAATACTGGTGTGCATTTTTTTTATTTAAACTACCAATACCAGCCATATAGAGTTTACATAATGTTTATGTTCTTAAATTAATGTCATTTATGACCTTCAAACACGTTATGCTCCTCTTATTTTTATGCTCAGCTACTAAAATGTCCATTTAGTTGTAAAATTCCATATTAATAATTAAGCAATCGTTTCACTAACAACCAATGCACGAAGACTGCAGCCCATCAGTCATTTTGGCCAGCCAATCACATACTGGGGTGTAACGCGCTGAACTGTAGATAATTTCGTACGGGGTTGTACTGTTCATTTTGAATGGTTGCATCTGTATGTGATTTCACCAGTGTTTATCTCAGCCTTTTGTCTGTATTTGTCATTTTAAATGTTGGTCTATTACTTTCTTTTGAGAGTGGTTCAAAGATACATTGCAGGCTTTGAAAAATAAGACAAATCTGTCAGTGGACAGTAAACCTGGTGGATATGGTCAGATTAATTCTCTTGTTGAAATGCTTTCTGATTTGTTTAATTAATAAATCTGTCATGTTCGTAAACCCCTCTTCTTAAGACACTCCAGCCCATCCTTGTTTTTTACTCATATCCCAGACCTGCTCCCTGTTCCAGCCCTCTTTTCAGTTCCCCTTAAAAGCCGGGCGCTCACTGTTCCGGGCTCTGCATTGGTTCCCGTACCAGGCGAGTCCGGGACCTGGAAGCGCCTGGTCCCGTCAAGTTTTTAGTTCCTATTCCTGGCTCATTCCCTTGCCGGTCCCGACCTGGTTCCTGTTTTTAATCCCGTTTGTCTTGGATGGACTGCCCGGCTTTGGACTTTTGCTTAGTCTCAGATTCCCCCTTGGACTCACTTCTGGACTGTTTGCCTCAGCCACACCTCCCCCGGACACCAGTTCACCATGAATATGCCCCCTGTTTTCGTTCCCAACGATTTGGATACCTGCTTGGCAGAGAACACTCATGTTAGAGTGTCTGTCCTCCCTCTTAATCTGTAAAAACTGTTGGTGATATGACCCTGTCATATTTAAAATTTTAAGCATCTCTATTATATTGTTCAGCCCACAAAAATAAAGTAAAAATGATGACTGAGTAGTAGACAGTTTCAATGTCATGATCCTCACACCTGCTTCCTCAGGTGGCCAAAGCATGGTCTAGCAGATCTTAGGTGATGCTGGAACTTTTTGTCAAAAATGCATCTTAAAAAGTACAGATGCCATAATACACTTGTGCCTTAAACCCAGTGCTTGATGACCCTCTTGTAATAGCAGCTTCAGTGGTAGATGAAGAAGCTTCAGTGGTAGAACGAGTCCACTTACAGGGATGAAGTTGTACAGCTGCTTAGGTGGTGTCATAGCAATAACCTGGACTTGAACATAAAGAAAACGAAAGAGCAAATAGTGGACTTTCGGAGACACAGGCCACACACTCACAGCCCACTCAGTATTGATGGTACGGAAGTGGAAACAGTCACCAGCTTTAGGTTTTTGGGAATTCACATCTCTAAAGATCTAACCTGGACTGTGAACACTGACTCTATCATGAAGAAGGCTCAGCAGCGCCTTTATTTCTTGAGGTGCCTCAAGCGATGGGGGATGCCAATACATGTGTTGGTGAACTTCTACCTCTGCACTATCGAGAGCGTCCTCACCGACGGGATCACCGTGTGGTATGGCAACACCTCTTCGCAAGAAAGAAAGGCACTGCAGAGAATGGTCAATATGGCGCAGAAGATCATCGGCTGCGGTCTCACTGAGGTTAAACAGCTCTATGAGGACCGCTGCCGTGGTAGAATTCTGGCCATCACAGAGGACAGTCACCATCCAGGGCATGAGCTCTTCACCCCACTGCCCTCAGGCAAGAGATATAAGAGCATACGGACACTTACCACTAGATTCTTCAATAGCTTCTATCCACAAGCAGTGAGACTGGCGAACACATTTAGCCATCCCCCTCAGACCACACCTACACCATCACCATCTACCTCATTGTAATTTATTTATTGTACGTCTCCAGTCATTGTTTACACGTCTGTATTGTTTACATTCAAACTGTCTGCATGTTTACTTGCACATTGTCTATTGTTTGTTTGTACATTGTCTTGATGCACTGTTTGCACTTTGTTTTGGTTTTTACACTTGTTTTACAATCAAGAGACTTTCTGTAAGTAAGAATTCCATTGTACCAGTACCGGTTACATATGGCAATAAAGTTCAAGTTCAAGTTCAAGTTCAAGATCATGAGTGGGAGCTGTCTTATATCACTGTTCTGCTTCCATCACCATTAACTGGTTACCAAAGGACTTGGTGAATGTGCTAGGAATAGAAGTCAACTGTGCATTTTCTTGAGGAGCAACTATTGTATATCAGCTTCTACGCCTATCATGACAGAACACAACTTCCAATGGTGCAGAAATAAAAATAGCTAGAGGTCTCATTTGCCTGAGCAGCCACTAAAATATTACAAGTGGTAAATGTTTTGCGTACTCTAGTGTTCAATACAAGATTGCCAAATTCCATTTGTTGAGTATAAAGATGTATTCATTCTAAAAGGACTTCAGGTTTCCTGAAGTGGCTCCAGGACTTTACTTTTCAATTCATTGGTATTGTTAATTTCCTAGATTCCATGTCAAGGAGAAGGTGTAACTGTGCAATTTCTATATAGATTAAATTATTATATACTTTAAAATTATTTTGTAATACACTGGTACTGGCAGAATCTTAGATTAGGTTATTTTTCAAATGTGCAGTTCTAACAATAATTCAAAATATTCAAATGTACAAATATGCTTCTAGTAATTACATATAGATTTTCAGTTTAGTTACAGCAGTAATGCATGTAATATACTTCTGTCATGTAAATGTTTAACCATGGTCACTGACAGTTTTCCTTTATAGTGATTTAACATACACTCACAGAGTTCATTTATTTTCCTAGTTAAACTAAAAGATAAGATGTTTTTATGAACTGAGCCCAGCTAATTTTTGAAGGCTTATGTAAGCTTAGCTTCAGATCATGCTTCGGAATTCTTTCACATTTTTTAGGCTGAAAACATCAGAGCTCAACAATTTTGTTGGAAGTTTTCCTTTTTATTTTTTACCATTTCAAGACAATTTGATTTACTGGTTGTGTTTGATTTAAATCATAAGAAAACAACTTTCAAATCTCTTGGTAGCCTTTTATTTTCTCCAAAAATAGTCTATAAAAATGATTTTTCATAAGTCCAAGCTACACAATAAATTATGTGTATTCCAATGTAAAAGACATTAAAGAGCATCTTGAGTTCTTGCCTCAAAACCTGCATTTCCTTCAGTATCTCTACTAATCAGAGTATTCCAAAGTGTCACATATAAAATCCAAAGGAGGAGAATTCCTACAATGGTAGAAGTATACAGAATATATAGATTTTTGTTGGAATTAGACTGAACCCTACAGAAAGGATCGTGTTATCAAGTATCAGGGAAAAAAAACATAGCAATATACAGTACATGTACCAACAGTCCTGTATGTTTACATCACCACTATATTCTAAATGAAACCCCTTTGGATTTTAACTTGGAAGTTGTGTTTTTCCATTTGTGTCCAGATAGAATTGACAAAAGCAACATTAATTTTATTGCATTGATGCAGTGGAACATCCTTTCCTGACACCACCAGGTTGGGTTACATTAACAGACGCTACCTACAGTACATCACCAGGTCTCTTTCGCACTACACACCGTGCCGAGACCCAACACACTGTCCTCTTTTACACACACACACTCAGAACCTTAGGTTGTGAACTCACAGCTGCCTGCGCACCTCTCTGTGCCCAGCCACCACCGCACATCTCCCAGAGGGTGTAGTTAGATACTGTAGACCCCACGCTTTTCCAATACCAATGTATTGCCAAGGGGAGGGTCGCTCTACCACACAACCCACTGTGGTCCACACACACTATCTCACTCAAACAGCGGACACGACAGCCCTGCTCTCATACCCTAGCAGGATGCAGGATTAAATCTTTTGACGATCTCATAAAGCTCCGTTTCTTCCATCAGTCTCCTCGCAGACTGATGTTTTCACTCTTTTCCTTGCAGTCTATTCCTCTCAACCCCCTCCAGAATTGTCGTTCTTCTTCACCCCCACACTGGGTTTCTGCAGCAGCTAGTCATTCTTTGTCCACACATACGTGGCGGCACGCTTTTCTAACATTACCTTGACTAGTAGTGTCTCACACCCACTGCTATCATGCTTCAGCCCGGCTCTCTCAAAGCACAGACTCCACGTCACCTCCAGGAAGTGCTCAGGCTAGTTTTAAACCACTTCTACACCTGCCGTTCATTCACTTATTCATGTCAGGTGTGGTTTCCACGGAAACGCGTCTTCTTTAATCCAGAGCTCCGCTCCCAACACCAGACATTTCCTGCATCATACCACAAGTGGAAACTGGGATTAACATGTAAGACTTTGGAATAAGTTAGAGCAGTGGAGAAGAAAGACAAGCTGGAACGCAATATATCTAAGGTGGATTGGGTATTAGTTTTTCTTTATTTCTTTTTCATCCAGACGCAATTCATAAGTATCTGACCAGAGCATAGAAGAGATGGGGTAGAGAGAGAGCATTAGTTTGAGGAGGAAGATGGAAACACTGGGAGAAGAAGTAGACCAGACAGAATCAGAGACTTCAAGAGGTTTCACTGTTAGAAGATGAAACTTGCTTGAGAAGATGGGCAATCACCCAGTGTTATTTTAATTTTCAGTTTGTGATTAAGTCACGTTCTTTATCAAGTTGACCCAAATGTCTATTAGTTATAGTCATATTGTTGTCATACACATTTAATTCAATCTAGTCAACTACATTTGACTGAAATCACTTTCTTTTAGTTGACTAAAATTGAATTGGTTTAGTCACATTTTTGCCACGTACTTTAATCTAGTTAAATAATAAATAAAATAAAGATTTTAGTTTAATTCATTCTAAGTCTTTGGAATATTAAGGAAATTAAGTTTAGTCATTTTTAATTTACAATGAAGGCTGCTCTAAGAAAATATTTCACAAAATAAAATATATTGATCCTCCGAGAGGTCAAAGATCGAATATAAGATATAATTATGCAATGATCATCAATCTTATGCAGAGCCATATGAGTCTTTCCTCATACAAAAATCTATTTTGGGATTGTTAATTATAAATACTTTGATATTTGATTTGATTTAAGTTTTTTAAAGTACTCAAAGCGGTTTTATTATTAATTTATCCAACAGAAGCTGCTGCCAATACTGAATTTGCAGTAACTAGAGATAATACTGCATTAATTACTTAAAAATGTAATAAAACTGGACATGACAAGTAATATAGTACATACATCGTTTAATGTACTGATACAGTATAATATTATTAATAACTAGCCCTTTCAATACCATGTTATTTCAGTCGAAAAACTACCATAGCCTACGAATAGTCTAACGATGTCGTGCTACCATCATACTAACAATAAGAGTATTATCAGGACTGAATAAGTGTAAGCGAGGCAAACCAAATGTTCTGTTCATTCAGTTTTGCCCGAGACACAAGGTAGGTAGGACAGTAAGTACTGAATGAGAAGACAAAACAAGGAGACTGGCGTGGCTGAGGTGTCAGGAGGTTTAGGTTTCAGTGAAAACCAGGAAATGAAGATGAAGATGGGAGACAAAAGCAGGAATTAAGTCTGTTTTGTTAGATAGTTTCAGAGAACACTAGAGTATGTGAAGGGGGGGGGCAAGAGTGGCACAAAGGAAGAGGCAGGGGGATCAGATTAGGTGAAGAAGGGTAAAAGGGAGCAGAAAGGTCCAGATAAGGAGAGGCAAACAGGAATTAGAAGGTAGGTCATAGTGATAAGACTCAAAACTACTCTATCTGTAATGAACAACGTTTTTTAGTTTATCTCTGAACTGAATTCGATCACACAGTACAAGTGTATACTGTATCATGCCACAGAGATTTAACATCATAGGTGGATAAGTTTATTCATGTTAAACAGTTTTTGGCTTCGTTAAGTTTAATTTTTAGTCCTAAATATTTTTTAGTATTAATTACTACACCATATGTAAAGGGAATGAAAGCAGATTTGTAATAGGGCTTTAGAGTCAGGCAGAGGAAAGATATAGCTCTCACTGATAATATCTCAAACTGACTGGCCCTAGACCAAGGACCCAAGTGTATTAACCTACTCCAGACCCAAGTGCTACCTATCCAAATGTGCACAAAACCCTGGAATGTTCCCACCACAAAATATCTGGTGATGTATTTTGATTTTCTTTAATAAAGAGGTAATAACTTTATTTAGTAACAACTTGTATAAAAGTTGATGAGAGGTAAGAGGTGAAGAATTACTGTAGGTGCATGAGGGCTGGTGATTATTCCTATATAAATGCTTTGGAGAAAGGTATTTATTCTGTATCTAGGACAATATTATCCTTCATAAACTGTCTTTAGCAATTTTAAAAAGTAAGCAAGTACTGTTAAATTTAAAACTAAAATATTGTTATTTTTCTTTCACTAGTCCTGTATCGTGCTGTTACTGCTAAGAACAAGCTCTGCAGGTATTCTGAAGTTCTGGAGTCTACCACCAAGCACCTGTAAAAATTAGATGTTTACAATTGCACAGTAATTACAATTACAATTGTTTAAACCAATGTTTTCTTAATTGTTACTATTTCTAAATTTTATCTGCTTTAATTTAATGCAATAAAGCCATTTTCTGGAATGTTTTTATTATTTTCAGTTGTTTTTGTTGATAAGTACTTTGATGATAAAATATTTGCAAATTACATAAGAATAATTACATAGCAATGACATAAAGAAGAATAAAGATGTTATTAAAAAAGACAACCAATACACAATGCACTGTAGCCTAACAAGGGTCTTAATATATTGTTGTTCCTCTAATTATAGCACTCTAAATATTTGATCATGTAGTTATTGAATAATTGCTTGCAAACATTTCAAATATTTGTTAATTAATTAAGAATGAAGCTGGATGGCACAGTGGTACAGATGCTAGAATTGCTGCCTCACAGCTCTGGGGCTCTGGGTTCAATTCTGGACTTGGGGTGCTATCTACTGTACATGGAGTTTGTACTGTATGTTCTCCTCATGTTTGTGTGGGTTTTCTCTCTGTTGTGGTTTCCTCCCACAGTCCAAAGACATATTAGTAGGTAAATTTCCTTCTTGAATAATTGGCCCTTCATTAAAGTACATGTTCTTAGAGGGAAAAATAATAATAATAATTATAAAAATAATGCTATATAAACAAGTTTGTATATGTATATGGACTGTACAGTATGTACTGCAAAGGTCACAAAACAGAAGTATATACTGTAGTTTGTACATACAGTAGTTATGTTGTGATTTAACCTGTCTCTCATGTTACTTCTTGTTTGTACATGTTCTTGTATAAATATATGGGTGCTCACTCAGGAGTGCATAGTCACTGCAATGCGCTGTCCTAAACTGGGCCCAGGAGTGGTTTTGGCATGCAGTGGTCCTACAGCACCCACAGGCGAAAAAGTAATATGAGTGGAGGAACCCCTGATGGGCCAACGAAACTAATGGGGGTCGATCTGATGCTCAGGAAGCACTTATCCCTTTGAATCACTACCGTCTGTCCCTGACTGTAGGAGATAATTAAGGGATTCTCGACTTCAGAGCATTCAGGGAAATTAAAGTTTAATATTCTTGTTCTCTCTTCTTCTGCATTTGAGTATTTTCTTCTCTTTAGGATTCTTATTTCTGAAATTGTTTTTCATTAATTAAATTGATTGGAAGGATTGGTATTTGACAATCACTGATAGTAAATATAGAAAAGCTCAATAATGCACAATGCATATAACCTCACTGTCCTGTAATAACAGCTGGAAAGAAGATTTTACAATGAAAGAGAGCACTGTCATTCAAATGTGAATATCATTATTGTTCTTAATAATTCCTGATGTACTTAGAGCATTTTAAGCTTTTTTTTCTTTTTCTATTAGATTGTGTTCCAACAAAGGAAAACTATCTCAATAATCACACTTTGGCAGCATTATAATTCCTAGATTATACTCAAGCAATATTGTTAAATGGAGGCAACAAAAACAGAATGTTATTTTTCTCTAAATGCAGCCTTAATTATATTATTCTTCTTCTAATAGCTTCACTTTCTTTACTGACAAAGTAATTTTGAACAAACCTCATATTCATGAGGGAGAAGCAATCATAATAATTAAGTATTGGCAGCACTTTACTATATGGAAGATAATTGCAAATGTATTATGATACATAAGCGATTTTGTGTCTAACTGAAAGCCTTCTAAACAAAGCAGACACATTACATACTAATTAAAGACAAATCTTGACATTTGAAATGTACTCTCTTTTATTTCTAAAAGGTGACATTAGAATACTTGATGAGAATTAGTGATCTCACATTCTCCATTCAATTATACTGTATATACTGCAAGTACTTAATCAATTTAATAGAATTCTAATTGTCTTCCCTGATTGTGATATACAATTTGGAATTCTGATTTATTGCAACAGAAGCGTGTTTATTAAATTTAGTTTCAGTCTATGGAGCCTGGTAACAGCCAGCAAGACATGACATTGTACAGCTGAAGTACATGATTGTGGACATGCTGTCAAAACACTACAATGAATACAAAGCTTTGATAAGCTTTTGTTTCCTTACAAGCCGTGCACAATGGGGCCTGTTTGTGTTAAGCCCAACTTTTGTTTTACAGATTTTTCCTAATTAATACAGAACATTCATGTGGACAAGTACATTTTCAAGTTATAGACCATATATTAAAATAAGAGTAGATTTAAAAACCTCTTCCCGAGTCATGTTGCTTTGTTTTATAAGTTTATTTTTAGTAATAAGCTCATTGTAAATGTAACTTTTTTTATTAACAATACACAAGACAAGCAGATTTTTTATTGTTTTTCTTTCAATTTTCAATTGTTTATCTCCTGAAGAGAGTATTTATACAGTACGAGTTTTTGATATCCTGACTATTATTTATACTAAAATAAAATTAAAAGGACTGTTAAAAATGTTTTAAATAGGGTCAAGAAACAAAAAAGCACCATTGGTAACATATTGTGTTAGTTAAGGTTTAGTGTAGCAATGTGCTTTTACACAGGAAATGCATATTGCTTGGAGTAGTAAATATTATATAAGCACAAACACCAGACTCTGAAGGATAAATTTTAAAGCAATACAGCTCAGAAAATAATATGCAACTTTCATATGCAACATTCTGATTTAAGGCTAGCTGATATGAACATGATCATGATTATTTATTTGACTGATGTTTTTATGCCCTGTATAGCAGATTACATTTGTGCATATTACATTTACTGGTGCACATTTTTACTGAAGCAATTTCAATTTCAATCAAAATGTATCATAGGAGTGTCCCAGTTATGAGTACCCAGCCCTCACCACTACTACTAAGCACTACTCCAAACTACTCTCCAAACAAGGGCAAAGGGGGCTTCTTAAAGGAATGGAAGGCCTTGTTTCAGCTGGTGGGAGTCTTGGTAGCAGACTCCAAAGGCCCCCTTTTTAGGTTTAAAAAGGGGTATCCCCTGTCTGAGTTTGTTGATGTAGGAGTACTGTACAGTACGTCCAGAGTGATCCTCATCTCTACTGATAAGTAGGATGTGTTTTGTGTTTGGTGTTCTGTTTTGTCTCTGAGCTGTGTCTCTAGCAAAGGAGCACTGTTAGATTTTGTTGTCTAAAACATATCCAGAGATCCCACTGCAGTTTATCCACACTATTAAATTTATTCACAATTCTTAGAAACTGTTACAGTACATACAGTAGCTTATCAGGGGATTGGTGAGAGCAGTGGATCCTTTCTAGTCAAAAGTCTGATTAGTGAGACATCATTTTTAACATTTTACGTTTCTTCCCCCCTTATGTACTTTAAATTCAGTCTGAAACTGTTTTCCACATTATGTTGAAAAATAAGCTCCTTCCCTACAAGTTGCCTTGGGGAAGGTATTGCATTAAAGTGGAGAACGGAAAGACATGAAACACTTACTATATGTTGGGGTTTTTTGCCAGTATATAAATCTCAACTGATCACTTCTCCACTTCCTTGTTTAACTTTGGGAATACAGAATTTTTGGATGATACAGTACAATGCTTTTTGCCTTCTAACAAATTGTATTTAAAAAATGCTGAATGTATCCCTTACACATTTTTGACTCACTTTCTTTAACTTGGTGGGGATTACAGAGCTTTTGAACATTTTCCCCATCTCTTTCCATCAACACATCTTTGTTGGATTGTGTCGAATGGTCTGTTTTCTGTTGTCTCACTGAACTGTGCAGCATGAATGTAACAGGAGAATGAAAAATAAAAGTGCAAGCAGCATAACAATTTTCTGGGAGCCCATAACATGTTGACAACAATAGACAGTAGTGGACAATGTGTGATTGAGTGTCCAGTGCATGATTTGTCTGTACTCTCCTTGTCTCATATTTCTTTCAGTTAACCTGTCCAGATAAACCCGAAATTATAATTTGAAACTACTGAACAACAGTTTTGATCAAATGACATTTTATTAAAGACCTGAATGATGACAAAGAAAGTGAGAAAGTGTTGATAACACGATTTCAGAAGATTGTTTTAATGGAAAAAAAAACAGTCCACTCAAGACTTGATAACAAGACGTCAAAAATGATAACAGAAAGTATCATCTCTGCAAAGTAAAAGAGATTGCAGAGAAAATATTTTCCCTCTCTCTGTGGGCATTTACTAATGGGAGAACTTATTAACTTTAGTCAAAAGCTCATTCCGCTAAGTATTTTCTGCTGCCTTGTCCAATGTGATTTTCATGTGTTACAGGAAGGAGAGAGAGTGATTCTAATAGATCTGAAGGAGGCCCAGTGGGCACTGTATGGCATAGATGATTGCAGTTTAGATGTATAAACCATCTCAGATCAGTGAAATGTACATGGGTGCAAGCACTTACTGACAGTCTTCTTTATGATGTAGAGATTCCAGCTAATTTGGAGCATGTGGCCTTATTACCTCAACAGTGTTGGGTTAAATGTAGATTGTATCACCAGCTAATTTGTGGTGGGAAGATTTCAGGGTTTTGTGCACATTTGGATAAGTAGCACTTGGGTCTGGAGTAGGTTAATACACTTGGGTCCTTGGTCTAGGGCCGGTCGGTTTGAGATATTATCAGTGAGAGCTATGTCTTTCCTCTACCTGACTCTAAAACCCTATTACAGATCTGCTTTCATTCCTTTTACATACAGTATGCTACAGTAACTCATACTAAAAGAGTACTTTAAGAGTACATGAAATGTGCAGTTTCAGTATACACTCCAGAAAAATACATTTTACCAACATTTATCTTTTTTGTACATCAAGAACATCAACAAAACAATTATATTTGCTATAATGTAATTTAACATGTCATGCTACAGTACTGTGTCATGAGCCACCTCTGGCACACATCTCTGGCACCCTTCCTACTTATAACCCTACTTACAATTAGTTATGCCTTTATTGAAAAGTACATGATGTATCTTAAGTAAGAGTCAAGAGATAAAATAAATAAGAAAATGTTACCGCAGCCATAAAAACAGAAGCTAAAATTAAGCCTCTTGCCCTTGAACTTAAAAAGTATTTAAAATCCTAGATTGACTGAGTCATAAACCTTTGTTTATAAAGTTGTACATAGATAAAAAACAGATTGTCAAAGGGAAATTCAATGGCATCTCATTCTTCAGTGAGAAGAATGAGTGAGAATGTGAGAATGAGATGAAGTGAAGTGGACTGCAACATTGCCTATACCCAGCAAAGTTGAGAATGCCATTGCAGATTTAACCTCTGATGCAGTCAGTTCTTCACTGTGATGATACGATGATAATCTGACAAAGCTCACAAACAGTAGGAAACAATATGTAGAACTCTGATGTAATAAGATTTGTCAATCAATAAATCACATTAAAAAAAATCTAAGGCACTTATTTTCAAGAACAGTTCTTTTCAGACCCTATGCGGATGACACAATCTGGGGTGGAGTGAGAAAACACTAGGATAAAGTCATGCAGGATTCGGGAATGAATACGTGGGGGCATGTCCAAAGTGCGCAGGTGTCCAGGGGGAGTGAGTCCGGGGCAAACAATCCAGGAAAAAGTCCAAACCGGGAATCCAAAAACGAGCATGAGTCCATGGCCAGGCGATCCATCCAAAACAGGAGATTAAAAACAGTAACCGGGTCGGGACCGGCAGGGGAAATGGGAACAGGAACAGAAAGTTAAAAGCATAACGTAGCCATACGCATCAGGACTCGGGCTCGCATGATACGGGAATCAATGTAGAGCCCCGATTATCATCTGTGTCTGGCTTTTAAGGGGGAACTGAAAAGGGGCTGAAATAAGGAGCAGGTGTGGGGAATGAGGCAGAACTAGGAAGGGCTGGAGCGCCCTTAAGAGGAGGGGTCTGCAATCGTGACACTTATATACTGTACATTATGAGTTTGAGGGTATGTCTTAGATCGATTAAAACAACAATATAACATTTAAAAATAAAAAAAAACTGATAATCTAATCAAATATAAATGTTTTTACCCTGGTTTTAAAAAGAAAATAGTCTAAAGATTCCACAGATGTTTCTTGGTAGATGTTTAAAGCTTGGTAGCAGAACGAATGAGCTACAAATAATCCAAGCCAAGGTGAAGACACGGAGTAGTTTTGATTGAGGCGATCTCAGTACTCAATTCAAGACATAACACGGGATGTATTCAGATAAAGTGAGAACAAAATTGTATTTAAATCATCCCAGAGGTGATAAAAGTATGGATTAGTTTCTTCAGCAGTTTAATCCAAATAGGGGCATACATGGGCACAACTTCTAAGATGGAAAAAGAGAAGATTTAAAAACTGATTGAACATGCACATCAAAATAGGGTTCAAAGTCAAAATGGATGTCCAGATTCTTAGTAACTGAACCAATATAAAAAAAATAACTTAATCCACTGTAATACTTTTTGAGAAGGGGGGGGGGGGATGGGGGGCTATAGGTTTTTCTATAGAGCCAAAAAACAAGGCTAAGTCTTGCTTACATTTAACTGCAAAACAGTTGTGATATGTCAGTTTTGAATATGAATAGGCATTCTGACAGTGCTGACACAGCTCCAGATGGATTCAGTTTCATGGATTTTGTTAACTGAAGTTAACTTTCAGGATGGAGGAACACAGAACATTTTCATTTTGATTACTACAGCTTTTATAGAGGCAGTTTAACTGTTTTGTTGGGTTTTATTGCTTGGAGTGACTAGGAGTGATTACTAACCAGTAAACACTCCTAGACCTGAAAGTTTAAAATGGATTAAAGCTACTGCAGCACAATACCTAAAGAATACATTTTTTCAATTTATAGACACTACTTGTTAGCATTACTTTCTTCTAAAGTTACTCTTTGGAGATGGGGCCCATATTGTCATGAATGTCAGAAGGGACAAGCCGTGGAATTGCAGGAGAGCGAAAAAAGACCCTATGCGTAGCGGCAAGACGGGGGTTGCCTTGGCTCAGCTGGTCAGACAATGTCGGGTAGAAACGTATGCCCTCAGGCCACAGAGGAGACGATCTGGTGCTTGGTGGGTCTCAAGACATCCGAACCCTCAATGCTGAGCGAGGTGGAAAGAGTGACCCGGAAATATATAGCCCCAGGCAAAGACATACAAGAAGGATAAGCAAAGCACAGGAAACTAGGGACAGGACAGAGAAGAAGCACCCTCCAGCTGTAGAGGGCATGACATTACCCCCCCCCACCCTTCATGGGTGTCTCCTGACGCCCATAAAACAGATGAGCTGCACAGCACTGGGGGGGAGGAAAAACCTCATTTAACTGAAAGGAAACCTCCAGGAGTCCACGACTGAGAGCTACCTCCTCCTCCAGGGTAAAAACCTTTATTGAGTAGAGGAAGAGGGGGGCGGGCAGGGCTCCAGGGGAGCGAGACAAAAGATACATACAAAACACACATAACAAAAATAAACCTGGGAGACCAGAGGAACAAACCCCACACAACAGATAGAAACCAAGAGTTCCGAGTAACAGGGGTCAAGGGATCCAGAGAACAGGGGAACCAGGAAGTGAAAAACCAAAACACCAAGAGAAAAACAAAGTAACTACAAAAAAACCCGGGAACAAAAATAGAAAAACACGGACTGGGCAAAAAACACATTCAACATTCTGTCACTGATACCGGGAGGTGACAATCCAAGGAAAGCCAGGTATTTGAACCTGGATGTCGGAAAGGCGTACCGCACAATGACCTGCTCACAGGCACGGATGTCGGATGGCGGTATCCAGCAACAAGAATGGGAGAATGGAAAAAAACACTTAACATTCTATCACAGATGCCGGGAGGTGACAAAATGAGGAAAGCCAAGTAGTGTATTCGTACGTGGATGTCGTGAAGGCACACCGCTGAATGACCCGCTAACAGGCACGGATGTCGGGAGGTGGCATCCCGCAATAAGAATAGGAAAGCAAGCTGAACAGCTCAACAAAGTAATTCATGTGTAAGACCCAAAATAGATCCATGAGGGACTGTGTAAGAGATGACACCCAGAAAGTGTTACAGAGACATATTGTAAGTAATGTAATACGTAACTTTTTGTTTATGACTAGTGAAATAGGACCAGGAACCAGTTTAATACAGTACGAGGGATATAGTAAGTGCCTTGCATTCCAGATGATGTAACTGAATCTGGTGTACTAAAATCTGCTGCATGACCTAATAAAATCAACCATTGAATCCATAGGGTAGTACTCAATATTCCAAAATGAAAAAAATGTGGAAAATACAAATGGAAAAATAAGAGTAATGTAGTTAATAATAAGGTAGTTAATGTAGTTAATAAACAGGGCCCTTGCCCGAGCCAAAAACACCCCCCGGACCATCAACCCGATCAGGAACTCCCGCCGTAACAACCGCATTCCCTTGGTGCTTCCTTACCACCCTAACACACTTCCTATCCCCAGGACCATTAACCAGAATTTTTCCATCCTACAGGATGATCCCTCCATTGGGGCCCTCTTTTCTGATCGCCCTATCATCTCATATCGCCGACCACCTAATCTGCGTAACCTCCTTGTTCACAGCTCCCTTGACCGCCCTCAACAACCATCCACACCAGGCACTTTCCCTTGCAACAGAGCTCGCTGTATCACCTGCAAGTACACAGCCACCACCACACTCATTCAAGGCCCCTCAGGACAATTCCGGATCACCCAGACAGCATCTTGTACCTCCAGCAACCTTATTTACTGTATCTCTTGCAGTAAATGCCCAGCCATCTACATTGGTGAAACAGGAAGGAGACTCGGAGACCGCTTCAGAGAACACGTCAGGGCTGTGAAGATTAAAGATCTCTCCAAGCCCATTGTTTCTCATTTCACCTCTGACGGCCACGACCACACTAATCTCTCCGTCTGTGTTCTCAAAGACGGTTTTCCGAACTCATACATCAGAAAGACCACCGAAACTAAAATTATTCTGCAGTTAGGATCACACATTCTCCCTTCCCTTAACGACAGATTACTGTTCTTTTAAATTTTCTCCATTCATTGGAAGTTTCATTTCACACCTCTCTGCACCCATTCTGACTTCACACCTCTTGATTGGCCTCTCTTTCTGTCCCCTGCTCCCGCCTCTCACTCCTCCTCCCTCCCAACCTTTGTTCTCCAGCTACTTTACCTTTGCCTACTGCCCTGTCTCTCTCACACCTGAAGAAGGCTCCACGGCCGAAACGTTGTGTTCTCTTTCTTCTTTTTTTCAGCATGGAATAAACCTATTACTAGTTAATAATAAAACCATCTTATATTGTCCTTTATGTTCATTATTGAAGTTACAATACATAGATAGGCATCAACTAGACATTTCCCATGGTGATGTCTCATAGATCCTTTGATAGAGTTCAAGTGGCTGAAACCTCACTTGCAGCAATACCGTATGTGTCAGGTCTCGGTATCAGTACAAGAAGTGAAAGACTTCCCAGATTACTGTATTTATTCTCTCTTGATTTAAAGACAAGAAACCACAATTTGATAGTTACTCCCATCACAGTCAAATGTCTTGACAACAACATCTTTGCACGACAATCAATATTGCATTTCAACATTGGTATGCTTTGTAAATTCTGAAGAAAGTTGTAGAATTTCTGAGAGCAGCGGTTGTGTTAGTGCAGGGGAAAGTAAAGCATGTAATTCAGAAAAGTATATTTTTAGGAAACCTGTGCTAGTTTTTTATATATTCTATTAGCTTTGCTTTCATCTGAGCAATCTCTGTTTCTGACACAAAATGCTGTTCATCACACTTCCTCAGCATCTCTGTAACTTTGTCATATTAGGAAATGATAGGTCAGTTGGATATCCAAGTGAATCTAGCACAGAATCCCAGTTTTGTTTTAATAGCTTCAAATGAACTTGCAGTACTTCTCCAGAACACAGCATTCACTGATCAGAGTTCTTTTTCTGCGTTGCATAATTAACTGCTTGACGAAAAGACAAAGCCATTCATCCATCATTTTTCTGAACGCGTCATCCAATTCAGGATCACGCCAGAGCGTATCTCCACGAGCAATGGGTGCAAGGTGGGGGTGACAAAACCCAATTCATGAAATTGAGTTGTAGAATGAATTTCGGAAATTGGAACACGTCGTCAATTTGGCAGGTTGTTCTGTAATTTAGTTTTGGTTATCCTCCAAGCAAGCGATTCTAGGTGCATTCAGATATTCTACACCACAGTGTTCTGCTATTTAAAAAGAAAACATGTACTGTAGAAACTTTACCTTTGTCAATGCTGGCTAAGCAAATGTAGGTAATGAGCTGACAATAGTTATCATGGTGAGTACAACCATCACACATTAATTTAAAATGCAGAACATGTAATGTTGCTTTTGACATTTTTTGTCAATTATTTTGAAGATGATGCCTGCTGAAAATGATAATGTAGATTTTGATGAACTGTAGGCTTGACAAAGCTCACTTTGTACAACTTTGACATACTGTTCCAGTTAAGAAAGCTGGTTATTGAATTTACTGTACCTACTGTAGATTTCTTATCTTAGACATAGAATATTCATAGATTCCTAGACATATTTTGCAACAACCTCTCTGCTTGGTCACAAACTACAGCTGAATAGAGCTGTTTCATTTCTTGGGGATATCTTGCACACTCCATACATATAATTCCTAGATATTCTCGTTTACCCAGCCAGTCTGACCTAAACCTTTTAAAATTAAACATCACACAGTGCACTTTTTTCCTTACTGGAATTAGGGAAACAAATGGATATACTGTACAGTAACTTTGAATGTAGCTGCCATTTTGCCTAATTGGATAACAAAATCTTGACTTCACTCTCAGTTTGTGGGAAGTAAACACACACTTTTTAAGAGTTTGTAATGTGAATGTTTCTTTCAAAATTACTATTGACCTCAGCTGTATTATCATGGACACTTATATAATGTTTAGACATGTTGCTGACCCTTGGTCGGTAACCTGTTGCATTCCTCCACACAGCATAACTCCACATTCACATGATGTCACTTTTTTCAGGATAGTTCTCTTATTCCTATAGGACAGAAAGAGCACTGGTGACACCATATGTGAAAGGTCCTTCTATGAGGGAACAAAAAATGTTAGTGAATTGTTCTGGGAGGTTCCTGACTTTATAAAGGGAGATATAAATGACCCTTATAAATGATTTCTTCAAGATGATCAAAAAGACTGGAAACTGAGATTCTGGAAGTAGATCAACACTGATGGAAAATGAGGGATTATTAACCTAGCTACAGTACTAGTGACTGGTGTTTGTTTGCAACTGGAACAAAACTGCACAAACAAATAATCCTGGTATGAAGACTCTTCTGCTGGTTATAACTGACCAGCTCAACATTCTTAATATGACATTCCAAGGTCCAGACTAACTGCTGACAGCGATGTATGACAATATAAGAGCATCCAAACTATAACTCTGGAAAAATCAGAATTTAAAAATTTACTGGGTAATCTGTTTTACTGTATACAGTATACTGTATGTGTCACTTGTAAAGAACCTTGGCTCTCAAATTCTGTTCAGTGGTGCTGAATACAAAGCTTGATGTGAAGGTGCAGGAGTTTAATGTGTGGTTTACAGATTTCAGAAAGTACAAAATAAGCTTACAACATTTGAAGATCCAATTACTATTGATGTGAATTCCACACCAAGTGACTTACAAAAGGAACTGATTGATTTGCACTGAAACACATCATTGAAGACAAAATGTAGAGAAACAGGGAATGCCACACAGCTTTCTCACAGCTTTCACCATCTTCCCCTAATCCCCGTCAGAAAAAAAGACATGCTCATGTTTGGCAGTTACTACACTTGTGAATAACTTTTTTCTGCAACGAACATTAACAAGTGAAACTACAGAACACCACCATCTGATACACACCTTGCTGGAATCGTAAAGGTTTCAACTGCTCAGTCCCTGAAGCCCAACTTCAGCAAACTGACAGAACAGAAGTATTACCAGATGTCTGGCAAACACAAATAACTCTCTAGCAGGAAAGGAACTCTGTACATTTCTACACTTTTTTTTTTCTTATGAAATTTGAATCTAAATGATTTTTTTGTGAACATCCTCAGTGACATGATTGAACAACATGGAGACTTTGAAGGCAGATACTGGCCCCAAGGTAAAAAGATTTGAGACTACTGACATAAATGAATGTTATTCTTTTGGAATTCTTTAGTTACCCTTAATCAAGTGAATTGATAGCAACAGAGGCTACTGCCTATCTACTGTAAATAGGGTGCTCATTTATTTTATATCACTATATGGGAATTATGAGATTGCACTCAGTATTTCAGTTTGTTGTTATATAATTCTGCAAAACAGTCGATGTAAAATATCCTTTGATATTCTACATAAGCAACAATGCTCTCTAATACTGTCAAAACGATAGCTTGCTCAACTCATCCGTGTTTCTACACATTTATCTGTACAGGTACTGCATGTCAAATAGCTCGCTTGCAAGGGTGCACACTCGGGGATCAGCTAGCGACCTTCCATTCCATTCACTGACAAATAAGCATTTACTTTCTGGTTAAATATACCTGTTTGTCACCTGTTAATTTTAACATGCACACAACTGTTAGCGTACTTTTCTCTGTTTACGTATATCCGTGGTGTATGAAGAATGTTCTGTGCACAGTATCTCTTCCGTGATGTCTCTCTTCTATCTGTCTATACTTACTGTCTGATCTGACAGGAGGTTTGACTTCTTCATACGACAGCTTCAGGGGGTCCAAATTTGAGCCCTCCTCCTCAGACTGGCTTTGAGGTACCTGCCCTGAGAGGCGTATGCGTGTTTCACCGGGGTGGGAAATGCCACTCGAGGTGGCAAGCACAGTCGAAAGGGGGCGGCGTGAAAATGAAATAAAGTGTGTACATGCCTCTTTTGCTTTATTTTTACTTTAAGTTGTTTGATTCACAGTTAATTAATTGCGGCATTTTTGAAAATGTACATCTTTTAACAGAAGATTCGGCTCTTTGGTTTAATTTAATGGGAAAGTGGTAGGTTCCTGGAGGTGGAGCTAGCCCTATTTATCTGGCTCCATTAGTTGGGGGGGCGAGTAAGTTGTATATTGTTGCTGTTCGTAGATGTTTTGTGATATTTGATTTTACCTCTTATACTAGACTTTATTTATGCTGTGCATTTTGTTATGTAGTGCTTGTTTTTTGTTGTTGTTAAAATTAAACTAAGATTTTTGCACTTAAAGTGCTGTTGCGATGGTGCCATCAGTTCTGTTTGGTGGTTTCACTGGCATCCCTGCCAGCCTCCCTAGGACAGTGGTCAATGGGTATTACACTGAAAAACAAACCACATTATGATGCTCCCCATTTACACGCCTGCTGGGGGTACTTAAAGATGATGGGAGGATGCTACTGTACTGTATATGCGTACTGATGTGTGACCAAAGCTTTTGTGTTTGTAGTCTTGGAAGTTTAAACTTACTGAAACCTGCCTGTTAAAACTATTCTTTATAACAAAAACAATTAAGATATAACTGAAAATATAACTTTATAATGAGTATGCAATATCCAGTTGCTCTGGGCTTGTTCTTTTGCAGATAACATTCTGACGCAGATCCCCACTCTAACCTCATTACACTGTATGTACTGTAAATGCTCAGCTCTGAATGGATATTGACTAGAAACCCTCTTTGCTAACATACTTTTAATATTCACTCATCTGGAAGAAAATGATTTAATACAATTCTGTCTTTTTACTGCATGAATAAGATGTAAGATTTTTATTGTGCATTTATACTTTTGTGTTAAATTTGTATGTTTATTTTCAAGGATTCTTTACAGTAATCCTGTATGTATAAGATTCATAATTTATTTTGCTTCAAAATGAGTAGGTTATTCAAAAAATGCTTGGATTGCGCTATCAAACTCATCTTGCTACAGTAGTAGTTTATGTTTTAAAACCTTTATGTTTTTACCACAGAATCTTGTTACACAGTCATTCTGAGTCACTAGATGAAAGCATTACCAATTAGGATTTTTTTGGTTGAGGAATTAACAAAAAGTACCTAACAGAGAAGAAGTGCCAAATTGCCTCCTGTTGTTTTAACCTTTTCTTATATTCTTATGAATGCTCTGAGAGTGATCTGTTGATTTGTTTGTTACCAATTTTCCAGGCCCTTCCATTATAATTCTGAATAACATGTATGAACAACTGCACCTCCATGTCCTGTGGGTTTTTCAGTCATTGAACAAACCATGCAGCATCTGTATAATATGCCCACTAACCTAGCGGACATATATTTATTTTATACATACTGTAGATTAATTTAGTGCTGTTACAATGTGTACCACTCCCCAGGGAAGGAAGGTGGATGTGGAGGTGTTACGGACCCAAGAGCAAGACCCTTACAGTCTTGGAGGGGGGGCTGGCTCACAGGCGTGACTGTCCAGGGAAATCCACAGCTGGGCTCCAGGAGCAGGAGCCACCTTGGGTGTTTGACTCCATAGCAACTGACCAGATTCCAGGCTCTAGGAGAACAGGGCGTATGGGGTAGTCTAATCGCACGAGAATCACCCGAGATGCAAGCAGGGGGTTGGGACTGGGACACAGGAGAGGAGTGCAGGGAAGACAGGTGCAGTTGCCACCTGGTCCTGTGCTGCTGTTGTTCCAGAGACTACTGCAGGGCAGGATGCTCAAAATCAGGACAGTCGCAGGAAGGTGTAGCAAATGCCAGGCAGAAAAAGGCACATACTCTTTGGGGGGTCTCCTGTCGAGACCAGGGCAGCGTGCACTGTCAGTGCGGACAGGTGAGGCATCCCAGAGACCAACCCGAGGGAGTCACCTGCTGAGATCCAGGTCCGAAGCAGGGTCCCAATCTCTGGTACACACTTAGCACCAGGAAAGCTCTGGACAAGACAGCCACCGGCAATGCTGGATGGTAGCTCAGGAGTCAAGTGAAGGTCTCAACGTCAATGCCTGATCACCAAAGAGAGACTAAGCAAGGTTTAAATACCTCAGAGTACATGGCAATAAGTGGCGCTTCAATAAAGCCAGACGCTCTGTGTAACCTGTCTCCTCAGCAATCAGTGTGGAACGGAGGCATGGCTACTAGTGACTGTGGCTGCAACACACTGTAACAAGTGTGAGTTAAAGAAGCCAGATCTTCTTAAGCTTAGACAACCCTGGCTAATGTCTCTCCAGAAGTATACTTAGTTATAATCCTTGTTACTGTATATTAAGTTTTATCTGTAATCAGAATATCCAATGTCAAATGGGGCTGGTGTCTTAAAAAAACAGGTACAACATGAAAGGCATTTACTAATGCCAAATGAAAGTAATTATTGCATTCCTGTCCTTTATGTTTGTTGGAAAATGCAACTCAAGAACTTCAGAAACACTGTCAGCAGTGTTATTTACAGTATGTTAAACAGATCTACATCATCTTAAAAAGATAATTCCCTAAATTTAATGTTAGCATGTTTTCATCATTATTTATAGTTAATAATTTTCTTTTACCAGTAGTAACAAGGTTAAAAAAAAACTTGTTTGTTATGTTACTGCTTTTAACTTGAGTGCCACTCTTTATATTTTTTAAAAAAAAATCTTTAAATTCTCATTAGCCTTGAAGAGGAACAGAAAATATCAGCTATGAATTTTCAAATTTTAACACCTCCAGCATAATGCTACACACAGCCTGTTTCAAAATATCTTTTGAAATGACATGCACAGCCTCTTCACAGTGTGTGGTACAGACAAGCACTTTCTGAAGCACAAAACATAAGAACACAGATAGAAAATAATAATTCAGAATTCATGGCATCACCAATTATAAAACCTTCACTCCTATGCAATTATACTGTTAGGTAGTACCTACATTTTTTATCAGGTCAATAGCATAGAGCTTATTCACCAGAAAAAGTTCTCATTATTGTAGCTTTATAAATTCTACATCTGTGTATAAAAGCTTAATTTACAAAACTTTATACCTTGCGCTCACGGTAAGTTAATACACAGTTATAGTTGACAGAACGCAACTGAAAAATTTACGCTGTGTGAGTAGAAAGAGAGACAGGAGGCTTAAGTCAGCCTCAGGCAAGGCCAGGTCCAAATTTATTTATAGTACAGTAGTATGATTTTGAAACAAAAGTGTGATAGGCAGAGGATTTCTTACTCATAAACACATGCACTGTACTGTAATATCCCCAGGGCTATTTTGGCCAAATTTGGTTTTGTAGGTGTGGGCTGTAGGGCAGGGGGGCACCTGCTGTGATACAGGGTTCAGAAACACCTCTGCAGGCACCATGCTTGCTACTTGTCTGTTATCTGCAGTAAAAAGCAAGTCTGCATGCAATCTGCAACAATACAAGCGCTAATCACCTTTACAACACCTGCCTATTTTTTCTCTCTGTGTTTACACAATCCAGGTCACTTCACTTTGCTGCTGATAATCGTAAAAACCACCAATTTACTGGATTACATCAGAATGACTGAATCAAAAACACATAAATATCGAGAACTTAATGTCATAAGCGAAATCTACCAATGAATGCACATGCGTTGTGTGATATACTGTACTGTAGATCTCTATGCATTTTACAGGCTTTATTTTTTCAGAAATGTATCATCTTGTAATCATTTAGAGTATTGTATAATTTTTACTATTTTTGAAGATTGTGGCTATCTATTGACGTCCAGAATATAACCTAAATTGTATGCTTCAGATATTTGCATTTCTCTTATGTACTGTACTGTACAGTATGTGTCTTTCTGCTGAGTGTGTAATCATTATGGGAGATCTGAATAATATGCTCCTCGCTACTGATATTAGTCATGGCTGTAACTAGGGTGAGGAAATTGGAGAAATCACTCAGGGTGCAAAGTCATGGAGGATCAAAAAAATGAAATGTATTCTAACCTGATTGTTTTGTTTTGTCATTTTCATCCCTGTCCATCCTGACCTCTGCCATCTCTGAGCAAGTGCGGAATATTGCATAAGCCTCTGCACAAGTCTAGTTTTTGTGCTGTACTGTGGAAACTATTGTGTGCAATATCTCATCTGTAATTACTGCATTTTAAATACCTCCTTGATGTTTAGTTTGAAATGGCATACCTCTCACAATCCTGCATGGTTCTGCATGATAATTCAGTTACAGACTGACATATTAATGACAGTTTTTCATTAACTAAAAAAACACAATTTTACATATTTTGATATAGGTTTCATGCCTTCAAGACCTCATGGTAATTTTGTGTTAAGGAGTCTTCCATGTATTTGTTTATGAATGACATAAATGGACAGTCAGTATATTAAGGCTAAGAAGACTCTCCTTACCTGCTGTCACTAAAAACTAAGAAATACCTCATATGTTTCCCATATGTTTCAGTAATGTACTAGCCCTGCATTATTCATTTACTATCTCTCAACATGCTGTGGTTCAGGAAAAAAGTAATAGATGAGATGACACCTAAAATGTTTCTTTATACATTTTTATTGATATTGCCTTATCCATGTTTTTGTCACTATTTCAGTATATTTTTGTAGTTAAGCATGTACAGTAATTTCAGGTAAAAGCCTATAAGTGAAAATTAACCTTCCTAAAATGTTAAAATTAACATGCATTTTAAGAAGTCATTAGTTTATGAACATAAACATTAGACCATGAACAGTGATCATTGTAGTGTACTGTACGTATACTATAAAAAGTAATACATTAACTCTTAAAAATATTTTCCCTACCTTTCCTGCATTTCAAAATCAATTTGTAACTATAATGGGTTACCTTTTAGAAGTAACTTTCCTCAACACTGTACAGTGTGTGAGTCATTTAATTGTTGGCGTTAGGTACTGTACATTAGCATCATCTGAAAAATGAGTTCCAAATCTAAAAGCACAAGCTAGTCAAATACAACTTTCTCATCATCTTCACCATGGGACTGCACACCTATTAAGGCACAATTGTATACTGGCAATTTGATGAGAAATTACACTCTAAAAATAAGTGTAGACATAATCTCACTTCTGTGAGCAATGTGTCAGTTACAGCTAAAGCTATATATTTAAGTCACGCTTGGTGTTGGTGACAAACATGGGCTCTGGGGTAATTTTACAAAATGGCAACATAAATGGGCTTGCAAGTCTGAGAAGCTCAAACCTGCTGAAATAACTGTATGTGACTATTTAATTCAAGGTGGAAAGTTGGATGGATTCTGCTATGGTTTCACAGGTATGGTTGTGGCATTCCCCAGCAACTGTCAATATCCGGCTCATTAGTACAACTCACATAGCTTTCTCTAGTTAATTTATCCCCTCTTCTGCCTTCAGCAATTGTTACCTGCAGCTCTTTCTATAAATAACTTTTTATAAATCAAAGCTGCCTTTTCATTTATTTTGAATTCTGTTTATTAAAAGATCCCACAATTGTTTTAACATTTTGTTATAATATTAATTTTGTTTAATATTTTTGTTTCTACGGAGTTTCTACGGAGTTTCTTCACATTTTGTCATTGGAGATTATGTCTGCTGTCAATAATTGAATTTAAGACAACATCTGTTTCCTATTATTATGCACCAGAAGGAAAAAAAAACTGTATGAAGCTACCAAATGGAATATCTCCATAAAATACCTCAACAGAAGAATATTGTTTGTGTAACATATCGAAATACACGTAGAATTTAATTATATTAAATTGATATTTAATTATTGGGGAAGAATGTTTTATATATACTCTGTATGTACACCAAGAATCAAAAGAAACTTAACATTCCATGTAAAAAAACAGAATTAACACATGAAATATTTTTGGTAATATTTTGATTAATCATTCATGACTAATCTCTTCTCGAAAAGAGTAAGGTGTTACCCTGACATCATGACCGAATTTCCATTTGGTCTTTACCAATTATGGCCTCCTAATAATCCCCATCTATGAATTGGCTCCATCAATCTGTTCTCCTCCCCACTAATAGCTGGTGTGTGGTAAGTGTACTGTGCGCACTGTGGCTGCTGTTGCATCATCTACTGTAGGTGGGGGCTACACATTGGTGGTGGTGGTGTCCAAAAAGTGCTACATGCATGTAAGAACATTATTATTATTAATTATTATTATAATCATGACACATTTGTGTGGCTAAATTATTAGTAACAGATCACACTGTGATGTGATAAGGTATTTCTACCTATCAGAGAAGCTTTTCTATAAATACCCCGTCAATGAAAAAAGGGTGCATTAAGAGGTCTTGGTTAAGAAAGTCCATGTCATCACTGCATAGTCGTTGGAACCTGAGGAACTGTGAAAACGGGAGAGAGTTTTTAGTATGTGTGGGGTTGGAAGGAGCTGTACAGGAGATAACCTTGTGAGTTTGTGAGTTTGTAATAGACAGAAGTTAAAAGTCATGAATTATTAAATCTAGATTCATATCTAGAAACAGAAGAACAGTGGAAGATATGTTGACTGTAAACTTAAGGGATGGGTGAAAGCTGGTGAAGTGATGCAGGAAATGCTCTAGTTGATCATTAGAGCATGTAGTGGCACTGATGCAGTCATCAATGTATTGCTTGCAGAGGTCAGGGACAAAGCCAGCATATGAAGCAAAGAAGCATTTTTCTACCCAGCCAACAAAAATATTAGCACAGCTGGTTCCCATCCTGTTGTCCATGGCAACTCCACTAGTCTGCTGGTAACAGAGGTTGTTGAAAGACAAGGCATTGAGTGTGAGGACCAAACGATGAGACAATTTGCCTCCTGGGGTAATCCCTCACCGATGAGAAGAAAGATGGTGGATACCACTTCCTTTTGGTAGGATTCTGTGGAAAAGGATGGTAGGCAGAATACTTATTAAGTTTTTTGGAAGCTTCATTTATATATACAGCAGGTCTTTTTGCCACTCCACAAGAGCAATCCTTTTATCTGCTTGTTTGGTGAGAATAAAATCTCTGTTGTGAAGAGTTAGAGCACTAGAACTTCTCCTTGGGTGAGGTTAGACCTGTGTTTCCTGGGTGTGGCAAGGGTCTTGGGAACTGGATGGTTGTATTGGTTGATGAAATAATCCACTGACAGAAGACAGCTGAAGGGGGGAGTTCCAACAGTTTTTTTTGTGGGATTAATTTTATTGATGGCATTGATAATCAGCTTGTCAGCTGCAAGTGAAGAGGTGTCATCAGCAAAATATGCTTTGTGGTGAATTCTGCAGTAAAAGAGGTTGAGTTCAACTTGGGTTTGGGGAGATGAACAGCATCTTGGAAAATGGTATAAAATCTCTTATCCTTCTTGAAAGGGGAAGGGCTGAGATTATGGTAATAGCAAGACAGGAATTATTGGAGGGAGTAGGTGCCTTGAGGGCCTTTTCTGTAAAAGATGATTGGGTTTTTTTACTTATCCACCATTAGGAACTAGTAGAATTGAATTTGGAGTTGAGGGATCTGATGAGATTAGTAATAAAAGGAAGATGATGTGGAGCTGTTTGCTGTAAAAACTTATTTTCTTCTTTGATTTTTGTGTCAGAATGAGAAATTTGTTGTTTGAAGGGAAAAATCATAGAAAGTATTAGATTCTTGGAAAGTAGGTGATACTTTCACGCTTAGTTTGTGTTACAGAAAAACATTACCTGATTCTTCCCCTGTTTTTCTTTCCAGAAAAGTAGATTTTTTAGATAGAATTTAAGATATTTTTTGAAGTTTTAAGCACTTTCTACCTGATAAAGGTCACTATAATAAATTTAAAAGAATGTGCAAAAATTTGACTTGATTAAAAAAAGAGGAGAAGAATCTGATAATATTTTCAGTTATTGTATAACACCAACTAAATGTAAAAGTATCTCTTCATATTAACTTTTTTTATTTTAAATCTTTCTGTCAGTTATGATTTCTGCTTCAGTAGATTCAGTAGATAATCGTCCAATAATCAATAAGTGAATTATCTAAGAATTGGTATTTACTGCACTTATTCTTTATTAATAAAGCATTGTTAATACATTAAAAATAGTATGAATTGAACAGTATTAGTACTATAAATATATGACACTAATGCACAATAACACATGGTTCAGACTAATACATAGTCTGTAAGAGTGAGGCAGTATCGAATGGCATATCCTTTAGTTGCAGTCTGAGAGATGAGTTTGTAATGAGTACCGCAAGGTGATGACAGATGATGCTGTCCTTAGGATCACAGGTAATGGTACAACAAGAGGGGGCTGGTGTGAAGGAGAAGAAATCCTGGGAGATTGGAGGGTGATGGGAAGCCATGACTACTGGGCCAGAAGAAGAGCATGTGGGCCTGTGGGCATGAGAGACCACAGGGAAGAGGGGGTCAAACAGCAAAGAGTGTAATGAGTAAAGACAAGGATATTGCTTTGAAAAGGGGGTGGAGAGCGCAAAGCGCACAAATGATATGAGAGCATTAAGACTGTGCATTCACAGATCCGAAGAAGGGAGACGGCAGAAGCAGACAGGCCATTTAGGAGTGAATTGTGGTACTTCAGTCAAGACAAAACTAGGTTCTACACTAGAAGCTGAGTAAAACTAGTTGCAAGGACAAAATAAGTTCTGTACTCGTTCTTCAGAAAGAGATGACATTAATATGTCAGGTATCAGAGATGTGCTGAGAGAAGTAGAGAGAGGGATAAATGGTGTAAAATAAATTCAGCCTAATAAATGCTGCCTCAGCAATGTGGGTGACATTACTGTTTTTTTTCACAAACAAATTGAGGTCCACAAAGGGAAATGCAGGGATTAAGTGCATGAATTTACATCGTTGTATAAAATAGGGATGGGGAAACCGGAAACCAAATGAATTTATAGAGATTTGGTATCAGTTTGATTATACTTACCTTGCAGTATTTAAAAATACATATAAAATATCAGCTTTCTCTGCATTTTGCCAAGCTGAATTATACAAACTGTGTAGTACTGGAGAGCATTTTTAAACTCTTAAGTCATGTTTTAATTTAGGAGGATTACAGAATGTAACAATAATTGCAAAATTGTTATGTATGTATGTTATGTTGGTGTTGTTATCCACTTGCATGTTACTTTTTATTACATGAAATTTTAGTTACATCTCCTTAAATAAGAAAACATTATGATTCCTTACTTTATTTGCAGATTCATCCATGTGGACACATGTCGGACACTGATGAACAAATTAGAGTTCAATGTATCCTGTTCATAAATACTAACAACATACAGCTGCAGCTGCCCCTTGGTTACCTTGCGGGGGGGTCCTGGCCTCCTCGTCCTATGTCCAGGAGATCGGCCCTCAGCCAAATATTCACTGGGGTGTTGTCATTCCTCGTGAAATTAAAGTCAACATGAAAATAATGAAAGTACCTTTGATTATGAGGAAGTGTGGGGCTGGCTTATACCACTATTACATTTTCAGAATTCTTTATTCATCTCCAGGTACCTTCTTTCAAATAACAATGTCTTTGACAAAGCCAGAGGTACATTGAAGCTTTACCTGGCACCTCCATGAGTTTAATTCCCAAAGGGATCTATTAAACCATGGTGATCTGTGAGAAATAAAAGTACTTAGGGCACATTGCTTGCTAGATGATCAATAATATGGGAAAGTACTAAAATTAATTTCAGACAGCACTTGCTGAAAATGTTTGACTTTTAAGAAATACTTAATAAACCTAACATCAACATGTACATTATTTAGTCAAGAATGGTGGAAAAAGAATGCTCTGTAATACTGATGGTTTGTTGGTAATACAATTTGGTAAAAGCTGAATTAAGGTAGAAGAGGGTGATGATGAACCATTGGTGGGAATTAATAATAAACAGAACTAAACTAGTTTATATAGAAATTGGCTGGATCCCAATTCAAACATCATGTGTCAGCAGTCTGGTACTAACATATCTGTGGTTCCCTTTCCTCTCCTGGGTGATATTTCAGATTTTGCATATTGAAGACTATAGCAATATTCTTTATGAGTGCAGCTAAATCTGCCCTTCATAGTTACAATTGTCTTTGTATGTGGTACAGCTTTAATATTTTACATAATGAATTATGTTAGGATTGGTGTGATAATGAATTCAGTAACAAAAATGTTTCTTTAAACTGAGATACTTCTCAAAACATCAACCTACCAAATCAAATACATACCAAACTAAAATACTACGAGCAGAAAGTTTACGTTTTTCTTTCATTTCCTTTCCTGTTTCTTTTAGTATTTTATATCATGCACATAATCTGTAATCTCTAGACATGAAATGAAATCATAATTTTATTGAGGATAAACCTATGGTATTAAAATGAATTCTAAAAGCTGAAGTTAACTATTATTTTTAAGAATGCCATGTTTACAATTTCAGACTGTCATCTACTTGTTACTTGCAAAGCACCTAATTTAAATGATGGAAATCAATGGGAAATTTAATTGGACAATGAACTGTAGCTTTAATAGAAAGAAGACTGAACTAGAGCCTAAAACGCAGAATTAAAATGTTACAGTATAAATTTATATGTGTATTTAAAATATGTAAGAACCACAAATAATACTTAAACATGCAATTCTTAAAAAACAGTGAATTTTGATGCATTATTGTGTAATCCTTTTCCTTATCCATAATATAAAATTCGGACTTAATTTTTACCTGCATATTTGTGTTACTATAATTGTTAGGACTCTCATTTTCATTTAACTTAATTTTTTTATTCCATGTTTCACCATACTAAGATTCCACATAAGATGAAAATAGTTGAGAAACAAATATTTTAGGCACTTTAATATTTAAAAGAAGATGCCTTTTGGCTTATAAAAAAGTAATTAACATTACAGGGAAAATCTTACATCATCTGCTTGGCAGAAGTTACTGTCTTTCTGGTGGAGAAAACCCCCTCCAGTTGCAACACTAAGAGGAGCTGAGAGATGGCAGCTGCCTCATTTAAAATCTGCATCCTCTCCTACCTTGCTGAAAATTTCCAATTAGCTCTCCTCACCCAGAAACCGAGAAAGACAAAAGGAAAAAAATTCTGTCCTCCCACTGTCTAGGTGCTAGCATTGCACCCCCAACACACACACACACAAACGCTGGTAAGTCATGAGCCATGCTGGAAAACATAGTCATAAATGACTGACTTAAAACAAAATTTCTTCTTTAAAGATAATGGCACAGGTTATATTTTCATGGCATTTCTTACATAAATTCCTTCTTGTCAGCATTTAATGCGGAAAGGATAGACAACTTCGAATACTGCAGGGTCCCCTGTTCTCGAATACACCCCTTACTTTATTTTTTAATTAGATTATCTACATGTATTTGGATTAGAATTCAAATCACCTGGTTTTTGCCTTAAATGATGTAAAGAGCTCTCACTTCTGAAACCTGAGAGGGTTTTGGAAAGGGTTTTGCTAGGTATTGTATCACAGAACATTAGAAGTATGGCAACATCTACTTTTCCTAATTCGCTTCAAATCCTCTCAAGATCATCTTTTTGCTTTCATAACAAATCCATCTCATAAAGTCGAAGGCAGCACATCAATTTCAATTTCAGTCTTTTTTCAGGTTTGATCAACATGATGCAGTTGGGTGTTTAATATTTTGTTAAAAGAAACACTCTGTACTACAAATTTACCTTAATCTGTAATGCATTTGTAATGTGTCTGTAATGATTTCTGTTTTTGCAAACTAGATTTTTCCAGGATCTGAATGTCCCTGTTAAAGTCTAGCAATCTCACATGTACAGTATTTTTTAGGTAAAAATCTGCTTTCAAAATTTAAAAAACACATACAGTACAAGCTATTTACACTCCAAGCTCAAGCACCATGTTCCAGAATATACTGTGCATGCTCAAAGGTAAAAAGAATAAATGAGCATTAATATAATTCTGAATATAAATAGCATTTTCCAAAATACGGTTAAATTTATAGCATGAAGTTTAATTAACAACAAAACCTATATTAACCACTCACATCTTTTCACAGCCTTTCTGGCACGCCCCACACTCACCCTCGCAAACGCCATTACATTCCCAAACCCACTGTTTCACGCTCTCATTCCTAACTGAACCCATCACATTCTCACCAGGCACCAGATTCCACAGATTCTCACTCCTGGACCAATTATCCAATCACGTTCCTCTCCCTTCACTATTTACTATGTTCACTATGTTGATTTCCTGTTTTTGGACTTTTCCCTTTTGATCTTATCTCTTGGATTTCGCCTTTTGGATTGTCTTCTCGGTTTGTCTCAGCTCTTTCTGGTTAACTGATCTCTAGCTTCTCCTATAGACCTTGCTTATGGATTATGATTTTGGTTTGTTTGCCTCTGCATCCCGCAGAATTCATGGCTACGCACTGGATCCCTGGAGAACTACCTGCCGGATCCCTGACACTTTCTTGACAACATTATGAAGCCACTGGTTGAAGGGCTTCGTTAATATATAAATAAGGACACTTACCATGCTCTTCTACTTTTTGACAATTTCTATTTTCAGAATGACCCACAGTGTTTCATTTTCACCACAGACATCACACTTATACACTGTCATTCCCCACAGATGGTCTTACAGCCCTCAAGCATGTGCTTTACAAATTTACAGTCCTTGACCCACCTACCCACACCTTTATACATCTTGCAGAATTTGTCCTCACACTGAATATCCTCTATTTCTATAACATCTTTTACCAGCAGGTAAATGGAGTTGCCATGAGCACCAGGATGGGACACACATGTGCACATTTATTGTCTGTCAGGTAGAAGAATGCTTCTGTCCTGGCTTTGTCTCTGACCTCTATTAGAAATACATCAACGACTGTGTCGGTACCACTTCTAACGATTAACTAGACCATTTTCGGCATCACTTTACCAACTTTCACTTAACCCTAAAGTTTACAGTTAATATACTGTAACGCATCGGCCGACATTACAGGTTGGGTGAGCCGGCATGCCAGCACATTGATGTCAATGCCCTTCCCTGTCAATAGCAGGGACTGCAACCGCCGAGCTGACGGGAGATTTCCCTTTAGCTCAGCAGGGTGGTTCCCTGTTGAGTGACGCCGGAGGCCCAGGTTTGAGCCCATATTGGTGAGGGTGCATACCCACGTGAGCCCAAAAGTGCTACAATACCTTCTAGCACTCTTCCGTCTCTGAAATGATAGCTCTCCATTTACTATCCTTGACTCAACTTCTGTCTACTACAAACCTAACAAACTACACAGCTATCTCCTGTATAGCTTTTTCTACCACAGACATAATAAACACTCTCTTTTTCACATTTTCTCATACTGCAACAGCTTATATTCCAATACAAGTAAAAAAAAATGGAAGTTATCTGGTTGTTGACATATTTACCACCAGAGTGCTGAACAGTATTGAACTGTTTGCATGTACTGCAAGGGACCACCATTTTGATTAGTTCTGGCGTGTGGTTGAGATCGAGTACTAAACAAATCTTTTACATTCCTTTTTAGTTATCCAAAATGAACATGGGATCACAGTACGCTTTTGCATTCAAGAAGGAGGTGATGGGAACCATCAGGCAGGGAGGCAGCTTGAAGTGGACGAGTGGTGCATAAGAAGATGGAGAGGAATGAAGGAAGAGCTTTTTCCTTTTATCCGGAACCAAGACTACTTTTTTTTTCATTTCAGTAATTTCTATTTAGAAAGGTAACTCATGCTTTGTAAAGTTATTTTTTCAATTTAAACAGGTCAAATTTCTGGGTGGAGCTTACATTCGGGGTGGGGGGTAAATATGGTATACATGCACAACAGTTCACATTCAAGGCTCCTCGAGACTGTTCTGACTGACCTAGAGGACAACATGTATTTAGAGCAACCTCATTTACTGCGTCTCATGAAGAAAATACCCAGCCATTTTCATTAGACAGACAGGATGGAGACTGGCAAGCCATTTCAGTGATCATGTCAGAACTGTGAGAATGAAATATCTCTCTAAACCAGTAGTTCTCCATTTCACCTCTCTCTAACAGCCATGATCCTTCCGATTTCTTCCCCTGCGTCCTCACCGCTCCATTTATATCCAGATTTTGGCTTTCCTAACTTCTCCTCGTTCACCCTTAGTTTGGACATTCACTCTCACCTGCTACATGCCCATCCCCCCTTCTCAACATTCCTTCTTACCTACTCTGACCTTTGTTCTCCTACACCTTATTTATTTGCAACTTTCCCTCTTGCCCTCCCACCTGAAGAAGGCTTCACAGCCATAAATCTTTTCTTTACCTTTCAGCATGGAAAGAATCTTTAACTGTACTATTGCAGCTCCCTGCTTTAATCTCTATATAAGTGCTATTTGATTATTACTATTAGATACGGTATTTTGTTAAAACGTATTTTATGTTTCTGCATGCATATATTTGTGTTTGGATAGAAATATCTACAGTTTTCACCAAAGGCTTTCTGGCCTCAAGTTGAGATGAAATTGGTTATCTATAATTCAGCACAGTTTGAAAATTATATGTTGCACTGCTATATTCCTAGGAAAAAAAAGACTTTACTAGCTTCCCACTCTGTCATTTTCCAAATGAGTGTTGGGAGATATCTTACTGCACTATTTGAATTTTTTCCTACTGTTCTATATGTGCATTGCAAATCTTTTAAGTTATTAAAGGTTCTAAAGGTGCTTCCACAAAGTATTGACTCAGCAGGGTGAATACTTATGCAATCAACATATTTTTGTTTTTGATTCTTTGTTTTTTCACAGTTGTGCAGTGGTTAGCATTGCTGTTTCTCAGCACTGGGCCCTGGGTTCAGTTCCCGGGCTGCTATCTGAGTGGAGTTGTACTGTATGTTCACAATGCTTTCCTTCAGGTGCTCCAGTGTTCTCCCACAGTCTAAAGACATTCAATTAAACTTTTTTGTCATTATACTTACAGAGGTGTATAGTATAGTGAACAGTTTTTTAGTCACTCAGGTGCAGTATATACATAGAACAGAAGACAAGACAATAGACAGTAACACAATAACAATAACAGTGTAATAACATAACAGTCTAATCAAAAACTGTGCAAATACGCAGAGACAAGTATCCAACAGGACAAAAACAGTGCAAAAGTAATTCGGGGAACAGTGCAAAAATAATATGGTACTTAATAAATATTACAACTAGTACAGTTTTAAGTACAATTTCGGCTTACATTCAGTTGTCGTGTATGTAGTGGTGTTGGAGTACAGTCATTGTGGGTACAGGTAGAAGTGAGGAGAGATCATAGTATGATGGATGGGAGTGGAGGCGTCACCAGCTTGACGGCTCTGGGGAAGAAGCTACTTTGGAGTCTAGTTGTATGTGACTGGAGCGTCCGGAACCTTCTGCCAGACAAACAAACAAGTTATGACTGGGGTGTGGGGTCAGACATAATTTTGGTGGCTTTTTTGAAACTTTTGGTGTTGTAGATTTCCTGGATGGATTGTAAAGCACTGCCGATGATGTGTTGGGCAGTTTTGACCACCCACTGCAGTGCCTTATGGTCGAATGCGGTGCAGTTGCCATACTAGACTGTGATGCAGCTGGTCAGTATGCTCTCCACAGTACATCTGTAGAAGTTGTTGAGGATCTGTGTGTGAAGTACAGCCGCTGTTGTGCCTTCTTGATGAGACTGGAGGTGTTGAGTGCCCATGTGAGGTCTTTAGAGATGTGAACACCTAGAAATTTGAAGTTATTCACCATCTCCACCACAGACCCTTCAATGTATATGGGGGAGTGGACTTTTCCTTGTCTCCTGAAGTCAACGATCAGCTCTTTGGTTTTGCTAATGTTGAGACATAGGTTGTTGGTTCGGCACCAGACTGCGAGTTGTTTTATCTCCTCCCTGTAGGCAGTTTCATCGTTGTCAGTGATCAGGCCCACGACTGTGCTATCATTAGCATACTTGATGATGGTGTTTGTGCTGAACTTGGCAGTATAGTCGTGGGTGAATAGAGAGTAAAGCAGTGGGCTGAGCACACAGCCTTTAGGAGCGCCGGTGTTAAGGGTGAGCCTGTTGGAGATGAAGTTGCCAATCCTGACAGTCTGGGGTCTGCTGGTGATGAAGTCTAGGATCCAGCTACAGAGGGTGGTATCTAGACCTAGAGCCCTGAGTTTGGTAGCAAGTTTTATGGGTATGATGGTGTTAAATGCTGCGCTAAAGTCAATGAACGTCATTCTTGTATAGGTGTTCCTTTTATCCATGTGGGTTAGTGTGGTGTGTAAAGCTATAGAGATTGCATCCTCTGTGGAGCGGTTTGAGTGACAGGCAAACTGGAGAGGATCAAGTGTTTTTTGAATGCTGGCTTTAATCTGTGGAATAAGTCGTTTTTCAAAGCATATCATTATGATGGGGGTGAGTGCAATAGGGTGGTAGTCATTCAGGCATGTGGGTGCTGATTTTTTTGGTACTGGCACAATGGCGGTAGTCTTGAAGCAGCTAGGTACAGTGGTCTGGGCCAAGGAAAGGATTGAAGATGTCAGTACAGACATCAGCAATCTGCCAGGCACATGTTCTGAGGACCAGACCAGGGATACCATCAGGTCCAGCAGCTTTTTGTGTGTTCACTCTACTTAGTGATTTCCACACATCTAGCTTGGATAGTGTGGGGGGTGGGGTGGCAGGAGAGTTAGTGGTCCAGGTGGTCGGTTTATGGTTATGAGCTTCGAAGTGTGCGAAAAAGGTATTAAGCTTGTTTGAGAGGGAGGGGTCAGTAGCGCTTACAGGGCTTGTTTTGTTCTTTTAACTTGTGATTGTATTTATGTCTTGCCACATGCGCCGTGGGTTAGTTGGTGTTCTATCTGGGATTTGTACTGTACTGTTTCTTGACAGATTTCATGCCAGCTCTTAATTTTTTCCTTGCCACTCTCAATTCTTCCTCATTACCAGATTTGAATGCTGCATCACAGGCTTTGAGTAGGGAGAGGATCTCAGTGTTTATTTTTTTATTTGAGTTTTTGATTTGGAAGTTTGCATATCTTTTTAATGCTTACCACATCATCAAAACATTTGCTGATGTAGCTGGTGACTGATGGTGCATACATGTCGATATTGGTGTGGATCCGTGGGAGGCTACATCTTTGAACACACTCCAGTCTGATAGAAAGTCGGTGGTACAAAAACATATTGGTAGATTCATTGGCTTCTGGAAAAACTGATCCAGGTGTAAGTGTTTGTGTGTATGTTTGCACCCTGTGATAAACTGGTGTCCCACTGTATCCTGCCTTGCATCTGTTACTTACTGGGAGGCTCTGGCTCCTCTGTGAACCTGTACTGGATTAAGCAGTTATGAAATGGATGGATGATTTCTTAACATTTAACTTCTTCACCTATAAAAGAGTTGTTTTAGTCAAAACATTTTGATTAAAAACAGTCACTTAGAACAATGTGTATACATTGTTAGCAATTCAACAAAATGGGATATCATTGGAATGGAAATGGGTGAATACTGTTATACAGTACAGTATGACTGAGCTGAAGAAAAATAAATTTTGAAGGCAGAAGCCCTGGTACATTTATATAAACGTTTGTAAACGTTTCACTCATTTTTCAATATTACACTTTTAGAAACACAGATTTTCAACAGCTACAGGTTTATTATGTAAACAATAAAGTGATATATTACTGGTATATTACTGTTTGATGATTTAGTTTTTAATTGTTGCTTCCTGAACTCACATTACTTTTGCAAGAGCTTTATTTTAGAATAATGAAATAATAAACCCAAATTTCAGTTTTCTACATTGAAAAACTTGATGGCTTAAACATTCAGTTTATTTCAATGTTAACATATTTGTTCATACTTTATGTCAATAGAGATGGTTTGTATTGGGCAACTATAAATATTCATAATAACTCTTTTTCTTTGAACATATTTATATGGGAGTTATTAACCAGTTCAAGAGGGATAACAATGGTCAATTCACAATCACTTACAGACATTAGCTATACAGCATATTGAACACAAACACCTCCCTTCACATTCACCTCAAGAATCCCACCTCCACTCCGTCTCCACCTTACAACTATCCCTTGGTTAACTCATCACTGAATGGGGTTATTGTCTCCTTGTCCTATAGCCAGGAGGCTGCCCATTAACCTAGAAGGTTAAGATAAACCTATCACACATAATCCAAACACTCACAAAGCATCTATTTCTTGGATGTTTTTGACCCTAGTGAAATATACAGTACTGTATATAAGGCATGTCTTGCACTTATAAAATATACCTTTTATAGGCATGTATGTTTTTGTGCAAAAATAAGAAATTGACCAATGTTTATACAATTCTTATAATTAGATAACTTGTGCCATTGGGCAAATTTTAGAGTAATTGTATCAACCTGAAAATTTTAGTGTGTCTGATGCATATTGCATAATTTTCATTCCACTGTTTATTAACACAAGCTACAACAGAGCTCTTGCTTTCTGAAGTCTTTCAATGGTTTTTGTTTTTCTAAACCTTAAATGAAAAAATAAACTGGGATAAAATATTGCTGAATGCTTAAATATTTTTTCCACATTTTTCAAATGATGTTTCAAAACCTCTAAATATAGCTAAATAAAGCCTCCTTCTCCCTTGATTAATATACTGTTATCATGGTTAATTTCAGCTGGTACTGTATGTTTACCAGAGCTTACTGTTTTGTCTCGTTTATTTTTTCATTGCTGATACCTAACTGTAAAGGTCAATATCAAAGAAGATAAAAAATAAACAGTTTACTTTTTTTTTCCACCCACAGACATTTAACACATTTTCCTGTTATCTTTACGATGAAAGGAAATCATATTTTCACCACAGTTTGCCCTGCTCAACACACTTGAGGTTTCTAAATGTCTTCAGGACCTCTTTCCCAGCATCCAAGCTAGTTGAAAGTATTGGATTTTTTGGCATCAATTTCACATCAGTGATCACAGACTATATTCAGACATATTAACAGACATTGTATGAAGGATGTTACTTTTCTTGCAGAAAATCGACTGGAATTTGAACAAAAGATTACATTAAAGCTATTCTTTTGTATGTTTCTTAGTGGAAATACTTGCCATCTTCTCTCTCATCTTATAAGCCACACCATCGCTAAAAAGTCAAATATCACTAAATCACTATACAGAAACATGTAAAATATGCTTTTGTAACATGAATGAAGCACGACACTAATATAAATTCTTCACATTCATATTCACTCACTGCATTAGTATTCTATCTAATTCAAAGACCCTGTGCAAACAGATGCTGCAGGAGATATTGTAATGAGACAATGGTAATTACCATTAGGTTAAATTGTCATGTGACCACTATGTTTTGCTGTTAAGGTAATATTCTTTCACTGTAGACACCTTAAGCTTGCCAGCTGCAATCCATAAATTAAGGGATGAAAGGCTGTCAATGGTTATAAAGGTTTTATAATGCTGGTTTACTAGATGTGAACAGATAGCATTTAAAAACATTTTACTGATATTATTTCAAAGTGATTTTAAAAGTAATTTTACTTCAAATACACTACTACTGTTTGCTTAAAGGGATGTGTTCAAGTTATATTATTTAATGGAGACTGCACAGTCTGATGTCAAAGATGTATTGCAAATCTATTCAATATACTTTTACTGTTTTACTGCTACTAATGCACTATATTCCTTATTATTAACAACTATTTATACTGTGAAAATTATATCTTAATATTTGAGCATCATTGCTTTAAAGAATGTTTTTTGACAAATTGCTTCCAAACTAAAGCTCCAAAATGAAAATATAAAAAAATATAATACAGTGTTTATTGATTTGCCATTGTTTAAACACTGCACTCTGGATTTATATATAACTCCAGTGAAAAAGGGACAAAATGCATTATATAACAGAATGAGTTTTGAATTTAATAAAGTGTCTTGCCTCATAAATAAACCTAAAAATGTTATGGTCGAATCTCAATAGCTTTGCATACAGCAAAGTCATGTTTGAGATAGATAATTAATTGAATTCCAATATCACATTTATTCAAGCTAAGATGACAAACTTGGTCAAAAACAGACAAACCATCTGTATTTACAAAGAAATGGTTAACCGTACAGAAAATAAATGCCCTTCACTGGCCAAGAATCTCAATCTACAGACCTCAATCCAATTGAACATTTGTGATTTGAACTCAAGAAGGCAGTTCACAAATGGAAACCAAAGGGCTCGAAGGACCTTTAGCATTTCTGCCTGAAGGAACTGTCAAAAATCAGCTTTAGTGCAAAAATCTAATAGCACTCTACAGGTGTCTTGTCAGTGTAATTCATGCTAGAGGAGGACATACAGTACAAAATGCGAACTTCAGGGGTGTGAATAAATGTGACCCCAATGTTTTCAGGACTCAAATTATTTATGACAAATATGACTTTGCTCTGTGCCATGTTGTTAAGATTACAGTATTGTTACAGGTGTGGGTGACTAGGAACTGTCTCTTAGAGTTTAGATAAAGTTTGTGACCCCTTCAGAGTAAACCCATCTAGGTTCAAGGCAGAAGAGAATGTTTGATGAGATGTGGGGGGGTCCCTTGAGCAAAAAAAATGGTAAAATTTACTTTGGCATACTTAGGTAAGTTGTGGGTTAACGATTGTCAATGAACAGTACAGAAACACACCATGTAAGATGATATTAACTCTACACAAAGAGACAAGAAACAAGGAAGCAGTGCAAGAAGAGAGGAGAAGAGGACAAGCAGAGAGAGAGAAGAGAGAAGTTGGAACTTGAAGCTTGTGCCAGACAAGAGCCCTTTCTTCATGATCATGCAAACAAAACCTGACTGGAGCTAAATATTACTTCAGTTAGAAACATCTTTCCTGTTTAGGGTGCAGTATTAGAATAGGGAGATGGGCTCCCATTTATTTTGTGGCATCTGGGGTGCAGAGAGAGAGATTTAGGTATGTGAAATATTATAGGGTTAATCACTTCTGGTTTAAAATATTTCAGATTTGTTCTAAAATTTGTAGCTGTTGCCCCAAGGGTTGTGGGGCAAAGTGGTGGCCCTGTGGCTAAGGATCTGTGCTTGTGCCTGTGGCTGGAAGGTTGCTGGTTCAAATACTGCAGCTGGCAGAGAGGTCCTTTTCTGTCAGGCTCCTGAGCAAGGCCCTTAACCCTACCTGCTCCAGGAGAGCTGTACAATGGCTGACTCTAAGCTTCTCTCTGTCTGTGTCTCATGGAGAGCAAGCTGGAGTATGCAGAAAAAGACAAATTCCTAATGCAAGAAATTGTATATGGCCAATAAAGTGATCTTATCTTACGCGTGTTGTTGGTTGGGTGTACACTATCATGTTCAGTCTTAGCATTTTCACATTAAAAAATATGCATGTTTTGTGTTGATGTTAGTGGTTTTATAATAGACAAGCCTGCTTTATTACTTCATCATCTTTCGAACTTTAGAAATATATAAAATTTATATAGTTGTAATGAGTGTGTCTACTAAAACATTTCCAGCATAGCCACATTGAGTGACCGTGACTATGATAAAGAAAATGTTTATGAAGAATGTGGAATACTGTTGTGTACTTTATTTTCTTAATTTGTAGCTACCACTACCAGCTACTGTATATACTTTATGTATAACACATATTCATAAATTAATAGTATTTATGACATTCATATACATTATACTTCTGTTGTTTTTATTTTCATTTTTTACTTTACTTACATAATTCCATATTAATATTCCATATTAAGTGGATTTAAAGATGCATGGTAGAGAAACATTAATTAAGCAATCATTTTACTACCATTTAATGCAACACAAGTGTGTTGTCTTAGGTCAGCAAACCACACACCCTGCTGTGCTGCGATAATAAGAATTAAAACACTTTTCTAAGTGGCTGCATCTGTGGTACACTTCTGACCCACTGAATTGTATATAATTAACTTTTCATTTTCAGTAAATAGATGATACAGCATTATCAAGCGGTACCAAACTTTAATGTAGGCACACAAATCCTTCAACACCACTATTAAATACTGATACTTTTGCAAATACTGAATATTTGCCTCTCTCTTAAGAGAGTAATATGATCAGTTATTCAAGTAGAAAAGTTTCAAGTTGTTTATACTTCTGTCATCATTTTATTCTTTAGTTTTCTGGTTTCTGTCATGTGTTATGATAATTAAATCAAATTTTATGTAGTTTTAATTTAGTGATTTTTTAATCTGTGTGTTTTCAGCTGACACCCAATTTTCTGTCTGAACCCTCTTGATGTCAATCAATTAATTAAAATTGATCCAAAAATGTCTAAACAATTAAATAATCAAAACATCAGCTATGATAAGATTTCAAGTGGTTAAGGATTGGGATAGTGGTATAATAACCATTCTGTCACACAAACGTGATGCCTTTTTCATTCAGTTTAGGGAAGATGCAACCTGTTATGCAAGTCCCTGAGAAGTAGGTTTCATTGGTAATGCAGCCATTAACTCCAAAAGCTGACTTATGTCCTGTCTGGAAGAACTGGAGGACAATGCAAGGGCAGGGCAAGTTTCTCCAAAGAGAAATTAATCGTCATTTATACTGGAAAGGAAAAAGGGAAAATCCAATGGAAATCTGAAAGAGAGATACACAGGGAGTAGAGTAAAAAAACACAAAAATATGAAGAAAAAACAAGTCCTCAAGTGATAAGGTTAAGAGCTAATACCTACTGTAAATGTCAGAAATATCAGACACAAAATAAAAGAGATACATTTAAAGTATTAACATCTAATCTGAAGTATTATCATGCAATTGTGATGAAAGTGCTTTCACAGAAACATACAGTAGCTAATAGAGAATGATGGAATAGAGAAAAGAAAGAAACACGAATGAATACTTAGCATTCCAGAAACAGGAAAGATAGAAATGATGGAGGAATGGCACTACACTGTACATCAAAAGCCATTCAGGAGCAGGAACTTAACCTAGATACATCAGGAGCCTCAAAAACTACATAAGTCAGACTTTTAAAAAGAAACAATTAAAACTAATTCAGTGTTGGAAGCAAATTATATCAATAATAATGCACTCTTATGCTATCTAATAAATAATGGAATAAGCAAAATATAAAAGGAAGAAGAAGATTGCTTCCTCACTGTATTTGTTAGAGCACCTACCTGAGGGAATATCTGAACCGACATTTTATAGCCTATCAAATCAATCAGGCAAGGAACGCAAAGGGGAGAGAACAATATAGAAATTTTATTCATAATATGGCATGTTATAAAGTTTTGAAACAGTGCAGGGAGAGATATGAGTTTGCAGTTTCAGGGAAGCATACCATGAACAAATTTAGATTTAGGTTTTGGGAAGCACATTTAGAGATAAATATAGATATGGAAATTTAAACATTTTTAAAATATTCTGCTTGAATATTTTTAAGAGCATATTTACCATTGAGTAATCTTCAGCATTCAAGGATTAGATGCTCCGTGAATGGATTATTTTGGTTGGATAAATTTGGTTTAACCATACTTAGTTCATGGGTATCCTCTCGGCCATTGCATGAGAAGGCTCACACCCCATTCAGAGAAGGGAGTTAACCAAGCAATACCTGCAAGGTGGAGATGAGGTGGAGGAGGGTTACTTGAGACAAATGTGAATGGAAGTGTTTGTTCGATTTACAGTACATACTGTAGCTAATCCCTGTAATGATTGTGAATAGGAATGCCTGGATGAGATTGAGCCCTCCTCAACCTCTGTTAACAAATCCCTTTTAATAAAAATATTTGGAGAAAGAATCCACATTAGTGGATGATAGAAAATAATAAAATGTTTTTGCAGAATCACAAAAATAAGTTTCAGAGATAAAAATAAGAAACTTTAAATGGTAAAAGAGATATGACTAATGCATTAGCTTAACATTTCATTCAGATATTTCAGGAAATTGACAGCATACCTCAGGCTGAGTAACATCAAAGTTCTACTGTATATGCTAGAAGATATGCTGTATATATAGATGAACAGATCACTAGGGTTTGGTTCTACCAGTTGTACTTAAGAAAACAAGAGCTGCCACCATCAGGAAGCTATAACAAAACTCTTCCAGGGGCTACTCAGGACACAGTACTAGTCATTGCCTGGAAAATTGCTTGTGTAACCATCTCTAAAAAGGGTGACACAACCAAACCATGTGATTATAGACCCACTAGCCTTAGTTCTATTACATTTTATTATGAGACAAGTTTAGGAAAATAATAATTAGAACTTACTGTATTGTAATGAAAATGTTTATTGTGTGTTTTAGTCACAGTGAATTTGGCCTAACCCACTTGGCTGTGGACTAACACAAGGCATTAAGACCTCATGCAGAGGGAGGAGATAACCACAGGGTACTGCAGCTGCAATGAGATGGTGTGGAGGAGAAATGTAAAGGACAAATGAGAAGAAGAGAGGAGGCTTACATTAAGTATTTACATTTTTTAATTCTTAAGGAAATTTCATGAGAAATGATTACAATTCAGGACAACTGAGGCCAATTTAACTTTGTTGCTGTTTTCCCTCCCAACTTGAAAACATTGAACATTGAACAACATTGAAAACCCCTTTTAGAAAAGGTAGGTCTTTCTTAAAATAACTTGTTAGATTTCATTGAACAGGCAACAGCAGTGATAGTTCCAAAGAGAGCTCCGATATATGATAATGTATATTTAGATTTTCAGAAGATGTTTGATAGGATTTGTCATAAGATTAATTCTTAAATTCCAAATTGTTGACATATCATTATGGAGTACCAAAGGAATCTGTATTAGGACTACTGTAGTACTTAATTTATATCAGTGATTTATTGTAAAGTCTGGTATAATTAATAATAACATCATTGGAGGATTAGCAAATACTTTAGAAACTATAAAGCAAACTCCAGAAGATTTAGGCAGAATTCAAGCCTGGGCAAAGATCCTACAGATTAAATTTAAAGTAGACAAGTACAGAAAGTTGCATATAAATAAAAAATTCACCTCCTCTTCAATCCTTAAATCCTAATTAGAATTATTATTGAGAATTAATGTGAAAATGAAAACTATGCAATGGTCTGAATTTCTAGGCCTAATTTTGAAATGCCTACTATTGAATTCCTAACTCTACATTTGGAATTCCTTTAGGTTTGATTTGTGCAGTCATAGTGGCACGGTTTCCTATGAGGACAAGTTCAGCCTGAATCTGTGGCTTACAATTGACTTGATTCCATGGAAGACAAGACTGAGGCAAGTCTATTTCAAATATAAAATAAAGAGTAGAAGCTGAAGATCCTGACTCAAAGTGCTGTAAAAACAGATAAAGGTATTGCTGTGTTAACACTGAAGTCTTGTTCTAAATCAGTTTCATCTAATAGACACAGTTTTACTGTCATGTTTTTTGTCTTTCATAGAGATGTGATTTCCAAGTATGAAAAAAGTTTTTTTTTTTAAACTTAAGAGGCCTTTCTTTTTTGTAAACTCATTTTCAGTGAAAATTCTTCTATGTTGAACTCTGAAATGTGCGAGGGTCAAAGTAGATACGATATTGGTGAATCAATATTAAGGCAATCATGAAGAGTTTTGGAGGTGTATCCCATCTGACCTTGAATGGATGGATGCCAGCTCAGTTCAGAAAGAAAATATATTTCAGAGCCTAGTGTCGAGTAAATTAATTTTATGTACACAGCAGTTTATTGTGTCATAGACACAGATACACAGGGAGGTAGAGGCAGACAGAAAACTGAAACTGGTTGGTTTTATATATAGGTTTAGTGCATTTTATCTTGATATTTATGGATGTAATCCACATATCTACTGTGTATTGTATTTCAAGCTAAGTTTAATGACATTCTCTCTTTTGGTTTGATTTGACACTGCATGTCACAGACATTTAGAGAGGTCAGTTCACTGTCCCGCACAATAAGTCAGCAAGCTATCTGCTTGAATGATAACCATGTAAAAAAACATCATAATCCTAACAATCGTGGTATTATGCCTTTTATGTGTTCAGCCTGTGACTCAGGAAAAAAAAGTAACAGGATTCAGAAATGACACAAAATTATCTAATTTACATCAGAACAATATACATTTCTGTGGAAGGATATAATTCTTTCTACACTGAAGCATATATAAAATGACAAGTTATGGAAATTTAAGTAACTTTTTGACAGCTGGATTTTTGTATTGTGGTACTGTAGTAATTATTACAAAATCAAACAAAAGGCAAAATAAAGATTAAAAATAAAAGATCTTTGAGATGTTATTTTGAAATGTAGTATTTATACTACAGTGACTCTGAAGTTTGGAGTAAATCAAGTATTTTCATATAGAAGCAAAGTGGTGCATGCAATATTTAGTGTGTACTGTATATGCTGTGTGTCCAGGAAGTTGAAAGTATGAAATTATATTAGAGTCTGTTGTACATTGGGATTTCTGTTTTTTATCTTCAGAAGGGTACATTTTCTCTGTTACTAATCAATTGTACCTGCCATATATGCAACATGTAAAGAAACTGCCTTATTATAGTGAGAGTAGTCAATTAATTTGCAGGGCTTCTGGCTATATATACAGTAGAATGCAAATTCACTAAAAAAAAAACTAAAAAAACACAGAGAATCAAAGTTAACATGAAACTGTGTATTGAAAAAAACTATGGATTCTGTTTTAATATGTGGGACACAGTACAAAGGCAAATGACTTTGATTATGTGGCACACATGATACTTTTTTCTTTATGTGTGAAGACCAAAATATTATGATAGTGGCCATTACTATATTAGGATGAACAAATACCAGTCATGGTTAGAGAGTTGTGTTGTAGTATTTTGTATATGGTAAGGAAAATATTGAACTAGAACAGTTGTATTGAAGCAAACCCATACATGTGATATACAGTATAAACAGGAAGACGTAGCTGAATTAAATTCACGGGTAGAATACTCTTTCTTGTTTGAAGAATAATTATCTAGGACTGAGAGTTTCTTCACTTACATGAAAATACAACAGCATACTTATCTAAAAAAGATTAATAGAACTGCTTCTAAATAAACACAGAATTTAGAACAAGGGAGAAAAAAAATTGAGTAATAGAGTATTTAAGACCTACTGTAAAATATAAAGTATTTCTCTGCACAAACCATTGTGGACTGAACAATCTTCCCACTGTGGATTAATATTCATTTGGATCCTTTTATAAATGGCTTGAGGTGGATCATAATATTTTTGGAATATTAAATTATTAGCAATAAAATGTTGAAAGTAGGGTGAATGGCCTGCCTTAAATTGCGGTCCTTATGATATCCTTGTGCAGTATTTGACTTGTCAGTATTGTGACAATTTTTGCAGTTTTCTACCCTGCCATACAAATGCTGGTAACTAAGAATGACAGGAAAAGCTATGACTCTATTATGATTTTATACAATTGGCAACAAAAGCAGAAATATCATGATTTATAAAGTCTCTTAACCTATTGACAAAATGATAATAGGCAATCTGATTTCTTGGCTGACTTTGTTTTTTGGTTGATATTCACCTGTGCACAGTAATAATATTCTTACTTAGATTTAATAGAACTCTTTCTGATCATCATTTTTTCAACGAAATTTCTCAGAACCCATTAATTGCCAATTGGCAGTGCCTTCTTCTGTGTCTTATGTAGACCCTTACAGTTTTCAAAATTAATCTTGTTCACACTGTTACACACCATGATGTAGATAGAGTTGTCTCTGGATTTACATTCAACCATAATAAATTCAGAGCCTTTAGCTATTGAAGCCTTTAAGGCCACATCTGCGAGAATCATTTTAAAATATTGCTCATGTATTAAACTTTCCAATTGATTTTATGTTACAGTATAATTTTTCAGATTCTGAAGCCCAGTTTGTGATGATTTCTAACATGCAATTGCACATCTCAACTGAGGCAGTACAAACTTGCATTCTGCTCAATTCTAATTCTGTCACTGACACAGTAGTTCTAGTCAAGCAAGTGAGTAGTTTCTGATAAAAATCTTATTTTCCTTGCATACTTATTTAGAGATATGTAGTGATCCATCTATCTATTTTCAGTCTGCTTTTCCTGGTGAGGGTCGTGATGTGTATTGTGCAGTTTTTGTGAAGACAAGAAAATCTTTCTGATTCTGTTATGTATTACAGCTAAACTAAGTAAAAAATAGAAATAGAGTAGACTAGAACAGAAAATAATCGTTATTACAGCCAATCATTCTACATACAGTAGACAACATCCCTGCTCTTTTATTGTATTGTTTTTGGTATTAAGAACCTATATACAAAAATAAGATTGTAATTTGTAGTATTTTAGAATAATTCTACACTTCTGTAGGCTTTCTATACACTTATAATTATTTTATATTATTCTGTTCTGTGATAGTGTATAGTCCAGTAAAACAAAGAAAGAAGTCTTTATTACTTGTTTTTCTCTGATATTCCATCTTTTAAGATGGTAAAAGATAATAAATAGCACATAAATATTTTTACAATTTTTTACAAAGATCATATTTTACAATTCTGGAAAATATACAATCTGTCCTAAAACAGCACAGTAGCATAATGCATGCATACCATTCTTAACTGTAACAAGGAACATTTTGTCTTGCTATACAGTATGTTCTTTGTAATTATATACAGTACATAATATTACCTAGCCAAAGTAATATCCAGAATGTGGATATTTACTGAACAAATCATCCTAAACCAAGCTTCATGCTGTGAAAACGTATCCATGGATATATAATTTTAAATTAAATGAGTCAATATGTTTTTTTGAAAAAAGTGGATCATATTGTGGTGTGATTGGTGAGCCACTTTAGCACTTAATTAGGCTTTGAGGTGGTCTGCCAGGAGACTTGATTTTCCAATATGAGAATGTGGCTGAATGCATCACTCTAATTACTAAATCAACCTGAATGGGATGTGTCTCTAACCTCTACCAAAGCCCAAGGACTTGCAATACAGTATATTTTATTTCAGTTCAGGATTGTTTGGTTTCACAACATGAAGTGTGTCTGCAGACTGTTCTAAGTTGTGTTTTTCATATCACTTTATTTTAATGGATGTTCTTAACTGAAGTTTGGGGGGAGATTACAACAGACAAGCCAATCACACCCAGCTATTTTAAATTACAATTGTTACTGACTGTCACTGTATATAACTCTTTTGCATAAAAAAAGGGCAGGAAAGAGAAAAAAAATTCACTTCTTGTTTTTGCTTTTACCTCAGATTATTATCTCATTAATTCTATGTGTGGATTGTGCATCAAACAACAGACAGGAAAGTGAAATAAAAGATGGAATAAACAGAAAAATATGCTACATGTTTTACATTTGCCTCACACATTCTCGCATTTGGCACATTCACTTTCTATGTGAAACTCGCTCCAAATAACATGCAGGAAAGGAAAAATTTAGAACAAGATAGAAAAATGCATTATTTGTTCCACATTTCCTCACCTTTTATCTAATTAATTCTATATGCTTCGAACAACAAGCAGGTAAGCAAAAATAAGACAGTTCAAAAGAGAAACATACAGTCTACTACTTGTTTTGCTTTGCCTCCCATTTTCGTTTCACATTTAAATTACATTCATTTTCAATGTGGACTGTGTTTCAGACATCATGCAGGCAAACGAACACAAAAATGTGCTACTTGCATTCACCATTGTGCCTTATTCATACTGTATGTACACGAACTGTGCTGCTCTAAATTTCAAGTCGCACACCTTCTTCCTTCCTTCCTGTTGTCTTAGTCTTGATGTGCTCTTCAGTGCTGTGTTCTGTTGTGTCCAATTTGGCTCTGGGTTCCTCTCCTCTCATCCCCTTCTCCTCCTGATGCCTCCGCCCTGGGTCTGTCTGGCGTCCTACCTAGTACTCACACAGCAGGTGTCCAACAATTTACACTTTCCTTAGCATTCATTTCAACCCTGCTCACCCCCTTCTCCTTTCATGTAATGTCTGTATTTCCATGTTCCCTTTATCTGTTTTCACACTGGTGTATTTGGAGTTCCCTTGTATCTTTTGGGGTTTGAGCAGCCCTGGGCTCCTTCCTTGACCCCTGCTGCTCTTGATGCCATTTCCTTAGGCCCAAGTCTTTCTGGCATCCTATCTCCAGCTCAATCAGTAGGTGCCTTATAGCTTTTAATGTCCGCTTTCTCTTTTTATGATAATGTCCACATTTCTACACTGTGCCTGTACGTTCCATCTGTCTTTGTTTCTGCATTGGTGATTTGGGGGTTCTCTTGTTTCTTTTTGGAGGTTGAGCCTCCTTCTCCTAGGTTTAACCAAGTACTCAATAAACATTCATGAAGAATCTGATTCTTGGATGTTATAATTCCTTGTGAAATGGACATTATCAGCAGAAACTCAGGGGGGATAATGACAATGAAATAACGATCTCACCCAGCTGTTTTATCTTTTGGTACACTATATATATAACTCTTTCTCACAGCTCTTCTTTCATTATTTCCATCCATTCCAGCTCCACCCGATTTCCACCATTGCAGCTATGTCTTGGTTAACTCTTCCCTCTGAATGGGGGACAAGCCTGCTCGTCCTATGGCTAGGAGGCTAACTTTTGACCAAGCAGGTTAAGCCAAAATGTTTTATTCTTAAATATGCAATAAACATTGACAAAGCAAATGATTCTGGGATGTTTTACAAAACATTGTTTTACCAGGAAATTCCAAATTATAAACTGGAACATTCAGGTAAAGTTTCATTTTACTTATTAGTTATGTAATTACACCAAAAAGGTTTCTGAATATAACTTGAAAGGGATAAAAAAGATAAATGGTCTTCTTTTGGTGTGGTAATATTCCAACTAAGTTAGTACTGTTATTCTGATACTAAAACATTGACACAAAAAGAAGCTTAAAAATCTAAAAATAATAACATCACAAGTTTGTTTGTATGTAGTATACAGGAGATGTAATTAACATGCAGTGTATTTAGCCATTAAGGAAAACTAAAGCAAAGCTATTCTAAGTCACATTCTCCACTGCTTTACATTTTCAGATCTTACACACCTTCAAACAGAAAATTAGCTTAGTGGGTTTAAAGTATTGTGCCCTGTATTGGGTCGGTGTCCAGTCCATGTAATTATGTGCTTACTGGACTTTAGGGTCTCAAACCTGTCTAAGAATAAGTGGCTTCTTGATAATGGGTGAATGGATTACTATTTTAGCAGCATAGAAAAGTGTTCAAACATCACAAAAAAGAAAACAATATTACACCTTAATTCTGTGTATGTTTTGTTTATTTTTTACCTTTTAATTTCCAAAAACTTGATTAATTAATTTTAAAACACATTACTCAATTTAATTAAAAGAGGTTTATGCTTCACTGTCTCTAAATCATAACATTCTCTAATCTAATTTATTTTTGTTTTCAAAGGTACTAAATAATATTCCTGAAAATCTATTGTATTTCCGTTGATTATTTTTTGTCTGGCGTTAAACTCAATCTGCTCTCATTTCCTAATCCCTGTACTGATATTTCAATTAAAAAAACACTACAAAGGGGATCTTTGGATTAATTAAGTACAGAAACTTAATTATCTGCTCTTCTCAAAAAAGAAAATAGTAAAAGTAAGAGTAAAGAACAGAAATGAAGCAGGATCCCCTGTTAAATAACTTGACATCTGAGGCCAGTTCAGACCCCAAAGCTCTTAGTAGTTATCTTCTATAGCTCATGATAAAAAATGTGGCCTGAATCTGCTGAAAATTCAGAGGTTTTTTAAAAGAAGCTAAAGAAAAACACCTTTCAGTGATGAAAATACTGTACCTTTAGAGAGATGGACTGAATTTCTCTGTTTTTGTTTTATATTTATAACATCAGACTTCCAGAGATTTGGTACATGGATGCAGAACATTTAGAGAACCACTGATAAAAACACTTTTGGAATTTTATAAAGTTGATTTTTGAGTATGTATTCTGAAAATGTATATCATGTAATTTTCTTTACAGCTGGAGTTTGGAATTTAAAGTAATCTAACAAGCTAGCAAGACTTCAGAGTTTTTTTTTTTCAATTTTGAATGTGAAACCAGGGAATGAGAAAGTATCTGAAGTATTCAAAGAATCTAAAATACTGTACACCTTCCAAGAAAGTTATCTATTTTAATTTTTATATACATTTTAATTATCTTGTCATGAACCTTACTTTAAAAGTGGCAGGGATTAACTGTACCTTTGTCCAGTGGAAAAAAGAGTCTAGATAAGTATACAGAGATTCTGTGTCCAAGGAATTGCACCTCCTTGGATTGCAATTGAATGGCAGCCATAAGTATCTTATACGTTTACCTGATATTGATTATTCTGACATTTACAAAACTATGTTTAAATCAATAAAACATTTACAATGTTGCAGGATGCAGCAAATAAGAATTAAATATTCTTCAGTGTGAGCACACATAATTTAACTATTGAAATTTTAAAAGTGCAGCTCTCTTAATATATCTTACTGTATGTCCATCTACATTTACCTTAATACAGAGGCACAGTCCAGTCTCCAATTCAATAAGACAAGAAGACAATCAGGCAAAGGCTGCTAAATGAGAAGGACTGACAGTGAGAATCATAGTCGCACTTATAATTAGATGCAGGTGAATGGATTGAAAGCATTTCTTTAACCTTCTGTTGCTAAACTGAGATCACACATACAGTACAGTAACTGTTAAGTTTCTTATACTGTAGGTCTTCTTATGCTGGAATTCTGTTTACCTCAGGATGGTAATCCTAAAGTTCAATCAATCAATCAATCAATCAATCATTCAAACTTACTAATCCTTTATTTGACTTGATAAACCATCTGAGTGCAGTTTAAAGGACATGGAAACACTTTTGCAGTGTACAGCAAATCAGTCATCAGGTTAATTACTGCAAATAATTATTGCCAGCAATTTCAAAGGCTCATAAAATAATTTATCTAAACATTTAGTGCCACAAAATAAAATACAAAGAAAATGTATTTTAACCCGATAGATCATTTTCTGAACAGCTTTACATCAAATGGAAATACAATATAATGACAGCTGCTAGAGAATACTTTGGATGATGATTGCTGGAGTGCCATAGCAGTTGTTGCACATGCTGATGTCCTCAGAGGAAAATTTTCATTTGTTCAATTGCTAAAGAAATACTGATAGTGTTAGTGACTATTCTTGTCCTGGTACTGAACACGTCATCCCAGCAAGACCAGGCCACCTATAATCAACACCTTCACAGCCACTTTCAATCAGCCACAACACCAAATTTAAGTCCTCAGACTTAAAGCAAATAGGCCAATAAAAGACAGTCGGAAGTTATCTGTCAGCAAAATTGAGGGAATCTTTTTCACACAAGATAGATATATGTCAATTTCTTTGATAAGTGTATTAATTTGGGCTATATTACAAACATTTAGAAAATTTCTATAATAACAATTTTAACTGTTAGTGTGAGTGCTGTCATAGGATAGTGCTCCCACAAGCGCTTGTGTGTCAATGGATACCTCATACATCATACTTCATGCAGCGACAATGAACAAAGTGGTCAAATCAGTTTAAAGGCACCTATGACTCCTCCATGTTTAATAACTACTGTTAAATCACAAGTAATCCATCTATCCATACCAATGTGTATTGTGCTTTTTTCATCTGCTTATTTCACTGATTAACTAAACCGACTAATAAATTTGCTTTGCAGGCCTTCATGGAGTCATAAAAGGAATCCACTTACAAGAACTTGCATATTGTTTAGTATTTTATCTTTAGTTATTCTTAAGCAATTTCTTTCAGCCCATTTTGAATTTTTGGCTTTGGTGGAGTTCTTCACAAAGTGTTGTTTAAAATAATATCTTTCCTGACCTTGAAAAAAATGTGAAGTTTAAAATGCAGGAGGATTAGAGGTGTGAGAAACAAGGGAAATTAAAATAAATGCCAAAATAGCAGATCATTTACTGTAGAATGTGCTAATGGAGATACAGCAGGTGAGGATCAGTAGCAGTTTTCATGATGAAATATATATGCAGTGCCAAACTTGTGCCACAAGCACTTTACCATCTCTATACTCCCAGAAAATACCTCACACTTTCAGGTACAGTACAGTATGTCAGTTTTAATGTTCATGTTTAATGCTGATCCAGGTCACACAAAAATGTATATCATAATTATCATTCACACAAGTCCATCATTTGTACATGCGACAAAAGTGTATCTAAATGACATATCAAATCAGGAAAAGCTTCAGAAAACATTTTTCAGTCTTACATTGTAAAACATGTTTTGTAGCTGTGAATTCAGGTATAACGTTTTTAAAAATCTGTGTGAGGAACGATTGTGAGGCTTTCTCGACAATATTTTAGTACACCGGTTTATATGTGGTGACCGCACTATCCCATACTGTATATTTTCCTGTTCTGAAGCAAAGCAGTCATTTTCTTCATCATAAGTTAGTTTATCTCAGATATACAAGCAGTTAACTTTTCCGGAACTCTTTTGTTCTATGTTGTCTAAGTGACACCACTATGATTGGTATTGAAACAAAATAAATCATAACCTTATTACTGTGGAGGGTGTCCCAGCGGGTAGTGTAAGACATTAAGAAGGAGAGTAGGATTAAAGCTGAACAGAAATAATTATTTTTCTTTTGGTTAGAGCAGAAGCATGTACTACCTATTAAATTGTATAAGAGTATTAACGGATTCAAGTTTAATCAATTGTAGACATCTAGGTATACAATCATTTCGCAGTGATTAAGGCATATTTGAATTATAAATGCATGCAAATATTTAAATGCTCATTTTCCAAATAACAAGAGCAAAAGAGGTAATAATAAAATAAATAAATTTACTAATCAGTTTACTAAATATTCTTTGTACGGTCTTACTGTACATTTTTACCTCATTTAATTTATTTTACATTTGTTAAAGAGATTAAAAATCTAAAGACAAACAATCGTACACAGTATTGACCAGAAACATACAACAAACACTTTAGCATCATTAATGTAAATTCAATTTAAATAATACAAACATTAGCAATTAAGCTACAAATTAAATCAATGTATATGTAACAAAGCCAATATCAAAAATTAAAGGAGCCTACTATAACAAAGTATTTTGTAAATGTATAGAACAGAATCAATTATAGTGTAAGCATGTGGCAAACTTTACTCACTGATTTTTTTCCCAATGAGATCGTGTAGTTCAGAAGGTCTATTGAGAATTTAAACCACATTCCCCACCTACAGTACACCACAGGTGGCCACTGAGTTAAGCAGGAATAGGCATTATGAAAGAAAGCTTTTCATGTTATTTAAGGGTATGGCAGACTAGAGCTTGGTGTCTTTTGTTTAAGACATGGATGTCTGACAGTGTTTCATACTTTAGTCACATCCCCTTATGATCTGTTCTATAAAGACAAAAGATGTTAAGTTCCTTTTGTGAATTTTAAACAATGAGAACTATTGATCAATATTAAACTCATTGTTTAGCTTACTAAGGCATGTCACTATACAATTTATATAACTACGATTTAAAAAGTTACTGAACATTTGTACAAAGCAGTGCTCCTTTCAGCAGCAACCCTCTGTACACTGTATTGAACCATAAATTAAAGCTTCATTCGAAAAAGTCCTACTAGCACTCGAGAATGGCATTATAATAGTGAGGATTTTAAATACTGTATAAATCAACTTATTTGATTTAAACTCATTATACTGTAGGTAGCTTTATGGACCTCCACATCAGCAGAGATGTCAATATTAAAGTACTTTTTTTCTCAGTTCCATAATTCAATTCAAAAAGCTAGAACTAGAGAACACTCATATAGAAGGCATAATCAAAACCATAAACACAGTTACACATAATGTGTGTGCAAGAAGCAGATACATTCAAGACATTAATGAATGCAGTAACTGTCAAAACACTTGCATACTGAATATAATTGCCTTTTTTAAAAGCAAGAAGTGCATATAACACCTCTTACTCGGTTCAAAGCATGTTTGCCAGCATGGCTGTTCATCAAGAGGCTGACTGTTATTTGAAACTTTGTATGAAAAGAGTCACTGTATAAGAAGCTGCATGAATGATAAAAGATTTTAAAGATTAAAACAAAAATAAGATAGAGGCTTCTGCAGGCTTGTGTTCTTGTAGGAAACTGAAATATACTGTAAGGAAGAACCCTGTCTGAGGAAAAATATTTTTCAGCACACAATAACATACAGTATATAGAGATGTTTGATACCTCATAACGTACGGTAGATGGTATAAACTTGTTTATATGTTGCATGGATGAAAGGGTCATTGATTCCCTGTGGATAAAAAACAGCAATCCTGAGTCAATTTCTGAATTTGAGAACTCCCATGTTCCAGGTTTGGTATCTGAAACAGAACCAGCCAGACCTCTGCAGAAAGAAAAAAAGACATATTTTAGACATTATCCTTCCATTTATCAGTTTGCTGAAAACAGATTGCTTTTCAAGACCTATTTAGTAATAAGTGATAATAATAACTTAGTGATAATAGCTATTTAATAATAAGCAATTAGTGTAAGCAAGAAGAGGAGAGGCAGTCTTAAGTTCTGTACACATTTGGAACTGTGCACTTGGAATAGGTCATTTTTTAAAACTCAGACTCAGTCCAAAAGTTAAAAAATAGTCTAAACAAGAAAGTAGATACATTTATGTCTTCAAAGCTTAATGCAGATAGTGGTCCCTGGACTGGGGTTGGCATCTACAGTATTGCTATATACTGTTGCTATCGCAGGTTTGAGAGGTTTGGGTAGTCAGAACTGCGTTAAGGCGGAATTGTAGAAGAGGGCAGTCAATGTCTTTATTTTTGTTTTTATGGTCCACATACCTTTTATTTATATGAGTACAGTAAATTAAGCAAAAAAATAATAAATTGGGTTATGGCAAAGACATAAAGCTCTGCCTCTAGGCTGTTCTGAAAATGGAACAAACCTAGGAAGAGAGACCTTATTAAAGGAAGGTCCATTTAAGGTGAAATTATAACTAATACTGTATTTGCAGGAAGAGTTGAACGATGAATTTGTTGGATACATTTTTCCTGCTTCCCCTTAAAAGACAGTCAGAGTCCATCTTAGGAACACGTGCTACGAACCTAAAAAGCCAATTAAGTTAAAAGAAGTTATCAATAGCAAATATGGAACAGGAAGATTTGTGTGATTTTGGGAACACTGCCAATCTTGCAAGCACAGGGAAGAGTGATAGATAACAGAAAATATTTAAGGACTGTTCTAGTTTAATTACTTCTAGTAAAAATACACCAGGCATCTCTGTGTGTTTCGCTCCCCATGCGAATGAAATAAAAACTTTGTTTAACTTCTGAGACTGTCTTGTAAGGGGAAGCAGAAAACATTTCTCCAACAAATTGAACAGTGTTGAAACAGAGAACCGGGATAAAGAATAGTATAATGAAATAAAACTTAAAATTGTGCAATTGAAGTTTCTTTATTTTTTTAGGCAGATGCTACAACGTACAGGAAGCTAACAAACTTTTATATGGAGCAGTTTCTTCAGATGAGTGTGTAACCAGGTGACAAGGTGGCAGCACAGGAGCAGCATCCTCATGCCAACTGGTAGTTAGTTGTTCCATTCTGTAAGAGTGTATTGAAAACACTCCCATTATTATTTTCCATTTTTTCTTAGAAAATAAACCTTTAAAAATGAGGGATCCGGTTGTGAGTTCACTCTCCGGACAAACCCACGACAACACATCACCTTTGGTTAAACTCCAGCAGTGGGCAGGACCTGCAGGATGTCACCACAATCAGGCAGCTTAGGGACTCATGACATAGACAACACCAGAAAGTCACTCAGTGAGTTCATGGGAAACTGTGAGCTATTGTATCCAGTTTCTGTGCCTTGCACCCCACAACTGATCTTAAGAAGTTGGGTTCCTCGTGGGTTTTGGTACAACAGGCATTACAGGAGTTACAGGAGTCTCTGTTATGCCATAAAACCCAAGAGTGTCACGATTATAGTTCCCCCTCCTTAAGGGTGCTCCAGCCCTTTCACTTAAGACTTTATTCTCTGCACCTGTTTCCCATTCCCTGCCCACCTTAAAAGCCAGGCGCTGACGCTCATCCGGGCTCTGCATCTGATTTCCATATCGTGCGAGTCCGGGACCTTGAAGCGCCTTGTCCCGTTAAGGTTTTAACCCTTGTTCCTGTTCCTTGTCTGCCGGTGCCGACCCGGCCTTCGTGTTTTTAATTCAGTGTTTTGATGGATCTCCTGGTTTTGGACTTTCTCGTGTGTTTTTGGATATTCCCTAAGGAGTACTCTTTTGGATTGTTCGCATCGGCCACACCTCCCCCGTGCACCACCGCACCTTGGACACGCCCCCCTGTCTTCAGCCCCGTTTTCCTGCATGACATTTCCCTAGTGTTTCCCCACTCCGTCGGATTGTGTCGTCCGCATAGGGTCCGGAAAGAACTGTTCGTTACAAAGAGGACTTCAACTAACTCACTACCTCTCTGCTAACTGGGCCCTCCTAATTGGGGATTCACAGTTACAGTCATTTTAGTGACATGTTCTAGGTTTGAAGAAACACATTCTTGGCTATAGAGCTCAATCTGAACTCATGCCAAATTCCTTTACTACAGTAGTTGCTCCATTTAGGAGCCCTCAGCTTTCATCAAATAATGCTTCCATGCACTGATATTTCTCTGCTTTTTTGCTTGTTGAACTTAATTTTAAATTTACCCATCCCTTTTTATAATTTGGAATCTGATACAGTATAACACACTTGTGGAGTTGACTCCCCTCTTTTCAGTGTTATATCTAGTAGTGATGTGGCATCTTATTTCAATGAAAAATTTGTCAACAAATTTCTTTGAATTAATTGTCAACATGGTAACAACCCTGAAAGAAGTTTGAATAAACAAAGTGTCTATGCATTGGAAAACACAATACACCAACTTTTCCACTGGGTGCACTAGTCATATCATTCCAAAGACCCTGTACTCATCTAACAGCTATAGGATGTTGTGTTAGTAGCATTGCCACATATACAGTATCAAAAGCATATGATTATCCTGATTTATAACTTTGTACAGTTTTATGTATAAGCAAAATTAGCAATCAACGCAAACAGAGAATATGCTATGGTAGTGGTTGCTGTTTCCTTCCTCAGTATTTGGCAGACAGACACCCTATCGCTGCTGTGTCTGACCCCAGAAGTGGACTTCTCTGTCTGATTCATAGGAGAGTTGAGGGCAAACTGGTAGTGGTGCTGGATATAACCCTAGTAGTCGCAGGATTCTTTTGGTAATGAGCTAAGGAAAGCTCACAACAAACCTCTTGAGAAATAAGGAATGGGATAAACCTGTTAGTACCTTCAGGTACATACGTCTGGTGATATAAATAATTAATGGTATCAAAGTTCAGTTCACTGCACACTGGCATATTCAAGTCTTTAAATAGGCTGTAGGTGTAACGAACGGACGACACAATCTGAAGAAGTGGGGAAACACTGGGGAAACGTCATGCAGGAATACGGGGCTGAAGACAGGGGGGCGTTGGCGCTGGTGCACGGGGGAGGTGTGGCCGAGGAGAACAATCCAAAAGAGTAATCCTTAAAGAGTATCCAAACAAATGGGTAAGTCCAAAACCAGGAGATCCATCAAAACAAGGAATTAAAACCAGAGGCCGGATCGGAACCGGCGGACAGGGAACAGGAACGGGAACAGAGATTAAAACCTTAACGGGACCAGGCGCTTCCAGGTCCCAGACTCGCACGATACGAAAATCAGATGCAGAGCCTGGATGAGCGTCAGCCCAGGTGGGCTGGGAATAGGAATCAGGTGCGCAGAATAAAGTCTTAAGTGAAAGGGCTGGAGCACCCTTAAGGAGGGGGGACTATAATCGTGACAGTAGGCATTCAAAATAATAAATATACTTATCAAGTGATGAATGAATGTGAAACAGATCGGGGCTGAAAGAATAGTGATCAAATTTGGGTGATGTGATTAGTAGAGTTCCAAGAGAATTTACTACTCTCCCTAATTCATATTGATGATTTAGATTCCAGCATATCTGGTAAACTAGTCAAGTTTGCAGAAGATACAAGACTACATAGTGCAGCACATAAAAAGAAATTCATAAAAACATAGAACAAATTCAGGACTGAGAAATCACCTGACAGATGGCATGTAATGTAAAGAATTGTAGGGTGTTCAAAAACACTGAAGCTACTTTTTTTTAAAGATGTAGGTGTTAGGTTAGATTTTCCAGGCAATGTGGGGGAAGCAATATATTCTAACATATTGTTTGTGTTTTAAATAGGTAAAGACATTTTAATCAGCAGACCTTAAAATATACAATGAATTATTTAGCATACATTGTTGAATTTTGGTCATCATAATACAACAAAGATTTTGCTGCCCTGAAATCGATTCAGAGAAGAGTAAGAAGATACTGTACATTCCTGGGACTGAAGCAGTGACCAACATTCTAATGAATTAAAAGATTCCGAGGTTACCTCACTCAAGTATTCAAATTCATCAAAGCCATCGAAAAAGTCAATCCTATGGAAGATTGTCCAGAAGACATAATGTAGGGTGAGCTTGGAACAAGCTGCACAAACATGCTTGACTGAAGCTGATATTCTTGCTTTCTTCAAGAAATGGCTGCATAACAACCTTGGACTGGATGACCAAAATGTCTTCTTCCCATTTATAACCCTTTTCGTCAACAAAATTTCCTGGGGTGGTATAAGGTACTTATTTAAAAATCTAATAATTTTTGAAAGAGGCCAGTGTTAACCCTTATTACTTGATCTAAATTCTGTTCTGGCTTTGTACAGTCTGGTCTTCATAGAGTTCCAATTTAAATCAGTAAGGTAAGAAATTTCTCATTTCTCCACCTGATCGCCTGGGTTGTGGGGCTGTTGGCACATAAAGGCCATGCTCTACTGCAAGAGAGGAAGAGGGACCCCTCCAATATGTAAAAAAGTTTGAGATCCTCTGGAAAGAAAAGATCTGTTATTTATACCGTAGCTTCAAGGAATGATGTTGATAGGAGGCTGGAAGAAAAGACTGCAGTCTAAATATGATCTGATAGATTAGTTAACCAGTGTTTAATTGTCAGTTAATGTAATAATGTCATGTTAGTATTCAAGTTCTTCTGTATATGAATTATTAGTTCATATCAATTTTAATAAATACACACATAAAGTACTATACACTCAGTATGGTATTCATTCTGTGGTCGGTTCTATTCACACATGGGCCCTGATTGCATCAAACCTGCATATTACTTTCCAGACTGACTTATCAATGGTAATTTTTCTTTATGTAGTTGCAGGACTGCTTTGGCAAACAGAATTCTGCACATCTTCTAGTAACATAATTGGAATTAGCAATTGATTAGCTGGTTAATCTTTGAATTAATATGGGTGACATACATCTTGTTTAGAAAAGAACAAGCTAAATATGAAGGAAAGTTGCTTTGTATCACATTTATAACCTATAAGGAACCTGTTGTTCCTTCATTAAAATGAAAATGATGGAAAACTAATTCACCCATCAAAGACTGACTAACTTGTGGTTAAAATAATTAACTCTGAGTTCGTACGTATGAGTTTCTTTAGCATCCACGAGATTCTGCCAAGTTTATCGCAAGGGCTACTGGGTGAAGCCACAAGTGAGGAGAAGAGTGACTCTTGTAGTTAGATTAAGACTACTATTATTGTATTCCTTTGCTATCACCTGATATATGATTTCATAAGTGAGCAAAAGTAAAAACAAAAGTAGGCTACTACAGATATGTCCATTAATAATGTCCCCTAAATGTTCTTTCTTGCTCAATGAAATACTTATGATATGCAGGTTAATGTTCAGGGTCATTGTCATTTCCCAAATCCTAGCTTACATAATCAGCAAGCATTCAAAGGAAGGTTTATCATGCCAATACATGAAAAAGGCAAAATATACAGTGGCATCACTGTTCTCAGTAACTGACCTAAATGAAAAATATCACAATTAATGATTCCTGTTCAAATAACCTTATTTATAATTAGTCACTTTATATACACTGTATATAAATAAATAGGTTTTATAAAGAAAGTGATTAGTTTGTAGGCTCTATGTCTCAACCTCTGCATTTTCTACCAACAAAAAAGCATGCATATAAAATAAATACATTCAGTGCAAGATGCATTTCCTACACAATTCCCATTCCCTCTGGTTCTCTCTGCTCAGCCTCTATTTTTATACTGTATGTACTGTTGTAACCTCAATTTTAGCCACCTTGTCAACTTTTACTGCAGGTAGCAGAAAAATGTCTTAATTTGGTCCCTGTAATAACATTTTTCAAACCATAAGCATTTGAAAAGTTCCTTGGGGTTATTAAAATTGTCCTAAAGGCCGGTTTTTATTACATACATTTTTATATTAGGTCACATACAGGTTAGTGCCACTGCTTCATGGTGTTTGGATTTCACTGGTATGTTTTCTGTGTGAGATTTATGGCATATACTGTATGGTATGTTCTTGCCATGTTTGTGTGAGCTTTTATCATAAACTCTTGTTTTCCTTCCACATGCCAAAGACATGCAATTAAGATTAATTACTGTCAGGCATGCGTCTGTACAGTATGTGTGCATGGGCATTCCATCCCAGCCCTGCCTTTTCATTAGAATGGAATACCAGGAGTAAGAGGCTTAGGATGGATGATTAATATTTTATCGTTACATGGAAAAGACAAAACAAAATACAAATAAAGTCCTTTTGGTAAACTTGGGTGACTATCCTATCAAAATGTAATATCATATCTATTGTATATTATATTATTATCTATTGTATATTATTGTATATTATAGCCGTATCGGTAGCAAAGATTATTAACCTTTTATAATTATCATAATTGTGTATTGCACACGTACATCATTTATTATATGATTATTACAAAATACTTTAAGACTTTTTTTTAGATTTTCTCTATAGAGTTTTCTATGAATAACAGTAATAAAGTTTGATCTATTTAAATGCTATTAAAATATTCCATCAATAAGCCACACAAATCATTTTTTTTTTTTTATTTTGGAGCATAACAATAATAAAACTTCAACACCATCAGCTAGTAAATTGTCCAGTGTGAGAAAGTAAAAGGATGCATGTATATGAACTATGGGATACACAACATCCATATTGAGTAGATATGATTTCAGCTATCATTTTAATAAACGAACAGAGATAATCTAGTCTTAAAAGTAGGACATCACCTTCTAAAATCTGTTAGTCTTAGTATACAATTATTTTTGGTGTATTTTAACTTTTTATATTTTTTGTGGTGCTGAGAGCTGTACTTATCACAAGCATTACAATAATACAAAAACCAATAAACATCTGCTAGGATACATCCAGCAAACTTCCCATTATCAAAGTGATGCCTATTCCTAGTCAGGACCACAGAAACCTTGAGCCTATCCTAGAACCATAAGGCCTGACAGAGACTTTACAAAGATACATAAAGAATCGTTAAATACTCTATATTGAGTTACTATGATGCACAGTGGTTCTTTACTGAGAACATGTAAAATTTAATATAAGTCAATGAGCCTCATATTTAAGAAACTTAGTAAATTATTGGTCATTTGAGGATGACCTGAAAAGCTAGAGGTGCAAACAGAAAATCACACTTAATGTTATTACAGTCCTCCTGTGGAATGTACAAACACAAACAAGATCTCTTGGTTCACCGGTTATGTGAAGTATTGACTAGTAGTACTCATGCCAGAGCATTAACAAACCTTCTTGCTACATTGTATTTATCCTCCAAAGAGAAAGTGCTATACTCACAAAAAGCAGTGCAATTAAATTTTTGTACACTACAGCATGATTTTTTTCCCTTTTACTACCCTAAAAATAGGTATTTATCTTTTGGGAACAGAATGGGTGTTTTCAATTTAGCTTGTATTGCTCAGACGTCTGATCGGATAATAATAATAATAATAATAATAATAATAATAATAATAATAATAATAATAATAATAAACCTGTGGACTGTTTTTCTTGTTAATCAGTCTACCATGGCATTATGGTAACACTGGGTTTTGCTAGAGGCTCAAAAGTTCAATCCCAATTAACCGACTCTTCCAACAGTATTAAAATAAGACCCATAAATACATATAAAACATATTTGAATAACACACTTACCAAGGTTCTCTTTAATAAAATGCAAGTATTAGGTCGATATACAATAGTGAGAGAAAAAATGAATGGTTGACTGAAGAGATGCATATGTTTAAAATAATTTTGAATACTCCAAGTAGGTTACGTGTATTTTACGTTTATTTCATTCATGTGGGTGACATGTGGGAACCATAAGGCACTAGCTCAGGTAGTGTACAATCTGTCAGCAGTTCAATTGGAGAAGTGAAAAATTATTTTGTTAGTTGAATTAAGGGGGATCTTTAGGCAGACCAGATTATGCAAGCCCAATGTGGACACCAAGGTTAAAACCCCTACTCTTTCAAAAAGTGCAGTCAGATCTTTGATATCATAATCGCCGTTTAATACCTTTTCTAGCATTTCCTTCAGTGCAAACCCAAAGGCATTTCAGATGCAGCAGGGCACTTGGGTTAACATCCTTCCTGTTATGAGCAAGGATATTTTTTTCAGATACTAAAATTTTCTTACCACGTTATTCATAATTTTCAGCTTGCTGGTAGCTCTCTAAGATGCAAATAGCAGGGTACAGCTTTTTTTGCTTTTTGTTTGAGGTCTAGCCTGCCTTGTTTTATTAAATACAATATTCAGAGTCAGTGACTGTAACTTTTAATCAGCTATAAGCCATTTATCACATTTTGGTTTGAATTGTTTAATAAATTATTGAATGTTTTATTTCTCATTTTCTTTTTTTGAATCTCCTTTTCACTGTGCAGTTTTTCAGGATTGCAGTCATGAAGAGTACGGTACAGTATATTAGAAACTTAACATTTCCATCATTGAAGATATGTAATAATGGGAGAGATGTAAGACAGGTTATTATTAAAGGAAGTTCTTTAAATTGAACGAGGCTTCCCTGCTTTCATAGTGTTCTTTTTGTTATTAATGGTAACATAAGGGTATAAATTTGAAAAAATACACTAGATTAATACTTCAAACACATTGGTATTTGTGAAGTCTATGTTGCAATTTCTTGTGTAATTGGACACAACTAAACTATTTATTTATGGTATTTATTAGCATTTTGTATTTGATTGCAGTTAAAATTGTCCTTTGAATGCACTTAAACATGTCCTTCCACATCCTCATTTTATTTTTATTTTTCCTGACACAAAGCAGAACTGTTTCATATTTATCTATTTTATAAATCCTATGACAATGGCATGAATTGCTATTGTCCTTGAATATCACTTTAAACTAACAATGATTTATGATTGTTATCATAAATCATTATGCCTATTTATTATGATTTTAATAAATAGGCATATTTTTGAAAAGCAGCAGGAATAAACCTTGACAAAGTATTGAACATAAAGTTTATAAAGAATGTTTTCAATAACAAGCTTTTTAATTTCTAGGTTTAGATGTCTTACACTGACAGGTTAAAGGAACTTCTAAACCTTGTGGGGACTTGATTCAAAATTCTCATCAGCACTGGCAAAAACAGTGAATCTCAAATAACACAAGTCAAAACTAAAGATAGGCACATTTTAAGATTGAGAACAGAAGTGGCACGTTTTTACACAGAGGTTTGTGGGAGTCAGAAACAAGCTACCTAACCATGCTGTCCAAGGTAGTATCCTCTCTTCCTTCCGGAAATGGGATGAAATCTATAAATTAGAGACTAAAAAAACTAGATGGGAGCCGGGAGCTAGCCGTGGAGAGAGACCGGCGAGGCGGTAGGACCCTATGTGAAGCAGTAGGAATGGAGCGAATGAGAGGGTTTGTCCGGGCTCAAGGTATCGGGTGGAGTCGGAGTCAGACATAAGCCCTCAGGTAACGGATGTGGGGCGACCTGGTGAGGTGAGCCTCTCGACAACCGATCCCAATGCCGAGCGAGGAGGAAGGAGAGACCCGGAAATATAAAGCCCCAGACACGAGACACAACGGAAGTACAAGGAAAGCACAGGGAAACTAGGAACAAGACAGAGAAGGAGCACCCTCCAGCTGGAAAGGGCGTGACAAGGAGACCAATGGCACATTTAGTTTGGAATCTCCCTTTTACAGAAAATAATACATTGTCGTTTATGTCCTAATTAAAATTCAGTTTGAATTTCTTCAAATCAAGCCTTAATTTGGGATATTTCCTATTTGTGTACTGTATACAGTATGTCTGATTCAGAATCAGAATGTGTTCAGAATGTACATGGAAGTCATAAACAAGGTTAAAGGCTTTTCACTACATTACATTTTCGCTGGGCTCACCACATAAAAGGCCTCCAACAACTATCTGGAACCCCACTGACTTTTATTTCCCTTTTCTCTTTTATTAACTTACTGTACACTTAACCTTTTACTCTTAATTTGAGATCTACTGATCTTAACTCTCCCAAAGACCAGGCACCACTCAATGGATAGTAGAGCTTTCTCATGTGCAGCACCACATCTGTGGAAATCACTGTACAAATTTGTGACTGGTGGCATCATTAAATTCAATACAAAGACCTATTTTTTACTACAGCTTCTATCATATGATGCACATTATTCTTGGTTTTACCAGGTCATTGCTATACTTTCCTTTTTTTTTTATTTTAACTTCTGTTCTACATATTTCATGTGTACTGTTGTAAAGAGCTTTTTGTTTATTGAGAAGAGCCTGGGAATAAAATGTTATTATTGTTGTATTATTACTCACAATGGGTGCACATACTGTACATTTTTTGCAATGTATTCCCTGTTAATCCTTTTAAAACACTGTATCTATATATTGCAGTTCTTTATCATTGAAATATCTCAGTAATCCACCTGAATCCTGTCTGTTTCAAAGAACAGGATAGCATCCTGGGACTGGATCAGGAGCGGGGACCTGACTTGACCTGCAATGCATGAAAGGCAGGAGCCTGTTGTAAAGCCTTGTCTGGAACAAAGGAACCAGCTGATGCACAATTTTGGAAGTATAGTACAGAGCTATAGACCAACCTTAGTACAAACTATGAGATACTGTACGCAGTTTAGTGCTGGCTCCTACACAACAAAATAGCATGTCTTTAAAATACCGAATTTTGATACATTTTGAGGTGGGAGGAATTCTTTCCCAACAGAAATGGTTACATTGTTGTGTCATTAACTGGAAATAAAGCTGTGGCAACAGGCTTGTACTTTGCAGTTTTAGCTTCTTTATTAATAGTTACTGATAATTTATTTGACTCATGCTTTTATCGGAAGTAATGTACCCATTTCTGGCGCTGGACATTTTAATTGGATTCTATCGAAGTATCTTATGTAAAGGTACCGTACAGCAGCAGTCTCACACCCAAGAAATTAACATACCAACTTAATTAGAGAAATTACAGTCCACGTTAATTAACTAAATAAGAGAATAATGAAATGAACTTATATACAATAAATGTGCGTATCCAAAACTTCTCACTCAACATGAAAGTATGAATAATTAGAAACATCCATGCATTTTCTAGCTGCTTTATGCAGAGTTGCAAGAGTGCTGGAGCCTGATTGCCAACATGTACTGTAATGAGGTTTGTCTTTCTTGAGAACTAGTTTGATTGTGATGCATGAAAAACCTGTATGTATATGAGGAAATGTATGTGTAATATTTATCCCTACATGATCAGAAAGCCACCATGCAAATGTCACACAGAAAGGCCCCAATCAGAAATACATTTAAATACCCATCTTCTTCTATTTTGGAAATAACACTTTAGCTATGTAATGTGTATGATTAACAATGTCATAAATAATATTTGTAAAAAACTATTATATTACTTGTGAAATAAAAATACATTTTTTATAGCTTATTTTTAATTTATTTATTTTGCCTTTAGAGATCCAGGTATTAATGTTACTCAATTTAACTATAAAAGCAAATACTGGCATATTTAAAGATGTACTGTACAGTGCTTAATAAAGAAAATGAAAACCATAGAGAACATTTACAGATCATTAGTATCGCCATTGCTTTTATTACTGTTTTGTCATGCATATAAAGCATGGTTGCTTTTAAATGTTGTAGTGCACCTTTGCAGCATAACAAATCCTTAAACAGTGCTTAGTGATTAATATGTCATGGAAAATGTGAGTTCAGGGATTTGCTGTGAAATCAACAAGAAACAGCATTGGCATTTTATAGTATGTTGCTTTGGCTGTTATTAAAGATAATACAATATTTTATGTAGAGAAGTGCAGGAATTAGTACTAAAGACCTGAGGTGTGAGTGTTCATTATTGCCTATCTGCCCTTTCCTCTCCACAGATATAACTAGTACAGAAACCAGGGCACAAAAGAGACAATTTGCAGCGAGCTAGGAGCCATTCTGGCTGGAACTAATGCCTGCTGGCATTATTTTTCACTCGGGAAAAAGTCAAATTCGAAGTTTCCAAATACGGGGAATCTCCCCACTTAAAGTATGCTTTAAAATGAAATTATATGTATAATCATTGCAAAAATGCATGATATGAAACCAAAAACTGTTAAATACATCCTTCAAGCTAGTTATTCATCATTTTTACCTGGCAGACGTCATTTTATTATTTGCACAGGGACCAAAATCTTAACTTCTATCTTAACTAAATTACATATTTAAATTACTCATCTTCTGTTACTAGTATTGACAAAACCAAAACAGGGGCAATTTACAAAAAAGCATGCCCACAGATGCGGTAAAGTACAGTAATTTTTAAAATTGTGCCTAGATGCTTGTAGGATCACTAGAAAGCTGATCAACACCTTGAGTGTCATAAAAACAGAAAAACTGCGATGTAGAGAAGACTGAGCAAAATTCCTGCAGTGTCTGGTTATATTTTGATTGGATGTTAGAAAAGGATTTTGTCTGTATAAGTCGGCAGTCGTTCAACTGATCTGGTAGCATAATACTTTTTAATCACAGGAGCTGAATGCATGGTCTTAACATAGTAGATTAAATTTTACTTGTTAGGTAAATTCTCTTTAAACATAGTAAATAAAAGATGTACACTTCTCTGTGACAGTCTTATATATGTACAATATGTTGTGAATAATAAACTCAAAGCTTTCACTAGTATGTTCTACTTCCATAGCACTTTTGATTGCTATTAACACCACATATAGAACTTCTGGGAAGAAGGTACTAAGCTTGTCAATTAGCCATCTTTATATTCTCCTTGTTCAAAATCTTAAGAAACTTTCAAAAGAGATCAAAAGGAGTTGTTATTGGAATTGTATAGGAATTATTCTTTCACATTTGATTTAAGAATCTTGGAACATACAGGATTTAATTTTTTTTTCTTTGTGACACTGCCATGCATAAAGTAGATAGTGAATGACGATCATCTGCTTTTTAAAACTGTGCTTTGTTATTTGTTGCTTTTTAACTATTATTGTCATTTAGTTTGGCTGTTTTGTCCCAGGGTACCTGAAATGGAAAAGACAACAGATTGGAGAAAATAGGGTGACTTTTTCTCAGGATTGATCTTCTATCCTGTTCTTTCAAACAGGAATGTTCCAACTGTTACAAAGATATTGCACTAGCAAGTTTATGGGTTTGAGTGAAATGAAGCTAAAACAACCCAAAAAAAGTAATGTGGGAGCATGCCACTAAATACCTGTTTGGTTCAAAAGATGGCACCTTTTATTATATGCTCCTAGTTATCAAGATTTATGGGCACTGGTTTTATTTTCTGGTCCAGGACAGAGAGTCTAGGTTCCAGCTCTTCTCTCTACATCAGCAGCGGTACTTTCATTTTGCCCCAGAGGCATTTTATTTCAGAATGAGAAGGCTAGACTGGCTCTGTTTCCCAGATCGGACAAGACAAGCTTTAAGGCAGTAAGCTTTTTTATATTAGGTTTGGAAAATCAAATCTAACTGCCAATACAACACATGAGTACTGTATGTTTGTAAATATATAAACAAGAGGATTAACTGGCTCCAGTTGGAAACAAGCCTTGATCATGCCTATGGTCATCCAGTCATGAATGTAGTTGACAGGTATTTGATAATGATATTACAAACTATGAAGCCCATCACCATGGTTGAGTTAATGACAGGACACTGCAACAGGGTATCTCTGTCACACAAGACTAGAAAGACTTCCCAATAGCTTGTTGTGCAAATAAGAGCAGTCAAAAATGATGGAAGCACACATACATCTTCACAAAATTCTGCTAAGAATGGAAAGCTACTGTATAAAACATTGACATATATTATTAAGGAGAACATACTGTAGGGGAATGTTTGACTGATATTTTGTCTAAAGTTCTGGATGTAGATTTTCCTTTTCAGCTACAGGAATACATTCTGGATGTATTAGGGATACCGTAGACATATGAAAATCTGGGACAAACTAGCAGCTAGCAATTGTTTAGAAAGGAGCTGCCTATTTAATGGGAAGGCAGAAAAAAAGGGAGGAGGAGTATATAATTAGACAGTTAAAATGGATGAAAGCTGAAAATGTGATAATTATGTTTTCATACTTTTCAATAGATTCTGATAAAGACAGTAGTGTAGTGGAATCAGGTAGATAAGCAATTTAATAAAGACTATAATTGTATTTTGGCTGAGGGAACGATGACTACAGTAAATGATGATCAAATCATTTATCTAGCAGTCTCATAAGTAATATAAACTTTTATAGATCTACTTGAACCTAGGCAAAAGGAAAAACCAAAGATCACGAGTAGTATATGATTCAATGTCATTCCCAAGTGTCTGTTCATAATAAATTTGTCACTTAATAGGCGATGTCAAGGGTGTCAGATCTAAATAAGTTGAGAGGCTGCATAAAGGTATGTGTGCTGAAGCCGTTGGAAACAATAGATCTGAACTAAGATATTTTTAATAAAAAGTCAATACAGAAACAGGTAAACAAAAAGAATAAACACAGCAGGTTTGGGGTTGGGAACTGCCATCTTAGAGGTTGTTCAAAATGTGAAGTGCATCATTATACAGTCCCTACAATTATTGAAATGCCAACAAATTAATTGTAGTTAAACTGTAATTGTAGGATTTTTTGTTCACACTGGCAAAACATACAGTGTACCACCGGGGCAGAGCGGTGGCACTGTGGCTAAGGATCTGCGCCTGTGGCTGAAAGGTTGCTGGTTCAAATCCCACAGCAGGCAGAAGAATCCTAATCTGTTGGGCTCCTGAGCAAGGCCCTTAACCCCAACTGCTCCAGGGGCGCTGTATGATTGCTGACCCTGTGCTCTGACCCCAGGCTCTCTCCCTGTCTGTGTGTCTCATGGAGAGCAAGCTGGGGTATGCAAAAGATAATTCCTAATGCAAGAAATTGTAAAGGGTTAATAAAGTAATGTTAATACAGCTAAAGGTTTTGAGGCAGAAGAGTTAAATGAATAATACTATGGAATTCTGACAATGTTGTAGCTATTTATGTATAGTTTATCTCAGTATGAAAAGTTTGCTCAGAGAACACAATATACTGTATGACTGAACACTGGTTTTCATTGACAAATGTACTGTATGCATCTATTAATGGTCTACTAATGTCTTATACTGTATAAGATGCAGTTGAAATCTTGGAAGAAGAATATAAAGTATATCCATTTTATTTAACCATTGATATAAAATAAACTCACACCTTTGAGCCAATTTTCCCACAAAGAAATTAATTAACTTACAGTATAGAAAAGAAACCATACTACAGTATAGAAAAGAGTAAACACACACAAACATGCAAAGAACATACAAGGTCCGCACAGATAACACCCCATGTCCAGGAGTTAACCCATGGACAAACCCATGCAATGCTAGTCACTGTGCTGTTCTGATGCCCATTAGATAGTTCTATAAAAAATATGTTTTCAGTAATCATCACATATATTTTAGAAAAATATACATTTTGTTTCACTCAGATGGTTCATTTTTCTCCTTCAGTTCAATACTTTGTTCAGACTCTAACTTTGCTGTATACCTAGTTGTGTTTCAGAGATTTCTGGATAGTTCTTTAATTTTTCTTGTTATCCAAGAATACACATGCACATACTGTACAGTGATATTATTCTGAGTATTACATACTGTAGGAACAGCTAGTTTTTTGAATGATATACTTGAGTGATACCTTTCACCTGACAAATGCGATGGAGTATGCCACACTAAGCTAGTTTTAGTGTTCTTTTATTCAGCCTGCTGGCACAATTTAAAATGTTGCGATATTCTGTCAAAATGTTTGAAGCATTAGAAGATCAATTTTATTCTCATTTTTTTTTAGTCAATGTTGCTGTAAACAGCTCTCTATATAAGGATTATCTTATATTAATAGAAAAAATACCATATTCCATAGGTTTCATGCAAAGTATTCATCAGGTATTTCTTGAAAATCATTCTGACGTGCCTTTTTGACATATACTGTAGGCTGTAGCAGAAATTCTCAATTGTTTTATATAATTACTCTAAATGTTTAACAGGTTGTTTTGTACACTGATTTATACATTCAGGATAAAATATTAGTGCATATGTTTGCCTCTTTTGGACAATAATTACTTTAGACTTGCATAAGGAATGTGTTTAGGGAAACAGCTAGTATTTCCAGGGAAACAAGATACAGAGGTTAAACATTCTGATGTTTACCTTGTCAGCTCACGTTTGCGATCTGATTTTAACATGGATGTAGGTCATGTTCAGTAAGTACTGTAACAGAAGAGATGTGCTCCTAGTGGCTAGAGTTTGTGCTATGAAAATGACTTTAAATAACAAGGATAAAATATTTTCCATAACATTACAAAGACTTCTTGCACAGCAAAGGATTGAAACGCCATTATAGTCAATTTGACAAAGGTTTAAAAGGAAAGTAATACCATTAAAATATTTATTTAAAAGCGGAAATACAGATAACTCTGATTTAGTGTTAGCTACATACCCTTGGGGAGCACCTCTCTAAGCTGGCACATCTGCCTTTGAGACTGCTAGTTTGATACCCAGCCATATGGAGTTTCTGATTCTGAAACTGATGAAGAGTTCCAGATTGGCCTCGGCTTTCTTACTGAAAAAAGGAATATCAGCTGTGAAGGATTTTCCCCCCATACTATCACAGCAGCTGAGGTCATTGTAAACCCGGCATAACAGCTCCATAATCTCATCAGTTAATACAGCACTCTTCCAATACCATGTCTAAATCAAACTGTTCTGTTCTCAGAGAATGAAAAAATAACAATTGCAGAATCCTGATTGTATTTTGTGTTGTTTTTTGCTACCTTCACTTAAGCACTAAAGAATCTTCTAAACTAAAGAATGCTATCATCCATAAATTAGCTCTACACTTTACCAATCCTGTAAATGATTGTCTGAGTTTATGAAACAAACCCACTGGTATGTTCTACAGTATATGTGACCAGATTACATCTACTGTATGAATCAATTAGATACTTGCGAACAAGATGGGTTGAGTTGCCTCCACCATTTGTACTGTTTCTTATGTGCTGTACTTGTGTACAGCTGGCAGGGTTGTAACATATAACTAATGTCATAGGAAGAATATTATGCCATCTTTTTCTCCAGTCAAATGTTACATATTATTTTCTTTTCTATTACAGAATAGAAGAAAGTACACCTGGAACTGTCTGAAATATATTGGCAAAACAGCAGCAAATTCTCCTCTCATTCTTCCAAACCTGGGATTCTCAGGCAGAGGCAATAGAATTATCGGCTGCATAAGAAGAAGAAAATCTCATAAAATGGTGAACAACATGATAGGGAACTTTAATAGGGGTAGATAAGCAGATATCTACAGTATAACAGGTCTTTTTCAAGCTTTTGGGGTGGAAGTCTTGATGTTGCTAACAGGAGTTATAATATTTCTTTTCTTCCAAACATTTCTTGGTTACGAAGATCTTATTACTAGGTAAATATTAAGATCCCATTATTGGGGCGGTGCGGTAGCTCTGTGGCTAAGGATCTCCGCCTGTGGCTGGAAGATTGCCAGTTTGTATCCCGCGGCCGGCAGAGGAATCCTACTCCGTTGGGCCCCTGAGCAAGGCCCTTAACCCCAACTGCTCCAGGGGCGCTGTGCTCTGACCCCAAGCTTCTCTCCCTGTCTGTGTGTCTCATGAAGAGCAAGTTGGGGTATGCAAATGATGCATAGTGTCATAGTAATGCATGATGTGTTGCCGATGACGTACATGACAAATTTAAAGTTTAACAATTCTAAATATGATGCAGTACATACAGTATATAAATAAACTACTGTAAAGTATATTGATACGTCAGTCACTAATAAATGAGTGACATAGTGGTGTATGGGTTCTGTATTGCCTTGGGTTCTTTGAGTCGTAGATACATATTATTCTACAGTAATTACACAATACTGTTTGATATACATGCAGTACATGCAATGTACTGTACATGCAGCTGTGAAGGATTTCCCCCCCATGTTATCGGTAGTGTATATAAACATGTATATATGTGTAGCCATGTTTTGAGAGAGACTGAGCTTTCTTTGCCTGACTTGCTATGAACATAATTAGCTGTGTGTAAAATGTCAAGGATGTCTAATTTACTTCCTAATTGAACTTGTAGTTGCTCATCCACAAAAAAGAGTCAACCACATGAGTTTTTTGCAGGATAAGTGCATTATGTGCAGTGTAATTGTACAGTTTTCAGTATGTATTATACTTTGGATGGCTATACAGACACTGATCGAGGAAATCCAATGATTTATAATCATGTCAATTTTAGTGTCTTTATTGGAATGTAAACTCAACTTCCTATTCAATGGACAGCTTGACTTCTTACTTTTAGCTATACACTCCCTAATTTAATTTAATGTCCCTAATTTAATTCCTTATCTAAGATGGACATATAGTATCATCACCCTTATTTAGTGTTAAATGAAAATGTTATACATTTTGTTATACGTGTCTTTTAAAGTTCATAATTGAACTGTTTCAAATTGTGTTTTTAACTTCTGTAAAAGTTTTTAAAAGTACCACTTTTAGTACGGACCCGCCTGAACTATGTAGTATTTATGTGTAATGGATGTTAAGTATATATAGAACTATTATCGTGGGTGGAAAGTTATTTATGTAAAGGATTAGGATTATTTATGTATTGTGTACATTTGTTTTGTTAATGTTTAGATGATAATTAAGTATATAATGAACACATAAACATTAAAAAGACAAAACATGGGTTTACAGAAATAACTTTCATAATTATTATTTACAGTAATAGCTATGCAACATCCCACTATTTTCATATGATGTGTCTACTTCTTTGGGGTATATGGCACTCACTTGCACCTAAATATTTAGAATAACACAATCACTATTTGTTTGATATATTTACAATATATTTACTCAAGGCTGAGGTACTAAAAATCTTGAGGGGCAGATGGATAAGCTGCTAGGAGTACTGTATGTCTGTACTTCAGATCTAACTGACACCTTTTTTTGCTTTAAAGAAATAAATATAAGATCACTTTATATTCCTAATACAACAAATTGTATATCGCCAATAAATATTGGTATTTCCGTAGTATAAATTAATTAAGAATACTATTTATGTTAGTAGAAAGAACAACAGATAAAACAAATGGTGATAAATCTGTTTCTGAGACAGTTTAAATCAGAGAGAGACAAATTCAGTCCTCTAAAGACACACAGTTCACTGAAGGATTACAACTCTAACATTAATTGCTTAATCAAATTAATTATTTGGGCAAGTAGTCAGATAACTTGTAATTATACAGTAGATCTTAATAAGTTGTTAAATGCAAAGTATCTGTAAAACCTGTAGACATCTGGTTGTTGCAAATTTGATGTGCTCAAAATTCATTACATTCATCAATGTAATAACGTCTGACAGGAATTAATCTTTAGATTTAGAAGGGTTTACCTGGAATATTAGTAACAAGGCAGTGACTATCAAATAAAATGCACATTATAGGGTTAATGGTATTCTTGAGTTAATGCACAATCCTTATTAAAATTAAATAACACCTTCCTTTTGGAATACTACAGTACTTTTTGGAGTACTTATACAGGTTTGTGTTTTTCAGGTATACCATTCAATTTTGTGTAAATTTTAATCTCTATCTTAAATCGGTCTTGTCATCTCAAAGAAGTCTCCACGGGGAAAGTTGCTTAGAAAAGGGCTTCCAGTAAAATAAATAAATAATAAAACCAAAATCATGCAGAACTGGAGCTTCATGAAAAATATGATCATAGATGACAAGTGAGACCGTGTTTATATTACGTGAAGTAATCCATCATAAAACTACATAATTCTAAAAAAAAAAAACTTTAGCTTGGTAAAAGACATTTCAGTGTTTCAAGGAGGGACTGTAATAAGATTTGGCTTTAAGCCAATCGATCTTTTGGAGTCTGTCTGAAAGCTATCATCATTTTACCTCAGGCAAGGCTACTGAAAGGTTACTTCTCTGATCAAGTGAGGGCTAATGAAAGCAGAACTGAAGTTGAAACCCTCAGCCACACCAGACTTCACCACACCTATTTCCATACCACAAAAGTGGAATTTGAAATTGATGACTTCAATGTTCTTGACACGTGTTTAAAAAAGAACACAGAAACACATTTCCCTCTTCATATTGAGGTGATTTTGCATTGTGATAAGTTTCAACTTTAAAAATCTCTTTTAAAGTGTTCTAGAAATTAAAACGGTATCAGGCAGGAGCTGTCCAACTCTATTGTCCACTCACTGCTTATATGTTGCCTCCTACTTTCATAATTCAGTGACACAGAAAAGAAATTAGATAGGAGCAGTTTTTCAACTTCAAATTTTTAGAAAATTACAGCTATTCCTTCCATATATATTCCCAGTAACGCCAGGAAGAAATATAACATTTAGAACACCTACTGTATGTGCAACACTTCCAAAAAATACGTGAATCTCATTCTAGACTTCCATACTGTACATAACATTCTTCAGGAAAACTATTCAAATAAATACATAAAAGAAAACTGAAAGATATATAGCCCAGATAGGTGATAACAATGACAGGTTGGAAGCAATTTCATCCCTTGTTTGGAGCATGCTTGTGATAGCAGCAAATAAAGCAAAGCTATCAAATTTATTCAGTGAGACAACTGATGAAATTCACACCCAATTTACAGCTTTTTTTTTCCATATACCCATTTTTGTAAGAGGTAAGTTAAAAGAAGGAACAGCAAAGCGACTGTCTCAAAGTACTCTATAATAATGAGACATTGAATCAATTCAATCGACCAAAGTATGACATAAGTTCTAGTCATGTTTGATTAGGCTGGTTAAAACTTGCATTTCGCATTTTTTTTTTCCGTTAATACCTTTATTCTGTACTGGATATAAAAATGTAATCATATTTATGAGGCTTTGCCCCTCTCTTGTTCCTTTAACTTGATTTTCATATTTTGAATCTACTAATCTATTTTTTATGTTATCTTACTGTATATACTTTACTTGACTGTTGACTTTCTGTGTTACTTTGATAACAACAAATAATGTTTGTCTATTGGTTATATTGCTTTGAATTGCATGACAAAATTACAATAGTTACCTACTCTGTTAATGAATAAATTACAGTAGCTGTCACAGAGCACTTGAGGCTTACCATAGTGTTACATCATGCACAATGGAGAATTACATCACTTCTCTGCCATTGGAGCCTTCTTCCTCAAATTATGCATCATCTTGAAACTGGAGCTTTCTTCTGCTTCTATAACAGGTTAATTGCTTTACTTCAACTAAAAATGCAATGCTTGCAGAATTTGGTGCTATGTATTATAATATTCAAAAGGTGTCAGTTTGAAACTGACCTCGTTAGACATGCAAGTTATAATAAATATTATATTACTTCAACATTTACTTGAACACTATTGGCACCTGACTACACAATTTCCAGACACAGAAAGTACAAGTTTTGAAAGTTATTCCTAAGGAGAAATTAATTAAAAAATTGCTAAAGTGAGATATAGACATTTGCTGAATTGGCATTATCACTTATTTACTCTAAAACACCAAAACAATACAGTAATATTTTTTAATTACCCCCCAAACAACGTCTATGTTAACATACTGTATTTCCCTGTTTCATTGTAGTGTTTGCCTTTTCCTTATTTTGATATTTTTAATTATTATATAATAATAATTCAAACACGCTTTCATATCATATAAAAATAATCACTTTCTGCTGCTACTCAAACTAAAGAGGAGTAATTTGAGCAAACTAGGGCGAAATACTAATTGACAAGATGCTATACAATTAAATAAGGAACCTGTATCATTAATTCTTTAGTAAAAATCTCATCTCAATACACAAAAATAATTACCTTAAGAATATTTTGAAATGTAAACACTATTCTGTCTCAAGGATTGTGTGAAAGCTTTAAATTGGCAGTCTGTAAATTGATCGGTGAGGGTCGACTTTTGTAGCCGAGCCTCACTGAAATTGAATTAATTTCCTTCTGGATCAAATAAAAAGACTGATATGCAGTTTTAAAAAGTCGGTTAAAAACGAATTCAGTAAGCGAAAGTAACACTTTTTCAAATTGAATCGTATGTACAATGCCCACACTGTACCAAGTACAACGTGATTTCGCGATTCAGATGATGTGATTCTTACGATCTTACAGTTCGTGATGAAGTGTTTGCTTTACACTTATTTTGCAGTACACCAAACACACACATACTGTACACAAACTGGCTTTGCTTAATTGAAAAACACCCATCTCAGACGTACTGCCCGAAAGCGGATCTTCAGGTTTGTTATCCAGTAGTTAGAATACACTGCGGGTACCATCCCTCCTAATTTTCTTATTCGCATTTAACTGGTTAGCAGTAAGCACAGTGGCGCCGTCACGAATGCAGAACAAATACATACATTCACAATACTAGAAAAAAAAAACTTTCACATATGCAAAACAGTCATTTTCTTGAGATGAAGTTTCCCCTGCTGCCGGAGGTATTAATGCCAGCAGGTTCTCTCTCCATTCTTCTAACAAGCGCAAAGATTGGAACCTTCAATACTTTTGCAACTTGAAAATCAGCTAAATGTCAGCATTTCGGAAGCTACATGCTACCGAGGTGCTGTGTTCTACATTTTATCAGCGCAACTAATCTAGTTGTAATGGATTGCAGCTTGACACAGCAATCTGGAAACAACTAATTCTTCTGCTAATCATCGACAGCGTCGGTGTCAAAGGGAAAGGAACAGCAAAAATGCTCTTCCTGCCGGCCATCAAGTGGCTCGTTAAGGAAATGCAGGTGTGTGAAAGCATCTCATCTATTTCTCGCTCGGTCTCTCTCTCTCCCTTGCTCGCATTCGCTGTGCCTCTCGCTCTCCTTACATCGCCAGCAGCAGTGTGTGGTACAATTTGACAGCAGCACTGTCTCTCTAAAGAAAGCTTAGCTCTCACTTTTCTGTCTTTCTCATTACCGCTCTCATTGTCTCCAGCTACAGCAAGAGAGAGAGAGAGAGAGCAGGTACCAACTACCCTTGCAGATAACTTAACAATGAATGCATATTTTACTTCTTCTCTCTGAAACAATTACACTTTTTGGGGGGAACCCCAGATATATTAATGGGGCTGATGTGCCTGTGTGATGTATTCTCTTTTGCAGTTCATTTGGGGCCTGTGTCTGGAATAAGAAAGCATTGCTGTTTCTGACTGGGGAGAAGAAAGATAAGACTCCTCTGGATTTCCAAAGAGATTTATACTGGATGTCTTAGTAAGTAATCATTTCAATTGTGTTATGTAAAGTCATATAAATATTGGTTTCCATGAATAAATGTATGTGTTGATATGTTTTTGTTATGTATATTCTTAAATAGTTGCTTATCATTGCCTTTTTTGTTGTTAAATTCCAGTTTCCAAGGCATTTGAAACCATCTAACTGGGTGTATAGTAAGTAGCTATTGGAGTTGTACTTGCATTGTGTTTTTTAGTTGCAGTGGTTCCTAGTGCTATATAATGGCATTACATAGACTGACTGTGGGAAGTATTCAATTATGAGTTTGTGTTGGCTCAGTTGTAAGGAATTGCTGAGGTGGGATATTTTTAAGCCACATCCAGCAAATACATGGCTCATTTTCGAAACGTTGATTTAAAATTGTGGTTGGTGATAATGGCTTGGAGGTGCAATATGTTCTTATAAAAATGCCTGCTAATTATCATGATGCCATCTAATAAAATATTTATAGTCATGTTTTCCTGTAAATCTGTAACTAATAGAATATGCTGTCTCTAAAAAGTCCATTTCTGTAATGGATACATTATTTTCAATGTCCATACAATTGGAAAAAAAAAAACATAATTGAATTTAGCCTTTTTATTTTGATGCTGCAAAATAAATGTATTGCCAAGTCTGATGGAATAAGAAAAGAATGTAGGTTTGTCTTGCACTTAATAATAGTAGTTTTGTGACTTAAACCTGTTATTTTCCTATCCTATTGCTTTTGTTTTTGAAAGCTGAAGTATTTTGGTTGAATTTAAGTTGTTTTGTCTTCTCCAGAGGCTTTAGCCCTTCACTTTACTGTAGAATGTAGATGTAGGGAAACTTTTCTAGGACTTGCCTCAGTGTGTCCTCTTGGACAGGCCAGCCAAGTGAGTTGACAGCCTGTGTTTCAGTCATGGGAGGGTGTCTTACTGTATACTCATGTGATGAAGATGTAAACAATGTTGCAAAATCATGGGGCCCCTTCTGTTTCCTTATAACTATTGCATTTTTTTTAATTCACTGTTTCACATTTTCACATTCTTAGATTTGGCAATGTCTCACACCAGGTGGTGACGTAGTGTAGTAGGTAATCCTTTGGACTCATAGTTGACAGTTTGTGGGTTCAAGTCTCTGCTGCAGACACTGCTGTTGTACAGGTACCTGTACCTTAAGAGAGGTACCCTATTTGCTCCAGTCCACCCAGTAGTATAACCGGGAGCCAGCATTGCTGGGGGTATCCATGTGATGGACCAGCATCCCATCCAGGGAAGTCACATGCTCCCTAATTTGCTTAAAGCGACAGAAACCAGGATGAGCTCTGGCTCAATGAGCCACTTTAGCTCAGAAATGGACATTTCCTTTTTACACCACACACCACAGGAGACACTTTTCACCTGATTGAAGTCTACAATAACCATACCTCACTTGTTGATGAAGCCAAATGTGTGTGTGTATATAGTGGCAATCTTTACTATAATTTGAGATTCTCTGAAATAATCATGATTTAATTATTTAATGAGACATGTTATCTGCTATTGACACTGTGACCTTTAAGTTCAAAACAGCTATAACTATAGTTTCTGCATGTGTGTTAACTCTGCTAAATTCTAATTACTATACCATAGTATACTATACTAATTCCCAGTCACGTTATGTGATTTATTTTTATTTTTTTATTTTTTAGTTTTGTTTCTATGCAGCTGTTTTCCCTTTACACTTTAGAGAAAACACTGTTTTCCATCAAATATGTTTTAGCAAAACCTTTGGAGTACAGTACTGTAATTCTCGAGGGAAATGGAAACTGTAACCTATATAACAAGCTGGCCTTGTGATGAAGATACTGTATTTGTCAGATAGGAATCTTTGTTAAGCTTACAAAGAAAATTAATTTGATTTTAGCATACATGTTTTTACCTCAAGGATTAGGTGCATTTGTGGATAATAAATGCTAATCTAGGACTTGAAAGAGATGGCTCCGTTTACTTTAAAAAACAGAAGTATTTTAAAATACAGCAACAGAGCTAGCTTGTTTACAACTACAAAAATAAATGGGACCTATCAGTAGACCTTTCATACAATATTATAAACAACTGAAGTTTTGCAAGAAAACAAAATCACTAATTAAATCTTTGGTGGTTAAAAATGATATGCTTCTTCTTTAATGGGGATATGTTCCACTCAATGAAAGCATTTCTGTAAATGAATGATGGAAGCCTCTTTAAGACAGTGCTTACTGATAGAAATTCACTAATAAGGCTCTATTGCTTTAGTTACAGTACATTTCTACTAGTGGGAAGCAGTTTATTTTTCTCCTTAGCATAGTGAAAAGCTCTATGTAAGCATTTTTACATACAGTAGCTGTTTATTTTTATGTTCCTGACATTTCACTACTTTTTTTTAAATTGATGCTTTTAAGACCCATTATTAATTACCTATGAAAGTTCTATATACTGTACTGTACATTCTTTGTTCTATGAGCCTGAATCAGAACTTTTACAAAAAGACAGTCAGCTATAAAAATGCAGATCAGTGGTTCTGTAACTAGGATCTGAATACTCCTTGGGATCCTCAAAGATGGCACAGGAAGTTCCCAGGAAATGCTCAGAAAGACTTTACCTAAACTACAGAAAAAATCACCACCGTCTAGTTTTGCTCTCCTCAATGGAGGTGGCTTGATTTTACAATTTCACAATTGATTGTGAGTTTGATTCCATTCAAAATTGCTTTTGATTTTTTGTTATTATATTTTCATTTACTTCAATTTAGCTTTACTGTGAGTGTTTGCTATTTGTGGAGCAGTCTTGTCTGTGCTAAAACTTCCATCTGATAATCTTCTCAAGCCGGTGCTTTGTTTCCAACTGTACTGCAGGTTTTATGTGTGTGTTTATTTTGTTTCAAGTAACAAAATGTTATAGAGTACTTCCCAAGATACTGATGTTCCAGATTTAGTTCCAGCCTTTAAACGGACTCTGTAAAGTACAGTTGAAGTGACATTTCTAAAATTTCTTTAGTTATACTTGGAAGACCAATAAATGTTGGGCTGCATACACATTGTATCACCCTTAGCTTAACTGTTAAATCATACTGTGGAATCCTCCTTATTTATGTGATCCCAAGCAACAGTATTTTAATGGTAGTGCAAGTCTTAATGTACTGTACTGTAACTCAAATGACTGAGTGGAGTGGGGATTTCCTTGAGACCAATGGCTAAGGGCTGGTCAGTTTAGGGAGAAGGACAAAAATGACTTTAACATTAACTGTACTAAATTCTTGTTTAAGCTATCATGGATTAGTCTCTATGAATCTGGCAGGTGTTCCTTTGGTTTATTTCCCAGTAGCAAAGACAGCAGTCCTTTTCATAAATTGCCACAATTCAACAATATTCTACTGTCCAGATTGGGGGGGAACTGGGAAACTGCTTTTGAATCTTTTTTCATGTTTCCTATCAGCTTTTGCAACATCCAATAGACACTGTTGTATCATGGAGGTGAAATCGCTGTGACAGTGTTCAGGTTGGGAGATTCATAAACAGACTGAAACTACATCTAATATTAGAAGCCAAAATATCAGAGTTTTGGAACTCAAAAGTGATGCAATTGTTCATTCTTAAACCGTTTTTGTGGTTTGAAAGCAGCTTTATTTCCTTATCATTTTTTCAGAGACAAAGGTGTGTAATTACGGTTTCTGAAATTCTATATATGACATAATCAGGCCATTGCTAAGAGAGAGTGAAGGATTGCCACAACAAAGGTAGGTAGTCACGCACAGAAATGTCATATGAAAATTGGTTTTGGTGATATTTTTGTTGTTAAGTCAAAGAGAAACTTTTTTAGAAAAACTGCAATAATATCTCAAGAAAGTCATGTTTGCTTGCACTGGAAGGAGGGACTGAAATGTTTGGCATAAGTCAGAAACTTGTATTTAAGGGCCTTTCAATTGAAGAAGGCAGTTTTTAAGGACTATTTGAAATTGCATAAATCTCTTATTAAAATCCTAACGTTCCTTAAACACACTTATTATTGCATGCACCTCATTATAACACACAGAATGCTGGCCTCCCAAGGGCAGTTTTATAATGAGGATGAAGTGACTGATAATTAGATACACCTGGCACACATGCTTTCAGAAAATTTTGATTCATCCCTAAATAAAACGTTTCTCCTTGACAACATAAAAGTAAAATCTTTCTCTGTGCCACTCCTTTAAAGTGCAAATGTTTTATTTATTTATCTATTTTACAGAGGAGATATTGCACTTCATTTATACTGGCACTCTGTTGCCAAAGCTGCTCATCTCTCGCAACTTTACTGTAAGGATTCCATTTTTTTTTTATCCCTAGGCTACCCTTATAAGGATTTTTGAACTTGTGAATTGCTTCTGATATCTCATTAGACAGAATAATTGTGACAGTGGTATGTGACCTTGTACCTTAGAGTCATCTCCCTTTCAATTTTAGGAATGACTAAGTGGTTCACTCCCAGAATATTGCAAGTCATTCATTCTCATTAGGAAGCTAGTCACAGAACTTTATCAAGATATCAAACTGCGTGTGGGGTAGGGAGTAATGATTTACAGAAAGGGCCCTTCTGCCAACCACAGTAGTGGTTATCAGCTGTCTGACATTGTTCACACATAGGAAATACTTCAATCATTGACATTATTTTTTAGGATGAATCATAAACGGAGAGTATTTCTGGATAATCTGTTGCATATCTCAATGTTTGTATAATATCCATACTTTTGCATGATTTGTGATGTGCACACTCAAGTGTTGGGTGGGCCCTCTGTGAACCCTTTGGTTTCATTTGCTAGACTTAAAATTAAAGTTTACCAATTCACTGCAGTTGAAAACTAAACAAAAGTCTATGCTGTCATTTTATGGATAAGTGTTAGATGAAATGCTGAGAATAATGGATTAATCCAAACAATAAGAATCATGACTCTTGGAGTTGATCTGAAGTTAACATGACCCACTTGTACTGACTTTACACCCTTACTTTACCTATAGGCTATTTTAAAGCCACTGAGGTATGGACAGGAATACATTTTCTGAAACCGTGGAACAGCTGTTATGAACTTACATAAACGTGATGTATATACAGTATGCACAATGAACATTGTATGTGCTTAGATAAAATGGTGCTATTGGAATATTTGTTTTGATTTATATTCATATAAAATTATCACTTTAAGCTTAACAGTTTCAGTGCTGTGCTTAAATATAATACTAATTGATGAAGTAAGGACAAAGAACATATAAATTAACAGTGGTACTTTATATACACATAAATGGTATTTAGATGTGATCTCTTACAGTAATTGGTCATTTTAAGACTGTTTTATGATAAAGCAAGATTTTAGAACCTCAAGTCATTTTAATAAAGGGACTGATGAACTGAAATAAAAGTGTGACACTGAGGAGGACGTGCTCATAGAGTCAATCAATAAGAAATGAAAAGGGAAAATTGCATATCATTAATTAAAGTCTCATTAGGCACATAGCTCACAGAGCTTTCCTTATTATTGGGGGAGATAGTCTCTTGTAGGGTGATGTGATTTCATTATTAAGACTAGGACACGTAAAGTCATACTGTATGTATGTACAACAGGCGTTGTATTTTAAATTGTAGATGGAAATCTGAGAATCCGGAAAAGTCAACTGAACAATGAAGTAAAATGTTTGAAACAGATATTCTAATGGGGCCATTTACTGTAAAGACCAAAATATTTTGGTCTTCCATAAAACTCTTATTATGAGACTTTGGCTTTTCTAGCAGTTTTTTTTTTTTTATTGTGAAGGAATACTAGCTTACACATTTTTGATTCTGCTAGCTTCGGGCATGAATATTTACAGCTAAAATGCAGATAAATGGGAGGTCTGTAAGCTGTCAACATAAAAAACAACAATGAAGAACCAGATTGTGCAAGGCATATTAATAATTATTTTTTAAAAAAAAAGCTTATCAGTGGGTGGCCTACATCACTGAAAGGGCCCAGTGAAAGGAGAAAAATTAGATTTGACATAATAGGCTGGTGTGGATTAAATTATATTAATTTCATAGGAAAGTGAGAATAAAGTGATTTTCAAAGAGTGGAGGCAGATAATGTACTATTGACAACCCAAAAAATAAAAACAATGATGCAAAGTTGAGTATTTATGCTACGTGCCGTATTTAATCAGAGAATCAGAATACAGAACGCAGTAAAATTAAGTAAAAATGTTGGATGCATGGCTTGGAAAATGAGTTGAAGGCTGGTGGGGAAAAATGACAGAGTCATAGGCCACAAACCAGACAAAAAAAAAAGTAAAAATGAAGTAATACAATGCAAATTAACTGTATGAAATAACCTAACTTGCAAAGCACTCTGCCCCACCCACCTAAAAATTAAAGAATCTTTGTTTCTGAAAATAAACTGATAAATGTATCTGTGGTGATTAACAATGCCATAAATAGGCCAATTAATCGTAGTCACCTGCCTTCCCTGCTATCAGAAATTCTCGCACAATCTGCTGCTGCTCCCACAGACCCTCCTCCCTCCCACCAGCCCTTTTCTGAGCCTGCTGTGGGGCTGTAGCTGGGTGCCGAACAGATCTTGAAGCATCATGAATGAATAACAATGAGGGGGTCTGGAGACCAGCTTTCCAAGACAGGGCCATACTTGGCAGAGCTTATATCAGTCCCAGTCTCCTGAATGCTGTGAAGGCTTAGATGGCAAACAAATGGTATAGAGGAGTTTAAAATTGCCAAAGGGGATTTCATCTGTAGGCAGTTTTATCATCCTAAAAATCATTTTTTAAGTATTTTTTTTAAGTTGCTCAATTTGATGCCACAATGCCTCCCTTTTCCTACTCCCTCTACATAACAGCTATTTATGATTCTGCGTAAAGGCAAAGATCTGTCAAAACCCTGCTCCCTTTGTCTGCTTTGTCGACTTTGTAGGTGTGTTGCTAGCAGGAGACATCAAAAGTCATTCACCCTAGATGCACAGTGGTGCCAGATGTCAGCACAGTCAGAATTTAAGGTGGAAATGGTCTGATATCTTAAGGTGCCATTATCTATTATATTAATGCTTAACCATATCTTCTTAAATAACTCCCACGGTGACGTCATGAATATCGCATTAAGGCTGACACAAGGGAAAGAAACGAGGAAAACAGGCTACATTGAAGTGGGATGCTGTTTTTGGGAATATGAGCTGGTCTTAGTGCTTGTAGAAGTTTATTTTTGGGTGACTTGATAAATAATTGTGGTACATGCACAATGAGATTTTTTTTTTCAGGCTTCCCAGCTGGTAGGTTTATTTTTAGCATAAAAAGTATGAAGCACTCTACATATGTGCAGTTTGAATTCTAAAATGAATTTATCTAGCTATAGTTGCAATCGGAGTCATCTGGACTTCAGTCTCCATAGAAAAAAAGATTACATTTTCTACTTTTCTGAGGTCATTTTGTATTTATTTTACATGTTCAAGGTGATCTTGTATTGTCTAAAATGACAAAGGAATGAGCCTGTGGGATTGCTAATTCCTCTCCCCCATGAACACTTTAAAGTATAACAGAGTATCTATGGTGTACTTTGTCATTCAGCATCGCTTGTTTTCTTTCTAGCATATAAATCTATGATAGATAACATTGGGATTTAATGCGTTGGAATAGGAAAATCAATATGGGATGAAAATTAAATTTAACAGAGAGCCTTTAGGCAAAGTGCAATTTAAAAATATATATTTTATTTTCCCTGGAGGTTCAGATGGAGAAAGAGAAGAAAGGGAATCTTAAGTTATTTGTCAGTGAAAACAGAATCAAGAAGTCAGTAAGCCAAGCTCCTCTTTCCTAATGGATTTCTCCTTTGATTGCTTAATTTTGTTATAATAAACGTTCTAATGTGATCATATCAAAGGTCAGAAGTATCCCTTAGCCAACTGTAAATCAATCTTTCTGTCGGAATCAATGAGTAAAATCTTTATCTTCCCAGGAAAGACTGGCCTTGCAAAGAGTTGGGGGGGGAACTGATTCATCTAATAGGTAAAGAGTGATGACATCTGAACCCCTGGAGAGAAGCAATGAGGGATTCTGAAACGGAACACGGTGGATGTGATGATCTCAAAAAGCAGGCGATCAAAGCTGGACACAAGCTTGCAGATATGACATGTACAGTCCAGTCAGACTAGGGTGCCTCAGCCATACATTCTTGAAGATTTTGTTGCGAGTGACTTGAATCCTTAGTTTAGCTGTGCCTGTGCTGAGAATGCTGCCTAAAAATTATTTCTTTAGATTCCATTCCTTGGGATTATTGAAAGCAGTACATTTTTAAATCAAATCTCCACTCAGTGATTATTGTACTGTATGTTACTTAAAGGAAAAAAAAAAAATATTAACTGTATTACAATACTGTATGTCATATTTTACTTCATCCAATTCCTACTGTACCTCTTCAGTGTTGCTTTAAATACACATACATGTATACAGTAAATATATAAATATAAAGAGTATTGCAAATTACTTTTTTTATTTAGCCTTGTAACATTTCAGTTCCTTCAGCTTTTGTTGAGTGGTGACAGTTACTGTGTATTGTGCCAGTTTGTATTCCCTGAAATGAAGTATACAGTAGATTTCAATTGTAACTGAACAAATGCATTTCATTCATGAGCAATACACATTGTCTGATTGATCATGATGATTTAACTAAAACCTATTTACATTTTTTTGGGGTAAATACTTTCCTGGGAAGGATATTTTACTTTTATGAAGTTGATCTGATAAACCATAGCTGATTACCATGCCTTAGGTATTTTATATATGTTTCGCTGAAATATATTTACACTGAAAAGTAGTTTATTTTAGTTACTTTGAGCCTAATTGTCACTAAATCGGCCTGCTGATACTTGCATAACTGAGAAAAGTATTGAAAAGAAAACTGGAAAGGCCCCAATAAATTTTGAAAGAAGACTTCCTTTGTAAATTTACTCTTTTTGCTCTGCTACCTAAATGAAGACTTGTGTAACAGTTTCTGAAGTCAAATCTTGCAAGATTTCAATAGATTATTTTGTTGCTGTTGTTTTTTTTGCTCAGCAGCAACAAAATATACTGTACTGTATGTTTGATTTCTGAATGACATTTGCTTAATGAAACTGGTCATTTTCTATGATATATTAAGCACTCAATCATGCAAGTTACAATGATAAATGTTTTTTTTTCCATTCAGAGTTAAGTACAGTATTGTGAACCTTTTAAGTATCCATAATGCCTCCAGCAATTTAAAACAACTTTTTATTGTTCAGTGCACCTTATTTGTGCAGTAGCAGTTATTGCAGTTTCATGCTTTATGAAAGTACATATGTTTACCCAAGTACAAGATTAATTTTGGTCAGAGATGGTGATCATGAATTGTCTCTCAGTCCAGCAACCAACTTGTCCTGTAGACCATACATATAATGACAGTCTCTGATGTCATTGTCCTTTTCCACAAGACCCATTGTTGCTACAGAACACATTGATTCTCTTGTTGAGAACATCAATATAACAATATAATTATTAGTGGTCTGTAGTAGATTAAAGGTTTACAGTACGCAAAACTATAATTCTTCTGAGATTAACAGTTTCAATTGATTAATTAAAATGGTGAATTGGTATCTTGAATAATATGCAAAGACTAATTTTAAATTAAAAATAAATAACATTACCCTTGTTAGCCTTTTGTGAAAAATGTTAGGGGCAGTGGTCTAAATTATAAAATATTAAAATACAATTCACTAACATGACCTAATTTAGAATATTTTATACAATTTTGGTAACTCTGTTGCAAAAAATATATATTGTCGAGCAACACTAGAATCAATCTAGAGCGAGTTTAAAGGAATATTCTACCCTACAAGGATAAAATAACTGAATCTCTTTAGTCTTGAACAGAAAAGACTACAAGGTCACCTGATTAAGAATCCTGATCAAAATCCTCAAAGGCACTGTCAAACTCAATCCAATGAATCAGAACAAACATAATGAACCAGAAAACTAAAGTGGAAACTATTGGTAGTGTATTTAAAAATTAGATGAGGAAAACGGAACTTTACTAGACAAACAATCATGGGAGTCTGTGTAGCCATGTTGTTAACACTTACAGTATAACCTGGCCTATTTCGAGAACAACGGTTAGAGATTCTCGGATACATTAGTTACCAGAAACCGAGGAAGCTAAAGTAAGTGGGCCAAATGGCCACTTCTCCTTTATGAACTTCCTTACGTTCTTAAGTTAGAAGTGTTTACAAATAAGGAGAAAAAAAGTTAGGATCTAGCTAAATTCCAAAAATTGATTTGACAGAAGAGCCATCGTACAGTATAATGTACTGTACATACAGTATCAGTGATTCAAACTATTTATTTAATTGCAAAATATTTAAGTAGTTTATCATAGCTTAAGCTTATGTTTTTACAGTATAGGAAATTGGTAGTGTAAAATTATATGCATTCCCATAACTCCAAATTCAATAATATAATATTGAATAGTATAATAATTGAATTGTTTTAAAAATGGGCTGTGGGAGCATATGATGTAGTTAATTTGGTTCTGGACATTTTCTGAAAGATCTCTTTTGGTGGCAGCTTTAGCCTTTAAACCAATGAACCCAATGTGTGTGTACAAACACACATTGCTGCACTTTTAATAAAGAGAAATAACATATATCTATAGAAACGTAAAGGAAAATTAGGTCAGAATTGCAAAATAATGTCTGCTCTGGTGGTATATGATTCATGATCGTACAGACTTTGAATAACCTTCAGGACGTGCGTCTTCAATATCTGTCTTTTACCATTAAAACTATTTCAATCCATTCTTTGATTGTTAACATTATTCTCCATTCAGATTCATGTGAATCTCCCATTCATCTGAATCCGTCAATCCCAATATTGTTTTTTCACTTGCTTTTACTTTGCCCAGAACTGTATACAGAAATGAAGAGAAATCTAATTATTTCCTGCCTGTCTTGTCAGCCTACATACCGTATGTGAAAATGCAAAAAGAGACCGATTAAAATAGGTGCTGATTGTGACTTTCAGGGACTGAAATGCCCACAGAATTTTATTGAAAAACCTTCAAGGCTAGAGGATCTGCTATGGTGTGTCTATACATAAGCTTACAGAGGATTACAAGTGCTGTGATCTCCGACAGTAACTGATGTCTTTTTAAGATTCTGCCACAATTCTCAAGAGACCTTATTAAATGGAATGTGGGGTTAAATTTAATGACCTTGTTCACCCTGAGCAAACTATGATGTTGTTGTGTATCACCTTTTTCATGAAATGACCATATCAAGCTTTTGTAAAACAACTAGTCCAGAATAATGTGTGACTGATTGGTTAGAGTTGATTTCATCACTTGGCCTCTTGTCTGCTGAATCTTTCAACTTGTCTCTTTTTAAGGATTCACTGTCACTTTCACTCACCAAGGGTGCACTGTGTTCAATTAAATCTCACAATGTTCTCTGTGCATTCAGGTTTGAATTACTGTATGTGTACTTAATTTTTAAAAGTTTGTTGTGGAGAAAAAGACTTATTCCTACTGTGAGAGTGGAGTGTGTGAAATGTCATTCTTCTGCTATTGCTAACTGCCACAAAGTTTCAGAGGAGACTAGTACAGATTATTTTCTGAGACTGATTTAATGAATAAAGTACTAAAATGGTTTAATCAGATAGAGTACAGTATATAGTACATTCGCTTGATGGAATTCTGTGGACTGTAATTTAATTTGGAGGTTTCAGTTTAAGATATTATGTCTCCCATTTTTTTTTATACATGGGCTAAACCAGTGTAAATTGTTCGCAATCATCTTTCCCATAACCATCTCTTGTCATAAAACAGACCTCTATTTTCTGAATCTACAGTATTTACAGCATAGACTTCTCAACATGGCTCTTATGAGCATCCATACTCTTCTGCTTCTATCATTTCACAACGTCAAAGGATTTTGGTTGGTATCTGTCATTACATTATTCCTGCACAAACCATCAGGACTATACTGAAGTTCATGAAGTCTTGTTTTGAACGGTTATCACATCCACCTTACCTTATAGATCTCACATTGTCAGATTTTTACTTGTTTTACCAGTTAAATAAATTTCTCTAATGACACTATTTCAATGATTACACTAAGTTTTCAGTGTCAGAATATGCAGTAATGGAAATAAAGAAATCAGTGGATATATACTGTAGATAATGTAAATGAATAGCACTTGCATAAACACTTAATACAGTATTATACTGATATGATAAAATGTCATCAGAGATGGCCACACTACCTTAAGGCATTCATTAACATTGCAGAGTCCTTCCATTTGTTTCTGATTATTTCTTTAGATCAGGATGGCCTAAATGGGTTACTGCAGGGCTAGTGCAGCTGCAGTTTATCATTCCATCTCAAGTTCTAAATAACAGACATTAGACCATCACTGTCTTCACCAACAACTCCCATTTTCTGAGATGCTGGTGCTTTACACTATAGATACCCAGGCACTGGACCACCTTAATTTAGATGAGTGTTTGGCATCTTAGCTGTTGTGTGAAATTCTCCCTTCTCCATGCAAGCTACAGTAGGTTTTTGAGTGCTTTCATGTTACTTCCGTAGTCCAGACAAAGAACTTCTCTACACCCTCTCACTAAGCCTCTTTCTGAACATAATTCAAATAAGTTGCTTGTAATGCTTAGTCAGTTTTTTAGTTTTATTTTTTGGAAATTGTATTGGTATGTTATTCACATCATTGTTATGCTGTAGTGTGAAGTGATGCTAGCCAATATGTAAATCTTTTGAGCTAGTATTAGGTACAGTATACAGTCTCTAAAGAGCTAAAGCAGACTCATAGCAGAATGGATTTGCCTCTTTGTTGACTGTAGCTGGTTTGGCTATTTTGTTCATTGAAAGTGATTTTTTTTACCTGGTTTTTGGTCCATTGGACAGTAGGGTACAGTCACAGACCTTCTCAGCCTTTGCAGTTTTCTGTATTATAGGCACTTTGTTTTGTTTTTCTTCCCAAAGGGACTGATGTTTAAAATGCATTTTGTGTATTAATAACCATTGGCCTGGGGACTTGATGACCTCTTTAAATGATTTGACTTTGATGCTTTTACACTTTGTGCTTTGGTAGCCTCCTGCTTAGTGAATATTCTTTACTTGACCTGTCTTTTTTTAAAAAACATGTGCATTGTTTTCTTTTACTTGAGGTTTCTCTTCAACTACCTGTTTGCAAATTAACTATATAAATGAACTACCTATATGACAAATTATTTGGATTTTAGTGTTTATATCACCATATCTTTATCTGAATGCTTACTAGTGTTTTAGTAGTAATAGTAAACACTTTGATTGTTAGTACTTCAGTTCGTTAAATAGAAGTAATTTCACTAATTACTTTTCTGTGACCTGCTAAAACATTATGGTTTACTTTTAAAACAACATTTCCATTGTGCCTTAATAAGTGAACACTGTGTCCTATAATTTCTACCCTTGAAAGTTAATTTACTTTTTACATGGGATTTAGCATATCCAGGAGTCACAATATGATAGATTCTTCTTAGGCTATGCATTTTAATAAAGGTGTCTATACTGATACTTAAAATTGGTGTAATTTAGTGCAGTGTTAGTGTTTCATTAAAGTCCTGTTCTTAAATTTAATTCAAATATTTCTGCGGAAATACAAACATTATTATTTTGTTATTAATGAACAAATTATCAGTTTTAATTTAATTTTCAAACTATCGTAGATTTTTCCTTAACAGATGGAATTACACAGGCCCTTTTTTATCAAATCCATAGTATATAACAATTAACTCTTATTCCATAACTATTTTGTAACCCTTTTCATTATACAACAGTATATTTCTAAAACTCTTGTCAATATGGTTTGGTTATACTCCACAAGGTTATAAAAGTGAAATTACAAACCAAATCAGTTTGTTAGGATTCAGATTCTACATAATAAGAAAATTATTAAGTGAGTTTGGTTTGCCCTGTGATATACTGGAGTTCCATCCACGATGTATATTGTCTGGTGCCCTGTGCATTCCAGGACAGACAGTGACTCACTGTGACTATCTAGTGATAAAGGGGTAACTGAAAAAGGATACTGTAGGTGCATTGTGTATGCCTATATGATGTTACGGTTAGAACAAATGTGGTTCAGTTATGCTAATTAACTAGAATAATAAAGCTGAAACTTTATTGAAATGAACTGAAATTTTATTTTACATTAAGTCTCGCATAGTGGATAATGTGTAATTGCACAAAAGATCTTTTTCGTATTTGACTAAATCAAATTGTCTTACAGGACGTGCAATTGCACTGATGCAAATGTTATTTTTCACAGCGAAGTCTTAAAAAAAAGAAATTAGCATTCTGCTGTATGCTGTCACACAATCCAACAAGAGTGTCTCTGCTGAGAAACGCTAACATCCAAATTTAACTTACATGCTGACAAAGTGTTATAATGATTCACTGTTTTTCTCCCCCCCCCCACTGCATGCTCAAATATATGACAAACTGCTGACTGAAATATGGGATTCAACATTAAAACGGCAATCTGCGGCGGAGTGGATGAATTTGTGATAAACTGTCCCCGGAGGTTTATAAAACATATTTTCGATAAAAAGCCACAAGATGTTTCTTCACATTAGGCAGGCTCTAACATTTAGTGTGTATGAACTTATAGGCTAGCGCTGGCACCTGCTACCCCACAGCTGTAAACAACTCTAGAGTTTATGGTGGTAGAGCTCCAGCATCCATTTCCCATGTTTTATGGCTGTAAAAGCCTGGCTGCCGGCAGAAAGATGGAAAGGAGGTAATGTTGTTCTTCTGTTTATTGCTCTTTTACTGGAATGGACAAATGAATCTACAGGGATTAAATACCACTGTTCGTTGATACTCCAGTAGCCTTTGATTGGGAACAGGAAAAAAAAAACATTAATTATACAAGGTAATGAAGTTTCTAATTCATTTTGATGCATTTTATACAGTAGGTAAAATGAATGACTAGTGCACATAATCAAATGTTCGCAATTGGCTAGTGCTTTATGGATGATTATTTCTGAATGGAATAAGGGATACGGTAAATATATTGAAAATCCCCTCATAGTTAAATAGATTTAATTACATTTAATTTAGATTTAATATACTTGTACCATGTTTGCACACGATTTTTACTTATTTTAACAAGTGCTCTAATACAAATCTGTGTGCTTCATGCGAGTGAGCCACAAAAAACAAATCCAAGCCTGTATAACAATATTTGTCGCGTTATTCCATCACTGTACTACAATGTAACCTTTTTCTAAATTAAACAAGGGGATTTTTTCATAAACTGTTAAACTCTGAATCAGGGTTTATTGCCACAGAGACACAATTAAGAGGGGTGTCATTTAAACACAAATGTTTTATTTTGTTAATGTTTCATAGAATGTAATCAGTAGAATTCGTGAGTGAATGTGAGAATGCCTCCAATATATACTGAAGTATTCTGTTCCACTGGTTCAAAGGAGTGTGGTGGTCTCTAATCCTTCAAGACTTTTTATACACGTTTTCTGCTCTGTCTCCACTAACTAAAGTAACAAAGCATTTCATTGTCTAAGGCTTAGAATGTATCCTTTATAAATATATACGGTATACTGCATCTACAGGTACCCTAACTCATGACTGAGCTACCAAACTCAGTAATAGCTCACCTGTGTAACAAAGCTAAATTTACAAACTTTAATTTAAACAAACTCCATTTACATTCTCAGCAGTAGCTGCTAGGAAATTTTCCAGGAAAAGGTCATTGCTGTGTGCTAGATTGATAGTTATTACATAAAACATTTTTTTTTTTTGCATTGTTTAATACTGCCAAAGGGAACGATGTATAAGCCTATTGCATGGAGATATCTGAAAGTGCTGTTGCTGAATACTGTAACAAACTATAGTAAACAGTATACAGTAATCCATGATCCTTTGGGAAATGTCCATTAGTTTTAAACCTCTGAATACGCTACAGCATGTACTGTAGAGAACAACAGAAGTTTTTGCTCATATAATATAATGTTGATACTTGTTTCCATATGTCAGTGACATTGAGATGAACACTTCCTCTACAATCAGTTGGTGCTGCATTCTTTCCTCCACACAGCCTAAGTCAGTTCAAACTGTTGATAAGAAAATTCCAGAAAATGTGACATTTTTATTTAAATATTAAGGTCTTTTTTTCTACGTCAACCTTATTTTACTTTTGTTTTTAACTTTATGTGGATGTGTAAGCTTGACTATCAGGGTTATTGGGTTAATGTGAATTATACATTTACTACAAGAAAAATAAAAACGAATAACAGAAAAGCAAAACAACCTGAGATGACCTATAGTACTTTACATCACAATTCCAATAGCAAAAGGAAGAGATTCAAAGGTTCCTAATAGATTGGATTACCTTAACATTAGACAATCTCCCCTCCAAAAGAAGAAAATGTATTTATTTAGGTTGACTAGGGGAATATAATCCCAATCTAAAATATATATTATTCTAAAAAGAATTATACAATGTTTAATACTTAAGAATGATAAAGACTGAAAATTGTAAGGTATTTATTTGTATTGTATTGTAATTTGTTACATTTCACATAATAAAATGCCTTTTAAATGTTATGGTTGTTCTCTTCAGTGGTTAAAAATTATATGCTTTGGGGTTGTGCTGGCTCTTTGACAACATTGTACAGTATAATGTATTGATCAAGCTGACCTCATTGGTTCTATATCATTTGTTATGAAATGAAATTGTGCTCGTACTAAATTATTGTTCTAGACACAGGGGATTGTCATACAATTATTTCTCCTGTGGTATTTCATCTCTGTCCTAATGTTTAAAGCCTGGCAGCTGTCAAAATGAAGGAAAAAAAAGTTGTAGACTGTTCAAAAATGAATTGAATATTTATGTTATTTATGAAGTTGTGCAAGTAACTTTTCTTAATGAAAAAGAAGTATTTGTCATGTTTTTACATGCATTGGACTTGAAAAAATCAAGAGTGTGGATTTGATCATGGTAGCAAGCATTTTGAAAGTGTAGTTCCTTCAGATATTTGGATACATTTGCATGGATCTGTTGTAAATTTGTAGATCATTATTTTGTGTAGAACTCAACAGTCAGTAATGACGGCTACATAACTTGGAAAGAAGCCAACAATAAAACCCCTATATACTTTCAAGATGTAGAAATATGAAGCGAATTCATTTCAAACATCTGGTGTAGGTCTCAAAACAATGTACTCCCTTGTTACACTTCAGAATTCTCTAGCTTCGTTTATTACCTAGGATGAGAGAGTGACAAGAAGTGAAAATTCTGATTAAAGAATATTTTTAGTTTGGCTGTCAAGAAAATACAGGCGTTCAGTGATATTTTAGAAACCTTCATTTTACCTTAAAATTCATTTGTCGCTTAGTTCAGAATGGTCCAAAATGGTTCAGAATCCAGAATAATGTTGCTGATGATGCTGATAAAAAATAAACTAAGCAAATTATCCTTGCAGTGATATTAAATTGTGCTTAAAAACTGAAAGCTGAATGTAATGTAAATAATTCTTCACCCCTGTATTAATCATTCCTTGAATTGTGAGACAAGGTAGGGTGTGCATTGAGGCTTCTGATGTGCATTTAAGATTGCATTTCTGTCATTAATAGCCAAGTTCCACTTTGCTCAGAGCAGTTTCTTTTTCTGAATTAATTTTTTCTATAAACCAGTGTCGGCAGGATACAACTTTGAATATGATATCCAGTACTGGAAAATTATTCTCAAATTCGTTGTGTAGAAATATTACATTTGGCATGCAAACCCTAATTAATATTTTTTTTTCTTAAGATCACGGTTAGTATAGAAATCCTTAGTGCACATTACTCTCTGCTGGACTAGGTACGTAGCTTATAACTCGCCTTTTTGTGTCAAATTTATCAGGTTACGTGATAACTTAAGTAAAACTTAACTGAAACCCCTGTACATCATTGCCATGTTCAAAGAAATGACAACTACTTGTGATCACAGTAATTTCTTGTAAACCCATAAATAACAAAATAATCACATCAATTACGTATAACAGATAACATCCGTTAGGCATGTTAGGCAAAATAAATAGAACATTTTTGTTTTTACTTTTGAGTTGACTACAATAAATGCCAAAATAGCATGCACGGTTTTACTGACAAAATATACTGACAGAGTAAGCTATATGTTCATACAACTTCTAATAAAAATTCTTTAGGAATGTTTCACTGAAATATTTCAATAACGTGATTGGAAAAATACAATGTCATCTTTACAATGTGGCTGGGTAGGCAGTAGAATCAATTTCCTAAGTATCTAGGTAGCAATTACTACTGTATATAGCAATCAATTTTTATAGAAGTCCTGTTTACAAGTTTACAACGCACTTTAAAGTCAAAACAAAAATATTGATTTTATGATGCTGCATTTTCAAGACAGCAACAGCTCAGCAGTTTCAACTGGGTGAACCAACTACCAGGAACATGAACGTTTAATTCAAATAGTGGTTCAAGAATATCTAAGGTACAGAAATTCAAGGAATAATCCCCTTGGATGGGGACTACAATTCAGGTTTAATATAATGAGTTATGTTGTTCTAAAGCTCTAGCCCTCTCTGCTTTGACCTTAGATTTTGTACTCCTATACTGTCTGTACAGTAGTTAGGAGAAAATGGGAAAGACCAGGGTTGGACCAAGTGTTCCTGATAATACCATTTTAATTGCAAATGAGAACGTCTTAAATACCTTTTGGAAAATGTCTTACTTGATAAGCAGAAATAATTAGGAAAGATTCAAACAGCACTGTTGGAGAAGTGCTGCAGGGTCTGTTTAGTGGGTGTTAACATCTAGAGTTGCAGAACAACTGTCACTCCTAACAAACTTGCGTCATTAGGATTTATAACTCTTTGCTGCGAGGAAGCGAAATGGATGCTGTTCTTCCCAGACCTTGAATGAAATGAGTTGTGATCAGATAGCCATTCTTCTTGCACTTTTGACTCTACCTGTGCACACAAACCATGACTCCGATGGAGGTGTTCTTGGCGGCCCAATGTGCACATAAATTCCTATTCTCCAGACTAAAATGCTTTTTGATGTTTCAAGTGAGCCCCTGCAAGTAGCATCATTTTTTTTACACACTAGTAGAAGGCTCCACAGAAACATTGGATTCTTTTTTACTTTTCAGTGTGAAACTAACCTCTGCTTGTGTTTCCTTGCACCCATTCTAATTTTTCACTGTATCACCATACAAAAGCACATTTAATTTTTTTTATAATTTAAAAGAGATGCATTAATATACGGTAATATGCCCATTAATACGTACCACAGTATTAATGGGCAAGAAATCCATTACACACATAAAATTTGCACTCTCTTGAAAATAAACCAGTATTCTAAAAGTCTGAAAACAATAAAACAATTTCTATTTCTCTGCTATTACAAGCTTTAGAGACTAGTTGATATTTAAAGTTTCCTTGGACGATTCACTGCTACACATGTAATTATGAATGCTACACTATGTTAACCTGTTTCACTGGACAATTAGACACCCAAAACATGACACTTTTAGGGCATACAGTATTGTGGTATTTTGGATCTAAATAGAACTTAAAAAGAGGCCTTGTACTAACTAATCTGAATTTATTTATCTAGCATAATGACTGTTGATCGAGACACCTTGACAGTCTATCTGTATTATAATTCTAACTAAAATGTTCAATTGTCAGAAAATGTATGAGCTTTCCAACTGCTTTTTAATTAGAGGCTGTTTCATAGCTAGGCTTCATTACTTTATACCATTATGACATTATGCATGAAAAGAAGCAATTGTTTTGCAGTTGTAAAATATTGATTGAGTGAATAGGTTTCAGATAAGCTTAATAGTGTAGTATAGTTAATTATGCATAATGTAATTACTACTTTCATGGTGTCCCCTACTTTTAAAGGTCAAAACTCAAGTAAACAATCGTAAATAAACTACTGAAAAAGTCTTGTCAAATGTTGCGTTCTTTTATATTCATAGCACAGTACAATTGCAAGTGTTTGCTTAAGGATTGCAAATAGTATCCAACGTGTTTTTGTTAATCTTCATTCTTCTCCTTCTTAAGTAAATAACTATACTGTATCAAAGATGTTGAATGTGTTTTGACACCTTTATTGTTCACATTGGTAATACAGTGTGTCTTTTAATAATGTCTGCCATCCAACAACCATTCCCACACTAAATACTAATAATATAATAGTAGTTGCACTCATCTGTCTTTAGTATAGATTGCAGTTTGGACCTATTTGTGTTGGATGTTTATGAAAGTAAATGAAGAAATTGAAGAAAATGTTGCCTGATACTAGATATCCTCTATTGATTAAATTATTTTCTTTCTGGTATTGTCTTGGCAATTTGAAGGTTGTTAGGTCTTTTTAGGGAAGATGGCTTCCCAGAACACAACACATGTAGAACACAAAGATAGGAAGAGTCTTAGAGCACCACAATGCCACTGTCAGTCACAGTAACCCCACTGATGAACGTAGTGGACTATGTTCACCCACTCTTTGCAAGATTAGTCATGTCCTAGATAACTAGACTTGTGAGCATGATTAAATGCAGTATCTAGTAATGGATAAATATCCCTCAAATAGAGATCTTTCCAGTATTGTGCAATGTTTTGCAGTATGTTGCATTTTAGAGTTTTTTTTTCATGTCACTGCTCTGAAGGAAAAAAAGGGGGTTAACATAAAGCTCGTCAGGAGGATGAATGGCTTCATTATGATTGCAGTGCATGACTGAGAAAGGAAAAGGCTGGATAGGGAACCAGTCGCTAGAGTTGCTGAGCTAGTAGGATAAGCCATGCTTGGGACGGCTGATTTGTCAGTTTTACCTAATATTTTGTGGCAAGCAGGAAATATGCATTCCTGCCTCAGAACCAGGGGATGGAAGGCAGGTGTTGATTAAGTGAGCATACCAGGCTTGGGACTCAGAAGCAAATTACTGCAATTACAGCAACACCCTCAAGAGATGCTTATGCAGTCCATCTGATCCCCATTTTAATAGCATATTGTGCAAAACAATTGAATTATAACATGATGCATTAAAACTTCAGATAATAATAATTGTAGTACCAATTGTTGTTTTTGTTTAATTGTGGACATATATTTATAACATATATGTATGTAAAATATATGGGTGGTGCAGTGACTCTGTGGCTAAGGATCTGTGCCTGTGGCTGGAAGGTTGCTGGTTCAAATCCCACAGCCGGCAGAGGAATCCTACTCTGTTGGGGCCCTGAGCAAGGCCCTTAACCCCAACTGCTTCAGGGGCACCGTATAAATGACCCTGTGCTCTGACCCCAAGCTTTTCTCCCTGTCTGTGTGTCTCATGGAGAACAAGTTGGGGTATGCGAAAAGACAAATTCCTAATACAAGAAATTGTATATGGCCAATAAAGCGTTCTTATTTATCTTACAATATTCTATTTGTACAGTATACACTCAAAATCACTAAATCAAAAAAATATTATTAATAGGATTCTTCTCAATACCAGTCATCAATTTATTGTTTAAAGTTTGGGTTCAGTGTTACTCCCACTGTTTTACTTGATATTGTGACATTTTCTTTTCTTTCTTAGTTTGTGACCTGTAATACCTGGTAGGCCATATTACTGTAAAATTCTTATCTTTCACTGAGGAATAAAACTCCTCCACAGTTATATAGTAAAAGTATCTCTTAAAATGTAATGGATTTTTAAGAAATGACAAGCAATCTTTGTTCTGCATATGATGGTATTTTATGGGCAGTACAGAAAATCCAGACAGACTGCATTAAAAAGACTAAATGAAATATGCATTCCCATCTACTAGCAATATAGACCAGCTCCACTGCCCCATTTTTTTTATTCATTTAGCTTTTTTCTGTTTTATTGAAATCTTAAATTATGCATATTGTGCACGTCCTGCTAAAATGAACCAGAAAACAAGGTGCAGACATAACATACAGTAGAGGTATCGTACTACATAATGTTAATTTTTATTTTTGCAGTCATTTATAACATGATACTGTATTTGGTTGCTGAAAAAGACCATTTTAAAACTAAAATGTTATAAGCAATAATGTGATAAATGAAATAAATAACACTTAGTACCTAAGTGTCTAAAAAGGCACCTGTGACTATCCATAATCAATAAGCTCAAGAGACTATAATCACTTCAGGTTCTTTAACAGTGTCTTAATTGGATGTCAGTCATTTATATGAACCTGAGAATGGTGTGAGTGGAGTGGTCATTAACATTGATTTACTAGATTGCAAATGGCCATAATTCTTTCTTCTAGTCCTCATTGCATTAAGTACTTGGAGGTCTCTCGTATAAAATCAGTGATTTATCTTATGTCATTCCTCTGGATGCTTTTTAATGAAAGTTTTGTTAATTAAGTATTTTTGGATGAACTAGCAGAATTATGCCATTTCAAGTTTTTTTTTTATATACAATACAGATTTTTACAGCACCTATTTATGGTACACATAATGTAAATTATTGAGTTTAGTACAGCTCACAATGGTGTAATTAAGAAACAACGGCCACATTTTAGTATAATAGCCTTGTTGTAGCATTCCACAAAAATGAAATGATAAAAATATGAGATGATTGTTTTCTTGGGATGTTTTCAAATATCAACTCTACCTTGAATGGTAATTTTAATTCATGGCCACACAGTGAGGCTGAAAAATGTCCATGATAGTAATTATACAAAGAAATGTCTAGCTAGATCTATTAAATTGCCTATCATTTATACACTGCCCAGACTTTCCTTATTGCTATGCTCATCACACAATGTTCCAGCTGGTTATCTTGTATACTTAGAGTAAATGCTGCTTCAAAAAGAATCATGCAGGTTCCTGAAAAAAGTATGTTTAGTAAATGCCATCACATACTAGTTCTACTTATGGTAAGCCTGATATATAGGTGAATCATTACATGTACATATTTAAAATCTAATTCCATGTAACTATATTCATGTGAAATTTCAAATTATTCAAATTGTATTCTCTTAGAAACTAGAAAATTACTATATAAACTATGCGAAAAACATTAGAGATATAGTCTTCTCATTACCAAATTTACAGTGGTAAGGGTTATAACCTACTATAAGGTAGATTAATTGGGTGTCTTGGAAGAAACTTCTTTTTAGATCTACTGTATAAGCTTGTGTAAATCTACTGAAACTCCTGATTTTATGCAGATTTACACCAAAAAAAAATGCTTTGCAAGAATAGATTTCTGTAGCAACCCCATTTTAAGAAAACCAGTGTTTTAAAATGGTTCTTCAAAAAGTCAATCAGTGCGTTTCTGGATTGAATGGAAAGCGGAACACTACAGTACAGAACAATACAATAATGGAAGTAAACTTGGTTCTTTGCACATTATCTGTTTAGTCCCTTGTTGCTTTTTGTTTCAATTTAACCTTAATGTTTAGACTAAATGTTACAGCAAACCACCACGCATTAGAAAATTTCACTATATACTGTACTGTAAATACTGTAGTAACAGATTATTCAATTCTTATTCTTCCCCCATGGTTTATAATCCTTGTTAACCTCTGCTTTTAGTTAGAATACTTGTTATGATTAGTTAGGTATCAGGTTAATTGGTCTGAGAATGCTTCCATAATGTACAGTAAGTACCGTATAATTCATGTTTGTATTATACAAAATGTGTATATATATTTTGTCAAATAAAATACAGGACTGGCAGGCATTGATGAATATCAATAGATAGCCAAAAGGAAAGGCATTGCTTTGCAGCTGTGCATTACAAATAGAAAGACAGGGTCACTGATGCCTTAATTAATATGCCAGTAATATGATGAACATGAACAGATTATTTCAAGTGTGAGTGTTTTGTAGCTGAAGTGGTTTAATCATCTTAATGTCAGGAAAGCAGTTTAGCAGTACAGCTTGTTTCCAATAATGGAAGAAATGTAGTACGCCTAAGTAAATTAGTGCCAAAATCCCCTGCTCCTGAGAATTGCATTTATGCCAGCCGACTGTTTTTTGGCAGGTGTGGTTGTTCATATGCATGCTATGCTACTTCATGAGCAGTGCACTCAGTGCCCAACGGGTAAGAGTTATCTGGCTTTCAGTTTGCAAAATCTGTTTAATATGAAAATAATTATTACACAGAAGCCCCATTTTGTCTAATGGGGGGTTGGGATATAGTCCAGTAGTCCTATAACAGAACCAGAGACATGCAAAATAAAGATGTTCCCTGGTCTATGAAAAATACATACTGTACTGTAACTACTGGCTTGCATAAAAAGGGCTGATAAAGTTACTGCCAATAGGGTGTATAGGTAAGATAATGTATTTATTCTGAACAATATACATTATGTCCATCTGTCTTGGAAAAAGAACAAGCAGCTTGTTCTAGGGTTAACTCATTGTTTATCTTCATGAAATCTACAGAAATAGGCTTCTTTTTTGCAGTCTGTCCCTCTGGGAGTAAGTAACATTTAGGTTAGGTCTCATGATAATAGACAAATGCAGCCAGCGGCTTTTAATCAAACAGTTTAAATAAAAAATGTAGACACTACCACACCACTGTATATGATTCTGTTCCTGTAATATTACTGCACTCATTCTTTCACAAATGTATTGTAAAAAAAAAATAATAAAATTATACTTTTATTAGGTTATTCTGCTTAGAGCACTGGTCTCATTAAGATTTTATTGTGCTTGTCTACCCTTTCTTCAATTTCTTTACAGAAAGGCACATAAAACAAGGTTTTGATATTTTGTGAATCTTGCATTGCAAAACAATATATAAAACACCAAGTTATATAAACAAAACTCATCTAATATTCAACCCACGTAAAAAGTGAGATTTCATTAAATGAAAAGATTTTTGTTGAAGGGGCAGAAAGAGTGAAGCCGATGATTTCTCTTCATTCAATTCACAAGAGCGCATAACTGCGCTGGGACTGCTGTGCCGCATTCCCAGCATCCCAAACTACAGACTGCATCGTAGACTTATAGCTTAATTAGGCTTTCCTTCTGAGTTCCACAATTACCATTGTGAATCTTTATATCTGTATATATAGTAAGTTTTTAAAGACCTCAGTTTAGACAGTCCGACAGCTCCATGAGGAAGCTGAACAGCTTCAGTTAGTCGTGCATGACTACAGTATGATGGAGCAAAAGGCCTGCTCACTTAGACATAATGTAGTACAAATGTCAGATCTAAATCTTCATTTTCATACACTGCAAGTGTGTCCAACAATAAAATTGTGTTTCAGCTTTTTAAGATACCAATATTGAAAGTCAATCTTGTGATTCTGTAATATCCATTGCCTAAATGACTTTTTTTTAATGTAAGAGGTAAATTGCATATTTTTGGATGCTCTGGCCTAATGCTGTACATGCCGGTACTGCAGACATACCCACACCTTAGTACATAATATTATGTCCAGATGCAAATTGTTTGAATTGTTACAGACATCTAAAGCACGTACAGTATGCCAGTATTATGTTAGTCACAGATCTTCAAGTAATATGTGGTTTGGCTAGGATTTGATCTTGCAGCTTCCTTGTAGTGTAGATGTGCTATACTTTATCAAAACCTGATATGTCTGACTTTTTAATAGGAGACTGTGATACTTAATTCCGACAGGAAAAAGAATAATCTAGCTCTTACAAATAGTGCCCAGCAAGTGTCTTGTCTCACCCTGGTTGTAGGCTTGTATAAGCTTGTACAGTACCTGTAATAAAGTTTATAAATGAGAGGAGACCATTTGGCTTACATTTCTCATTTACGTGCCAGTACTTTACTAATTCAAATACCTCATTACAACCATTTCTAAAGAATTAAACATTGTATTTAAATAATTTGACTGTGTTCCTGAAAAGTAAATCCTACGTTTTGTGTAAAGAAGTGCATACTACTGTATTTCCACTTGCATCAATTGTGGGATTTTTTCACACTTAGTCCTGTGTGCTGACTTTGTCGATACATTCAGTTTTAGAAGCACTAGTATAAGCCACCATGTAGTTTTCTTTGTTCAAGTCTGAAGAGATTCAGCTCTATGTAATCTGTCTCTGTAAAATATCCCTTTAAGAGTAGGAAATAACCTTGCCATTTCACTTTGAGTCATAGGGATCTTTACTGTAACTTGGTGATCATACTCTAACTGTTCAAAATAATCTAAATGAGGCCTTAATTATGGAATGTGAAAAATTAATATACAGTAAGTATTTGAACCGCTCAGTTGTGCGCCTGTAGTTTAGCTTTAAATCAATGTTTGTCATATTTTGGTTCTGAGGAGCTGGTGTTCCTGCGGGTTTTCAAGGTCTCTTTAAAGAAGTAGCACCTGAAGAACTGGGAGAAGCTGTTAAATTCTGAATTTGCTCATTTGGTTTTGTTAAAACAGTAACAAGCTGGTTTAGCCCATTAAGAGTTTGAATAAAAAGCTGCAGACACATCCGGTCACAAAGCGAGATTCTCAGTTAACCAGATAACTTTAGTAAACATTTAACAAAATTCTGAATTTCGGTTTCATGAAGCAAGATTGAATTGTATTTGGTTAAGTTACTACACCAACATATCCTCTAATCTAAACCTGCTCTGGTATAGATTAAGTCAAATTTAGCCGGACTTTGGGGCTAAGAGTTTGACTCATAGACCAATCTGTCCCTAGTAAAAAAAATGTTGCATTTCTTCAGGGATCCAATTGACATTGGAGCTTTGCAGAGAGAATGAAAATTTAGAGATCACCAAAACCCTTTTCAGTTCACTGAATACTTTACATTCCGAATAGTATCAAACAGAAGTTTAAATGAAATACTGTAACTAGTACTATTTCCATATATTATTCTATCCACTGTAAATCTACACTAGCTTCTGTTCCCTGTCGCTGTGTACTGTGATCTAAACATTTCTTCCAGCATTTCCTAATAAAATAGGTGCTCCCTATTAAAGCCCCCACAGGGCAAAACTAGGCTGATTTTTTTCAGAAAATCAATTGACAGCTTCCATGTTCAGTTAAAAAATAAAATTCTCGTCTAAAAAATATGAACTTCGATTACATAAAAAACAATAAAAACTATCAATTTCAACCCCAAAAATGTTTTTGAAAGTCTACAATGAGTGTTACAGTACCTAGACTTAGGCATTCATAATGAATAGTTTCCTTCACATTGTTTCCTACAGTATGTTATCAAATGATCTATGATGCATTGTGTCACATCAGCAACACGTACATGTCTCTGGGTATCCCAAGACAGGGCATGTGACATCACTGTTGCATATATTGTGCTGAATAACATTGCCACCCTTAGGAACGAGTTCCTCCCCTCCACCTGTACAACGTGATGACCTTCCTCCCAGAGCTGACATTATTCTGGTGAAACAATGACCATTTTTTAGGATACATTTTTCTCAATTTTCTAATTTTTATCTAGATTATTTTTTTCCATTTGTAATTGGGTCACATTTCTGCAATCTCGGGGGGCTCACCAACAGTATACTATTAGATTCACACAAACAAATGTTAGGGGAAAAGACAATATCCCAATAAAGGAATGCATTTTGTATTGTGTTGATGATGATTATTCTTCCTCCTCCAGTCTTACTGTGCTCATGCTTCTTCTTATTGGCTAATATTAGAGAACATTTTAATTTAGAGAATTACACTCCAGTGTATTGTAGTGTACCACTTTGGATGATATTCTTGTATTCTGTCTTCATTTTGATCCAGCTACTGTAAATGCATAAATTACTGCTGCTTAAAAGCTATATTGTATAACACAATAGCTTAAACAGCATCTCCACCTCAATGCCTTACTAATTTAAGTAACGCCAATATATGCATGCTTGAGATTGGATTTAATAAATAACTTCCACATTCAATTCACGATTCTTTGCCAGGAATCTTCTCTGGCTTTTACAGCGACTACAGCAGAGCTCCTCACTATTAAAACACTACTGTGATAGTTTTCCATAAAGAGTCGTTACTCATGATCATTGGTTTAAGACGCATGTTCCTTTGCCACGGTTTTTCTGGTGTGGGTGAAGGGTTGGGTGCTGGACCCTCTGCATTCTGAAACGTGGCATCAACCTGCAGTTAATCAGACTGTTTAAGCACGAATCGCTTTAACCGAATAATTTGAATCAGAGTTTGCCTTTGAGAACAGGGAATAATCCTGAAGTCAGTTATCGGGTTAATTCAATCTGATTTATTTGAGAATAAATTAAACTTGCTTCGTGTAACAGCCCGCCAGCTCTCCAGGACCAGGACTGAATATCCCTGCTCTACATGAATTGGGGAGCTGTGCAACAGAGAATACAACCCCCTGTGGTCTGGTGGCCAGAGAATCTTACAGCAAGTCATTATAAACATACTAAATAGTTCCTAATCTAGAAGGAATTTTCTCTATTGCCAAAGTCTGGTGACTCTACAGGCAGTTGGCTGTTAAATTGAAGAACACAAAATTAGACTTTCACACACAATAGAGGTATGGTGAAAGAAATACAGTATTTGCTGTTCTTCCTTATGCATAAATTATATTTAAAAAAAAACGAAAGCATAAAAATACACTTTACCTGCTCTACAGGAAAGTAAAAAGATAAGGTAAATAAATTGCCTATGCATATTGTTCACGGCAGGGGTGCTCATATTTTTAACTTCCAGTAATGTACTGCACACTGACAGTGAAAAACTGCTTTTTAACCAGAATGTTTTTTTCCTGGTTAATATAAACGCTTTGCTAACTCGGTCATCCTCTGTGGTGCTTCATAATTAAGACTTAATGAATCTGAAAATAATCTTTAAAATGTATATTTTCTAACAGTTTGGAAGCATTAAAAGCATTGTTTGCTGTGCAGACGTATTTGAGTCCTGCAAGCCTGCGGTGTTGAGGGTTGACATGTCATGTACAATTAACAGCTTGCCACCTTGCTCTAACACCTGGGGAACAATGCGCAGGGAGATTGTTCCAAGGACTTCCACATGCACATAGTAATGTATGGCAAAAGACCAGTCAGGCATAACACCATACCTGTATACTCATTCAGACCACCAGGAAGGTGGCATTAATCATTTTCAAATTAATACAAATTACCTGAGGGTAGACTAGAACCGGCAGGAACACCAGATCATGCACATAGCTGAGCCTGCAGAGCTGACACTGCAACAGTTCACAAGTCACACAGAGTATAAGCAGGGGGGGTGCTGGGGGTAGAAACTGTAATTTAAAGGTGAATAGCGATTGCATGAATACAGTCTATTACTCATCTGCAGGTGACGCTGCACTGAATGGCAATGCATTTCCTTGTGATGTCTATTGCAAAATGTCAGTACTGATGCCCTTGTGCTGTTCGGTTTTTAAATCAAAATCTGAATAAGACCTCTTGCTTAAAGTGCTTTAGTAGATCAGCACTCTTTTGTCCAAGGTGCCGGATTTACATTATTTCCCCATATCAGCATTCCAGTGCTGATAGGACATAGAAAGACTGAATCATGGCACTCATGGAAATACTGTAGTTTATCCGAGAGATTTTATGTTTTGAAAATAACTGTTGTTAGAGGTGCTTCCCTTAGGAATATTTAAAGCTGAATACTGTATACATAATATACAGTACAACAGTGCCTTCTGCTTAAAAAACTTTGTACACAAGGGAAAGTGGACAAACTTTAAGATGAGATAAAAAAAAATTATCTGATTCATGCTGCCTGTTTAGATTTTTTTCTTTTCAATTCTGTCTGTTAAATTGGTATTTAATTCACTGTTTAATCATAAATTAAAAAAATAAATTGCTTATTAGAATTTTAGTTTTAATTTATTTTCAATTAAGCACAATGTGTTCTTGTTGAAGAACTAAGTTTCACAGGTATCAGAAATTTTACATCTTAACAAATCTGTGCTGTTTTGTAATAATTACTGTATTACCAGAACTTATTTTGTATTGTTTTGCTATTACATATTGTAAATTCAAGCAAGTTGAATATGCTACTTAAATATTTTATTTTTTTCTTCTTGAAAGTGTGTGCACTGCTCTGTTGTTCAACTTTAATAGGTTTTAGGACAAGCCATCATGAATTCTTTCCCGTATTAATCATTAGAGACAGATTTGATTATGTCATAGTCAGGAGGTCTTGCCAGCCACACTTCCAGGATGAAATTGATATTCAATTCATAATTTTACACTTCTCAAAGGGTTTACTTTTGAAAGTAAGACTATTATTTTTTTTAATAGGACCCAACCTTTATCTTCCTAACATGAAGCATCTGCTTCCATATATAATTCTACTTTACGCTGAGTTCTATTCTAAATTCTAAACACAATAATGGAGGAAAGTGCAAAGAATTAAAACCTATCTTACTTATTTCACATCACATTTCCTAACTATGTGAGACTGATTAGTTAGGCTGTCAAAATGTTCCTATTTCCTGTTTTCCACTAGGAAAATATAATGTAAAAAACCTTAAACACAACGTATTTTGAAATAACATTTGTTATCTGTGCTTTCTGACTACCTTAAAAACATGCGAACACAAAATACTGATGTGTTCTGTACATTGAATACTCCATGTTATTGAATCCTAAATCAGAATGGATATTGGGTGTAACATGCACTGTAGGGAACGTATCATTTACCTCATGCAGCTACTGGCATTGGTTTGTTTGATGTCTCTGTGTATTCTGTCACCATTACCTAATTGACAGTGAGCAAGTTGTGGTGCATATAGAAACATTTCAAAAGAAAATATTTAGCATCAGCTTCAGCATAACGACAACTGGAAAACCTTAGTACCAGACTTCTGTACCATACAATGTAGGATCAAATACTGTGGTCTGGAACATTATGCATTCCTTTAAGAAATGAATATCGAAGTAACATTGAGTAATTAACACTGACTAACATAAATATAGAAACAATCATCAAAAAATACCATCACAAGCTTATGAATTGTATTTCAATGTACCTATTACTGATTATTGACAGCCTTACATATCCATTTTTTAGTAGAAGATGCACAAAAAAGTATGTGTGAATATTCAAGCACTTACAGTACTGTACTGTACATACAGTACATGACGGAGAATGTTTGTAAACTTCTGTTCACTCTTGGTTTTTGTCAGATGTTTTAAGATGAGAAATGCCTATTAATACTGATTGGCCACATCCCTATGTTAGAGCATGTTTAACATACTGTAGCATCATTGATGGACTTTAGCCCCAGGATATCTATTTTTTCATCTTTTGTTGAAGTAGAATGATTGCATTTTACTATTTGTATAAACACAAGCACGGTACATAATTTCCACTACATAGTTTGAATATTCCATAAGTTGTAAAGTACTTTAGAATTTCAGGAAGAACAAATCAGTCAATCCCCTTTGTGGAAACAATTTTTTTATCTCTCTGGCTTTATTGTAGGGGCAGTGATATTTTAAGGACTGTAAATTTCCAAAAATTCAGAGCTCACGTGATGGCAATATATTTAGTATGATTTGAGCTGAAAATTCTAAAGTAAAAAAAAAATATGTAAACTTTTTATCTACATTCCATATTAATTTCCTAATTAAAAAATATTTAATAAAAATTACTTAATCCAGTAAGTGATCTTAAAAGCATGCAGGGGATAGTCAAACTCCAGGAATGTGAAATGCTTTGCTTACCTGGGCATATACTGTAATTACAACTTTCATACTAAAACAAAGTAGCAGCAGTAGAGTGGTGAGCAGTATGTAGCATGTAGACAAAACTGAATGTCATTGATAAATGGGAAAAAATGAAATAATGCTAAGAATTACAGATGAGCTATCTGGAACTGATTTGTATCCAGTTAGGACTCCCTGTTATCACTGCACCAGTTCATTGACTTAGGTGTAAATTGAACAGGTAAAAGGTAGACTTTTATAATAATCTGAAGATATTAGAGACTTGGTTACAACAAAATAAATGCAATTTAGATCATAATATTGGTATATTATTCCTATTATCATTAAAAGATGATGAGATACTCTGGAAACAATTTCACAGCCTTTTTAAATAAGAATCAATACTTTTCTATGCTGTTGGAAATAACAGTTTATAACTATGCTGTTATAAACTGTTATTCTAAAAAGTGGGAAGTTTTGTAATAAAAGAACACATTCATAATGTGAATATCACAGGTGTTACCTTGACTTACACATTATTTTTCTGTCTAATTCAAAAGTTTAGTTTGATCGGTCAGTCAAATCAAGATCTAATAGATGCTGGTATTAGAATTTTGTAATATATAGAGTATTTTAACAGTTCTTTCTTTGCAAAAAACAAACAAATTAGAAAATGAAGGCAGTAAAAACATTCTCAGAGTTCTTCAGCTCAGTAGCTTGAGGATGAACTGATTTATATATATATAGTATGACCTCTTAGAAAATAGTTATTTCAAATGTTTTTTTACGTCTTTCTTTATTCCTGTCTTTGATCAGAATTTTCTTCTTGTATTGTACACAGAATTGGACTAATTAAAAAAGTAGAATGCACTTTTAAGTCTCCTTTTTATTTTCAAGATAATTTGAGAGCCTTTCACTAACTGTTCTGGTGTTGTTTAGTGTCACACCCAGAACCTTGCACATTTTCCAAAGTGAAAATGAAAAATTATTTTTAACACCCTGTTGTTAGGGGTTTCTATAGATTAACATTTTCTTCCTCATTACCACAGTGTAAAAATGAGTTGTGTTTCCCAACTCCAAAGTGTGGAAGATTTCATTAAAGTAGCTGCTTAATCATGTAGGTGTTAAAATTTAATTAATGAAAGGGTAGGCTGACTTAATTATTCCAAAATATATTAGGCTTGCAAGATGAAAGTGAGACCTCAGTCTCAAAAACGTGCCATGGACTGAGTTTGTTTTCTCTCTCTGACGATTCCATTGTTTCAGCATCCTGTTTGCCCAATCAGAAGTAATACTCTTTGCCAAAAATAATATTTTAAGAAAACTTGGCAAGAATGGTTAGGTGTACTTATGCTTTTGTTTAAGAAGTGATTAGAGATATTTTAAAGCTGTATGATATGTAGCAGCCATTGTTTATAAAACATTATTCAGTACATACTGGATTTGAGGGGATCAATAAAGAATAGCCTATTATGTTCATTTTCTTAGTGTTGTTTTTTTTTCTTGGTGTTGTTACTCCTCAACTGTATCGTAGTCTCTAGATATTTTCAGTTCCTCTTTAAACCTACTAACAAGGACCTAAAATACTAACAAAAGGTCTGCAGTTACAAGGCTGCCAGTCTCATCTTGGATGGGCATAGCTGGTATCTCAGGTGCCAGCTCTGTTGGAGCTTGATTTTGATGCAAATAAGCAAAAAAATGCATGTTAAGATTGAAACCCACATACTGCATGTGTCTTAGTTATGTACATAACTGACACATTCATAACTGGACAAGAAAATGCAACAAAAGATGGAATAGATATTTTATATCTCAATCTGAAATGTTATTTATTCTTTTCTTATGATACTCTTGAATTTTAGAAACATTTTAACATGCCAAGCTTTCCTCTAAGAAAAACGTTGTCAGTATTTGCCTTTTGTTAGTCAGCAACATAACCAGAAGAGTGAAGTGTCATATGTGTGAGCACATTGATCTGATGAATTCAGTGGACTGAATTTGATTTTGTGTTACATTCTCTCTTAAAATTCCACCACAAACTAATTCAGTATATCCATCTAAAATCAAGGTGAGAACCCAAATTATCCTAATCTGAAAATAACATTGATTTTGGGTTTAGCATATAGACCAGTGTTCTTCAACCATAATCCTTTGGGACCAGTAATGGTCCAGGTTTTTATCTGTACAGTTGCTAATTACTTACTTAAAAACTAGACTGCTTTACATAACATGTAAGACCTAATTTACTTTAAAATCTAGGACAAGCAAGTGCATCTTATAATGGACCTAATGCAAAGTAGTGTAGACTTTTAAATAAACAGTAAACATGAGAACTCTGAGCTGGAAACCATGATCCAGAATGGTGCTGCAGATGTATGTTTCAAAACTGAGCATTACTGATCTGGTCTTCATGAGCTAAACAGCAGACTACCACATCAGACGTAGCCTGCACACTTCATAGTTTTATTGGGTGATCATCATGATCTTCTCATTGGGTTAAAAAATGCATGATCTCCTCAGAACTTTGCATGTGCATGTGTAAGTCAGGTTATCAAGTTTGATGGCGTGGATGTGTAGCTCGTTCTTGATTCCCACAGACTTACTGTATGAGTGGATAAGTTCCTCCTGTTTTGTCAAATATTGGTTGTACTCCTCAGACAGATGTGATAACCAAATTAAGTTATAACAGCTGTAGCAATTAAAATATATGCAGCTAATATTCACACCGTATAGTTATCTTAGGAGTGTGGTTCATTTTTTTAGGCTATGGGTGTTATTTCTGTACTTGATTCTAATGACACCTCAACAGTTTCACAGATTTTTAAGTGTAAATATAGTGTGAAAAAGTAAGGAGTTGAAAATTCTGTCCTGGTTTTCCCAGTCTCTTCCTAATTTACTTCACGTAAGAATTACAGTAGTTTGATCTCATAATTAAAAAGTTGTTTTTCTTACCAATTATGGTACAAATAACAATGATTAAGACGTTTTTATGTATAGTAAAAAATTCTAATGCAATAAATCCCTTTTTATGTGACTGATTAAGGTGTAGAACATAGGGTCTACTGGCAATACTTATTCTATCTGGCCCGTAAAGAATAATAAAAAATCTGTTAAAGGGTTGATCATTTGACGCACTGATCTTTCTCATGGCTTCAAAATAATACAATGTGAAATGGTACCCTCTACCGGTAATACAAGAGATCATGTAAAATAGTAAAATCTAACTAAATAGCAGTAGTTTCAATACATTGTTTTCATCATTACTCGTTGATACAGAGATTGTGTGGAGAGGGCCAGTTTTGTTATCATATAATCACTAATCCTCTCCAAAAAAATAACTCCTACAGTACCTCACCACAATAAAAACACTAAGGTGCAATCCACTAATAGGCTATATACTGTACAAGCAGATGTTTCTGTCAAAGCCAATTACTCCCAAAAAGAGGAAAATTGATGTGGAACGCAGATCATTCATTTCAGAATGGATAGACAAGTTTTTTTTTTTATTTAATCAAAACTTGAAGCTTTCACATGCCTTGTATGGCATGAATGTGCTGCTGTAGCCTAAGCATACAGCATATGTTGCTATGAGGGAAAGCAAACAAGACTCAGAGAAGACAGACTACCTGAAAACTCAAATGCTCGGTCAACAGGAGTCTTTACTAAGAGAACTAGCAACCATGAAACTGGCAATTGTGCATGCCTCCATTTTTTTAACTCATCACAGATGAAAGGCAGATTTCCCTTTCACTAACATTTTTGAAAGATTAATAGACTATCCACATTGGATATGCCCAGAAACTTAAGAGAACCTTAAAAATGGAAGCACTTCCAGAGTGAGTATGCACAAATGTACTGTTTTGTCTGCTTATTGCAAAAATGCAGAAGATCAGTTAATCCATCCATCTTCTAATTGCTTCTCCCAATCCAGTGCCTTTCCTAGCAAGCAATGGGTACAAGGCAAGGCACACTCTCACACCTGGGCCAATTTTCCCAGAAGACAATGTATCTACCAGTATGTTTTTGGACTGTGGGAGGTACAGTAACCAGAGCTCCCAGAAAAAAACATGAACACTGGGAGAACATTCAAATTCCCAGGGTCCCATGTTCCCACCATTACTAGGCAGCAATGCTAACCACTGCTCCACTGTCCCATTGTGTATTTTGAATGCAAAATGAATGACATTGGATGTTTTTCAGATGCCTTGGAACAGCTTTTAATATGCATTTGTCCCTTCACTGAAGCATTCAAAGTCAATCAAAGTTAAAACAAAAATCAAATCTTGTTAATTGGATGGTAGAACAACCAAATGTTGCAGTTCAATTAAGAAAATCTCTATTGGCAAGAACCAATGAAACCATGTATATTTCAAAGCATTTTGGGCATGATCAGGCTGAATAGTTGTAGCAGTATCATTCCATAATCCATCATGAGGTGTCTTATGCGACACCTGAAATTCAAAGAAATAATGTTTGTTAATGCGGAGTGCCATTTCTTAACAACCCAATCTTTCTAGAGAGTAACAGTACTGCATACAGTATGTTGATTTGCTATTATGCAGAAGAGTGTTGGCTAAGCAATGGAAACCTTTTCATTTCACGTTTTTGTTTTTTTTGCTCTGAAGTGAAATCATGTATTTTCCGAAACCAAAGGAAAAGGACACATCTGTCATGGTTGAAAAGTGACTGGATTGCTGATCTGACATTTTGGAGAGACACTACTACACACTTTAGTGTATTAAACCTGATGTTGCAGTAGAACTATGAACTCACTTGTAAGATGTTTGGTCCATGATTTGAAATGAAACCAGGGCTCTTCATAAGTCAGTTCCAATGAAGGCCAGTTGACACACTTTGTAATACGTCAAGATGCATTTGCTTGTGAGACCTGTGAGTGGAGTTTCATACATAAGACTCCCTTGAAGATCTACAACAGGTATTTAGCAGACGATTTGAACAGTATCGGAACACTCAAACTGCATTCAAATACTTTGTGGATGACTTCTCTGTAGTTGCAAAGAGTGCCCCCGAAGTTGTCCAATTCAAATGATTTTTATTGCAGTTCTCATTGGTCCACAGACAGCTTTCCAATTTCTGTAGAGTAATATGGAAATTAGTCTCCATGTTCAGAAACACACTTATGACAACAAATGTTCTCTTTCAAGAAGTTGAACAGGTTTTCCCTGGGAACAAGACTGTCTGATGCCTGTTTCTCAATAAGGTGGTGTTCAGAGTTGACACCACCATACTGCAGTAGTGTACAAACACTTGAATTATAACATAAACCTATACTTCTATAGCTGCTGTAAATTGTACATGTTACTGTGGGCATAGTGCGAATGTAGAGAGGGAGTGGGCGTCATTTACCAGTTTGTGGGATGATAGTGTGTGTGAGCTTAAATTCCACAAAGCCGAAAGTTTGTTGCATTTAAGCACACGCAACAGATTCATAGACCCAAGTTATTATAGCCAGTAACATTCCGTTAAAACGCCTATGCAGCGTAGACAGTTTAGTGGGTCATTTGTTAAAATATTTCAATATGATCTAAAGTCTAAAATGTCATAGAAAATAGAATGGTCATGCAAACCTTTACTGGGTTTTAATTTCTAACATCTGAGACACAGAAAAGTCCCCCCCCCCCCCCCCAACTTACATCAGTTTTGATTGAGGAATCCTCCATCCATTTTAAATAACCCATCCAATGCAGGGTCATGGTAAGCTTAAACTGACAGACAGTGGGCACAAGGCACTGGTAAACTCTGGCTAGGATGCCAGGGCTCATATATTGTATGTGCATACAGGGGACAATTTAGAGAACAACTAGATAGTGGAAAGCATCTGGAGAAAGCTGACATGGCCATGGGGAGAACATGGCAGTGCCAAAGGGTGGAATTGTATCCAGGACCTAATAGCTACTGTATAGGGCAGCAGTTATAGCACTTATTTTACCCTTGGAGAATCATAAATGATGTAAAAGATTTATATCACATCATAAGTCTTATGTATATGGTAAGTCTTCTGTAACAAAAAGGCTTTTGAATATTTAAAACATTCTTTTAATAGAAAAGTATGTTTTGGATTTTGTCAAAGATTGGTAAAGATGCATTTGTGCATTATGATAAATTTCCTACCAATACCATTTATTTCACAACATATTTGTTGGTGAGCAGATTCACAGAATCCCTTTAGCCTTGGGACTAGAACATAAAGCTCAGCTGATCTTTAATGATTGTTTAATATACTGCTCCGTGAAATGGCTTAGACCTATTAGCACCTGCAAATCGGTTTTGCTGCTGTCAGATAAACTACATCAGGTAGGAGTAAGTGCAGAAAAAACCTGATAAGCTCATTTTAAGGGGCAAGCTTCTTTTTTATACACAAGAGAAAGGCATATTGCTTTTTTTCCCTCTAAAAAATATTTGAATAGAAAAAGTTCGTTGTTATTGTCACTTTGAATGCATATTTTATATTGATATTATTTTATTCAGATATATTCACAAATATAAAATATATTTTAAATAATATACAGTACATATAAAGCCATAAATGTTTTTCATTTTTCAACATTTTAGAATGTTTTAAAACATTTGAACATTTTAGTTTGTAGTGTATTGATATATTGAAAGAGCAGATTGTTGATACTTCTATAAAACACAAGGTTGTCACTGGGTTGTCTACACTACGTGAACTGAGCAGTCTCATCACCTCCACTCTTCTTGCATCTGAAGACTGTGCCTTTTGATCGCTCTTTTTCTAGTCTTTACAGTTCCTGTTTGCTCTTCTCATGTCTGTGTCACTAATTCTTCATTTATATTTATCTGTTTTAACTACTTCTGCTCTGACCATTGGGGGAAAAAAACACCTCAGTTTCTGCTGATAGTAGACAGGCCACAATTCAGCATAAAAGATAATTTAATAAATGCTTCATCTTCCACCAGGCAATCAAGATTCACATTACATTTTTTCCAGTGAAAGCATGCTTTTGTATTAATGATAGTTGTGATTTAAGCAAAGTGTTAGCCCCTGAACACCTACTGTACTACTGTATATACCTGTACAGCATTTTATTTGGGCACTAACTCTGTTAGACTAGATCAGTCTTGCTGGCACAATACTTAAGGGATTGAGGGACATCTAATGTTGGGTTCATTCTGAAATCTGTTTTTCTTTCATATCACCTAGATTTACTGTGACAGATTTGCCCATTTAGTATTAATAGCACATTTAAACACTGTAGAATAGACTTGCTATGCTTATTTTTGCTAATGGATAAGTGGATGGATGAAAATGCTGTCGTACAGTCAAGAAAGAGTGAAAACTATGCTACATTTTTGGCACTAATTTGTCGATCAACATGTTTAAAGCCTTACATTCTCAAAGCAGATGTGAAAAGAACATACAGAAGTTTACAATTTGGAGGTCAACATAGTTTTACTGTATAACTACTAATGTGTCATAGAATATGCTTGAGCAATTGAGAAATATTAAGTTAAATTTTAATATGTCATTTTAATTGAATGTATCATTAGATAGGAAATATTGGATTACAAATTATAATACTGTATACATCATGATTTATCAAGACTAGTGCCTATTGAATTTTTTTAAATATTTTAAATGAGTAATTCTGTGTGAAAAGTCTTAAATTGAAATACTTTAATGTTAAAGATTCTACATACAGTAGACAGGACTGTGTACCCCCGAGTATTATCATAAATATCATATTAATTGTGAATTAAGTATAAGTTAACTGGAGAACAGCTCCATAATGGTCCTTATGAATCACTGCTTTTTATTTACTGTACATAAAGATATTTCAACAACAGATAAGGATCTCCAGAAATCTTTATTAGATATGGTTGGACTTCAGGAAATTTTTGTTCCTGATCAATTAAAGTTGCTTTTTTAGATGGGGAAAAAGATGTACATTTGTCTTCATTAATGATTTGGATGAAGATGTTTTGGTTCCACATAATTTATTTACATTTTCTTTAAATATAACTTTCTGTTGAATTTTTTTTTATTATTTTCTCCTGAAATCTGTCATTTTTAAAGCCTGGAGCAACTGACTATGCTCTATGCTCCAGTTATTTTTATATAATAGCAAAGCACAGTACTGTATGTATTAGATTAGCAGATTTTAAACAAAGTGTCTCAAACTCAACACCTGGAGGGCCTAGTGTGTCTTAGCTTTTGTTACTCCTGAAAACTCGGTAACATACTGTACAGTAGATCTAATTATTTAATTAACTGCTTAATTATAATACTTTTAACCAGCCTTTCAACTGTAACAGTGAATGTACATAAGAAAAAAATGTATTTACAGTATGTCTAACAGTAATTAGGTTCATTGTTTAATTGACTATTCAAGTTGGAATAAAAACTAAACCTAATGGGTTCTCTAGATTTTGAGTTTGAGATCCTGGATTTAAACTTTAAACTTCGATTTAGCATTTTAAGCCAGCATGTATTTAAATTGAGAAATATAAATAAATAGATAATGGATAAAGCAATTTAACTTGTTAAAACAAATTATTTATGAAGAAGGTTTTTATGTTGATGTTTTTTAATTTGCCAACTAAAGATACTGTAATGTAACAATTTGAATTGGATAATGTTTCCATTGATCTAGTGGCACTACAGTAGTTTCAGAAATTCCATATTACAATCCCATACTCCAGCTTCACCTGAATCTCATCGTATTGAATTTCAGCCAAAGTCTAAAAATCCACATTGACCAGCGATGACATTAGTCTATGAAAGATAGAAGTGAACCCATCTAACTCATTTCTATTGTACGAAATATTGAGAAGGATCCACTCAAATGTAAGGATTCAAAATAAAAAAAAAAAACATGGAATCTCACCTTTCACATTACATTTAGAGATTAATTAGGATCGAGCATGTTCAGGTATCATACGTTATGAGAAATAATATTGAGAGCAAAGCACTGATCAAATATTATACAGTATATGTGATCAATTGTTATTGCTTATGGACTAGGAGTTATTCCGTGTTGTTTCAGTACACTTTTTAGAATAATTGTCTTTTTAAAAGATTTTTAAATGCAAATATATTCTATTTCCTGCTGCCTCTGCTTCAGTTTGGTGGACAATTATCCTGATCAAGCAACTGCTTAATTGATTATGGCAAGAATGCAGTTCTCTATTTTCTCGAACAACTAACTTCAAAGCTGATATTTTTTCGTAGCTCTCGTACCATTGTGAATTTTAATGAAATGCTACAGTGTCAAAACTGGACTTGGTCCTAGGCGGGGCTGAATGTACAGGTGTAGAATCTAACCGGCTAACAGCAGTAACTTGTAATGTCTTGCTTTATTGCATTGCAATGAGACATATAAATTATATTCATGTATCATTCCTTTAGGCAATGTTCTATCACCCTTGGCTGCAAATATTATTAGAAATAATACATATTCTCAGTAAATTTCCAAGCGTATAATCATTTTCGTTACATACTGGGTATAAGCACTAAAGGTATAAGGGGCATGATATTAAACAATATAGCTAAAGCAAGAACATTTGTTCCATTTAAACTTCTCACTGCAATTATCTTTGTTTTTCATCAGTGCTGAACTTTACAGATTCATTCAAATAATTACTGTATGCAGCAGATTACAAGTACATAATCATTTTGTAATAGTAATTATCAACTGTGTGGCACCCTAATTTACAGAATGTGTGTAAAGTTCTAGCTATCTTTCCACATAATTAGTTTAACCACTACTTATTAGATGAGACTAATTGGCTATTGTTAAGGTAATTACCGTTTTAATGACTATTTATGTAGCTTTAACATTTTAGAAGATGTTAAAAATGTGGAATGTGGAAAAGATATATACTGTAAATGTGGCATTGAACTTTGCAGGAAAAAATTGAATTGCAAAATAGTATGTGAAGTTATCAAAATATTTTACAAATATTCTGTTCTGATATGGTATGATATGACAAGATTTAATCTTAAGGCACTGTAATTTATTTATATTCTTCAGGCTAAATAAATCCATCTGTTGCAGCTGTTGTCCTGAATAATACATACAGTATAGATGGTTATACAGTAGTCTTATACTGGAAAAGAAAATGTTCTCCTTAAAGGCTGTAAATGACTTCACTTACTCATTTCCAGAACATTACACATTAATATCTGTAGATGAAGATAAGTCCATCCTATTTTCTAATGACCAGTTTGGCAGGGGCCACTAGATAAGATCAGAAATTTGAAGAAGAAAATAAATAGGCAATGAATTTAAAAGTGTAGATGGAGACATAACAGGAGTCCGAACATGAATAACTGTGGAACTAACAAGCTAGATACCAAAAGGATAACACAAGTATGAATTTGGAAGATATGATGGAAATTACTTCATGCTTAAATATTGTTCACCAAAGAATTATAGATAAGCATTTCATTTACATTGTGATATTGTTAAACTTTTACAGTTCATGCTTTTTCAGTTTTTATTTTAACATCATGTACAGTACTTTTCTTGATATTGAAAACAAATGTTTTTAAACATATTAATTAGTCCATAAAAGACGATAAGTTTATTTATATAGTCAAATTCTATACTGATGATGCGTGATTTTGTTGTGAGTTATTGAAACTGTAATTATAATTCTATGTACTATTAAATGACACTGATATAAAGTGGAGTGTTGCCTGCAGCATAAGAGAGTAACAGCTGTGCAGGTCTGACTTACTGTATGTAAAGTGAATATTAATGAAATGTTTATTAAATCTATGGATCCCATGTATGATTACAACAAAATGTTCAGCTTTATTTTCTATTATGACCACTTTAACACAAATGACATTAATTGCATTCATCGCTTATTATTTGTCATGAGATATTTTTTAGTTAAAATATATTTTACAGAAAATGGTCATTTTACGTGCTTACTGCATAATAAAAAACTAAATTACAATGGCCAATCAAGACAATCATTATAATAAAAAATAACGGTACAAACGCACAGCTGGACTTAATTAAATACAGGTCACTTCAAAGACAATCAGTTTGCTCCTATTTTTACAGTACCCCTGTAGTGTAGCATAATGCCTGTCCATTTTGGTGCTAAGTGGTTTAAATACTCCACTTACCTGTAGCTTTTATGCATAATAATTTTTTTAGCTGTTGGATTATTTTAATGAATAATAAAATCACTAGGACAAGAATTTCATAGTACGTTTAACAAAAATGTTAAACATGCAAAAGGGAAGAATGTGACAAAATGTTAGGAAAAAGTGAATCATAATTCTCAAAATGTCTTCTACATTTCCAAAAAATGGAAATGAATCAATAATATAACTGGGTGTGGGCTGGTGTGGGCCACCTTTGTTAAACATATTAAAGAGGGCTGTGATTCTGAGATGGAGAGATGGGAGTTCCCAGGTATGGGAAAGACCTTCATTCACTAAAGTCTGTCAGACCACTAGGGACCCTCAAATCACATTCTCTGTATCCCCCACGAGAGCTGCATAACGACTACAGTATATGCCCACTGCTCTGGGGCTCCTGTGCTAAATACTGTACATGTCTCAGCAGTCAAGCCCAACTGCATCCAAACTGTCACTCATACACAAGGGGAACACAGGGACATGGCATCGAGCAGCACAGTAAACATTTCACAAAAAGAAATGAAGTCCTTTATTGCATCAGGGCTTCTTATCTTCTTATTTCAATCAATATGCTATTTTTTTTTCTGAAGGTGAGTGGAGTACCTACTGGATTTCCAATAGCCATAGTCAATCACATGACAAGAAATTTCCTAGCCATTTTAACAGTTGTATTTACAAGTATGTCTCAATTGTAAACAACTATGAGGCAATGATGCTACTGAATATATTGCTGTATATTCATACACTAATGGCCTACGTTTGGAAGCATCAGACTCTACAACTCTGTGTGCACTCTATCGTAAATTAAATAAGGAGTGTTTGTAAATTTGCCATACTAAATTCTTTTCAAAATACATGTTCAGTTAAGACCTATTAATGGAATTTGTATATGCTTTCTGCTGACAACATCTTAAAGAAAGCATACAAACACAACAAAAACCTTTACTGTATAACTGTAAAAGTATGTTTTCATAAAAAAAGAAAAACTAATAAAATTACATGAACATTTTCTTTCTCTGAACATCATTGAATCTGGGGAATATTTGCTATATTATCTGGGGAACATCCTACATGTGTGCCTTCTCTCATCAGACAACACAGCAGCGTCTCAAAAGACAGGTGGTGTCATTTTTTGCGCTCCTAGGCCCGCGGTGGAGTTCTTTGTTCATTTGTGTGTGATATCTTTTTTTTGTGAGCAACAGTTTTGTTATCTCTCATGCATACATAATTACACAATTGCTTAATGCTCATTTTGCACCTGCCCTGTTGAAAGAGGTATTGCCTTGAGAATAATGAACAGAATCTAGAATGCACTGTGTGCATATTCTACTTAATGTATTTGAATGCGTGCACGTATTCTACATAATTGTATTTGTCTTATGAAGTTCTTTTAGATTTTGTTTTCTTCCTTGCAATATACTGTATTTTGGCAGAACACAAAGAAACATACATGTGCACACATACACAATTTTTATATACCAATCGGAACTATCCTAATGTTTTGCAAGGTCAAGCTGCTGTTACCATAGGGGACATTTGTTCTTATATACAGTATGAAGTCCTGTTTATATTTAATTGATCCTTTCCCAGTTTTTACTTCCTATTTAGATTCTAACTTTTTTCCGGAAATGTTGATTAGGTGATCTTTGTTTAGCTTTATATTATACTTTTTATCGAGACTAAGAGAATGTTTCATATTTCATGATTTCCATCAACATTCTCGAAACATACAATGCAGTATATTTCTCAAAAAGTATGTTATCATTGTTATAAAAACCTCCTCTTTTGAATCTGGGTCATTTCATTGTTTACATTTAGCAGACGTCCCTGGTGGTGCCCTGTTGGCAAGGCATGACTGAGTTAGGTTTGTTGTAAGTTGGCCAGCATTCCCTTACATTTTCCAGCAATGCAGCAACTGGTGTGACATTTGGGGCTCCTGTAGGCTTGTGGTGAGAGATGTACCACTCCTGCAGTCGGCGCTACATCTTTTATGAGGCAAAAGGTATACTCACTGCTTGTGTAGTACAATCTGGCTTCCCTAGGGTTCACTCTCAATTCAACTGGAGAATCAATTTCTTATTTTAGAGAAATAAAATACACTAAGGTGACTTCCAAAAGGATCAGCCAAAAAGAGATGTTTTTGGGAAGCTGTATGTAGACCCCTTCATCCAGATATCACTTGAATCTGATCATTGATCCAACTATGATGCCCAGAAGTTGGAGTTACATTGGTGGGATATTACCATAGCTGGCTTTGTTCAATGTTCACCAGGAGTGACCCCTGCAGCTTGCCCTTTCACATTTATTCAGGCATCACTTCTCTGCTGGGTGCCATAGTTATACCATTTGTGGTGTGGGCTTGCAGAATTATTTGTGCATTTGTCTTCTGTCTGACCTAGTTTGATGTTTTGTTTGGGCTGTGGGCTTGTAAAATGAGAAGGTGTGGATAACTTGACAATGCATGTTTCAGAGAATCTGTGTTTGTTGCACTCTCCTATCCTGCTGTGAAGGTTGTTTTGATTATGTGATTTGATTAGCAACTGGAAATCCTACAGTAAATTTCGATGAGGTATGTTCCTGTGTGCTAATGGGAAGCAAAAAAATAATAAAGAATAATTTATAAATCACTAATCAGAGATGCTTAATAACAAATACAGAATAACTGAATACAGAATACAAGAATGCATTCATAAAACAGTGTAGGAGCTGATACAAGATCTAATCCAGAAGACATTAGTGTACTAGAAGGCCATTATTGTGACAACTGTAGAAGTGATGTATTGCATATTATGATCACAGACTGTGACAAGGAGGCCCCCAACCATCTAAAGAATGTTGCCTAATATATTTGCAAATTGATGTGTCAGGGTAATTTAGCTAAAGGCACCTGCACTGTTCTGACCTGGAATACTAAACACATTATTCAGTTCAAGGCTTTTGCCATGAACTTGCACATTTGTTGCTAACAAGGAAGGAACAGTGTGAATGTATTTATTTTTCTAGGATGTAGTGAAGAATCTGCCAACAGTTGTTTGCTATTTGCTTTATCCTCAACATGACGATGTCCCTCATGCATAGAGCTCAAAAGGTTGCAAATTCCATTATGTCCTTGTAGTTCCTGGACAGAGTAAGCACTGAAATGGGTCACGCACGTTTTTAAAAGGCACCAAAAGGGTAAAGACTGCAATATAAAGGCTCGTTCCTCTGAGATAATCTCAAGAGGCTGAAAAAAATGTACTTGTCATCCAGTTCATAATATGAAAGCAAAGTTTGGAGAAAGTAAAAACCCAAAACAAATATTTAATTTATTTCCTAAACTTTGAAAGATTTGAAAAGCTTTTTAAAAGAAAACGTCCTTTGAAGGATTTTAGGTAAAACATGAATCATGGAACAATGGAAGTATTTAATTAAACAGAAATATTTAATTACATTACAATGTACAGCACCACAATGATCACCACATTATACAGTATAAACCATATGAAGATTTCTATGCTCAGAACTGCAAAACTGCCCCTCCTTATATATTTTTGGACATGTCTGCACAAGTGCTAATTTTTTTTCCTGTGTTTAAATGCTGAAAAACTGAATATTAACACTAATATTTAATGTTTTAAAAAAAACGACTCCCAGTATAGTGAAACTGGAGCAATGTTCAGATTGTATTTTTCTTTAGATTGATACTAATTGGCAGTAGAACCTCTTCCTGACAAGATCCTTGCCCCAAGCATTGCTCACATTTGTTCATGATTAACTGCCAACTCCGGATATAATCTCAAGTTGTGCTGAGAATCATCAAGCCCTTTGAAAAAGCTGTAATTCAAAAGATTTTTTTTTTTGCTGTATAGACATCTAAGATATGTTCTCTCCATATCTTACTACTCAACTAAACTAGTTAAAATGTTTGATTAATGTCCAACTTCATAACCAAGAAATCTCATTTGTTTAGTATCCAAAGCAGGGTTATCCAGTGGATAATGCCATCTTTTGCAAAATATGTCAGATTTCCAAGGGTGATTTCCTGAATTTACTTTACTGTCTAAAACATTTCAGAATGCCTGGTAAAAAGCTGCACAGTTCTCAGATGCTTTCATTGCTTTACTTTAAAATTTAACCATGGTTGAAGACATCTTATAAATATATATGCTCTTTTGCAATTTTTGAGATGATAAATCAAAGAAAACTTTGATTCTAGTCAGTATTACGTTATGCAGTTAAATCAACTAAAAAACCTGTTATACTCCAAAGAATACTAGTCCAATCCTCAAGCATATTTTTACATTGGATCTCTGTAAACATTGATCTGATTGCATCTGACCTTTGTGTAATATTTCCAAGTTGTTTTGCTTTTGTATGTTTATTGTAAATTGTAATCTGCTGTGTGATTTTTTAGATCAGTTTCATCAGTTGGAAAACACCTGATAGCCTGTTCTGAATATTCCCCAAATCTCTTTGATTTCAAGCATTGAAATTCTGGTAATTCTGCTTGATTAAGCCAGGTGCCAGGGTGTACAAATTGCATGCTGTGCACAGTGAGTATATGTTATAAGATACTGTGGCAGGATTCATTGCCCATTGATAACAGAATTTTCTTTAAGAAGACCATAAATCCAGAGGTAATCAGTATTATTGTAATTTGCAAGTTTCAAAAATTAGAATAGTGAAACATTAGCAAAAAACATATCAGTGCCAATGTTTTAAGCGCGGTATTCCTTGTAAAGATAGATATATATACAGTATATATTCTATCTCCATTCACATTTGCCTTGGGATTAATGAGACCTAGGGCTCAGGTTTTTCTTCTCTTGGAACCATCTGATAGGGTAATGCCAGATGATAAATTAAGTTTATGGTGAACTGCTAGATTCAATCTACTACAGTAAATCTCCCTTGCTAACTTCTTTCAACAAACAGTCTAAAGTCAGCATGTTGCAGACTAACTGTCACTTGAAACAAATCAATTCTGACAGATTGGGATCCCTTTAGAATTGCTGGCCCTAAAAAGGGTCAGGCAATAGGATGAGTGGTTTTAACAGACTCCTTTAATGGTAGCATTTTGTAGTGTACCATAATGTAAAATCTGAAAATGACTTTATTATGTCTTCATATTGGTATTAGAGCTTAAATGATGCCTACATTACATGTGTAATTCCACCCATTCTTTTGAAATGCCTCTGTAGCCACTACCTTCAGGCACAGTTTTTCTGCATAGCTGTTTGAAGTAGACTAAAGTCTGTATTATATTAGTCTTCAACTCCAGTTAGGCTAAATTGATCATTTTCTTTTTCTAGCAAGAAAAGACTTATGACCATTAAAGTGGTTTATTGGGTAGCTTTCACAGTTTTTATAAGGAGATTTCAGTAGTCTGTATGTGATAAATTGACCATTCAAGCATAATATATGTACTCAGGGGGACAGCAAGTGGAAGTTGCATCATTATCTAGAGGGCAAGATAATTCCTTTACTGAAGAGAAAATTGTATGTACCGTAGGAGATCCAGGGTTCGCTTTCAATACATACTTTGTTTTGTGTGCGTGTATTAGTAACATATTAGTAACATTGGTAACAAACTTTTGTTTCTCAAAGTAGCATGATTAAAAATCACAAAATTATTGTAGCAAGACAAGGTTTTTTTTATTTTAGTTTACAGTGAAATCACTATGTTGTGTATTAACCTAAGTGTCTGGGAATTACCATCAAAGGTGATGGATGACATCCGTGCAAAGCCAAAGTCAGCTGTTTCAGAAATATTCTCAATGGAACACATTCAGATACACTGTGGATATCAGAGCTTCATTAGTGCTAAATTTTTCCATGTTTTATTTTGTATTGTACCGCTTTTCTAATATGAATTACTTAGTTAAATTTGTTAAAAGCATGAGAACACAGAAGAATCTTCCAGTCACCTTTTTTGATTTTTCTACCTGTAATCTGAATGCTTTTTATTAAAAAAACAGTATGTAGCTATATAAAAATCAAATGTCATATGGAATAAGTGCAGTTGTGCACACTAACAGTTCAATATTTAGAAGCTCTTCTCTTTGAACAAAACCATTCCCAAAGGAATGTTTTGATTGTGCCAAATAAATAAAACAATATGCATCTGATAAAAGAGCAATTGTCTTATAAGCCATATTTTAACAACACAAAATTTACCCTGCAGCATGAATATTTTTCATGAAAGGTTGAAATACTTCCCTGGTTTTGGAAAGAAAATCTTAACGCGCTTCTTGTATCATAAGTAACTTTGACAAGGGAAATGTAAAAACACAAAAAAAACAGAGCACAGAAATAGCAAAAATGTGTATGGGCTATAATTCAATCTATGGCAAGTGGCCTGGGAATGTGTGTGCTATTGATACCACTTGTTTTTGATTTGTGTATCTCTGGGCTTAAATTTTATTTTGTGCATTGTAATAATATTGCCTTAAGCATAATTTGCAAGGGAAAATTGGACGATTATCTCCTGAATAATTAAATACTATCCAAGGAAAGTGTTCCACTTGCATAAGTGAGATAAGCATTGAAATTATGATTAAATTACACATTTTGTCTCTGACTTCTTGAGATTCTAAACACATTGATCTGTCAAGAAAAGAGAACACATTTCTATAGGATTCTAGAAGTGCAAACATGGAGGACATCTAAATCTCAGATGTACAGTGGTTACAACCAGGGGAGCGAAGCAGAGTCATCAGTCACTGTTCTTTACAAGATATTTACTTGTCAGCACAGTAAAAGAATCTGCACGGGGGCTGTGTCAATAAGATTTATGCACCAGAATTACTTTGAATGTCTTTTGTTAAACATAACTAGATTTACAACAAACACTGACTGCTGTGGAGTTGAAATAAGTTCATTAGAGAGTAATTGAGAATACTATACCATACAGCACCTGATACTGGAGCCTGTTGGCCCTGACCTAGTTCTGAAATGAGTGACAAATATAGCAGATTTGCACGCAATCAGTTTTAAAACTTTTTTTCATTTTGTAAATGCACATTTTGTTTTTTGCTAAGCTGCTAATGTGTGAAAGTTGTACTGAAAAGTATACATTATACGTGTTCATATCTGCTAAGCAAATGAAAAAAGACCTGTTGCTGGAGGTTGCTGCATTTTAATGCCAAGTTGGAAAAGCAATATTTTCTCTTAAATTATAATAATAAAGCATATTTAAAAATGCATAAGAGAGAATCTGGCCCATTATGTAAAGCTTTTTCTTATATTAGAATTATGTAGTATTATGCCTGCCTTCTGATGCTGTAAGGATTTAAACACAACATCCAGCATTGTGATAACTTTAATACTGTATGCCACACCAAACTGACTTTTTTTGTTGGGACAAGATTATTTTTTCTTCACCCTTTTCTGTTGCATTTGTTGTTGTTGTTGTTGTTGTTGTTGTTGTTTTTTAGTTTTCTGTATACAGTAATTTTCAGTTATGTTTTCTTTTTTCATACTTGTAAATTTGAGTTTTTGCAAGTTTGTAATGATACAGTTTAAGGCCATATCTGCAGGAACACCATGGGAAGGATCATCATTAAATGCCCACATTCTCTGTAGAGTAATACACACTTCTATTTCACACTGTGAACTCACAGTGTAAATAGTCAAGTCACATGCAGAATGGAGGGGTGCTGCAGCTTTCACTGATAACTTTATTAGGTCACAGGTGTCCAGTAAGCAGTAGGGGATGCTGTTGCATAGTGAATACAGAATCCCACCCAATCTCACTGGTCTGCACTACTATTTGGGAAATGTAGGCTACCATCTCAAACACGTTATAAAGTAACATCATTAAATGATGATGGAAATGTCCATGGTATCTACTAGTTATGTTTTTAACAGGTTATATGTTCAACAGTGATTAATGATTTCAAGAGTTTAGAGTTAATTTGTGTCTCTAAACTGTCCATGTGTGCTTGTGCGTGTTGCCTGGAACTTGGTCTCATTGGAGGTGTAGCCCTGCATTGTGCCATATACTTGTGCTATATGCTCCTGTAATGTATCTCATGACAGTTATCAGGAAAAATCTTTCTGATGATGAATAGAAGATTTTATCAACATATTGAATACTGCATTAGTTAGTATTTTACAAAGATTCTGAATATGCATGTCAGTTCATTACAGGTCAAACTTCACATCAGTATTCCTAAATGAACAATACCATCAAGATAAATGGAATAGCAGGGAATTTGGACTAAAATACTGTATGTTTTCAAAACAAAACCCGAAACACATGGTTTTTGGCGCCTTCAAACACCTAGCTAACCTTCACTGACTACCCAAAACCATACAAGACAAATGGCACTCACCTGTACTAAACTAGTGTGACTAATACAAAGATCAACTAAGTGTGTAGAATGTACCCAACAACCTAAACTAACTCTGTACACAAAAGTTCACACAAATACACAAGTGAGCTACAAATACAAACAAGAGTGGACACAAGTAACAGGATACAAACGAACACAGAGATTGAACATATAACAAGTTTGGGCAAGGTAATGGCAAAATAAACGATAAACACAAACAAACTAAAGTACAGGGAGACGAACAGAAACCAACAAAACAACAAAGCCAAAGCTATACGAAAGTACACACACCCACAAAACAAAACAACAAACCACAGAAGCGATTACCAAAGTCAAACGAAAGGCCTCTCCTTACTGAAAACCTCCATGTTATATACTGAATAAGATGCACTCCGATTGGCTGAGAACCTGATTGATGATGATGTCATACAGAACATTAGTGCAATGGTGGGACAATGGGGGAGGGAGAACAATCAAAGGTCATCAATGTGGAACATAAAAACAAACACACATAGACCACACACTGGGACGAAACAGCCATAATGAAAATCCAAGAGGGTCTTTTTTCGTCCTTTTAAATTACCGTTGTACAGTGGAAACGTAAGAAATGTTTATTCTTTAAAATGCATAAATTCAAAAGTCTGCATACTTGAAAATACATCTGGAAATAGCTTTGCTTTATCGTATCTCATACATTATACTTTATTACTACTTTTTCGGTAAACAAATTTCCCAAGATTTATAGACATTATCATTTTCTTCATCTGGAAATTTCACTTAAAGTGTATTTGAAAACTATCTTTAAACTTCTTCACGGCTCATTTCTTTTTTTTTTATTTGCACTACCTCATACAGTATATTGTTGGTAGTATTGTAATTCATCCTTGGCAGGTGCTTTTCGAGTTTGATCTGCTGACTTTGGTAAATGCAAATCTCTTCCTGCTGATCATTGCTAATTTACCCCCTATTGACCAGTTATTTGTAGCCATTGCTTGCTAAAGCAGTTTGACTATAATTTTTAAGTTTGTAATTTTTAATTTTATGCAATTGGAAAGTTGTCTAAAGTAATACAATGTAGTACTTTTATAGTTAAGGACAGGGAAGATCGGTACTTCCAATACTCTAATGTACTAGGTTTAGATTTTCTGTCCATCTGATGAGAAACCCATGGGGAAAAAGACATTTCTTTAATGGAAACTGAGATTTAAAATGTAAACACTGACTCATTACAAGCATAATGGGCATTTTAAACCAGCTGAACCAATTTAAATTCATGAAACACATTGACCAAAGTGGATATTGATTTATTTTAATTTATACATTTCCTTATGTTCCATTGTACACATAATCTAGATTTAAACATCATGTATAAACATTGATTCGTTGTTAATCTAAATTATTGGGTCATCCAGATCTAGGCATGTAGAGTTTTACTAAAAATTAACTATGGAAATAAGAATCACCATGTTCCCATGAAAATTGATTTATAATGTGAAATTATAAGAAACGTTTTGCTGTCATTTTGTAACAAAAGCTTCTCATCAAAACACCTGCAGTCCTTTACAATTGAACTCCAGCACACCCTGGGCACTCTGTCATGAATATTAGGAGTATATCATCATTTATTGCTGTTATCTCAGTTTGTATTATGTCCCAGAGTGCATATAAGAAGACAAGGGTGCCTATCACTGCCTTACCCAATGTATTTCAATTCTGTTGATATTGGTTGACAGTTACCAAAATATCCATTTAACATGTTTTTTTCTCATTTTTGTCTGACTGTCATCATGTTGGGAAGAAAACTTAAAACCCACACAAACTTGTAATTTAAGAAAAATAAAAGACATTGGATCTTTAAAATCTTCAAGTGAGATCCCATGACTCCAAAAAGGAGATAAAACATGATGATCATGCATCTGTAATTACCTACAGTACAGTATTACAAGTGATGGTATTACTTGAGAGGAAGTGAGTGTTTTGCATAATGGGGTGTTGACCACAATCAATAGATTCATGAAAAATGGTGGCTATACAGTACAAACAAGTGTAGCTGAGACAAAATAAGGAAACAACTAAAAAGCAGATGGGCTTAAATTTCTTAAACTTCAGATCACATTTCTCAGTTTCAAACAGTGCAGTAGAATTTTGACCACATTGCTGTGACATGGAAAGGTTGCAAGTTGATAACCTGAGTGAAGACCAACATGCCTAGAATGGCACTAATCCATTAAAAAATTATCAAAAGAGCTCTGGAGAGAAGTGTTATACTAACATGAAACAATATTTTAACTTCCAAGAGGTGTAGAGAAATGCAGGTAAGGGATTGTGAATACGTTAAAAGTTTAGATTGTAAAATGGAGACCCAGAATTGTTTTGCCGATGCATATGTAGATATCTGAAGACGTGACTTAAGATAATTAATCTAGTAACTATATGTCTTCCAACTTCACTTGTACTTTGTATGCTTCTTTTACTCAAAAAGCAATAAAACCTTGATCTGGGTACTGTTACTCCACCTTGTCATTTTAGAGTGGTTTCAGTTATGTGTAATTCCATAAATTAATGTTTAAATTGAACCTAAAAAACATGAGTACTGTTTAATATAAAGCATTTTAAAAGACAAATGTAGTCTTGTATTCCACTTATGAATTATTTGTAACACAATTTTAAGTAATAAACTAGATGGGTGTGACACAGAGGCGCAGTGGTTAGCATTGTTACCTCACAGTGCATGAACCCTTGGATTAATCTGGCATCTAAGGACACTATCTACTTGGAGTTTGTATTCCTTTATACTTTTTAGCGTGTTTTTTCACTGGAGACCCTAGTTTCCACGCACAATTCAAAGATATACAGGTTGGTTTGGGCTTCTGGGAAGACTGGTCATGGTGTGAGTGTGTGTGTCTGTTTATGCCCTGCAATGGACTGGCATTGCACTGAGAGTGTATCTCACCTTGCGCCTATTGCTTGCCAAGATAGGCTTCAGCCCCCCATAACCCTGTATTGGATAAAGCAGTTAGAAAATAAATGGATGGATAAATTAGATGGCAGAAGACATCTGATTCTTCCAGAACAAAAAATAGTGTCATCTTAGACCCTGCCTCTAGTTAGCCCCTGCATCATTTACATATTTACATACACTAAAATCCTTGAACATTATTAACATTGGTACATACAGTATAAACCAGGTTGTTTCTAGCTAATTGGTCTGATTAAAAAAAACATCACATGCATTGCTCCTCAATTGCTTAGAATTAGGTATTTTGCTTCCACATTTACATCATGTGTACAGTACTGATTTTTAAGATTTCTCCTAACTAATAAGATTAACATCAATCCAAATATAAAAACATACCATGTTTTTTAGTTGTTAGGGAAAATACCTTTGAGGGTTTCCAGAATTTTGTCTGTCGTTAAACCATATCCCACACGGGATGTTCTTAAAAGGTGCTGTTATGTTTAGATTAATTAATCAACTCATACAAAAATGAGTCTGCAAATTGAAAATTGCAGTGAAAATTGCTTTGCTGCTTACACTTGGTATTTTATAGGAAACAAATGTAGCTACATGAAATAAATAAAAAACTCTGAGCTAATGTATGTCCAATGGAATCACAATATTTAACACAAAGGTCCTGATATGGAGTAGCCAGTCTATTCTTGTATCACCTCTATATCTCTGAAGTCATGAAAGATCTGCTTGCTCATTACACTGTAGATGGGACTCCCAGTGTACTGTAATGAAAAAATCTTGTATACTGTACTGTTAAGTAAACAATAAACTGAAAATATAAAAAGGTACTGCTTTATCATTGCTATCTAACTATGAAAGAATCAATCTGAACAAACAACAGCATATAGTTTCATTAAATAATAATATTGAAGATTATCCTACAGACATACCTGCTCTTAGAAATGTGAACAAAATCGAGGTGAATATAATGTCAACAACATAGTTTTGATAAGCACAACAACTTATTGGTGTCTTCATGGAAATTGGAGAAGAAAACAAAGATCTACAGAGCAGCAAACAGAAAGTGTGCTTTTGATTTATGCATACCGTTAGGAGCTCATTGATCATGCTGCACTAAGAGCACCAGAGGACAATAAGGGAAGCATGTGCTGCTACAGTAGGAAAGGATTTCTGTCACAATATCAACTAGTAGAAACTTAAATTAAATATACATTTCCCTTATATCAGCATGTAAACTTTCTTATTATAAGAATGTGTATATATATATAGTTGAAATCATAATGTTATTTTAAGGATTGTGGGAGTCTGCAACAAGCAACGTTGTTGAAGGCTTTACCTTGGTTTATTTCAAGAACTATCTGGGTGAGTTTCTTGGATCAGTTAATTATTATCAAATGTGGATGGGCCAAATGTCCTTGTTTGAAACCTTTCTTATGTTCTTCTGTTACATAAGGATTGAGAATCTTGTACACTTGGGTTACTAACTCTAGTTTCAAGGTGAACTTAAAAACAAATTGATATTCTTTTGATTTTCTTCATGCCCCACAACAGGAAAAATTGCTTTTTTTTCCCCTCCTTCAAATGACAGGCAGTGTTTGATTACCACTTTCTTTTACTTGCTAATAAGCAACAATTTCTCCTTCATGCCTCACAGACTTGGAAAGGCTTCTTCTGCCTTCTTAAATAGATAGTACCTGACTGATGTGTCATTCATACCAAATTTATTTTGTTTGGATGTGCAGTATTCCAGTTTTTAATAGGATTCGTTCAAATTCAGTTTCAGACAATTTTATTTTCAATAACCATCTTATTGCAGTAGTCTATAATGCCCATATTTGAATTCAGTGATACAATTGCTCACATTCACTTATGTTTTAGCTCTAAAGTTCTTAAATTTGTACTTATTTATTAAGATGAACTAATTGGTGAACTGAATAATAGTGAAAAGACTGCTTTTACATTTTTATAATTTCCAGACAACTATTATTTTCTGACCTGAAAATAACTAAAACCAAATTAACAACTCAACCAATAATAATGGGATTCAGAAAAACATCTGAGAAATATCCCGTACCATTGCTAAAATCAAATGTGGAAGCCACTGCCTCTTGAATTTGTTCTACAACTGGAATAATTTTTTTTTCACAATTTACTCTTATGATGAAAATAGTGACACTGTGCAGTTTTTTATTTGAAAATCATCTCTTAATAGCATGCAGAAATGTAACTGGATGTAAGTAAGTAACCCTAAAAACAGTTTTAAAATTGAATGTCTTAATCGAATTAAATTGATATATATATACTGTATATAGATTTGTTTTATTTATATTACATAATTAACAATAGATGATTTAATATAACACTATGCCGTAGTCATTAATATTCAGACAAGCGTTTATTAAGGAAATGCAAATCCGTTAGGTACTGTACTTTAAGCCACCTGTGGTTAACAACTAACCTACATAGTGAAATTAAAATTTGGATTAATGCAAAAATTATGTAAATAAAATAAATTGTTATTCACGTCACTGTGTTACACCATAAAGGATTAATCTGCAAACACCTGAGTCTATTTGTAAAATTAATTTACAGGAACTGTATTTCTCACAAACATCCACTCTTGGATTTACAGTAACTTCTATGCGTTGAATGTCTTCATCAGAAATGAAACCATTAAGACAATTATTAGTTATTTTTACCAAGTTAATATTTATAAAAAATATTTTTACAAATAATGATGAAGCAATGAAAATAAAAAGAAAAAAATGTTGAAAGAACAGTTGCTTTTTTTTATTTCCTCAGGAGATTGTAAAAGTACATTCAAACTATTGGCTAATGCGTGTTTTTTTAAGGATACAGAAATATTTAGGTACACATCGTATTTACAGGTATAAAACAGTGGAGACTGATTTACATATTTTACCTTTTAAGTTGTAGCTACTGCCTGAAATATATCATATACATTTTGTCATCTCAAAGCAAATGGAAGGCTACAGGAAATTAAATGTTAATCTCTTCACAATTGGGCAGTGCCGCTTTCCTGTGATCTCCATATGGCATATGTCATTCAAAGCAATGGTGGAATGCCTTTAAAGATATTTTTAATTTCTTCAGAGGCTGTCAGATTCTTTTTTTCTTCTCTTCATCTTCAAGAAAGACTTTCTTACCCTGCATCCTTTTCACCCCATGCAGTGAGTAAAGATTTTTTTTTTTACCTTCTCCTGGGTATGCATTAACTAAAAGCTAACGGCACTTGTTCCCCTTCAAAAACATAATTGTCATTTGGATAATATTTAGATCGAAACATATAATATGTACAATGGACTCATACGTTCTTTTGTGGTTAAGGCTTATTTATCACTGTCAGCCTCATGAATCAAGTAGGAATATCAATAGTTACTTGCACTGTGAATTATTTCAGATGAAGAGGTTTGGTATCATCTTTCTGTAAATGATAAAAGGTTTTAAAGCTATACTGAAACATAAAAAATTAATACAGCAAGAACATAGGAGTACTTCTAGCATTTCAAATTATAAGTTTATTTAAACTATTCCTTATTGGCATCATGATCGAATGGTGGTTAGAGATGCTTCTTCAGCTTTTGGGTCATTGGGTCAAGTCGATTGCTGTTATGTTTTGTAGTAAACTGTAGTAATAATAATAATAATTGCTTACACTTATATAGCGCTTTTCTGGACACTCCACTCAAAGCGCTTTACAGGTAATGGGGATCCCCTCCACCCCCACCAATGTGCAGCATCCACCTGGATGATGCGACAACAGCCATAGTGCGCCAGAACGCTCACCACACACCAGCTATCAGTGGGGAGGAGAGCAGAGTAATGAAGCCAATTTATAGAGGGGGATTGTTAGGAGGCCATGATTGATAAAGGCCGATGGGGAAATTTGGCCAGGACGCCGGGGTTACACCCCTACTCTTTTCGAGAAACACCCTGGGATTTTTAATGACCACAGTGAGTCAGGACCTCGGTTTTACGTCTCATCCGAAGGACGGCGCCAGTTTACAGTATAGTGTCTCCGTCACTACACTGGGGCATTAGGACCCACATGAGCATTGGTTCAGAGGATGTTAACAAATTAAATAAACTCAGGTCCTAATACCAGTTTTCCTTCAAAACCAATTCTAAAGTTAATAATTATACACCCCCATTCGTCAGAGAATGCCGAAGGATAACTTTTGTAGAGCCTAAAATAGCTATTTGTTATTTACAAGTAGTACCTGACAATAACAAAACTGTGAGTACCTTGACACAGCCTTTAACTGTACCAGAAAATGGAACTTAGCCTTGTAAATGATAAAAGGAACTTATTTATTATAAAATTATAAACCCTATGCAAGACAAAACCATTCCCTAAATGGATGCCAAACAAAAGAAAACCTTTCTCCATATACCATATAACTCTGTCTTTTGAAAGTGTGTGAAGTCTTATTTTTACTGGATTGGAATCCCTTTTTTATTTTAGTACTATCCCCAATAAGGTTAGCTTAATTACCTCCCAAGAATGTTTTGGTCATTGTTAAATAATACTAACAGTGTCTGGCCACCTGGTTCCTGGTCATTGTGTCTGCCTCAATTGACAAAATAAGATTAGGAACAGATGTGCAACTCCAATCAGCCTAACTCCACACTCCAAAGAATGTCCTTTGTATTACCTTAAGAAGAAATAGGTGTGTAATTCAACTCTTGATACCCCACAGCACAAAACAATATATTGCTGCACTGGTATCTGTCCAGAGAAGAATGACCAGATATATTTCTGGGCTTAAATCAATGCCCCAATACCGGCAGGTTGAAGGAACACAACCTTTTTTTGAACAGAGAAGGCTGCAAACAAACCTGAATCAGATTCTCAAAGGGCACCTCACTCAGTCTATTTTTGGACTTTCTTTAGAATTAGTAGTGAAACACGAGCTAGTGGACACAAGTGGAAGCCATGTGGTAGTTCATCCCAAGCTGAGAACTAACAACATGTTTTACACAAATGGGAATATATATGAAAATATAATATATCTGTGGGGATATGGGAATATGGAACAAACTGCCCAGTCATTTTTGCACAAGAAATCGCTATGAGAGATCCTTGGACCAATTAGCCACTGGAAACAGAAAATTGGAGTGGCCTCTTCTTGTTTGTTAGTTTTTGATGAACTGTAACTCATTTCGATACAGCTCAGTTAAATTCTCCACAAATAGGTTCTTTAAATTATTACATGTATTTTAGGAAAAATTGTATGTTGCATGAATATGTATATAAATATACATAAAGATTCTGTAAAAATTAGCAAACAGTTCCAAGAAATCATTTGTATACTGTATGTCACTGACAATACAACATTGCCGTTAAATTCTTGAGCATTTAAAGATGTACAGTAGTACAATGAAACCTAAAATAAGTTGCAGAAATTCAAGTTTTAAAATGGTTGTTTTCCCAAAAGTCCAAGAAATAAATGTGTACTTTTTACTACATTTAACAACACTATGTTATAAACAGTGAGAGTTCTCAGCCAAAGCAGTGTTTGGCTGTTGGCCCCCAATACTTAAATTCTTGCTAACATTAACTTGGGCTTTTATTAGCTTCAAGGTTTTTAATTTTTTACAACAGCCTCAATTTACTCTTCCGTGTTCACTTGAGCTTTGTTTTAATATTGGTGTAAAAGAAAGCTTGGTGTGTATTATTGTACATTGAAAAGATTCAAATGTGAATCACTTTGTTTCTTGCTGTATATCTAAAGTATTTAATCAGTGCCTTACTCCCTTGATTTGCCTTGTAATTATCCACTTTGTTTAGAGATAAAATTAAGCAGACTGATTGTGTGATTCTTGATTATTGTTGCTGAATGTAGAATCACATGTGTGACTTAGCTGCACATTTTAGAAAATGGTGGTTAAATATGACTCACCAAATACACTCTGTTCAATTCTGGCTTGAAAGCAACCTGCCCACATTTACCAGACAGTCTTCTGTTCTGACAGCATCTAAGTCAGTATTAACTCTGTTCTTGGTCTGATTTATTGTGTAACGTCCACACAATGACAATGATATAGAGACCAGAAAATGAAATAGATCTCTTTCTTCACAAAATGGATAAAATATATCTTTAAAGATCTACTGGAGGACTTTTGTTGGGGGGGAAATCAGAGCTTTAAAGCTCTTAACATATTGGAGTGTATTGTACTGTATATATTTATATTTGTTTATTTTCTAATGAACAGCTGATTTAGAATCACCAATTGTTTGTTCTTAAAGGCTAAGAATGTTGCAACTGGACACACAATAGGGAACTGTAGGCAGACTTGTCAGACCTTCTTTTAACACACCACAGGCATTGTAGTTCCATGCTGGGGGTCGCTGTGTTGCTGAGAGTTGAGAAAGCCTTCACTGACTAGTCCCACCCTACCTGTGTTGGCACAATTGATCATAGAGAACAACCACTCTGAGAGATAGAGACAGAGAGGCACACGCAGACTGACTCTTCTCAGAGGATTCTCTACAAAGTTCAGAATGTAAATTATTTTTTCCAATGTCTTTAAATCTTCATCTTCATGCTATACACAGCATAATTTAAAATACACCCTATTCACTATGATAATTGCATTTTAGCTTTTTTTGTTACTTTATTCCTTATAATCACATTAAATCATTTCAGCATAGAGTGCAGTATTATATTTTACTTTGTAGAATCTCAGATCATTATTTTTTATTATTTTGCTCTCTGAATGAGACTTTTTATAATGATAGTGCACAGAACGTTGTCATTAAAGTAATTTTGTACTTACGTAAAGTACTTAATTTTTGTACTTAAAGTGAGTCACGCAGTTGTATATCCTTTATCAGATGCCTAGCTTTGTACAGTACATAATTACTGTATACTGATTTAACAATATTTTTATGTAGCAAGTGATTGCTGAAAGTCGTCCACCCTACCTGTACATACTGTATACTGTATACTGTATGCCCCTCTCTAATAGTTAAGAAGCTCACTGTGGCAATAAAAAATATAGTACTGTATGTGCTACTCTGTATTACTCAATAAGGGCTCTCATAATGGTTTACCTTTCATTGATACAGTTCTGTATATAATTTATTATAGGTTTGAATGTCAATAAACAACCTAAAACATTCCTCTAGTATTGCTCATAACGTGATTGAACTATAGCTGTCAAGATAAATGTTATACCAGTATCATAAATCACCAATAATATAATGTATTAACTAATTTACACATCATCTATATGTTAATTAATCAAAATAGGTGCTTAATGACTCAAACATCTAGACTAATTAGTTTGTTCTGTTCTTGTAAAGTGGTCAAAATCAAGATAATAAATTTAGCATAGTTAAAGCAATTTGGCTTGTCATAGAGGATACTTTTTTTTTCAGATTAGTTTGCTGGTTTTTGGTTAAGCAAAATGTTACATGTCACTCCTGTGCATTGATCAACATGAAACAATTGTTTTAAAGTATGCTTTTAGTCCCCGTTAATTTTAACATTACCTTTGTTGTGTCTCAAAGTGTTTTATTTTCTTTTTTTATGTCTGTATCTTTTTCTAAGCTCCAAAAAAATTTCAGGAGAAAGACACAAGGATAACCACCATTACATCTGCTTGATTTTGAGTTTTCAGAAAATATTAATGTCACATTAATAACATTATAATAGATTTAGGCCACTTCCATAGCATTTTCCATTTTATTTACATTTAGCTTTCAAAGATTTTGTTTCCATTTAGAGGTGAATTAAAATACATGAAATGTCTTTAAGCCTTTCGTAGTTATGGAACCAGACAGTCACCAAAATTTTAATGTTTAGCTAATGTGCAGCCTGGAGTGTTTTATTGGTAACATGATATTATATTAGAGGCTTTATAATGTTCAGTAGGTTGCTGTGTTTTGGGGGAAGGTTTATTTTGATGAAACTCATACAATATGCATGTTTAAAAGTCTGTATTAAAATCACACATTTTATTTATTTATTTTTTAAAAAAGTGTTCTTCATTAGCATTTATGCTAATGTTTTACCAGAGGGATTTCTAATATTTTATGTTGTTTTCCTATAATATAGGTTTTTCATGACAGTGTAACTGTTGGAATAAAAGAAAGCTGTTACCTGATTTCACATTGTGTGTGAATTGATGACCTCAAAATTAAAGGTGCTGTATATGATTTTATTTAACAGAAAAAAATAATGTATCAATAAGTATTTGAGTTTGGGTGACTTCTTTATTGTCAGTTAATGGCTACTACTGTAGGTGTTTCCTTTAATATAATTTAATTATACAATTAGAATCACTGTTATGAGAGTCATAAATCATACCTTTTACATTTCTCTTCATTATACCTCTTGGCATTAAAGCTTTCATTTTGTGGTGTTTGTCTTCAGACTGTAGAACTCTAAAATTAAAACGAAGGCCATGGTAGAGAGGAGGCAATCAAGTTAAAAAGAGATTATGACCCAAACATTTTGGATGGTTCAAGTTTTTAAGCCACATCCCTGTCTACTGACTACTGTTCCACTGCAAATCTTGATTGTTCCATTCCTCCCATGGTCTGAAAAATATATTAAGAAAATTAGGTGGGTAGCTGCGTCAGCATGCGTAGGCTGCAAAGGAACAGGTAATATGTTTATTCCATGCTGAAAAGAGAAAAGAAAGAAAACATAACGTTTCGGCTGTGGAGCCCTCTTCGGATGCATGGAAAATGGGTGTACGAAGATTACACCCGAAGAAGGCTCCACAGCCAAAACGTGGTGTTTTTTTTTCTTCTCTTTTCAGTATGGAATAAACCTTTTGCTTGTTCCTTAAGAAAATTACATTGCATGTATGCTACATTACAAGATGTTTAAATCCTGATCATATACTGTATCGCAAATCCCTTTTGGGGATCTACACTGTGTGCTTGAAACTGTGTTGTTGCTCAAGGATTGTTTTAGAGTATTGGTGTTATGAAAGAGTTTTCTATGTTTTTGTCAGCTAACAGTTAACTTGGAGAGAAATCAAGAAGTTGCTTATAAAGAAAGCCTGGTAAATCATGATTTTTTTGTTGTCATAATAGCATTTTGAATACAAAGAATTAAGAGCATTCTACTGGATTTACCAGAATGATGTATTACATAACAGACTGCAGATGTGATTTAAAGCAAAGGAAAGCTGAAGACAGGCAACAGCTTGTGTTATAAAATTCATGACACTTGGTCATTAACGCCCTTGCCACACACACATACACACCCAACCAGCTGTAAATTATACAGAATTTTGATCGCTTACAAGCTGCTTCCAGATTGACAAAAGTAAAGTCTTCCATGAGACCTTAATTGTGTTCTAAGGGAAATGCTGGCATATGTTCACGTTACAGTGAAGATGGTGGCACAGTACACAGGATCAAATCTTTGCTCAAATATTTTCACTGAAATAAAAAGGCCATTCTCATACTAATTTTCTCAAATGTAAAAAGTCACCAAAGTAGTAGATTAATTTTAGTTTTAGGTATTCTCCCGTGCATGAAATGGGTTATGAATTATGAATAAAGGTAGAGGCTTTAAAATTAATATACTGTAGGAACGTCGGATTATTGTACCCTTGGGAGAAAACGTAAATGCTTTTCTACAGAGAAGGCCGCCTCATGAAGAAACAATGCTATTACCTAAAAGAAGATTTTTAGAATGAGTATCAGCTATAGAGAACTTCAGATGCCATTCAATACCTTTATTTATTTAGTATTTTAGCTAATAAATAGTTAATTTGCACTTATTTCACTATTCCTGTACAGTACATACAGCATATAAGACAAGTAGATTTCTTGTGGAGTGATTTTTGGAGTTGTGTTTCCATATTTCAAAGTACTGAATCAGGTTAGAAGAAATTGAAAAAGAACTTGATATTTAATTATGAGTGATGAAAGTAAGATAAAGGGCTAAGAACCTAATGCAAATCTTTTGCCACCAACGAGTTGCTGGCAGCTGTTAGGACCTGGTATTTGGCAGGTACTGATCACAAGGGAGCATACAGCTTTCTTCTCCACCTCACTCTGTGAATCTTGGCCCCATTTATCTGTCCATATTTATTTGTCTATCCATCTTTCTCTGACTATCTGTTTATCTGATGTCCTACACGACTTCTCTCTCAGATTTTAGAACTAATTATAATTCCTTATTTTTGAAAGTAAAACCTACAGTATAACGTACTAGGCAGTTCGGCTTATGTAATAGACCTTCAAGTGCATTCCTGGCCCTGTCAAAAGAATTTGGACAGCTAATAGTGTGCAGACGGACTGGGAAGAGGATTGCATATCTCTCTCAAAAACTCTAGTAAACAGTAAGCTGCTAAATATCTGTGGGTCCCTGAACAGACATAAATCTCCTCCTCTAAAATATGCCTTTAATTAGAGTGTCATTCCATGGATAGAATTGTAACCAACCATTTTCTTTCTTTGCTATGAAAGTACACCAGGGTATATGTTGCTTGATAATCTCAGAAGAATTTCAAATGTCATCATGCAGTTTCAGAAATTACTTTTCTTTCTGGAAATGTTTAAAAAATTCAGGGAGTCTTCTGATCCCACAAAGTATAATGATTCCGAATATGAACTGCTAAAAGCAGCTGCTTTAGGCAGTACAGATTTTTTAACTTAATAGTAACTATACAGCACCAATATGGGTGCGTCCAATATAAATCCTTAACTTGCATATTCAGCCTTGATTTGCTCTGTTCAAAAAACGTGTTCATGCAGTTAGTTTGACAGAAACCTAGCATTCAATAAATATTTAAGAACAAATCATATACTGTCTAACCTGTGGCATAGTAGGGAAGACTACACATTGTTCAAATGTATTTATGTGTTCTTATAAGCTGTTCTCACTCATAGGCTCGAGAGTGGTGGCAACACAAGAAATATGATTTTCCTGCAAACATTGAATGATGACACAAACAGGGAAAACTGTTTCAGTTGATAGTATTCTTCATGTTATTCTACTATCAAATTTCTACATTTTATATGGTCAATATTGTCTTCTAAATAAAGCATTTTTATTGTGCAATCAATAACATTCCATATAATGAAACACTTCAGAAATGAATGTGCATTGTACACTTGATTTATGTGTACAACTGGAAAGCCTTACATGAAAGCCTTACATATTTCTAATACAGAACAGCAAATTCCTTTTCCTGTCATATTTGATATTTTGTAGAATTGCAGTTCAGAGTTATGTTCCTGACCTCACTCTTGAATGGAATCCAAATGGAGCTAGCTATATTAATTGTTGAAGCTTTCAGTGGACCAAATAACATTATAACATCAAAGAACTGAAAGATGTTGAAAGTGAGGTATTGGGATGTGGAAGTTTAGAAAAAAACATCTTTCACTATGTTGTACTTGCAGTACAACATAATTTCCAAAACATTTCAGCCTATATAGTTAAATAATTAATTGTATGGCTTCTAAGTTGCTTTATTTATTCTTTGGGGATCTTAATTTTTGTAAAAGTCATTAACACCTTGAACTTGTGTCAACTAACGTTCAAATCCGGTGTAACCATCTTAACCACACTTTCAGTGGCAGTCACCTTCAGCACTTTGTAGATTGTTTTACCCTTCCAAAGCCATATGTGCTGTACGTGCAAATGAAACACCAATTCTTTCAATGAATAGGGTATGACTGGTTGACCAGACTAAAGATGATCAATAGCTCTTCATATACTCATCTAAGGTCAGAGGAACTGTCTGTTTTTGCACAACATCCAACGAATTCGTTCTTAACAAAGTTATTCCTTCCTGCAGTTCTTTGAAGTTTCCCTTTGTCATCTGACAGTCTTGGCTTAAAGCCATCGTCATTTTAAGCACATCTGCCGAAAATTCTTCTCTGCCTTACTTGAAGCATCCTGTACAATTTATGGCAACACATTAATAGGATTACACATTACCCAAAAGTTATTGCCACTTCCAGCATGTATTGGTGGAAGAAGCCATCTGGACGGTTGTACAAAACTCTTACTTTTTGGAGTGTTTTAAGCTGGTGACTTCTTGTTAATCACACAAATGATCCATAAATCCAATGGAAGCATAAAGAAGGACATAATCAATGCAGTCATGTACTGTACATGTGAGCCCTGTTTAATGAAGTAACACAAAAATAGGCAGAACTATCTTCGCAAGTCACATGTCAAGACATCCGTCCCCGCACAATCTGGCCTTGTCTACAATATCTGAGCCAAAGTTTTAAAAATAACAATAACAATTCATGTAATTTTAGAGTTATTGAACAGCATTTTTGGTATTGTCTGAAATTACAGTCCAGGTGAAAAGATCTTGAACTATTGAAACAATATATATTTTTCACATGTATAAACAAGTGTAAACTACAGTAAATTATACCCATATATATAAAACACAAAAACTTTTCTTTTTTATGCTGTACTTCCCTTGTCCATTTTGTATGAGACCATAATGTTAAGTTATTTGCAAACAGGAAGATTTTTTTAAAGTTTGGTAGATTTCATGCAATTTATTGACCCTAGTGTGTAAAGCATACAAAGTTTGTTTAATAAAATGTGAAAATCCCATTGTAGAATCTGTTTAGGAATCGCTAAATACATACAGTATTAACACATAAATGACATTAGTATTAGTAAGGATAAGGACCCAGGCTCGTTAACTGAGAACAGGGCACTCTTTATTAATCGGACATGCGTCCGACACAGCAACCACAACAGGCTGCAACACTCTGGAGTAAATTCGGGTACAGTTACACAAGGTATAGGGTGGTAATTGGGTACATGTATAAAAGGGGTACAAAACCAGGGAAACTATTTCCATGAGTCCAGGCGATCTCGTGACTGTGTACACCGGTTCCGCCATTGGTCGGCCGCACTGGCCACCTGCTCTCCTAGTCCCCGCCCTGGCCACCACTACTCCCATCCTGCCCCTCGCCGTGCACCCTAGCCGGGTGCTCTTGGGCCACAACGCCGGGTGGGGACGCTACAGTATAATATATTAATACAATGGCAAATTAGTGACAGGCAATAATAATAATCTATAGACTAATAGATCTAGGTTCAGCAATGACCTTTTTAATTGATTAAGTGAAGGGTTTGCCATCAGTTGAGTTAAGGGTTTCCAAATGGCTCAATATCTACTGGACAGTTTGAGACGGGACTGCTTTTTCACTTTTCCTCTAAAGTATAGCACACCAACACAAAGCTGTTTGAGAAATAAAAAAATACTGTAGCACTCTCGGGTTCACATGGGTATGTGCCCTCGCCACTGCTGCCTCAGGTCGGCCCCCCACCGCTGGGGACTCGAATCCGGGTCTCCGGCGTCACTCAACAGGGACCCAGTCAGTTGAGCTAAAGGAAAATCTCCTGTCAGCCCGGCGGCTGTGGTCCCTGCTATTCACAAGGAAGGGCGGTGACGTCACCGCGCTGGTAAGCCGGCTCGAACAACCTGCAATGTCCGTTGTATGCGTTACAATACTATCTCCAGACAGCATTAATGTAAGTCTAAGTCCGTATCCCAATAATCACACTTGCGGTCTTGCGCCCTTCATATTCATGTTCTTGCTCAAGTCTGCAAGGGCTCAGGGTATCCTATTTCTAAATCTGTGTTTTACAAGGGCGGTCACAACGAGCACCCCCCCATGCACCCGTCTCTGAAGCGGATGGAAGTTGCCATGGAGACTAAAATATTAATGTATTAGTAACATGTAACTTAAATTTAATTGGACTACTTTAGATTCATACTTTATGTATTCTAGGTACGAAGTTATGACATGAAACTATTATTGAATATTCATTTACCTGAGATGTATTTTGTACACTGAGTGCTCAATAGCACACGTACTGTATTCAATAGTACAAAGCTTTGAGATAATCCCAAATTTACCTCATTTAGTTTACTTTGAATGAACATGAATGAAAATGTTGTGTTCCTTGTACTGTCACTTTTGCACGAAGACAGACGAAATGAAATGTATTTAGTAGTACAAAGCTTTGGATAAACAGCAATATTTTCAGGGTTTCCCAAGTTTACTTTATCTGTTTTGAGTCAATTCTGCTCAACATGAATGAACATGATGCGTCACTACTTTTGTGCAGGAAAAGACAAGATGGCATTCAATTTCATCAAACTGGGAGCAGAGAATGAAAGGTTATTTTAAAAAATCTGCCGACATGCACTTAGACACTAAAAAGCAGCATCAACAACAGACAGCATTTTCACCGTGAGCTGTGTAACGAGTGAGTGACATCACAGAAGGGTGTCACATGACCCTTTTTACAACGACGTACCATTGAATGCTCACGCTACTGTGCATCACTGAAGTGTGGATTTGAAGGAAGGGTTTAGGGAGCAGTGTGAGAATTGGGACATGGCCTTAAATTTTGTATTATATACAGTGTTTGCACTTGTTTACCTTATTTTGCAGATTTAGCTCAGGATTAATGATGCAGCTAAATATAAGGTTATGGTTTTAACAATGTATTATTGTGACTAGTGATAAAGCAAGACATTGGGTTAAAAGTTAATATTAAGGTGACATCAAGGCTTTGGTTAGCTTAATTCCTAGCTCTGAAAATTTTAGCAATAAATGTAAGACGTTTGATTTCTGCCTTACGTAAGGCTCTCTTCTAAGCAGTTACAGTGCATTTTTGGTTTTGCGCCCTGTTAATATGCTCTGTTCATACTGTATATCTTCTTAAATTACACAGACTCTTTGCAAGAAGTTAGAAATGATGATCAGCTGTTCAGGCCATCTGATGGGAAGAAGCTTTAGTTGACAAATAGTGAATAAGCCAATTAAGTCTTCCTGCTTAGTTCACAAATTAATTTCTTTTGATTTAGAAGGGACATGTCCTACCTCACAGCATGTGATTGAGTTGGATCCGATGTAGAACGGTGATTATGCTTACTGAACAAAAACGTCTAAAAGATTTGAGATAAGAGATAAATCTTTTAATAAAAGTGCTTTTAATAACAGTATTCCTCAATTCAAAGTATAACAGAAGTTACAAAGACTGACAAAATATCATAATTAGCGATAATTTATTATTATATATATTATAATTATATATTATTAATGACACACTTCACTAACACTTTTACTGTCCTTCTAATATTTTCATGGTAGAAAAATAAAAACGTATTTATTACCCTTTGCTTTCCTACATTCCTCTTAACATTCATTATGTTTTATAATTGCTTTATTAAATACCATTTTTCTGCTTACATTTTTCTTAATCCATTTGGGCCACTGCATTCTCCTTGATTTCCTTACTGTGATGATTCTGTTCTGTGTTTCAGGCTGAATATCTTTCAAATGTTCTCTGTTCTATTTCCATACTTGTTACAGTATATTCTGTTGCTTCAAAATTCAGTTTCGTTCACTAATCATTTGCTTTCCTAAACTTCTGTATAATTGCAAAATGTGCTTAAAATAGGATATGATTACATTTCCCCGGTGATTCTCTCACCTCTGTATTCCTTAGACTAACGTCTGAATTGCTGTACACCGAGGCAATAAAGATTGTACAGCCATATTTTTTGTTCTATACTTATGGTATCACAATGACAATTTTATAGTTTTTTAGTGGTGTAAGCAAAATCATAGCTCAGTCTTAGAATTAATTACAGATACTTACTGTACTTCAGGTTACTGAGAAAGGTCACAATTGGCATGTTTTGAAGGCAATACATTTAAATTGGTCATATGCATCTTGTATCTTTTATAAAACTTGTAATGGTTTTAATTTGTAACTGGGGACCCTGAGACTGTCAGGCTGTCAGGTCAAAGAGAAAAGCTGTGAAGTTCTGAGCTCGGCTCTCTGCTCAAAATTCTCAGTTCTGTGAGGGACTGACCTACATGACTTAAGAATTGAACTGCTCTTTGGAATACTGTAGGGTCCAATTTGTAAACTGGAGACATTGAGGTGAGAACTACAGGAGTTCAAGAGAAGAAATAAGCCAGAAAGAACTTCTACTACAGAGCTGTGTAAAGCCCTCATGTAATTGTGCTTGAAATAAAAACCTCATTGCATCACTGGTGCAATTTCTGAATCTATTACTTCGCAATGTTAATGTGCTCATTTAGGGTTTTTTTTGCATGTGTGTTACATGTGTTCCATTAATTTAAAACGCAGAAAAACAGATGGTACAGTAGTTCTGGTTGTTGGCATAAATGTAAAAAAAAACATTATTAATTGTAATCCCATTGTCATTTGCACTAAGAACAAGAATCTGACGCCAGCAACTGGATTCACTTCAGAAAAATTTTTAAAAACAGTTTTAGGGAGTGGAGAATGAGGCAAAATCATAGATCATTCACAGTGAATCAAAGCGCTTAATTTAGGTCATTACACTGTGGGTTCACTTTATTTTTAAACTACAAAAAAGAAGAATGAATTCTTCCTACTTACTGTATATTGAATCAGTAATATCCCTATCTGCTCCGACTGGTTTATTCTGATGAACTATCAGTTTTGATTATTGTATAATTTTGACTATTAAGATTGATTATTAGTTTATTTTATAATTTTGTTAACTTTGTGATCATACAGTACAGTATGTTAAACTTACACTTATGATAAATTACAATGTGTTACCTGTAACTAGGGTTTCACTCTTGTTAATGTAAAGAACAATTAAGTTAAATATGCTTTTTTAAGGAAACTTTTATCCATCTTGAGTTCTATCAGTTTGCATTATTTTTTCTGTTTGTTTTTTTCAAAGTATAAAAATAGAGGAACTGAAAGATTTTTAATTTAAACTGGTGAAATCCATAAATTACCAGGTAAAATAACACGTTTTACAATAATTTTACATAATTCACAAATCTTATGACTGCTCTAAGTTGTACATAACTATACTGTTTTCTCATATTTCATTTTTTTATCATGGAGGATCATAGAGGTGCAATAAAAATGGATGAACGTTCATATTTGTACTTTCAAATATAATTATTTCTGTTCACATTTAACTTAATATAGAATTCATAAGAAGGACTTTATATACATTATATATACTATATACTGTATGTGCATCTGATTAAAAGATATTTTCAGAGAAATTATAGATCTGGATATAATTAACTAACATATTGGGTTTGAATTCTGCATGTGAAATCAATCCAAGCAAACCACAGAAACCAAAAAAATAATCCTCTCTTCCTTTGCACTAACAGAGTCAGTCCCTTAAATTGGCCAAAATAAGCAAACTTTATCACCGCCACAAGAGTTCTTGGAAATTAAATCCCATGTAATAAACATTTTGAAAAATGAATATTATTATGTCAGCTCTAAATCTGGAGCTAATATGCAAACAATTTTGGGGAAAAAACACCCATTTAAGGATTGCTATTGAGAGGCAGGTGTGATTACCTATAAGTCGAGAGACTGAGAAGCTGTTGTGATTGGTTGCTTGCTTAGCTTGACAAATTGCAAATAACTGATGGCAGTCCTCACTGGCAGTCCTGCTACTGTTCTGGAGCACATGGTGGGGATTTAAAATTACCTTCAGCATCAAATAAAAACAGTGCCCTCCAAAAATAGTCAAGCAGTTTGCACTTGTGATCATGAAATCAATAGGTTCAATAAAATATAATTTTAGCTTACCATATATCTGATCAAATTAGTACAACACACATGTAAAAGTAATATCTGGGTGTCATATCTGTCACCCAATAACATCACTAAACTCAGTGTGTGTGCATCTGACTTGCTTTACTACATACAGTTTATTACCAGTTCTTGTGGTATTATGACTTAATTGTATTTCAGAATGAATAAAAGCATGCTTAATTGGATTTAAATCTGTACACTGAATTTGTCAGATTATGATTTTCTACTTTTTTTCCCTTATGAACTCCTTGGTTGCAGACCAAGGCTTGCCTGTATCTTTTTTTTTTGTCCTTGAAACAAGTAAAGGTTTATTCCATGCTGAAAAGAGAAGAAAGGAAACACAATGTTTCAGCTGTGGAGCCTTCTTCAGAGGTGGCTTTTTTTGTGTCATTGTCAAGCTGTGTGGTGAAGTGCCACCCAATAAGTATTGAATTATTTTCTTCTGAAGAAGCAGACTAAATATTTCCATAAATGTAATTCTGCTGCTGTGTTGTAATTAGTTATAACACATCGTCTGTAAAGACGAATGAGTCAAACAAACACAACGACAAATAGAAATTAACTTTGGAGTCTCCACCAGTCTCCATTGTACAACATCCGGTTCCTATAATAGAATGCTCATTAAAATGTGTATTATCATCAAAAATAAGCTGTAATGTAAATTTGCTTTTTAGGAACTATATACAGCACCATCTACAGTACTGTTAATTGAATGGGTCTATAGAACCATACTGTACAAGCATCAATTAAGGCAAAGATCTCTGTTCAGTTTTTCTTGTAATTATAAGTCTTGTAATTATGAGAATATTTTTTTTTATTTACGGAAATTTTGCATTCAACAAACCTTTGAGATTTGGTTTGTAAAAACCACGGCTAAGTTTGAAGTTAAAGTTAGAATTAAGGCTAGAATAAAGGTAAATACCAGGATTACATTTGAAAGAATGTTTAGAAATAGGGCCATAATTAAGGTTTAGAATATGGATTGCATTAAGTAGTTTAATCTTAAAGCTAGACTTGAGATGAAAGTTCCTGTGAACTACTGTATAACCATAAACCATAAAAGTCACATCGCAAAGTCAGCAAATCATAAAAACATTGAAGGTGACATCAGATGCTACTGTAAATCTCAAACATTTGCCAACTCACTGAGAATCTTGGTGGAAAAAAAATATATTTGATCGTATCCAAACCAAAGACAACTCTGACCAAAATGCTTGAAAAAGGCCATGTGCTGAAACACCAAACAACTGCCTTAGGTCCTTGTTTCTTTTGCCTGGGTGTAATGTTAAAGTTTTTTTTTACTGTTTATTAACTGTACTTAAGCTCAGGTGAGCTCAGAATTAATGATACAGCTAAATTTAAAATGTTCAGTTTAAGGTTATGGTTATAGCAGAGAATTATGGTGACTTAGTGCTAATGCAAGATATAGTGTTAAATTTAATACTAAGGCAAGACTGAGGGTTAAGGTGACATTAAGGCTTTGGTTAGATTAAAGTTTAGTTCTGACAATTAGGCTAATTTTAGCAATAAATGTAAGAAGCTTGATTTCTGCCTTAAATACATCTCTCTTCTAAGCTGTTACGGTACATTTTGTTTATTATACAGAAAGCTTTCAGGAACTGAATGCACTTCTTGCATTCTTGAGAAGAAGCATAGCTCTGCAGGGATGACATTTTGTGAATTAGATATTGGAAACATTGAACATTTTTTGTTGAGTACAGCTTACATGAGATAAAATAGTCTCCATAACTGGTGTTCATTATATGGTAATCATCATTAGTACTCTGTTCTTGCAAGAATTTGAACACTGCATTTTTTCTAATTTGTTTTCAGCAGTAGCTGTAATTTTGCAGACTATATACAAGTATTTAATTTTAGGTGTATTAACAAATATTATATATAGAGTATATAATTTGTAAGCCATGCTTGCTTGTAACTAGAACGGGTACTTTTTGTGATGATTACCGCTTGTAAAACTAGCTATAAAATCGGAGTCATTATCCCATATGGCTTTGTGCCACAAAACTCATTGAGATTAATCATATGCACATTTAGATGCAGTGCATTATGGTAGTTCATAAAATCAGAAGCAGCTCTGAACATAAATGTTTTGCTTTTTTACACAGGGTAGTTAATAAATCCTATTTAGTTGTCTGATTGTCAAAAAAAGGATAGCGTGCACTACCAAAATGTCTGTGACAGCAATACAGTGTGATATATCCCTAGTTTTGGTCATTCTTCAACAGTGATTTGTATGTTAAGAAAATATTTTAATTAATTTTATTTTGCAGTGTATGAAGTGTTTCTTCCCGATTAAAAAGAATGATTATTACTACACTGCTTATACACTGCATGATGTATTTTAGCATAATACTATAATAAATATGTAGATTTTTGCAAGCATTCATTTATTTTCATGCATTTACAATTTTGGTACATAGACCTTCATTTAAACTCTGACAATTACCTTTATATTTTGTTACACATACAGTAAATATACAATACTAAACTGTGCGGCACTATAACAATGCACATAATAACACTTTATACATCTAACATGCTAGTTAGATGTTGTCTAAATGGTTGGTTAGATGTGTCTAGTTGGTTAGATGTGTAATTCTCTTACATTTCATACTTTGCAAGTTCATCGTGTTACTCTGTTTACCCCAGTATGTAAATATTAAAGCACATGGTTATCGTATTATACTGCAGAATAAAGCTGATTCCTTGATTTGTCTGGATGTGCTGCATAATCACATCATTGTGAAGTTAAAAACAAAAATATTAAACTTATTTTTCGTTCGTTTAAATTGCCTTCACAACATGGTTGTGTTAGATGTCAGTTCAGGAGTCCCAGGGGAATTTCAAATATGGATAGATGGGGTGACATCAATATGATGTATGTAGTGTATAGTGATCTGAAACCTGTTCATGTCTTCAGAAGTTGTTGCAACAGGGCTACATCAGTGATATTAGAACTGTGATTGTCAAGCCAGGTTTCAGATGCTATCAATTTCAGCATAACTTCATGATAGAACAGATACTAGAGTGATTGAAAACCTGTGACACAAATGTGGTTATAAAACCTTAACAATATCTACCCATCACAGAATCTTCTGCAGCTAGAGGCTATACTTATCCAAAGGTGGAACGAGAGTTTCATTCATCCAAACCTATGGTCAGTGAGGCAATGCTATCTGGCTTGCTTTTACTGCTAACAAGCATTTTGCACTGTGCTGCCTATATTCTTTTGACACAGTTCATAGTAATATCAAGTCATGGTTGATCAAACTTTGTTGTATCATTAAGTTTCCACATGGGTTCAAGTTAATTACAAGCAATTACAGACATTATCAGAGCTTCACCACCCTCAAGAACACACAAGGCTTTATTAAAAACTGTACGATATTTTATATTTAAATGCATATTCAACTGAAAAAATCAAAATGTATAAATAACAATAAAACCTAAGATAATTAATACTCCACTACTGTACAGAAGCTATTTTTTACATATCACATTCTTCCATGAAAAACCTCCACCACCAAAATCATGTAAATGTGCTGATAAAGTCTGGTGAAAGTCATTTATCTTCTGTCAATTTATTTGTTGAAGTCTCTTTTTTTTAAAGATATAACATATGGCAGTTTTACCATGTTGTTAAAACTCAGGCAGTTTCAATCTGACAGCTTAGTGGTTACGATATAAAATGCTTTTTTTTCCTACAACATGGTGGTGTTTAATGTCAAGTGGATATATTATGTTTTTAAGTCCTACATTAAGAACTTCACTGCTAATCAAGTGTGTGCACAGTATGTCTTCATTTATTTAATGAACTACTGTTCATATTCAATCTGAGGGACCGTGTGAATGAAAAATGTGATTTTGCATCAGATCTTGGCTTAGTATTGAGCTGGATAGTCTGTGGATAGACTGCGGAAAGTGGGATATGTTAATGATACTGACACTACAGTATGTTGCAAGCTTGTAGTAATCATTTCTAGGTAAAAAATAATCACTAAAGAAACTCATTGCTCTGACGAGATTTAGTAATGAAAAAACATTTTAACAAAATTATTGATTGCCGCATTCCAAAGTCCATATGTCATCTCTTTCCAAATTGAAGCATTTCAGTAATTGTAGTTGCCATTCAGATATTATATGCAGTGACTTGAATGATGTTATGAATTGAATGCTTGGTGGTGACTTACAAACAGTGGTAGGAATGAATGAAGGACTGATTGTATCAGTTTAAATTACTTCTTTGTGAGTGATCTTTGCACATAAATATGACAGAAGGTACTGTCTGCACATTTCAGCTGAATTCTAGTTTTTCTTTATGAAAAATATTTTATACTCCTTAAAAAACTTTATTAGTGCAGATTATATTTACTTTTTGTATTGCTGCATACAAATGAAATAGTAAATATCTTTTAAATTCTGTGATTTCTATAGTATATACTTGTAAAATCAGTTTGATGTGGAAACGAGACAGTGAAACTTTTTATAAGTAAAAATAGCTTTATTAATCAACAGAACTAAATAAACCCAAATAAATGTTCATCTCCCTACTTAGCAACCAATTCTACTTTAATATTTAATTGACCAAGTCAGCAATGGATGATATGCTGACCTTAACCATAAAAATGGCTGACAACATCTGATGTGCCTTTGTCATTTCATATGTCATAAATTATGATGGCCTTGACAGTGCCAATTTTAACTAGCCATTGCAAAGCCTTAGCATAATCACTAATGACTGATAATATGACATAACATCAACTTAAGATCATTTGTCTTTATGTTCATTGGGGAAAAAAAATAATTATTTCTAGACAGGGAAATCAATGTCAACAAAGCCTGCAAAGGCTTTGCAAAAGTCCTGCTCTCAAACTAGTTGCAAAACTCACTGATGTTTCCTCAAGCCATTATCTACACATAGCATTTGGTAATATCAACTCAGGATCAAAATCTGTCTGTCTAAGCCACTGATTTTAAGGTCAATGAAACCACTTTTGTTAAGATGTTAAGAATTCTCTGTTAATCCGTGCTGTGAGCTTTCTGCTTCTTACTGTGATCACAGTGTTTTCCTTTTGACTGAAAAAAACTTGACAAGAAATGTAATATTGGATAGTAACTGTGACCAGACATATGAGGATTAGAAACCAAATTGTGGGATGGATGGATAAAAGCAGCACAGTGGGGGAAAAATGCTGATATGTTTGTTAAGAATAGAAAAAAAGAATCGGTAGATTAAGACTTACTCAACATACAGAAATTAGAGTGCATATAATGTTGTCTCTATAGATGTGAAGATATTAGATAGAGAAACATAATTTAAGGTTAAAGAATTACAGCATATCCAGAACATGTCTTGTCACCTGGCTATTCATTTTTAAGTCATTAATTTCCACCTAAGAACTTGACATTCTTATTTTTGGGCATTCATGTCACTATAGTTTATTTTTTAATGTATTTATATTTGATATATTTTGAATGTACTTTACATGTTCACATTCTGTAGAAAACATACTATATTAATTAAATGTAAATATTAAATTTCTGCCATAGTTGAACTGCAACTCATATTTTCAGTATTAGTTTCCTGTTTTTAAATTCTCAAATCTACAAAATACTCTATACACATGATGCAAAAATGTTTCATTTTACTAACAAAGAAAGCTAAAGAGATTAAATAACTTTTAATAAAATTTTAGCTATACTTCTCATTTTTAACTTCATATTTAAAATGTGTATATTCAATTATAGGGATTATCTGTTTTTTATTTAAAAAATGCAGTGTGACTGTAATGTTACTGCTGCCTGAGTCAATGCTGCTGTTATTGTAGTTGACTTATTGCCAACTCAATGTCCCTGTAGTGTTGACTCATTATTATCCTTTATATAAAAAATGGGAATGAAATGACTGAAGATCAGTAGAAATTAGTGTGAGGTTTCATTGTCCATGTGGTTAGCCATTTATGTACTATTAAGTTGATAGCGATGTCATAATGTATTGATTCAAGCAATAATTCTGCCATTAAACCATGAACTACAGCAATTATAAAACATTTCCTACACAAGTGATAATTGTGAATATGAGGATATGAATTGATTGTACTTAATAGTCAAATTATTGCAAGGAGGAAATAATAAATGATTTTCATTCACTACATCTGTTCTTTATTCTATAATAACATGCACATTGGAGAATGCAGGGCAGCGGCTGTCAATTTGACATTAAGTACTGAGATTCATGTCTTTCCTTTATATAATTATCATACTACAGAATAAAAACCGACTGTACAAAAAAACAGTATGTCCCATGGGCTGCATGGGGGCACAATGAATAGCTTTGCTTCCTGGCAAGGTACAACCCTGGATCAATTTCTGCAGTGCTATCTGCAGTATGTTCTCCTCGTGTTTGTGTGGGTTTCTTCCAGGTGCTCCAATTGTCACGATCCTCATCCCTCCTCTTAAGGGCGTTCCGTCCATTTCGTATTTTAGTTAATTACGTGGACCTGCCCCCTGTTTGTCTGTCACTACAGTATTTAAGCCTGGTGCTCTCGCTATTCCTGGATCAGCATTGGAAGATGGACGCCCAGAAGGCCACCTACCAACGGGTCCAGGAGAGACCTGACGGCATAGGCTTCCTGACCGTCTGAGTCCAGGATTGGAGCACGTGGACTCTTTACTCTCTTTTAACTCTTTGTTCTTGTTCTGGATCCCGTTCCGGATTTTAACCCTGTCTGTCTCGGATGGATCCCTCGGTTCCTGGACTCTGGACTGCACTCCGGTTTCCCCCTTTGGACTGTCTGGATTGTTTGCCTTCGCTACGCTCTCCAAGCACCGGATCACCACCGTCACCACCCCCTATCTGTCAATCCATCCTAATCCTGCTGTTCCTTTCCCTGATGTCCTTCTCCACTTACTTGTGGATTATACCATCTGCATAGTGTCCTGAGCTATGCTTCACGGGAGCCTGGACCGGCTCCTGTTATACCGATTTCCTTCCATAGTCCAAAGGCATACTTCTAGGGTGAATTGGCTTCTGGGAAACTTGGCCCTGGTATAATTGTGTGTGGGTTTGTGTCTGTATGTACCCTGTAATAGACTGGTGTCCCATCCAGGATATATCCTCATTTGCTCTTGTTGCTTGCTGGAGTACAGTAGGCTACGGCTCCCCTGCAGTCCTGTATGAAATAAATCAGTTAAAAAATAAATAGATGAAATCAGGCCCGTAGAACTGGGATTAAAAGCGTGAGTTTAAATTAATTAGACAGTTCTATAAAGAATTATCTGAAATTCTAATGTCTAAAAAAGTGTATGTCACAAATAATCAGAAATATCCAAAACCACAGACCTCAAACTGTTTGCCTGCTAAGTCCAACTGAAAGTGAAACATTTATAATTATTTCAGGAGCATATTCATAACCACTTAAAAAAATAACCCTTAGCAAATGAAATAAAATTAGCAAAAAAAAAGTTTCATTTTGAATTGCTATCATGAACAATTAGCAGAAGTGGAAAGGAAATATTTATTACTGCTTGTTGACACTTCCGCCATGAATCATCGGAAGGCAGTGTGTTTGAGATTGCTCTGGATAATGGTGCAAGCATCCCCTTTTCCTGTGGCATATTAAATTCTTCATTATGAAAGGCTATACAAGGTTAACAACATAGGGTGGTCTTGCCAACTGTGCTGATTATTGCCAATATGCTTGTACCCAGACAAAAAATAATTGAACAGGATTGGCTTTTGCAAAATAATAATGTAGTCTGATCTGGTGCAGGGTTTATTACAACTTTAATTAGGATTTTATTATGCTGGTGGCAAAAGGATATTTTAATTTAGATTAAGTCTTATACCTATTTATATTTTGGATATAATAGAAAAAGAACACAATAAATATATGTACTAAAAGGGGTGGCATGATAGCATGGTGGAAAGCATTGCTGCCTTGCAGCGCTGGGGCCTTGAGTTCAATTTTGGACCTGGGCTGCTATCTGCATGGAGTTTTCATGTTCTCCCTCTGTTTGTGTGGGTGCTCTGGTTTCCTCCCCCAGCTCAAAGGCATACATGTAAGTTAGTTGGCTTCTGTTAAAATTGTAATTGTGTGTTGCACCAGTAATTTGCCAGGATAGGCTCTGGCTGCCTCATGATGCTGTATTGGATAAAACAGTTTGAAAATGGATGGATGGATGTACTGTAGGAAGGGTTTCAAGTATACTCAAGTATCAGGCAGCATGAGGCAGGAAATGTTTTTTATGATTTTATTTATGTTAATAATACTGTAAGTACTTACTGTATTTAGATGTACTGTATTTTCTCATACATGCTGTACAGTACATACAATACATTAATGTGATTTACGGAGACTACAGAGGTGAACCGTACTTACCTCCGCAGAGTCACTTTTGCACTTTATTCAGAGCATAAGAACACAGGGAGATTAAATGGCTTGCTTCGACTAGCACACTGTATGTCATTGCTTGTGCATGTTGTATGATAACGGAAATATACTAATCAATAAGCACTCTTGTATTAATGTTATGCCTTGCCTGGGATTTGAAAGTAAATGATTCTCTAGGAAATGTTTAGTTTTGTTTTCTTAGAAAGCCTCAGAGACAACATAATATAAAAAAATGAATGCATGGTCTTCCTTAACTCTGTTATTACAGGTGTTATTCTCAACATAAGACAATCTTATTCCAAGTTTGCTCTAAGATTTTCAAGTTACTTTTGAACTTGGAGTGAACCTATGTACAGTATTTTAATTTTACCCTTATGCTTATAAGTGGCTGACAGAATAATGGCTAGTTGTTCTGGAAATTTATAGAACATTTAATATTTCTTTATTTACATTTTCATATATTTCCATGCTATTCAACATTGTGTATGTGTGTGTTATGCACCCCGATTAGTCTAGGGATATATGGAGTGTGACATTAAGGGAATTTCAGGCATGCAGGAAGAAATCTTGGTGTGGGAAAAAGATAGTTGTAATAAATTATAATAGGTAAACAGAAGTGAAATATGTACGATTTGAATAGGTAACTGGTATGGGGGTAAAGGCAATATGGGTGGTGCCAAAGGAACAAAAATAACAAACAAAATGGAGTTGGCTAATTAAGTGAGGGGAAGCTGACCTACAGTATCTACAAAACAAAACCCGAAACACCTGGTCTTCGGCGTCTTCTAATGCCCAACCTTCAATGACTACCCATAAGCATATTAGACAAAAGGCACTCACCCTTTCTGAACTAGTGTTTCTAATACAAAGACAAATTACGTGTGCACAATGTACCCGGCAACTTTAACTAACCTTTACACTAAAATTCACACAGCTGCACAAGAGAGCTACAAATAAAAATAGGGAAAAACGACTGTAGACGAGGAATAGGGTTGATGTAACACGTTTGGACAAAGTAATGGCGAAATAAAGGATAATACAACAAACAAAAGTACAAGGAAGAGACTAATGCAAACCAACAAAGCCGAAGCTATACGGAAACACACACACTAATGAAAAGAAAGAGGAAACTGAAGCTGAGTCGAGCAAAGGCCCCATATGTTCTGAAAACCTCCAAGTTAAATATCAAAGAAGCTGAGTTCTGATTGGTAGAGAAGCTGATTACGAATGACGTAAAACGGCAATGTGGATGAATTAATGAACCAATATGGGAGGGAGAACAACCAAAGTGTGGAACATAGAAACAAAACACACATTGACCACGTTGGGACGTAACAGTGTGAACAACACACCACTTACCACACAAACACACAAACTAGCATAATCGTATAACGGTTTTATGCTGTATATAGTTTTATATAATAGCAAACGAACGTTAAGATATCACTGATTATATTGCTGAGGATATGAAGATTCAGATATTCTAATTTCAATGTAGTTATCAAAATCTGTGCCATACATGGATATTCAGTCTTGAACATGACCTGATTACTAATTATACCTTCACTCTCTGTTACGTAAGACTTGATATACAGTACATAAAATTAACTTTACATCAAAACCCCCATTAGGTCCAATCATAAAGTTTTTGAGGTCCTTCTATGGAAAGACACCATGAAATACAGTCACCACTATCATCCACCAGGGCCATGGGTGTTCAATTGTTTGTCATTTGTGCTAAACAATTTTTTTTTGTTTTTCCATTCTGAGTTATTTTAAAAGTTCTGTATTCTTCTTTGAGAACTGTCAATACTATGTACTGTACCTGAAAAGGCATGTAGTTTCCACTTTTTGTTCTGCTACAAAAACAGTTGTGTAACCTTGTACACTCTGTAATCCAAGTTATCTGATGATACTCAAAACCTCGCCAAGAGTGGTGTATAATTGAAAGAGTGCACCTCAGCCTAGTAACAGAAGCAGCCTTAAGATAAAAGGTTTTATACCTGATAAAGAAGACGCCAATCATTATATTATTTTCCCAATATGGGCACAATTCCAGGTTCTGTTGGAATTGTGCCCATAACTGCATATACAGTTAATTTACATTTTGTATGCTTTAAGCAAGAATCATTGAAAAGATGAGATGTAATCACCACAGGCTGAGCCTGTGGGATGAAAGCTCTAGTATTTCTGTTTTGCTCACGAAAGTATCCAAAGCGTTATCTTTTTCATCAACAATAGACAAAATTACAAATATACTGTACATACAGTATCAGCTTTCCCAGTATTTCATGCTGTACTGTATGTCTGAAAAACACAAAATATGAATGAAAAAGAAGTACAATTTACACATTCATTAACCTTTTAGCCTGCCTCTAATCACCTGCTCTGTAAATCCTAATCAGATGCTGTTTTGTAATTACTCATTAACGTGTGACTACCATGTCTAATTTCACGTTCAACACCAAACAGGAAAATTTTAACCACATACTGTATATGTGGGGGAGTATTCTGTGAACGTATGTGTCTGAATTATCCTTATACTGTATGTTAGTGTTTTTATAAATGCTTTAGTGCATAATACATGTTAAATATATACTAATGTACAAATAGTGTATATATACAGTACAAAAATAAAAAATAATTTGAGATTCTAGTAGTAAAATACTTATCTTTACGCCCTACAAGTTCTGCTAGTGTACATACGTGAATACCACTAGAGCTCATTTTTTTAATCACAAAAACTCAATAGATAGATGCCAACAAAACTGATATTGTGCTCCATTATGTCATTAAGTAAATTTCCTTAGTGATGCAAAGAGTATCTGAGTATGAGTTAATTTTGATCTTCTAACCATTTTAGGCATCAGCACCCATCCCATTTGTCTGCTTACTTTCCTGGATGTGGTCTTATTATCACTTTTATTATTACCTCTGGCCACTTTAAAGCATGGCTTAGAAGGGTCAAATACAGTATAACTTATTATCATCAATATCACAGTCATCTGTAATGCAGACAGCTCTTCCCACACAAGTTCATTAATTGTATTATCTTTTCATTCATAAATGCAGCACTGTCACTAAAGTGACTGCATCAAAAATTATCTGTGATGGCTGCTGTTTTTTCTGTGTCAATTGATCACCTAGTGGCCTGCACCATTCAATCTGTTTTCCTAACAGCAGTAACAAAAACATAAAAGATTACAAATGGAAGGGGGGCATTCAGCCAGTCTAACTAGTTTGGATGCTTGTTCCATTTGCCACAAAAAAATAATGCTTTTTCTGAAACCATTTATAATTTAACCTCATTGTGTTGAGTACTACTGTATTCTTTATAGGCATGGCTTTTGAATGGCATACTCCTGGTTGCCAAACTAATCATTACAAGAAAACGGTTCTGTATACAGTATCTGCAGTTTTGACTGCAATGTGTCTGAATGAAACTCAAGAGAAGTTCTGAGATAAATTGAAACTAAGATGCATTGTAAAATGACTTGTTATTGTAATTAGTTTATGAATTTTACATTACTTTTTTAAATTATCTTGTCCAATGTGTAACACAGATTCAATACATTTTATAATTTTAACTTTTGGGGAAATTCTATATTTTTTTCACATGTTCTGTAAACATATTACCATTTAAATTGCCACCAGTTCTTGCTAAACAATGCTGGGGCATTTGGATTTCTTAAGAAGAACATTAAAATGAGATTTGATTTCTCATTTGCTGTCTGAACCATACTAAATTGCTGATTTGAAGATGCCTTCTGTAAAAAAAAAAATCAGCCAGTGTTTAATGAAATGCAGTGTGAGTGCAGTCTGTTTCTGTTAGTAGGATTGAGGAACAGGAAGTAACTCAGGTACCGCAGACCTAACCTGCATAACCCTGTAAGGAGAAGCTTTTGTAAAATGGAAAGATAAGATATGAGGCTTGACTTAACCCAAAACTAAAGCTCTGGCTCTCCTTAGAACCATTGCAGGAGGATTTTCAAAGGTTGGAAGCAGTTAACTTGTGGCATATTTTCATCCAGCCTTGGCACTGGTGACCAAAAGAACAAGCTGTACCTCTGTCTTCTAGAACTAATGGATTTTATGTTCCTCTGTGCTGTTGCTTTCAGCCCTTACAATCGCTGAAAAAGATTTTTCTTCATTTTGTTAATGTCATAAAATGAGAATTTAATGACAGTACTCCTCTGAATAGATAGTTCAGTGAAATTCTTAGGTATTATTTAACCAGTTATCATTAACATTGATGAAATTGTAGGAAACAATTCAGGAAATTTATGGTGTAGTGATTTCCAATTGAAAATGTGTACAGTATGAATACCATGTACTTTGGTGTTGAATAGATCTGAAGAAAACCTGTTTACCTGCATCATAATAAATTATATTTCTACTTCTCTCACTCCCACACAATGCATTTAACAAAATACAGTTATTACCAATGTAAGGAAAGTATTTCTGAGTTATGCTTTTCTTTGTAGTAATCACTAAGTGGTAATGAATAATTATCTGGATAAAATGTACAGTATTTGGAAGCTCAGTCCCGGCCAGAGTAAGAATGGTATGCTTATGATTGCCATCCAAAGCAACAGTTTTACAGCAAAAGCATGCTACAGTACAACATGGAACACATACTGTTCTTAAATAAGACTGAATGTGGTATGTCTGGTTGAATTGTCTTGATATCCTTGAGGAGATAAACAATAAAAGTGCTATTTCACATCAGGCTCAAAAAACCTAGTTGTTAGTCACAAGGAAATACTGAGTAAAGGTGCATCCTTTAGTGGAATAGAGTAGGGTTTTATTTATTTATACATTTTTCTCAAGAGAACAGCCTTACAGGATGCTTTCATAAACCTGTTTTTTTACCCACAAAACAACCCCAGACCAGGTTAATAGAAGGATAGTAAAAAAGAAAATGCACATAAGAAAACATCTAAGAGGCACTGGATTGAGTGCTTCATTTGGATCACATGTTATAAAAATCTTTAGCTGTTTTCTGTATGAGAAGACCTGACCCATTTATCATACTGCGATGTTAGATAATACTTTAGATTCAGGCAAAAAATAAATCAAAACTTTGTCCCACCTCCCAATCTGTCAGTCAGTATAGAATTCTCTGTATACTGGCAGCTTTTTGTTTGTCAGAGCTTTCTTTTGTTTCTAGTGTACATTGGTTTGGGAATTTACAGTTTTTCATTAGAACTTTAATTCAGTCTGGGCCTTAGCATATTACTTAACCACCATAATCCTTAACCGTCATGCTACTTAACTTTAAATTGAGCTAGACTTTTAGAAATTCAACAAAGAGAAAGATATTTTCGATTGAATTTGTACAGTATGCTTTTCAAGCATTAAAGATTATCTGAAAATTAACAATGTTTTAAAGACTGATTCACTATCATGATGTTGGATATTTTTTTTGGGTTCCTTGTAAGGCACTTATACTGTATACAGTATAGGTGGGTAGTTGCGTCAGCATGCGTAGGCTGCAAAGGAACAAGTAATAGGTTTATTCCAAGGAAAAAAAAAAAGAAGAAAGAGAACACAACGTTTCGGCCGTGGAGCCTTCTTCAGGTGTCATACATACAGTATGACATATACAGTATACACACATTTCACTGGTTAAAATTAGATATGCCCCGCTGTTAAACCTTAATAATAATGAGACAGTTATCTGTAGTTAATATATGGAAAGGCAAATAAGAAGTCTGTTTAGACAGTTCTGCTTTTTTGCACTGTGGAATGGTAAGACCATATACTGCTTTTTATTTATATTTATATGGTGCATACATGTATATTTATTTTGTGACATACCTGTATAAAACACAATAAATGCTTCTTTTTAAGTATAGAAAATACTTAAAAAAATAGAAATAGTAGAAAAAAATATTTTTTATTCAGAGGTAAGCAAAGGCAGGAATCCAGACCGATTCTGATTTCCATGGGGAAAATTTCACAGCTTGAGTAAATCATAGCTAAATATGGAGTTTTACATACAGAAATGACAAAGAAGGCTTGAGAAGTTAATAAAGGTTAGACTGGACAGTACATACTGTATGTTTTTACACGGACCAAAATTGAGTTTTCAGAGTAAGCAATGGCATAAAATGCAAAATGTTAATGTGTTATAATGTTTAGAAGATGACTTTGCAACCAAATATTTATGACCTGATTTTGTTTACCTCATTTGATTATCATTCTTTCAATTTCATCCTTTCAGGAGTCTCGTACATGTAGTCTCTACTATGTACAGTAAACAGTACCTACAAATAAAATATCTGAATATAGAAAGGCTGTATGCAAATATCTGTCATATGTACTGTAAAATGCTGATGACATTCTACAGTATATACAGTACTGTATATGGTCATGTTTTATTTGTCATGTCATTTATATGCCCCAGTCCAGAATCCCAAATTTTCTATTCAGTCTCATTTCACCATTGCTCTCATGCACTGACCACTAAGGACAGAAAACAGACATTTGTCCCTTGTGTAGGGGCTGTCGTGTCAAGTCGTTTCTTTTCAAACTGTACATCCTTCAAAGCAGAGGAAGGACATACTGTTAACAAGAGGATGAACACACCTCCCACTGATTCTACCCATGCTATCTTGCAGATGCCCAACGAGTGGCATGAATGGCCACAAGACGACTTGCTGGGCTCCCCTCTTGGTGATTTCTCAGTTTTCCTGACACTGAGGGCAGGTTCTGACAGTTGACTAGTGGCTGAAAGCCACAGCTAAAACACCTCTTAAAGTGTTTCATTTTCACTGGGCATAGTAAGAGTGATTAGTTAAAAAAAATGATGTAAAACAGGAAATTTGTTTGGATACATACAGTATACTGTAGGTATTCAGGAATAGAAGTATATTGTAAGTTTTAAAGAAGCACCAATTTAATGTTTTTGAAACATCAATTAAAAGAACGGAATTCCTTGTATTATGAATATCTATTTCAGTACTGTTGTTAATATTTAAAGGTGTTAATAATATCGCAGGTACTGTTGGTGGAAAACACTAATATGACTGTCTGTCATGAGTCTCTCTTTATTGTTCACCTTGATCTAGTATTTTTCAACTATTACAAAAATGGAAGTGCTTTAAGCCAGGCATTGCAAACAGCTACTGTAGCTCATGGGATTCCATTTCATGGCGTCTGAGAAGAAGTTAAATAATGGGTGAGCTTTTTTTTTAAACATGCTTTTCAGTTATGAAGATAAGGTGCTGTAGAAAATTAATTGATACTCTTTTGCCAAGTTTTTACTTGAGTAATTTCATTGAGAAGCAGTCGAGGGGAAGCATTACATTATATTCGCATTAGGCATTCTAAATTTTGTGAATAATACTGTTAGACTGTGTCATTTTGCTTTTGCAATAGCGATTGGCGTTGGGGGGGAAAAATACATTTTTCTGTTCTGTTGAGTAACTTTAAAAAGTTTGAATGACACTTCTGTGTTGTGTCAAATGTTTTTTTTTGTTTTTGTTTCAGTTCTGCTTTGATGCTGTTAAAAAAGTTATCCGCTGTAGTGCTACCTTGGTGGCAGCCCAACTGCTTTCTGGGATGCCACAGTTGCCCATGGTCACCTGTTCACTGTTTGAAGACATCAGTCTAAGCAATAAATATGGCTTATGAAATTTGCTAAAATAATGTTTCTAATATATTTTATTAGAACACCTATGATCTTTAGTTATTATGAACTATCAACTGTGTCATATTTTTTCATTATTTTATTACCAGCAGTCAGTGTGATTTCAAGCATCTGTGATCATCTAGCATGTGTTTTTAATCTTCAGACCCAGAGTTCCTCTCCAAGTAGTAAAAACTATCATTATATAGTAAGTGGTAAGTAAAAAATAAAGATCATATGTAATTAAGTATAAGTCTGCTGTAGACAGATAATAGTCCTTGGTTTTTCTTTTAGGCTTGTTCTAATCAGTGGTTCAGTGAGAGGTGTGTATTTTGCAAGATAAAAGGAAGATTCACCATTTTGAATTCTCATTGTTTCCACAGGAACAGATTACCTAAGGGTTTTCTCATAACAGTGGTCAGGTAAACTCTATATTAGGATTTGTAAAAAACTATATCCTGCACATATAAAATAGCATGATTGCCTTTGATATGCTGTGGATCCTTATTCAGGTTTACCTTACTTTTCCATAACTCCATCTTAACTTATACAGTATATAAGAATTATCAAATAAATGTATACCTACAGTAATTGTCCTCCAGACTCTTCACATTGTTAACCTGAAATACTGTATAATGTTTGTCTCCTGTGTTCTATCAACATTTGTTCTGAGTATTTTGTAAACTTTAGGAGCAAACCGTTCATATAATTATCTTAAAACATTTTCATATGTGCAGTCAAGCTACTTATGAAAGAAGAAGAATAAGAGAAAGAGTGAAGGTTTCTCTTATTTAAAATATATCTTATTGTATAGATGCTTGTTGACCTACAGTACGAGAATTATAGTGTTAAGGGCATACATCCAAATCCTACTTTAACAATTCTTGTATTTAGAATTTAAAACAATAAATAAGAATAATGGAATCATTTAATTATTGTGTCTCTTGAATGTTTCATTTTAAAACAAATAAGAGACTCAATTAAGAGTCGAAATAAACAAGTAGAGATTCCAGGTCTAAGTGTTAGGTCTTAGCGTTTTCTAGGTGTTTCCAAATTTTTTTGGGTTAGAAACAATATTTGTAAGATTATTTTGTGAAATTAATACATATTAATAGAGAGGAACAGAGGGTCATAGTGAGTCTTGTAAATCAAAATCAGTCAATCTATCAGAAACAACAATATGTTTATGCATTTAATAATTCATTAAAATAAAAAAAACAAGGAAACGGACAATGCTATCATGGCAGTCAGACTCGTAATCTTTGTGAAATAAATAAAGATATATATATATACAGTAATTGTTGTTGAAATTAAGGGCACTGAATGTAGATCATCTCAATATATAGATGCAATTTTATAATATTCTTTCTAGTCTATTGATCTACTGTTGCCATGGAAATAAGAGGCTAGATTTGGGAGAGAAGTTGTTTTTTTAAACATCCGTGATCTAGTTCTCTGATTCCCATTGGAACAAGTATCTTTGTTGTAAATCCTGCTTGCCTTTATATAAGAAGCCTAGTGTTCACTGCTACTGCTCCTTCAGTGCCTTTGTCACTATGGTTTCTCAAAGTGCCTGGTGATTCCTCTTATTTGTATTTTTAAGTCAAATAAAGTAAGATTTTGGAATGGTATAATGAATTATGTAAAAAAGTGTAGTACTATGTAATATCCTTTCTGATTTCACTAAAACCTAGTAAATAACAAAAAATCTGCTTTATTAATGTGTTGTTCCAGAATTTCACTGTGCGTTGGAAAATGTGACAATTTACAATTTCTTACCAACTCACTTGAGGGGAAGTGTTTCCAACCCATTATTTGACCGATATCTTTGATGAAGATATCCTCTCTTTATATTCTGTATTCTAATATTTTGGTCATGTTAATAGAAAACAAGTTAAAATATTGATCAATTGGTTGGTTAATTTAAGTTGTAATTGTTTAATTGTACATCTTAAACTAACACCAAAGATAATATGTGTTTTAATACAATGTTTTTCCAGTAAGAGATAAAAACTATGTTTGTAAATTGTATTTTTTTTTTCTGCACATGCCTCTGGGAATTTAAGACTGCTTGTTTTACAATACTACTGTACAGTAGGTTAACCAAAATACTGCATCAAATTAAATAGCATTTGCATTCAAAAGCAATATTTCTTCATTTATTCGTATTTTTACATTTAATTTAATCTTTGAAAAATTGAAATGTTCAAGTTTAAGCTAGAACATAAAAGGCAAAACAAAATCTTATTTTTCAAGATCACCAATGATAAGTCATGCAATGGCTTCAGAAATTAATCACAAGACTGTTCAGTCGTTTTATTTGCATCAGCTGGTTCTTTAGTAGATTTTTATTACTTTGCAATTTTTTACTGTTTCTGGATGTTAATTAAAGTGGTATGCATTGCAATTAGTAAGTAATTACTCACCAATAAAGATAGTTTTTTTAAAGATGAATTGTTCATGCGAAATCTCTCTACTTCTGGGAATTATATAATTCTTAAAGTAAAATTAATCATCCACTAACAAAACATATAGATTTCTAAACATATTAAAATTAATACCCCTCCATAAATTGTAGAATTGTCCACTTCCTAGCCATCAGTATATGGTGCCAGACCAAACTTTAAAACACAAATGCATTTGTCTTCCATTCTGGTTTTTGTGCTTTGTCACACAAAATAAACTCGATTTATTTCATGGAGGTTTATTTTAATAAGTAAGGTCCCTGCACAAATGTAATTTCTTAAACTCCTATTGCAGCACTAACTTTTTTTTTTGTAATTATAATTCTGCAAGCATTTCTCTTAAATGCTGTGTTCACATTCTTAGAATTTATTGTGACACATTTTATTGATTGCAGTATCACTGTATGACTGTGTTTAGGGTGTTGTCTACATTTTCCCCTTACTAATGGGAATGTGCAAGTAATATGACAATTGGCTGAATGATTTAATTAAAAACTGACTTAAATAACTGAAATAAATATGTAAGTGTAATGGTGTTTCATTAAGAACCTGGCACAATCAGTGTTCTTTTAATTAGTTGTTGTGGTGGTGTAGAAAAAATACTGTTTAACTATTGACTAACTATGTATCATCAGCATTTAATATTATAGGAATACACTGAATGTTTTTGGTATTTTATTTGTATCATTGCCCACTTTTGTTCTAAATTCCCCATTTTAAGATTTTAAATTCTGCAAAGCAATTTTAGACAGGTTTCTCTCAATGGCTGCCCTATAAAGAGGCCTTGCTGATCTGCATACGTCACAGATCAAAATCTCATGATTTGACATACAAGTGAATCATGTATCTCATAAAAAAGGCCTGCGGGCTCAAATTTATTCTCAATAAAAAGAAAAGTCTGCAATAACAGAACGGTGTGCGCACACAGCCATATGAACTGCAATATTTTCATCTTTTAATATGCCCCTGGCCAGAAATCATCTGACATGAGTATAATTAGACAGCTTGCAAAATTGTTTGGTTTATTCCAAAATAATAAATATTATCATTTCATTATGATTGACCATATTAAGTAAGGGTGTGTAATATGTAAAAAATATGAATTGCTTTATTAACAGTTGTAGAGATCATGGATCATGGTCTACAATGTAAGCAGCTCAGAACTACAGTATTTACAGTAGTGCAGGAGTTGGGACAGTTTTATGTTTAGTCTTTAACTGTTTCATGTTTTATGTTTAGAAGTATTCAGGATTGTGCACTCCATACTGTAGCATTTGCTGTTGAAAATGAATACTTAAAAAAAACAGAGATCCAAGTAATTATATGTAAGATTTTGTTTCAAGGGGATCGTAAGACCTTTAACACGGTTGCAGTCTTTTTTTCTTGTTTCTTGCAATATGTTTCTCTTAATTCCAGAAAGTAACATTTTAATATGGGAGTGTAAAATACAGTACATACTGTATGTAAACTAGAGATTGGCATTGCCAACTGACTGTTATAAACAATCTTTAAATTGTACTTTGAGTGTGTAGCTACAGTACTTAAAATGTTTTTTGTATATCGTATGCCCTGTTTTTATAATACTAAAATATCTCAGGAATAACGTCCGTATAAAAATAGATTCACAGATCCTCTATGGGCTTGAGTATGATTAATGGAGTAGGAAATGCATTTATTCTTGAATCTCGACACAACTAATTAAAAAAGGTGGTTTGCTTGTCCTCTCTTGTTTAAACAGTATAACTACATAAACTACAAACGTTGCAGAAAAGTATCATACATCAAATGACAGGTTTTATTATACAATATTGAAATTTAATTAATTTTAATAACATTTTCTACAATTCAAGGTCCAAGTCTTTCACCCTTTTCTACACCTTTTGCAACAGCACAGAATGTTTCATAATGCGGATTAGGTCTTAACTATATTTTTAAGAAACTGAAAATCATCTACAGTTATTAAAAAGGTCTAGCAAAAACATTGTTAGATGACTAACTTTGTATTGATCACTACATAGTTACAATAAACATAAGGTGCATGGGAAGTGCATCTTGTTTCATCAATATATTTTCATTGCTGTGATTATGATGACATAATATGATGGCACTGAGAAGCCTGTTCTGAATTAAAAATATAAAAACATCATGAATGAGTTTGCTTTAAATGTTCAGTAATAAACCAGCCTCTGCTTTTGTTCAACAAAACATGCCTGATCTGGGCTATCAAAACATGATAGCAGTACCAGGATATACTTATTAATTCTTCTTCAGAATGATTCCATCAGTCTGCATAGACTCACTAGAAAAAAAAAGCTGTCAGGCTTGTGGAAAGGGGTCATTGTGAAATGTCATTAATCAGGGAAGTCTGGAGATGGCAAGCATTCTGAGCTATTCCCTAGATGACAGTGTTCCAAGGAATTAAAATTATTAGCACATCTCATGGAAACTATATTTTCAGAAATAGAAATGAGTATAAAATAATGTAGGTAATATATAAGAGAAAACAAGAAGAAATGTAAGGAATTAGAAAATATACACAGTACTGTACATTGCTGAGAAAATGTGTTCATAGTTTAAAATACAGTGTATTTCTGTTTTTTGAAATACGTCACATAATAAAACTTTTTTCATATGAAGTTTAGATACAGATATTTTTAACCTGGTGTTAGATTAGCTAATATTAAAAATAACATTTCATAAGCTTTATCTTTGATCATGTGCCATCTGATCCAGGTCTCCAAGCCACCGTTGTAAATATGCATTAAAATCACCTGGATATGCTGTCTTATTAATTTTTTTTATCTTTTCTGTGGCATTCCCTACCTTTTATCCTTAAGAATTTATCAACTACATTCCTTTGTAATAGTTCCATAAAACAGCATTGCTGTTTCATTTTCTTTAAATTTATAGTCTTTCCCTGCAGATGGAATGTTCTGCAAACTGATTTGTATTGGAGAAGCTTTGGGACTTGAAAGTAATATTAAAGTTCGAGTTCATTATTGTTCTGTAGTGGTACCTTCATAGCACAAATGTATGAAGTTCTTGATGTCACCCTGTCCCATTGTGTGTGATTATTATTCAGATAAGAAACAGTGTAGTAAAGACTGTTACACATTCCAGATTTGTAAATTATTATTATATTTCCTCCCCACACGCTTACAGTATGTTTATCTATTTTTAAACAATGAAATCCTCGAAGATGAAATAAGGTAACATTCACCTGAATAGCGTGATATTTTTTAATGATCTTTAATTTGAAAATATTCCCTTTGAGCAGCCTCTTCAGAATCACAGGAAATGTATTTTTAATATTTTAGTTCAGAACAGCAACCTTAGTAGATACTCGCACTTGGAAATACCATCTACTTATATATATATATATCTGTTCATGTAATCCACAATATTATTGCCAGTCAAATTATTGCACATTTTCCTCCTTTTCTCTCTACACACCTTTGTTTCCAGCCGACAGTACTTCCTCTGCCATCGCTAAAGGATATGAAGTTTTAGTGCACTGTCTCACTGGGGAAATATAAGTTGGATGTCTATTGCATTACAGTTTCTAAGCTGCGCATTAGGAGGGTAATCAGAATCCCTGAGGAGAGGATGAAATTTACTCTGTGGTTTTAATAGCAGGAAACAGCTACCTTGAGAAAGCATGGGGGGGGGGGGACTTTGGTAGGGTCTTCAATGGGAATCTGGATTGGAGGTCTAGCAGAAGCCTTCTGGGAAAATCTTTTATTACCATTGAGGCTGTAGTTATTGTTCTAGGTACTAAATGGTGCTGTTTGCTAATGCTGAGTAGCATACAATGAGTAGCAGACTATGACATATTGTGATACTTAATGGAACAGTTTAGATTATTCACGGATGCCATAAAGACCATATCCATTTATTATCATACCACATCTAATTAAAGAAAGCATATCTGTATACAAATAAAAACATAGACATGGTCTGAAACTAATTTTGGACACAGTTATCAACATTACTATTTTTTGTGAATGTGGAATAATATACTGTAGATATTACACAATGTACGTTGCATGAATGCTTTATGACTGTAAAAATCCACATGATTACACATTTTACCGAATTGTAATTTTATTCTTATATATTACTGAATTTATTTTACTGGTCAGCAGTGGTCATTAATATAAAAATAAGTTATCCACCCTTGTTCACAAACAGAAGTCTTCTATTTAAGCAATGTATGCTTAAAATGTATGAAGTAACTACTCTATTCATTTAAGTGCAATTACAGGTAGTTATTTTAAGGCTTAAACTATAAGAAGGTCTAAGAAGAGAACAAACAGAAAACAGTGACAGTACCTAGAAAGATGTGAATATATACTCATGTCCTTTAAGGCAATATGGTCTGCTTTTAATTAGTGCAGTATAATAAATATTTGTTTAATCAATAAATTCAGTTTTTAGTGTTTAAGAACAAGTTATTTATTTTCTAGGATGCTGAGAGCATGTTTGGCTTGATTGATCAAAACAGTTTTGATCATTTTGCATTAGTGTTTTTTAGAACATCTTATTATTTGGTATTTATTGATTTTTTTTCATTTGTTCTATTAAGACAGGTTAGGAATTGCATGTGCATGGCTTAAGAACTGGTTACCAAACAAAGGGTACAGATAAGACACTCAGGGTGAAATTAGGGATTTGTACATTAATTAGTGCTGTACCTCAGAGGTCTGTATTAGGACCACTGCTCTGCCTGATTTATTGCAAGTGACCTACAGTAGGTAAAGTTAGCAAGCTGCTGCTGAAATTCACAGATGATAGGATTAACAAATAGCAGGAGAATTGGCAAATACTGTGGAGGCTGCAAAAGAAATTCAAAAGCACTTTAGATAAAATGCAGAACTAGGCAAACAACTGGCAAATGACACAGTGTAGACATTCAGGGTGTTGTATGCAGGTAAGAAAAACAAACCATAATGGTATACCATAACCATAATGCTGAACATATTCTGTACATCTGAAGATACAGTATATACTTCTATACTATAATTTATACTACTTATAATAAACAGTTAAAAGTATATTACAGTGTATATAGTCTAACTGTTTTCTCTGTCCAATGAAAAAGAGTGACATCCACTCTGACCCCATCCCCCACCCCTCATCCCCTGCCACCTAAGGTTTTCTGCTGGTCAGGCAAGATGAGTTTTGAAGGGTTATTTAGAGGGCAGGAGTAACTTGACAGGAAGGGCTAAAGACCAGTGATGTACAGTAATGTTAAAAAAATCAATGGTTAATAATTATTGATTCACATGCAGTATCTGAAATCTAATTTTACTGTCAATGTAATACATATGTTTAAAAGATTTTGTAAAATTATGCCAGCTATGGAAAAGGAATGCTGATCTGCAACATGGCCAAGTGATGTGCACAACTACAGACAAAAAGTACAGAATACAGCTATATTGCTACTGTTTTAAAATATATAGATCAATCCTTTCTGTCACATTTAATTTTATGTAGTTCCATATATGCAGTTTATATATAGTGTTCCAACTAGTTTCATAGATCTAAATTCAAACGCTGTATTCCCTGTTTTAAATAATTAACCATAATGTGTCTTAATTTCAGAAAGACCTGAACCTGGAAGTACAGTAGCTAAAGCTCTGCATTTAATTAAGCTTGCAAAATAATCTTTATTTAAAGATTGTATCAAAAAGGTTATTATAGTCGCGTGCTCTGAAAAAGTAGTTTCATTTTAGTTTGGAAAACTATGTTCATTTAATCAAACAATCTACAGTACCTTTCCTACTTATGTTTGCCAGAAGTGTATAAGTGAGTATTGTAACACATACGGCCTCCATTGCTTGTGAAAGCTGGCTTACCAGAGCGGTGACGTCACCGCCCTTCCCTGTGGATAGCAGGGACCGCAGCCGCCGGGCTGAGGGGAGATTTCCCTTTGGCTCAAGAAGCTGGGTCCCTGTTGAGTGATGCCGGAGGCCCAGGTTTGAGTCCCCGAAGGTGGGGGGCCGACCTGAGGTGGCAGCAGTGAGGGCGCCCACGTGAACCCCAAAGCGTTACAGTATTTTAAACATGTCAAATATGAATGAAAGCCAAAGCCGTAATGAGGAAGGATTGTAAACATATGAAATGGGATAATAAACAAGTAAGACATTAAATGTTACGATAATGAATAGAGTCCCTTAATTGCTAAGCTGATTACCACTGTCCCCTTGAAGACTGTTTAATGGCATCATTATCTGACAGGCCACATTTTAGTGTATTTCACATTGCAATATTAAAACACAATGCACCTCTGCTGTAATTAATGTATGTTTCTTTTCTGTTTGTTCCTTTTATATATAAATAGATTTGTACAAGAACGATAAATGGTAGTTGCAGCATCAGTCAGCTAGAAACATATGGCTGTGTGAAAGCTTGTACACAGAGCAAGTGAATGGAACTGAGTTGTCAGAATTGTCAAATACATTAGATTGTCAAGTTTTAACCTAGAATAAAAAGCCTTATTAATGACTGCAGCACCAGATGTGTGTGTACAGTATACTAACTATACAAGATTTTGCAAGGAACATTTTGCAAACCTTCACTGGTTTTCTAATGTATTAAAAGCCTAAGGGAAATTTGTTTTAATCTGCTCAGGCAATAGAACTGGGGAAAAAGGCTTGGGTTTAAGTACTACCTTCATGAAAATAATATACAGGATATTTGTGCTCACTTCTTTTAAAAGCAACTCTAACACTTCTAAGAAAAATATCTACATTTTTTAAGTTTTGTTTAATTTAACTGTTCAATGAAAGTAAAAATTTGGGAAGATGTTTTGCATTACAGAGATATAAAGTAGGCAAATATTATTTGCCTCACTGTGTAAAAGAAAAACACCAGTCTCGGTTTCTGTAAAAATAAAACAATAGCATCTAAAAATGCTAAATTAAATTATTAAAGGAAACACTTATTTAGTGAATGTTAGGGAGAACATGTATTGTATAAATAGAAAGGTAGTTCTAAAACATTTTCATCCTAGATTACTGTACATGTTATGGTACACATGTTGAGCAGGAACAAGAGGTGCAGAATGCTTAATGAGTTTAACTTTCAGTGGTGAGGACAATCATCAATTGTATGTTCTTAATTATATTTGAATGTGGCAACAATAAACTTGTAAATGGAATGTGTTCTAAAGCACATCAGGTGAATATGGTTTTCAACGGCCATCCTGTTCTGCTTCAGATGATCAAATTGTCATTTTCGATAGTTTTTGTGGTAATGATTTGAATTGCATTTTCACTGCTAGTGTTTTAAAGCATTCATCACACCATCATCAACTTTTGACTTTTGGAGTGTTGCAGATGTTCTAAAAGTGTTTAAAGTCAAGGAAAAAAATATCCTCCGATAGACTTGTGGTCTAGGATTTCTTTCTACAGTAGCCAAACACTTAATGGAATCACCTATTGACTTAACGATCCTTAATCGACACTGCTTACAGGCCTTTTATTAATGGATTAATTTGTCTTTCCTGTAAATATGTTCAGTTTAGTTATCTAGAAAAATGGTGCATAAATTCCAGCTTCAAGAGCTACAGTCTAACATTCTGCATCTAGGTTTTGTGGGTCTCTCTACATTATAAGCAGCCAAAGACCATTAAGAAAAATTACATCTTACTCACTAACTACTGACTATTAAATTTAATTCAGTGGTAACTGAGAACATTTGAAAATATAAAGATAGTGAGGTCTTCTAGAACTAGAGTATTGTACCTATGATAACCAGTTTTAGTACATAAGATAATGACAAAAGTCCAAAGAAAAAAATGGTAAAGATTGTCACCAATGATTAAGGAATTTTTAAAAATATATGATTAATTCATATATATGATTGGGTGAATGTCTACCATTCCATTTGCAGAACATTTTAAATTTTCCAATATTAGATAAATGTTTGTACAAAATCTAGGGTAACAGAGTAAATGGCTGTTTCTCCAAATCGTTAAACAATTGTAGGATGAAGACAAGCTCTCTGAAACTATGACAGTCTCCCAGAACATATGATAAGAAAGTTCATGAAATGTTGTTATCCCTTTTTTCATTACTTGAAGAGCTAGACAGATTATTTTGATTTCTGCTATGACATCTTACCCAAAATAAAGCCTAGTGAATGTCATGCTACATATGGTTATACACTACTGTCATAAAACAGCTTATAAGGCTGCAAATGACAGGTTTGGGGTGACGTTTGTGAGGCACGATTCTGCAGAACAGATCTTGGTTGGGCCCTTTTAGTGAATTGTGTTATTGGGATATTGTTTTAAGGTCACTCTGCTCTTTGAGAGATGAAATGTGACTTGAATAATAGTTTTGTAATAGCAGTAACTGTAGGGCTGGCTAATGGGCCCTAGTTTTGCAGAATAATATTAAAATATGCAAAATGCATACAGTAGCTAGAACCTGGATATACATAATAAGTGTCCACAATGATTGTTGTAATATTTTAAAATGTTCTAGCAATGCATGATATCTTGAACCTCAATTTAAAGAAAATAAACAAGATATGCTGTTTTTACAGAATATACTCAATATTGAGTATTGTATTGAATATACTCAATATGCAAAGATATTGTGTGAAAGTGACTATCTTGTGTTGAGTGCATTCTGTACTTCAGACTGACATTTTTCCTCACATTCAAATGAATTAAACTCCATTTAAATTTAACTTTGTATTAAAATTGTTGGTTGTTTTATTTTTGATAATATACTGTGATAAATTAAGACAACATTTTCCATAAAATATTATTAAGCAAGATTTGATTCCCAAATAAACTAAAATATAATTTTGTACTACTGTATATACTGTACACTGAAGGTGTATGAGGGATATGATGGTATAATACAACTGATCCATACTACATAAAGCACTCAAGTTCCCCACTGAATCTCATACATAAATGTTGTAATCTGCAGAGTTAATAATCTTGCTTTATACTTGTATTTTCCAGTTAAATATGATGTTAAATATGATGTTTGTACACTTGGCATTTTACATAGGTTAGTGCACAGTTTCTTCTTTTTCTCCTTTACCATTTGGAGTAATATTATTTTCTGAATGAGAATGTGACTGGTGCCTTACTTTCAAAAGAAAGTTGCCACAAGGGTCCTTTCACCAATCTAAAGCTTTTGCATTACCATTATTTATGCAGAGCAGTCACTTTAGATTACACTAATTTACATTTAGATGACTGTGTGTACTGTAGGTTTACCCCAACATTATAGGGAAAGCCAGTCCTAAATAACAATAACAAACATGTAAAGTTCATACACCTATAACATAATACATAAATAAGGCAGAGGGAAAAATTACAATTCATGAAGATTTCTGATGAGACCTTTTCTACAAATGTTACTGTTTCTCATGGGATATAGAATATTTTGCCATCATCTGTGTTTATTAGTATATTGTTGTTATTTATAAATGTTTCTGTCATAGACTTAGAAATGTACTAAAGGTGTGTTGTAAGAATATGCATTATTTTTATTATTTCTTTACTTTTATATGTTCCTAGTTTTCTTTAAGGTATCACTTTCAATAATCTGTGGGTATTGCACCGGAATGTATCCTGGTAAAATGTTTTCCAACAGTTATCAACACTGTACCAATGTTGGCAATTCAGAAATCAATCTGTTTACTATAATAATCTGGTCAACGTCCAGGATATGGAAGTGGCTCAACCAATGAGAAACATTCTGATGTTAAACTGAATAAGAATCCTAAAATTGGAATAAAATAGCATAAAAAGTAAATGTATTTGCTGAACCTAAAATTAATAAACATAAACCTTTAATAAACAAATAAACATTAATCTTAAAGTTAAAATGTAGTTTAATAATTACTTTTTTACAGATTGTTTGGAATAATGATTCAAGAACAGTTTTAAAATACTTGCACAGATAATCATATTAAATAAATTCTCACTGCGCCATAAAGATGATGGTTTTGGAAGATAATTGAAATTTTTTTAGTACTAACCACTCGTAACAAAATACTGGCCAATGAACATTCTCTTTTAGTTTTTTTCATTCTGCATTGTGCATTAAAGGTAACCATGACTACAATACGTGCTGTGGGTGGCAATCAGTGCCACCTGTCAGACTACGATCCCATTCGGTATTTGAGAAACATCTTCTCATCCTCACATGTTTAGTCTTAGTCTTCTAGTCTTCTTAGTCTTGGTTTGCCCAGTTACGGAGCTTCCATGCTTTGACCATGGTAGCCTTCTTGACGTGTTCCTGGATTGCCCTTGTACTGTGTGTATGATTTCTCTAGAGTTCGACACTGACTTTCTTATTCTACATCGCTTTGGTGTTTTCTTTCGGTACTTCACTCCAAGCTTCCCTGGACATTGACCTCCAAACTACAGTTTGATTATGTTTTTGCTTGTTTGTCTATTTCCTGAATGTACACCTGAATCTAATCTCTTCACCATTACTGTGGCTATTGCAGCATTGCACTTAAGCCAAAACAATCGATTGAGCAGGTAAGGAGGAGATTCATTGAGGACTGGCTAACCATGGATCTAATAATATATCACAACAAGCGAGTCTTGAAGCTTAAAAACATGTCTGACACTGTGACGCAGCTACAGCAAGCATTTAATATACTCTAACCTCTACTGCAACTGTTCCCGTCTCCACATCCGCCTCAGTTCCTTCCATGCTTCAGGATCTCGGATTCACCCCACAACCCTTCTCCGGAGAAGTCGCTAATTGCTGCTGTCATCATTTTCTGTAAATCATGCAAAACTGGGGTTTTCACAATTCAAAAATAAATTTAGTCTGTTTTTTGAGTGCCCGGAACTTTTTTTGGATCATCTTACTAAACACTCCATCAAAAGCAAAGAAACGTGTTTATATCATACTTTGCTATTCAATTTGAAAGGAGTCACTTTTCCTCCACACCTCAATCAGTGCCATACTCGACAGTTATTTTTTGTCATGGAATTTCCACCATTTGTATCTGGGCAGCTTTGTGGACTCTGAGGTGGCAGGGAACCTTATTGACGGTGAGTTGACTAACCAGCTGGGCATTCCATTACTTCCTTGCCCTACACCAGCTATCATAAAGCCTTGGATGGTCAGCCTATTTGTTCTGAGCTAGTTACTGAACAAACTATTCCTATGGTTTACTGTTGAGTTATCTCACCATGAGATCGTCACTCTTTTGTGTGTTTTGTCTCCACATTGCCTTTTGATTCTGGGTTTCCTACTGTTTAAATGTCACAGTTTACAATTGGATTGGTACTGTGGAGACCACACTACCTGGATCACTACTTGTCAGGAACTATGCATTTTATAAGCACCTTCTATTGCTATGACTAAACTTGTTTTGGAGCAGCTTCCTGAGGAATAGACTTTGTCTTCAGTAAAGAAAAGGCCCATGACTTTTACCCACACACCTCTATGATAACCCTCATTGACCTGTTGCTCAGAACATGACTTATCCCCAGGCAGGTGAGGTGGGGGCTTTTCTTCTCTAGTTTTAATTTTTCTGTTTCATACAGGCCAGGCTCTAAGAATAGCAGATGCACTGTCCAGATTCTACACTCCGGATGAGTCTTCAGCTAAACGAGAACCCATTATTCCCATCATTCACATTGGTAGAGCTCCTCTATGGGTGGTGGAAGAGACAGTGAGAACAGCATTGGCCTCTGATCCTGCTCCTGTGAACTTGCCTCCCGATAAATTGTTTGTTGCACTCTCTGCCAGGACCGAGGTTTTGTAAATGGGTCATGATTCTTGCTTACCTGCACATCCAGGCATTTCACAGACCATGATATGGCCTCACAGACATTTTTGGTGGCCCATTATGACAAAGGATGTCTTCAATTACGTGGATGCCTGCCCAGTTTGTAGTTGCACTAAGGATTCTAGGACACCACTGGACGGATTTTAGGATATTTCCATTCCACAGCACCATTGAAGCTCCTTTTCTGCTGTTTTTATGACCAAGATGTCCTGTTCTGGCTGCTTGATCATTGTGGAGGTTGTTGACCAATTTTGGAAGGCAGCTCACTTCATTTCCTTTGCCAAATCTCTCCCCATATGGCTACTATCTTTGCCAAAGAGATTTTTAGATACCACAGGGTTCCCATCTGACATCACCTTTGACAGAAACCTTAGTTTGTCTCCATGTTCTGGAAGGTAGTCTGTAAGTAGCTGGAAATCAGGGTCAATTTGTCATCAGGCTACCATCCGAAAAGCAGTAGCCACACTGAGTGGACTAACCAGGATTTGGAAACTTATCTACAGTGCCACGTTTTGGAGTTTCGGGATAATTGGGTATAGCTTCTGCCTTGGATGTATTTTCCCAAAACATATTGGTAAACTATTCTACAAAATTCTCTCAGTTTGAATGTGTCTATTGTTTCCAATTTCCCTTATTGACCTTGCATCCTGTTGAGAATTTTGAGATTTGCCACAAGGTACATTGGAACTTTATTACTATAAACACTATGCCCAACTCCTTCGACATCTCTGTCTGCGGGTTAATTCAAACTAGCTCCCCACTTCATTGGCATCTTTCAGATTTGGAATTGCATCAATTCTGGTACTTACTGGTTGGTCTTACTCTGCTCTCTTTGTTGCAGTATCTCATCAGCCTTCCATGTTTCCTGAAACCTGCTAAATACAGCCCCTTCCTACCAACCTCTGCTGGAAATTCTCCTTGAATGGATTAAATGACTTTAATTATTGAATTATTAATTCTTTTCATTCTGCGATACCAAACAAACCTTGTCTAGCACTAAGAGGTCGCTTAATAAGGAATGGACACTGTCATAACTGTGCTTGTTAGACCAAGATCAATCACAACAGACTCGCTGCTAGCAATGCTAATCCTGTCATTCAGTCAGTAACCATGACTATGTGCTAGAGTTGGAAATCAGTGCCACCTGTCAGACTCTAATCCCATCTGGTATTTCAGAACTGCCTTCTCATTCTTCTGTGCTTAGTCTGAGTCTTCTGTTACTAGTCTTAGTGTTCCCAGTAACTTACCTTCAGTGGTTCAGCCATGCTAGCCTTCTTGAATTGTTCCTGGATTGCTTCTCTTTTCTCTGGATTTTGACCCTTTGCCTGTTGTTTCTACGTTGCTCCAAAGGTTTCCCTTGGTTCTTTACTCTAAGGCCTCCTGGACTTTGACCTCTGTCTTCCTGACTACAATTTGGATTATATTTTACTTGTTTTCCTGTTTCCTGAACCGGCACCTGAATCCAGTCTCCTGCCTCCAGCCGCTTCACTGTTACTTGGAGTATTGTACAAATGCATTATGAATCTTCATCCAGAGTTGATTTGGAAACATGAACAGACCACATTTACTGTATAGAAAAATCATAAGTATCTACAGATGCACTCAATTGATCACAAATTTGTAAAGTTTCACTTGTGATGCGTTAAATGTTACTGAAATGGTAGCTTCATTTAATGAGTATTGTAACGAGGACTGTTTCATTTGAGGTTGTGGTAGCAACGTGGTAACAACATCCTGTCCCAACAATGTGATCGTTGTATTTAATGCAATACTGCTAGTATTCATTCAATATGATTAGAGCATGAAAGCACTCATGGGTTAAACTATGTTAAATACTGAACCGATTTGTCTGACAATTGCATGCAGCTGTGATACTTTAAAGATTCACTGCGTTACCTGGCAATTTTACAGAGTAGTGCAGTCTTGCATCAGATTATTTGCAAAACTAAAAAAAGGGATGAGACACTGCACTCTGTAAAATTGCAAAGCCAACCGCAGTATATCAACTGACACATTCTAGATGGCACCGTTTGTATTACATATTGTCATACCTGTAGCTTGTTAATTTACTATTTCAGTTAAAAAGTTAAGGTTGACAGGGGGACTTTGCTAAAGAGATTGATACATGCATATTAGAAATGCAGTGTACACACAGAAAGGAATGTGTTGCAGTCATATCTCCTGGGTCTAATATTTAGAAAGTCCGTTAAGGCATTTCCTGATAGATTATAGATCCAGGCAACTCAGCTGGCTGTCCTTCCAGTCCAGTTTAGTCCATTGCAGAATGCTACTCTGCAGGTATTTAACTGATAACCAAGAGAATCACTGTAACAACTAGGATGCTAATTAAAACAAAAATCTGCTAGACTGGAAGGACTAAAAGCTGAGAACTTTTACAATCTAACTCCTAATTATAGGAGATCTAGTCCTTTTAAAAGCTGCATTTAATTTTACTGGTTATTTATTTTAAACATTTTATCTGCTTGTTGAAGGACTGGTAAACCAATTGATTGTTTTTTTTTAATTGGTTTGGACATGCTGATGTTTGCAACACAAGCACAAAACTGTCAAAACTGAATCAGAAGGTGTTGTTTTATTCACAAATATCAGTAAAACCTGCTGTACAATACAATAATTGTATACAGTATACAATAAAAAAATTACAAAAATTCAATCTGAAATGTACAGACAACATGATCGATGGCTAAAATATCACAAAGGTTTTGAAATGTTAATAGTTCACCTAAACACTTAAATCTAATATACAGTAAATGGTCCCATGGAAATAGATTCTGTCCGTAGTGTAGATGCATAATAACTTTTTGTTGTGACTGGAGAAAATGTGAATATGAATAAAAATCACAGAATAAATGAATACATTATCATCTTCCCCCAAATGAAGAGGTGAACACAAAAACATATACTGTTTTAACAACAGATAGGCCATGTGGTAAGACTAAAGATAGCTAAATCACATTTTTTCTCTCCTTGGTTCCCTTTTTATGCTCTTTGGCAGTTAGTCCATAATGGATCCTCGAACATCAAACCAAACATTGTGCTTTCATCAATATGTTTGGCTCTATGTAATAAAAAGCAAAGGACACATGCAAATGCATGTTGAAAGGGTTCTCTAGCATCAAAACTATTATTACATTATGATGCTGGGGTACTGAATTTTTGCCATCTCTGTTTAAAAAGTTGAAATAAAGTTATTTGGATATTTTTTTAGTATCTATATTTTTTAGTGCACCAGTAGATTAATATGATATTTCCTTTCACAATGTTGTGTTACCTTGGAACCTTTTTTTTTACTTTATAGACCAAAGATCATAATTTTACAGGGGTTTTGCAGGGTTTTGCTAATTCAGGCTTTTTGACAAAGAAGACATATCATACTGTATTTCCACTGAATGCTGGCAAAAAGGATCTTAATTAAGACAAATGCAAATGAGAGTGATGGCAAATAAACTCAGGAGCATGGCAGTTATCCAGCTTTTGTCGATGATTAAATTACAGCAACACTCCAAAGCTTTAGGGGACAGACGTAGTTAAGGAGGATTAGAAAGAAAAAAGGATCACTGGGATTATTAAAGCTGAAAGAAATGGTCTGGACAATGAAATCCTACACAAGCTTAGAAAAAGAAATAAGTGATGTTATTATCGGAGCTTTTTGAGACTAAATTTTATGGTGGATCATTAAGCAATGGACAAAGACTTGATTTGTGGAAAAGTTTGATCATACATTTGCAGTTTCAGGTAACAAATTTAGATCAGAACAGATAATATACTATTTGTTAATGGATGTGCAGAATGTGATATTTGTTGCTATACACATTTCAGAAATCAGAGTGTGAAAAATGTATACATTGTAACTGATTCCATTTTTTGAATAATTTATAATGATATGATGCCTTTATTAATTTAATATATTTAGTCATTTATTCATATTAGGTCATGCTACTGGATTGTGAACAGAATCAGGGCAAAACCATGAAATATTCTTCTGCTAAACTACTTTACCAAGACATTTTTATTTGAAGCTGCCAGAGCCCTGGCAATGAAAAAAAATGTACCCTCCAGGGTGAATGTAAATTCAGAAAAGTGCATTTTTCCTTTTTTGCAGCTCCAAATCAGACACCTTCTTTTAAAGAAGAAAAATGGTCTTGCTGCTGAAAATAGTATTTATCTTTTCAAATTACTTGAACTTAACCTACATGTGCAGTTCTTGTTTACAATTGTGATTTTTCTTCTGCTTTCCAATTCTGTGCAATATTTAGCAGCATTCATTAATGTTTAATGCTGTATTCTTTGTGCTTGTTGTAACATGGACACTAAGGAAGCCACAATGTATGTTTTTACTTAGAGTAGGGATAATTTGTTGGGTACAATTAGTTTCTGCTTCAAGAGCCAAGTCAGCAGGGACATATTCATTACTTCATTACAGCAACTGAACTGAAAAAGGAACTGTGGATACTAAAACAATAGAGGGCATCATTACTTAAGCATAAAGAGGAGTTTGTTTACACTTGGTACTGCAGAAAAGCTAATATGAAATGCCATTTAAATGCAAAAACAATGTGTGCTAATTATAAAAGAAATATTCCTGTAGCTTAAAGCACTATAATATACAGTACCTTCTGTATAGGTGTTTTAAGTATGCTGCTGCTAAAAAGCTCTGAGTTTTAGAGTGGACATAAATTTACTGCAAAAGTCAGATTTGTGTATGATATGATAACTAATTAAGTAAACAGTGCATCATTCATGTTGCATAAGCTGTGTGACAAAGGAGACCTTATATTATATACTGTATTAAATCCTTACATCGATGAAGTGTCAATGTAATGGAGTAGATTATATAATTTACATTGTCCTTTTGTTTTACTTCTTGCATATGCTTATGTATTCTCACAGTGGTTCTCTGCTATTTCTAGTCTTAAAATCTAACAGTATCAAGAAGTTTCTCTGTGTACATTTTCAAAGTCTTTGTTAGGAAATACATATAGTTAAAATACGCATGATCAGCAACAGGAAGGTGCAACAATTTTTTTTTTATAACTGCAGCTATCACAATACAAAAGATATTTCAATTTATAGATACACGTGCTGTGTACCACCAATGGGTTACAAAATATTTACAGTAGATTAATTTATTTTCTATAATCATAAAATGTTTTATTTTTCTGTGATGGAAAGCTTACATGTATTAACTTCATGTCTCTGTGGACTGAAGGCAATATACTCACAGAATCTCTTGGCTTGACATGCAGAGATGATATTGTTTAGATCTGTAAAACATATTATCTAGAACAGATTGACTCAAGTATGTTTATGGTTCTATGCTACAGTATGTGATGATATGCTGTCATTGGGAAGAATGAAACAGAGCAGGTGGCATCACTTTGATTGTACTACCTTATAAAGGTTTGTAAGTCCTTGTTGTGGTGTTATAAAACACAATCAGATCTAAGTACAGCTGCCAAAGCACATATCCCCACAGCTCTCAACTTTAGGTCCTGAATGTATCATGAAGTGGTTTTTCAGGGCTAAATCTGTAGAGAAAATGATAGCATTGCACCTTGAGGCTGTGACCAGAGGTGAAATTAAAGGCCTTGTCAATACAAAGGCTTTGTGTCATTGGAGACTACTGAGCACTCTGCTTTTACACATTCCCAGTCCAGAAGACTGTAAGAGCTCTAATTCTTATAACAACTATAAAAGTTGTGTTTGCACATGCATTGGCATATAGCTGGAAATAATATACTGTACTGTATGTTCTAGTAACAATCACAGAGAAAAGGTGAGGAAATCAATGTTTTAATTTATTTAAATATCACCTGGCTAACAGATTAATTATAAATTGTTTGGTAACCTGCTACTTTCTAGATATGAAAGTAGTGGTTTAAATAGTATCATGACTGAAAATAAATGGATGATGATGATGTTTAATGTTGGTATACTGTATATAAACAAGGAAGGAAAGCAAACCCTGGAATCGTCAGCTAAATTTCAGCATTTTCCTTAGAATATTTTCCTGAAACTATGCTATCATCATAAAAATTATTACACGTACTGTACCATCTCGATCAATATGAATCCATTGTTATCCATAAATTTAGTGCACTGACTTTCTTTGAAAGTCAAAATATCTCATGACTTTCCCCAACATACCAAATAATTGGTTTACCAAATATTTTGTAGCTTTTCCCAAAAAGAAAATTCAGAGCTATCAAAAAATATTGCATTACTGTTAAATAGGGGGATCGGTAAAGAATGAGAATATACTTGTACTTATAATAAAAGCGTGGTAAGTACCCAACAGAATAAGTGATTGACATCATATCAAAAGCTGTGTTAGATATTCTGACTCACAGATGTATGGTAATGTAATGAATTCCCCTGCATCTTCTATCCTATAACATAATGCACACCCAAATACCTATAGTTGTGCATATATGGAACAAGTAATAGGTTTATTCCATGCTGAAATGGAGGCCAGTTGTGCATATATGTTATACATTATGCACAATTGTTGTTTTGTCCCTCCTTATTGTTTCAAAATATTTAACAAATGTGATACCGGGGAAAAAGCGACAGTTATGTTGCGTGACATGTTGACTGAAAGTCACCTGAATTTCTTATTCTTACACTGATGCCAGTTGATAAATATGTTTGTCATAAATGACCCTGTGTTTTTCAGCAAAAGCTGTCCCCAAATCCCCCTCGCCTACACTTAAGGGCACAGGCACCTTGAAATGCATGGGTGAGAAGCAGTGAAGCGATCTATCCTATTTCCTATTTCCAGGTGCTGAAGGGTCAGTGTCATACTGTGCCTATTTGAAAACCCACCATCCCCCCCCTCAGCATAGTCACATGTTCTTGATGCACACTCTTCTATGTTTTAGGGGTTATTCACATATCTGAAACATTAGAACAGTGAGGCTATTCAAAAGATAGATGAAAATGGAATATCACTTAACACAAACTGGTATGCCTGTCTATATTAACTTTCTAGTCCTGTTATTTTTTACAATAAAATGTTCCTGTTTCAGATCTAATCACTTCCAGGATTCCTTCCTTGTGAAAGAATGCTGCAAAGTAAATCATGTAAATTAGATAGTTAACAGATCAGATGCCACTGAGGCGAATTTTAATTTGATATAGGTGTTGATTAGTGTCATGAATAGCAGGACTGGTTATAGTCAATGTACATTAAACCCTGCACATTTCACAAAATGTGTTAAAAATGCTAAAATCAAATGTGAAAAATTTCCAGTATAACTTTATTAAAAGAGTAGTTTTACTTCACAACTAAATTTGTCAGCTTACTTAACCTTTCTTTAAGCTTAAAGGACATAAAAGAAACTTTCATAAAAGAAACTGATTTTTGTGTCTGACAAATTGTTTTGATGTTTTTGATCAGGACGTTTTTGTATGCATGACATTTTTCCTCTTCTATATCTCTACTCTATAGACAAATAAAACTGAACAATATATAAGTGATAGATAATGTGGGAATGATAATTAATTTGATCTTGCAATTTATCAACATTGAGACTTTTAAATGTAATTCAGTGTTGATTAAATTGTATATATAAAATCAAAGTTACCAACCACAGACAGCTGTTGTCCTGATTAAAGCTCATCATACTGTAGCTGACCTTGACAAGTCAAATGGATATAAACAGTATACTGTATGTATCGTTTGTATTGTATGGATTGGTATAAGGAATGCCATAAAGTTTAATTGTGTCTTAAGACCCTGCTGCTATGAATCACAGGGATTAATATGAAGATAAATTAAAATATTAATATTGAGGTTTGGCCTGGTGGGGCAGCGGTTTCCATTCCTATATCGCAGCACTGTGGTCTTTGTTTCAATTCCAGACCTGGGGTGTAGCTTGTATGCTCTCCCTGTGTATGCTTGAGTTTCCTGCCGCTGTCCAAAGACATATTTGAGGGTTAATTGTGTCTGTATCTGCCCTGCAATGGACTGGCGTCCCCATCCAGGGTGTATCTGTCTTTCTGTCTGTTGCTTGCCTGGATAGGCACTGACTCCTCTGCAACCCTGAATTGAATGAAGCAGTTAGAAAATGATGGATGCATGATATTGAATTATAAGTATTTTTTGTCCCCGTCAGCACTGTAAAATGACAAGAGCTAATTAATATTCACTCCTATAGCTCATAGCAATCACATGTTTTTAATACACATCACAAACATTACTTTAAATGCCATAATATTAAGTATCCACAGACAGTGAAACATACTATGAAAAAACAGTACAAGTGAAACATGTCTGCATTGTTCAAGTACAGGTTATGTAAAACTTTATCCACCGATTCAACCATCCATAAGAAGGAGAAAAGTTGATAAGATTTATATAAAAGACATGAACCTGAACCATTCTAGTTTTCTTGAAAATACTACAACTTTTGATGGTATTGTGGAAACATTATTATTCTATTTATTTATATAAGATTTCTTCTTATAGAAGCAATCAATACTATGTGAGCATTGTTCAAGGGGCATAGAAACAGAAAATGTCAAACTCTTACCTCCACAGAAATCTTCAAGTATTAATATTAATACTACTGTAATCAGTATTGGAGTGATGCCCTGCCATTCAGTTTCTGGCTCAGAAAGATATGTAATGGTATACAGCTATTGCAAATAATGCAGTTTTGCACTACTACTTGTATGATGAAGATACTGTTGCGTTCTGCTAATTGTAATATTAAGATGAAAATAACCAAGATACTAAGCTTGTCTTGTTTTCATAAAAGTGTCATGCCCTCTGTTGTTTGGTTTTTGAATTACATTTGACAAAATTAATTCCTTTGAAGACTGTTCAGTACAGTCGTTTAAAAAAACAACAACATGATTTTAATTAAAACATGAACAATGATACAAGATACCAATCACATCCTGCCTAAGAAATGTAAACTGCCTTGTTGCTATCGACAAGATTGAACTTACCACGGAGAGGGCTACCTTTTTGTGAGAGCGGGTGCCGAGGGAATGAGATGCACATCTTAAAAAAATCAGCAGACTATTCCAAAGAAACCAGGAATTCAGCAAAGAATCACCACACTGGCCGAGGACTGTGAAATCTGTCTGATCCATCTGTGTAATCATTTTAAGATTTCAGAGTGGCTACAGCAGTAGATTTTACAGGAAGATATAACTCATACTCAGCAGAATGACTGTATATCACTATCTGCATGCCCAGAGGCCATTCAGGGGTAATTGTGACAGCTGAGAGATTAAATTGCCATCTTCTGTGAGTCAGAGAACACCTGAGGGGGTGGCAGAGAGAACGATTGAGTATTTTATTCAATGATGCATGCCATTTTGCCCTTGACACACCTGGCAGAAGACACTGTGTATGGAGACATTGTTGTGTAGTTTAAGGTAACTGGAGGGTGTGATGGAGGTGTGATGAAATGCGGTGGAATCTCCCTTGACAGGAGAACACCTTAGGTACAGAATGTAGAGCAGTTCTTCAGTTCCAGGAAGCCAGTCCAGAAATGTTAAGAATATAGTAGGATCATGCAGGACCACTTGGTTCTAGGATTATAGTGGCACAACTTTAAGACTGCAATCTGTGGGGATCTGTAGCTGTACAGGACAAGACTTGATACATCCCAGAGCTATATTTCTAGATTCTGTTTAGGTCTGGGTGTCAACGCTGCTAAAATTATACTCAGGTTAGATCATACCCTTTACTGACTTTGTAATGCTTTTATTCTTACAATCTATTTCATACAGAGAATATATCATGATTCCTAGATCTATTTATTCACATATTGTGTGGCTTTGTATGATAGCTATGTTTAAAAATTTAATTACATCCACACAGACTTATATGTTGTATTTCTTTTGTGCTTTGGTTTACAGTACATAAAAGCTGTGGCTACATATTTGCCTGTAAGACTGAGAAGTCACTTCATTCCTTCTATCATAATACTGTACATCTTTTCAGTTTATGAGCTCCAACTGTATGGTCTTAAAATCCTTATTGATACTACAGACATCCACTACTTGGAAACTAAAAATATATACTGTACAATCACTATACTCTACCTCTGTTTGGAAAGCTATTTATTGATTTATATGAAAATGTATTGACCTTTGTAAGTGAAAATGCATCAGAGGATATATTGTTTTCATTTTACTGCAAACCTTTCTCATGAAAATACCCCCTTATGAGCAATCATAGCTGCTGATGTTCTTGGCATTCTGTCAGACATTTTCATGTATGTTGCTCTCTGTGGTCGTCCAGTCAGTCACTGGTTCCAATCTTTTTTTGCTCTACTATCAAACTCATGCTACAGTTGTTCAGTGGGAAAAGGATAATGGGAATGTTAAAACCCTGGCAGGAGTCTAAAAACCTGTTGCTTTTCTTTCTCATTGAAGAGATTTACCTTGTATATACTGTAATAGTGTGTTTATGGTGAAGTGTTTCATTGAAAAACACTTCACCAAGAAGTTTCACCCTAAGGGGAATTATACTTTGCTGTTACAAAGTGTCCTGTTTGCACTCAAACATTATACAGTATACAGTATATACAAATAAAATAATCTAAAATCTTTATACCTTCTTTGTTTTATTGTAGGCACTGCATTTCTTCTTCCATCTGTTCTTCACACATAGTGTTCGTCCTTAATGTCTAGTATTCACAACACACCTCTTCTTGTGAATAATTGGTATGATCTTTTGATTTTATCACCCACTTTGAAGGCACTGTGTATTATTTACCTTTCGCACCTGTGTAATGCCTATAGTCAGGCTTGAGTTCAGATGCAAACACATTCATACAGTTTTAGAATTGTGTTTATCAATGGGCTTGCCAGAATAGGCTTTAGCTTCCCTGCAACCCTGTACTGGATATGGATTTGCCAATGCTTATTGAGGTCAAACCTGGTAATATTACCTTTTCCAAAAAACATCCATTTACTGTAGCACATGCTCACCTGCTCCTCATCTTCTCAACATTAGAAGTGTTTTAAATTCACAGATTATTATGAACATCTTTTATTTGGTTGAATGCATGGTAAATAGTGTGGGTGTCACTGGCAAGTGCCATCTTGATGAATAAGGATGTATAATCTGTAAAGCTGTGTCTGAATGTATTTTTTCTCTATACTACTGTATGTACTTTGTGAAAATGGCAGTATGAAGAGCAGTACAGCAGGAGCAGAAGTTAAAAATGTAACAGTAGGAAATCATTCCATTTTTCACAAACTACCCTGAGGAAAGTAAATTTTAGATCAACTTATTAACACATGATCTTCCACCCCATGTATCACAATACATTCATATCTTATATGGCTATACACATCTACAGCCTACCACAGTATGTGATTGGCCAAAATGACCAACAGGTGGCACTTGTGGTGCATTATGTCTTAGTGAAAGGATAGCTTCTTTTAATCTCTCTCCTGCGTACAGGTATGTTTAATCCACTTAATATGATATATTAATATGGACATTTACAACTAAAGGGAAAGTTTGGTAGCTGAGCATAAAACAGGAGCACAACGTCTCTGAACATCATAAACTATATTAATTTAGAAATGTAAACATATTATGCAACTGTATATGGTTGGTAGTGGTAGTTTAAATAAAAAATACACATCAGCATCCCACTTTCATTATAAACATTTTATGTATCAAAGTATTTCACTTGGTCACTGGTTATTTTGGAAAAGTTTAGACGTGCTCATTCTGACAATATTAAGTTTATATTCTTTATAAAAAGCTATAATGTTTTAACCTTTTCAATGATTACTTGCGCTCATTATTGCACTACAAAAACGTATACTGTTTAGAATCTGCTTAATAGGTAATATAAAATGGAATCACATATCTAAAGAAATTAATAACGATATTAATTTAAGGATCTCAATGTCATATATTTTCATAGCTCAAAGTATTGCCGTATTCCACTTTCTTTGTAAACATCTGCATTTTCATCAGCTTTCATCAACCAGTACATTTAATGTCTTCTGTTGGATTTACATACGTACTGTATTTCATTAGCTTTTAAAAATCACTGCCTAAGCCATGTACTCTTTTTAGACATTTGTCATTATTCAGACTAACCGAACTACTGTATGTGAGTATTGGAGTGTGATAAAGTGCGTCATGCAAGCATTCACCCTTACCTGAAAAAGAGGGATATGAATGTTTTGTATTTGTTTTTGAAGAACAGTTTTCATAGCGATAATGCCCATATTTTGGTAGTTTCCAGGTAAAAAGCTACTCATTACAAAGATTTATTTAAATGACAGTTGAGGCACAAGAAAAAAATAATGGCAGTGGTGATAATGTGTTTTTGTGAAGGATGCTTGTAGAACATGTGATGTTGGCTGGCAGGTGAGGAACAGCAGGTGCATGTTTTGTTAGCAGTCAGATGCCTATTACTGTGTAAAGTGATGTGAGGCACTGCCGTTTCACAGTATTTTCTAAAGGGTGTCTTTAATTTACTGTAAAGATGAGACAGAAGGACAAGGGTGGTAAGTCTTTTTATTGGAATTATTGGTGTTCTTTGATGTTACATAATTTTCATATACTGTATGTCAAGTCCTTAAGAGGAAGAGGGTCAAAGGACAGAGGAAACAGTAATTCTGTAACTACAGACTCATTGGGAGGCAATGATATGGTACTATACAGTATGTTGTGAACTGAAGACTTTCAGTAATAGAGCAGGTTGCTTCTGCAGCTTTCATTCCTAGGGGAAAATATGTTGCAATCCATGAAACTAATAAGGGAGAAAAATCTTAATTGGAACTTCAGGAAAAATCAAGGAGATTGAGGTGTAAAACGTACTCATCAATAGTTTGCTTTTCCATATCAAGCAGTAGAAAGTGAAATTTAACTTTAATCTTTAAAGAATGCTTTTTTGCCCCTTGGGCCATGTACCTGTGGACTCCTTTGATTTTGGAATGATCATGGAAAGATTTTTTTTATATATTTTCATCCTCAGTACCTCATTTTAAGCCATTATTCTGTTTCTTTCAGCAATTTCTTCATTTCTTCTATTTTTTCAGTTCTTCTCACAGATGGCACAGGGGTCGAACCAATTTAATGAATTTTCAGAGTGACTGAATTGGCAATATTAAAAGGAAGGACTGGCTCCTAAATTCAGCTCTGCTAAAATCCCAGTTGCATGCAGTATTAAAATACAAAAAGTACAAGAAAAAAATAAATTCTGCATTAAAAGGGCTTTGACAATGTCCTTTTTCAAGAAATAAAATTGTACATTAAGAACTAAAGATCTCCCAAAGACAACTAAAACAACTGAGCCTTGACTGAGAAATATATAAGAGAATCAAGTACATAAAGAAAGAAAAAGCAAACTTGGTTTTATGTATTATTTGGGGCCTGAGATAGATGCTGATGTGGTTGGTTGATATTTATACTTTGATACAGAAGTCTTGTGAGAATGCTAGGTTATTCTACAGTATGATTTTGCCAGGAGTAATCTTTTTAATTTGACAAGTATCCAACAAATCAATCCAAAATTTCAGCAGAAAAGCAAAATTCTCTGACATTAAATTGGAGTTAATTTTCATATTTCTGTGGTATGGGAATAGAATTATATAGAAGATGCCTGCTTGTTTCAGTGGTTTTGATGGTACCATATTTGCTGATGATGTCTTTTTTCTCTCTGATTGTGCTTTGTGGTTAAAAAAAGTCCATTTTCGCTTGGTAGTGTAACCTTAATGTTAGCTGGTCTGATTCAATTGTCTTTCTTTGCTAAACCAAAACATGTACTTGTCTTGTTCTGTTCCACCATACAACTGTTAGTTTCAGGACTGATTCCAATGGTTCCCTTACACACTAATAAGGATGTACTAAACTGCAATGGATAACCCCTTCTGCTCTGTGCAAAAAATGCAAAATGAGCTCAAATCATTTCCTTGATACCTGTAAATATAGGCTATATGTGCAGGATACTATATCTGTTTTAATTAATGTGTACACTTCACAATGTGAAACTATTGGACTGTTGGTGCATGATTCATACGTACCTCGTACCTGCAATCTGAATAATCAAATTTTAGTTGCAAAACTTTGGTGCAATCTAAAGTATGTATGAACAAGTCATGCATTATTTATTTACAAAAAACAAAATTGTAATGATTTATCTGTATTGCTGCAACTACTAGTTATTAATTTGTGTTTTTGATGGACAAACATTCAATTAATAAAAAAAGGTTTTCTGCTTTTTGTAAACAATTAGAAGCATCAGTTTCTCATTTGCCATGACAGTCATTTTACAAGCATAGAAAACATAACTGCTAGTGGTAAATATGATAATTATCACTGATAATAAAAGCAATAACTAAGCTTTCAGCCAAATTTAAATACTTTTCACTACATTTGCCATATACAGCAGTTGTTGTAAGAACGTACCGAAAAATGAGGTGGTTTTACAAAATTTGGTTTTACAAAGTAACCAGCATATTAGTATCCATTTTAAATGCAAAAGTTGGCCTAGCAAGGAGTAACAAAATTAAAATCTGTGCCTTTTCAAAATTCTCTTTTGTATTTTATCAAATTGAGGAGTAAACACCCTGTACATATGCTGTGATTCTCATCCAGAGAATAGCACTACAAATGATAAAAGGCTGTTCAGTGCTGTGGAGCTTTTAGCTTTCCACCCTTCACTAGTGACTAAACATTTAGCAGCAAGATGGTACAAGCACTGGCTAATTGCCAACAAGCAGTTTTAAACCATTATGTTGGGCCATAAAAAAAACAGCTGCTCTGATTCCACTCTACTGAATAGGTTAAATAGTAGCACAAATGAAATTGTTTGAGTTAAATTGTTAAATAAAACCTTCTTATGAAGCCTTTTGTAATCTTGTTTTATTTTCAACTAAATACTTAATGCCACTTTTGAGAGATATATTAAAATAAGCAGTCGCAAATTACTTCTGATTCAGGAGGTATTGATATAGAGGGCCTATGCTAACATTTCAGTAAGTTAATGCCACACTAAAGCACAACAATTGAGCAAGTGCGGGGTCTATTGAATGAGTGTGATAGGTCATGCAGTAAAATGTGGAGATGGCTCAGTAAATCAAATCAGGGAGGTATACTGTGCAGTAAAGTACAGAGCTAAGTGAATTAGGCCATTTGGCAGCAGGCACAGTGAAGCCCAATGGATAGTCTGCATTGGGAGACTCTTGCATCCAAGAAAAATGATTGGAAAAATGTTATTTTACAAATTAGCTTTTTTATTTGCGTTTGGTCAGTGTGACTTATGTAAGAAGTTGAATACATTGATCCTTCATGTAGACAGAGTCTGATTTATTTACATTTCTATGTATCTATGTATTAAGGAATGTCCCAAAATTCATTAGTGCAAATGTGTACTATTTTAAAATTGGGATGTATGAAAGTGTGTTACTGTAATGATTCCAAAAATACCGAACACGGTGATCAATTACTTGAGGTTAGCATTTTTGTTTTCAAAACTATTGTTTCATCTGTTCAGAGATGATTCAGTGTCAATGTTCCTACCACAGCAGGAATATACAGTATTATTTATTCTATTTTTTTCAGTATTATCGGATTATACATTATAGGATACTCTGTATGTAAAAGAGTACTGTATACTATAATGTAACATTTCAATGAGAAATCTTAGAGCTCAACTTTGCTAAATACTACAGAGTTACATATGGGGAAATTGTTAAGCTCAAACTAGTTGTTGCTGGAATTATAAATTAAGACCAGTCAAGAAGATTGTCACACAGAATTATAGCGAGATAATTAATTGCGCAGAAGAACTATTAAAAAAGAAGAATGTTCCACACTTCTAACAAGATTGCAGTCATAGGTTAATTCTATTAGCTTTTTCATGCATTTATTAAATTTGTAGTTTGCATTATGGAAAAAGTTTGTTTAGCCAAAGGGTGTTAAAACAGTCTGATATGCAATTGTGATTAGGAAGCACACTGTACCTGCATGTGGACATTGAAAATTGCTTCATACAGTACCTGCTGTTCTAAAGTTTGTGGAGAGAAATTAAATATTTTTGGATTATGGTATATCATCTCCTCTTGCACAATATACATTTTAGCATCTGTATTATACAGTATTTAGGAAACACAACTATAGAATGGTATTTTTTCTATAAATACAGTATCAGGATGCTGCCCTCTGCTGCTGTTTTTGCACATCTGTCAAAAAGGTTTTATAAATCTTGTAAGATTAAAGTCAAAGTACTGTAAATCCACTGCTGCTCATGTTGCTCATCCCTTGGATTGACCGCGTAGCCTTCAAGAGCTTTAAATAACTGTTTTATAACTTATTCTAATTTAGACTGTGTAACATAGGCCAGTGTACGACTGCAATCCCCATATTAAAAATATATTACAAAGTATTTCTTAAGGTGTTCAGTTGTTTTTAAAAGGAAAATCCCTGTCCTTTCTTGGTCTTCATTTTTTTATTGAATTGTTATTGAGAGTATGGTCATTAAAATGTACTGTATCTACTTGTATGCTTTCTTGTCTTTCTAGCTTCTAGGTCTAGGGTAACTGTACAGGAAATGTAGTTGAAAGTTGAATTTTGTCCTCCGTTGCTTTCCAAAAGTAAAAGAGCACATTTCATACAGTATACAGTTTGCGTTTTTTGTGCAGATACAGTGCACATGAATGTCTATTAGCTATTAAGAAACTTACTGTTTCTTTTAAATGAGACCTAAGTCATTTCAGGGGCTTTAAAACTCCCCTGAGCTTGGACCTACAGTTCAACTCCCCAAAACAATTGTGGCCATTTTGACCCTACAGGAAATCAATAGCCTACAGCAGTGCAGCATCTTCCTTACTTACAGTTCATCAATAATACTATGATTGTTATTGCAGGACAGTAGAGCAATTAGCTCTGAAGTATATCAAGCAGAAGGAACAATACTAATAATTGTAACACATACTATGCTGTTTGTTCTAATTAATTGTCAGCTGTAGCCCTAATTTCTTATAGTGTACAAATAATATAGTTTAAGATGAGCAGGGCCTTTCAGTATTGTAGTCACGTACACTTGTGGTTGCTCCCCAGAGAACATATACAGGGAATTGCAGATGGATGCAGAAGAAAGACATCATCTGTAATAAATCATATTACTGGCAGAATATACTAGCTTGGTGATACGTCTCTGTAACCAATAATGCATCAAAACCTGTAGACTTTTTTTGTTCCCATTGTAGCTTGTTAGGTTTATGTTCTTGTTTTAATGTGACATTTTGAACTTAACATTCTATTTGAAAACATTTTAAAAAAAGCAACTGTATGAATGTCTACAGTGTAAGAAAAATTGTGACCTGTGTAGAAATTTAGACGTTTCTCAGAATTGTTAGTGTATAGTTTTACACAACTACTTCTCCATGGAATAACCTTACCTTTTATCTCAATGGCCTTCTGTTTGTCTACAACAATGGCTTAATCATGTGCATATAAATAGGAATATAGACAGGACTGTTGTTTTGAAAGCTGCCATTACTTAGTAACTTAGTAATTACCAGTGATAAAAAGCAAGGATTTCTAAACTGGATTGTTTTTTCACATGAAGCTGTATATAAAAACTTGCAGGTGAAAGTAAAAGCTCACTTTTCTAGATGAGGCCATCAGGTTTTTTTTCTGCGCAGAAATTGGAGAAAAATCTTGATAGCTAATATTGCAAGTTGTGCAAACTTTGAATACCCAAGAGAGCATCATCAGACATTTTCTCTTTTGTCTTGTACTGTGTATTATACTTTCTCCTTGACAGAGATGATACTTAAAGTTGGATCTGCAGAGTCTGACTCACTGCCATCTCTCTGTATCAGCCGATACTTATTTCCCACTTTTTTATTTTTTGTTTCGGTAAAATGTAACTTTTTTGCATTTTCTTTCAATAATATAAATATAATGTACAGTACAACATTCTGAAGGGATGTCTATTGTACATGTAAAATTATACTGTATCCATGAAGAAATGATGTGGAGGGATAAATCCACTATGGAAATGACCAATAATTGGACATTTTCTCTTATTCCCAATTGCAAAAGCTGTACTTCAATTGTGCTATTTTTGGTAACATTTCTGTGCTCCATGCTTCATATTAAAATGTTATTTTAATGAGAACCAAGTGGCCTAGATTGTTCAAAGAATCATCGGTAACATTAACTTAAGAAAGGATTTAATGTCTGTAGAACAAGAGAATAGGACTTTGTGTTCTAGTTCACTGTGAATTATTTACTGTGCAATCTATGACAGTTTTCAGAAATAAACCTCTTCCTTCAGGTAAATAAGAGCAACTTGGTTTTGGTCCTGTACACTAAAACGGGAAATAGGTTATTCATTGAAACTTTATTTGAAATAACTCTAGGTTGTATTTAAATGGGTACTGTTAGTTTAAAACGGATGATTACATGGTCTAAAGTTTGATATTAAAATAGTGAGAAATGATTTTAGAAAGGTCAGCATTTATGTCCATTACCGCTGACCAACAGCTCTCCTGAGAAAGATTGTTAAGTTGTCGAGTTTATTAACAGTCACAGTCTTGAATCAGGATGATCCTCCAATAGACTGACTTGTAAGCTATATTGTATGGCAGGAAATAAATGATGCCAGAATTCCAGCATATCAGGCTACTGAAAAAAAACACAGTTGTAGGGGGTCCATTAGTTGAGTGAATCTCCACAAAGGCAGCTTGTGAGCACAGAGGCCTCTCTATGGGAGCGTTTGAGACTTCAATGTTCCTGTTGCGCAGAAGCAAGCACAGGCAAAATCAATCTCTTCCTACTGAGAGGGGGGTTAATGTAGGAGGAGGAAGTGGGCAGTGTCTGCAAATATTACGTTATCTTAAATTACATACCATTTACTCACCTTACCCTCTGAGTGGAATGTTTAATAGCTTTTTGGGGCTTTTAAATTCCAAACTGGTAATTATTAGAAAACCTGCATCCTCTCCAGCATAGAGGCGATACGAGAGCTTGAAACACCAGCATGGTTTCAGAGAATGGCTTGTGTTTGGAAAGCATGAAGACGAGATTCAATTGGCTGCTGGCACAAAAAAAAAAATCCCTGGATGGCTGGGAATAATAAGTACCCAGGGGAAGAAGACAGATGGACATTTACTGAAAGCCAAGCTGAAGAGTAAAAACTGTCAAACATCTTGCCAGGATAAATCTGCAGGGTGTATTTTTAGAGAATCTATTTCAAGAATCTAAAATACAAAATAGGGTCTAAGTTATTTACACTGACCGTAGCTTTTGCACTCATACTAGTTCAAGGTTGCAGAACGCAATACATCCTGTACTTGGATGTTTTCATTTGGAAAAGGAAATTTGTTTCTTTCCTGGCTTAGCTGAATTCTTCAAGGAGAGGAATCAATTGTTAAAAAAAAAAACTAAATCAAGGCTGTGCAGATTAACCCTATGATGGATTTCCCAAGTTATAATACAATTTTATTCAAGTGTGACAAATCAAAATCCTTTCAGTCTCCATTGCACTGAGTGCAATTCTCACTTCCACAAAAAAAATTACCTGCCCTGTGACCCCATCTCGGCTTCAGCAATTGTTATATTGTCATCCTTACTGTAATCCAGGAGGTGAAGAAAATGTTTCCACCTTTCATTAACCACCATCTTGTCATTACCAAATCCTACCACATTATGTAGGCCCTAGAAAAAGGTGGTCACTGCCTTTGAATGAGGGTTTATATACTATAGATTGTATCATACCATCTTAGAAGAGGTCATAGGAAAGAGTATAAGAACTCATACCATAACTCTTTATGACCATTGTTCCAATAGACACAATGCAACATAACATTTGTCAAAGTGAACACTCTAGAATGTTTTAGGTTTAGAGCAAGTTGGGGTTGGGTTTAGGTGCAGAAGATAAGAATTTTGGTTATTATGAGAATATCTTACAGGCCATCCCCCCATCACTATACACCACGGGGGTATATGAGAGCAATACATGCACTCTAAATTAAAATGAATGAATACACAAGAATTAGAATTCACAGAGTATGATACCCAAACAGTCTCTTTCCATTATGCTGCCAATGGATTCACCCCCATTGACATTAGTAAGCAAACTTCTGTACTGCACATAGTGTGCAAAAAAAGAAACAAGTGACAGAGTGTGACCTGGAGTGTTAAGTAAGCACAGTGCAACAGACCTTTGCATGACTTTTTCTAAATGAACACAACCTGAAATAACACCACCCAATAGTCTGAAAAGGCATCTTAGTGGGTTTGACTCATTTGAGAATCCAAAGAAAGATCTTTCAATTGTCCTAGAATTGTTTTAATTGACTAATTTTAAAACCCTGGTCAAAAAAACCTCACCCACTAAACTCAAAGTGCTTACTCAGCACACCCATTCAACCAAGTGCCCATAAAAACATGTGTTTACAAAAAAATCCTGCAACTCACTTCCAGCATGCTCTGGATGGGAATTGTTCCCTTCAATATGAAATATCAGAGTCACTATAAAAAAAAAAGAAAGTCTCAAGTGTAAACATACTAGTATACTATTAATGAATCAGGTTTATATTTCAAAAAGGGTCAGTTAACCTCCTTTGATTTGATCATGTTTTTTTAACATTAATGTATCATAAGGGTCCCCTACATTTTGAGAAGTTCATAGCTTCACTTAAAGACTATTCAGCACTGGTTTAGGGCAATTAAGCCACATCACAGGACAATATCTGCAAAATTCACAAATAAGGCCCTTTAACTGAGTCGTCAAACACCAAAAATAGTTAAATAAGCTCCCCAAGTCAAGTAAAGCAAGGAAGAAAAAGAAATCACAGACACTACTTACTAACCACTGTACAGTGTCTTACCCACAACTCTTAATTCCTACACAAATGTGCCTCCAAGCACCCACACCCTTTCCTCACACTACTTATAGCCACTCCCTCACCTGGTACACATTACCACACAGAACTCATTGATTTGCTCAAAGTAATTAGCTAATTAATAGATGCCCAAAATCTAGCTGAGTTAATTGAATTAAGCAATTGTAAAAAAAACTAGTTTCGCTTTTCACAAGACATAAGTCAATTTTAGTTCAGGTGGGTAGCTGCGTCAGCATGCGTAGGCTGCAAATGAACAAGTAATAGGTTTATTCCATGCTGAAAAAAAGAAGAAAGAGAACACAACGTTTCGGCCGTGGAGCCTTCTTCAGGTGTGAGAGAGACAGGGCAGTAGGCAAAGGTAAAGTAGCGGGAGAACAAAGGTTGGGAGGGAGGAGGAGTGAGAGGCGGGAGCAGGGGACAGAAAGAGAGGCCAATCAAGAGGTGTGAAGTCAGAATGGGTGCAGAGAGGTGTGAAATGAAACTTCCAATGAATGTAGAAAATTTAAAAGAACAGTAGTCTGTCGTTAAAGGAAGGGAGAATGTGTGATCCTAGCTGCAGAATAATTTTAGTTTCGGTGGTCTTTCTGATGTATGAGTTCGGAAAACCGTCTTTGAGAACACAGACGGAGAGATTATAGTGGTCGTGGCCGTCAGAGGTGAAATGAGAAACAATGGGCTTGGAGAGATCTTTAATCTTCACAGCCCTGACGTGTTCTCTGAAGCGGTCTCCGAGTCTCCTTCCTGTTTCTCCAATGCAGATGGCTGGGCATTTACTGCAAGAGATACAGTAAATAAGGTTGCTGGAGGTACAAGATGTTGTCTGGGTGATCCGGAATTGTCCTGAGGGCCCTTGAATGAGTGTGGTGGTGGCTGTGTACTTGCAGGTGATGCAGTGAAGTCAATTTAAATAAGTCAATTTTGAGTGTTTTTCTTTTTAAATATGACACTTAACACCTTTGTTGGGTTTTTAATGGATCTCTATATTAAAATCCCAAGACTATAAAATGTAAAGGACTACTGTATATAGGTGCAGTTTTAGTTTAGCAATTAAAACCAATAAATACATGTTGGTTATGACTTTTATACAGTATTTCCTGTATTAAGAAAACACGTAGTAAGTAACTATAGCACACACTGTACAGTACAGTATACAGGACATGGCAATAGGAAACTGTAAGAAATACCTGTTGTACTGTAATAGTTATTGATGTTTCATTGTAAGAAGATGTCAGTACTTTAGGGAATTATTTATATATGATGTCCCTTAAGCAAAAAGTAACACAAAATAATTAAAAAATATTCTGCTAACAGGGTAAATAACATCCATACAGGACCTTTTGTGGTGGGCAGATGTACATTTTTAAAGCCTTTGCTCAATGAAGAATCAATACAAATTCAAGCAGTTATCCATTTGAAGCTCTCAGCACCCACAAGCAGTATCCTTTAGCTCCTCCCAGACAGCTCTGTCTGAATTGTTTTGTTAACTGCTTTACACATCCATAATTGGCAACATTTTATCTTAGTGTTCAACTGGAATTGCTGCTTGGGCCAGCAAAAGAGACCTATCGAACTAACTCAAATTTAGCATTCTAAAAGGCATCAATATATGCTGATCTCCTTGGAGAATCAATGCAGGATATCAACTGTTTCATTTTCATGCTGAGAGCTTGTATCTAGTCAAAGGTGTCTCGAGATACACAGTATTTCATTCCTGCAAATGGAAGAGGACCGTTTAGCCCTTACTTGTACTGTAGCTTATAAATTTGAAATCAAGCATTCTGAAAAATCACAGGAATCTAGATTCTAAAATGTCTTGTGCTTGTGCTAACAAGGTACATTCATACAGTGCCCACTGCACTTTGTCAAAACAAGAGCCCCCAGTCCTAAATTACAATTTAATGTATTTTCATTTTTCATATTATTTTGGTTGAATTTATCAGTCCCCTTTTGGATGTTAAATATCTAAAAACAAAGGGTCCAATTGTAGAATCCAAGTACATTTCTAAACTGCATTAATTCAGTACTTTATTGCTTTTTTCTGTGTTACATTCCATTCAGTTCTTGAAATATGATTTTATTCAGAGCAAACAACAGTGGGTTAATTTTGTATTACTGCTTAACTTTCTGTATTACTTTTTTAGTTCAGAAATAAAATATTTTTACTTACAGATACATACAGTGCCTTGCAAAAGGATTCAGACCTCTGCACGGTTCTCATGTTTTAGTTCAAGTAGGTAGCTGCATCAGCATGCTTAGGCTGCAAAGGAACAAGTAAAGGACACAACGTTTTGACTGTGGAGCCTTATTCGGGTGTGAGAAAGAGAGGAAAGTCAGCGGTTTGTATGGCATGGGAGAACAAAAGCCGGGAGTGGAAAGAGGGTGGGAGCAGAAGAGAAGCAAAGAGGACACTCAGGTGGTGTGAAGTTGTTAAAAGGGGGAAGGGAAGTTCTCATATTTTTGTTTTTTGCTTTAAAGCTTCCAGCCTGGACACTTTGAAAAATAAATTATTTATTTATTATATACACAAACTACTCAGTATATTCTAAGCACAATAAACAAGGAAATAATCAATATGAATGAAAAATGATTGCATATGTATTCAAACCCTTTGCTGTTGCAACAATATTTTCATTTAGGGGCACATTGTTATCTTAAAGAGCCACACAATTATAGTTGAGTGGCAAATACAGTATGTACAATAATGTTGGTTCTGGTTCAAAATTAAGACACCAGTCCCAGTGAGGCTTCTTGGTCAAGTAGCGAATTCATCCAAAGACTGCACCAGGAAGACTAGCTAGCTTTCAAAGCCAGGGATAAAATCAGTGAAAAGTCTAAATGTTCCTGTGAGCACAGTCTACTCAATCATCAAGAAATGGAAGGTACATCATACCATAGGTCCAAACAGCTGGGCAAGGAAGAAACTGGTGAGGGATGCCACTGTGAGGCCTACAACAACTTTGAGCTACAGAGCTCAATGGCTAGATAACCAGCAATACCCCAGTCATTCCACAAAAAGGTCTATATGGCAAAGCAGCAAACCCATGTCAAATCCTACATGTAGTTTGGAACAAAACATTGAAATAATAGAGCAAACATAGAGTGAAAAGTGTTGTTATCAGAATAAATTAAATTGGAACTCTATGGTGCAATTGAAAAGCATTATACTGTACAGTATCTGGTGCCAAATCAACACAGCATCACCTTGTCAACACCATCCATATACAGTAATCGCGTAAGGCGGCATCATGCAATTGTGTTTCTTCTCCTCAGCAGTGAATGCAAAGCTATTTAGGTCTGAAAGAAAAACTGAAGTAGCTAAACAGAAGGAAATACAGTACTAGAGGAAAACTTATTTTAGTCTGCAAAGGGCTGTGGTGAAAATAGGACTTTTAATAGGACAATGATCAAAAGCACACACTGAAGTAGCTAAAGAACAAGAAAGTGAGTATCTTCAAGTGGCCCAAAGTCCTGACATAAGTCTTCTTAAGAAACTAGAGTATGGCAAGATTTGAGAACTGCTGTCCATAAGCAACCCCCATGCAATGAGAGAGTTTGTGCAAATCTGCCAAGAAGGTACAGTATAGGCAAAAATCGCAACAAATTAGAGTACAGTTGTTTGGAGTAGAGACTTACCCAAAAAGACTTGCGACTGTAATTGGTGCCAAAGTTGTTTCCAATAAATATTGAGTTCATGGGTCTGAACAATTATGTAATCTACATATTTCTGTTTTTTTCCCTTTAGTTTACTTATCTTACTCTAAGAAGTCTCTAAGAAGTTTGAGCATTCAGGTTCTGATTGAAATATTAAATTAAAAATGTGTATTCATCATTTGTAATTTCGCAAAATGGGAAACCATAGGAACTTTTGCAAGGCACTCTATCATGTTAAGTGATCAAATACATAAATGTCATTTGTAATTGTATTTTTTATAAATTAAACCCTTTGTGTCTGGAATATTTTAATGATAAAATACTGTATTTCAAACTAAATTTAGGTTTTTCTGTTGCATGATTTATAGTTACAATTTAAAAAGAAAATAATAGAAAACTTTTCAACAAATGCAATGCAAATGTTTTTGATCACAAGAAATTGACTATATGCTGCTGTATTTTCAATGTGTTTAATTTTTTTACCGGGAAATGCTGACATCCACAGCTGAATCGTGGAGATGGATGTTTGTATCATGTCTAAATGAAATTAGTCATTATATCACAAGAATGCTTTTTTTGTTTGTGGGTAGACTGTAAGTATAAGCATATGTACTGTGAATGTGGTTTATGCATCTTGTCCAGTTCTGGGATTCAAATTCAATCTCTCAAGAATCTCCAGCTCCAAACCACACAGGGCCATTCCAGAATGCATTGAATTCTGTTCTGCCAGAAGGCCAGTCTGCCACTAGGAGAAAATTCAAAGCTTTCAAGTTATTATATTGAATTGTATATACTGTACGTGTGAGTGTGTATATAAAACATAATTCACAACAATACAAAAGGATGGACTTTGAACTCACACAACTATTCTCTATTTGGAGCTATACATCCATTTTTGGAAATGAAAATGTTTTAAGTGTGTATACCTGCAGTATGATGCCTAACTGGGAAGGAGTCCGTCCTTAGCAATTTATGACCAGACATTTTGAGGCGCTCAAAAAGGCATGTCTGAAGCATACACAGATAATGTTTATTATCATTTAAACAATGAACAAACATCCTGAACAGCACAGTAGGCTACAGCATGTTTTAGTGTCAATGTACTGTACATACTGTACACTGTAGTCTCTTTAAAAGACTAGTGACCTTTAAAAGAGATACTGTAAATTTGTAGCATCTGTAATTGTTTTATTTTATTCAGTTAATAACACCTACTATAGAAAAGCCTGAAATAATTGTTTAAAAAGAAATGGTACCTGTTACAAATCTCACATAAATATTGATCGTCAAAACTTCTACTTGAAAAATCTGCCATAAATGGAAATGAACCCATCCCTAGCCCAGATTAATCCTAAACATTCAAAGGCAAGAAGGCAGTTTTCTATTGAGGAGGCACTAGGAACCTTTTGATAAACTGGAAGCCATCCTAGGCTTTATTGGAATTTGCACTTGGTGCACGGGGTGAAGTATTGATTGAATTTGAATGTTTGTTTAAAAAAACGAATCTTGTTTGACTAACAATAAAAAGATAAAAATGTCTTTTTAAAAAAGAAATATCAGAGGTACTGTTAAAAGACTTTTAACAAGGAGAAATTTCCAAAGATGCTAAATTAGTTGTACAAGCTAGCCAGTAGTCACTGGTAATTCCCTTGGTGTTATACATTATATTTTTAATTGTCACATTAGGAATGCTAATACAGAGTCACCAGGGATTACTAAAGCAGGCTTGGTGGAATATGAAACAGTGTCCATCCTATTAAATTTAACTTGTTCTTTTCCTTTGCCAAAATACCACATACCGTATTAGGTGTCTTAGATGAGTAACTCATGTGGATACAGAACACTTTGACTCTTTACTGCCCGCTTATGTCTAGTATGCGTTTCAAGCTAAGCAGTTATTTTTTACTACCAAAAAGACGAAACCTGTAAAGAGAAAGATGTGTATCTTGCCTAGAGCTGGAACAATTATTATGGTATGATTGTGTACAGCAGGGAAGTAGCTTTTCCTTTTGTGATCCTATGCCCTCTGGTGGGAGGGAAGAAAGATAGGAAACGATTACAGATTGTTCCACACAAACACTAACCTTGAGTGCAAATCTTTTATTGGGCATAAAAAAAACACTGATCATGAAGCATCCTGCAGGTTTAGGAAATCTTTTCACTTTGGTTTGATGTGATAAAATTTCTAATGAAAAAAAAATGCATTACTCATGCTGTGAATGACATACGATGTACTGATCCAATTCAAAACTAAAATTCAATTAATGTGACCGATACAAAAGCAATAACATACATGAACTGTATATACTGTGTTGTATCAGAAAGGGTAAAAAGTTGAGTATTCTTTGTTATTTGGAAATGACAAGTAAAAAACCAATTTAAACTAGGTCTTAACTACTGTACAGTGGCTTAGATGTGGCATTTCCAAATCAAATGATGCAAGTATTCTAAATGATGATAAGAATGCTTAATAGAAGTGGATATAATGTGTAGTTCTAGAATTTCCAATTTACACTCTTAAAATTCAAGGTTATCTTTTGCATTCAATGATTGTTTGTTGGCAAAATATCAGACCTGTAAAAAGGAACTAATTTCAGTGTCCTTTTTAATTGCATTGAAAAATAACTAAAATAAATAAAATCTTGATTGGTGTATTAATATAACAATGATGTAAGTTTGGCAATCAGAGATGGAAACATGTATAAAACCCAATAAAAATACATTGAGCAGTCATGTGGAACACATTAATGGAATACCTTGCTCAAGGTTTAAAATATGTATAAACAATCATTCCTGATAATTTCCTAAACTAGAAGATTATGCCTGGATATAATTTACACACAATGTATTTTCATAAGAGAGCATGTCTACTACTACAATTGATTAAATAATTGGGAACAAACCATGGTTAACTAGGACTAGCACTGAGTATTGTACTTTGTTCACTATCGGCCTCTATTGACAATGCGGTCTATATTTGCTCCAGTGTTTGCAGGGCCAGTAAATGCCTTCTGAAAGCTCCTCAGAAATTGTAGCATAATTAGGGCTTCAAATATTATCTTTGCGTCAATGAACGCCCCAAAATGTAATGTAATTAGTTGTATGTGTATACTTATCGGGTGTAATGTCTAAAGTGGTAGAATGTGCTGTATGCATGCTATGTCGTGTACATATTAAAAACTATTAGTTTTTCCAATAGCTATAGACATAGGCCATATGTTTCTTATTTTTTATGGGTTCTTGTTGTGTTAAGTCTATTGTGTATGGTTTTATGTCTTTTACTTGCCTGCAAAGCAAATTTTTTCATCTGAGACAATAAAGGAAGTATGTTAGATGCTGGTGGAATGGTTCTTTCTGTATGGTCTGTTTAGCCAGCATGTCTTCTCTGGAAAGATATTGCAGCCAAACACTGGCTGTCAATGTTAGGCCATGATCTGGAAAACCGTAAGTCATGGCACCATACCAAGATCAATGAGGAGGTCCACGTGTGACGATCAAGTCAAAAATGTATAGTCACTACAGTTCTTGTTCAAAAACATAAACTAAAACTATCACACATTCCCCTATTTAACAGTGTATACTGTTTACACATTACACATGCACACAGAGATTATGTAACATTACTTATTGTATGTCAATGACTTAAAAAATTGAATTACTTATTAAATGTTCCACATTAGTATACTGCACTTCAGGCTAGTGGTGCTGCCGTTTGTGAATGTGTCCTCAATTTATGGTAACATGCAAAACACATTAAGGGTATGCGATAAGACCCCAAATCCTTGTTTTTCATTTTTAAATGCAAAGTGTAGACATACTTGCTGTAAACAAGAGGGATATTTTCATATATGCATATTGTTTAGTTTCCAACAGTCTTAATTTGTGTTCTTGTCTCTTTAAACCCAAAAAATAAACAAATTAAAGTTTAACTTGAAAGATATGTGACAAAGGCAAGCAATAAATATAACATGTAGAGACTGTCATATTTAATTGCTGTTTTTGTTTGTCTTCTGAATGGAAGACATTTTATTAATTTCGCTGAATTTCTATGTCTGAATGTTAGTTCTTTTGCTCCCTGCATAAAAGAACACATCCCGATTGATTTTATGAGGCAATGAATAATCTGTTAGAGGTATTAATTTAAAAATGTACCAATCTACATTTAAATAAGGAATCAGTCAGTTTGCAACTGAAAGGTGAACAATAATGTAAAGATGGCAATCAAAAGTAGAGTTGTTTACATAGTAGAAGAAAAGTACAAAACAGAACAAAACATAAAAAACTATGTTAAACACTGTAAAATGGGATAGAAGCACTGTAGAGCAGTCAACAACTGTGAAAGTCTGTATAATCACCTGGAGTAGTAGTAGCAGATGGGTTCCAAGGATGAAGAAGAAAATGGCAAGATGTGGTGAAGTTTAAGAGTGCTGAGGAGCCTTAGAACATTCTGCGCTGATTAATTTAAGCACAAAATGTGGAAAGATACTATAATATTGGGTGTTACTGTATATGTCCTAAATTAAGTATGGTATGGTAATGTGGCATTTAATATTGGCGTTTCACATTGCTTAGGTTGAGGTGCACTCTGTATGGTGTCCATATTTTCTCCCTATATTTGCATGGAGCTTATCTGAGTGCTCCATTGCAACCAGGTTAATTGGTTTCTCTACCTTATTTTAATATGCTAATCAAAATTGGGTGTTAGTGTCCCATCAGGAATGTAGACCCACCTTATACCCTGTTATTCCAATTCACAGTAGGTTTTATGTTTCTGTGAACTGCTGCCTTACAGGTCTAGGTCTAAGGTTCAATTCCAGCATCAGGTGTCTCTGCAGAGCCTACATGTTCTACTGGTTTGCTCCTGGGATAGGATCCAGCTTGCTATGACCCTCATGAGTATAGGCTTCTTCCTGATAATGGATGATAGAACAAGGATATCCTCCATGCAAGATGAAGAATCATCCCAAAACATAAATTTTAAATGTGTTGCTAAATAACATTTACAACATGAGGGACTACAATATGACTTTTCATGTGCTTCTAATTCTGGAGAATTGAATCAGATAGGTGCTTAATGGATATTAAAATAGATCCTAAAAATGTGTTATGACCCAAAATGACATCGGAAAGGTGTTGAAGGGCTTTGTCTGTTTTTGTTCCATTTTCATTGTGTAATATTTTTGCATTTCCAAATCTGTAACTTAAATTACTCATAAAGCTTGTGCAGCTCAGATTTATTTTGACAAAAGTAGCTAAAAAGCCTCTTTTGAGTTCATTATGCAATGTTCTACATGGCAGCATTGTCATCTGAAATGCATATGAAGCCTAACATGCTATTTGACAGTCCTGACCTATTTAATCAGATTGTTGGAACTCAAAAACAGCAAGTCAACCTTTGTCTGTGAAGGAAACTTCTCTTTGGGCCGCCCATGGCATTATAACTGATTTCTCAGCATGCTAAAAGTTAATTGGTTGTGCCTCTAGAACACAAGGCCTCTTTTTCAATAGTCGCTGTATTTTTCTGCAGTGAAACATGTTAGACTTAGCAACTTGTTTCCAAAGAATAACACATACTTGCCGGTGGCCATCCAATCTCCTACCCTTTGAAGGATGTAAAAAGTACTCCAAGAGATGTGACACATGCGAAGGAGTTTATGATTAGTAACAGGGTAAAAGTTGAAGTTGACAACTAGATCATATCTCAATTTTGTATGCCATTTGCTTCTGGGTCAGCTGAGCCTTTTGGTGTCCTATTAGTGACTGCCTCATGCTGTCTAATTTATGGCTCTCATTTTTACCTTGGGGTGACAGCAGATGCTCACAGAGAAGCACAGAAGAAAGTCATTGTATTTCGAAGCAAAGCCAAAACCAGTGAGCTGAATGACACTTACAAGCAGTACACTTACAGACAAAACTTCCTTATATTTGTTTCAGTTCAAAAGGACAACGTCTGCATGTTATTACCATTTTTTAAGAGGTCCATTGGTAGTGACAGTTATGCTTTGTTTTAGATGTATTTTGTATAGCAAGTAGTTTCATCCAAAGAAGCTGTGATGAATTTTGGATTTTTACATCATTTTCTAAAAATACAACATTTAAGAAATGTGAAATTAATTCTTATGGTGGAAGGTACTGCCACAGAAGAGTCAGAAAATGAAGCAATTGAACTGAATGCTCAGAAAAATGTCATGAAAATAAAAAGTGTAAAGTGTGAACAGTTTATTTTATCTATAAAAGCTTGAAAGCTGTTACAGTATATGAAGGATGAACATTGCGTTTATATGCAACATTCAGCTTTTTTAATTTTTTTTTAATTCAAGATTCTTTATATTGACATCCATAATATCCATCCATAATACTCAAAGAAAATATTCACTAGACAAGGCTCTGGCATCTTTATTTCTGTGTGTTTTTTGTATGCATTCATTTTATTAAGTTCAGTTGACTTTCCAAAGTGAAACTTTAAGAGCTGTGACAATTAATGGGACTGCAACTTAACCTTCTAAGATGAAACAGCTCAATAAACATTGTAATCAGGGCTGCTTAACAGTAAATATCTATACAGAATTATTGGCTTATTAAGCATAGGTTAGCACAATCATATTTTAACTGTAAGTTAGAATATGTCACAAATCTGTTATGTATCAATCTAATTGTAAGTGTGCTATTTATTATTCTTTATTTGTCTGGCAGTATTATATACAGTATATACAGTATGCACTCTATCCAACTCCTGTGTTGGATGTTAAGGAATTATTAGAATGTTACGAATAACTACAGTACAGGCATTGCTCTGAAAGAAAAATATATAAATATATATATATACAAAAATACATCTCATATTTTGACAAACACAAACCAGTAAAAGAAAACACAGTAATTGGTCCATGGTGGCCTTTAAAATGAAAAACTGATTTGGTTCATGTTCTAAACAAGTAAATCCAAGTCAACTTTGGGAGAATGGAAGTTTAACTTCTTCCAGTTAAGCCCCTGCTTAGGGGCAAGGTCAGAAGATATTTATATTTATAGAGTTATATTGACCCTGAAACTCATACGGCTTTATAAAGACCATCAAGGCAGGTCTGGTTCTCACAGTTACCTCAGTCCTCTGGGTTTTATTCAAATTGATTCTTATTTATTTATGATTCTTGCATCCTTGAGTAAACTATTTTGTTAATTATATTTTGTATGTTATTTGCTTCACTGGGTCATGGATAGACTATTCTTATTTACATTTTCTATCATTATAATACCCCCAAAAATGACAAATGTAATGCTTCCTATCCTGATCTGAGCCTGTTTAATTCATTCTTCCCATGTTTTCCCTGTCTCAAAATAGAAACCCAATAAGTGATAAAGTTTACAGTTTAGAAATACTCTTTAGTTCCATGAGCTTAAATTCCAGACACATGGTAATGGAAACAATGTATCTAAAGTCCTAAATCCCCAAAATCATACAATGGAACAGCACTTCAAATCTATATCCAATCCAATGTTTTCAGAGCTGAAAACAACGTTTTTTTAGCCAAACCGTTAAATTTGTAAAATAAGTTCAGTTAGCTCTGGTTGGATTTATGTCCATTTCAAAAGGGTGAGTGATGTGAAGGATTTAAAATCTGGCAGCAACATATTCGGTTGGGTTGATAAGAAATTTATCATTCATTTTTTGCCATGACAATAATTTTTTGCTGAAGTAGGGATGATACAGTACAGTATATACAGGAATATATGGATTTTCTAAATTTATTTTGATAGGTATTGACTTAAGTATAAAGTAGTTTATTGAGACAAACAGTTACAGTCTAGATTACTGTATGAACAATCTTGATTATGTCATTATCAGTTTTATATTGAAATATTTTTCTGTGGGCTCCTGGGTTTTTGCTCTTTTGTCCACTTGTGTTTGGACAATTTCTTTCTAGACATGATGATTTTCCTTGTCATTTACAAGTTACCAGCTCGACAAATGGAAACCATAAAACTACTGTATAGTTTTTCTTTGTGTCTCCTAAAGCTTGTGTCACTTTTCAGGTTTGCATGTGTGCTCACTGATTGCATGAGACAACTTTAATAAAGTTACTTCAGTTACAAATCTATAAGGTAAAAATAGTTTGGAATAAAGTCTTTAACTTTTGTGTTTGTGCAGAACACCAAGAAGCATAAATGCAAATTCTACTATTCTAAACTTTACCTGTCTTGTTGCATATCGTGATCAAATCCTTCTCTCTTAAGAAAAACATTATGTAACATGTAGTATATACAGTGTCGTGCTATAATCAAAGAACAGGTTTGTGTCTTTGAATGCTGAAGCTGAGTGGTAAAATTGGTAAGGCGTGGATGAAGTGGTGCCAGGTCAACAGCGTTCTATGCAATCGCTGGATGCCAATCCAACTCAAGGCCAAAGTTTACAAGACCTTTGCCCGTCCTGTCGCCCTGTATGGATCGGACTGCTGGCCAGCAACTTCCAGGCATGAGCGGGCCCTCCATGTCATGGAAATGAGGATGATCCAGTGGTGTCTCGGCCTAACAAGATTTGACCACGTCCTCAATGACTATGTCCGTTGACGCATGGGAATAGCACCAATAACAGAGAAGATGCGAGAAGGAAGACTGCGATGGTATGGACATGTGATGAGAAGTGGGGAGCACACGGTGACACAGACAGCGATACGACTGAGCCCGCAGGGTCAACGGCCGCGAGGGCGGCTCAAGAAGCGGTGGATGGATCGGATCACTGAAGACACGCAGAAAGTGAACGTTGGCCCAGAAGACACCTATGACTGCGCCAAATGGAGACGGGCGTGCCGACAAGCGGACCCTGCCGATGCGGGATTAACGCTAGGATGAAGAAGAATGGTAATTTAAGAATGTTGAGAAAAACCTTGTTACCACCATACTGAATGCTTTGCTGTATGGGACACATTAAAGGGGAACTGTCAGCCTATTTTAATATTTTAGGGTTCGAAATAATCAGCATTCTTTCTTTTCCAACCACAATAAAAGTAAAATGTAGGCAGTGACGTACAATATAAAACCTCCAATTGACATCACGAAATAGACAGGTAATTTCCAGGTATGCACAGTGTCATATTGACATCATTGTCTGCGATTCAGAACGAGGCAACAGAACTCCCAGTGATGTAAACACGGTGATTGTACACGAGCAGGCTTGTGAATACATCTCTTTTAATCCAACAGAAATATTGCTCTTCATTCGAGATGGTTTTGCCGACAAATACTACTCGTTAACTCTGCATGCAGATCACCTGTACTTGTTCACTTATACTGCACATCGCATTGCAGTAGTTATTGCCAGAAGCTGTATCACCCTGCAACTCAAAACTGGGAACTTACTGAGGCTAAGCAGGGGTGAACCTGGCCAGTACTTGAATGGGAGACCTCGTGGGGAAAGCTAAGGTTGCTGCTGGAAGAGGTGTTAGTAGGAGGTGCTCCCCTAGTGGTCTGTGTGGGACCTAATGCCCTAGTATAGTGATACGGTATGTAGATACACTATACTGTGAAAAAGGTGCTGGCCGTCGGATGAATTGTAAGACCAAGGTCCTCACTCTACATAGTTATTGAAAATCCCATGGGTTTTCACGAAAAGAATGGTTTTAACCCCACTGTCCTGCCCAAATTCCCCCCTGGTCTTTACCTGGCATGGCCTCCTAATAATCCCCATCTACAAATTTGCTTCATTACTCTGTTCTCCTTCCCAGTGATTGCAGATGTGTGGTGAGCTTACTGGCGTACTTTGACTGCCTTTGCATTATCCAGGTGGGTGACACATTGATGGTGGTGGAGGGGAGTCCCCATTACCTGTAAAGCACTTAGAGTAGAAGGTCCAAAGTGCTATATAAGTGTAAGGATATTATTATAAATTGGGACTGAAGTTCCCCTTTAAGTGTGGGAAGATGGGTACTGTATATTTGACATACAGTACATCAAAGTCAAAACCACTTTTGTTGTAAGAGATGGAATGAGCTGCAGCTTCTTCTCAGGGCACCACTGAATCCTTACATGTACTACTGTATATGCCGGCAAACACATCTGTTTGGGAACATATGGATCATGAGCTGCAGAAAGGTTGACCTCTGCCAAATAACAAGAGATGCAGCAGACAACATTTCGACATTTGTCAAAATCTGGATTTGTCTATAATATCACACCTCTGACATTGTATGCCTTCAATTATTAAAGTATTGTATGTGCAATGTACACACATCCATAGGTATAGACTTTTTCATTGTGCTCATTGTATTTTTGTTTTTCAAAATAAAATCTGTTCACTATCAGAGTGCTTATCTTAGGTGTGGCAGAGCATTGCATATTTGACAGATGGATCTCCAAGCATAATTCTTATTTAGGTGTGAGAAATAGAAGTTTGAGCCTTTTTCATTTGGCAGTTTTTTATTCTCTTATGCAGGTTAAACATGTTACAACCCAGCATTGCTGTTTTATTTTCTGGTCACAGGTATGAAGGAAGGGCCCGTGTGAAATACATACAGTATATGTAACAGTGCAAATAGAAGGTGGATGGTTTTAAAAGATCTGCTGAGCTACCTTTGACACAAATTCGTTTGAGAAGAAGTTGTTTTATAAATGAATGATGATGATTTGTATTATTAAAATCGGGCTTAATGAAAGAAAGGATCACTTTCTCCTCATGGTCAGACTAAAGTAAATTGACATTGTTTTATAGTATTTTCATGATACCTAACAGTGCGAAATGGTTTATTTTTTCTAGTAAGAAATATATATTCTATTATAATCTAGTTTTGCATATCTTGGACTATTGCAGGCTGTAACACCCCACTTCAATGTTTAAAGTTTACATTCCACTAAAAGAGAAACTAGTACATATTCTCGTGCATTTTAGAGATTTAATCAGTACTATACAGTAGGTAACATCTTTGATTTAGTTTTAGTTGTTCCTCTAAAGAGGGACTTTAGATTTTTTACCTTTGGAAAGTATACGATGAAGTGCAAATTGAGCAAAAGCACAAATTTGATATTTGCATTAATGAAGTAGAGTTGCATTACTGAAGTACAGATGAAACTTACATGGCCAGATCATCATGGCCTGAATGAGCTTAGGTGTGTTGCCCCAATTATGTTAAGTCGAATGCAGTGATAAACCTTCTCCTTCCACCATTTCTACTAATTCCTGTGAAATATGTCTGATTTGGTAATCACCTAACCCAGGGGAGGAGGAAAGTAAAGCCGAGAATGCAAGAATATGTGGCTGATGTTGCACAATGTATTCATGTGGGATAAGGTTCAGGTGCATTAGTGAGACATTGAAGAATTTTCCTTCCACACTGTACCCCTCCCTTAAGGTTATACGGAACCTAATTTTGTACCATTATTACAGAGTAATATAGAGCAGAATAATGGCTTCTGATCTTAATTAATTTCCACAGATGTATCAGCATTCATCTGGTTTTCAGTGGTTGTTTTACCAAATTGGATATTTTTGGAATAGGAGTCTTGTTATGCTTTTATTAATGCTTCCTTTTTTGTGCAGTTACATATCTTTGCTATTGATTATTTGTCTTTGCTGTCTGCCCTCTCTTTCCCGCCTGCTTGTTGTTGTCGCTAAACCTTTGGGGATTTGACTTCAGCATTTTCTGAATCATTGCTTAAAGTGCAGCATGTGTGACCTGCAAAATAATAACCTCTTGTTCCCCAGCACAAGGTTTGCTGTTTCTGTTCAACCAATTAATTGTACTTTTAAAATAAGAAAATTAACGTGGATGTCAGAAATGAGAGGGCATATGTTCACTGTCCAGATCTCCGCAAAAGCCATCACAGCAATTTTATTTATGTACTGTGAGAACTCATCTGTGTACCTGAATTTGTAACAGTTTTGTTTAAAACATGGCCAGACTTTTTAAAGTAAATCCAATTCACAGTCACTTAGATAATCAGACTCCAATTGTTAACCATTTTTATCCTTTTTTGGTGTATCACATAATAACAATAATAATAATAATAATAATAATAATAATAATAATAATAATTATTATTATTATTATTATTATTATTATTATTATTATTATTATTATTATTATTATTATTACATAATAGAGTAGCTAAAGCTCCACATACCAAATAGTATGTGGTAGTGACCAACAAGACTAATAATTGTCTGACAGCTTTGAAATGTTAATAATGTAACATAATACAAATATAGCTTAAGAGTAGTTGTTAAGTATTTAGGGAAGGATGGAGGTTATGGATTATAATTATAATACACCGTAATATGATATTATGATTGTTGCCATTTCTTATTTTTCTGCTTCTGGTTTTTTGCTAGGTATATTTTGCTTCAGATAATTGTTTGAAAAATTCTCCACTAGAGGTTCCATTTTTTTTATTGAGAAATAGTTGGTGCAGTGATGGGTGGATAGCTTTATTCTCCCCATGTTACAGTATATAAATTCCTGGGGTTTTCCTGAGGTTTTTACCATGAAGTTGATGGCATGTCGAACAGTTACAATTCATTCCACAGAAGTTATCAATTCAGTACATCAGAAACAAGCACGGATTATTGGAGATTTTAACATTATTATTATTTAAATCATTATCAGTGCATTATTTTATGTAATTTACATTACTTGTGAAGAAATGCTGCAACATTACTTATGTTTGATTCTGCAATACTATTTTTGATTTGATTGATTCGCTGTTTCTCTGACCCCCCCCAAAAAACAGTCATAATGTGGCAGCTTGACTTCAGCCTGGTGTCCAATGGTAATTAAAAGTATTTATCCACTAGTACCATTCATAATTGGCCTTTACATATTTATCCCAGAGAATGCTATTTTTATGCTTAGTCTTTGATTTGTCATTCCAAAACAACACCCAAGTTCGAAATGCAGCTGAAACCAGAAACCAAAGACAGATAACATTGTTGTCTTCTGTATACCAGACCAGTACAATAAGAGCCAATGTAATGTTGCTTTTTGGTGCTCAAGCACCTGTCTCTGCCTGGACACTAACTTGCTGAATTAAATTGGGTTGCCACAGTGTCATTGTATTCACAGCATTACACCTGGGACTGCAGTAAGCAATATGATGAGAGGATAACAATCATGCCTACTACAGTAAACATGCCCGAAGACCATGACAACACATCCAGCTACTTGAACTGCTTGAATGATGCTTGTAGGGTTCACAGCTTCATAAGATCTGTGCCATATCTGCATCCTTCCATCTTCTCCAAATACTGAAGCTACTACTGTATGTTGATTAATGAGCTGTTTTCCACAGGAATATACTGCCATCTTACATGACTGGTGAGGATTAATTGCATACAAATCATGTGCTTGTTACATCAAGTACATTACACAATACATACATGTTCATAAACTCTATAGAAATCATCTACTACAGTATGTACAGTAATGTCAAATGCAATTGATAATTGATTCTCAGTAAAGCTGTCAATTGCTTTTTTAAACTTAAGTATGTAGATTATTGTACTCTACATTAGTCTTGAAACAAAACTTTTAGAATTAAGTTCAGTTTAGTAAAAATGTGATAGCAATTTATTTTAATGACAAAAGAGAGATGCACATGCACTGTGCTCACTAATGTATGATGCACATTCACTCTGTTTCTTTCTCAATTAAAACTCCAGACCAAACACATACAGTACTGTAAAAATGAGGGTTCAGTATAATGAAGGTTTTTTTTCTTCCATTTTTTGTTTAAGGGAACATGATATAAGAAAGGTAATGAGAAAATTAACCCAATGGTTCACTTTATGCTCACCAGTGAAGGCAAATCTAGAAGTTACAATGAAGTACATTTAAGACTGAGAATAAGAGGCATATTTTCATGCAATGGGGAAAATATGTTTAGAACAAGCTGGAAAGCCATATTATTGAAACACATTTCCTTTAAACGTTAAAACAAATACTGGATAAGGTGATTGGGTGAATAGACTTTGCAACCAAGTAAGCATTTTGGGTCATACTGTATGCCTGCTCTCGTTTGTAACCTTTCTTAAGCCTGTGTATAAGCTACAGGAATCTATGCATAGAAATCGACCAGCTGGGGGTACCTGCAAATAGAACTACTGTATGGCTCTAGAGACAGGTGCACAATCCTAAAGACACATTAATTCGTAGAGCTGTATAATTCATTCCCACAAGGACTAAAGAAAGGAAGTCTATCTTCATTTTCCCATCCCAAAATTCAGTTGTCTCAATAAACTAATGTAGACACTCTTTATATAAATAATGTGAGGGTTTTTCTCTAGCTGTATTGAGAATCCCATTTAAACTCTAAGTGAATACTGCTGCAAATTGTGTGAAATGTACACATCAGTGTTAAAAAAATAATCAAAATACACTACTAACCTATATTAGAAATATTTTATATATTGTACACAGTATATAGCACATGTACTGACTATCATTATTACATTTTATTAGTATCCTAACCTGTCTTACATTCAAAGACACAGTTAGTAAAGTTGTTCAGAAAAACACTCGTACTGTACGGAAGGCTAGGGATGTTCCTCTACATCAGAACATTAGCAATACTATCTTCACTTGCAACAAATGAAATGTGGACATAGACACTTTCCTATATTTTCTTATTAATGATATATCAGGTTTCTCAGTCTGGATATTACGTCAGCTAAAATATCTGAGAAGTGAAGCAATTTAAAACGCAGATATAGAATTTTGCAGTCAAACTCAGCCAGATGAATTGGTACTACTATTGTTTTTTGTCAGTGTTTCATGCATTTCTGTTCTTTTACAACAGGATAATTTGTGGTTTAAATTTTCTTCCAGATTTTGTTGTTTTTTAACATATGAAAGGATATTAAATAGGCTTGTTGGGATACTGACAGCGAGGGTTTTGGAAGAGTGAAGGTTCAATAACATTGGTGTAATGCAAAGAAACAAATATACTTGAAAATACACAGGCATTAATTTATATACAAAAGCTTAAAAGTACTAATGACATTAAGAAAAAATTAAAAATGCACATCAGAAAGATTCAAACATTTTGTTTATCCCAAAAAATCTATATGATCAAATGGTTATATGGTCATATGGTTAACAAATTTGTAACTGCAGAATATTGAATCATCTGTGTGTCATTTCTATCATATCTTCAGTCACAAAAATGTGAATTGTTTAATTTATATTCAGATCTGTTCAAGCAAATATTTAAAATTTTTTGGTTTTGGGTTTTTCCCACATTTTGTTACATGGTATTTCATTGATATAAGTAATACATTGTTGATGCTTAAGCGATCTTTTATTAATAGCTATTATCATGTAACAACTATACTGTACATCTCACTTTCTGTTAAAAAGCGGAACAGTAGACTTGACAACTTGTTTGAAATACTCACTCCTAACAAGCTGGCTTTTCTAATGTATATTTCTCATGTGAAATTTGCATAACAAAATATAAAAAAAAAAAACTCAGGTAACGTGGGAATAAACTAGAAATTCCAGACACAAGGGGTGGCTGCTGTACATGTATTTATTCCTTATCTCACATATCTTAACAGAGTGAGTTCTGAGCTGCCTCTACTAGGTGAAATTGTTGCTAATCTGCGTAAAGAAGCGTAAGCTCACTGATGGCTGCTTTCAGATGCTCACAGATGAGTCTTAGAGTGAACATGTCCCTTGGTTCTGGAGCGGGTGTGCTGCAGGGATATGAGTAGGATGTCACCTTTGAATTCAGCACTTGCGCTGTTTGAGATTTCAGTGGTGGGCCTGACGGAAGTTATGCCTCCAGCAAAATATGGGTTTGTGTGCTCTTTGAGAAATTTTTGCTTTAGGCATTGCAAATATATCTACCCCGACTGTTTCATGTTTTATGTTTTTTTTTTTGCCATTAACTCTCCAGTCTCGATGTTCAACCAAACGTTTGTAGATTATTATGAAAAGAATGGTGTGAAGTATTTGTCTTACGCTTCTGTGTTTTTTTTTTTAGTCATTCAACACTATTTCCAAAGTTTTTAAAGGGGAGAAAAAGTTGAGACCCATATTTCTCCAAATGTATATCTGAAAATATATATATATTTTTTTTTTATTTCAGCATGGTAATGAGAGAACATAAATATTGAATCAGGCAGACATTAATTCCATGATTAAAAAAAAATTAAAAAAGAAAGGCAGAATGACAAAAGGGTTTGTTTTTCTTTTAATTTCCAGCATGGAATTAATGGCTACAGTACTTCTCATTTCAGGCTCTACCTATTCTTATTATACTGTATGCAAACATCCCACTATACTACAGTCTAAATTACAGTAGTTCCATCTTTTTACTTAAAACTTTCAAATAAACTCACAAGCTGTGTTAAACTAAAATGACTTAAGAATTCATGAAACACACTCCAGTAGTGATGTATCTTTTAAAAGTGAATTAGAATACAAGGTGCCTAACACAATTTTTAGATGAATAGTATTTATAGAGGATATCCAGTGCAGACTAAGAACAAAAATACATTCCTCCAAATCATTTCTATAATGCATTACTGCCAATTTTGTCAAAAAGAAACAGCCTTCTCAGTGCAGCCTCCTCTTGTACCACATTTGTACAGATGTACTGTATTCTGACATACAGTATACCCAATGCAGTATCTGGGAGCACACTGCAAGGTCCTTATAGAAACAGCATATTTAGGTTGGGAACTGTAGGCTGGCAAAGGAGGTCACAAGCAAGTCACTAGGCAGAAATACAATCTTAAATTTAATCTTAACCCTTGTGTTTTAAATGTTAAATGGATACTTCTTCCTAGGCAGTAGATGTATATAAATAGGTTGTATATATATGTATATAAATAGGTATATAAATATGTGTTATGGAGTACATGTAAAAATAATTAATAAAAGATATTGCTGATTAATGTAGACAACACATAGTACAGTAATTACTGTATGTTGTTGAAGGAGAAAACATCAAAATGTGGCTGTGCCCTACAGTATGTCAGAATACAAACACTATTAATAAAAAAATATAATCATTTAATTCCATTAGAAGCATAAACCTAGTTATAAAATAGCTCTGTCCAATATTAATTTATCATCACAATTACAACAAATACACAAACAGAAAGTGAACAATTTACTGTAACATCTATCCATTTTCTAACTGCTTCTTCCAGTTCATTGTTGCAAGGAAGCTTGAGCCTATCCGGGCAAGCAGCAGGCACAAGGCAGGGTTCACCCTGGACAGGATGCCAGTCATTCACAGGGCAGTAACACAGACACAATCACGTACACACTCACAACTTGAGACAATTTTCCCAGAAACCAATTTATCTACTAGCATTTAATCTACTGTTTTTGGACTGCGAGAGAAACCAGAGCCCCCAGAGGAAACTCATGCAAACACAGAAGGAACATACAGACTCCAGGTAGATGGAACCCCAGGTCTGGAACTGAACCCAGGTTAAAATTCAGAGTGTAAAAGTTAGTTTAGGGTTCCATATCTGTTTGAGACTAATTGTTAAAATCGGCAACCCACTGAGCTCACCATGCTTTGTGTAGGCATCTAAGATGATTTACCAAGGCTTTATTGCTTGCACTTTGAGTTTTTTATCTGTTCTTGGAGTGTTACAACTTCAATTTTTTCTTCATCATGAAAAATGCAGGTTCTGTTAATTTCAAATCAGGAGATTAGCCAGTCTTATTTTTTCTCCTGAAGAACTCCTCTCTGATTTGTTTCACTATGATTCTGCATGGTAAACCATTGCAAAATAAGTATTTACGCATTGTCTTCTACACATGTGAAAAAAAAAATGTTTCTGCAAGAAATCTTTCTAGTGCTGCAATCATTATTTATAGTATTAATACAGATGTGTGTGCCAATTACTAACACAACCATGCATACCTAGTATTTACAATCTGCCATGTTTCAGAATTACAATCTGCCATTGTCTCGGAAATACAAAGATGAGCCAGGTGAGTTTTGGCAGTTTTACTGTATGGTCCAGAGTCTTGACCAGAGTGATAGAAAGACTGAAGTGTGGAGAAAGAAAGGACAATTTACATGCTCCAGAGAAAACCACATCATGTCTGGGTATGGTCTGACCTGGATTTTAGTTTTGCACTGGATTTCCCCCGTAGAAATAGATTTCATTTCTTACTCTACTATAAAGTGCTATTTCATTGTATTTTGGGGTTGTACAGTACAAACATCTTATGAGTTGATGCCCTCTGTTGCAAGCTCTGCTTAAGATAAGATCACTTTATTAGCCATATACAATTTCTTGCATTAGAAATTCATCTTATCGCATACCCCAGCTTGCTCTCCATGAGACACAGACAAGGAGTAAAGCTTGGGGTCAGAGCACAGGGTCAGCCATTGTACGGCGCCCCTAGAGCAGTTGGAGTTAAGGGCCTTGCTCAGGGGCCCAACGGAGTAGGATTCCTCTGCCAGCCATGGGATTTGAACCGGCAACCCTCCAGCCACAGGCGCAGATCCTTAGCCACAGTGCCACATATACAAATATACAGTAAATAGTGAAAATTTAAACTGTGCATATGAATGGTGCTAAGCATGAAGAAAGCTTAATTTGAAAATAATTTAAATATTTGTGTTGACTTTACCAGAGCTAATTGTTTTAAAACTACCATGAAATTGGCCAACAAAATGCATGGAAACACTACATATAGTATCTAAGATTGCAAAATTGAGGGAAGGTTGCCTTTAAAAATATTTAAAAACATCCAGATTCATTCCTGACCTCAAAGGAATTCAGTCTCAAACAATGGAGCCAAGGTATTGGATTGAAAAATTCAAAGTTCTCATAGGTACTGTATGTATGAAATCAGAGATTGATTCATGCTTGAGAGTGAATCAAAGACACGTTCACAACAAACTAGGAGGAGATTAATTTATCACTGAAAATAAGAGGCATTTCTTTTCACTGGAACAGAATGTGGAACAAATTGCCCAGCCAAGAAGCTAAAGCTGAGTTTTAGATTCTTTCAGGATAAACATGTAATTTTAGGATTGATTGGCTACAAGCAATAACATTAACAAGATGGACTAATTAACCTCCACATTTATATTTATTCTTTCATTCAGATTTTTCTTAAATTGATCAATTTGTTTCATTTAATGAGCTTGTCTGGTGATGTTATATTAATAAACCAAGTAATATTATCAAGCATTGGTTGCAGTGCTATAACCTAGATGGAATATGAGATTAAAATCTGTATGTTGTGATTTATAAAGTAAATAATTTAAACTTTAAATGAATCCTTAAAAAGCTGATTCTGTTGTATGGTTATACAGTATCATTTATTTTTTGTATGTACATCTCACAATTACAGCCCCTGGTTGTGTTATGTATGTGTACATAATAACTCTCCTTGTTCTGATAAAATGGGGGTTTTGATCACTTTAGAGCAGTGCCTAGGGCTATAGAGTCCAAGCTGGAGGGTTGTGGGCTCACTTCCCCACTACAGACACTGCTATTGTACAGTATCCTTAAGTGATACAGCGCTTTACCCTGAATGTTCCAGTCCACTGATCTGTATAAAGAACATGAGCATACTGTAGCTGGGGGTAACCCTCTAATGGACCAGCATTCCTTTCAGGGGGAAATCATCTACTCTCAGTGTAAACCAGCAATACCAGTCTCAGAAATTTGAATAAATTCCAACCTGATACTGTAGGTCATCAGGCTCAAGTATAGACGTCTAATAAAATTGTCATTTCTCATGAGATGTTTCCCTTATGTACAATTTACTTGGTGAAAGGTTACAGTACTGTGCAGATTTAATTTTCAGAACATTCTATCAGCATGAAAAGAAACAGAAACATTAATTAATTCTTACCAGTTTTGGCACATGTAATACTTCCAGAACAAAACTATTTTCCCCACTAAAAGTTTTATCAACCAACCTGGTGTGTAAACAAACAAAGAAACTCTTGAATTAAGGCAGGAAGAAAACATTATGTTAGTTCATTTACTTGTTCATATGTTTCTTTTTAGGGGTTATCCAACAATAAGCACTAAAAGTAAAATTAGAACTTGTTTGATGCGTTCAGTGTTTCTCACACGTTGTCCAACCATCCAATTTACAACTTTTCAGTCTGAGAGTTTAGCAGCCACTTTTCTTTTCTCACATTTTCTTCCCCTGCTGCTTTGGTGCAGAAAGCTTAAGAGGGACTTGTTTAAATGAGTCCCCAAAGGTGTTCTCAACTGAACTATGAATTTTATATTTACTTGTCATCTCATCTTCACGTAGCACTTTGTAAATCAGCTCTCTGCATTTCAGCCAGTAAGCTGTGAGTCCTATAAATAGTGAACTCCTACAGAGTACTCTGTGAATTGTTTTGCATCATTTCAAGGAAAACTGTCAGGTTCTTACGAGTTATGAAGATCCAATGTAATGGTTTCTTCTCTCTTTACTGGCTTTTCACATTGATGTGCTGCTTTATAAAATACAGTACTGTAAATACCATCCGAGATGCCTGGAGTAGCATTCTCCCAACTTTTCTAGCAGAGATCTTCTAAATGTAGAGAGTAGCAATGTGATGGTAACGATTTTCTCTGTTTTAACTAAATTAATTAACCACATTTTTTAAATGCATTATGTATGTCACAATCAAAGCAATTAATGTAAAACAGCGACAAGGAGATGTGTAATGAAAAGGGAAGGAAAAAATATTTCTTATTAAACCCAAGGCACCACTTTAATCAAATTGGACTTTCTTTTAAATTGAAAACATTTCAGATATATTTTGATTCTTTCAAACCTTCCCCAATTTAGTTGTAATTTAACCCAAAGGGAATGCATGCCAGTGGTATACATAACTCCAAAGTTCTGTCTTCAACACTTTGCACAATTCTTTATTTTCTATAGTTTTCTCAATTAAAATTGTACTCTATGTACAGTACTATCCTCTCTGAGTGTGTTCTGTATAACATTCTTCATTTATGTTCCACAGCTGGAAATTGTTCTCAAATTACACAGAAATGACTCAGGAAAATTAAAAAGAAGCTGAATAAAACATTCTTAAATAATTCTAGCAATGCTGTATAAGATACTTGTGATATATATAATATGCAATAGTGGCAAGTTGTAAATATACGGTATACTGTACAGTATGTAAGTTTAATTGTGGCATCTGTATCTCCATTTATCCATGTGGAGTGTGGTTCTGTTTCCCCCTACCATCCAAAGACATGCTGGTCAGGGTTTTTGGTAACTATACTGCGCCTGTGTGCGGGTTCCTTGCAGTGAATTGGCATTCCTTCCAAGGTTTAGATACATCTTTCTCCAAATGCTACTGGAACAGACTTCAAATGGCTAAGGATCCTTACCAGAATTAAGCAGATTTCTGATAAACGTAGATAGATGGCTGGTAGATGGATGTGCCATTTGTTTGTCACTTTGTCGAGTATATACTATAGCATCTTTCATGACACACTTCAAGGAACTTTAAAGGAAATAAGCAAGAACAAAATCCTTAGAAACTAAACAAAATCTACAAAAGCAATGCTAATGTCTACTAAATGCATGTACTGTATATAAAAATATTGAAAAGTGCTGACTGACTTGTGACATCTTATGTGGGTTGGGAGATCATTTAACAGCCTTGGCCTCTCGTGGCCTCTCAAGGCTTGGAGCCTGATTTTTAGGAGCTGAAGGCAAAATTACAAAGAATTCAAATGACATGTAGGTGTGTAGGGAGATAAAAATTGTCTAGTGTAGTTAGGAGCCAAACCATACAAACCTTTAAATGTAAGCAGCAATAGATTGAATTTTATTCTGAAATCTACAGGGAACTGATGAAAGAAAGCTAAAACAGGAGAGATATGTTCATGCATTTAACTTTTATTTAAGATCTCAGTAGCTCAGTTGTAAAAATATTACAACTTAATGAGAACATATTTGGAGAGAGTGTACAATAGTGTGTAGTGTACAAATATGTCTTACAGTAAACAAGCTTGAAGAAGTGGAATGTATGCATTACCTTCGTTGCATCAGATGGAAGGGCATCAAAGTTGACACACAGATTCCTGACTGGAAAATCTGAACTGATTCCATCGTCACCACGGTCTTGTCAGATGTGACACGTTTTTTTGCATCCATTTTGTAACATTATTTAAAGTAGAGCAACAAAGAATATAGTATTAATTAATGCCATGTTTCACGCAAACATACATTTGAGTGTTATCAGCAAATAAATGGAAGGTCTACCTATAAAGAATTTGACACAAATGGTAACATATATTTGCTAAAAACTGAAAACAGTAATATCCGTAATACCAACAGGCTCTCTAATCTATCAAACAATATGGTAAGATCTGCAGTTTCAAAAGCCTTACTGAGCCTCAGCAGGAGAATCAAAGAAAAAAAAATTAAAGCAAGCCAAAAGTAATCTGTAAATCATTAGTAACCCTGAAAACAACTGTCTGAGAAATACACAATTGTCTAAACACTGAAATGGTTCATGCGGTTCAAGTTGATCTTTTTAATCTGCATTGTTTTTTTCATACATTATGAACTACCATATACTGTATAAGCACATTCATTTTGAGTCTCAAATTAATGTGCTGTACTTGTTTTACCAGTGCAACCCCAGACCGTACAGGCTGGGTGAAGATCTGTACTGCTCTGAGATGCATATTTCCAAAATGCATGCCCCGCAATGACTTGCAGGAGTATAAGCATTTTTTGGAGGAGTGTCACATTTAGCCGTGATGTCATCATTATTGGTTGAGCTACTCTGAAATTGAATCCTGTATTGAAGCTCTAATTGGATATCTTCAGGTTAAATAATAACACATACATACAGTAAAATAACTAACTTATTATGGCTATTAATCCAAAAGTTGCAATAATTTAAAACCAATCCAGACTGAAAATATTGTTAATTAATTTTGACTAACTTAATATTTGTAAAAGTGAACCAGCTGTTCCCTTATTTTATCATCATAACCTTTTCACTGTGGGACACCTGAGCCAAGCCAAGTCAAGCTGAGCCTAGCAGGAACCTGGGCTGAACCTGCCCTTCATAGCTTGAGTCCTTTCACTCAGTTCAAAGTACAAGCCACACTGTGACATTCGATTCAGTGGACAAAGGCACACAGAGGCATGGTGTGGATTTGTTTTGACTGAGAATGTATGGTTTTCTATTTTATTTTCCCTTTTTATTGTTGGTGAAACACATGAAATGTTTGTAAAGACAGAGAAAGATGGAAATAAATTTACTTGGAAAAAACATTTGGAGTCCTAAGAAGATATCAACTAAGTATCTGGTATTCAAATTCACAATTCAAATTTCCCTTCATTGCATGTGATAGCTTTAATTTCCAAGGTGCACAGTAAATGATGGAATGCAGCACAGAATCATTTATTATTATCCTGATTTTGATTTTGTTTGTTACACCTCAGAATACTGGGTTATAATTACTGTAAGTTATAAATCTAGCTGAAGTAAGAGAAAGACACAAAAAAACTGGAAAAGAAATCAAAATCATCAAGTCTACACTTTCATTACTTGTTTCAGCAACTGATTACTGTATACAGTATGTCACTATCACTACATGCTAAATTAATGTGGTTATCTTTAGTTATGTTTTTAATCAAGAACATTCACAGATACTGTATGAATATTTTATTATTTTAAAACTTTTTGATGGGCTCCTGAATATTGTTTCATTGGGTAATTTAAGTTTTAAAAAGCAAAGCTTTATAAAGAACACCTACAATAAAAGCAGATTGAAGCTACTTTGTCTTGGAATTGACACACGTATAATTTTTCTTCTCTCTTCTACTGTACATTATATTACATGATATCATCTCTTCAACAGGGCTTTAAACTTGTTTTGAATATGTATCGGACCATATTTAATCAGTTGAAACAAAACCTTAATTTTCAGTTTTCAGTTATGTAGCTGATAATTACTCTCAGCGAAAATTGCTCGGTCTTTTCAAATCAAAAGAGTGCAATGTTTTGTTTCCATCTCTTTGTTGTAGTGTTATAGCATATTTGCCCTTCTCATATCAGGTTTATGATTCTTTCCATAGAAATTAGCCCTGACTGCAGACAAGCACTATTTTGTATTCTGTATTTCCTTCATTTTATCAGGATCTCATGAATCTTTTGTAGTACAACTTAAGTTAAGGGAGAAACATTTTATATAATTATTTCTATATATATGTAAAATTAAGAATTAATATAAGACTGTATTGCTAAAATATAGCATGCATTACTGCATAAAAAATGTTAATTTTGTCTTTTCCATTTATACAGTAGGTGACCTCATTCTAAGATTTGTCAGTTTTTCTTACTGCTACAGTACATTTAAAAAAAAAAGTATATGCAGTTTGTCAGAGTATAACTAGTCAAACTATAACTATAAAATTTAATAGCTAAAAAATAACAACTTTGAAATGCTATTCTTGGCCTGTGTTTGTTCACTTCTGCAGCTCAAAGATTTTTTGAAAACTGAATAAATACATTTTTGGCTTTTTTTTCTGCAATCATAAAAGTGTTCCATAACATAAATATGTGTTCCAATACTCTTTCTCTCTTGCCTTATCCTTTCAAATGGTGAAAGAGATGGTTTGAGCTATTGGTCAGTGAACCTAGGGAAAAGCACTCTTGTTTTTATAATACAAATATAACGATTGCTCTAGAAACTACAACAAAAGTAAAGCGGTATATTTTAAATTAGGAGATTGCTCTCTGTTGTATAACTTTTGGTCTCAACCTCATATTCTGTGGCTGAGTCCTGAATGAAGGGAATGTAAAAAGGCTGCAAGATGTTAGAGCCATCTAGCACCTCATTTGATTCCTTGGTAGACAAGCCTTATTCTCATTGACACGTCTGCTTCTGCCGAAAAGTTTTCTTGAAAGGGTTTATATAGTTTTTTTTTGTCATCTCCATCTGTTTTGTCAAATAACATTATAGCTGTCACACTGTTTATCTTGGGAATACTTTTTCTAAAACACCTGAAGGTGTTGGGTATGGTGTGCCAAAGAAAAAGAAAGATCAATTTCAAAATAAAATAAAATAAAATGCCTTGGTGTAGATAGAGTATGCACTTCAAACTCTGTCACCTTGCGGTTTTAATGCACAAGGTCAAGTAATTCATGTTACCTAGAGGAGGAAAGTGGTGTGTCAACATCTAAATCTTTTTCATAGGTAGTTTTATCAATGTTTATCAAATTATAAGTAAAGATAGTTTTAGCTTTTAAAATGTCATTTGCAAACCTAGTGTGTATTTTCTCCATTAATTCCAATTAAGATTTTTTCTCTAAGATTCTGAAGGTAAGCATAACCAAAACAGTTTTGTCTTTTAAAGCAACTTTTAAGTAAAAGGAAAAAAAACTAACAAAAATAGCATAGACACGTTTTTCAGAGATTCACTTTGGAAACCCACATCAATGCTTTGTTCACTGGGTTGTATGAAAAAAATGTTTATGCTAAATTAATGTCCATCTAACAGGGTGTAATAAATCAAAGAAAGTCTGTGTGTGTGTGTGTGTGGAGTGTATTTTTTTCTGAAGCACACTTTTGTCCTCTAGCCTTGAATTTAACATTGCAAAAAAGGGGTCAGAAATGTCCTTTTCTAGACTGGGCCATCAAATGCTTAAACTGGTTCTTTTATATAGATGAGACTACTCTGCTTAAATTCAGCTAGAATTCCCAAGAGACTTTGCCTTAAAGATGTCTACGTATCTAAGGCCTTGTCACTGCTGGAGGATAATTATTTGTATGATTTATATCACTGTATGGAAACCTTTGTTCAGCCTGAACTTTTACTGATCATTTATATACTGTACTGTATGCTTTTTTGAGCGATGTCTTATATTTTTCTACTTGGCAAATATGCGTCCTAATTTACTTACCTTTTTGGAAATTGATCTGAATTGCGGCTGCTGATTATACACATGCAGTACAATCACTGTTATTGATCTCTCATTTGACTTAGGGCAGCATTAATAGAAATTCTCTGTTATTTAGCTTATGGCCTGTTCATACCCACATCATCAGTTAAAGGGCAACTGATAAGCGATGTTGCTGAACATGCTCTGTTTGAAAGCAATATTTGACCTTGCACTAGGGAGAACTTGTAATGATTGCCATTTGAGCTGACGAACTGGAGAACTTATGATTGGGAGGTTCAGAGAAAAGCTGTTTTTACTGTAGGATTAAGGTTGTCAATGGTGGTTATTTTCTAGCGAAATACAATTGTTCTTTGAGCTAGAGTTGTATATCAAGGGACTATATTGATTTGTTTCTACCTCTGGTTTTTTATCCTTTTCAGAGTCATGCTTCCCATTTCATTATGTTCCTAGTTCTTTAAATTGGAATGAATTTGTAGAGTAGGTGTAAAATTAAAATTAATGTTTAATATACCGAGATAGGTTAAATGTAAATCATTATCCTCTGTAATCAAAGATTTGAAATCCCAAATGGTCACCATATCAGCAAGGACAAGCAGAGTTTGGCGCAAGGAAATAACTATAGGATGATTTTCAACAAAGTCAGAAGTATCAAGGTTCCCATGATAGTGTCTTTAAGTAATTGTTACACCAGGGATTGCTGCTCTGGTAGCTTATGTTTAAAAGGTTGAGATTGTGTAGGATAAAGGTTGCTGGGTTCATAGTGTCAGAGAAATCTATACAATAACTGTTAACATAACTATTGACAAAACCTAAGCAAGCTCAGCAGCCCAGGCAACTTTTGGTAGAGAAAAAAAAGTAAGGCAAATTCTTCCGCAGTTGTAAGAAGCTGTTCCTCCTGCATCTGCCATATGTCATTACTGTGTACCATGCTTTGTTTTCCATTCACTTCAGCCTTTTTTTTCCACCTAGGCTCATTTGTCTGTGACTTGGGAATTGTAAAAGCAATTTCATAGAAAGCTCCATATTTATGCAGGAAGAGGTACTGAGAACATGAGGTACTCTTGAGATTTGCGTTCCGCCTGCTTTTCTCCCATTTTTTTGGTGTCCCAGGCTCATTTTAATACACTTTACAATTGGGGATGACAAGCCTGCAATACTATTAATATTTAATACAAGTTAATCTGCCATCTGATTTCTATAGCCTTTTTGTTCTGGAGACTCAGGTAAACCTATTGCAGGGCTCTGTGGAGAATTGTGATTTTTTTTTTTCCTTTATAGGCTTTCTGAATTGTTTTATGTTATTTTTATCCGTAGTCGACACAGTGTAAAAAGAGAGCAATTTAGATTTCTCCCAGGTGGCCTAAATTTGATTTGAACTTACAACAGAGTTTAAGCTGATGAATAGCTTTTTATCGAACATGAATACATTTTGGAATTCAGATTAGTCAGCTGCTTCTCCTTCATAATTTAAATATTAGCAGAGCTGTGTTTTATAAAAAGTAGAAAACAAGACAAAAATATCTTGACTAATGCCATTTCTTTCTATTTTTGTCCTAACGCAATTGTTAGTCATCAGTGAATGCTAAGATATTGAAAAGTTTAATATTCTTGTTACAGAGCTGGAAAGCAATGTGATGCGGTATATCTTGAAGCTTTAGTAGTGATGAATGTATTTATTGAAACCTAAATTAGTCATTTTTAAAGAAATTGATTCTACCATATGCATGATTTAATTGTAATTACTTAAATGGTTGCAAAGCTGTGTTTCAGAGGTGTTTGATTGCATTTAGCATTTTCATGACCTTTAAAACGTCACATGAATGCTAATGTTACCAAATGTACTCGCTTATGTTCAATGATTGAGCATTACCAAGATTCTGTGATATGTTTATTACTCATAACCTGATTAGAAAATCAACCAATCACTGACCAGATTATTTGCACAGATTATTTTAACTCCTTCGCATTCCGTTTCATCTTGTACCATTGTTTTCAATAATTAAGACTGTAGTGACATATCCCTGCGGCATCTGAAATGGGGAAAATCAGAATTGCAGGCCTGCTCTGTGGCTGCAGTTGCTGTGGGAACATTGTGAAATATGACAAGACAAGAGGGAGGAATCACTACATGAGATGCTGAGCAAGTGAAACAATGAATATTGCAGCACCACTGCAACTTCAAAGAGACTGGGACAGTGAAGAAGCAACTATGCAATATGGTACATGCAAGGGCTGTCACTAGAAGAGTTCATATTTGTAGCCTATTAGAAACTATGCAAATAATAAAAACATTATACAAAAGAAAACCTGAACTAAAATGAAAAAGTACCAGAACACATTTTCCTTAGAGCAGCTTCAGTTTTGAGAAATGTTAATGTGTAATCCTACAGATTATTTGATTTAAAGTGGAAGGGTAATACCAAAAGGTAATTTTACATTTTATTTTCGGATAATGATTTATTTAGTTAATCGCGCCAGTTTAACAGTGTGTTTGTACTTTTGACTTTTTTAATTTGGTTGCTAGCAGTAGATCGACAAATGTCTGGTGAAATAATTGACATGTTCTCATCCTCAAGGCCTCCACATCAAGTTTGTTTCACACGGTATCTCCTGAACAATAACTGTGTATTATCATTTACCAAGCTATTCAGTGGGATTTTTTCAACAAGATTAAAGCCATGATTACTAAACCAGTTGTATTGGGAAAAAAACTCGTCTTTTGTCCGATATAAAATTGCTTGTCCATTGTACCTCAGACGTTTCAGTAAGAATTCCATTTCTCTTTTACCGGGAAGTCTAATGATCTGTCTTTTAGGGCAGACCATACTAGTTAAATTGATTTTTTGTGGTGGAGCAGATAACCATGCTCTTAAATGTCATGTTATAAAAGATAAACAGGTAACAGAAACAATTATTTTCGATCTTATTCCAACTGGTGCAGTATTATCATTTCTTTCTATCCAAATTCTATCCACCTCCTCCAAATCTATATGATGTCAGCAGAAAAAAGACAAAATATATTTTTACCATCTATCATCTACAGTATGTGTGTAATATTAGGATGGCAGTATTACCGCAACATTGTGCACATGCTTTGGCTACTTCAGTGATGTTAGTTGTACTAGTCATGAGGGCTTTCCTTAACATGTTTCACTATTATTTTAACCCTGTCTTTCTTCTGTTTTCTCTGACAATATTAATGACCAGTAAACCTTCTATGGCCCAAATGTTGTGTATATTCACCTTTATAGGTAATAGCCAATAGGTTTAGAGTCTTTATATTTTGTACCATCTTGACTGGAACTAATCTGTGTGTGATGAAGAGCTTTATAAATCTCAAGATGATTGTTACTGATGAACCCATACAGGATTACAGTAATGTGTTTTTGATAGGTTGGAACTGCGTTCCCAGATCTATACAGTTTGAGACCATTCTGTGTATAAGAAAGTTAATTCATAGCATGGACGGGAAAATCACATGATTGCATGTTAATGGAGATGTGGATGAACTAACTTTCAGATTGCGATAGATACAATAATCAAGTGATTTGTGGCAGAAAATAAATGTATATCTGGAAAAATAAGTATATCTGTCTTAAAACACCTTGAAACCCGTCCTTGAAAAGAATACCTTTTAGATATAATTTTATTTTGTGTACAGCAGAGTGAAAATAAATGATCACATACATTAAATTGAATAATGAAATAACTTTAATAGCTCTAGTATTAGGTTGTGTTAATTAGTGTAGTTTTTATAACCGTAAGGCATTGATATTGATAGCAGAGAGTTTAACCTAGGCCTTGTCCTTGCCATAGGGCAAAACATAGCAGTGGTGAATGATTATACTTTGAAGTCCTAACCAATGAAGCATAGTCTTAGTCTGATAGTGAAGTCAGTTTCTTTTTAAATCTGGTATAGATATTCCGATAGTGTGTCATATTAGTTTTGCTGGCAACTGAAGTACAAATTATGGAAGAGGATAGTGAAAAAGTTTATGAGGCTATTAAATGTGGACCCATGCCACTTTCTTTAGGTACAGAAAGTTTTCTTTTAACATTCCCTGTTTTTATTCTTTTCTTTGCTATAAAAGAATTGTTTGACCTTTTCAAAAACCTTATAGAAGCTTTTGTTCTAATATAAAGGAGAAGTGCAGATTTATTCTCTAGAGGAAATACCATGTTTTCCCTGCAAAGAAAGAATTTGTCTGAAATTCTGTAATCTGTACCATATAATTCCAATCTATTTGAAGAAACACCTTTCCAGGTTAGGAGAGGAGTTAAGAGTAGCATTTGCAATGAATCAAAGGTATTGATATTAATTAGCCCTTTTTCCAATAACTATCCATCCAAAACCATCTATTCAAAGTTAATCTTCACAGTACAAGCAAAAATAGCTACAATACCTAAGATCTGAAAGCCATGTGTTTATACAGTAGCATTGCCGTACTATGAGTGGGATTTATACATGCCGTTCTGCCAACATATTGGGTTCAGTGAGATCAACATTCCTGGTCTATGGAATTGCTGTATGTTCCTGGCCTGCAATTGTTATTCAGGACTTCTGAGAATGTGTTATTCTGGGAAGCCTATCACAAAAATCAGTAAAGCCCACGCATTCTAAATTTAGTTAGCATCTTGTGAAGATTAACATGCCCTTACTTGGCATATACTGTATGTTTGCATTCAATCGCAGAAATTATTCTTATGGGAATAACTGTGGGTGGGTTACATTTTGTTAATACAAAAAAAAACAGTGACAGAATGAGCATAACTATTAGTGGAGTTCCATAATGACTAGAGTCTACACCACATCTTGATTCATTGCTAAACAAGACTTAAAAGCACTGATTGCAAGTCTTCTTGAGGTGATTTAGTCTAGCCTACCGATGGCACAAAGGCATTGTTCTCTGATAATTTATCATTATGATTTCATTTCTTGATTTTTCCCAGGCTTGACATTTGATGTCCTGAGGAAAGATGATAATATACTGTACTTTTATCCGTTTGTTTAAAAGTGAATAAGACTATTTACTGTACTGTATGTCGGAATACAACTACCCATGATGCTGTGTATTTTCAGGTCGTTCCTGAAATCTGTGTAAAATATAAAATTTCCAAAAAAAAACTATTAAACCAAGGAATGTTTATCATGATCTATCCATTATCTCAAAATAGATTTTTAGCAAATTATCAGTCATTCTGAGATGGAATCGATGCTGGAATGGGATCGAGGTGGGACTGTCTGGACAGAATGCCACAGTTTATTATATTCTACTTATCATGTTAAAATTAAAACATTTCTAGATTATATTTTTGAGACATTTGAGACTCATCCCTTTTGTAAAAGTATATTTTCATTATTTTGCATTTGGAGAATTTGCTCTTGGGTATTATGCTATAGACTTCTTTCACCATGTCAATGAATCCTATTTTCAGGATGCTGTCCTTTACACTGTAAATGTTTTTAAAAGCTGTACTAAAAATGTTATACCTCCTGAACCTTCTTCCAAATCACTTTTTGTACAATAACATCTGCTGTGATAGGCAATATGTTGATAAAAAGTACCAGAGCATGTAACATTCTAATGCCAGCAGAAGAGATCTAGTTTGTGCAATAATTTATTCAGAATCATCAAAGCTTTAAACTTTACTGCTTTAAAGACCAAGTCACTATTGATTTTGTACTTTATTGTGGCTTCTTGTGCTCATTAAATAAGAGCTCCTACTGTATATTTTGTGAAGTGCCCTCACAAACAATTGGGAGCTCAGGGGAAAGGAAACCCTTTGTTGTGTAGAAAAAAGTGTTTCAAATTCCTTTTTTTCATTTGCATGGGCTCCAGCTAATGAATCTGCAGAACTGTCTGTAATCCAAAGTGTTTCCTGAAATTATGTTTTTTAGATGGAAACACATAAAAAATACTATGAAGTAAGATTACCTCATTGTCTTATTATTAGTAATTATCTGCATAACTCTTGTTTGGCTTGGGTTATTTATTTATATTTTGCAATATTCATTTATATTGCAAAATGAATGGTCACTATGTATTGCAGTGTATATTTTTACAACTCTGGGTTGTCTTTTAAAGTCTATTGGAAACACTAAAGTCTAGAACTGTTTTAAATTCAAAGTTTATAGTGTATAAGTCCTGTTATAAACAGTTCATTTTATAAAGTTATAAACCTAAAAAATAAAATAAACCTAGAAAACAGTATAATTTCAATAATGTGTGGGATTTTCATACAATTAAGAGAAACCTCAGGCATCCTAGAGGGGAAAAATGACTAATAAACAAAAGTGTCACATACTGTATTCAAGAACATATATTTTATCTATTTTTGTTTTTAATCAACATGGGCTAGACTTACGTACTCCATATGATTTCAGTAATAGGAATTACATACTGTATGCATAAGATCTTTGAAGTTTTCTTTGCAAAATGGAAAATGTTGATGTAGAAGAAGATTTTTTAAAACATTATGACTCTTGCTCAAGACTATTGCTATTCATTTTTAAAAGTGAAACTCATACGGTAGTAATGTATTATGGTATACGTGGATTTAGCTCATAGAATCAATATCCTTTTCTGTATCATTTTTTTAATTTTCAGAGAATATAGCTAATTGTGTAAGAAACAATGCTAAATCTTCAGTTAAGGGAGGAGATTGATTAATAAAAGAGGTTATTCTTCATTGTTAAGAGAATAAAAATCCTGTAATTAATCTAACATATGTTAATTTCTGTAAAAGAGAAACATTGTGTTTTTCACATACTGTACTCAACTAAGACATTAGGTGAGTCAATAGAAATGCTTTTCAAGCCAGTTGTGCTAATGAAGTCAAAGCAACCCCTGAGTAAGCCTGATACAGTTTTAAACAGGTTAGTCTCATGACCCTTCTTTATGTGCTGGGAGCTAACATATCCTGAGTAGCTCCTTTGCTACCTTGTGCTGTCTGTTCATTATTCATATTCTGGCTCCCAGTACAGGCCTCTGTGATCCTGGCCTGCTGGAGAATTTATCATCGTCAACAATGCTGGATTTCTTCATGGTTCCAAAGTTTCCTACAAGCTATATTTTTATATATATATATTTTTTTTCATATAGAAATCTAAATTGCTAATTTTCTCTATTAAATATGGACAATACAGAAGTTCATTCCTCATTTCAGAGTGGTCTACAAACTAATTGGATGCAATAAAAAGAAAAAAACAGCAATGAGGAATCCATACTCAGCAGTAATAATAGAAAAATATACTGTATATACTTTCAGGGTGTATGTACCGTATCTACAAGTCTTTCCGTAATAGGGGATATCTATTTTCATACTTCATACTATCTGGCTTAAAGAAAAACAAAATTTATGTTAAAAGTAAACTCAAAATTGACCTCTGTTATCCAGCACTAACCAGAATTTATATGCACCTATTCACCTAATTAATAATGAGTTTAGATGATCTCTTCGTGACCACAAGGGTTTCCTCCATGGTGCTCCAATTTCCTCCCATAGTCCAACTGGTAGGTTCATTGGTTGCTGGAAAAACTGGCCCTGCTGTGAATGCGTGCATGTTTGTGTTCTACGATGGACGGGTGTCCTGTTAAGGGTATATTGCAGCCCCCTTCCACCCTGTACTGGATAAAGTAGAACATGGCTGGATGGTTTTGTTTTTAACACTTACTTCAAGGAAATACATTTATTATTAATTGATGTTACCATAGTTGATGTGTCTACAGCTATACCTTCCACCCCTTGCGAGTGTAAACTGCTATTGTTTTTCTATGGTCCTATAATATGTGGGACCAGGAGGAAGGTTGACTATTTAAAATAAGTATTTTACAGATACTCAAACAATTATTTAGGTATAAATAGAACTTTTTTATTATTTTTTCATAAAGGACCAATCTGATGAATTAGTCATTTAGATGGCATTATAAACCACATAAAAGTACAATGAAAAAGAAAGGGGATTCAGTAGCTGTGTTGCTAGCACAATCCCATAATCGGTAGTGTAGCCATCAACCAAGAAGAAAAGATTAGCTTTTTTCCCCAAAAATATACCTCAAGAAGTTTCTTTGAAAAAAGTCATTTGGTCAGATGTGTCAAAATGAGTTTTCATTTTGCTCAGAATGGAGAGTGATGGTGTGGAGAAGGCCATCAGCTGAATACAAAAAATGTGACAGGCATCCAATATGACACACAGATGAAACAACGTTTGGTTTTGTTTTATTTAAAGTTAACCGAACAACAAAACATCGAAAGAAACTCATAATTTCAAAGTACAGTATAACAGATTGATACAGTTATTTTCATGAAAATGAATTCTAATCATAGCAGATGCACTGATTTTTTATTGTACACACTGTGCATGACATGCTGTACAGTAGGTACAGTAAATTCACTATACTTACTGTATAAATACTGCAGAATAATAATAATAATTGAGTGAAAACTGTATACAGTGAAAATTAGTCTAGCAGCATGGAAACTGTCTGAAGCAATGCAAGCAGTATAAGTGCTATACATTGTACCAAGTTGCAGATGCTGTCTTGTGCTATTCTGTTCTTTTGCTGTTGCAGAACTTGGACAGACATGTGCCTGTTCACTGCTCTCAAAGCCCTAGATGTCACATGTCACCTGCAATTATTTCACAAATGTTCAATGGGGCACAAGTCCTTCCACATCCTTCCACAGCATATCTGTCACATTCTCTTCTGGCAAGGAAGCCAGTAATACAAAAGCAAAGTGAGTGAGTGTGTTCTGTTACCATGTCAGGATAATGCAAGTGAGGTCCCAGGTCTTGCTCAATGTAGCAGTGTGAAGTCAGGTTGCATCAATCACTACAAGTGTAATTCTTTAGCAACTAGATACCCCCCTCCTGACCATGACAATCTGACCTCTCCTTCGACCATCCATGTTGCACGTATAGTAGCAATCACCAATGTCCATCATGCTCATGCTCTTGATTCCTAAGAAGTATTTGGCTGCACTGCTATTGAGTTCAGCTTCAATGTAGCTCCAAGAAACCAAAATAACAGCATAAAGGCATTGTTCACTTGATAACTGTTGCGTATTGGTTCTTTCTGTGTTTTTCTTTCTTGCTTTTCACCTGTCTTATCATTCAACACGTTATCTAGGCTCATCACCCTCGCCCAACCTGATTTATCTAATGAGGTAATTTAGTGCTAATGCACAGTATCAAAGTCAGTTGAGTGTATCACTGTACATAATGAATAATCAATTAATCAAAATGAAGACAAAAAATGTAATCAATATCCAAAATCAATATATTTATTTTTTTAAAGACAAACATACATATCTAGAGTGGTACAGTAAGTTCCTCTGCATGCTCTGTATAAATGTAAGCACATTTAATGTTCCAATCATACCCAAATGTGTCTTAAAACACTGCAGTAAGAATTGAACTTAAATACAAATAGGCTTAAATTCTGAAATGAAATGTATGGAATCCTGTCTATAAATAGGCAACTGGTATTTTCAAAATATAACTAACACTTTTCATGTTCATAACTCTCTTAATAGATGAGTTAAACTGTAAGATGATCATATTCTGGCCTTATATTGAAAGCTTCAACTAATGTTTTATTGTATTTTGAACTTTTCTAGTTATCATATTATTAATGGTTAGCTTGAATGCTTGAAAGCAATGGAATTTTACTTCTATTTTTTACTTCTTTGAAACTGATAGGGGTCATCAAGGCACTCTGGATGAGAACAGACAGTAATTGATTTTCATAAGAGTAAGAAATTATCTCCTGCTACCTGCCATTAATAGAATTGTCCCAGATTAGAATGAGGATTGGTCGATTGGCAAAATCAGCTGAAATTGGTTTGCTGCATCTGGCATTACAGGGGTTTTATTTATCATCTTTCTACATATCACTGATCCCTATTTTGGCGACTGCTCGCCAGCCCTTCCTAGGTATCCACCAGAGATAATGGAAATGTCAGCATTGTTTACAAATAAAATGTGCATTCCTTCGAAGATATTTAGCACGCTTGAATGGACAAGTCATGAGTAATGCTGTGTTTAAACGTTATCTTATCATAAGAAAAGTAATATTGACTGATAGAAAGGTAATACAAGCTAATAGTAAATGCAGGGATTGAGGGTGTCTGAAAGAATCAGCAGAAACATTGATGAATAGGATAGGGTTTCACAATTCCAGGCATAATATTTTCCTATTGCTGATTTGTCCAAAAAGATTGATCACTCAGCTTATTAAACTGCAGTGAAGAAGCAGATGCATTTTGCAAGAAAGCTTCCACATGCTCTCTGATGTTCCTGTACTTAAGCCATAAAATAGGAAAAAATCAATAGCTATTATATTTTAGTATAAGGACATTTGTTGCCGTTTTTTTAGATAAAGGACAGGAGCTTTCATTAACACTGTAAAAATAAAGAAACGCTGCAGCAACAAGCAGAAATAGGAATTACTCTATAACATTCAAACTCCGTAAATGGGCTCTTTCTGTGAAAAAGAATGAAGTGCTAGCAATGTACTGAAAAAAATCTGCCAGTCACACTGTCATTAGAAAGCAGAAAGAAGGAAGGGAAGGTTTTGTTTGAAAAAAAAAAGTAATATCCCACAAGCAAGGGACAGAGGTCCAGATTAGACTCCCAAGGCACCTGCTATTAGCTCCTGATGGTCCTTATGATAAAGCAGCTACTTGGATTTAGACTGAATGCTTGGCTGTTTGAATGGCAGATGCTCTTTAGTTTTGGCTCTGGGAATACTGCTATCTTTTTAAAAGGGTACTTTATTTTGATTTGTTTTGTGAGGTAGAATAATTGCTGGGGGATGGGAGCAGTTGGTCTCATCTTCCCTACTCTGAATTCTAACATGCCCTGCCTGCACACTGAATACAGTATACTGTATGAGTAGTAATCCGGCTGTATAATTATGACTTAGATGTGAATAAAACGTTAGAATCTAATCAAAGGATTACATCAGTGCTTCCAGGATTAGAGGACCATAAAGCAGTCTTTCAGATCTGAGTGTATAAGTGGAGATGGCACCACGATCTACAAAGTCACTGAGATCAAAAGCTAATGCTCTTTACACAATTGTCGGTCATTCAGTAAAAACATGTTCATGTACATGCGGCATCATTTATTTGTGCTGCGTGATTATCTTTTAACATGATTTTAAGATGCAGATGTTGTTAAATTGATTCTGTTATTTGGAAATGGTCTTCTCACATTTTGCCCTATAGTTTAAAATAATATTTTGCTCATGCATTAAAAGAAGCTCTCTCTCAGTGTGATACCTAGGATTGTAGGATTTGTTGCTGGCAATTTGTTATGAGTACTGTGTGCCTCATAAACATACTTCTCCGATCACCACCTTCCTGCCACTCCCCACCCTCCATGCAATCAATTAAAATGTGAGAACTCCCTAATCAATGAATCTGTCAATCAAAGAGTCAATCAATTTTCCAGCCAGTCAGCTTGCTTTCTAAACTTACACGGAATTGTACAGATAACTGGGTCAGACAGATAGACCATAAAGCAGCAGTTATTGGGCTCTTTTACTCCATGAAAGTCGAAAAGAGTCTCTGACATTAAAGATAACAAGACAGAGTACAAAGCAAGTTAATTTCTTATGGAAGCATTAGGAGATTGATTTCTACTATCCTGAGGGGTTTCTATAAGAACATCTGTACACTGAGTTACTCTTTTAGTATCATGGACAATCAATTGATTTATTTAAGGTCTTCATAAACATAAATGTATCACATGCAAAATATGTATAGATGGACATACAGAGAGCTAGTTTCAGAGTATCTAATGAAAATAATAGTATTATTTAATACTAAAGGGGTTTTGATTACATTGTTTTCTCTGTAGTTAGTGTGTATTTAATCCGTATGATTTTATCGATAGACCAAAGCTGTGACTCATATTTAAGGTTTATGTGATTGAAATTAAAGTGGTTTGCCTCTTTAAATCTAATAACAAGAATATGTTTAATACATGTATTGACTTTGAAATAATGCAAACACAAAGAGATGTAACAGAATTTGAACATTTTATTAATCTTTTAAATGACGACATTGCATGCTATATAAACAAGCTTTTTTAAAATACAGTGTATTTAAAATTTTCTTTCCCATTTGTTTGAATAGTATAACTGATCAATTATTTCATATTAAACAGAAATCCTTGTTTGTATAAAACGTATCAAGGTCTTATTTAAAAAAAGAATCAACTAAATAAGTGAAAAGGATTCAATGTCTGCTTTCCATTTTTGATAGTTGAAAATAATTTTAATGAGGAGGATGTATTTTCTTCCTTATGTAGAAATTAGGGCAGCACTCAACAGTTCAGAGAATAAAAATGGGCCACACTGAATCAGTGAAGTGCTTCATTAAAATTTACAAGACTGTAAGAAGTGTGAGGTGCAGACCATTACTGAGGCCTAATGAAAGGCAAATAGCATTCAGATTGTAAAAGTGTTATTCAAGACAAGCCTCTTTCACTATACGTCATCAGTAGTGGCACTGCATTCTTATTAGTTGATCTTATGCAATTGCTGTCACTACTGCTAATACCATTAGTTACGGTATAATAAGTAGAAGACTAATGAAAATAGGTCATCTGTAAATATGTGTTTGCATGCTTTCTTGTGCCTAAATTGTGCATTTTAAATATTAAATGTTCCTTTTTTGTGTTGTGCTTGCTTGATGTTTAATTAGTTGATGCCTTTTGCTTTCAAAATATCTTTCACAGTGAAAGCATTACTGAAACTGTTTTCCCTTGCCTGGTAAATGTTCCACTTTTTAACTCTGTGTCAGTTGTTAGCTGCGGGAGGTAATGTCTTCCACTCCATCACAGGTTTTAGATCGCAGAGGCAGAACTATAGTGCATGAGGCTATATGGTTGCCCTTGACCTTACCTGGCAATGCTTCTGTGTAATTGGGCAATGAAGCAAGCAATGTGGATTCATCAGTTTCCCTCTCTGAAATGGGAACCTGTCAGAGCAGAGCAGAGTATGACACTGGGTAGTATGGATAAGACAAGAAATTTTGAATTTGTCTATCTGCATTTATTCCCACAGTAAAGTAGTGGATGCTTTCATTACTGAATGTATTTCTGCACTATGATTATTAAAGTCATTACAGCAAGTTGAGGAAGTCATCATATTTCTATATGAAATATCAAAGCTTGCCAGCATAATGTGAGCTTAAGCACCAAATGTCTGTTTTCTTTGGATAAGTGGGCAGAATAGGAAAAGGACCTTCATCTGTGCAAAATGTCCCGATGTATCAATGTCTCTCAATTCTTTTACATGCAACGTATGAGTCAAACAACTGCAACATGTTTTTTCTTTAAGAACACAACATGTACTGCATAAATTCTGCATCTTTGTACATCTTTGTGTCTTATAAATATTTGTACATCGAATTGAGTTATTTCTGCAAATGACTAATATCTACAATTGCATGTATGTTTCCTTTTCAACACTATTCTGAAAAATGAAAATATATAAGTTGTGCTACTAAATCTCTAAATTTGGACATACAGTACCTGTAGTAGTTGTTAGACTAGGTTATTACCATGACTTATGGGAATACATATTAAATAAATTAATCATTATAGCAAGGAAGCAGAACCATTTAAGAATTCTTCGAATTCTACATTTGCATATATTGTATATAGTCTCAACAACTGACAACTTTTTCCCTTCTTGGGCCTCATGAGTGAAGCATAGTTAATATTAAATAAAGAAATAGGCTTATATACTATCCTGCATGTACTTTACAAAAGCACCAGTTATGGTATATTTTGAAGAGCAATAACTTTTTTAGATTTATTACTCTGATTAACCAAGGGTAAAACTAACATTTGATGTTAGATTTTAAAGAACTTGTATTTTATGGTATGTTGTTCTTGTATTTTTAGTATCAGTACATTATGCTCGCCAAAAGAAGAAGCAGAACAAATGTTGCTATGCTACATTAGTGTCATGTTTTCTGACTAAAAACATTAATTTTTAATTATTTCATTACAGGTATATTTGATATGGTTAGCATTTTTGTTTTTAATATTAGTTGCTCATATGTTCATGATTATGTCACATTTATCCACTACCACTCATGTAGTTTTTCCAAACACATCCATAAATAATTCCTTTTTATTTGGTATCTCTTGATCTCAGTGTTATTTTTAGAATAAACAGCAGGCTTCTGAGATCTCTTTATTCATTGGAGGTTATTTGCATTTAAAAGATATTTTTTGGTATTTTTCTTCTTTTTTACGCATGTGCTGTCGTAGATAGATTTGGATTTGTGCTTTACTGCATCCTAGTTAAAATATTGCGGTTCTTACGGTCATTATCCTTTATACATATTTAGCAAATATATTGATACCACTCCTGTAAATATTCCTGTAGAATGGGAATAACATTACTAAAACAGTTTTTAACCAAAAATATTTTATGTCACATAAATATTAATCTGTTAAAAAATACTGTTGCTGTTTTTCACAAAAGGTAGAAATTTATAAACATAAATGTTTTATGATCCAAAGTTTGAAGATTTTTATCCATTATCTCACCTTTTCACTGAACTGTTTATTGTACCAGAAATATGAATTCCTACTACAGTATACGAGCTTCCTGTGAAATGGGAAGCTGCAAATCCTTTGTTCATTAGCTCATAATCACAAGATGTGATTAGGATATATGAAGACAGCATTGTGGAACTGTGGGAACAATTCCAATTAGGTAGAACAGGTGGAGATTATTGTGATGAGCTGAAGCTGGCTTTGCATATGCAACACCATTGTGGCATCTCACACCTAAATTAGAAGTTAAGTGTTTGGCAGTGAGAATCAGATCTAATTTAGCTAAGACAATCCAACAAACCATCAATAACCCACTTTAAGTTTGAAATTTCTCATTATGTCAGTAAAGAAATATTAGAAGGTCACATACTGTTGGCTATTTTTGGCTATTTTGGTCTACTGTATGTTTTTTTTTAATGATACTAACTTAGGCCTTGTTTGTACTGTACAGTATGTGTCACTGCAGAGTCAATCTACATTATGTTTTCTAAATGTATTCTGGCACCTTTTCCTTCTGCACAGTAAATCCCCTTCTGCAAATACATATTTGTAGAATTTATTAACATATCCAAGGTGTATATTTTAAAATTAATATTTGATGGTGATCCCAAAGGATTTAGCCATAGATAGAGATTATGTTCAACATTAAAATGTGATACCATGAGTATGTTTACACCACTTTCTACTGTTTTGGCAAAAATAATATTGGTTATAATTAAAATACTAGAAAGTAACTATGCTCTGTGGTTTACATGCCTTTTTTCTTTTACTGTAGCTGTTTATTTTTGAATGAAGCTTCAAAAGTTGACAAATATTGAGGTACATTGTCTTTTTTAAGCTGTACATTAATTTACTTTAACCATTGTTAGCAGCCATATCACCCTGCAACTCACAACTGGCAACCCACTGAAGCTAAGCAGGTGTGAGCCTGGTAAGTACCTGGATGGGAGACCTCCTGGGAAAAACTAAGGTTGCTGCTGGAAGAGGTGTTAGTGGGGCCAGCAGGGGGCGCTCACCCTGCGGTCCACGTGGGTCCTAATGCCCCAGTATAGTGACGGGGACACTATACTGTAAACAGGCACCGTCCTTCGGATGAGACGTAAAACAGAGGTCATTAAAAATCCCAGGGCGTTTCTTGTAAAGCGTCCTGGCCAAATTTCTCATTGGCCCTTACCAATCATGGCCTCCTAATAATCCCCATCTATGAATTGGCTTCATTACTCTGGTCTCCTGATGTGTGCTGAGCGTTCTGGTGCACTATGGGTGCCATCACATCATCCAGGTGGATGCTGCACATTGGTGGTGGTGGAAGAGAGTCCCCATTACCTGTAAAGCGCTTTGAGTGGAGTGTCCACTCAATTATTAATAAGCAATTATTCTAATAAGCAATTATTATTATTAATTATTATGACAAGCTACAGTATTTTACCAGTGTGGTAGTAGGTATGGTTAGTTTACTTGTGGTCTTTTTAACATAGTTCTAATGGCTTTGTCCATCAGTCATTTCTTTTCTCTGTGCTAGAAAGCTTCAGGTGCTAGCAGTCACTGCTGTCCCTCCCCACTACTTGTCCAGGATACAGTACGCTCTCTTTAAAATAGATGCATGACTTGTCTCAGAAACTATGCAAGGTGTTAGTAGACTTGAAGGTTGTGTTATTCTCTTTGTACCAGATTTTCCCTACCAATATTTCATTATAGTGCTTCAGGACATTGGACTATAGGACTTGCCATCCTTCAGATACATTCAATAAAGATCATGATTACTCAATAACTAAAGATCCATTGGCATTGGCATAAGAGGAATGGTGTTAACTCTAGTGTCCCAGTGTTCCTTTAGAATAAAAAGCACTATATAAATGCAATTAATTCATTCTGATTATTATGCATTACTTTCTGTGGTCATCTTATCGTTTTCTCTATCATTAACAAACAAAAAACAACAGTAAAACACAGCAGTGTATTTTAGATTTATATTTTTAGAGTAATGTCTTAAAAATCGGTCACATAATTGCAACCAGATGTATTTTAATCATCTTAATACCTGATGACAATGGAAAGAAATTTGAAATCTGAGAACATAACATTTTAAATTTCTTCTATTCTTATTGTGAATGTGAAGTTATTTTTTAGCAGTATTATATACTGTATTATACAGTATTTCATTATTTATAGGCAATTTAAGTCATGTCACGTGTCACATGTGCAGCACTGTATTTTGTTTTTCTTCTGCAAATCAAAAAGAAACACTTTGGCATTGAAAGAGCAACAAAAACTTTAAAAGGAGAAAGGATTAGCCATAATGAATTGTCTCAGCATGTTGCCATCTAAGATTGACTTACACCTTTGGGTTAGATCTGCTACTTTTCCTGTTTCCCATTTTTTTACTTACTTCCTGATAAATAAAATCAACCATTGTGAGTAGTATTTCATAGTCAACGCTGGTGAGTATTAGAACCTGACATCTACTACAGGTACAGTACTGCAATATCAATAACATTGAACTTTAATAAAAGAAGAGGTAGGGGGTTCATAAGGATTATGATTTTCATAAGGACTTCTATAACAGTAGGTCATGTAGTGCAATTTATATATTTATAAATACTGTAAGACCTTTTCTGTAAAACTGCTTTGGAAAAATGGAAGCATCTCCATCACCGATGGTTAATCCTGTATTATACTATACTTAAGAAATTAGGTACAGCTGACTTCATACTGTACATACAGTACAGTATACTGTACAGTACCTTCTTTTCCATTTTCACTGCTTGTGCTTGAAAGATAAACTCTACCATACTGATTCAATATACAGTACGTCGTCAAGGTAAAAAAGAGATTGCCACCTCTATAAAACGAATCCTTCATGTGATTGCAAATAAAGGCATCATATGTGGTTTCAGAATGGAATAGTGTAACATTACGTGAGGACTGAAGTAGAACTTAGTATGTTAAAATTAGAGGTGTTGAGAAGTTTTAATTTGAAAGGATTTTCTTCCACTGATTCATTGCTTTGTCTGATGATGGTGTGTGGCTCTTTGTTAGGTAGGCAAATTAAATAATCTTGTATTTTTAAAAAAGAACCTCGAAAGAACTTAGTAGAACTTGGTAGCAATAAACTGTACAGAATTAATGGAAGGAGAGCTGCAAGTCATTGAAAAATTCTGTAACAGAAAATTAAGCGATGATTAAGATGTTGTTACACAGTACTGTCATTTCTGATGTGTTTTGGTTTCATACTAAGATTTTAAACCTATCTGTCTAAACATATAAAGACCTAAATGCAGTATGTTGTCATTAGGATGGTCTTAAGAGTGCTGCAGTGATTAAGAGGCAAAGTTCTAAGGGTATTCTGTCATATTTCGCCTCATGCTTAAAAGTGGGTCAGTAACAGCTAAAAAGATTTCTTATTTAACAGCACAGACTAGTGGTTGCTCTTCATATTTAGAAGCATCTGAATTTGTTATATAAAGTGAATGGAATTATTCAGTATGCCTTATACCATATAAAGATCCAGTAGTCTCTAATAAAAAGCTAGATCACAAATGTATTCAGAAAAAAAATCCTCTCAGTGCCCAGAATTTGCGTGACCTGAAAATGCCCCTTCTTTCTAGAGCCCCATAAATCAAATGGATACATGGTATCCCCAGATATTACCCTCTTTGTTCTCAAAAGTGATAAATTGATCCCAAAACAGTTCATAAAAAATTGGCACAGGGCCTAGAATAAAGATTTGCAGAGGAAAGAGAGGAGGGATTTATATAGGAAATCTGAAAGAGCTGAGATTTTTTTGAGCTAAGGTTCTCAGCATCTCTGGAGACAAGTGAAAGCAAACTTAATACTTCAAGTGCTATAACTGGAATATTTTTGGAAAGGGAAACATTTAAAAAACAACTTAGAAAAAGTGCAGCACAAATTTCACATAACCTTTTTCAAAGTTAAATCGGTAATTTATGTAAACCACATGGATCTTATCTGGAAAATAAGAGAAACATTTTCAATATGTTGTCATGAGCTAGAGCATGAATTGGAATCTGTAAGTATTAAATTTGTTTTATAGGATTAACATTTTGCATAGGATATTCTGAGCTCCGGCTTCAATTAACAACAACATTTTTATATTAAATTCCTCAAGAAATAACAAACCAAATTCCACTCCAGTTCTGATTTTTATAATTTTAGTATTAATATTGTTTAACATATAATGGAAAACATTGTAAAGCTCTACTTTATATTAACTTAACTTCCATTCACTTTACTTAAGAAATCGAAGCTGTACTAAAGTGCATGGCTAATATACTGAGAAACATTAAAAATGCAACAAATGAGTATTCGGACATTTCTTGTGTTTTTAATGCCACTCCATATATATGTTGTTAAATTAATAAATAATCAATACAATATCCTCAGAAATCCTGGCTGTAAAAGTAGATTTCAGGGATTGTTCTGTTTCCCAAAAGCCAGGGGCCAGACAGGTTACTCACTTTATTTAATTCTTCACCAAGTGCTTAATGTGTCTTCTCCCCTTTTACTGTGCTGATGACAGGCTTATCCAGTATTGCAGTGTGACATTTAAATGATTAAGATCACGTTGCTGAGTAGATTATGATATCTCTTGGGAAACAGGTTAGCACTGATGGAGAACTGTGGGGCTTTGATCGAAGAAGGGATAGCTCCAGTTTCCTGGCTTTTATCAGCCTGGAACATCCGCCAGTGATGCAGAGAAGGTTACACTAACCCTGCTACATTCAAGCTCTGTGGAAAAAGATGTGCAGTATTTGTGCTACTTAAATGTCAGGAAGGAAGTGATGCAAACCATCAACAATGTGGCTAGCTCCTTTTTTTCCTTGAACACTGTCAGATGTAATAAAATGAAATAATTTTGTGAAATAGGGGTTTAAATGATAATTGATAAATGGCGGATGTGGACATCAGTGGATAGCAGCCTGTTCAGTATGATGTTTTAATAATAAGAACTGGTCTTTGTTCTTTAAAGTTCATTGAGAGACTTGATCACTTCTGTTCCCCGTAATCTTTAGTTATTCAAGTTTTAAAATAACATTTTATTGATGTAAAAATGCATACAAAATCCGATAATCAATGCAACATTACTGATTATGCTTAAAGAGATTCTTATGGGGTATGAATCTGAACATATAAAACAGAATACCAGAATCTGGAAAAGTAAAGCCCTTACATCTGCAGCTACAGTAAATAAACTGAAGTACTATACCATATAATAAAATGAGTTCTGTTACTGCTAATTTTAAAGTGAAACAGACTTGGCAAATATTTTTCATGTAATTGAGTGTTTTGGGCCTACTTAAAATTTGTCATATGGCAATATTAGAAATCATTATTCTGGTATATTAAATTATTTATATATTACAGCTATAGCTGATAACCAGGTTACTTTTTGTGATGGCAGAATCTGTTCTTTATGACAAATGAAACCTTCAGTGGGACTGTAAGAAAGCTTAGCAATTTAATGAGGTGCTTTAAAGTGTATGATAATGTTTTCAAATGCAGCAATAAAGTCACAAATTTGACAAAACAAACTGAATTTTAAATTACCTTCAGAAAGATAAAGTGCTTGGCTGTGTTTTATCCTTTTAGGTTATAATTAACTCAACAGAAAGCCGGCGTGAGAAATGGAAATGTGTAAGCTATGGCGTGATTTCCAAGCCTTCCTATGATAGCGCAAGCAACTGACACCACACCAGCTGTTGATAAAAGAGAAGCAAAGGAACAAATTATGCTTCTCACTTTAGCAGTCTTGTTTTAGCAGCAAGGAAAGGTGCATTGACAAGCAAGCTTGAGTTTCTGACAGAATGGTGTCAACGAAAGATGTTATATTCAGTGCTGAGATGTAGATGGCAGGGATAAAGTGAAAATATTGCACCTGCTCGATTATTTTAGTCCTTCTATTCCAGAAGCACATTCTCATTTCTTTTCTTTGTGTTACAGATTTCTTAAACGAACTCTAGCATTTAATTTGCTTGTCTACAATTTAGTTAAGGCTTCAAAGTTTTATTGTGCTCTGCTTTACAATGGGACTACATTTCTAAATTAAGTGGCCAAGCCTAATATTAATGCTTTCTTAATAAAAAAATATACAGTATGTTGAATTAAATACAGCTACAACACAAGCAAAATAATAATGTCATCTTCTTCAGCAGGACTTCATCCTGGTTATTTGGGGTGGTTTTTGTATAGAGTACTAAAGTTACCAGCATGTCACATTGGAGTTAAGAAAAACACAAATGAAGATGGCTAGAATATGCTCATTTGAAGCAGAAATAGGCCCAGCCTTGAATCAGTCACAGGCAGAAATGACCTCTGGGTTACTAAATGACCCAACAACAATAACATTACCGTTCAGAATATTTTTAAAATCATTTCTTAGATCACAATTTTAAATCTAGGTTACCTTTATATGAAATACTGTACAGTATATAGGTTTTGTGGTGATAGAATTTGGTGCCATAGTAAATCACAGGGTCACCAGTTAAAAGTTTCTAAAAGTACATTAAAAATTAAAAGTTAAAAGTAAATGAAGAATGAATAACAGTTTTTAGAATTAGTATAATTCAGCTTTCTGATTTTAAACTGTTTTTTTATTTTAAAGTTTGATCAAGTATTCATTTGTTTTATGCATTATAACATTTTTATTTTTTTATTTTTCTCTTTCTCATCTGTTTAATCATTTTAATTCTCTATATTTTCACTTCGTAGAGTGCCTTGAACCTTATGTCCAAAATTCTTAAAACAATATTTAATAGACAAGCTATCCTTAAGTGTATAGTGTCTGTGCAAACCAAATAAAACTTACATTTCTTGTGAATCTTATGAAATGGAATGAAGTATTTTGAACACATGCAGGACATTGACTCAAACATCATATGGTTTTGAAAAACTAAAAATAACATCCTCCAGAAAGTACTGTACTTATGTAACAGTTGTCCATCTTGTGTTCCATTTCTAAAGGCATTGTCTGCCTCTGAACTGTCATTCCTATTGGTAAAAGGCAAAACAAAATAGTTATTGCAAGCAGTATATTTTCATAATTCCATTCAGTGTCCACTGTCTTATAACTCAGTATCAGAATTAAAATCTTGGAAAGTGGATTTCAAGTAACAACTGCAGTTTCACTTTTTTTTTTACTGTTGTTTAAACAGGATTTCAGATGTACCTGATTTGCAACTATTTTGAAAACATGACTGTGCCATTAGTTTCCTTCATGTGCTGCATGTTCCTGCGTACCGTTCTGGAGTGCAATTCTGTATTAACCATTAAATACTCATCTTACTTGTGTGTCTATTCTTAATAACAATCTGCACTAATAAGTGACTTTGGATGTACAGGTAAACAGAAGTGGCATCAGGCTTTATTAAAGACAGAAAATCTGAGGCCAAAATTGTAAAACTTTTCAAACTGCAATTACTTTTTTCCTGACCTCTAAATAAAAAAAATAAAGCAGTATTTTTCAGGGACTTTTAACTCCTCATTTAGAGCTAATTCCTACTGCATTTCAGAGAAGAGTAAATAAATAAAACAATTGTGACCAAATGGTCTTTAGACACAGTACTGAAAGTACAATAGGCCCAGCATGTGGTACTGTATTTTATGGGCTTTGCTTTGAACACAAGTGATTGTTCCAAAACTTTTTTTTCTCATTTCATGAGGAAGAAAATGAAGACTGAAACTATGGAATGGCTTTGAATACTCTTTGATATGTTCATTACTACCTTACCTGCTGCCATTTTCCATCAAAATTAACTAACCTCGAATCCCATTTCATGCAAAATGTGATGCTTGACAGCTACATGATTTGCAAGCATGGTGAGTTGCAACAGCCATCTTCCCTCGGTAAATTCACAGAATTTATGGGGGGGATCTTCCAGTATTTCAGCCAGGCCAATGAAAACAAGGAGCTTTAACCTTGCCTCTTGATGTGCTCATTGCAGCATGACTTGTTCATCTCCCAGAGGTTTTACTGCCCCGCCAAAGCCACCATTACTTACAGCACAGGCAAAGTCCCAATACGCACTGGAAATTTATGATTTATATTTAGATAAGGTTGAGAGGCTGATGTCTTCATCAGTCATTGCCTATGAGGAGATGAAAATAAATGCAGCAAGCTCTGTGGCTATGACAGCAATACCTGCTTTTAAAAGAATAACATGACCTTTGAATGTCAACAGAAATAAAACAGTACTAAAAAATAAAAAAAAAATGAATTAGGAGAACCAAGTTATCAGCGCAGGACACAAAGACCCATACTACAGTTTCATACTTGCTCTTAAAAAGAATATTTACAATTTGTAGCTATAAATGTAAATTAGCTACATAGGATTGCTATGGCAGACACAGTGTATATCACCTTCCTTTAAAGAAATGCAAGACAGGATTTTATCATTCTGAACTACTTATTCACAGAGATATTCTAATTCTGGAAGAATTTCTATCTGGAGATTAGAAAAATGAGTTAAATTAAGAAATCTGAAATAGTAATGTATCACAACCTCAGTGATATTTTGCAGATTCAAAAGATACTGATGAATAAAGTCTGATAAGCCTATGAGATTTGATGGTTTTAGTTCTTCCAGACTTTTTATTATAAAATAATTTACATTGGAAATAATCTTTTAATGCTGAGTGTTGTATTGGATGTACTGTATGTTTACTTAAGGCAGACGTTTAAGGTATAGTTGTGGTACTTGAAAATATAGCTGTAAAATAGGTCATGTATTTTACTCACAAACATTATACTCAAATTATTAAACAATATAATATAATATTATTAAACAATGTTTGTCAATGTTACATTTTTAATTTAATAAAATACAAATGTATACTTAACAAGTATTAGTTACAGGTACTGTACATACATATTCTTTTGAATAGACTAATCAAGATACAGAGGGTAAATATTTATGTTTGCAATTCCATAGACAACTCTAGAAATGCAGATATTAGTACTAGAACCCTGTTAATTAAATTACCCATTATGTGTAATAGCAATGATTTAATTAAAATGGTTGCTTTAGAAAATAAAGGTCACCCAAGTTATTGCCAAACCCTGTTGATAATGCTGGTACAGTACAGTATGTGCTAATATTCTCTGTTGAATTACTGTTTGAACAAGAAATGTTAAATTAAAATTTTGCAAGGTGATTTGCTCATTACTCTTGAAGTTCTTGCAGTGTGTAAGTTATTCCAAAAAAGAAATACGTTTTATGTACTTTGGGGTATATATTGTACAGTTGAATTGCATACTTGATTTTTTACTACATAAATACACACAAAAAACACCTAAAGAAGTCTTTTATTTATGCCATTTTATAGTTTACAGTATGTACAATTGACAATTAAACTGAGACAATACCAACAAACAAAGTACTTGAACAATTCATATATATATATTATTGGCATTGACATCAAAGCTTATTTGCAATCAAATGCTGTTTGATAAAACTGTAAAATTCCAGCTAACAGTATCTGAGTCAAAGAACTGCTGCAGGCCTTTGAAGATCAATAGGGAAAAACTCTTTAGCTCGTACATGTAAGACTAACCTTGGTGCATTCAAACAAAGCACAGAGTGGTCTGTTTTGTTCTCAGATGACTATATTGATTAAACATCTCTGAGGTGTATATGCATATTTTTTATCGAGCCAGTCCCAACAGACATCGGTGTGTCTCCAGTTTGAACCTGCATCAGCTGGAGATGCAATTCATTTAGAGGGAAAACACACTGATCTTTACAGGCCATTTATGAAATATGAGCTGTTTTGCAGTGCCCATATGCATTCTTGGCTCTGGTGATTAGTGCTGATTTATGTACACTTTAATTGATCTAGACAGAGGTCCATTAACATTACTTCTTGGGTGGCTAGAGCTGTGTTTCTTCAAATCATTAAACTAATTAAACAAGCTAATTAATCAGTATGCTGTAAGCAGGTTATTTATAGATTTAAATAATACAAATAGATCTCTAATAAAACCTTGATCTTTCTGGTAACTTGATTTTCCATATTTTGAGTTTAGAAACATAAACAGTGAATTGTAGTTTTTTTGTCATTTAAGGAGTTAATTGTATTTTTAAAATGTTGGAATCGGATTAAATACTGGTTACTCTTCACTCTATTTAAGAAATGTAGGATTATCAAGGCTGTGTCTTGTGATTTTTATCACACAAAACTTTACCAATATGTTTTCTTGCTGAGGTTATTTCCCTGAAATGAGTGTAATCATATTTTGTTCTTTACAAATGTACCTTATTTTTTCACAGTTCCTCTTTTCAGGGCACTGGCGAAACCACCTTAATTATACTAATTGGCTCACTTCTTCTTCGGTCAATGAAAGGTCCTCACAATCTTGCTTCCATGAAAAGGACAGTACATGTACATATACTGTACAGTATTTACAGGGTGGTGCAAGATAGCAACAACTTATAACATATAAAGGAGCCTATTGATGTTATGTCCATCAAATCCTTCACTCAGAGGAAAAAGAGGAAGGTACTGTACGTGGTGGAACATGACTTATTAAACCACAAAATAAACCTGCTGTAGGTTGGAGTATTCCAACCACAGAAGAGAAGAAGATGTGGATAGCAGTCTAGGACATATCACCATGTGTATTAAGACAAATTTTGTTAGGCTTTAGGTACAGTATCTGTAGCCAGGTGATGCTCCTGTACACTGGGGAGTGGTCCTTCTTGGGCGAAGTGATGGAGAGTGTTTATCTTCTCCATCACTTCACCCAAGTGAAGTAGCAGCATGGTTAGGAAAATGATAAATGAAAGCTCTCGATGAGCCTAGGGTGGGACTGTGGTAATTCTTCAATGAAGGCATAATAAGGATCCCAAATGTAATGTGGTCTTCTCAGCAGTGAGATGAAAATGACACACAGAAGCGCAAGCCATCCGAAGTTCTGGAAAAAGGGTGGACCAATTAGGATGGCATGGCTCTGTCCCCATGAGAGTAATTTGGTACAAGATCTCAGTATCAACTACTGTAGGTGAAAAGACACTTCCTCATCGGCATTGCATAGTGAAAGGGAACAGTAGGATTTCCACTTGTTGATAGGCAGAGATAAACACCAATTTGGATTTGATGTACATATACATTTGTAAAATGCAAAATATTTAAAAAATATCTGAAAAACATGCAATATGCATTTATACGTCAAAACATCTTGCAAGGTAAAACAAGAAATCACATAATTCTAGCAGTTTATAAAGACATTATTATTAGTCAATCATTATTGAGTTATTATTAGTCAGACATTATTATAAAGACTTAGAACAGTCTTTGTTCTATACTCTAGAACTATATTAGTTACAGTTGTTACTTTTATATTTAGAAATGATAGGTTATAATTTTTTATCTCCCTGTGAAACTGAAACTTCGTGGGGCCTTTTGGCAAATGCTTTAGGCTGAATAGTGACGGAGCTGAATTGATGGCACAGACCAAGGTGATCAAGGTGTCGGCTCAGCTGTTTTTCAACCTTGTTTACCTGAATCAGTCAATTCAGTCAGGCGGGCATTCAATCAATTAAAGGCCTCAGGAGTCAAGTGAGAACTGGGATGATTTAAAAAGGAAGTTACTTTCAGGTGGACTATACTTTTAAGAAAGCAGAAACAGTATTGTTTCTGTTTTATCCAAAATAAAAATCCGAAATATATTCTTGAACATTCCTTCGATACATTGATGAAAATAAAATTAAAAAAAACAAATTTACATGGGAATAGGAGCTTTATGGTATACAGTATTTAATGTAATGTTAATAGTTCTAACTCTCAAAATGTAAACCTTTTTATGCACTACCATTGCTTCATTTGCAATTTAAAGTGTTATTCTGAGTTATAAATATATTATGATGTACATAAACTGTTCATCTTTGGATTGTCCACATTTTAACAAATATTTATATTTAGGGTTGATGTTCCACATGCATACAATATGATAACAATTCTCAATGGAGTATTATGAACATATTTTTTAACACAGTTGTAATGAACTTTGACAATATATTTTCTCCTTTGTACACACCCTTTTTTATTTGGCTTGTGAAACATTATCAATCATTGGATAGAAGTATTTTGCTGACATTATAAAAATGTCAATGTTTTATCGTTATAAAAATGTTTAATTAACTTTGCTTATTAGAATATATTCATTTATCAAACAATATATTGCCAAAATATAGAATATAGATTCTAACTTTGCTTGTACAGCATTGACAACACTGCCTTTTTTCCATTTGTCTTAATTTTCTTCTTAAGTTGGGGTGAAGACATGTTTTATCGAAAAATGCTTGTGCATTTGTGTGCTTTTTATTATTTAAGTTTTTACATGTATGCATCAAAAATAATTCATTTCATGGACATGAACAGTTGTGGATATAGATGTCTAACTGTATTGCTTCATGTTTATTTATAGAACACAAATCCTGCTGAATAATGAAGTTAACAATATATCTTGAACATCTGGTGAATTAATAAGTGACTACAGAGCATCTTTTGTAAGAAATTAAATAATATGATAGTCTTATATAATGAGAAATAGATAAGAATTTATTGATCCCGAAGGGAAATTGATGTGTTACAGCAGCCCAGCCCAAGACAAGCAAAGCAGATATCAGAATAGACGCAAAATTAAATTACGTACAGTAATACAAAATAAATACTGTACATAGGCGTGTGCAAAATATGCTCATAGTCACTGTAAAAACAATAAAATATGTGCAAAATGTGCATAGGTATATATAGATTGAGTGTCCAAAATAGTACAATGGTGCAACATGCTGTCCATAGAGGAAATGAAAGGCAAATGAAGTGCTAACAGTCCAAGCCTAGGGCAGCGTTATACACCCTGACAGCCGCCGGGAGGAAAGACCTGCGGAAACGTTCCCTTGAACACCGTAGCTGGAGCAGACTGCTACCGGGCAGCGGAGCACATTTAGCAGTCCCATGAAGCGGATGAGAGGTGTTGTTCATGATGGCTGTGAGCTTGGTCAGCATTCTCCTCTCAGCCACCACCTCCAGGGGATCAAGGCTCAGCCCCAACACAGAGCCAGCCTTCTTGATAAGTGTATTAAATTAGTACATCTAATTTTTAAAAATTTAAAAATCTAAATAATTTTGTAATAATTTTGGAATTATTCCAAATTATTTTAGCAGTATTTCTGCTTACTTCCACCAATCAGAAATCACTAGAAAGTTCAATAGCAAGTAAAATGCACCTGATGCACATGCCTTCTTTCTTAAACATGATCTCTTAAAATCTTTATTTAGTACTTGTTGTTGAATCCAGTCTTAAATGTATTCTCACAATTTTTTCTCCATTTTTCCTAGGGAGATCTTGAGGAGTTTTAGACTTTTATTCCTCCAGTCTGAGACTACCCTGCTGTCAGTTTCCTTATACCGGTAAGATGATGATTATGACAATGATAATGATGTTCTGTGTTATGATAGGTATTAGATAGGTTTTGTACAGAGCTTGGAGAAATCGTATTTCTTGACACCATTATCAAGTCATACTGAAAAAAAAAAGAAAATCTACAATTGTCATTGATATTACAAAACAATTATCCATCCATCCATTTTCTAAGCCGCTTTATGCAGTACAGGGAATGCTGGAGCCTAATCTTGCAAGCAATGCACACCAGGCACAGGATGCTAGTCCATCACAGCGCACACACAAAAACATGCACACTTAGCAGGGCCTATTTTATAGAAGCCAATAAACATACCAGTGTGTCTTTACAATGCACTCCGTTTTACCTCAAGCTCTCAGGGGATAAAAAGTTAAGTAATGCAAAATGTTTGTTATAAATAATTAATTACCATTGTAGGAATATGCATTTGAAAATAACACCTGCCACGCTTTGTTTGGCAGAAGTGTTAGGTTCCAACATTTGGAAAAGCCTTCACTGGCTCATAACACTCTTGAATCTGATACAATTCAAATTGAGTATGCACTGTACATCTTTGAAAATCATTGGTGTATGCATCACTTCAATGACTGCATTGATTTAATACTATGTTCCGATCGGCTGATTTAAAAGTGTTGTTAAAGAAACAATGTGCAGGGAACAGTGGGGATTGTGACATCTCCAGTTTTCTTCTGGTCTCCATTGCTTTAGGTACTTTATATGTGCTTGTTTAGGTTCCTGTTTGCTGGGCTGTGCCTTTTTATTGAGAAACTGTGGCAGGGAGTCTTCATTGTCTCTTTTGGCAGTATTATAGTATTGCCTTGAGCACACTTCTGTAACTGAGTCTGGTGTAGTCCACAAGGGGATTTTAGATATAGTGGAACCGTGTCCGTTTCTCCTGTTTTTGCAGGACTGCTCAGTGTAAGAGCAATCTGTTCCTGTTCTTTAGTTGGCATTTATGTTCATCTGTTCCCTTTAAGGATTACACAGTGTAAAGAGGCAGTTGGCTTGTCTTGTCTTCAGATCCCCTGGGTTATTGGAGGAGTGCCATTATAAAATCTGTTGTGTAACAAGTGTCTACTTCAAACTGTAGATGAACAGAAAGAAAATCTTTGACTAGGATGCAAAGCACTGAAGTTAAGCTAAAGGCTCCAAATCCTTTCCATTGCGTAGCTGCTACATTGAAATGGAAACTCATTTGGCAAATTTTCACTCACTACCAGTTGTAAGTCTTTCTGCTTCTGGGAGTGGTGTAAAGGATTTTAGGTGATTTTATACTTTTTATTATTTTATACTTTTATTAGTATAAAAAATAAAATAAAAATAATTACCCTTTTATCCTAATAGTCCACCTATAAGTCTAACTCGTTTCATTTAGAAGGGTTTAACAGTTCTCTAAAAAAATCAGATTTACAGTAAGATGTATATCAATTTTAATGACCCATTACTCATGTTTTTAAAAGACAATACAACTTTTACTGAGGCTTGGACTGTAAATTAACAGGCTCTATTTTTAGTAAAATTAGTTAATATAATATGATGTTAATAGTAAGCCAAAACAGTTTCAACCAAAATTACTTTAAAAAATATTATATTGTAATGCATTACGTTAACTGTTTTTTTTTTGTTTTGACTACTTGTACATAAGAGAAAACAAACCACTTTGTACAGTATATAATGCAGTTTACAGTGCCATCTAATGTTAGTTTTTGTTTCTGTCATGCAGAAAAAGGTACAGTATTCAATTGTGTAATGTTGCAATGATTTTTCATAATAATAAATTAATATTCTTAAAAAGACGTTTTATCCTCGACAGTTTTTTAACTATTACTGTTTTGGAAAAAAAAAAGATTTTAAAGGCAAATAAAACAACCCATTTTCACCTTCTATAAAATGTAAACATTTTGGAATACAAAGTGTTTTTTGGAAATCTAAAACTTTTGTAATTGATCATTTTTATATGCATTTACACTGATGCCTTAAACTCCTACAGTTTATATGTCTACACAGGTGGTGATGTGAGTAAAGCAATTTTCAGAGTAAAAATATATCTGCAATGCCTGCAGTATGTTTCAAAAGCAACATCACTCAATTATGATTTATGCATACTGTTTATGGTTTTAGAAGAATAAGCTATACTGTACATATTTTGAAAACTGATTACATGTTCTGGCACCATTTCAATTAACTGATCATTGCCTGGAATATATTTGCGTGATTTTGACTAGCAAATAAGCATTAAAACATTAAATAGTGACAAATCTGGTTGAACACAATTGACTAAGAAATGTGATTGTTGCAATCTGTGAAGCCTGGTGAAAATCAAAGAAAAACATAGCAAGGAATGAATGTGCACTTTTTATTAAGAGAAAAAAAATGACTTATGCTGGAGAAACACCTCAATTGAACATTTTAGTAATGTAGCCAAGGTTATGTGCAGACCAACCTGATCAGCGTCAGCAGATGTTCTGCTGATATGCAGTACACATTGGTCACATGTTTAACATGTTTCTATAGATATAATGGGCAGCATTCAGGAGAACACTTTCTATACTCCCACTTTCTGTTGAACTTGATATTTCTATACATTTCATCCTTAATAATCTTATCTCAAAAATCACATTATCTCTTTCAGTTGTGCAAGGATCTAAATTTTGACTGATTTTTAAATATGTAAATGTATCTGTCCTGTGACAGTAATCTTGTAATGCGCCTTGAAGACCACTGATCAGTGGGACTCCAAAGTACCATTTCAGTGTATTTGGATTCTTCAAACAAGGATGGAAGTGACATTTTAAGCATGACTTATCTGTGCTCTGTTAAACAAAGACATTTATCTTGAGGCAAGCTTGTGTTAAAATGTCATCTTTCAATGTTTCTTAAATTTGAATACATCATAAATAAGAAAAGTAATTTTAAGTGGTATGAACTCTCTCATTTTTTGTAACTTCAATTTAAGTAACGAGAAGAGAAACAGTTTCACTTTGTTTTCATTTAAATAAGTAGGGTATCTGTGAAACACTGATATTGGAATTGTTGTACATTCTAATTTTTTTAAGTTGTGGGGCAGTTGCTAATATGGTATACAGTACATCAAAATTCTCATGCCTCTGGTAAACCTCTGACATGTCAAATTTTTATAGCTTAATTTACTGTACCACACCCTTTTTCACCAAAAATATCTACAGTATAGACTTTGGGAGATGTAAACTAACCACTTGTCCACTCCTTGTTTAATTGTGCTTTAAGTTGTTGTAAATACTGTACATTGTACTGTATTCACACTGTATCATGGTATGAGTAACATATCATTAAGGTATTAGATGTTTACTTTATAAAAGCAATTTTATTATCTTTTAGTCAGATGTAGATTGGTCTACTAAATAATAAAACTAGACTTGATCATTCATTTATCAATTCATTTATTTCAATAATTATTTTTTCTCCCGTAAATAACTTCCTGTCAGAGGTTAATGCTTAAAGTGAATTTCATGCTGCTTTTTAGTAAAGGCAAATCAGGTAATTTTTAAATTGTGTATTTTTTCACATACAGTACCTGAGCATTACCAACTAACCGCAACCCATTTGATCCCATAGCTATGCAGACACTATGCAAAATAAAACTGAATCCCCTAAAATATGTTTTGCAGGTAATTTATGTGAAATGTTATTCGTGGTATCATTAAGTATTTTAAAATCAGGTTAATATAAAAATAAAGCAGAACCTTTTATGACATAGGGAAGAACTGATGATGCAAATGAAGCAATAACTGCATAAAGTCTTGCAACTAATTTGGGTCATCAAACTCTTAGTTTGCCCTTCTGTGCTTTGCTGCAGTCTCCGAGTTTTATTCCCGGGGCGGTCCATCTTACATTTTTCTTAATTATTTAAAATGGATGTATAAAATTTAGAAAGAATTCTTGATCTTGAACAGTCAATGGAACCAAGCTTCAGGAAGTCAGGAGTTACTGTATACAGTATATTTGGAATGGGTTGTGTTAAACAAAAACAGTACATGCTGCATTTCAGGAAAGTTAATAAATTCTTAAAGGCAAAGACCTTTGTACCTTAATAATAAAGGCTTCAATCAATGCATGCTCTCTGTGGTTCATATAAAAGTGAACCCAAAAGCAACACAAAAACATGGCAGGTTGAACAGAGGAAATATCAAAAGATGGGACCATGAAAGTAAAACACAGATAAGAAATCAATCTTATAAAACAGAGTATCTGAACAGATGAAACAGTCTGCAATTTTACTGGAGTGAAGAAGCTTAAATTGACCAAGAAGAATGGATTGACATTGGATCAGAGAAATACTGAAACAGATCTCAAGAGAAGACCAACTGGGAGGCCTCATGAAAGATGAGGAGATGAAATTTAATTGTTTGCAGGAGTGTCACAGATACAAAGAGTCACAAAAAAGGGACCTGTGGAGGGATATTAGAGAGAGAACTTCATCCAGGAGGACATTCAGTATCATTAACTTAGAAAAGTATCTGATTTAGTGCTGTACACTGTATTTTGTTCTGTCTAATATTTACATGAAGACGTTTTCACAGCTGAAATGCATTTTTAGCATACTGTATTCCGAATGTCATATTGTATATATATATTTTTTTCTTTTTAGATTGTTGTTTTGTACTTGTATAATAGCCCATTTAATGTAAAGTGTGATGCCTTACACTTACAGTATATGCTGCATTTCTGCCAAGTGAAAAGACTCCATCCATCCTCTCTAAATGTTCTAATGATTTTGAGTAAGTGCTACACTGTTAAAAGGTGCATTATACAGGTAACAGTCCCTTCTGATTACAATTATGCAGTTGTGGATTTTCCACCCAGAATTATTTTGGATGACAAATTTTATTTCATGACATGTTTTTTTCCTTTTTTCATTAATGTAACATTGTATTTGTTGGTCTTAAATTTTGTCTATGATGCACGTGTGTTTAATGAGCATTGTAATGCCAAGTAGAATAGTGAGTTCATATGGACAGAATGAGCATCTTTTATTATAAAATTTTCCTTTGCAACCTTGTGTAGCATGTTTAGTGGAAGAGAGGTGAGGTAGCATTTTCTTGTGGCATTAACTATTCTAACGTGAGTAACCAGAACTTTTAAAACAGATGATACAAGACTACCCCTGATAATTTTCCAAAGCATTTTAAAAGTGAGTAAAAATCATTATTTGATCATGGTAAATAACAACTGTACATCTCATTAATGCAAAGTTATGGTATACGTATTGATGCATATTTGAAGTAACCTGTTCTTTACAGAATGAGACCTGCTTAGAGATTGCTGTTTACTGCAAATTCCAGTTTGGTTATTATTAATTCATTTAAATATTTTTATAATTTTTTAGGAGACTAAATTCTGGTCACCATTGTGGGTTTTTTTGGTAATGAACCAAAACAATCAGCATTTGTTCCAGTGTGGTTTATAAATCTCAGACTCCACAGGAAACTGAGATTGACATGTGACTGAGGAGGTAATTGTTTTAAGATGTGATTCATCCATCCCTATATAATAACAATGGGGAGAATGTCCCTGTTGGATATAATTAAAATATTGATATTTGAAGCAAAGAGGTCACAAAGCTGAAAGGGATGTTAATTGGATTTGATGCCATGCTGTGCCTGGTGAAATGTTGCTTTTCAGAGATCAGTTTTATGCTGAAATGTACCTTTTATTGATTAGGTCTCATATTAGTATATACAAGAGATATCCAAGATACATTTTATTTACACCACAGCAACCACTAATTAAGTGAGTGATGAAAAGATATAAAGACAAAACTACACAGACTCTAGTTGTTTCTGAATTGGACTTTCCTAAACAGTGCTGTTTTTAACCACTGTGCGCTTGTTCACACATTCCTCCTACTTATCTATTGCAGGCACTTGCCATATAGTGAACTGTGAGCTTGAAAATGCTTAATAGGTGAGCTATTCACAGATGAGAAGAGCAGATCATCTCTCACTGTTAACACCAACATTGCTGGTTTTTGGCAAGTCTCTAGTCTCGAACTGTAGTTCACACATCCTCAAAAGTGTTTCATCATGTTTATACTCTCTGGGGAATCCCAATCTCAGATGGTTAAGAATACAGTTTGGACTCACACTGTTGATGTCTAAATTATGCAGCTCCACTTGCACTGTACTTGAACAGTGCTTGTTAATCAATTAAGGACCATCTACAGTACTCATCTATATTTCAGTGTAGTTTATTTTCCTCTCAGGTCATAATGAAAATGTGGTTTAAAATGGCATTATATATCCAATGAAGGTGGAAACTGGAGAACATAATTACGAAATAACAAATTTCATAAATTTGAAACCTACTGGATCACAAGCAACCCATGTCATATATTCACAGTCAGGAATATATTTAATGGGAACTAAAGCCAGCATAGTTCTTCCAAATGAAAATAATTTACTGTGGAAGCAGAAGAAAAACATAGTAAGGTCAGTTGAAGTCAAGGTGAAAACTTGACAAACCATAGACTATGGTAAAACATAATGCACACTGTGGTAAGCCCAAAAAAATAATTTTAGTAAAGGTATAAGGTAGTACAAATGAACAGTAACAACAAATCATAAAGGACAGTAAAAATACATCATAATACTTTTGGAGGTAGAATCGTTAAAAAACATGCCATCAGACTTTCATCTTCATTTGTTGCAGTATTTCATAAAGGAAAAAAAGTACATTAAATAGTACCAGCAATAAAGTACCTTAAATTATACCGGCTTACCTTAAATAGTTACAGCTACAGTATAGTACTTTCCAAAAGTTCTGGGACAAAGTCAAAGTCAAAACTCAAATGTCAGTATTTCCTCATGCTCTGTTTTTATTTAAAAAATTAAACCCGTTTCTCTTCTGAGCCCTTAATTTATTTTTGTCACTTCTGCTTATTCATATATTTTCATACATTTTTGTAGGGGTTAGTTAGTTCTACAGTATATGTTTTGCCAAGAACCAGATTTCATTGCTGTATATCTTTGTTGTGGCAGTTTATTAGTTAGTAACAAGGTTTATATTATTAGCAAATTAGTAACATGATGCTGTACATGATGGTGGCTCTGTGGCTAGGGATCTGTACCTGTGGCTGGAAGGTTGCCAGTTTGTATTCCACAGCCTGCAGAGGAATCCTACTCCGTTGGGCCCCTGAGCGAAGCCTTTAACCCCAAGCTTCTCTCCCTGTCTGTGTGTCTCATAGAGAGCAAGCTGGGGTATTCGAAAATAAATATTCCTAATACAAGAAAAAAAATTATATAAGGCCAATAAAGTGATCTTATCTTATCTTATGAGCTGTATGTGTACTGTATGTGAGCCTCTTTAATTGTTTTATGATTCCAAGTCATACAATTGTATTTATTAGTTTTCAATTTCAATAAGGAGATGCTGTCACCTTTGAAATATTCACTTTTCTTCTTTAGAATTCTGTGTTTCAGTTACATTAGAAATCCATCTTTTAAGACTTGAAGTTATGACTGCATGGGTTATTTTAATTCATATTTTTTTTACATAAAATTACGTATTCATCGGTTTCTTTAAAGTAAGAATACAGCTGATGAAGTTGCTATTCTTTATGCTTGCCCTTAAGCTCATAAATCCTTAAGTGCACTTACTGTCAGGATAATTAAGATTCAAGTCATCTTCTTGAAGTGAGAAAGCAGTGGCTGACGTAAATGATTGTTCATTTCTGGAGGAAAATGTGGAGTGGTACACATGACATATAGTACAAAGCATTAGAAGTAATGTATGCATTTGAGGTCTGAATTTTTCATAATGGTGGAATTACAGTACTGCAAATACAACTTAAGCTGTCTGTGGATATTAGATCTGCTTTACACATAAAAGATGAACATACTGTACAGTACTGGGCTATGTGAGCTATACAGACAGGTACTCTCTATACCATTGCCCCACAGCTTGCCCACTACACTGAGAGAGATTCATATAATTTCTTGTACGCCCATTTAAATTGTTTTGTATAACATCAGTCCAGGAATAATGTTGTCCTAGCTGCCCATCCAAACCTTGCAATCTTCATTTAAGTCTTCCCTTGTGTTAGTGTACAGTATGTGTTCACATCGGAGAATTGGAATGCGACAGGTGATAGGTGTGAGAGGGGATCACATGGATTTGTAGAATTATTTTTTGTACTTCTTCAGAGTTATAATAAAGGCATGTTTATAATTCTGATAGACTTGTGTGGTAGTAACAGAGATTGGGAACTGACAATTATTACAGATTTACAAGGATTTTCAGTTTGTACATTAAAATTTTGTTTAGAAGTATTCATTTAAAAGTGTATGTATCATTTGTAATTCAAAATGTGACATTATTGGAGAAGTGCTGTAACATACAGTATCAAATTTCGAACTATTACGTTTTTACCCTCTCTCCCTTCATGTTGTTGAACAGAGCAGCTTTGTAGAGCATCCATCATTTTTATGCCTGAGAAAGAATACATTAAAACAATATTACAGAGAACATTCCCCAACTTTTTCTGACAGAAATATATTAAGGTGCTGATTATAAATAATGTATCAGTGTTCTAAATATTTTAAAAAATAGCTAATAAAGTAGTTATTAAGTTTTAATAAACCATCACCATGTTATTTTCATGTACATGCAATAATCAGACTTTGCAAAGATGTCTCAATGCCACAGCTTACTGAAATACTTTATTATTACTTCATAACTTTTTTAGCCCTGTATTAAATATATTAAATATGTATTATAACCAACATCATGTAAAGTGTTACCACTTACAGTATTTCTTTGAGGCAGATGTAGTTACCTTGCATTGTGTGTGGTGTTCGGGAATGGTGGGGATACAGTAGACAGCAACAGCTTTCCAACCATCTTGGACACAGACGTCACAGCAAGTGTTGCATGTTGTGTTATATTTTATGTTGCCTTACAATAGACGTTTCGTGAAACGACTGAAAAGTATCGCAAATGGAAGTGATCTCTGATACCTTCTAAATTCAAATGTCAAGTTTGTTCTCCGAGCAGTGAAACCATTTTTTGTTTTAAAACAAACGCATTTGTGAGCCAAGGATGAATTTGTAATAACAACACCTACGGCCCTACTTACTTATTTAATCAATGTTAAGCAGCAAAATCAAAACGCAACACCACAAACTGTGCATCATAAGAAACAAGACAACCTCTCCTTCAATTCTATGTATTTCATATTTCAATTGAACAATACAAACATTTTTTAGACAATTTTCCTCATGATGCAGATAAGAAAATGCACTATTCAAAGACAGTCTGCTTATTTATTTTTACTTAAATAATATTACAATATTACAATAATATTATCAAAGCAAAACCTTGTCAGGTTATAAAACCTCATGTCAAATGTTCTTTTTTTATTCTATAAGTCTAAAATGTTTTATCCAAATAAATAAAAATATAGGACATGATATAACATTTGGCATCCTACATGTGCACAACTTGATTAGCTGAAAAGACAATAAAATGTGCTTGTTGAGACCTGATGCTCAAGTGGTTACCTTGAATTTAAGCCTTCATCCAGACTGCTACTGTCTATACTTTCTAAGATGATGCAAGATATTACATATCCTTCCTGGTAAAAATAGCCTCTAGAGGGTGTGAGCATTTTAGGAGTAGAAGAGGTTATGATTCTCAAAGCCTAAGTTGAATGTGCATTATATGTTTTTTTTAAAACAAAGCAATTCTTATTTTTATTAGTATTAGTATTTTATTAATTAATATTATTAATTTATCATTATTCATTTATTTAATTGTAAATAGTAAACTATGTATGTTAAAATTTTTAAATATTTCTGTTACTTGCTCTCATGTTTTTAAATAAAAAATACTTCAAATTACAGTGGGTATAGAAAGTCACCACCCCCTTTCAAAATTTGTACCTTTTCTTATATGATATTCCAAAAATTAAAACAAATTAAATTAGGCTTTTTCCATTTTTTATTTACACACATTAACCCACATTAGCCAAGTGAAAATAAAATTCTAAAACGTTCTGAAAATTAATTAATATTACAACAGTAAAATACCTTATTTGGATAAGTGAACACCCCACTAACAATTGTATTTGTATACTTGCTCAGGTATAACCAATTACTTTACAGATCACACAAAAACTAATTGGCAACCACCTGTGATAAATTGTGGTGATTTTGATTATGTTCAGAATAAAAACAGCTGTTTCAAGAGGACTCCACTGCTTGGAAGTGCATTTCAAAGCAAAGAATCCACTATGGGCGGAAAGGTGCTTTCAAAAGAACTTTGCGATACAGTTGTGGAAAGGCACAAGTCAGAAGATGGGTATAAAAAGATTTCAAAGGCTTTAAACATTCCATGGAAATTCATCATTAAGAGACGGAAGGCGTATTACACCACCCAGACCTTGCCTAGATCAGGCTGTCCCTCCAAACTGGATGACTGAGCAAGAAGGAGACTTCCATAAAGGCCTGTTCAAAGCTGCTTGGTAGTCTCTCTGATCAAAGACTGGTCATTGTGTGCAATGACCAGTTGAAAGTGGTCAATGTGTGCAATGACCAGTTGAAAGTGGTGGACCAGTCGCAGCTACCCACCTGAACTACAACCGCCATTGTGTGCAAGTGACAACAATGCCACAAGTGCTCCACAAATCTGGCCTGTATGGGAGGGTGGCGAGAAAAGAGCCACTCCTTAAACAAAAACCACATAAATCTCATTTGTATTTTTCTAAAAAGCACCTTAAAGATACGATGGTCAAATGTGACCAAAATCAAACTTTTTGGCCAGAATGCAAAATGGTACATCTGACAAAAACCCAACACATCTTACCATGCAAAGAACACTTGGATATTGCAAGGTACAATTTGTAAATATAACTGGAAAAGGTCTGATTTTATTTATTTTCTTTTTGGGCTTTAGGGCAACAAAAGGTGAACATTTTGAAAAGGGGAGGTGACTTTCAATACCGACAGCATATCCTGAAGTTTTTTATTAAGTTTTTTATTAAGGGAATATACAGTAGGTGGTTGCAGGCACTTGGTCTTGCGCCTCACAGTGTACCTGAGCAATACTACATCATAATACTTGCCCCGAATGAAAGATTTTGTTTTTTGAAAATTGTTTAAAAATTTGTCAACCTATATCAAATAACAAACTCAAAATCATATGTGCAACATGTTTTCCTGTAAATAACAGTGAGCATTACCTCAAAAAATAAATATGACTGGGTGAGTGTTGTGCTGCACTAGATTATGTGTAAATTGTAAAGTGAGAAGAAAAGAACAGGGAACTCTTTTACCTTGATCAGGAAATGCTGTTGAGTTATTGAACCATACTGTAGACGATTGTCTTCAGTTTCAGTTTTATCTCCAGTTTATCTTGACTTCCCAGTGGACTTTTTAATCAGATGTAGCTACACAATACTGGTGCAAATCAATTTCCTCCTCAGATTTGGACCTACAAATGCCAATGTGGTATTTCTATAGTCTAGAAAGCTCTGCTTTAAATAGTTGTTCATAGGTTGGTATTTCCTTGGCGATACAATTAAAACTGGCTTTTGACAGGAAACTATGTGGTGTGTTACGGACTTTTTAATTCAATGTAAACTGTTTATGTACAGTATATGGTTTTAGATTTTTATGTTAATCCAATAACATTGCTCATTTTCAGATAACCCCTTGTATTGTGACTTAGTTTCAGATTGTTACTTATTTCTCCAAAGCACTTGTGCTGAGTCATACTGTACAGTAAACCATGTAAAACTAGTGTTATATTGCTTAGAAACGTTGCTAATACCTGTATATTTTGCAACAAATAAAGAATACATCTGAAAGAGCAGTTGGTGTTAGAGTAGGTCAGATACTGATTAAAAACCCGTTAAGAAATGAGTGGTAGCCCAATAATGAACCTTGATCTGTATTCATCTAAGCTGAAACTGTCATTCTTTTTCTTCTGCTTCCTGCATTTGTTGCAGTCATTAAACTGGTTAACATACAAATTTTTCAGAAATCTCATGATAGGTGGTGATGAATTGAACAAATCTCCATGTACAGTACATGAGACTGTTCCTACTGTATACCCTTTAAGTTGAAATTTGTGAAAGACCTATTTAGAAATTGTGAACTACTAGATACAGTATGTAGCAATCATTAAATACAACCAGTGTTATATATGCTGTATATTCAATAAAGCTAAAGACTGATCAAGGGGAAATTTATTTCAGCTTGCAAAATCTGCCTCTTCCTTTTATTTTTTGCAAGAAAGCATTTAAAAGCAGAGGGTGCTACAAGACACTTTTAAGTGATATTCACTGTTTTTCCTTTAATCAAAGATCATAAGCACAAAATTGCCCTTTCCTTTGTCTGTTCGATTCATTCACTTTAAAACAGCTAATTTATCTCTAACACCAATGATAATGTCATCTAGTCTCTCAGGCACTATATCATCCACATTAATTTTGAAAGTTCCTTGATGTAAAAAAATAAATTATTAATAATTCCATGGTTTCTCATTTGACACAAGAAAAAGCACATTTTCTGCTTGATAATGAAGCTCTAAGCAAATAAGGGTGAAGTTTATCAAGCATTATGAGTGCTGTTATTTTTATATTTGTGATTAGCTGTACAATAAATATTACTTACATAAAAATGCACATATATGCAACATTTAGCAAGAATGGCTTCTGGCAGCAATTTTGGAATTTTAATTTAATCATTATTCATTTTGTCACTTAAATTAAAAACAAAATCATTAGTCAGCTTTTAGCTGCCAGCATGTTTTCCTACAGACCATTAAAATCATGTCTTATTCTTTATAAACTAAAAGATTCCCAGGTGTCGGTATCCTGATAAGCTTACTCATATATTGTTATATTTACAAAGAAACCACTTACTGTAAATCATGAATTGTTAATATTAATGTTGCAGACTTATTAAAACTTCTGTCAGCACTATTTTTTTAATACAGTAAATTCTCTTTAACCACTTTTCTTCTGTGTAATAATGTATTTATCAACCAATTTTTTATTGGAACAAAAACATACTAAATTGAGCTTTAGTGCTTCCATATTGTTATCCAGTCTTCCTATTGTTAGCAGAAAAAAAAGAATCTTCCTTTACCAAGATTGTAGAAGTTTTGTGACTAGATGTGTATCATTTACAAGAACGATTTAAGAACGATTTGTCAGTTAATATCAGTTTTTCAAGGTCACTCTTTAAAGCTGTACTTGAAGGTTTGAGTTTTAAGGATTTATATACTGAATCATTGCCACTTATAGTACATTCCGTCTTATATTGGATAAAGCTGTTATTTGTGATTTTGATCCTCAAAATCACTCTTAAGTAAAGCTTACTCTTGTTTCAAAGTACATTCATCATATTGATACATAAAATTCAAGCGTTTACACATAAAGCAGAAAAATATCTATAGTACTTAAAAAGCTATGGAATTATAATGTGAAGCCCAACCTACAGCATAACATTTAAATACTAATGTACTTTTAAGTTGTTCATTACTGAAATATAGCTTGTTGTCTGTGGCTACACATTGATTTAAGAGGTTCTTGCAGTGAGGCCTAAATTGTGACCATGTGTTTGTGTACTGTAGGTGGGAATACAACTGCACTGCTCTCCTGGCCTTTGATATGTGTACATCTGGCAGATGTTTGGCACCTGCATGAACTGCACTAAAAAGCCTCAGCTCTTGGTAGGTGATATTTACTCACAAAATGACTTCTTTGTGCCTTATGTTATGTTTAGTTCATCAGTAAAATTCTGAGCATAATAAAATAATAATACATTGATGCATAAAGGATTGTGTGATGCTATATTCGTTAACTCTCTATACTATACTAAGTGGAAAGATTTATTTCAGTGTATGATGGAAAAAACTAGATCTCATTAATATAATCAAATAATATACTACTTTCATAGTACTTATAGGGTTTAAGTGGCTTAAACATCTCATTCTTACACCAAATGCAAATGTACATCCTTGAAAAAGCAGGTTAATGTTTATGAATGTGACAGTCATGGACAAATGCTGAACATAGTACAAAAACTGGGAAAATATTTCCTTCAAACTATGGCATAATTTCCTAATTAAGAAGGTGGATAGACTGAAGTTCGCCTCATCAACAGCATGATGTTTCATCCTCAAATTATTTATTGTACGTTGGTTTCAGACTTTTGTACATGGTAATCAGGTACCAGGAAACGTGAATGTGTAATCAGCACTATACAGAGCGAGTACAGACCTGAATTCAACCCTGTATTCTGTTAATGAAAGTAATTTCTTGTGAAAAGCACCAAACTCTTTTATGCTCGGCACAAGCATACAGTAGTCTTGTGTTTACAATGATTATCATTAAGTAATTAATTAATAATTTATTCAGTCTTTATTTTCTATCCTCCCTAACAACCTCTGCAAGAAACAATTTTTACCTTATTAAGATATACAGTAGATGTGTCATATCCTTATAGTAAAGTTTTATCTTGCTGTCTTTTATCATTGTAGCCTGCCAATCCCAGTAGAATTTCCTTATTTAGGCTATGTTGTTAGAAGAAAAATTGATTCTTTTTTCTAAGAAATCACTTAGGTGTACATTTGAACATGTAGGATGAAAACACCAATGCTTTTATGTACCCGAATAGTATTTATTTGACCTGTACATGGGAATCAGTGAATGCAAGTTTCACATTTTGTAATGTGTTTAGGATTAACTGCTTGTACCCTTGAGCCTCTGGTGAATATTGCCGAGGTTGAGGTGTTTCTCTTCCCTCATGATCTCAGTTAATTAGCAAGATCTAACACCTCCAATGCCCACCAGCCAAGCAAATATTTGCAAATTTATGTATTTTTTAATTAGCACATTTTCATGGAACCACTTTATATTGCTTTGCATTTCAACTAAGTTCTCAAGAACAAATGTGAGCAAGGCCTCTTCCAAGGAGTCTATTTAAAGTCATAATGTACTATTTTTACCCTTCTCTTGAACTTTATCTAGTACTGAATTTTTGGGAAACTTCAACTTCACCAACATATTTCCATTACTCTTAGATTGTATATGTTCATATAATTCAATGCAATAATTTTACATTTTACAGTATGTGTAGAAAGCAGGCTGTGGAGATAAGTACAGTATACTGTATGTTAGGGAAACATGATGCACCCTATAGTCTTCAGTGTGACTATTTGAGTACTAAAATTGAATTGCATGGATGAGTAAGGCTTAATTGTGTGGTTGAAGTCTTTGATTTCGTGTGGCCAAGGCAGTTTCAAAATTGTTATTCTGTGTTCTGTCTGCCTGTCCCAGAAATGCCTTCACTGAATTCAGTTTATAATGAAAGAAGGTCATAAGCTCATGGTGTGCAGTTGCAGACCTCAATTAAATAGATCATGCAAGCTGATGATATTGTATGTATTTACAGTACTAGCATACAGTATTGACAAATGCTGGAAAAATATTGTTACTGTTCTAACATTCAAAACTATGTTCGAGACACTTATATATAAATAATGTATATCTACTGTACATAAATTTACTCTGTAGTTAAGTGGTTCAACGACAAAGTTCATCAGTTCAGTCGCTGCATTTGCTGAGAGTTTATTACTGTTTTTGTACTGCATCAGCAGATCACTTATTAAAGGCAGTAAATGGATTTCAATCCTAACAGCCTTCGGAGAAAACATTGTGAAGCTCATCGTAGTTTCTTTTCCCTTACACTGTGATGACTTTTTTGGGTTATGATCTTTTCAATGATATATACAGCTTGCAGCTTAATTAATGAACTGACAGTGAAGCCTTGGCTCTAGAGATTCCTGTTTCCTTTTTTGCAGTTGAGAATGTTAATCATTGCTTGAATATTTTGGCTTGCCATTGATTATTCATTTTACTTAGAAATTTGTCTTGTTACAGCACTACAATTCAGTAGAAAAAACAGTACAAAACAAAAAGCCACAATGAAATAATTAACTTAACTTCACCAGGATAAAAGATGTAAAACGTTTAAGCAAAATGCTTATACAATGAAAAGAGGAAAACAATTTTCCTCTAGAAACAATAGTGAGCTTTGTTTCATTCTTAAATTAGATATTATCTTAAAGACTATACTGTACTTGGACTAGAACTTGGATTTTCAAGGTTTCCTCACAAAAAATAGATCAATTCGTTTTTAGTTTTTAAAAATACTCTCATTATTTTGCATGTCTATTTGCAAAATGTTTTCCGTTGCAGAGAGTCCTTTGTTGTAAGTGGTACTTAAATCCAAACTGTTGGTTATGAAGTGTCTGGATTGCATCTCCCAGCAGACAGTATACATGTACTGTATGTTGTAGGCAGGGCACATGAAACAGATAATCAAAAAGTAAAATGCATATAACATATACACAGTCAGGTGCTCATTGTCCCCTTGTTTAAATGCAAAGTGTTATCATGCTAAACTCATACATTTACTGTACACTCGAAAATCAAGCTTCAGTCTCCAATATTCACTATAATAACAGGAAAAAGAGCTGTTTTAGTGACTAAAAAATGTATATAACATTTCAGTTGTGGAACCTTCTTCAGGTGTGAGGAAGAGAGAGAAAATAGCAGATAAATAAAGCATAGGAGAACAAAAGACAGAGTACAGGTGGGGAGCAGAGAGGAAATGGGCTTGAAAGAGGTGAATGAATTAATAGAGAGGGTTTAGAAAGAAATGAGTTTGTCTATGAGAGAAAGGGGAAGATGTGATCCAAGTTTCAGGAACATTTTTTTAAATTGGTTTTACTTGATAGTTAGTAAGTTTTGATGCACACATTTGGGGATTCAATTTGGACAACTCATCCGGGATAGGATTACATATCCTGCCTCTAATAAGATCTTCATTTTACCTCTGTTAAAAGAGATTCTTTGTTTTCTGTTTACTGTAGTTCTTTCACTATATTACAGGATAAAATATATTTCATTATACATTTTTTATACACTCTTGAGGTCTATTTCCAGGTTTTACCTTTTTTTAACTTTTACAGCTTCATAATGGATGGTTGCCCATCCATTTCTCAATGTGCATGATCTTTGCTCCAATATTCAATATTTTATCCATCCGTGATAATGCTTGCTGTTGCCTATAATAACCGCCATTGGTACAGCCAATGCTGTATCCAAAGTGACCTGCAGACACTAAGCCTGATGAAAAATGCATCAACAACTGCTGCTAAAGTTACTGAAGCCGTGATCTCAATTTTACATCTTAAAATAAACGAGCACAAGGGGGTTATAAATAACTTGCTCACGGTAGCATATTGTAAGTCAAAGTCAGAGCTAAGGGAACAAGGTACATCCTATTAACAGGCTTTTTATCTTAACCTCCTGACCACATACTCTCCTGTGCATAACCACTATTTTATTTGTATTGAGATATGCATAGAACATTGTATAAACATATACTATAATAAAAAAGAAGAATGTGACCTGATTTCAAGTAGCAATGCTAAATAGTGCATGAAAGGTAAACTGGACAACATAGATTTGTTTTCTAAAGAAATGGTGAATGTATAGCACTAGTCTTTCTACTTGTATAAAGTCTCTACTACTACATACCATACTAAAACAGAAGAAAAAGGTAAACATATAGAAAATAGCATAAGGTTTATTGTTGGTGGCAAGTTGGCCCAGTGGTTAGCATTGCTGCCTTGCAGTACTGGGGCCATAGGTTCAATTAAACAGTTCAATAGTTCATCATAATTTACTGTGCTATATGTTCTCACCTTGTCTGTGTCACGCCCTCTGCAGCCAGAGGGCGCTCCTGCCCTGTCCTGTCCCTAGTTTCCTGCCTGGCTATCCTTCCAGTCCCTCTCTTTCCCTGGGGCTATATATTTCCGGGTCTTGCACTCTGCCCTCGCTCAGCATTGACATTCGGATGTCCTGAGACCCACCTAGCACCAGGTCGCCCCACGTCCACTACCTGAGGGCATAGGTTTCTATACGGCATTTCCTGAACAGCTGAGCCCGGGCTAACCCCCATCTCTCCGCTACACATAAGGTCTTTTCACTCTCCTGCCATTCCACAGTTTGTCCTTTCTGACATCCGTGACAGTCTGTGTGGATTTCCTCCAGGTGCTCTAGTTTCCTCCCCCAGTCCAATGACAATACCCTTTTGTAAATATGTCTGTGTTTGTGTCTGAGTCCCCTGGGATGGACTGGTGTCCATTCCAGAGTGTATCCTGTCTTATGCCCGTTGTTTGTGATAGATTCCAGCTCCAATGTATCCCTGTGATGGATAAAGTGGATGGATGTTTAATTTTGCTTTTGCAAATATTAGGAACTCATTTTGTTACATTGACATTATTATTATTATTATTTTTATTTATTGAAGTTTCAAATACAATATAGATATAATGTGGATTCTCTTAAAATAACATTTTTATTGATGTTCCTCATTATTAAATAAATAGTTCAGGTTGTTATAGCAATAATTAGTATCCATATATGTAGAGAAAGACACATTTTTTTTGTTGTAGAAATTGTTCTGAATCAATAAAATGATTAGGTACTTTAAAGCATAAAATTTATACTAATTTAATTGACAATTGCAACAAAGAATCTGTTTATATTGGAATAAAGTGCTCCACAACTTTAGCAAACTTCTCCATGACTAGAACTCGCCATCCAACTTAATTAAAAAACGTTGAAAGCAAAGTGAAAAATTGTACCATAAAGCATCTCGTTTGGTGACAGGGGCTGATGGCAACACTCAAGGAGCCTTGAAACCAATAATGAATTGATAAGAAGTACAGCCTGCAACTTGTAATCTGCTCTGTCAGATTTTAGCATCAGTTAAACTAGATTGATAGAGTAATCACCGATTCACTGTCTCTAATCCTTCCCTGCTCACTTCCTTCATCATGAAACTCAGAGATTAGTCAGTGAGGGTGAGAATCTCAATTCATTTATGCGCTGATTCGATTTTCTTGGCAAGACAGACCTGAAGTTACTTAGTGCTTTACTACTGAAGAGTTAGTGTTTTTCTGGACAGATGTTTGGTCTTCTTAAACAGTGGAATGCCTGTGCACAGCAGTGATGTTTTTCACAGTTATTGGCATTTTCTTTTTGCACTGTAGGCTTTGTGAATAAATGTATTTGCAAAGAGGTGAGGAAAGTTTTTGTGTTGCTGTACTTGAATCATATATATACAGTATATACACAATTAGGTGTTCCCTTTAGCCTCACACCAACCAAATATGACCATTACCTCCTAAACTTGGCTAAAGGTTATATACTGCAATACATTTAGCATCTGTCATTCATATGACCAAAGTACATTTCTGGCCATTAATCAAAAACATATCTTTAGATCTAAAAGGTATAGTGCAGTGTCAAATAGGAAGATATATGGATATCACAGGATAGAGATACAAACTTCAGATAGATTAATTTATAAAGAAGGTAAAAAAACAAGCATGTTACTATTTTTACCAAAGCTTGGCTGCATCTTTCAGTGTGGTGAAAAATGAAACAAACAAGTCTGATATTATTCATTGTTGATTCTGCAGTTCTGAAGAATTGTCAGAGTTTTTTTTTCTTTTTTAATCATATCTGCTGATACGATTTTTCACACCAGTGGTAGTGTCTGCTTATAGTGATTGCTGCATTAAGAGAAGGTTTGACATTTAAAAAAAAATGAGAGATTCTGTAATCTCTGTGCTGCTATCCCACACTGGTAAACCTCGCCTTACTTGTACCATTTACAGAATAGCATTACAATTACCACTATAGTATGACTAAAAGTATCATTGTATGTGGCATTAAATGCAGGAAACAAGAGAATTTCACATGCAGAATGTGTGTTTTCAAACTTTGACCATTTTTGAGCGATACCCGTGTGGCTTAACTAAAACTCCAAAATCAGGCCAAATTTTTTTCTCGGGGAAACATCAAAACAACACTTTTCCTGCATTTCAAATGCATACAAAATCACAGCAAATGCATCACAAAATGTCTAGTTGTTACTGAAACCCTAACCCTAGCTGGTGCACTTCTGGAACACACAAACTGTACTGCATCAACAAACATACCTTCAAATACTGTGTTCAAAACGTCACCCAAATGACTCCCATATAGTAAGAAACAAATAAAATAACGTTTTTCAATATATCCAATGTATCTGCACTGAATCTGTTTTAAATTTCCAGTATTTTGCCTTTTCTCACCTGCTCCTGAAGTGGCGTATAAAATGAGCAACTCTTGTGCCATTTGCAGGAGAGTTTTACAATTACCAGTACAGTATGACTAAAAGAATCGTTGTATTTTGGCACTGAATTCAGGAAACAAGAGAATTCAAAATCAGGCCAAATTTGTTTCTTGAGGAAACATCAAAACAACACTTTTCCTGCATTTCAAATGCATCCAAAAGCACAGCAAATGCATCAGAAAATGTCTAGTGCTTACTGAAACCCTAACCCTAACTCTAGCTCGGCCACTTCTGGAACACATACAGTACTGTATCAAGAAAATTCCTACAAATACTGTGTTCAAAACGTTCCTAGCAGCATTGATGATGTTGATGTAATCTGCATATTGCAAACATGCAAATGTTAAAATCATTTTTAATAATTGGGATTTTCTTCTTACACAATCCCATAATGTGCAATTTTTATGTTGTTCTAATTTAAAGGTTTATGAGGTTCATAACATCCATACAGTACTTACAGTAAAAACATCTACTCTACTTTTACATCGGGTTTAGTTATCAGTTGAAAAGGATATTAATTTTATACAATCCGGCAAATTGTTTTGTGTTAAAGTATAACCTTTAGAAAACAATAAAAAAAGATTAGATTCAAAATACTATAGTTCAAACACAGGATTTTGAAACAACACTCTTACTACCTTCATTACCTAACCTGTGCAAGATTCAGCTTGATCAGGACTGGGGTGGAAACTTTTGAGGAACACCAGGCTGCTACTATAAGTGACCTATAGATCGCACTCTTTCCTCCAGAATGTCTACAGTACTGCCCCAATATGATGACTGGGGACACTATACTGTGCCTTTCCCAGCTATTTTGTAATTGATAATAAAATCCCTTTGTATATCAAGACATTGCGGCCAAACACCAGGTTCCCTCTGCCAAGAAGCCAAAGCTTGGCTAAATAATAATTAATAAGCTTTCCCAACTTTCCAGCTCCATCTCCAGACCTCAATTCAATTAAACACTTGCAGTTCACAAGAGGAAATATTATAATCTGAAGGACCTAGAACAATTCCGCTTGGAGGAATGTTCAAAAATCCACCCTCAAAAGTGTAAGAACCTCACAGCACAGAACAAGAGGTATCTTTTAAGTGTAATCCAGTAAAGCCACAGGAAGTTTTACCCAATACTAACTATAGGGATGTTACCAAATGTAATCCCAATGTTTTCTCAACCGCCATTGAGTTTACAGTATGTGTATATTTTTATTATTTTAGCAGAACACGTTAACAAATCCGCAAATCTTTCTGTTATATGATGGGTTTTGCATTTATTTAATGGGAGAAATAATATATCTGGTAGGCATTGTATATGCAGTATACATCAATTAAGATCTATAAATGTGTTTTGTTTTGGCAAGTATGCTTTGCCAATTCTCTAAGGATTTTATTAGTGAGAAAAAATATTTTCTTGTATTCAAACTTAAAGTCAAAATGCAGTTTGCAGACTTGTATGCTAGGAGGATAGGTTTTAAGAAGATCAAGGACAAAGGAACATGCACAGCAATGAAACAGAAAATAATAGGACTTTGGGGAACTGAAAATCAATCCTGAAAACAAGTTCTAGTGCTTAATTAGTTTGTAGGTAAATTTGTTAGAGAGTCTAGCAAAATGTGTCTTACATTCAGTTGCTATCTTTGCTTCCTTTAGTTCTTTGAAATGTAAAAACTTTATTTTGGCTATAAAAATTAATACTGCACTTATTCAATAACTGATCTATGCAACCTAAAGTATATATTTAAGGAAATAGAATTATTACCTATATGATTTGTTGTCATGCTTCTCACGTAACCTTGCTTGAGGCCATCCAGGAATACTCCAAGGAGGTAAATATACTCTAACATAGCATTTCCTTATCCTTATCCTTATTCCTTATCCTATGGTTATTAGGTCAATTAAATGGTCTCCTAAGTAAACTGTTTGAATTTGAAAATTATTTTAAAAGATAGTGTACACAGTGACTTCAAACAAACCATCTACAATACCATACAGTACATACTGTATATACGCTACATAACAACAGAACGAAAAGTTAATACCAATTAAAAAAAGCACCAAGAAAGCTTAGATATTGTAAGCCAGAATGAAACAGAGCTCCTTAACATACACACAGTGTGCATATACAGTGTTCAGTATAAATAACAGTGAGGGAACAGGTTGCTATCTGGCTTCAGCTTGTAGAATGGAAAAAAACTGTTTAAAAGACACATTTAATTCTTAGAAACAGGTGCCACAAGCACATTTATTACTTTTAGAATTAAAAAATAGAAACATCATATAGCTTCTTCTCATGTTGTTCATGTGTTTATTTGTTTATTCTAGTTCTTCTTATTATTGTGATATTCTACATTAAAATGTAATCTAGCTAAAGTACAGTATGCAGTATGTTCTGACCTGTATATGTAATTTTCCTTAAAAAAATCCTTTTGAATTTTAATATTTGAACATCCGTCAATTTCCTTCTTAAAGTAGTCTCTCTTAAAATGTATGAACTTTTTGTATTCTCAGTAGAACTTTTATCTTATTTACTAAAAGTTACATACAGTATGGTCAATAACAAACCCAGACCTTAGTTTTACAATTATAAAGGAATTTTGAAGAGAAATGAAGAGGAGCTTCCATGCAACAGAGCAGCAGTTGGATGGTAGCAGACGGTAGTTCCGCAGTAGTTACCCTAGTAGTTGTACAGTATGTAAGATGAAAAGAGTGTGAAGCATTTAAGCTACTGTATTTGCTCTGCAGTGACTAATACATTTTCCCCAGAAACCTCTACCACAAGAAATGGCAGATCAAGAGCACGCAAATAGGGTAAAAAGGCAAATAAGACACTGCAGGGCCAATTAGAGGTTCAAAAAGAGGCTAACCAGGTCTAATTAGAATGAGTATTGATCCAATTAGTTAGGTGAAAGGGTGCTGTGACTAGCATGCTACAGCAACTAGCTATTGAATTGGTTAGATGTAGAGAGGGGATTGAGTCAAAGAGGGCTCACACAGTAATTGCAAAAAAAATACCCTTATTTCTGAACTAAAAGCCTATTTCCTGTTTTTGGATTGCCCGGAGGAGATACTGTATTAACTGTATCTGTTCATCTTGGATGCACTTTACATTACCATAAACAACATATTATTATAACATTTTTTAAAACGTTTCACAAAGTATTGCACATGTAAGTGATCTCCAATATCCTGTAAACCCAACCATTACAGCAATTAAACTGTTTTTTAAAAAGGAACAAATTAATGACCCATCTCTGGCTTCGGAAATAACACCTACAGTATACCAGTACCACCAGTTGTTTTAGCTGCAAAATAAACACAAAGCACTACAAACTACTGTATGAACATACAGTACAGTATGATGAGAAACAAGACAACTTCTCCTTCAAAATGGTACTGTATATTTCAAATCCTAATTAGGCAGCAATTTTTATATTACTTGTTCTTGATTACCTTCAATAACTTAATTATTTTTTGTTTTTGCATTATGTTTCTGCTTCTGTACTTTTGTCTTTTGCTGTAAAATGAATGTAAAATAACATGAGAATGCTCTAACTGAAAGATGCTATATAAGAATAAATTTGATTGATTGATAAGTGTAAATATGAAATATTCCAGATATGTGGTGGGTTAAAGGCCAAGTTTAAAGTCAGAAAATCGCAGGAAACTACAACCTACAACCAACATCCAGTGAAAAATCCTGTGGAAAAGAAAGGTTTTTCCTGGAGGGTTGTTAGTTACTGTTAGGCTATTACCAGCATTTCATACTCAGGTTGACTGAGTTGTTTCTTCTCTATGTTCCTTGCATTTCCCTGAAATCTCAACACTTGCTTGTTTAAATATACCAAGATGAATATGTGTTATACAGTATAAGTACAGTATATTTGGATATGGGATTTGAGTATGTATGTGAATTATATCTTCTTATACACATGTTGTGTTTAAAAAATATCACCAAATCTTTGATACATTGCTTCTGCTTTAAGGCAGTCCTCTAATATTAAATATCATGCTGTACCTTATGCTCATGTTTGAAGTAGCATGGTACCAGTGTTTCCTCATAGTTTTAGCCTCATGGGATTTATTCCAAGTTTGCTTTGTATCCACTCCCAGTGTTCACAGTTGTTACTAAGAAGGTGCACCAGCTATGCTGACTAGGTTCATTTGCGTCTCTAAACTTTTCCCTGAGTGCCTGGCACTGGACTGTCCTCTTTTCAAGAGTGTAGTCTTTAAAGCACCCAGTACTTTTTGTATGGTGATGCTGCTAGTTTTTCTAATGGATTAATATTGTTAAAAAAGTGATGCTGCTAGCTTTTCTAATGGATTAATATTTATGTTTCAAAGTATATTTTACAATATTGTAGATGAAGACTTGTTTTTAGACATAAGCTGTATGTAAAGTATCATGATGCCATGTTAATGGTAGCCACTATGTGCAAAATCTATAACTAATTGCTATTTCAGTGAAATTAAGAAAAGTTTAACGATTAAATTGTTTCATGATGTGCAATTGTGCATATAATTAAGAATGGAGAATGGAAAAACTGAATAGAAAGAGAAACATACTTAATACAATATTTACCTTTTAGCATCACCAGTATGTGATGCAGATAAAATGAAGACTCAATCTCCACAATTTTAATAATTTCACAGTAGCGTAAATTGTACTTAATACACTAATCACTGCAACCATCGCCATTCAGTCGTTCTAAGATTAGTGGGGAAAAAAGCATGCAAACCCACATAAACCTGAATTCTACGACATCTATCTACCAAAAACGTACTCTTTGTAAAAGAGGAACTTTTTTTTAAATCTATTTATCAGATTGTTAACCATCCATATAAAACCTCTTCAGAAAACATCACAGTATAATCAGATTTGATTGGCATATTATGTGAAGCAGAAACCTTCCTGCCTGTTGTAATTTTATGAAAGCCAGAGTCCATGGAATAAGAAATGAGAACTTATTAGAGATTTAAAGGGGGTGTCAAGTTATTTTATAGCCTTACTCCCATTATGGCATGTACTTAATATACTGTACTGTACTTAGAATATTCTTATTCATATTCTACTTAGCATATGGGATTGTTGCAGATTATTTTATTTGCAATATAACAGGGGCTTAGGTTTTTTATCATAAAACCAACCATTTCCAGTAAATATGAAGTGGAAAGATTCACTGCATCTGTCAATTAAATATTCTTTTGCTAATCATTTCCTATTAATATAAAGAAATCTCACTTTGAATAATATGGAATCAGTACAATATACAGTATTAATGTATTTTCAGTTCATAAAGCCATGTGAGAAATCAGGGGTTACACATTCCAAATAAAACACTTGGTGTAAGAATTCAAATATAATGGGTAATTTATGTAACATTCAAATCTTTCTCTTCTGAAGATTGATTCAAACTCTACCTATGGTGTGAGTTGTACAGTCATACGGAATTTTACATGTATTTTGAGTTTCATAGAGGAAAATACTGAATGTGCTTCAATGTATACTGTAACAAATAGGGGGTTATGAAAATAGAGAATTACCAAAATAGGCCAAGCAGGATAATGAATAAGCAAATTAAAGATATACTGTATAACCATCCAAACCCTAATTGTAAAGATTATACCAAGAACATACCTGAGCATTTGGTATAATTAGAGGCACTTGAGATCTTTATTCTTTGGTATGGAGTAATAAATCAGAGGCAAAGGAGTAATAAATCAGAGGCAAACAGGAATAAACACACATTTAATAGTACATATAATAACACACATCAAAATGGCTTCGGATTAAACCCTACCTTATGGCTACCAAGTTTAGTTAAATGCATCTCTTCCTTTTTAAGGATTTTTTCAGATAGCTTAAAGATTTTAAAGTAAATTTGAAATTGTCCATGCTTTAACATTGTCACCACCAAGAAATTGAAGAAAACTTGCTTCATTGCATTTTTTTCTTCTTATTATAAGCTCTTTCTTGTGCCAAGCTTCAACTTCCAAGATTTCAGAGTACAGAACAATGCATTATTAGAGACATTGCTAATCACGCTCCATTGAATCAACCTTTCTGAGTTCATTTTAGTCCCAGATCATGTAATTTGCTAAATATATATATGGTATTTCTCTTCAATTTTTTAGGATATATTTAACCATTTGAGTTATTTTACAAATTGGGCATGCATACTGCAACATGAGATATTTCACTTCTGGATTTTTTGTATAAAAAGCCACTGCCTTTTATTTTTCTTATTGTAATAAATTTTAGAAAAATGCTCACTACTGATGTCACTTGAAACCAGACTTTAAAAGAGATAGGTATTAAATTAAATTTTGGATATAATTTTTAATACACTATATGTCTTTTTATGAGAAAATTATATCTAAAGATAATTTAGAACTAAATATATACAGTAAGTAATCGTACAGTAAGTCATTGTGATACACTCTATCATTAACCAGGACAGTTCCCAAGGTCTGCTCATCCAGCAGCTGGTAATGACCATGAAGCAAAGTGCAGGAAGCTTTATTGTTTGCTTTTTCAGATCACTACAAGAAGAAAAGCACTAAAAACATCCCCAACCGCCATGCATCACACACTTCCTATATATACCAAAACGCCTAATTATCTATTTGAGAATTTCTCAACACTTCAGTTATCTAATAATTACAGTAACTAACACCCTCTGTGTGGCTATTTACAAGAATTAAAGGAAGAATAGTGGCCTCTTGTGGCATGTCATGTGTTACTGCAACTCTTTGCAACCTTGCAAATCAATCAACATTCTAAGAAATGATAGGGAAAGTCAATATGACTGACCTAAGTAATAATTTAAACTGTATATGAGACCCTTATTGCCTATTTATCCAAAATGTTTTTGCTTGATTGTTCACTATTATAAGATATTAATTCAATGCATTTTAAGTCCTTTTTCTTAATCATTGCTCATCACGCCCACATGAATTGCAACCCAGAGATTTAAATAACTACTCCTGTATGAAACACTTAGGAGCTGAATACATTCTATATTGTATGAGAAAACTAAGCATCAGTTGCAATCCAAAGCTGAAAATGTATTGGACATGTAAGGATCACTTAATTATTTGAATGTGCAGTAAAATAAGCTCAGCATGGCTAGCTTTTACAGTGAGCATACAATATCAGTCAGCAGTGTTAAAATGGTGGATTTTTCTTTGTTCCATTAAGTAAGAAATAATAGCAGCAAATAAAGTTTGTTTCAATTTTAGTGTATTAGTTCACTCTTCTAATATTCAGTAATTTAAAAAGGCAAGCCGATATTCTGTGTGTCCAGGGTTTTGTTCTTTGAGAAATCCATTCCATCCATTCTGATAATGGATGAATGGGCAGCATAGTTTTTTGGATTTTAAAAATATAGGTTATACATGTAAAATATTATGGAGCTACCCAAAGATGAACAATGTTAACAAGAATAATCAATTTTGCAAATATCCTGTAAAGGTGGTCCTCCTGCTATGTGTTGTTCATTTTTTTTGTTCTGTTTTCACATGACTGTGACTGAAGCTCACCTTGCTTGTTTGGTGTGTTTTGTGTGTGATAATATTGACCAGTAAATTTAACACCACCTCATGCTGTGATATAAATAAACAAAGAAGCAGGAATCTCCTTTCCACATTTAAATTAAAATGTAAGGAATCATCAACTGCCTTTATTGTGGTATGAATGGGTCATCATGGTACTGTATGTCAAGGGCATTTGTTTAATGACTATATTGACTTATTAGATGGAAGCAATTACACAAGAAGCCGTTGACTGCTGAGGAACAATAATATGTAAAGCAACTGAATTGCTTCATCTGCAGGTGACTTCCTTAAAACCATGGATTGAGAATAACAAGGCAAGAGCACTGAATAATATTCCCAAACTCTCTGGCATTATAAATGTACTCAAGCAGTTATACTGTAGGTGAATTTCAAATTATATTCAGGATTGTTAGAAAGCTGCAAGACATTTAGTGTTCATGACAATTAATGTCATTTCAAACTTCATGTCTTCCAGTTGTCACTTTACTTCAAACAGTATTCTGTGAAGTCTCTGGGCAATATAGCATTACTTCAGTTAATGTGGAAACAAATACTGTGAAAGTGAACAGCAGGCAGTTAAAACAGTGCTAATTAATACCCCTGGTAGAAGAAAAGCTTTGACTATTCTTAGCTATTTTTAGCAGATTTAGAATATGTGTAATTTGGCAGGTTTCAGTTATGTTGGAGTAAGCCATTTGTAGTGACTTCTAAAGGTCTTTTAAAGACTTCTTGTATTTAGAAGCATGTAAAAAATGTGACTGCAATCAATTAAAACAGTCCATCCTTAAAAAAGTCCACGCCTAAGGTATCACCAAATTTCTGTACTGAAATTGTAATGAATAATACACATTTGAATAATTAGCTATGATGATAAAACACAGTTATACAATGATGGTGTCTTTAAAAAAAATGGTGGTGTTTTTCTTTGTCCTCAGAGGATTTATTAGCTTGTGGATATTTTTCAGTTTTTTGCAATAAGATGGGATTCAATGGATGCCATATATTTAATTTGTTTTTCATTTATTCTTATTTGATTTGCAATCATGCTGGAAAGAAAACAATAAGGATCTATTTATTACCACATCAGCCCCATTTTGAATATTAAATGTATTTCCAACAAAAAAAAACCTCAGTGCTGTAGCAAAGTAGGTTAAATCAATCATTAGATCATACAGTAGGTTTTAAAACCTATATTTGTCACTGATATTTTCTTCATGAATCAGTAATTAATAATATAATTTTAGAAAATGTGATTATTCTGTGTAAAAGAAAACAGCTACATTGACTAATTCACACAAAACTCTAGAGATATGCTTCAAACTGTTCAATTAAAAAGCTATGGATGAAGTACTAAGTAGTACTGGTCATCATAATACATTTCTGGTAGCTCCAGTGCTGATATTCCTTTAAGAACACAATTGTTTTAACAAAGTGTTTGTTTGTTTGTTTGTTTATTTGTTTGTTTGTTTGTTTGTTTGTTTGTTTCATGCAGGTGATTAACAATAATAATCTTAAAATGGCTTAAACTTTGTTTCAGACATTTGTAGCATCTGATGTCTTCAGTTTTGTGTTTGAATTGCATATACTGTAGGCCATTAGTGCATTACAGTGTTTTTATTGAATGAGCTTAAATCTTGTGCTTCATGTTGAAAACAATTATGTAGTAATACAATGATGACATCATTGCCAAATGCAAAGCTTGAACAATTAGCTGTTTTTGCTATCTGTTCAAATTTTAATACAGATATATTTTCTTTATCAAGAGTATTCTTATTTGACTATTAATGCATATGATAAAAAATTGTACACACATATAAAGATATTTGATCAAATAATGCTGATTAGCCTCAAGATTTATTTTAATGAACATAAAATACAGAAGCAAAATCATAGTCTGGAGAACTGTGCACATTGTAATATTTTTGTCCACAACAAAAATACAAAAGAGCTGTTGAACCTTTTATGGATAAAAAAATAATCTTCAGACACCTGTTAAAAAGAAAATGCATGGACCTAAGTTGCAGAATAATTTCATTTTCTATTTTAAGAGATATAAAAAGGCAGATCTTGTCACTCAGCTAACCATGGTTATTTCTTCAGGACAGTTAATTTAAATCCTATTTTAGGAATTGCTTTGGTTTTCAATTCATCTTGAAATATCAGTCTGAGTGATAACTGTTGCTTTTAAAATGGAAATGTGTTTTATCAAGTGCCTCTGTTGCTGCTTATATGTGCACAGTGTGTTTATATATATATGTGATGGAACTTAAGGCCATCAGACAAAGTACCTGTATGGCACTGTGGAATAGCTTTTTACCTTAAAAACATAAAAATCACATTTTTTTCTACACATGCAAAATATTCTAAAACTATTCCTATCTACATTGAATATTTTTTATTCTAGGACTTATGTTAATGCAATTAGAAAATCATCATTTACCGTACACAACAGGAGTGGCTATGAGCTACAGTACTAATTTCCAGCTGTCTAGTTCTTGAGAAAAGTAGTAAAACTCACATGTTTATGAACTACAGCAGATTGACTTTCATTTTTATTAATTCAAACACAGAACCGTGCTATTTTATTAAATACAGCCAAGAACAAAGATAGGAATTTAGGCAGATTGTTGTTATGCCTTGGGATCTCATGCACAAAAGATCTGTCATGAAGAGCTACCAACAAAACCATGCATAAAATGTTATTAGAATAAGACTAGCATGTTTTTAGTAATAATATGTATACTTGCATTTGCTCTAAAATATGCTTTGTAACATATATTTATTTAGAATATGTGTTTGGCTAGAGTTAGACCTGCATAAAGATTATGCATGGAAATTGTAAGTGATGAAAGAATTATGCTTATAGATAGTAGGAGTCAATAGCAATGTAAGCATTATTATCCAGACAAAGCAGTCGATTCCTCTTCACACGTCTTGCCTAAAAGTATATTCATACTGTCCTACCTTTATATACGCACATACTGTAGACAGAAATATCTCTTATATGGGAAACATCAGAAACGTGTAGAACATTCAGAATTTTTATTGATGTTGTGCACATTTCTGAGGAAATTAAATTAAATGGCTCAAATAATAAAGTGTGTGAACAGGTTACAGTTTATTATAGTTTGTTTCTGTACTACATATATAATCTGAATGAGATTACACAGGGTGTGGCACACAGTAGACTATATTATATTAGAGCTGGGTGTGCTTTATTGAGCCAGGATTGCTGTGTTGTCAGAAAGCTGTATTGTTTCATCCCTTTGATGCTAACTGTACATTGTTAAGTTGGAAGAATCAATACACTCAATTAAACATTTGGTGATTCTAATTAAAAAAAGAAAATTCCTTGAACAAAGGAGACTATGAGGAAACCAGATCAAAGTGCATTAGCCTTTAACTACCAAAGGGCAGGATAGGTCGAATGGCTTCTTCTCTTCTGTAACCTTTCATTTTTTTATTTGCACCCCAAAGTGCATACTAATGAAGGAAAAAAGTAAGAAATAAAATAGCAATAACAAACAGTGATACTATAAAGAAAGAGAATAAAATTAAAGAGAAACAATAGTTAAAGCTTTATATTTAACAATATAATTGCATTTTAAAACATTAATACTTTGGCCTTTAATATACTGTATATGCTTAAATTATTTCAGGCAAGACGGAATGTAGATAATCTAAGGAAATGTGAATAAAAGTCAACATGAATGCATTGAATATTGCAAAAGGTTAAATTCAAATGAAATTTTTTAAAAAGCTTAATTTTAGTTCTTTAAAACACAAAATAGTAATATTGACTAAATTCCAAATATGCTTTCAACTTTTGAACTGTTCTACTGAAACTGGTGAACTACAATAACAGTCTGTGACACTTTTTCATGCCACAGAACTCAAGATTATAGTCCCCTGGAGAGATTGTGCTAGGTTTTAAATGAAAAGGATAATTGTGAACGATAGAAAGTTTAAAAGAACATGACAGAATGTTTTTGTTCATGGTTTCACTGACTTTTTGAGTTGTTGGCTTGGAGAAATGTTGGTTTCTGCTTATAATGTTCTTAGATATATTAGGTTTAGAAAGGAATACTGTGCAATGCTGTGGAGTTAACATATTATTTTTGACATATTCTGTCTGATGTCTGTGTAATATACACAGTGGTTTCAATTATTTGTCATTCTATGCTTCCTGGGATTTTAGTACTAAATAAAGTAAAGCACTAAATAAATATTGTGTTCTTTATATTTTAACTATATTTCTAAGATTGTTTTTGCTTACTGTGTATAAAGCTTTTCATGACTGAGTTCTCCAGTATCTACAATATTTTTTTAAAAAGGTCCATCTACAGTAAATGTTGTATGTTTTTAGAAGTCACAAGCTACCTCAGCGAAATTATTCCTTACTGTATGTCTTTATTTGTTTAAATTTGTATCATTCCTAATTGTGTTACTCATGAAATAGGGAAATTGTTTTCCACCTTGTGGAAAAGGTTTATAGCTTTCCTTGGCCAGCTCACAAGTGTTCAGCTCATTTCCATTCTCATGCGAATAAATGACAGCACAAAGCCTTCATTGTTAGTCTGAATGCGCAGAATTAAGACTTGAAAAGCTTTGTTTTTGTTGGATAAACAAGATACATGTTGGTAAACACATTTTATGTTTGGAAATCATTCCAAACTTGTTTCCAAAAAATGGAAAAAAGTCAATCCAAATCTGAGATGATAAGCAAGTATACTGTATATAAAGTATTTTGGATAGCTATGAAAACGTTTAACTGTAGATTTTATATGACCCATTAATAATACAAAACCTATTGATCTGTTATGGAAGGAAAATGTGAATGTAGTTCCTATAAATCTTGTAATTTGAACTTATTCAGATTCTTTTGTAACCAACTGACAGCAGAATGGTAAGTTGGGGATAAACTCTTGAGAGATAAAATTGCAGTTCATTTCTTGGTCATGAGGCAGATAACATATATATAGTGATGAGTAATGGAATTGGCATCAACCAGCAGTACATTTCAGCTATTTAATGAAAGGGAAAATAAGATATGCAGTGAAAGTAATGTTGAATAAATTTTACTGAAATATGATTTCTTCAATATTGAGATGAAATAGTCACTATTCATGGAAATGTTTGTTAGTATTTGTAAAGTACAGTATAATCAATTTGTAAATCTTGTGTGGAGAGTGAGTCAAACACAGTTTACTCTATGTAAAGAAAGAAAATGAATAACTTTTGTTGTTTCAAGAAATAATATAAGGACACCTCCAACCTTTAGGAAAATTAGTAATCAATAAGCAGTGTTTGCTTTTGTGCTTCAAGAAGTTATGTTAAGAAATTAACATTGAAGTGCCAAATAAAAATGGAAGATGTAACTGGGTTTTCACACTGAAAAAAAGTTACAGATGAAAGAAAGACAAACATTGATGTAATTTTATGTTGTTTGTCATATTTCTAACATCTGTTTGTCAAAAGAAGCTCACTACATAAAAATACACTGTAGGATACTGTATATAAAGTATGTGCTGTTTAATTCATGATTCATAGTGAAAGACATCAATATCTTTTTACATCGATATATCATGGTGGTGTGAATTGTTTACCATACAGTCAAATTGCTGCTGTAATCAATGATTTAACTTTTTTGAAAGAACATAAAACTAGTTGCATGGTATATTTTTAATGTTATAGGTTATTTTGTGCGTTAGTGAGATAACTCCAAGTAGCTAGTTCACTGGCTAACTAAAAGCAGATCTGATATGGTGACAGCTGTAGGTGGAAAGCCTGACTACACTTAATTTAATTATATGTAATGCAGATATGGAGAAATACTGTATTTCTACTGTTGTTCATCATATATATATATAAAATAAGATACATTTTAATTCATAAAACATCCAATTAACATTCACTTAAATATCTTTACAGTATGTACAGTATGTGATTTAAATTTTGTCCAACATGTGAAGCATCCTGGGACAATCCCATCAGATATTGTATCTCTGAAAACTGCCACAAGATCCAGTTCCTTCTTGAAAAAGTGACTGCATTGGATATGGAGCTACAGAAAGTTTTAAAATGCCATGACATGGTTTTTCCAGTTCCTTTCACATTCATGGAGGTGTGCACCACAATTGTTAGAGAAGAAATATAAAACATTTAAAAAATAAAAAATAAACATTCAGATACAGTAACTCTGCTCTCAGGTGGACCAAGGAAATACCACAGCCTATCCTAACAATCCCAGCATAACAATATACTATTTTCAAACATTTGAGAATTGTGATCATAATGTCATACGCTTTGTACATATTTCACATTTCAAAACAAAAGTTTCCAATTTCTGAAAAGTAGACTATGAAACAATGAGACAGAGCTTAGTAGAAGCATTATTGAATATTAATTCTAAGAAGAAAGAAAGTACTTTATAGAATGATTAAAAAGGAGAACATTCAAGTTACAGTAAAGAAAAACAGTTTAATGAGATGTAAACACAACTTAAAAAGAGAAATGCTAAGAGACAGAAAGAAAAGAATGTTGTAGTGGAAAAACAATGAAGATTAAGTGTCATAAAAAGTGTAACGTACCATATTATAGTTAGACTTTACAGAAATATTTTACTTTTAGTTAATAAAAATAAAGTGCCATGTTTTAGAGAAAATGGAAATCTTAGGTGTTCAAAGTAATATTTATATTTAGCACACACATCAAATTACGAATGTAATCTAGTATTGATTCATATTAGACAGTCCAAGGTAACTATAATAAACACCCATTAATGGTAATGTTAAGTACACCGAAGACATGGCATCTTTTCCCTCAAAGCAACATCATTATCGTTATTGTAATTATAGAATATTCTTAAGAGCATTTTAATTTGAATCCAGCCTTTTGTATGATTAAATGTTATCACATGCTCTGTTTCTTAAACATCGACCCACAGATACCAAAATAAAATGTGGCAGATATTGAAAGGGAAACTTAAACTTCAAGTAGTCAGCTAAAAAAGAAACCCAATGGCATTAGTCTGAGTCTTCTGTAATCCGAACCTTGCACTTAAAATGAATCATAAAGACAACATCCACTATTGAGAGAGGAAACCATAAAATTATCTACAGTATGACCATAACACTATGCAGAAAGATCTGGGAAGTTCTTTGCCAAAGAGAAATTTCCCGAAAGCGTTTCTTGAAAGTGTATGATACAATGTTATGTGATGCAATATTTATGTGAAACCTTATATCAAATAATTTGACAGAATGAGCTTCAGTCACGCACAAAGGGTTGAATCTGAGACAAGCTGCAACTATTACCAAATGTGTAGCCCCAAGCACTGGAAAAGGTTACTTACAGTATACTTATCTGCTTTTAAATAAATAAAAATAGTTTTTCTAACAAGTAAGCCAAATGGTATTCAAAACCAAATGCAATGTGGAAATGTGGAATAAACATATTTAGTCTTGTTTATGCCACTAAAGTTCTTTGAAGTTTAAATAAATAACCAAAACAAATTAGCAAATAAAATGCTAGAAGGTAACATTTTAAAGAGTATATTATTTTATGAATTTTATAAAATGTTTTAGTTTGTCTTAGAGCCATTGTGATGCCCATGTTTAAGATTGATATATTTTTGATACATTATACCAGTAGAGCAGTATGCAGAGTTCTCATTAGTAGACAGCTCCAGGGTGAATGATTGCAAAGTATCTATGAAAAAAATAGACTCATGCATTTTCTAATTGAACAGCTGAAACATGGAAACTCTATTAAAAATAAATTACATATCCCTTGGGAAATACCTGCTAAAACTCCACTTGAGCAGCAATTAGGATTATGTAGCTTCTTTTTTTTTTAAACTAGGCAATAGAAATCCAAAAGTTGTACAGCATGCCAACCAGTATCTTTTATTACTTAATATGAAAACCTTCAGATGTTGTTACTAAGTATAAAATGGTTATTAACATAAACTTCTGTTCAGAGAACTTATTACACATTATATCAGTAATGTCCTGTCATACTTCTGGAAGGCTTGGGTAACTGACATTTGTTTAGAACTGTAGAAAACACCTGAAGAACTGTTAAATTGGTCCAATTAACCCAATAATTGTAACTTTTAAAATGATTTAAAAGAAACGAACCCATTGTTCCCCCAAGACTAAAACTGGATACCCCAGAGAATTCATTCATGCTGTTAGAAAAGTAATTAATTTCAAGAAAAGTGATTTCAGAATAATATTAACTCTTACAATTTAGACGTGTAAGTGGAAGCTCCTGGTAGTTATTTACTTTACTACACACTTTACTTAGGTAACTTAAAGACTCATAGCATTAAAAAAATCATTGTCATATGGAAGTGTGTCTGTCAATGAGTTTAAATATTATTTGGAAAATTGAAAGAGACTGTTTGGAGGGATTGGCAGGGTCTGAGAATGACTTTGAGCACACATGTGCAAACAAAATGTAGTGAAACAAGTTTGCCCTAAACCAATCAAGTATTGGAAGGTGGAATGTGCTAGTCAGCTGTGAGCCCCTAACTTGCCGTGTAGATTTTTTGCTATTGCCATTGGGCATTCGTTCATTATGACTGATGTAAAACAAAAGGCAGCGCGAGTGCAAATCTTTCAAATGGTGCAGCAGGATTTGATGAACCCACATGAGACATTTCTGTTTGGTTTTGGGGGATGGAGGTGAGGAAAACAGAAATCTGCAGCATCATCACCCACTCAAAGGAAGAGACATCTGCTAATAATACTGAACATTACTTGCATAATAATAATTGCCTTGTATAATGCTTTGCATAACTAGGGATCCTAAAGTGTTTTACATATAACAGGAGATGCATTTCATGCACTACTGAAGTGCAACACCCATCTGGGTGACAAATGACAGCACCACCAGCCTTCTACACCACAGATCAAGTGGAGAAGTAAGAAACTACATCAGCAATTGAATTAAGGGGAAATTAAGATTGAGGAAGCCTGTTGTAGAAATTTGACAGGGTATTATGGTAGAATGGCTATAGAACGAATGGGATACACTTCTGTGTGAAGGTATTTTTCCTGTAGCTGACATTGTGGAGGCCTGGAAAAGGGCTCTGTCAAGGGTGTGTGAAGGATACCGTCCATCTATGCAAAAAATATTGTTTTAATAGGGTTTAATATATTTGGGATGGAAGGAGCTGTAACGGAGATAACCGTGTATGGCAAACTCACTGATTCACACATGTTTTTGTGAGATTTATATATACAGTATGATATAGAAATTCCTGTAGGTGATTACTAGAACAGGTGATTGCAACAGCAGAGCTTTAAATGTGACCCAGCACTGAGACCCAGCAAGCACTGGAGAAGATGAAGCGTTCTTTAACCCAGCTGACAATGATTTTGGCATAGTTCAGTCCCATCTTGGTACTTGTGACAGCATCGCTGACCTGGTGGTAAAACAAATACATTCAGTATTGACAAGTATTAGTCAGTTGTATTAAGGCTTCAGAGACACATAGGTCATTGTATTGTAAAACAACAACACCACCCTTGTCTGCTGGTTTGATTACACATTTTGTTCTATACAGTATATTTACACACTCAAAAATACAATACAAATACAAAACAGACCATGTTTTTTTTTAGTGTATGTTTTTAAGATTCACTCATACTTTATGTTTAACAAGTATTTTTGTAATTGCCTTTCTATGTTCTAAATAATTATTTTTTAAATTACTGCTAAGTGAAAATCTGCAGAATGGGTCTACCCTGAGGATGATGCTGAGGAAATGTTTGCCTAGCATGACATTTTAAAAATGCAAACACTAATACACTTTGTGTCCGTCATTAAGATGTTGTCCTAACAAAAATATATTTTTTCATGTAATTAAAATTAGATCCCATATCTTGAAAAACCTGCATTTTATTTCTGAACTGTTTTAGCTTTAGCTTTTAAAGCAGTCCCATAGTCAGTGTTCTCATCTCCTTCAATACCACTAGGTAGTGCACTTGTGCTTTATGTCTTGTGATACAGACGGAAATGAAAAGTAAGCTCACACATCTTCACAGTTTATCTTTGCCAGTTTTCATTTATGAATATATATGTGATGTCACTTATAACTCCTGGCTGGTTTTCATGTTATTTTGTCTAGCTTTGTGGAACAAAATTATACCATTTGATTTAAGCTTAAAAGATGTGTTCTTCATTACTGAGCAAAATCATATCTGCACAAAATCATTTCTGCATATGCATCCATGTTCATTACACAGTTTAAATGCTATCAAACACCTTGCAAATAAAAATGCATGTACTTGTTTGCACAATGCCCAAGGTGAAAAATACACATGGATCTTAAGATGATGCTCTTTGAAATAAGTATAATATGTGCTAAATGGGATTATACTCTGTGTATTTTTTTTTTACCCTTTTGTAAGTACTTTAGATCTTTTACAGTGAGTTTCCAAACCTAGCATTGACAATAAAAAAAAACATTTGAAACAACACTGAATATCTTTTAAGTGCTTGCACCACAACTGTCAAAATGAGTAAGGAGCTGTGTTAGCGTGCATTAGCTGCAAAAAATACAACCTCTCCAATGTTAAGCCTTCTTCATTATGACAGGTGACATCTGATGAAGGCTTAAAAACCATCAGCTTAGACTTTATTTACTAAATAAAAAAAGTACCAGGAGAAAGATCCCTCTAATAAAACCTGAAGTTCTTTGTAAAGTTTAATCATCTTCAAGACTGTGTCTGTCATAAGATAATGGCTAATTGTGAAATTATTTCAGTCAGTTACTGTCTGTATGTGAAAACTCTAAAACTACAACTTTTGAAGTTAGAGATATACTATGTAGATATACATACAGTATAATTGCCTTGGAGGTATCTTGAGAAATTAAAAACTGTTTTTCTTGATAGGAAACCCTGCTTTAACATTCTTGAAACATATATATATACACAAATGTATAGTTTCTTAAGAAAACATCCAGGAAAACAAGACTTAATATGCTATTTTGATTTTCTTTAAATTTCTGAATTGTAATTCCATAAAGATGGTTCAGAGTTATAAATATGCAGTTTCTTACACCTTGTTTATCAGAAAAAATAGAAAAAATTCACAACGCTATGGAGGTATTCTTCTCTTAACTATGTGTATACTGCATACTACAAATGAAGGATTTTTAATAAATTATGTGTCCTAGTGAAATAAAAAATATAAAACAATACACTGTATCAACAATATTTTGATTTGGTACTGGTAAAAATTGTTATATACACTGTAGTGTCATATATTTAATCATTTTAAATGGGTTATTTGTTATTAGAATTAAATAAACAGTACGTGCCAGGAAAATGTATTCATTGCAAATGAAAACTACAATGCCTTTCTCCTTCTGTACAATATTTTTCAAGTTAGCTGACATATCCACTAGATGGTGCTGTGATTCACTTCATAATTCTTAAGGATCTTGGCTGTTTCTTATCATGTTGCTTGTTTCTGAATTTTCTGAAGTTTGTCTCTAGCACAAACAACTCAATTTTCTCTCCTTTTTACCCTTCTCTTTAATCTCTCTCTTTATCTATGGTTCAAAAGCAGGGCTTTTAAACTGTTATTTTCAAAACTTTAAATTAAATGTGTGTGATATAATTTTCCATTTTTAAAAAAATGAATGGTGGCAAGTTAGTGATCAAGTTAAACAAAGTGTTATGGTGCACAAGCAATTGAAAACCATAATTTTCAGTCTTCCAATGAATTTTAACCTACATTTCACTGATGATTTAATTGAAATTACCACAAATAAAAATAATCTGGAAGTGATTCTGATAAATTCGACTGAATTTGAAATTATAGTTTTGAACTGAACAAAACCATACACTGTGCTTTGCTGTTGAAATACAAAATAAAATGTTTATACTTTTTAAATAACATTTTCTGCAAAATACGTTTATGTTTTAAAAGATCATTATCTATTTCTATACATAGAATATTATGCAGTTATTGAACTGTATGAACAAAATATGCAGTTCTTAGTACTGAGAAACATACACTTATGTTCTCAAGTCTTCAAATAAGTTATAAATTTAGGCTGTACAGATCCAGTCGTTCACATTACGCAAGGTACGCTGTGTTAAAATCGGTGGGCATGGTGCAATATACCGCATGTTAATTGAAATATGATAATAGTATCCGGAAGCACCTTGTAAAACCGCCAGGTGGAGCTAATAAAGCTTAACGTCTCATGTACAGCATTTGAGCTGTCTCCAGGTTTTGAGTCCCGGTCACTGCTGAAGGACAATCTTTTTCCAATTAAGAATTTAAGTTGTATTCTCTTTAGACTTTTAATAATTTTCAACTGTGTATTACATCATGTTAATCATTAAACATTAAAAAGTCGGTATATTTTCCAAAAGCAAGATTGCTCAGTTGGACTAAAGTACACAACCTTCCACCCACATCATAAATATTTTAATTATGCATAAATATTTTATGCATCAAAGTCTTTAACTTGGTAACTTACATGGGTTCTGGTTTTAACATGGTTGTTCTAACATTATTAAGCTTATATAAAGTTACTTCATAAAAAGTTATAACGTTTTATCCCTTTCTAAGAATAGGTAGTAAGAACACCATTTGCTGTTATTGTAAAAAGATAAATGTTGTAGTGATTTAACATCACTTGATAGAGGTTCTGTTCCATTACCAAGACTAATGGTCTTTTATCCGTGGTTTATTAAAAAAATAAACTTTGCCATTTGAAATAAACACCTGAATACATTTTGTCCTATTAATTATTTTTATTTTTGTATAATATGCAGTTCTTCTCGATACATTCACTTAAGACATTTTTGATTATATTTACTGGCAGTCTAGCTTCTTATTCTTAAAACTAGATGTACCGTTACTGCTAAAACAACTGCAATATTAGATTCTTAGAATATAATTAGATTTGTTTCCTCATTAAGTTTCTAGTGGGCTCATACCGTTATAAACACTTTCCTTTTAACTTAATAAAATCACCAAATAAACAGATCCCTTTGAATAGTAGTATAGGTATGTTTTGACTGTGCAGATTAATGAATATCAATACAATGAAAGAATACAAAAACAACATATTTGTAAGATATTGTACATGTTCTGCATCTGTGGGGAAGTGTAGTAAACAACCATGTATTATAAAACTATATTCCTCTATTATTGTGCAGAATTGATTCGCTCATTAAACCTCTCCAGAGATCTCTATCATATCTCCTTGCCATAAAAGCTTCTTGCTAGTCAATATCTATTGGCAGATGCATTGTGAGGTGTTCAGGTGACCATGATGCAATTTTTGAGTGACCTTCAGCAAAGCAGTTTGTTAACGCCATCAAATGCTGGGGAGACACAAATTGTGTTTTGTTTGACTACAGTTTTGGCAAGTATTTAAATCTTCTTAGATTAGACTTCTCATCTATTATTCATTTAATTGTACATTTGTGTCTATACCTCTTACGTAATGGTGTCTGGCAGCAGTAAGGAGGGAAAGTACTTTTCTAAAATAATAAGCGTCCTGCTGTGTGTTTGGTTTTAAATCTGTCTAATTCTAGATTTAGTTTTCACTTGTGATGATTTTAAAGTTGATTGCCTTAGTGAAATTGTACTCTTTAGAAAAAAAGATAAAGTAATGTAAGAAGTTGAATTCTATTCATGAAAAACATGTTTATTTTCTGTCAGAGAGATAAGATATCTTGTTCATTTTCATTTTGTATGATTGTATAAATAATCATAACTAATTAAATGTTGCTACTTGTGTGTATTTTTAGAAAACACAATGCCTAGAATAAAAAAATATCTTGACTTATCCTAAGATAAGATCTTTCATTAAATGGCAGATTTAACTATTTTGTATTTCCCCCAATGGTCTGTATCTTTACCTAAGCTAGAATTTATGCAACATTAATCAATAGAAATTGTGATTTTGTCTCTTGGTTAACCATTAAATATAGCCATTATGCTAAGTATAAATATAGTGTGATTTCACTAAAGGTCCCTTTTGCTTTGTATACTTTTGCTTTGAATAAAAATAGGACTTTGATCATTTAAAAAAGTGTATAATCTTCCGTTGATCACTTAGCCTTAAAGAAAGCTAAAACAATTTAATCTGTGTTCTTGATTAACTAATTTATCAGATGCATGTACAGTAGATGACTATTGATATACTCATGAATGTACCCTGCTTATTGCCCACAAAATAATTCTTCAGTTAAAAAAAACAGGTTTGTTTCAAGACCAACATCACCAGCAGGTGGCAATATTGCAGCCTCTTTGTGCCATATCCCTGATGCTGTGCCTGGGTTAAACTGATGTTTCTTTTAAACTATATTTTAATTCAGATTATTACCACCTTGAAGAATAAAGTAGTTTATTATTTGAGATGTCTTCTTTCCTTGGTTGGGGAATTACAAGTGACTGAAAGAATTAACTTTTTATTTACAACAGTAATGAAGTAAGAGGCCTATTTGTTAACGCGAGAGAACTCATGCAAGATTAATGCTTTCCTCAGGAAGTTTTTACATTGTATGCAGACTCCTTTAAATTCAAACTCGTGTTGAACGCCATCACCCTCACCATCTGTCTGTTCACCCAGCCATGCATTTGCTAGTCCATTGGTATTTCAGGTTAAACTCATTTAAAATCTCTCTTTTTCTCATTGTCCTCCTTGGTCTGGTGGCCCTCTTGTCTTCATGAAATGAACATTAAATGAATGACATTTTTTACTTTCTTTTTTTTCACAAAGGTTTGGTTATTTCTCAAAGCACTACTTGAAAACATACAGTATATCAAACTTCTGTCAAGCAAGCTGTACAGGGTTTTTTAATCATGCACTTATCACACTATCACAAAAAACAAGAGAACGTGATGGTGTTCAGTAGCCAACGTTATAATCTACATCAGGAATCTGGATGTTCATGACTAAGAGGAAATATTGATCATTGAAATTTTTTAAGCTGATGTACAGTAACAGATAGCATGGTGGTGCAGTAGTTCGCATTGCTGCCTTATTATAGGTTTCTTTGCATTAGGTACTCTATCTACAGTACAGCAGTTGTGCGATCACCATTATACTATTTGTGAAAATATTTTCGTCAGGTTAATTTTATTAAAAGAATCAAATATTAATTAAACATTCAACCCAGTACTGTAATGAAAAACAATAACTGCCTGTCCAAATTGCCTGCCGTGTCTCACCAGTTGTGGGGAACTGTCACAATAAATGAAAACGCAATAGTTTAAGACACATAAAACCCAATGGGCTAACTGTGGGCAAAATGCCCAAAAATGGCAGAATTTGATTCAATTGCTATAATGTGGGCAGTTTGGGAGCACAGCATACAGCATACAGGGTACAAGTAGAGAAAGTGAATGCAAATACAAGTTATTCATGAGGTCAGGTTTTTTCTGGCACCCAGTGCAGTTAATCATTTTGCATAACAATAATGTGTTACGGGTACCCCTCCAGCATCACAATATCAAGTAGCTGTTGTGTAACAGTATTTGTTAATCCAAAAGTTTTTTTGCATGTACTGTTCTGTGTTTCCTTCAAAAATGACAACCTTTTAAAGCCTGTTTTGGCTGCGTTAATGACAGGAACTATGAACCCTTTAAAACCCTTTTCAAACAGTTTGTTTCAATTTGATTTACGTTTGGCATTAAGCTGTACATAATGAATGTCTATGAGGTGGTACAGGAAAAAAAAAAACAACAGCTCCACTGACATTGATTAATAATTATAACAGGGCCTCTACTGTATATTGGTCTCACAAGACCTGGCTGATATACTGTAGGCCTAGAAAGATACATGCATTAGACAACTGGCAGAAAATAATATACACGATAGAAATTTGTCAGGGAGTCGCTTAGATTCACAACTACTGTATATAAGGACAGTATTTTTCTTATTGTACTTAATAATTGAATAAATTATACACTTATTTTATTAAAAAATATTAATAAAAACTCTAGTTTATATGATGGTCAAAACATATACAATATATTGTCGTGGAACCTGTTTTCATTCAGTGTTTTACCCTGAGTAAACTGCAGTAACTGTTCCACAAGCATATGACTCCAGTTATAGAGAAATGTCTAAGCCAGTAAAAAAAAAAGAACTCCCATCCTTTGAAATGCAAGAAAATACAGTGAAAACTAAATGTGGGAAAAATCTGGTATGAGGTTTCTTATTAAGCTAAAACGTCAAAATCATTAGAAGCTGAAATATGGATTCAGTGATTCATGTAAGCAACAGAAATCATAAAAGTGAAGAAGATGTTTGCTGTTTCTCTCCTTTTTTGTCCTCACCAAACCTTGAAATATCTCCCATATTTTTTTTCCTCTAGCCCCAATGTATATAGAGTTTTAGCTTCGGTTGACCTACAATGTACAGTAGGTTAAAGTGCTTATTTTAGGGTGTACAAAAAGTTTACATGATTACAGAAATAATTGTAAAAAGTAATTATAAGAAATAAACATCTTGGCAATGTGTCTGTCTTAATCTGTTTTAAAAGGAATGTAACCATGGTCCACTTACTGTAACTTCTTTAAAACCTTCTGTGGATGAGACTGTCTTGATGTCAGAATAAAATGTTTATTTCATGAGGCCACAAAGTCTCCAGTTTGAACATCAGTTCTCAGTTCTCTTTTATACTGTATATGTTTCACAAAATTTTCAGCTCATCATCTTTTGGTTTCTTTCAGTGTACAGTATAGTGAGTTATTTTTATACATCATAAAGTAAACTACTCCTTTTGACATGCATATACAGTACAAGTTTGATGAACAGTATCTGATATTTATGGTTCTTTTTGATTTCTGCTCGGTTATCGAGTCTGTTAGCAGGTACATTGTGTTCCATTATCTAAAATTGCTCTTTATTTTATTAAAAACTATTAGTTTATTATACTCTAATTATTAGTATAAAATGCCTTTTACAACATTTGGAGGAAAAAACAGCTTTTAAACCAATTTTAAAAGATGCTCTTGACATTGATGAAGTTACTATCAAAATGACCCCTCTTGTTCTTTTATGTTCTCATGATAGTGTTAACATGAATTACAATGCTTATCACCTTATAGAGTATGTGTACTTTTTAATTTCCATTTACTTCCTTAAATCCAGGTCAGCTGCATGATATCAGCCCATTCGTGTCTCACTGACCTGATATGTAGTTTTCTTGATAATACTCTCAGACCTATTGGTAAATCACCCTCATACTGTATGTCAAGGGCTCTAAACATTTTCTTCAAATACTGGACAATTTTAAAAAGAGCACTATTGTGAAAATCTCATTCCATTTATAATGAACAATAAATGCTTATACACTTTCCAAACACTGAAGGTTTGAATGCACTAAAATTGTTCCTCAGTAAATGGACAAAGGAAATGATATACATGTATTCTCACCTTGAATTTATTTTATTTTAACAGAAAGCTTTACACTCAAGTCAGAGATGTCAACATTGGAACTTAAATGGGGCCATCACTTACCTACCTTTTTGTATGGCCTGTTGAACACTTTTACAGCAATAGGAAGGCAACTCACCTACTGTAGGCTGTACCACAGATACATCATCATCGGTATCATTGATATTTCCAGAAACTCAGTAAAGACCTACAATATGTAAACCTTTCATTTAATCTCAAGCAGATTTCCACCCAGATTTGAAATATACACGGAACATTTCATGATCCAGCCAAGAGTATACTATATCATTCTTAGGCATTTTCTTGCATGACTTGCGAAAGTGCAACCAACCGCATATTGAAGAAACCAAAAGATGATTAGATGACTGCTTTGCGGAACACATACAAAGTATTCAAATTAATACCAGTTGCCTGTCACTTCAATAGCAATGCTCAGATTGCTGAAGACATCACCATCTGTGGTGTGAGTAAGTGTTATACAAATAATCCTCACAAACAAAAGAAGTGAGAATTGATCTTCAAACTGGAAGCTCAAGCAAACATGTAACTTCATGCAGTAAACATTTCATTCTGACACCATGGCAGCATCATCTACAGATGTTTTAAATGAGTATGTCTACTGACCCTTAGTTACATTTTTTTTCTAACCAGTCAAAGGACTGTGCCAAATGTGCTGTAACAAATATTATTTGATCATTTGAACCTTCTGCACAACATAAAGCTTATTTTTTTCTGTTATTTTAAATGTGGCTGTGCTAAATGTGAAAACATTAGCACCTAAGCACAAACCTGTGGAGCTTGGTCATAGTCAAGACTCATCTTCCCAAGAGATTCTTATTCCTTTTGCACTACATTCACACATCTTACAGCATGCAAATCATTTTATAAAGATGAGCTAAGATAAGGCTGGCAATGGTAACCAATGCAGTATATGCAGTAGACGTTCGAAAGTAGTATTATAATGAACCAATTTACAATTCTTATATAGCAAATGGATACAAAAATGGTACAGAAGAGCTGCAGAAAAAATATAATTGCTGTAAAAGTGAGCACATGTTCTAAAAATGGATATTATTATTACTAATAATACTGGTGATAATAGTGCATCTTTTAATAATTTTAAGACTTACAAATGTTGATTAACATTCAGATATAATGGCAATATAGCAAGTAAATGATAAGCTCTCTTCACTATTTTTCCTGAAGCCTGTTCAGAAAAATATAATGTCAGACACACAGCATCATCTAAATAATTAAACAATAATTGGGGATGTCTTTTCCATTCCTAAACAATGATAGATTCCAGTTGCCAAAACATCTGTGATAGAGTAAGTTGTAGTAATCAGTGCTTTATTTATCCCAGATGTGTTCAATAAGTGCCATGTTGGATGACAAAATGAAGCAGAGAATCACTGGGTTGACCTTATCATGGAAATATTGCATTGCACTCCAACTTTGAGTTGCCCTGTTGGAAAGCATATAAAACTTGATACATTTGAAAATACACTATATAATGTAAAATGAAGGAAGTGTCAGTGAACTACTGTAGACTGTATTTCAACATTTTCACCAAAGACCATAAGAAATACTACTGCCCCATTAAGCATAAAGTACTGTAGCATATGTGGGCTCAACAGAAAAGACAGTTATTCTTATGAGTTATAAATGCAAATTGATCAGAGCAGAGGATGTTAGTAAAACAGTCCTGCAACAATGATGTTATCACTGGTTAAGCTTAAATGCAGTTAGTAAGAATTTTGATTTATTCACCATTCTGTAAAAACCTGACACAGCACATACAATGATCTTAGCAAGATCAAATTTTCAGAATTGCATATCTAAAATACATCTCCTACAACAAAATGCACAACAAAACTCACTGAACATAGACACGCAACACTATTTGAAAGCTGTCCAGCAGGAACATGAAGTAGGGAAGTACATTGTGCTAAATATCTCTGCCTGTGAACCAGTTTGTGCTAGTCCTGTTTATCCATCCATTTTCTAACTGCTTCTTCACCATACAGCTGTGTGAAAACAAGTAATGCCTCGATCTAAGGAAAATTCTGAGGGCCACGGAAAAAAGTTATTGATGCTCCTCAGTACTGAAAGGGTTACAAAAATATTTATTTAATTTCTAAGCGGTTCCACGAATCCACTGTCAGACAGAGTCTACAAATGGACAAAGTGTAAGACCACAGTCACTCTACCCAGGAACTGAGCTTTCATACTGTATATATGAAAATCCTAAAGGGTTCACAAACACTTTCTCAACACCATACAGTATGTGTATACAATATGTATGTGTCATATTCAGATTTGTTTGTGTTACTTAGTATACAAAAATAAGTTATTGCTAACATCTGAATTGTTATTTTATTTTAATTTTGTCAGAAACTGACACAGATAACATGATTAGAAAATGAAGAGCAAGATGGAGAGGAAAATAAGTGAGTTTTGATGCAGATCATGTGGCATAGGAAATGGAGTATAAACCTTCACCTTGTTGGTTGACCTTTAATAAATTTGTCTTATCCAATATGAATGCAAATAACAATGCCTTTTTTGTGACATTTTTATGGTTATCGCTCTATCCAAGCCTAAATGTGCTGATGTTACAGTGCTAATGGATTCAGAGGTAACCTATGGCTTCAGTCTTGGTCAGCTGCCTTCAGAGTCACTTGTGTATGCATTGAGCTGATAAGTACTGCGGTTCATTTTCCTCTTGGCCGAGCACAGTAAAAAACTCCAGGGTAATAATTGCTTTAGCCTGAGACGAGGACGGCTAAATATGCTTGATTGCTTTCTAAGCTTCAATGCTGTGTAATGAAATATGGCTGCTCAAGGAAGGAACTATGAGATGGCTTTCTTGTCTTTTTTTTGGCATTGTTGCACTGAATCCCTTAAAGCATATTTTTTTTTATTTTACATTATCTTGGTATTAATGTTATAATTAAAGGTCAAATCCTGGTCTAATTATGGATTCCTCACCACATCAAAAAGACAGTTCCTAATATTCAAAGTGTCACACTTTTTTTAAATTTTAATTTGTGCATTCATTAGTATGGACAGGATATATCAGTAGGAAAATAATAAGCACTCTCAGCTATATGCACTCTTGTATCAATTTGTAGTCAAGGGCGCAATTTGTCTCGCCTTCCATCCTCCCTCACACATTTTATCTATTGAAATGACTTAAATAATCAAAAGCCAAAGTTTATGAGAGTTATTTATTTGTGAGTGTGGCAGTAATATAAAATATAGGTATTGTAAACAGTCTAATGAAAATTTCTTCTTGACAAAACTGACAGTTCTAAATGTGTTTAGAAAATGTAGTTATTTATTTTGGCCCTGTGAACAGGTCATCCAGTAAATTTATCTGCTCAGACTTTGGTGTAAATCTTATAAACTGAAGGATGTGGGTTTGAATACAGTCTGAATCACTTTGCTAAGCATTATCAGAAACTCCCAGGGATGTTGGATTTCAGATGAGGCTGAATGCACTGGAATTGGCTTAGGTAGTAGTGGTTGCCAACCCTGCTGCTATTGGATTTTGATGACTGCTGGATTTTGTTCTATTTGAGTTCCTAATGGCAGGTCAACTTGTTGAAATATATTATACTGTAAACAGAAGCATAGATTTATAATTAGTATCAACCCTATACAGGTTCAGAATGATCAGATCCAGCTTTCTGAAATTTGTTGTGTTCTACTATTTGGAATTTTGATACATTTGTAAATATTACATTTTAATTATATAAAGGTAAGGTTGTAGGAATATGGAAGAAGCTACACAGCCATGCCTGGATGAGAACCTTGTTTCAATTTGCTGCTAACTACCAAACAGGCAAGATAAGATTAACTATAATTAAACATAAGCTTTGGCATGGTGGTAAAGTGGTTAGCATTGTATTCAATAAAAGTAAAGTGTAGGCCCTGTATTCAATTCCTTGGGTGCTGTTTGCATGGAGTTTGTTATGTTATGTTCTCTCTGGGTTTGTGTGGGTTTCTCCCAAGTGCTCCTATTTCTTCACATAGTCCAAACACATGCTGTTAAGTAAACTAGCTTTTGGGACAACTGGTGTTGGTGTGAGTATGAGTGTGTGTTTGTATCTGTGTGTGCCCTGTCTGACCGGAGTCCCACCCAGAGTATATCCTTCCTTTCACCCGTTGCTTACCGGGATAGACCCCGGTTGCCCTGCGGATGAAGCAGTTTGAAAATGGATGGATAATAATAACTTAAAAAAAATCTATATTTTTTTATGTTCATATAGCATAGTTGACCCAAGAACTGAACATAATGTGAATGCTACTTACCATGCTGTGATTGTGTTCACTGAAATATGTACTGTAAGTGCCCTGCAGATGTATCAGGGGGTTGCATGGTAAGATGAAGCATAATTACTTATGTAATGAGAAGAAATTTGAAGTAATATAGAAAGTAGTTAATGAATGTAAATATTCCATAAGTATTGGTATTTCTTTGTCTTAGTTTCAGAAAAAAATAATACAAAATCTGTCTAACCTTTGGTAAAGGAAATACAGATATGATATTCTGTAGCTGTACCAATACCTGTGATTCAGAACCTCTCTCCTACAGGTGTGTTAGCTGAAATATAACCAATTGGACCTTTGCAGAAAAAAAGGAACACTAATTGTGGGAGTCTCTGATTGTCATTCCTTCTTGTTTCTGTGTAATAAATTGATTGCCAATTAAGAGCTATTTTGGCAAAAGTAAGGCACCAAAATCTTAATAAATAAGGAGAAAGAGGGCAAAGATCTGTATACTGAAGTTGCTGGAGCAATACAGTTGAAGTAGGGTATTTTGAGTTCAGAAACAGGTAAAGAAAAGAGGAAATAAGAAAACAGAAAGGCACTGTAACAGCACAAGTGATTAACAGTTCAGTTGGATGGAAAGGTGGATGGTTCAATTATTCCAGCCAACCTTTGTATTGTTATTTTAGAAAAGCCTACTTGCCTTGTGTCTAGCAAAACTCTGTTAAGCCCATTTTCTTTATAGAATTTTCTTTTAAGAATTATAGAAAAGAAATGAGGATCATAAAAAGACCAGTGGTAGCTTTGTCTTACTGTACATAGGCCAAAGGGATTCCATCACAACAGATTTTCATTGCAACATTTATTTTCCTTATGAAAGCTTCACTTCTCTGCATGTGTATGACAAAGAAAGGAAAATGTGAATTCTCATAGCCAGGCTCAGAATTCAAACAATAAGGTTGTCTGGTGCAGGTACAGTAAGTGGGTTGACTGAGACCCATATGAGTCTGAGTCATTGTGTTCTGCCAAGTACAAATCATGAAATCAACTTGATGTGCCTTAGAGAGCCAGAAAACATCCAGTTGTTTAATCAACAAATGGAACTGGTGATTTACCATGTAGGAAAAGTCTTAATTTTGGCAATGAACATTCTGAACAACCTGTGAAATGACAATGAAAGTGTTAAAAAATACTGTACATTTATTGCTTTTGTAGCCAATTGATTAATTTAGATAACAGAATGCCTTTAAGTACAATAGGAAGAAGTAAGAAACTTTTGATCAGAAAGTTTGTTGTTATTATTATTAAACTGAACCACATGCACAAATGTGTTTTTTGTGTAATTGAATATACGGTATGTGGGTTTTGGCCCAATTAATTTAAGAGACAGTGTATTTATGACTGAGAATATGAAGCATTTTTTTTACAAAAGTGTGAGTGTGCAGAATAACCCTGCCAGATACTGTACATTGAAGCATGCTAAGGAAAAGCTGAGGTCCTCTGACATAAATTAGCAACTAGTAACCAAGCAGGCAAGATGGATCTGAATCACATCCTCTTTTTTGTCACGTTTGGTTAGGTTTGTTTTTACCAGAAAGCAGATTTTGCTTGTTTTGGCGCAGTGAAATTTGGGAAGAAAAAAACAACAACTGTATAATTATTGTACAAAGATGGTATTCAAAGTACGAATCAGCTACATAGTATGAATATATACAGTTCAGGAATAATAATAAGTGTTGATGGTGATAAATTAAGCCAATTGGCTTGAAATCTTATATACTGTAGGGCTTCTGTAGGCAAGATACGTTGGCTGGTCCAGATACTAAATTCTTTGTCAGCAGAGGCTCAAAGTATAATAACATATTAAGACTGCCCTGTTTCTCCCACACCTAAAGAAGGCTCCACGGCCGAAACGTTGTGTTCTCTTTCTTCTTTTTTTCAGCATGGAATAAACCTATTACTTGTATAATTAGATATATAGTATATTAGCTCAGTATAGAAATTACGTTAAATTAAGAGTTCATCTGGAATGTGCAGTATTCAGTTAATCCCTAAAACAGTGGGAATGCCCACATAAGCTGTATGCTATTACTGTATCTTATATTCTTGACTGAACATATCTGTAAAACACTGAGGAGTCCAAGGGAATCTATGACTTGTATTAATATTTTATTATATTTTCCAAATATTTTTTATATAATTCTAGCATGCATCCAAATTAGCAAAATGTTTATCACACATTTTGAAGCAACAACCCACAGCACATTTCTTCGTGTTGGTTCAATAAGTGCCTAATCATTTACACCAACATTAGTCTACAGGCGTATATGGGCATAGCAGCATCTGGTAATGTATTTAGCAGGAAATAGCCTGAGAAAAATCTTTCATCCCACTAATTCTTGAATAACACATAACTCTAATTTGCTGTGCTGCTTTAAGGAAAACACAGAGCTTGCTATTGTCATTAATTTTCACAAATCTAAACAATATTCTGCAAAATCATTTTATTGCTGTGAAATTAGACTTTTTGGCATATCAAAATCTCACTTGGTTTCCTTGGAAAAGACTCTATAGTGTGTGCTGGCACAACTTAGCTAATCTTTGGTTTGAACTGCAATGTGTGAAGTGTTCCAAGAAAGTAAAGGTAAAGTAGATGGATTTCTTTACCCAAACATTGAGGGCTTGCAAAATGGTCATGAGCTTAAATAGGTCATTTAAATGGCACTGGGGGTGCTTTAAAGATGTTAGCATTATGACATTCCCATTTTTTCTATTATCCTAAGAGCTTATTTTTAATTCAGATTGAGAACAAAATTGACATAAGGATTTATAGCACAATTCCTTTAAGAAGATACGTTTGTTTTTATGTTTGTTATTGTTTCTGAGTGTATTTGTGGTATAAGGGTTGTTCTTTATCATCTCTTATGAATTGACCTTCATTTCATGTTAAGTTAGATTTTCATTATTAATGTATACAGTATCTGTGTTACATACAGTATGACTGTTAATACTGTAACATTTGTGTAAACTTTAGAAACTGAAACCACAGACTCACTATACATATTAAAATATCTTCACAGCATCAGTCACCAGATGTTACATTTTGTATTGCTAATCAAAAGCACATGAAATTAAATCAATAAAAAGAAATGTATAATGAGCATCAAGCAATATAAAATTTGCTTTCTATTGAACTAAGTTGCAGTAGAAGGCTTAAATTGCAGTAGGTTTAAAACTCATAAAATGGTACTGTATGTACTGAAAATATCTGAATTCATGTAATAACTTAAAAGACTGAATCAATTTTAAATGATCGAGCATTTCATTTCCATTATATTGTGAACACACTTCATCATGATCTAATCAATTTGAGAAAAAAAGAAGTAATTTACTTTTTGTATGAAGAAAATGGTGTCAGATTGAGGACTAGAAAGGTTTTCAATAGAATCAATCCTTGTAAGAATTCAAGCATATTTATGTGTAGAATACTGACTGAAAGTCAGAGGTAGCAAAAATGTTTGGTATGAGAAGAAGGGATTTCTAAAGAGGAATATTTTATTTTTTATGATCCAATTCTTAACTTAAACATAATGCAAATTATCTTAAATTTAACATAGGATTCAGCGAGGGAAGAAACCTTATATTTCCTGTTTTGAAAACACATTAGAACTAGGATGGGCATTGTTGAAACTAAAGTAATATCCATTGTCCAGATGAGGGTCAGTGTACAATATCAACCCTCACAATTCAAAACTAAATCCAGAGTGTAGTATGTAAAATTGTATCATACACATGATTTTCAGGGGCATCACAGTTACTTATTTATCATTAGTTTATGCACAGTTCACTAAAGCTTTTTGCATGTATATTTAAATCGTTTCAAATATTAAGCTGTGAGTTCGATCATGGTTAGATGGTCAGATCTATCTTTGTATAAAGCAGAATCTTTGAACAGAAAGTTCTCAAGCACCTTCACATTAAACAAAAAGTGTCAAACTTAATTCACTGACCACCCTGTGGCAATTTTAGTTTCAAGATATGAGATAAATGTACAATCAAGAAATGTATGTACCAATGTAAAAATGTACAAATGAAAATTGTCCAGTATGGAAAGAAATGTTATTTTAAGTGATATCACAATATTTGGAGTAATATTCTTTACTTTTGATTGTCTACCTTAGTAAAGGTTGTCAAATCAATTTTATCTCTTAACATAGTAAATGCAAAATACTGTACAACTGGATGACAGGTCCATGGATATCACCTTATATACTGTATATACATTTATAAATATCACAACAATTTGGTACATTTTGTGATTAAGGTGCTATTTAGGTAACTTCTCAAGTAGTGCTGAAGAACTATCTTAAATGAGCTGCTATACACAAAGTCTTCAAAGAGTTTTAGTATTCAAAGAACTGTATATGAGTAGAGAAGTTTATTGCCATATGTACAGTACACGTACTGTACATTGGAATTCTCAATCGCGCTGATCTCTCAGGACACACGCATTGCAACAGACAACACAACACCATGTAGACAACAGGAACAATAAATACAGTATGTTGTGGTTCAGATAATCCAAATACCGTAACTATTATAATATTATTATAAATGATAATAATTTAAAAAATTCACATTCAGGTTATATCTGTATTATCATACAGAACCCATATTCTTGTCTCATAAATTTACAAAAATGAAGTATGTTGAATGTCCCTGGTTTTAAATATAAAATATACTGTAGGTTATTATTGAACAGGAAATCTGACTTTTGTGTTTAGCTTGTCTGATGTTAGTCTTACGTTCATTGTAAATTAAACTGCGTATAGAAGTTTTCTTGTTGTTGACAAGCTTTGCTTCTGACAAGGATGAGGGAATTCTAAACAAATGCTAGGTTTGTGCTCAAAGAACAGCTGCCATTTGTCTTTGTAATCTTCGTTTAAAAAAAGGCAGAAGTGATGAGTAGAAATCCAAGGGGTTGCGGGTGGTAAGCAAGAAAATGAACGAGACATTCATAAGCATATGGTATAGATAAACACTGAGACTCATCAAGAATTGGTGAGATATTGCCATATGGCTGTACACCTACAGTATCTGCCTCATTCTGCAGGAATTGTGAAGTCAAACATTCCTGATATGAAAGTCTAAGTTTAATATATTGAGGGAATCCAGTGGCTGTTGTGTACATGTTAAATTAAGTCCCATAACCTGCTCAGTTCATAACGGAAAGAAACCTCCGAGCTAGTCTTCTCATGAGAAGGTCACTGTTGCTATGTAGGGGTCTCGACTTGTAGCCTAGCAATTTCAACACCTGTTCCTCTGCTATCAGCACATTTTGTTTCTGAAACAAGTGTTTTGTATTTACGGCACTGTTCATTACAGCTTGTCCTGTGCTGCTGTTCTAATTGTCATCATGAAACCCTCAACGTGAACCCTACACTTTAAAAGGCCGTTATGAATTTTATGAGCCCAACAAACTTGTCGAGGCGCCTGCTTTTCAGCTGCTCGCAATCATCTGCAGCCAGGTGTTCACTTCTGCTTATGACCTCTTTTATTTGCTGCTGATGGTGATTTAAAATGATTTCCTGCACTTTACGGTTGCTGTGGAGGTACACTAGCAATTAATTTGATAACATTCATTATGTAGAATGCTGTCCCATTTAAAATTAGAATCTGCTTTAGAAAAACTTGTTTCTAATTACGTCACTAAATATTACAAATTTATCTTTTTTTCAGTTCTCTTTCCTGAGACGACAACAACAGGATGAACCTTGGGGAAAGGTAAGGATTTCAACATATCAAAATACCATGGCTGTGTTGGAAATTCAAATAAAAACATCGTTCCGGATTTTACCGGAGACAGTATGGTCATTTCTTGTTTTCTGAAAGACATTCTGATACTAAAGTAAACCTAAGTCTGGTTTCTCCCTATGAAGAATGTGGCAAAAAGAAACAATATGCTTAAAGAAGATAAAGGCATTAACATGGAGAACAAACTTTTTAAGTTTTAAATTTGCATTGTGAATTTTAGTATAATATCTAGTTAAGGCCTTCTTGTTATAATTTACATTCTATTTGTTTGGATAAAGTCTGAGGCCATTTTTAAGCAGTCTGGCTGATAACTGATATTAGATCCAAATAATGAAAATCTAGAATCAAAATAAAATGTTATTTTTTTACATTATACCTGGTGAAGCATACCGGTATCATCCCATTTATATTGTACATCTGTCAAGAACGACAACAGAAAAGAACCACAGTTGAAGTGTTTTTAGAAGCCCCTTTTAAAGGACTTGAAATTATAATATAGGTACTTTTTCTGAATTCATTTTTATGTTATGCTCTACAACTTCAACAGTATAAAATACATTGTAAAAGAGAATCCTTCACAATCTGGCAATGAGTTTTGTCGAGAAAAGAAAAAAAAACGTACCTTAATTATTCATCAATGCAAAAATGTTTTATGGTTCTGCTTTGAAATACATTATTTCATTAAGGGTAAATGTAGTTTTGTTATTCATACTTATTCTTATAAGTAGGAATAAAAACATATGTACAACATTTTCTGCATCTGTAAAAACAGGAAAGAAAGGAAGAAACATTAGTGGCAGGGTCAAAATTATCATCTAATTTTGGCAGACTTGATTACAGCCTCTATAATAAGTAAATTATAAAGTAGCCTACAAGAAAAAGTAGAACAGGTGGTCACACAGACGTACAATATCTGCAGTTTTCTTGACTGAATGCACAGAAGGACCAAATCAATTAAATTCAGCCTTATGTTATTCTTTAAAGATTTATTTCTCAGATTTCTAAATGCCTACAGGAATGTGTCAATGAAAAATATTTTTCTTATATTTCTTTTTTATGTCCCTGTCATCTCTGTATTTCTGTTCTTGATGGCTTTACTTCCCTTAATTACAGAAAAGCTATCACTTTAATACAGTGCATACCTAGAACACCAATTTTCCAATGCACCTCTTTAAATGTACTGTATATAACAAGAATGTGAAACAAAGCAGTGCACTTCACATTTAGAAAATACTGCTTCGCTTTTACTATGACTGGGACTCCCCAAATGGCAGAGCACAGCCGGGTGATTCCTTCTGAGTGATGGGCTAGGATTAATGGGGTAATCCATAGAACTCTATTGTTCCACCTGTAGCCGGGTATTTGCTGCAGTTAGTCAGTCAGTGAGGAGTTCACACTCCTTTAATGCATTGTGGAGCAACATATTATTTAATAGAATTGTTGATGAGTGAGCAGGTTGGAGGAGAATGTCTCCCTCATTCTTCTGCATGAAGAGGAAGTGTCACTGTGAGATGAGATGCAAAGAAACAACTGGTGAATCCACACTGGGTGGGTTTACAACAGAAATGGAAAAAGCTAAAAAGATATACTGTAGCATCCGATCTATATAAAAAATATGAGCACTTAAATAATCTCTAGTCTTTAAAAAAAAAAACTGATTTTTGGTGACAGTCCCAGCAGGACTACCTAATGGTAATTTAGATAATATAGTCCAAGACTCATCTTATTTTTGACTAATTGAAATTAAACAGTTAGTTTAATAGTCCACCACATCCACTGAGCCTTTTGTTAAAGGATCATTTCAGCAACATGACTACTTAAGTGGGTTACAGACTGCCACAGTTGTTTTGTGAATGAATGCACTTACAGTTATTTTCCACTTGTGTCGACATATAATATTCTTGAATTTCTGCTTATCTTGAAAATGTCCTTTCAGAATAATGAACACCTGAGGTTCCCACATAATACCTTATGCTGTATTTAATCTGTATTCTTCAGCATTGTGACAAAAATCTGAAAAGATCTTATAATGTATAATTTTAACATCATGTAATTTATTTTAAATTAAGTACCCCTTATTATATATAAGCAAGCATTCTGGACATTCATATTCTGTGTGTTGTGAGAGAAGTGGGTAAGGTTTAGATTAGGGTTGGCCGGTGGGTTAACATGCTGTGCACTGCGATGAAACCCAAGGTGACTACAGAGGCTGCAATAAGCATCTTGAATGCTCTTGTGCATGACTCTTTTGTTTGATTTTCTAACCACTAAAAAGGGAGAACAAAGTTGGGAAATGTCAAGAACTTGTCTGTCCTGTGTCACAGTACCTCCACACTATCACTTTATGATTTAATGCACATATTAATATAGTTTATACTGATATCAATCCAGTTATTATCAAAACCTTAAATATATATAAATAAAACAAGAGAATGATTATTTGTATTGCATTTTATTTGCAATACAAATGTGAACTTCTGAAAACTATAAAAATATTATACCTCTTTTTCATCTGTTTTTAACTTGTTTTGAAATTGGGATATACTTTCGATTAAATTAACATGTACATTTACATGTTAATCTTCATTAGAATCATATTGATGTTATTGATAACCTTGGTTGAAAACAGCAGCATTTGGTACTTGTCTTTCTGTTTTTCCAATATGTATTTGCAAAAAGTATTTAGTAAACATGAAGGTACAACAGAAAAGCAAGAGCTGTCCTATGGTCTATTACTTCAAATTCAATAATTTATCAATTGTTCTGCCTTTTTTCTGTTGGCTGGGGGACTTACCGTGTCTGTATGTACTGTATAGCTATTAATAGTCTAAGTGTGTGCAGGAGGCAAAATAGCAACAGCAGTGGGAGCAAGGAGTCCAAGAGAGAATCTTATCTTCTATGCACAAGTCTTGCCTGGAGCCTCTGCACAAGCTTATGTTTGACTGAACAGAAGGCCAGGTGAAACGAACAATTCCAATTCAGAGTCAGAAAGCCTCTGAGATTTAATACAAAAATGCAGTTCATTTTGGCAGGGCAGTGCAGTCCCTTGTATATTGGCTCAGACTGATAGCTGGCAAAGAGTATTTGCAGAGCATTTAATGATATTTGCCCGTAGACTCTTTTGGAAGACAGCTTTTACTGAAAATCCAGTGTTCAGCAGGTGTTGCATAATCTCAGAGGCTTTCGTTTTATCATTTTATTGTGTCCCTAGAAAGAAGGTATTGTTGCGAGGCTTCCATACATGAAAAGGCTGCACAGGATTAAACAATTCATCTAAGGCCCCAGAAAAAAAGATTCAGAATTCAGTTAGCTAATTACAAAGTAAGCTTATTTGTTTGTTTTTAACTACAGTATATACATTTTTGTAATGATATACAGTATCTTATGGTTCTGTTGGAAAAATTATCATGCTACACTTTGTGGTCAATAAATAATAACTTGTTAATAATTACAATGACAATAGTTTAGCTTTAAAAGTACAAACAGGTACTTATACTTCTAGGCAATAAGTAAGAAATATTAGGCATCTTCTCAATTGTACCAACATTCTATGAAGACAACTATTATCAGTAAGCCATTTATTGTGATGAGGATCATAGAAAGCTGGAATCTATCCCAGCAGCACAGTGAGAATATGCAGTACATTTGCTCTCCTTCTATACAGGATGGTAGTCCAATGAAGTATAATGGAGAAATGGACAATATGTAGTGTTTTACAGAGATGGAAAGAAACCAGAGCACTGGGAAAAAGGCATCATGTAAATATGGGTAAAACTTGAAATGTCTTCCAGGCATACATGTATGAGGCTGAAATTCAACCCAGGACCCTAGAAGTTCAAAGCAACAGCACCTGTCCTGACACCCATGGGGTTCACTTGCTTCAGAGAAACAGATTACCTCCAATAGAACCTTTATATAAAATGTAGATCCTGTAGTACTTCATAATTGCTTAATTAAAACAAGAATTATTTGATCATCAACCAGACATTATGTGGTGATAGCGATATCTTGTGCTGTATTCTAAATGTCACCATGGTAACAGCTTTAGCCTTTGAGTTTTAGGGCAGGACAGTTTGACCTCAGAGATGTATTAGTTTGTTATTTTCACTTAACTGAGCTTGTTACCCACTTTTATGCACCCTCAAAATACTTTGTCATTTAAATCATATCATACTGCTCTTTGCTTTCATTTTGTTACAGCAAATTGTCTATGTTGTGAGCATCCTGAAGTGGTCAAGATATTAAGTCTATATTACTGTGTTAAGGTACAATGAGTAAAAGGCTATGAAAATAATCTGTGAATTATTAAGAATCATGAGAAACATTGTGACACTCATTGTCTGTCTAGTTTGTTTGAATTTCTTTCCTGCTGGAATTGAAATCATTTTGAGGAACAACATGATTATGAGGAATGATAGTGCTTACAAGTGGAGTTGGTGCCTCAGTGGAGTTGACAGTCATGTTGATAAGTTGCTGCAATAGCAGCATGAAGTTAAAACACTGAAGCAGGCATCTTTGACTGTGAATATTAATTGATTTAAAGAAGAAGAATGACAGTGGAGCTCCTGAGTGGGACCACCAGCAAATTCACCCACTGTGGGTGTAAACTAAGATCTACAATCCAGGCATCGGATGTTTGAGCCCAGGCCATGTGACATTGTTTATACAAATTCCTCCTTTTTCACTGATTCGTGAAGTTCATTCTCACCAAACGATTCGTGTGAACCAATCCTTATGAGGCCAGGGGAGTGACAAAATAGAGTAAAAGAATGTTAACACCTGTTGTTCTTCCTACAGTATTTTAAGCAACTGAGGGTTAATCTTGACTGTATATGAAATAAACAGTATTTTCTGTAGCTTGTTTAAAACTATAGTGGGCCTAAATGAATCATGTATTTCAAAGTTAGCAATGTATAAACTTTTAAAATGTGCTTTATGTATGCTCATAATAAGAATTAATGACCCACATACTATAATATATATCAATGCCACCTACAACAACAGTCCGTGTAAAATAGATTGAAAATATCATTTTTTCCTCACAAATCCACAATAAAATAGCTCTTCTCATCGCAGGATGTACTGACGTTATTGTAAAGTAACGAGTAAAGGTATATTCCTGCTGAAAAGAGAAAAAAGGAAACACAACGTTTCAGCTTTGGAGCGTTCTTTAGGTGTGAGATGTTATTGTACTGTATATACTGTATTTGATTTTCCCTTAGAAAATTATACTACATTTAAGCACAATTATGATAACCCGGATCCACATGTTTACATTTGTCCAAAAACATATCATGTTATAACTAGTGTACTTATTTCATTTGCCCATGTAAACAAAAAGCTTACAGGATCCAGTATACTTCACCAGAAGTTTGGTAAAAATATCTTTTCACTTGTGGCTTATATCCATGCAAAGTGTGTACTGAAATGATATATGGCGCTAATTTATGGGTAACAATTTACGAAAGAAGGGAAGAAGTGCTTTCTTGACATATCTGTTACCCTTTAAAAGAAAGTGCATAAAATAACAATTGCAAAAATAATGAGAATTATAATCATTATAATCATCATCATTCCTCAGCAATAGAAAATGATTTCATAGTCTGCTCATGAATATATATTTTCCTCTGATGTGAGTCTGGAATGCTCATAAGATTGCTGTAGTATGGAAAATTCTGTTGCTTTCCGAGGAAAAAAGATATGAAAAGTAATATACCCTAAGAGCAAATTTCAAACTGCTGCAGAAAACATAACACCATGGCAACCTGAGATTAAGCATGTCTATACTATTGGAAATTACCACATCCTCCCCCCTGCCAAGATGGCAAGGTCTAGGATCACATTTGGAACAACTAGATTATGAGGAGCGATATCACTATGGACTACTCCTCTAGAATAATCGTTTAATAAAAACATATTCGGCATCAGCATTTATATTGGATTTCTTAAAACTGTTTTTTTTTTTGAGTGGATCAGCACCAGGAATGTTTCATTGATTTCTAAATGATACAAAGTGAGTCGATGTCATTGCGCACAATACAGTATGTTATGATGGTGTGTTCCAAATTTTGAATGTGCAATCGGTATGGCAATTAGTTAAAAAAATGGTCCAGACGGAATTTGGTCTTTTGGATGTACAATATGTGGATCACATCAACACATTGTAATTATGGAGGTTTAGTTATTTTTTTCTTATTTGTATTTGTCACAATTAGGAAAAGAAGGGGGGTGTAGTGGGGATGCTTGTAAACCTTAGAAATTAAGCAGACTATAGATTATATTGAATACTGCTTAAGGCTTTCAGCATGCTTCACAAATCAAATTTCTGTATAAAATAAGGTGAACATAACGTCTAATAAACCATATTACACTGTTATCTTTCCTCTGTGTCGTAGAAGGAGGGTTTTCGTCCATGTGGACACGACTTCAGCCGTGCTCCTGGAGTGCTCTGAGTTGTAACAGAGAGGGGTGGCTGAGATTTAGCGATTCACCACACATGTTGATATGGCGCCAAGCCTCAGATCGAGCGGAGGGATGGCAATCAATCAGAGAGGTTGTTGTGGAGGTAACTTTAGAGTATAATAGAGCCCAAAGAATGTAATGAGCCCAATGCCGTGGCATGGCTCCACAGGATTCTCCGGGCCATTTACGCTCCCACAGGTAGGGGATGACCTTTTGTCCCAGCAGTTTGATGGTAATTTGGGCTGCGTGGCTCAGGTACTTGCAGGTTCAGATCTGTCTTTTAGTGAACACACTGTAGTCTTACATATTCAGAACTCACAAAAGCATGCATACTGTATGAAAAATGGACTCATTTCAAACCACTCAATGTGATGAACAAGAAAAAATTATTATCAGTACACAACACATTTTAATGTTTATACAGTACAGTATGTGGTCAATGAATGAATTCAACATGTTTTCTTGAAACCATGTATATAACTGCCCGGTACTTTACTGGGATCACATTTAGTTGGATTCTGCTTCTTGTCTACTGATGCAAGAAGTACCAATATTCAATTCAAAACCGATTTAATAAATCTTAAGGTTAAGGGCAGCTAGAATGGATTTTTGTTAGTGCCAAGACTGACAGTTGGTCAGATGTTTTTTTCACATTTCACATTTTATTTTTTTGTGTGCTTCTGTTTCTTTTTGGCAATTTATGAATCAGTTAAATTTACTTTTCTTTTTCAGTTTTAAAACCAAAATCGAATCATTCCCAAAATCAAATCATATGAAGTTTTAATATTAGCACTTGACAGATAAAAGCAGTATTGTTTTCGTCACAACTTGTGGTGATAGGAATAGTAGTAATAGGATAAATATATAAGTTGGCTTGCAATTCTTTCCAACTACAAAAGCATGATTTGCATCTAAATGCAAAATAAACAGTGCTGCTATTGTTCTTCTGCTTCATTTTCACAGATAGCAAACTTTTGTTTCATATACTATATTTTCTACTTTGCTCTTTCATAGAGTGAGACTGTCACTTGTTTCCTGTAAGAAGCAGGTTAGACTGTTTGGTTTTCTGTAGCTAATAGGATATACTGTTTATGCACATAAACAGAATACTATTTTTAATGGAACAAGTAATAGGTTTATTCCATGCTGAAAAGAGAAGAGAGAAAACACAATGTTTCGGCTGTGACTATATAAACATTCAAAAGATTTTTTTTTCATTAAACATATCCAGTATAAGCCATTGCAGTTACTGTCAGAACTTTAGAGCTGTGAACACCACTCATGTGCAAACAAAGAAGACCCTCTGTGGCAGCTAATAATATTGTTGACAAATGAGCTACAAAGATAGTGTAATAAAACTGATGTCAAATAGCTTGAACATGCTAAATCTACATGGGCACATTATACATACTCACATTTTTCATGGGGACACACCACCATATTTGAAAAAGATGCACAAATGTTTGTTCTTGGCTGAAGTCTAATGCACTTGGTGGCAAAATCAATTAATTGTTGGGTTCAGGTGTAGTAGCTCAAACAGCAATAAATCAACAGTCTCAGAAGAGCCTGCTCTCTTGTGGAAAAATTACACAGCCCAATGAAACAAACTTCCCCCTCCCCCACCTCACCAAAATTAGGGCTCTAGGGCAAAATGTGTGATTACCAATATTAATTTTGGGCACTTCACACCTTTGGTTTTACCTTTAAACAAGTACCTTTACATTTTTATCAAAACTGGCTCCAAAACAACATTTACATTAGTTTAATTAATTTATATACAGTATATACCTTTATATATAACTAAATAAAAATTTCAGACATTGATTACTGATTAAAAGACCCGAAACAGCTGCTGTGTCACACATCAAAATCAAGTGAAAATGTATTCTATCTCAGTAACTTGCCAGTGAATCCCTGATTTTTGTTTTCCTCAGTGCACTTCCTCTATGAATTTTGTATGGTGTCTGAAAGTGGTACACAATGTAAAAAAAACAATTTAAATATAGGGATCCTAATGAATCTCTATGACACTGTGTATACAGTATATATTGATATAAGATTCACACGTTGCTCTAGCTTTAAGAGGCTGTGCATAGCATTCAGTGTGGCAGTGAAGCATTCATAATGATTCACTCCCCACCAACACAGACAAGGGCACAGTTGATAGCTAGCTCAAGATGGTGATTTAGTAGTGCCAAATGGTAATTTTCAGAAATACCTCTTTCAAATGAGCAATGACACCTGAGTGCTTGAACAACATCATGCCACCTTCCATCTGAGTCAGATCCAAATATAAGTAATTTTATTTTTTACTGAAAACATTTTTTTTAAATATACCTTTAAAGTTTTTTTTTTCCGATAATTTCAGATCTAAAACCATTTTTCATTGCTAATTTCACATGTTCAAGACATTTATAGAAATTTAAAGAAAAGGATATTTATTTTAGTTGCTATTACAGGCAATGTTATGTTCACAAACATTATTTGTTATTACTGATGTGTTGTTTCTAATGTTCATCCAGAAATCACCATCACAGTTTAGATTAACATTTCTTAATGTCTTAAAATAATTTGTATTTAATTTGCAGAGGCACATGTCCTATAATGAAAGCATGTCATATTTGTGTTCCCCTTTAAGAGAGCAGGTGAGCTAAAAAGGCTGTGATCTAAAATGGTTGATCCTTCTTCTTGTTGCAATATAATATGTAAAAAACACATCCCAACATGACTATCACTTTGATCAGAAGGACAGCTCCTCATTATATTCAACTCTGCATTGTTCAATTCATCTACAATGAAATCATCTAGATTTCCTTTAAAATGAAGAAGTAGTACAGTACCTGTTCAGTCAAAAATGTTTCTGTGAGAAGTACAGTTTAAGTGAAAAATATTGCTAAATATATAAATAATATACAAATGATACTCACGGAATATTCAGGAGGTAGGTACAACTAAGGTGTTATGCAATAGACTTTAATCTTTATTGTATTGTAATTCTTGTCACTACAGTATATCACACCGCCAGTTTTCTCCCAGAGTGCTTATAGGTTATTACCAGCCCTATTTTAACCACTCCTGTTCAGCCAACTTGATGTATTTTGGATCATGAAAACAACATTTCAAAACACCGTGAATGAATTTCGTTATCTGAGCCAGCTGATACTAGTGGGCAGATATAAATTAAATTGAATGTACTGTAGGTAAAACATCTGTTTTTTAATTGCTCCTAACATGCAGGTGGTAACATTAAGTATGATAGTATTGAAGTGCCTCCATGTTCTCTCCTGTTTGTTTCGCTATATCTGTCTACATTAGGTAAACCAAAACAATGCATATTTTAATTATCCTCCACTGATTTTTATTACTGTATTTAGGTCTTTCTGTTAAAATAAAATAACACATCAGTGTAGATGACTATTCAAATAAAAAGTTAATTCTGCAGAATGGAAAAGGTGACCTTTCTAGTGTGTTTTTGAAAGGTTTGGGTAAACCGTGCATCAAATTTGTTGAGAGCTACTGTATTTCATGTTAATAAGGTGCCCGAGGTGCATAACTGCTTGACCAATAGGTTTCGAAACATAAACCATAAGGGACAAAATGAAATATAGCATCCTACATACTACTGTCAGATTTGTTGTTTTATATTTCTTTTTCAATTAAACCTCACCATTGTAGCAAAAACAGAACTCACCTCCAGAGGTAATGCATGGTAGGTAATCCTTTGGAAACCTTGGCAGGATAATTATAATTAGTTCTCATGAGCTCGTAAACCATGGGCCATAAAGCTTGAATTAGTAAACCTGCTCTGTGGTGTGACATAATACTGTATGAAGTTCCTCTTTGAAAATCACAGATTAGAAGTGATTTTTGGTAGCTTAAACTGCATTTTGTTTTTGCTTACTTTTGTTCTGAACTCCTTTAGTTAAACAAAGTACTGGGAGGTAACATAAACATGATTCCAATAGTGAAACTGTTTATGTTTCCAGGAATGTTTATATGGCATCTTCATTGCTCAGTTTTGTTTGTCAATACAAAAAGCAGAGGAAACTCCACACTGGTGCAGATTGGCTATGATATAACAGCTGTCCTTAAAATATGCAGAAGTTAGTGATGCATAGTAATGGATGTGAACATTTTGTGCTCCAACACTTGCCCAGAGTCTATGAGCCATTGACTGACACAGATGTCTCACAAGTGATTGTGGAGAGATGTCTTATATTTCTGCAAGGACTGTCCCTAATTTGTGATGGTTTCTGGCTAAGGTTGTTTTTGTCAAACTTGACAACCCAACTTTCAAATTTGAAAGTGTTCAAATTAGGTGACAATGCAGGCTTCAACACTGGAATTGTATGAACATAAAACATTGTGTGTAATCCCGGTTATAGGGGGTAAAGTGAAAATTTAAATTTAAAAATTATTTAATCATAATATTAAACTCTTATTACTGACAATTAATCATCACTTTACAGCAAGGATATAAATGACAGGGTCATCAAGCTATACTGTAATACAGATCAAGAGGAGATACAAAACAATGGTTGTGCATTTCATATACCATTGATTACACTAACTTGTTAATCAATCTCATGAACATACTCAGCATTCAGCTACTCATAAGTAAATATGATAAATTAATTAAACTGACATCAATGTGTTAGGATAGCAATTACATTTTCGAGATTGGTAACGCTGAACTTTGAACTATACTCATCCACAACCATGGATTTGTAACTCTTGGGCAGAACGTTAAAGGAACAAATTATGGGGTCTGTCATAGCGTTGTCCAATCCATGTTCCTCTGGCTTAATGCTCCTGGTGCAGCTCAAAGTATTAGGGGGTGGGAGCTGACAGTCATTTCTCTTGAGTGGGATGTCTGGGTTACTACTGAACTGAACTGGGACAAAAATCTGCACACAGGGGTGACTGCTTGGTTGGAGCTACTGTGCTCACACAAAAAATGGGAAAAACTCAGTTTGCTCTCAGCGGATTCTGCTAAATAATAAGATATTCAGCTCTGGCAGTCACATGGTTCTGTTGTCAGACAACCAAGTTGGTTCATAGTAGGAGAGTAAGAAGTGATTTTCACTGCTTTTTAACTGGGGAAAATATAGTTGGCGATTGATTAAAATGCCCTACAAGTAGTTGGTTATTTGGTCATCTTATTGGATGATCGATCACAACCCGTGACTGTTTAGACCATCATACAGATATGGTTATGGCTTTGCCAGACATCCAGATGCCAGAATCAGATATCCCCCATGGGGAGTGCTGGTACTGGTTGGTGTTGCTATCCTTGGAGATGTTGCTTATCAAGAACAACTTCATCTCCATATATTCCAGGATGCAAAGATCATTAGTTCTTCTGTGGTTGAGAACACAAAGAAGTGCCTCAGTGAGGAATCTACAGCAACACTTAATTCTATGTCTTATTAATAAGCATTACTGCTACAGTTGCAAACCTCTACAGTACAACTATATGTGCACTAAATATAGATAAATGTGACATTTATGACAAATCAATTCAGTAGAAAAAAGTGATTATGCAGTGGAATTGTTTGTTTAATTGATGTGCTTTGTTACTGAAAAGGCTGGGACCTCCTTCCCTTAACTCTTTAAATGTAAAGAAACAAGTTAGAGGTTAATTCCATGCTGAAAAGAGAAGAAAGGAAACACAACGTTGCGGTTATTACTTGTTCCTTTGCAGCCTACGCATGCTGACACACCCACCCGAACCTCTTTAAAATGAAGTCTTGTTGATTACTTGTTTACATGATAGAGGTGAATAGTATTATAGTGTACTAAAAGGCCCATAGTCTAATTCAAAAGCATCTAAAAAAGTATTAGTGCCAGCTTAAAAGGGTTGGTTTAGTGTAGTTTGATTGTGGAGTGAAGAAAGATTTTCACATACAATTTTCGTGTATGTCTGTCTGTGTACCGCAATTACTGAATTTGCAATATTGGATTGTTTTGCTTACCAAAATCTATTCTTAAGAGGCTGACTATTGATTCCACAATAAACAATGATAGGCTACAGTGTAGTGCGGCATCTTTTTATCATGATATTTCAATACAGGCTTTTCACTTACATATTTGCTCTATGCTCTAAAAAAGAACAAACATTATGTTCATTTTTGGTATAAAGAAAGATCATTTTCAGGCTAATCATTGTGTCATCCAATGACTGTTTACCCATTCAAATGGAAAATTATAGCTACCCGCTGAACAAGACTAGCTTTCTGTGTGCAAATAAGGAGAGTACTATATTATGAAATATTAGCTGTCATAAGGAACTCTTTGTGTGTTTACTAAAATTCAGTTGACCCAAAATGCATCTGAGTATGTATGATGGATTTAAATCTATATAAAAAGTGATTTTTTTTAGCAAGTTATGAAAAAATGCTTCCAATCAATCCCATTCTCTGCATCACTACATTATATAACTGATGGGAAAATCTGATGTTTAAAATATAATAGGCAACAGTCAGAATGCCACGATTTTCCTCAAACTGCAATCAGGTGTTTGAAAAAGCAGTGTTTGAAAAGCAACAAAATATGTTGCTACAGTATGTGCATGGTATGCTGAATTACATTGAATTTCACAATTTATATTTATAAATTATCTTGTAAGATTATATTATCTTGTAGATATCCAACTTTAAAAATGCAGATGTGAAAAAGTGTTTGTGTTTCCAATTTACAATGCAAAGACTAAAATGCTCCAGTAGGATACAGTTGTAATTTATTGTCTACTTGTTATTGAAAGGCACATTTCCCCTAACTCTTTAATCAAAATGGTGCTAACACAGATAAAAGAAATGTTTTTGCTGAATGTAGGGCCATGAATATTGGAAGAATTGTCATTTTTAATGTCTCTCTGTATATATTCTACATGATAACCTGCGTCATAAGAAGATATTATGATTAGACAACAATGATCTAAAGTTAAAAGATATAATTTTTTGTGGAGTGTACAGTATATGGTGTCCAATTCTTGAAGGGTACATATTGTGCACAATTTCAGGCTGTTCAAAGGCTTATTTATATTGGAGAGAAGATACAAATTAATAAAAAACCCACCTTAGAAAAAATCAATAGCAAGCATTCTTTTAAGGTTAATTCTAGAATATGAAAAGAACCCTACCATTTTTGGAAGCTTAATACAATAGTGATTTATCAATCTATCAGATTGGATAATTTATTTCACTAAATCCTGCTGGATTGGGCAGGTATGGATGTGGAAAAAATGTACATCATGACATCTTCATATCTTCATGATTCAAAATCGAGTGTTTTCTTTTAATATAAGCATGTTGTCATCTCTTTCCAAAGTGGATTAGGTGCAGTATGCTGTGCGATTTCCAAACTCAAAGAATCTTAGGCCTTAAACCAATAGAATTAATTTCCGGAATGGCACTTCAGAGCTGTCGGACAGGAATGATAAGCTTATTAGGGAACCCGTCACTTAAGACTGAAAGCGCATAAGCTGTGCATTGGATGAGCAGCTGTTAAAAAGGCTTCGATTTAATCATGGCACTTTTCAGGACAGGCTAATTGTTCTGATTTATGGTTATCACCTGCATTTCATAGGTGCTCACAAACAGCACTAATTAAAGGATTGTTCCCAACTATACAGAGTTTAAATGCACCACTGATTTCTTTGGGTTTTGATGCAACATGGCTGTATCTGGCAAACAGGGGTCCTGCTGTTTTGACCTATTCATATCTTTTTGCCTCCCTAAATATTTATTCAAGGTGTGAAACATTCGAGTTGCACTTTCATTGCAAATAAAAATAGATATTCAAGCAGAAGATACTATCAGTTCTCTATCTTTTAATAACATAATCTTGTTTATTTGCTATGGCATAAATTACCATGATGATGATTTTTTTTTTGCTTTTTCCCATCCTGATAAAGATACAGATTCTGATTGGAATTAAACAAAATCTTCTTTTTTGTGGTTTAGTTGTTTATGACATGCTTTGGATTGTTCCAGAAACTGTAGACTGGCAAACATTGTACAGAATATTTTAAATGAGGTCTTACTAACTTTAAAATTACTGTATGAATATCATCCTTTAATTTAAGATCTTTAGAATTGTCAATAGCACTGATTGATAAATTTGTTCATCTCACATTGGAAGGTCACATATTGATAATAAATAAAAAGGTATATATACGGAGTTTTAGAGTACAATTGTTAAAATTACCCAAACTAAATTTATCTCCATCTGGTGATATGGTGTCCAGTTATTGAGTCACATGAGAAATTATTTTGGATGTTTGATCAGGTTGATCAGGTAGGGTGGATATAAACAATCATTTTTAAAAAATGGGGAAAGTGGACCTAAACCTACCTGAACTGCATGGTATGTAAAAGGGGTTGTAGAAAGATGTTAAACAGTTTAATGTCAGGCACACAGACTCACCCTGACAGACCTTGCTTCCATAATTTTCACCTGTGACGTCTTGGTTTCTATCCAACTGAGTAAGGAAAATATATCAGGCTTAACTTGGTCAAAATGATCAAAACATAACTCAATAAAAGTATCGTGAAATTCATGGAAGAGCTACAGTACACATTAGAATGCTGTCTTACTTGTTAAGTTAAGAGTTAGGTAGTCCATATAAGCAAATATTAAAGTTAATTATTTCATGTTTTAACATATTGTCCATGCTGCTCTTTGTCTGATAAAGAAACAACTTTAAAGCTACCAGTATATTCTTTTGAAAGCTGAAGCCTACAGCAGACAATATTCTCAGAACTGTGTTGTGTTGATGGATTGTTTACATTTGTATATTTGTTCATTTTTACACAATGTGGGAGGATCCCAGAGAAACTGTCAGAGGTTTGTGTCACAGGTCTTTGAGTCAAACTCAAGGCCAAAGTCATTTGTCCCAGCATGAACACCAACGATTGGGTTTTCACCTACAGTCCCTATGCTAGGAGCCTGTCTATTCTTTGGCTTCTTTGTATTATTAGCTCCATGGAGACTTTTGTTGATGCAGGGTGCTTCATACAGTACATATATCAGTTGCTGCATTTCTGCAGATAGAGTCTTCAATAACAACTACTTTTCTTTTTTGAGGTTATGGTGTTACTGGCACTGATTTGAAGGTATCTTGATCTACGTGGTGTCTATGATCAGGGTATCCTGGGAACTTCTGTCTTCAGGGTTTTGACTATTCACCATGAAGACCTGCTGTGGAGCAAAACTGTTTGGTAATGTGATGCTGTGAGGGGTACAGTCCTGTAGACTCGATATACTCCTGTCTTTTTCTTCCTTTGAAAACCTGGGACCAACTCCTCTCTAACATTTTTGTTTGCTGGCACAATACTGTCATGGGATACATACTGTACCTCCATAAATACAGCAGTTTCTACATTCTTCGACTCACAATGCTGTTTTAGTCCTGCAGTTTAAAAAAGGAGTTTGATCAAATAATTCAAGATAGCCTGGCAGAGATGAGGCCGCCAGATCAGATTAAAGAGTCGTAAATAATCCAACCTAATAATCTAAATTGTAAAGAATCTAACTGTGTATACTAGGAGTTAACTGATTTTTGGCAGTTTGGCTGGTGCACATTTTCATATGAGGTAAATAAGTGGCTGAGGTGCATGCTGTATAAAGGAGCTGTCAATAGAAGAGAAAGATTATTGATTGGGTGACTTTCTGTAGTCTGCAGATGTCGAGGTAGTCACCTAACAAAATTGAACAGGTTATCTACTATTTAACCTGTGCAAAATTAAAAATGGCTCACACATAGTTTGTCAGCTATACTGGATTTTGTTGCTCATAGGCATATTGTTGAGAAAATTTTCTGAAAAATTAAAAAATGTAGTTGGTATGGGCCTAAAGACATGTGGCTACAGAAAATTTTAACTGATTGGTCACATGATGTTCTGAATTTTGTTTTTTATTACTACAGAATCGACTTTTCTGAAACCACTAATCTTTGTTCAGAAGTTTTAAATCATGCAGTATACATAATAGTGATACCGAATCCATTTTATTGTGGTGAATACGGCATGCTATATGACCAATTGAATTCTCTGAAAAACTTTAAAAACTTGGCGTTTTCCAAACTAATTCAATCATTAACCTCTTCACTAAGCAGTAGTCAAATTATGTTGATAAATGGCAGCAACAGGCCAATCAATTTCTAGCTTATCTACTTGTGTAGTGTGTTGCATTTACTTCTTGTATAATGTATTATTCTATGGAAGTAGTGCAAATCACTAACAACACTTTAAAAATCAATAAACTGGTAAATAATTGTATGGTTCTGAAGGCCATTTAGGCTTATCAGTATATTTTTAATACAAAAGAAAAAAATCCTCATTTTAAATGGTTGTTCTCTGAATAGCAATATATTTTGGTAGCCATTATGTAATTTATACTGTAGTTTGTTTGTATTAATAGTTCAAAACACAGTAAAACATGAAAAATAAGATTCAGGGTTTATATGTGAAGTCAGGCACATACAAACTCTCAGATCAGCTGGCAAATGAAATCAATGCAATTAAGATGATTGGGAAGGTGGGTCTTTAACAAAAAAGGCAAATTGTAAAGGAGCATTTAAATTTAGCAAAATACTCATCCATCATCTACTGTACATGCAGTGAATTAAATTCACCTAAAGCAGAAGCCTATTTTAACACAGTGGTTACAGATGTTTAAAGGCTGGTGGCCTTTTTGCTAGTTTGTATGTATTTGAGATCCTGAACAGCATCCTATTCAGCTTTTAACATCAATGTGCAACAATTTGAAAACAAAATATCTTGCAATTGGCAAATTAGTAAGATTCGTATCATACTTACCATTTGCCAGCAGCCATATCACCCTGCAATTCACAACTGGCAACCCACTGAAGCTAAATATCATACTTAACATTTAAGAGGAAGTTGAAGACTGAACCAATAGTGTCTTGAAGGACTAGATTTATTTGTACTAAAACATTAAACAGTTACTTCTTAATTACATCAAGTAAAAAAGGAAATAAATTGGATGTATACATACTGTACTGTAGATAGATGACCATTTACGAGTTGGACGTAGATACTATATGTAATGCTACTGCTATTTTAGAATTTAATTTTGACTAGACAGAAAAAAGTGGTTATGTGTTCTACTTTTATCTGAATTTTTACTTAAAAATGTCAGAATTGTTGTCTTCTGCAACATAACACCATCAGAATAACTAATAAACTCACCTAGCAGATATGATTCCACATCCCTATTATATTCTAATCATATTCCTTCAGCTATAATGACAATTATGTTTTCGACAGATAAAAAAACAGGACAGCTGAATATTTTAATTCAATTGGTAATGTAAAAGAAATTGTTCAGCTTGTAAACAGCAATATGAAACATGCTTTTAGAATTATGTAAGCTGTCAAATCCTTTACATTTGTTTTATTTTTAAGTTAATCATTCTTTATACAAAAGAATGTGTAAATTGCTTAAAATGATCACATCACAATTAAAAGGAATGCTTATGCATCATCAGCTTCTCGTCGAATGATTTAACCACACCCGAGTCATTCACAGCTGGACCATAGGAGGTAATTTCACGGTCTAATGAGCAGACAGTGCTCTTAAAAAGAAAAAGACAGGAACTGTCAGTTATGCAGCAGCAGGAAGAGAAGAGTTCATCAGATATTGACATGTTTACAAATGAAATACTTAATGGCAACTATGACCACGGGAAGTAATAAATAAAATCGTAATTTCCTCTTTAGACTTTCATAGTGAACTGCACAGTTAAGAAACTTCAGCAAGAAAGTCATTGTAAATTGAAAAAGTGAAGTGCTAGTTATTCTGTTTATACAATAAAACATAAGATATCTAATCCTACATCCTGTAGCTACAGTTGCAAGAAAACCTCCGCCAAATGTTTCCTGTAGCTGCTGATGAGATGTAACAGTTAGGAGGAATTTTAGACCATTAGTCCTTACATAACTGTTTCAGTTCTTTGATAATGAACTTGCGTGAACAGCTGTCTTTAGGTCATGCCACAGCATCTCAATTGGGTTGAGGTCTGGACTCTGACTTGGCCATTCCAGAACTTGAATTTTCTTCAGTTTAAGCCGTTCTGTTGTTGATTTACTCCTGTGTTTTTGGTCATCGTCTTGTTGCATCACCCAGCTTCTATTAATCTTCAGGTGACGGACCCCTACTCTGACATTCTCCTCTAAAATTTACTGATACAGTTTTGAAATCATTGTTCCCTCTATGATGGCAAGCTGTCCAGGACCCAAGGCAGCAAAGCAACCCCAAACCATGATGCTCCCTCCACCATGCTTCATGGTTGGGATGAGGTTTTTGTGTTGGTGTGCAGGTGTTTTTTTCCTCCAAACAGCGTTTCTGCCAAAGACTTCAACTTTTGTCTAATTTGTCCATAGAACATTGTCCCAGAAGCACTGGTGGTCCAGATTGCCTATCTTTCAGTGCCAAAGCTAACTGACGGTCTTCCATTTTGGTGATTTTTCTGAGACCAGCAGAACTGACTACTTTTCTTCAGTGCCCACTGCTTCAGAAACTAATGATTGTTGCTGAAAATTCACATTTTTAATAACGTTTTAACAATTTTTTCTTCCAGGTGGTCTTTTAAAAACATGAGACATGCAGCAATGTTTGCTTTTGGAGAACAGTGGCTCCTCCGTGGTTTCCTCCGTGGTGTCCTTCCATTAACACCATTCCTGTTCAGTGTTTTTCTTAAAGTGGACACATGAAGAGAGATTTTGGCAAGTTTAAGAGATTTCTGCAGGTCCTTTGCTGTTATCCTAGGGTTCTTTTTCACCTCCTTCAGCGTTGCACACTGTGGTCTTGCCGTGATCTTTGCAGGATGCCCACTCCTACTGAATTTCCTCCATTTGTAGACTATTTGCCTTACTGTGGATTGATGAACACCCAGGCCTTTAGAAATGCTTTTGTAGCCTTTTCCAGCTTTATGCATGTCTACAATTTTTCTTCTAAGGTCCTCTGATATCTCTTTTGATTGGGGCATGGTTCACATGAAGAGCTCTTTCTTGAGAATAGCAGACTCTGTCAGTAACCAATCTTTGTGTGCCTTTTTTATAGGGCAGGGCACCTCCAACCCACACCTCCAATATCATCTCATTGATTGGAACTCCTGACTGTAATTAGCTTTTGGAGAAGCCATTAGCCTAGAGGTTCACATACTTTTTCCAACTTAGACTGTGAATGTTTAAACGATGTGTTTAGTACTGACAAGAAGTACAATTGTTTGTGTTATTAGTTTAAGCAGATTGTGTTTGTCTCTTACTGTATCTTTTTGTATTTTTTAAATGTGCACCATAAAAAGTAAAGTAAGGAGGATGAACAACATATAAATGAGAAGAAAAGAAACATGGACCTGTGAGCAATTTATGAGGTCTGTGGGTGATTCAAAATGTCACCACTGTCTGCTCTTGTTTAACCTACAAATAAGGCAAAACATTAAAAACAAATAACTTTGTTTCATTATTCACAAGTCAGAAAATATAGCCAATAAATAAGCTACTAATAAATGACATTAAAATTATTGTCCACCCCTCTAAAAAAACACAAACTCATTGTTTTACCCTGTTTATTAAAACCATAAAACAAATCAACCAGAGAGAACCAAACATCATCATAGTCTTGTTTGGACAGAAAGGTCATGTGAATGCAACTGCTATCAATAACAAGAGAGGTCTTTTAAAAGCTTTGATTACCCTAAGTGAAAGGAAATGGAAGCAGTCCAATAAATGCTTTTTTTTCCTCTCCAAATGTCAAATTAATTCCAGTGGCTGCACAAAAGTATAAAGTATGACCTTTAACATATTAGGCTTGCTGCCACTTAACAGCTTATTTAAAAAACGAAGAGGCCAATTACAACTACAAGCAATCAATATTTTCATGGTAATATTTAAGGCGAGGATAGAAGTACTGAGATCAAACAAAGACCAAGGTGTACACTTTCTTTTTATTTCATATTATGGGAAATAGAGTATATTTCAGTATATAGAAATGTATCAGCACTTATTGTAAGGAAGAACAGTCAGATATTTTTTTTAGTTTCCTCTTGCAAACACACTGGGATATACTGTATCAAAGAGAAGTGCACTCTTTGAGTATGAATTAAATTTACACAATCAAAATTGACTTCTTTTAGTGGAGGTGCTTTTTTCATATAGTCATATACTGCATAAGACGCCCTCCTGTAATAAATGTTGTGTTTGGAAGTCTAGCTTTGATATGCTGTAAAGCAAGCATGTGGATGTTGTACTTTGTATCCTGGAAGAGTGTTAGTGGGGTTCATATGATTTATGACGATATTAACAATCTTATACATTGACTCGTTCATTCAATTGAATGATTGAATATTGTTTGGAGCCTGAGAAACACATGACTTCCCTCAGAAGTTCTTGGCAGGAGTGAATAATTGTGCTGCTCAAAATCCGTTTTACAAAATAGTAAGCTTTTTTAGCTCAAGCTGTAAAAAAAATAGTTAACAGATGTGATAGAAATAACACGCTGCATGTTGCATTTTTATTGTGTTTTATATTCCCTCCTGTTTTTAATATCATGGTCTCAGAAACTTGTTTATTAGTAGCTTGCTGTCAGCCAAGCGAAATCAAAACCCAGAAACCTGTGAAATAGGGGAGTATGCTCCTGCAACAGTGAACAAATATGTTGATGAGATTTATGAATTGAAAAGCTTCAGTTTTGGGTTAAGCTAAACCGTTTGCTGCAGTTAGAAGGTCTGTTGCTTTGGTTCAGCATAGATTCCTGGTTGTCTTTCAGCTGTGAAACTTATATATGTGTATTTCATCAAAATTCACTTTATTTTTATCTGGTAAGCAATATATTTGACAAAACATTTGCCTTGTATACGTTCTTCATGTTTACAATAAAATGCTGCAATGTAAACTATATTATTAATTGTTTAGCGGCATGGCAATACTGTAAATATTTAATACTGTATATCAGCTAAACATTCTTAAATTTCTTCCTGCACTTAACATAAATCTGCACTTAACAGAACGTTAATCCAGACCACATAAAAATTTTCTTTCATTTTTAGTGATCCCAATACAGCACCATGTTTTAAATTGTGAAGCTATACTAGTTAAATAAATTATATGCGGTTCTCTTGAATATTTCACTTATCCCCTTCTGCACTTCATTAATGTGGTAAAGTCACAAACCTGTCTCATTGATACCAGCAGCCATATCACCCTGCAACTCACAACTGGCAACCCACTGAAGCCTTCAGTACCTGGATGCAGACCTCCTGGGAAAAATTAAGGTTGCAGCTGGAAGAGGTGTTAGTGGGGTCTGCAGGGGGTGTTCACCCTGCGGTGTATGTGGGTTTTAATGCCCTAGTATAGTGTTGGGGACACTATACTGTAAAAAGGGGCCGTCCTTCAGATGAGACGTAAAACCAAGGTCCTGACTCTCTGTGGTCATTAAAAATCCCTGGGCGTCTCTTGAAAAGAGTAGTTCTGTACCCTGGCAGCCTTGCAAAATTTGGCCTTTACCAATCATGGTTCCTAATAATCCCGATCTATGAATTGGCTTCATCACTCCAGTTTCCTCCCCAGTGACAGCCGATGTGTGATGAGTGTTCTGGTGCACTATGGCTCCCTTCGCTTCATCCAGGTGGATGCTGCACATTGGTGGTGGGTGAGGTTAGTCTCCATTACCTGTAAAGCGCTTGGAGTGGAATGTCCAGAAGAGTGTTATATAAGCGTAAGGAATTATTATAATTATACTACCAGGTTCTCATCTTCAATGTGCAGGTGTAGGCTGTGGTGCATTGCCACACTCTATATTGGGATTATGCAGTGGTTGCTGCTTCATGAAGGTCTCATTGTACATAGGTGTGCTAACCAAGGATTTTGTTTGATTGAGCTTGAGTCTCTAATGACAGTAAGAGGCTACTTTATTTATATCCCCATAGGCGTATATTTTCTTGCGTCCACTGCCTGACAACTTAGGCTCCGTTTCAGTGAGACTCAGTATTGGACAAAGCAGTTTGTAGCAGGATGTAGCGATTTTGTACATTATTTTTAACATCACATTGTTAAAAAATGATATTACACATAGGCAAATGTACTTATGTAATTACATTGTGTACCTCAAGAGATATTTGTGGTAAATTTAGTAAACAAGATTCTGTAGAATCTAAGAGTCTGTAGATAAGATTCCAGTCTTGCAGATATAACACAGAAATCCATTTTACTTTAAACGTGCCTAACCAGTGAAAAGGTACAATACAAAGCTCAAAAAATAAATGTTACAATAAAATATATAATACTGTACATAAATGGAGTTCAGCATTGCTCATAATATTTGGAAACAATTCAATTAAATTTCTACAGATCCAAGAAGATCAAGGCATTGGATAGCCATTGCAATAAACTGGACTGACTTCAAGTTAAATGCTAAGGGTAGATCTGATAAAACTAGCAGCTGTCAGGAAATCCACAGCTTTGAGTGGACTCAAAGATTTGTATGCAGTGAAGGTCTCCAGTGCTACAAAATAATTTACTCCCTGTGACTATAACAAGAAAAAGGCATTGTATGGTTTAATCTGTGGTGTGTTTCTTCTTTTTCATTGGAAATGTATCTTTATTTCTATTTTGATTAATTTATACAACAAACAGTAATGATATAACAGTAAATTAAAAATTGAACATATGCAAATTGCATTTTATTTGTTTTTTATGTCCTGTTTAAAGAATTATGAATGACAAAAATCATAAAAAGGATTAAAATGTTATAAACCATCATTTAAACGTCACTAAATTTGTAGTGATGCCAGTAACTGCCATGTATAGAATCGGAAAACTGCCAGTCAGATCATTACTGATTATTTACTTTAAATAAAATATAATATTATACAATATTCACCCATAGCAATGGAGAATGTGAAAGGAGCATGGTCAAAACAAGAGAAATCTCTTTCTATGAACGGAGAACCTAAGCTTTGACAGAAAGCATTATTATTGTTGCTGACCGTACAGTAAATAATAAAATATCAGTGCAATGGCAAGGTCCATACTTTGTACTGAGGAGAACTGGCCCTGTTAACTACAAACTGGAAATGCCTGACAAAAGGAAAAAGAAATAAATGTATAGTTCTTGACATCTTCAATGGTATTGAAGCATTTTGTTTGACTTTTGAACTAATTTTGTGAATTGAAGAAACTTTCCAGAGTTCTCAGAGTTTCCATCATATTGATTGACAAGATCCCCTCTTGGGTTTAGAGTTTTTGGTTTTCTAAGTTTTCCACTGGGGTTTGCAGTGTTGACAGAGGTTAGAAAATACACATTTTAATAAAGAAAGAGGGAGACTCCAATGAGAACTTGTCAGATGTTTCATCTATAACCATAGTCATTGTCTGAGAGATGCAATTTAACTGTTAGCTGTGAGAATGTTTGAATTATACTGAAATTAAAAAATACAACTACATTTCTGTAGAGAAGGTGAGTTCCTTACACCTCTCTTGTTCTCGTGACATTGTTTCACATTTAATATGCCACATTTTCTTGTTCATCAGTAAGCTGAAATTTAAAATAAAAATAGCCTGCTTTCAGATTTAATTACTTAGGCCAAAAATGAGTATTAACATTTTACTAACATGTATAGCAAATCAAACCCATTATATTTTCACCTTTGTTTAAAAAGATTATATCCAACTCCACCATGGTACTTCTACTTAACAGGTCTGGATACTTTGGAGTTCTGCTGAAAACTGCTGAAAACTGCTGCATGACAAGATGTTTAGAGGAAAAGCTACTAGTCACTAATATTATTCAAAGAGCAAGTTAAATTTGGGTAAATAATTTAACATGCCATTCATTGAAATTTAAAAGTACTATAAGTATACAAAATAATATTATTTACAAATACAGTATTTGGTTGAAGTATTTAAAATTCTGACGTATTGGGGTAAGGAAGCTGTTTACAGGCCTGGTTTTTGATCATACTGTGTATTTAATCTTATTCACTTTACATTGCTTGCATCATTTACATTGGCAAATTTGATATAATTTGTTGTTTAATATTATTTTGTATACTTATACCTAAATACACATGATAAAGATCCAAAATAAAGGATGCTGGAAATACAGAATGATTATTAATCATGTGCAGAACAGAACATTTTATGGTTTATGTAAAGGATGATTAAAATGCATAATGTACAGTACATTCATAGTGTAATGTGCTGCTCTTGATAATAATTAGGCCATAGAATCCCTGATTTATCAATTTAAGTGTGGTAATGTCATATGTGATTACTACTGAGAGGTACTTCATTTACTGATGGAGATTTTAGATTCTGGATCATGGAAATGGAGATTAACCATCGCCAGTAATACATTACTCTTATGCTTTTACTCTGTAAAATACAATAACCTGAACTTCATTTTTTATGTTGTGTGTTACATATCTGCCTTTATACAGTATATTATTAACATCTATTTTATTACATACTGTAATTACAGTATATTTTTGACTGTTTCACAAATATAATAACAGTTGTTCATAGTGTATTGATGATCAATTTCAAGTCTCCAGATCTTGTCATATGACAGAAGACAATTTACAGCTCAGAAGATATTTATTAACTAATAATTTAGATTGTGAAACTTGTTTGTTTAGTACAGAGCTTCCAGTCCTGGTCCTGGAGGACTGCTAGTTTTTCTTCCAGCCAGACTCCTAGTAATAGAGATGAACATTTAATTGATTTAATCATATGATTTTTTTAAACTCGTTAATGTTGGACGTTTTTTTTTAAGTAATGAATCTCAATTGGAATGAGTCAATTGCAGTACCAAACTTTTGAGTAGAAAAAACACTTGCAAATAGTTCAAGTAAGGCTTCAATAAAGCATGTAAACTCAACTGTAATAAAAATCAGCAAGTCTGAACTTCCAGAACCAGCACTACGAACCCCTGGTTTAGTATAAAGGTATTCCCTATTAATTTAAAAAAGAGAAATGTTCACACAAAATTGAAGAATTGTGATGATTGAGGACATCCTTGTACAAATACTTTAAATAATAAAGCAGATAGTGTATTTTTCCAGTAACCCAAAATATTGTTTAAATGTGAAAAGCTATTAAAGCAGTCTCAGTCATTTATACCTTTACTGGAAATAAGAAGAAAACTGTATATTTTGAGTTCTCAGAAGATTCTTAACACAATGTCCTAATTCTTAACAAGGCAAAATTGTATTATATTTTAATTTTCTATTTAGACCCCTATTTTTTAAAATTTTAGTATAAAGTAACGCTAATTGTTTTAGGTAACATAGCTACTGACATTACCTAAACACAGCATTTCAATCACTGAATATTTAATTGTTTTATTGTGGTACTGTATGAATTATCTCAAGTGGTGTAACTAAGACAGATGTTCAAGATTAGTTCATCAACATCTTTAATTAATTGCACTTGAGATAATTATTGAATAATTAATTTGATTATTACTTTGCGTCTTGGATTATGCCTTAGTCTTATGATGGAAGTCACTTATGATGCATATACAATGTATAACATTCAATGGTGTAATACAAAATTATATGGATAAAAATAGTATTTTATAGTAGAACATGAAATAATGGGCAACTGAAAATTGTGATTAAAAATGGAAAACAAAAATAAGAATTGGCATTGCCTGTTAAATATTTCATATATTCTACATAACACTAGGAATGGTAATGTAGTGGATTTCCCTGAGTATAATTCTATAATTCTACAGAAAGTTTATTTCACGTTGACTGAACTAACAAGTTAAAAAAATGTAGTGACGGTAAATGGCACAATATTTCCTAATAGGTCACTTTCACATCATTACTCATATTCTATAGCAATAATTTTAAGACTTGATCACTTCTTGGGTATCATATCACAATATTTCTGGGGATCCAGATATACTCCACAACGATACTGTGTATCATAAGCCTTACCTGTGTCACAACTATAAAGTATGTAGCTTGAAAAAAAGTATTTACTATACATTATCTTCCTTTAAAGAACATAAGTTACAGTAACTCTCCACAATAGGGCTGTCACTACATATATACTACAGATGACTGTTTCCACTGTTTCAGACTCTAGTATTTTATGTGAGATAAATGGTAAGATAACCACCCTGTAAGTTGTTGAAATACTACAGCCTTTTTTGACTAATGAAAGTGGTAATGACTTCACGGCAAAACTACTTCACTGATCTCTTTAAGAGCCATACTTTCTAACCACTTTTAAAGCATATAGTGGTGTTACCTTAAACTACACTGTATACCCAAACACATTTATTATTGAAAGAGACATTAAAATAATTTTCCAAGCCAAACAATATTTATTTCTGGTTAAATATCATCAATTTGTAATATATATATATACTTTACTCTATCTAGCTTGTGTTGTTAGGTAAGAAAAAATGCAGAAGAGTACTTCGGTTTACTAACGAAAAATTCTGTTAGAATGCTTATCTTCAAAATAGGACTGCCTCAGATTATAACAATTTAATGAGTTTTACATGTAAAAATAACATTTTATTTTCTATATACATAGAACACAAATGAGGGGTTGTGTGTGCCTTTGGCATTTAACAAAAATTGTTGAGCAGTTTGGATCACTATCTCAATTGTTAGACATTCTATAACAGCTTCCAGACTATTATAAATCATGTAAAAAGCTCTCAGAAGCTCAAGAGACAACAGCGGCATCTTTAGCGTGAGGTCTGGCCTAACAAGGTGCTGATTACATCAGTACATTGTTGTTCAATCCAGATGATTATTCTCTGGATTCCAAGCACAGAATTAATGTCTTACTTTTCCTGTAGTGCTCCAGCTGAAAATAATGTACACATCTCACTTTCCCTAACTCGCTGTTGTCCTGCCAGAGCACCGGAGGTATTTCTTGTAATGTAAGGATTGTATCCCTCAATAACCTGCTGCACTTAACAGAATTTGTATGCACTTTGCTGTCTATTCCATTGAGAAAAAACAGGCCTTTTTGCTTGTTTCTTGACAGCATGCTTTGCATTCCTAAAAATATGTGATATCACATTAAGTTTAGTCACTGAACCAGGGTAGTTGACCTAAAAGAAGGTATCCAGATCTATTATAGTTACTTACACTAGTAATACTTTAGAGACACCAACAACAAATCCCAAAACACCCTTTGACAGCAAGCACTGAGATTACTAAAACATACCTAATCTATGAATCAATTAAGAAGTGGGTATTGTCTTCCATTTAAGGTGATTCTGCCTGGAACATAACCATGGCACAGAATATATTATTGAAATAGGCTTAAACTTTAAAGGTATAGATATGACTGGTGAGTTCAAAAGAACAAGACAATCGATTGAGTAGGATGGTCCAACTGCCCACCTCTTGTTTGCCCTTCTTACTATTAAGTGTATATCCAAATTGTTTTGTAGATTCTTTAATAAAGAATGCTTAAACTTTTTTATGTACAGCACAATTATCTTCCCTATTTGCAATGAAAATGTACAATTTTAAACCTGAAAACTATTCTGACTTTATGTGGAGTTAGAAACAATGAAGTACATTTTGACAAGTGAAGTTCCAACAGCACATCAAGTGTTGACAATTAATATCATATTTATTGGTTAAGTATTCCTACAGCTATAGGTGACAATGGAAGTGTATCTAAGGATCTGGATAAAATGTGTAACACCTGGCACTGTAACCATTTCCAGCTTCAAAACAAAGTGGATGTGATGTACAGTAGGCTAAGATGTAGGGGATCCAAATTCAGCAATCAAGGCAATCATAAATCAAAGTTTACCTTGGTTTATCTTACCTGGGTAAGTGATTAAGTGTGAACCAACAGTCCAGAAACACACATATAAGAAAATGAAGGACAGACAGCAAGAAGAGAAAACAGACAAGACCACAAGAGAGATATCCAAGCCAGTAGTTCCTTGTTCCAGATCACCACGGAGGGTCAAATTGAAGTTAAGTATTCAAACCTTGCTAAGAGAGCTTGTTATTCTTTAGTTTCCTGGGTAACTCTGATTTCCTGTGTTAAAAAACCCCTTGGTTAAAAACAGCCTCTCCTAGTTATTGAGTGCATTTCAGAATGGGGTTCTCCTTTATTTTGTGGCATCCACGTTTACAAAGAAAGAGAACACAGGTAGTATTCTATTTAGTTTAGAAGGCAACTTAGCTGTTATTTTTTTACCTTTGTAGGAATTATTAGACCTCTGATACGCCATATTTGTAAATTCATACATAGGGTAACTTGTATGTTATATGTTTATGTTGTGTGTAATGTGCGTCACTGTCGTTGTAATAAAAAGTGTGCCTGAATTATTACTTTTTTCCCACCAAAGCTGTGTCAGAAAACCAAGAACTCACATGCCTCTAACTATACAAACCAGTCAGATATATTCTTGGAAAAATCTCTACAAGTTGGGGGTCATGATTATTTGTTTTACTTACTGATTTATCTTCTCAGTCAATTTCCTGACATTTCTCTGTTTTTGAAACTTCCCATTTGTAACAGTATTAAAAGTAAGATAAGATAAGTAAGATAATAGCTGTTACAGATTTATATTTATTTTCATATTTTGTGAATGTAACAACCTATTTCAGCTGGAAATCCAGATTCTCTTTGCCCTAAATGAAGATCTTCTTGTCTCCCCAACAGCATACATTATTTGTCTAATAAAACAAAATGCAGCAAGATAGAGACAATATTAATCTATAAATATACATATATGATAAAGGAAATTTGGTAAGGTCTACTGAAGTTATGTTGCCTAGCCTGTCAAATTAAATCAACCCAATAGCATCACAAATGATTGTGAAGTACAATGAAACACTATTATTTAAATAAGGTTAAAAGGCTAAAATGGATACCCAAATTTATGTACACTTTCTGCATGCCTAAATCTAAACTATACTGTTACCTCCCTCTTATGCTTAAGTATAAAATAGTGCAGCCAAAATGCTGTACATACAGTATAAGTACTGTTAAAAGATTAATAGCTAATGTTATTTCTCTGAAGTAGGCGGTACATTCCAATAACAGTTGTTAAGTTGTAAGAAATATACAGTATTTTACAAATACAATATTATACAGAGATTTGTTCTGTACATGCTCTGTATCAGTCTGTATTATAAAGTACATTCATACCCCCAAGGTACTAGGCTAGATCACAGCAAAATCCATTTGAATTCTAGCCAGCGAAATCTTTTGAGAGAGATATTTTCAAATAGAATAAATCTTACCCAAGGCCATATGTTCTAGAGTTTCCTTTGTCTGAATTGCATTGGAACCCTTCTCTTCATAATACCCAAAAGAAAAAGTTAATTGCAGAAAAGGTTTTTGCCAAGTGGACCTCCAGCAGTGTGTTAATACTGTTTATTCATCTGTGTGTTCTATGACAGTCAAAATGTTAGTAACATGAAAACACTTCTCCTCATTCTCAGTGCTTCTTCATGATTAATAATGTTCCAGAAAAAATAAATGTCTGTACTATTTTAGCCATGGCAATCACTTCCATGCGAGAATGTTTAGACATTTATTCCAGAAATGTAGACTTGTAATACATTTTAAATTACCTCAATGTATAAAGTACAGAATTATTAAAAAGCATATTAGATTTTGTGCTTGTAATTAGCTGCTTGTTAAATATGGGGGAAAATTAAAAAGAAAAACTAATTTATGAACACCAGTGATTAATTATTTCTGATGCTGGCATTGTAATTACAGTATTTTTAGGTTTTGTGATAAAATTGATACACATGTTGGCAGATTCCTAAAGAAATAAAGATGTGGTTTAAGATCAAATTAAATAAACTGATAAAAGTACAGTATCCAACTGCCCAGCAATCACTAGTTCCAAATACCAGTATATAACTGTTCATTTGCAAAAGTGTCAGTTTGCGTTGGTTGGTGTTGCAACTGCGAGGTGGGCAGAATTTATGTTTTTATCTTTAATAGTTCACCTGTAAATGTGCAGGTGAACACTGCAAAAGTGCAGTGTTAATGTTGGGAAAAGTTTTTTTTTTCCTGTATTATCTTCTGTTTAAGCATAATTATGTATTGTATGTGTACGTTTATGACAGACGGTGCTTGAGGAAAGCTCTAAGCATAATCAAAGACCCCACACACCCCAGCTACAGACTTTATGATCTGCTACCATCTGGAAAACGGTACCGGAGCATTCGGGCGCGGACTACCAGACTCAGAGACAGTTTTTACCCCCGCACTATCAAACTGTTAAACTCCCAGCCTCTCTCACTCTCACCTCACCTCTCACCTATGATCTGAACCTCACAGTGCCTTCTTCCTTTCTTTCTTACCAAAAACCCAAACACACATTGAAAATCTACCTCTACCATACATGTCAAAAGCTCACTCCCCATCATTTCTATCCCTTTATTTTATTCTGTTGATGCATATTTTTGCACATAACCTGTTACCTTTTTGTTGTTTTATGCACATTGCCTGTTGTTGTTTTATGCACATTGCCTGTTGTTGTTTTTTGCACATTGCCTGTTGTTGTTTTTTGCACATTGCCTGTTGTTGTTTTTTGCACATCGTCTGTTGTTGTTTTTTGCACACTGCCTGTTGTCTCTGTCTTTCTTTTGCTACACAATTGTATTGTTGTTGTTGTTTTTTTCTCTTTGTACTACTTATGTCCGTGAGCTAGCTAAATAGCATTTCGTTATACCATATACCATGTATATGAGTGTAATGACAATAAACTTGAACTTGAACTACTTCACTATTTTTGAGTGAATTAAACCATAATCAAGGAAAAGATGGCCAAGCCCTTTTTAATATATTAACACCATGCAAACAAATTTTTAGTCTGGCTGTGTAATCAGCAATTTAGAGAACCATAATTGTATTAAGTTAATCTACTGTATATAATGTAAATTACTGTATATAATGTATTTTATTAAGTTAATCTACTGTATGTAGTACACAACTACAAAAATAGTCCACCAGATTTTTAATTTTATACCAAATGAAATCCCTACAATGATTTCAATATGCAATGGAAATTATGTGGATGTCCAAGGTACAGTACGTACATCAGTTTATTATTGCTAAATGCATTTGCTAAGTAAACACTTTTATTTTTGGCCATTTATAAATAAAATTCCCAAAATATATTAAGTATTAAAAAATTATTTCTATTGTAGATAGAAAAAAATTTAATGCGAGACATTTTCACAATGATCGTAGGATGGATAAATGGAGCTCAGGTTGGATAATAATCTTACATTCTTTTATTGTTGAAGATTACAGGAGGGATGGAAAGGTTTTAAACTGATTTAAAAGTGATTCTGTTAATAAATTTCAGCTGCCTCAGTTTTGCCTAGATGCATTGATAATCCTAAATCAATATAGCTGTTAATAAATTTCACAAACAAATGACTGGAAGAAAGAATGCACACGTGATTAGTGTGGCAGCAAATTAAAATACTAGATTTTAAGTATTTTCTTAAAACATAATAGATATTTTCACATCACATGGATGGATTTCAAGTGCAAACCCTTAAACCTCACAATTTTAGCTCTCCTTAGCTGCCCTGGATTTTATCTATTTCAGACTGCAGAGTGGTATAGGAAAGTATAGCAATTCATCTGGTGAGGTTTACACATCCAACAGTATCTTTCCTATCACATTCTCAAATGGCTTACCTCTAATCTCAGCATGTACTAGAATATAATGAAAGAAATGTGTTGGTCACTCACTAAGCCACGTTCTGTAAATGGCACATACTGATTAGAACTGCAACTGATTTCACAACTGAAAATAGTCACACCATACAAGATTGTTGCCTATACAGTATCACTATTATCTTAATTTTTACTTTTTTTATTTACAGTACATGGACTGCAGTGTACATCATTATAACACTGAAGCATCATACAATGTGCTTTCTTGTTGTTATTCAAGGCTTTTCATTTTTAGACCTGCCTCTCCTTTCAGGGAATTATCTACAGTTTAACTGTATCCATACAGTATTTCTATCTACAGTATCTTTCTATCTATTTCATTTTACAGATGATCTTTAGCTATGGTACTCTGATTTCTGATTTTCTTTCTATATAGACTTTTAATTATTAAAATTAAATATGATTGAAAAAACAATCATTTGAAACAATAGTGACAATATCTCAGTTTGTACTTTTAGTAAAATGATTATGAGGGATCCTTGCTTTAGAACTGATTGATAAATGGAATCTGTGGTCTATTACATACAGTAACTCCTGAGACTTGGTATATTGAAAGTATAATTGAAAGTATAAGATAATGTACTGTCAATTATCAACAATTTCCACACATAAAGTTTTAAGTTTTAACTTTATTATTTGTCTATATTGCAGTTACTTTGAGAAAGCTGAAAATAGGTTATCTTCAGCATGTGCACAAATCAATTCCCTATTCATTACGACCTCAAGCGAAGATAAGAAACAAACGTATATAGGTGACTGAAATCTCTCTCATCTCACACCTGATTTGTAGTTTATTCAGTTAGAATTTCAGTTTATGGTTGTTTCTGCAGGACTAAAGGATTTAATAAAAATCGATAATTAAATAAATAATTGATACCACTTATCAGTAGTACGGTGTCTCTTCCCAAATCTATGTTGCTCCAGGAACCGAATCATGACTAAGAAGAGATTTGAAATGAAATAAATGCTGTTAGTACTTCTATAGTAAAAGTGTTGCCTATTTTTCAGATATGTGTGTGTTTTTAGATTATATCAATTAATGCTGTCAGTTGATAACTAGAAGTAATATATAAAGAGAATAATGCTCTAGAGTGCTTAAGCACAATTAAGTATCGATTTAACACAGCTCTAAAGTAAGAGCTGTCCTTGCATTTGGATGAACACACTGAACTTCAGCTTTGGTAAGTAAGAGCACCTCTTCATCTACATTAGATTTCAGATATGTAGAAAGTAGTTGTCTTATGCTAGAGAGCCAGCAAAATGTTTCAGCCGTGGAGCCTTCTTGTGTTTTCTTTCTTCTTTTTTTCAGCATGGAATAAACCTATTACTTGTTCCTTTGCAGCCTACGCATGCTGACGCAGCTCCCCACCTGAAAAAATATTCTAGCTGTACATGATATACTGTAAATGTGATGTTTTTGTTGAATGCCCAGTGTTATTCTCCAGTCATTCTGAGGCAACAGGTTGAGTTTTTGTGGACAGATATATACACTATTTACTCTATACAGTACATGCATATTTTTTTGCATCTCCACAGGAGTACAGTCCTCTTGTCTTGTTTTGAATACTTCAGGCATTCACAATGACCAAAGATCCAGGTAGCCATACCATTATACTAATATTTAATGGTGACTGGATCATTTTAGGTTAAATCATCTTTCTTAGAGAATCATTAGAGAAGATAGGACAAAAAGAGGACAGAAAAAGGAAAGAGAGTGAAAAGAGAAGCACCTCCTTCAAAAGCCCAAGAGACCAGGCTACAGTAGGTCCAAGTAATAACATGCTTTAAGAGCACTGAACTCTGAAGTTAGACTTAAGTAGATGTCAACTCAAAAGAAAATGTTGTCAGTATCATGTTTGAACCTCATAGTATTTGAACTATTTATCAGGTTTTTTATGTAAAACATCATGCGGTCTGATGTAGCCTTTTTATGATAGTTTTTGCCAATATGGCCAGGGGCAGTGATAAGAGCAGTTATTGACTTCTTGCTGAATATGATTATCATTGAAACTGTAATAACACCAAATGATTGAAATGATTAGATTCAGATCTAAACATTAGGCACATTTTGAAACAAGTAAAAGCATATGTGGATGGACATTATAGAGGATCTTTAATATTTTGACTCCAGGCCTAATCATGAAAAAAAGGAAAATATTAACAGTTCAATTCCTTTCTCTTTCATCAGCACTAAATTATGTCTTATTATTTTGTTAGTAAGGTTTAGAACAGTTTAAAACAACTGAGATCAACACATTACATTATTAAATTATTTAATAAAGATATTTATTATATATATTTCATTAATGTTATTTAATTGTGCATTTTGTCCAGAGGCACTAAAACCTACCAGTTAAAACATTTAGTTGTGACCTAAAGCAATTTTTACATTCACCTCTTTACAATAAGTTAGATTCCTTTGTTGCTTTAGTACCTCTTAAACTGTTCCATTTCACTTTAGGCTATGAAAATGAGCTCAAATTCTGCCAAAAGTACTTTCATAAACATTTATGTTATGAAAAGAATATTTTCACCTATAGTTTAAAACATGAGCAAGTTTTTTAAAATGTTCTTTATATGAATAACTTGATTGATCATCGTATAACTGGTGTGTCTGAAAATAAATCTGACTATATTGGCAGTAGTGATTAAAAGTGACAAAATTAAAATATGCGATACACATTGAATGTCAGTAATAATAACTGACAACTAAATTAGTTACAAACAGAATGTGGTATAACATCCAACTTAATTGTATATTTTTATAGCCTTTGTTTATTAAAATAATAATTAGAAATGTAGATTTTTATAGTATTTTTTCCAAGTGGGGTCAACGGGTTTTAAACCCGTTAAAAATATTCTTAATTATATGCCGTTCTGTTAAAGCATATAGTGCATAATTTATTGGAAGCACAAGAAACACAAGAAGCTGAACAGCTGAGATGAATGTGTTTCAAAGTGATCACAGATAAATGGTGATGTATGAAGATGTTTCTGCAGTGACTTCTTCTTAAGGTGTATGTAAGATTACCATGGTTATAGAGACATACAGCAGTTTCGCGACTTAAGTGTTAATCATGATTGTTTTATCAAACATATGCATGTTCTATTTTCAAATAATTGAAAGAGATCTAGACAAACTCTGTCAATTCAGGCCATTCAGCCATTTGGTACAGTAGGTAATAGTTAATTGATCCAGTGTCTTATCCAGTCATTTCTTTAAAGAAGCCAGGGTTTCAGCTTAAATACAATGGACATCTTTTTTTTCAATTATTTTCTAAAATACTTAATGTTTTTATTTAAAAATAGGGGCCATTCTACACTGTTCTTTCGCCGAGAATGCATGGTTACTTTATAATGGCATTTTATTTGGATAAGTGTAATATATTGCATGCAGGTAGTACAGTACGAATATACAATGTAAATCGCCAATCGAGGTATTAAATTTAATGACTCACTAAACCAGAAATATCAAGGAATTTCTATGAGCTTCTTTATCTAGTCTCTTTTGGGGAAACATAATAAGGTAAATAATAATAAATAAGGTCAAACATAATTTAATATATAATTTATAATTATATATTAAATATAATTAAATATGAATGAATTATGAATTGAATATAACGTTATATATATAAATTATATATAATTAGGTGTGCAGGACTAAAATCAAGGAAAGCTGTGTTATGTAATACACTAGTTACAACCGTTTTAGAAAGCTCAGTTTTCTCCATTATGCTATTTGCATTACACCCAACACATCCATTAAAATGATGATGATTTTACACTTTTGTGCCATTAGTATTAGGCTATTAGGTTAGGCTGTTTGGAAAAAAGTGGGTACAGTGAAGATCTGCAACTAATGGGCAGAGTCAACAAATGAATTAACGCTTTACAAAAAAATTCTTTGAGCAGCTCCTAATACTTAAGGTTTTAACTAAAGAAATCTTGTTCATGCCGTCATTGGAAGACCTGAATTTAATTCAGCAATGTGGGATACTGTATTTTTCTTCTATGCCTGAATCCATATTCTCTGTTATATGAAGCTCCTTAATCTTGAAATTGATTTGAAGCCATATCAAGGCTTTACAATCGCATACTACCTGAGCAAGAGTAATATGTTTCATAGAAAACCAGGTGGTAGCCAGTCTCTTGATCTCTGCCCAAATTAATTTAACCCTACTTAACATAAAAACCATGAAAAAATGCTGCTGATACAGCATTGAGGAGACTTGTCTCTGAATCCTACTACACATTTATGTTGCTGTAAGTGCCAGGGATGACTTGAAATATCTAATTTTATTATCCACAGTACTCCTTTTCTGTTCCATTGTTGGAAAAATGTTTGAACTCTTAAAACTGGAACATGTGATTTTAATGACCAAGCAAGGTATACAATAAACTTTACAACATAAGTGCTGGAAATTGTTGAATTCCCTGTGTATCATATTGTAGCAGTGCATGGTGTTCTGAAAGAATCCAGCTCAAATGTTCTTTGCATTTATCGAAACAGAACTGCCATCTAATGATAGATTAAATGCATTCGCAGCATGCTAGCCTTTCTATTTCTAATGGGCTACATAAAGTCATAAAACTGCATGCTGCAAAAAAAATGCATAAAATGTTTTTTTTTTATTATTTAGTGCTCATTTTAGATTCAATTTCTTCCTCTTTCAAGTTGGTTCTTTTGTATGAACTGAACTTTAATACAGTACATGATGGATGGTTAGAGAAAGAGGCATTTAGCTTTACTTAAGTGCACCAACTTTTTTGTTTTTTTTTCCAAATGCCTTCCATTCTTTAAATCAGGGTTCCAGTTGTCAAATGTCAAATGCCAAATTGGGTTCCAGTTGTCAATGTTGTCAATGTTTGTTAAATCGGCATGTGTTACTGATAATGGGACCACATCTTGCAGACCCGAATGTTGGTGATTGCATAAACATTTATATACGAACAAATGTATTTAAGGAAGTGAAAGTCTTTTTGTTCCTGTCTGCCTCTCAGTGTTGTAATGCATAAAGGATAATTGTTGTTCATTACAAATCATATTGACAGCAAGACATTGGAATCCTGAAAGGTGTTCCTTATAAGGCAAATGAACATATACTGTGTGTAGGGTACTCTGTGGCAGGTGGCACCACAATGAATCTTTACTATCTGGGATAAGGTTGGTTTGTTGCCAGGAGCAAAAGGAACCAAAATATGCTTTAAGCTCATCTTTGAGCAATAACATTCCTTCAGCTACCCAGTGTAATAATAAAACAGTAGAGTAAAGTTAGTTCTTGGGTTCTGTTCCTTTGCCTGTCAACTATGCATTTATAGTAGCTAAGTTTCCCTTTGTCCATTTTGGATTTTCTTCAAATTCCAAAAGCCAGGTGCCCTGTGCTTTTTCTTCCTGTTATACAGTACATGCTGTATACACCTGATGGCACCATTAATTTGAGGTGGGTCTGCTTTCTGGTACAGTCAAGAAGGTTGACTGGACTGGTTCTACAGTATTTTCCTCACAGTCTAGGAACTGCAGAATGCTGGAGTTCATGTACTGTATAACCTATGATGTCACAACTCAAACTTTACTAACCCATACAAAAAGGATGAAGGAAGAGGTCAGGAAAACATCTGGGATAAATGTACTTTGCGGAGGTCCCGTAAAAGAAACTGCCATTACATAGCATTATTGGAATTTATTATCCAAACTGTGCTTGATTCAAGACACTTGTCAATTATAGCATATTTTTGTATTTCACATTAGCATTTAGCAACTTTCTGACAGCCCCATTGCCTTTTCTGTTGAATTTCATTTTTTCATGCATTATTGCATTTGAATGAACTTGAATTTGAACCAATTCATTTCCTTGCCCTACAACTTCCGCTCTTGCGCGACATGTTTTATAATTACCATTATTAATGTGCTAATGACTTAATCATTCTCTGGATCATTTTACTATGGCAAATTGACCTGAAATAATTAAATAGATTAGTTGCCAACATCAGCCTCTATAGACAATAGCACTGAACTGCAGTATTATTGTCTTTTATAAAAACATGGACAATTTGCCTAGGTCTTAGTATGAAATTTGATGCTTTACCACTCTACATTCTGAGCACTTAAAATACATTTTTTTTTCATAAATGTAGCAGAAATAAATAAAATAAATTTCACAAGTGAAAATAACTTTTTGGCTTGACTTTATTGTATTTGATACCCACAATTTTGCTGTTTTACTCACCTCTTACTTCTTTTCAATGGATTTCTGCTGAGGACTAATCTAAAAACAGAACAAAGCCAAAAATGAAGGCAGACACTTATGTTTGCATGGTGAGCTACACAAATAAATACATGCAACAAATGAAGAAATGCATGTTTTGCTCAAGTGTTTAGAATAATATTGAATTGTTTTTAAACCCCACACATAAAATCAATTGTCCATTGCAGTTTTTATTTTGGTGATTTTCTTCATATGGAAGAGGTGTTATTGGGGTCAACAGGGGGCGCTCACTCTGAGGACTATGTCCCAATGCCCAGTATAATGACAGGGATACTATAATGTAAAAAGGCGCCATCATTTGGATTTGATTCTCTTTGGTCATTAAAGATCCCGGAGCGTTTCTTGAAAAGAGTAGGGGTGTAACCCTGGCGTCCTGGCCAAATTTCCCATTGGCCCTTACCAATCATGGCCTCCTAATAATACCCATCTATGAATTGGCTACATTACTCTGCTCTCCTCCCCACTGATAGCCGATGTGTGGTGGGTGTTCTGGAGCACTATGGCTGCCATCGCATCATCCAGGTGGATTCTGCACATTGCTGGTGGTGGAGCGGAGCCCCATTACCTGTAAAGTGCTTTGAGTGGAGTGTCCAGAAAAGTGCTATATAAGTATAAGGAAATATAATTATTAGTTATTATTATTTGTCGATTCTGCATTGTAAAGGGCCTTAAAGAATAAAACTGCATTAAAAACCCTTAAGCAGATGCAAATGCCTGGTTGATAAGTGCCTTTTTAGGTGTGGTGTTTTCAGAAAGAGATGTACAGTACTAAAAGATTGGAATACTCTGAATACAGTGATTTCACCAATTCATTTCTCTGTAATTGAATTACAAGGAAGAAACACAGTGCTACAAGGGAGGCAAAATAGTTTTTAATAAAAGCACAGTTCTATTGCTGAGGATGATTATGAAAATGAAAAAAGCATATGAAAATATATAATCAATTATATATTGGCATACATCTTCAGTACAACTGCTTTACTGTAATACTGTACTGCTGTTTCTTAATGCCACATTATTTCTGTTGCAAGATTATTACCACATGTTTCAACTCTGCAGTATTAGAAAATACAACTCCTTACATTTTTAAATTAAATAACATTTATGTCCCATAAACAGACACCAGTGTGAATATGCATGTTTCTGTCACTCCATGTATTCCCAGTGCACTCCATTGTTTTTGTCTTTGTCATTATGTCTCTTTAATTCTTGTTTTGTTTTTGACTTTTTCAGGTCTCAGGAGAGGGAATGTTCCACTGATTTTCAAACCTGCAAACTCAGGGTAAAGCTATCTTGTTTCCTATTGCTTTTTTGGGGGAGATGTGCTATCATTAGGATTCTACATACTGTAAAGCTAATCTTTATAATCGCCATGCAAAATAAAACTAGGTATTATGTTTAGCACAGGTGTACTTGTGTTATGCACTTACAATAAAACTGAATCCAGTGATTCTGGATGTGTGGGAATGTATTGTACATATACTGTAGTGTTTCCATTTGCCAGGCAGAAAATCAGAAGCATGTAGCCAAGCTAAGGAATACAATTTTAGGTTCAGCATATTTTGGGCATGTTTGGTCTCCCATGGTTTGCTAGTTCACATTCCTATTAGTTATGTGTGTGGTGAGGTATTATCAAGCTCAACCAGTCTCAGGAGCTTCAGAAGCTTTCATATAAAAGTCATTGTAAATACTTGATATTGGATCATTTAAAAGTTTCAAATAGATTCCCTTTTTTTCTATAAGAAATGTATTAAGGGAAATACTTTTATAAGATGGATATTAAAGTAAGGGAACATATTTACTTTCAAAATCTTATATATATGCATTTAAGTTTATGTTTTAAAAGTTTATGTTTATGTAAAAACCCAATGCTTTTTTAAGCATGGGTATTTTGTCTGCTTTTTATCCTTTTTATAGGGCCGGCTTGTTTTGATGTGTGAAAATACCTTATGTCATTCAGAATCTAATATGCCAGCAACAAAAAATATAGTACCCAGAAAAAAATTGCAATTTTATTTTATTTTTATTGTCACTGTTATTGTTTTTTAAGGACAACTGTGATTATATTTTAAAAAAATGTTATCTCCCCATGGTTGTTTCAAATTTCAGAAACATTACAGTACATACATGTACTGTACATACAGTATTGTGTGGTTAGGATCAAATATCACAAAGAAATATGTCCAACCCTGCATGTCCATTTCATGATACATAACTTATGAAACCAGTTACACATTTAATTGGTTTATTTAATTAATGCAAGTTTGTAATGTTGTTGTATTAGCAAGAAAACATTATATATTGTACATATATTTAATGTGTTATACAGTATAATCAATTTACAGAAGTTACTGTATATGAGGTGAATGTTCATCAATAAATGATGACCTAGGAATTCATGTTTTACAGTTCATAGCATTATTTACCAAGAATTAAATTTTCAATACATGGAAGACACTAACAATAACTTAAATTCTTATGTACTTTATATAATTTAATGTTCAGCATGGAAAATGCTTCAGGTTTTTTAGGCTTCTTGGATCAAATGGAAAGTTGATTATCAAACATAGGGTTTGGAATTTGTGATTGGCAAGTGAGAAAACTTTAGTCTTTAGTTTAAATAAAGCAAGGCCAAAACAAAGAGTAACCGTTAGTCCTTCAAGTGACAGCTGCATCATTTTGTCTCCTGCACTGTATCGTACAGGTCAGAAATTGATAATGAACAGAAACCAGATGAGACTTTGAATATCTTTTTCCAATCTGCACTGAGGTCAGAACTTGAAACTGTTAAAGAGTGTTTTATACACAAAATAATCTAATAGACAGCAACACACTATATAGTTATTGATTTTTGACCAGAATTCAGAAAATCCTGACATTTTAACCACAAGACTTTCACTCATATCATTTTTATATTTGTAATCTAATGGCTGTAGAACTACAATCCTAGTAGTGAGAGGTCAAATACTGTCTGGACGACATAAAAATCATTGGAAAGGAAAATATTCATAGTGAACCAAATGCTGCCCTTTTCTTTTCCTTGTGGCATTGAAGTATCAGCGGGTTTGGATCATGGATTTTGACTGGTTCATCTTCTCATCTGAAGAGAAAGTGTCTGATTCACATGAGCTGTTTTGTACACATGGCTTCAGATAAAGAGCTTTGACCACTGAGATGGTATAGTTGTTCGCTGGAGATATGGTCTGTCAGTCTGAATTCTGCCATCATCTTGTAAAGTTTGTTGGTAAAGCCTGTTCATCTCAGATTCCCTTGTCAGTAAAGCCTGTTCATCTCAGATTCCCAGGGTTACGTGAGCAGCTCTTAAGACTGTGTGGTAAAACAAATGTATGTTTTATGAGTGCTATATCAATACCAGGGGTTTGAAGCGTGGTACTTTCTCACCTGTAAACCTTTCTGACATTATATTATTTTGTTTAGAATTAAAGTAGGTAAAATTCTCCCACACAAGTAATCACACCTCCAAATACTTTAAATATTTTATTTTAAGCCAATTCTATGAATTGGCTTCATTACTCTGCTCTCCTCCCCACTGATAGCTGATGTGTGGTGAGCGTTCTGGCGCACTATGGCTGCCATTGCATCATCCAGGTGGGGCTGCACATTGGTGGTGGTGGAGGGGAGTCTGTAAAGCGCTTTGTCTGGAGTGTCCAGAAAACCGCTATATAAGTGTAAGCAATTATTATGAATTATTATTATTTTATCCCTTTCTGGTATATTCTATTTCTCTGCATTGTTTATCAGTCTGGTGAATTTTAATTTATTGTTAGATATATTGATAAGTTCTCAACACCAATCTGATGTTTTAATTATGTACAATTAAAAACCTGGTACAAATTAATTGGAACACTTTAAGGTTTTATGTCTTGAAATTAGTGGTATGAGTAGAAAGGTAAATTCATTAAATTATTCAAAAACTGAAAATGCTACTGTGTTCTGTTCAGTCATTTGTTCCAAATGGAAGAGTGTGGTAGGCTAAAATACCATAGTATATGAGTAATGCTTGTCTATGCTTCTGTCTATTACTTATGTGTCGTAAATGACTCAATTTTAACCATTTTTAGCTGTATGTATTTTTAGCAGTGTTTTCTTTTACTATTTTATAGTATTTGCATCTGTGACATATTAGAGTGGGCAAACTTTTCTTCTGAATTTTCTTATATTGTGTATGATTCCATATGTTCATGCTGCAGTCCTTGTTCCTTGAAGATTTGATGATAAAAATGTCTTTTCCTTTTCTTTCAAATTTCCTTTTTTCTTTCTGAGCAGGTTTTGGCACAGTTTGGGTTGATCAGGTGTACCATTGTCAAAGCAATGGTGGTGAAGATGGTTTTCTAGTTTTTATACACGCCATGCATAATTTTGTCTGAGCTTCAGTTGTTAGTTTAATCAATACATGTTGTACAGTATGTACAGTTATTTACAGCAGAAGAGTTTTTTTTTTTGTCTCATGATCTATATTCTCAAAATCTAGTTTCTAAATTATGAAAGCCCTTTGTGATTGTCCAGACTGGGTGGCTCGGGTGCCTGACATTTACATTGCCAGGGTCTGACATTCATACCCTGTCTGTCCCTATGAGGAAGGTTGTTGGGTACATCACCTCATTACCTACCTTTGAGGAAATGGGAATCTATCCCGCATAACCTAAACTGACTTTTCGAATGTACTGTATGTGCATATAATATGGATGCCTTTCAACACACAATGAGAAATATGTCAGTGATAAGAAGGAATTTTCACATTTGATTGAAAATGTAAGTACTGTAAAGACAGTGGCTGTGATGGGCATCCTGTCTGGAAATAATTTGCTAAGTTCCAGTAAACTACAACCATTTCCAGGAATAAATGACCTTGTGATAATGATGTAACAGTGTTATCTGTAAGTCTGTTGTGTCTTAAAGAATATATAATTTATTATCGAAGAATAGATGCATTCTAATGAAAAAGTATTTTGTTTACTGCCACAGTTAGTTCACAGAGTCAGTGAATCAAATCTAATATTGTCATTTGTACAATTCTCTATCATGTCTTAGGCACAATGTGAACTCACCAGTGTACATATTGCACTTTACTATGTCAAAGAGTTACAAGACTTTGCTGAAAATGAAAATTGGTGAATAAGATTTAATCTGTACACTTATTCAAATGTATCAGACTGACCTGATTTACCATGTTTAATACAGATACTGAGTTTCTTCACATTTTCCAACTGGCAAGATGAATTGAGAAAGGAGGGGAAGGGAATTTTAAACAAGCAAAGAATTGAGGGTTTGCATTTTTATCTAGACTTATTTTTTATATTGTTATGCCTGAAGAAGTAATCTTCACACCATTCAAACAGCAGTTTCGTTCCAGTTTGTCATTTTGAATGCATCCATTCAAGCAGTATTTCTGTATGCTGTGGGTCCCTTGTTGATCTTTACCTTTGCCTTTTTCATATTCTAGCAATTTCATGATGTCCTTTACTCTTTAGGGATATTTAAAATGGCACTGCAGTAAGTTTTGTTAGTTTTTAAAAAGGACTTTTACAGGCAAACTCACATATATAAACATAATTGTGCTTGCAAAAACATTATTGCAAGGCTTTAACATAATACATTTCCAAATACAAAAACCATTAGATGATGGAACTCCACAGCACATGAGTGGCTTGGGGATTGTGTTTTCATTCTTTATATTTTGAAAAGACAATTGATTTAATATCTCAAAAAATGTATTTTGTCTGTATTACATTGGACTAAACACATTTACAAAACCATCTGAATGACTTATAAAAGGAATGCTAGTATGCCTTTTATAGTGTAAGCAATAATGAATGGTGGACAGCAAATGCTTTCTAATGTTAACTACATGCAGATTGCATTGTGCACATTCCCATATTTGATGTAATATTTATTGAATCTGCTCTTCATTTTTATTGATTGTTACAGTATATATAATAAGTTAATGATAATTAAATCTTGCACTTAATGATGTCTCCTCTTAACTTCAGGGAATGAATCTGATGTTTCTACAGTAATAGTTTTTTTTGTAGGTTTCAAAACCAAAGGAAATGTGGCATTATGCAAAAAAAGGATTGTCTCATTTATGGAATAATTACAAAATTACTCATAACTGAGAGTTCAATTTGGACTGTGAGAAATTGTAACACTTTTAAAGGTCCTACATGTTGTTGGTTTGTGTATAAGGAATTGGAACATGGAACTTAGACCTTGTGCATTGACTAAAATACATATCTTGTTATGATTCAGGTCTGTATACTTTAGGAATCTATTGGCAACACATACACTACAGACCATCACAGTCAACTGTCTGGTCTCACACTTCTACAGATCTGATATCAACTCCATGTAAAATATATGGTTTTGAATTTAACTCAGTTTAGTAGAAGGCACCCTTAAAAAAAACTAAATAATATCCAAGGTGTATCAACAAAAGTATTTTGCATGCATATCTATTTCAACAGAAAAAAGTGTTATAAAGTGCTTCAGTGTGAAACCAGATAAAACAGTAGCTCCACATTATCCCAATCATTAATTCTGAAACAAATTCTGGAAGAAATAAAGATGAAAGAAAGCATGGCATAAAAAGGCAGTTTAATGGGCTGAGGAATAATAAAATGTTGTGGTGCAGAAAAGCAAAAAGTTTTGGGTCTTCTGCAGTGGTGAACCTGCACATAATATAATACTGTATATCAGGTAAGTTATTCTTTGTAGACTGGATCCCTTTCTTTTACAGGAAAGATCTTAAGTACAGACTTCGTAAAACTAGGAGGAAATACTGTATATTGTATGTTGCAATTCAAGAAATGCTACACTAAAAATATGTATTTGTATATTTTATAGTGCTTTATTTTTAATACAATTACAACATTAACTTCAGGAAAAATGTCAATTTTTAGATTCTACCATTCTTACATAATTGTGGAAGTTATACTACAGCATAGACTACTGTATTTATATTTTGTTAATGTCTTAATATTGCAATGTGTACAGACCCAAGCACAGTGGTAGCCTTACAGTTGGTGCTTAGTGATTTATTTCATCTAAAGATACTGTAGCAAAAGGGGCAGGAATGAGATAGTAGAGGTAAAAGCACAAAACAGGGTCTCTCAGAAACAGATTTCAGTATGTAACTTTCTTTTTCATGTTAAATGTCCATAATGGAACATACTGTGATGTTGCGTATTACTGGACCATATACAGATGGTATAATACAGAAGTAAGTGGAGTAGGACAACGGGGAGGAGACGAGGATCAGGGCAGGTTGACGAACAGGGGGGTGTGACGACAGTGAAGTGGTGCTCGGGGGGCATGGCCATGGCGAACAAGTCCAAGGGAGTCCAGGAGGAAATCCGGTCCAAATCCGGGTGATCCATCCGAGATGAAGACAAGACAGAGTTAAAAACCGGAACGGGATCCGGTACAGGGCCGGGAAATAAAAACAGGGTGACGAGGCCAGGCGCTCTGGGCCCCGGACTCAGCTGGGTCAGGACGCAGATAGGAGGCCTATGCCCTCAAGCAGTGGACGGAGGGCGACTTGGTGGCAGGCGGCCCTGTGGGCGTCCGTCTTCCAATGCAGAGCCGGGAGTAGCGAGAGCGCAGGATAAGGAGGGGCAGGATTGAGGGCAGGTGCGCGGAATCAGAAAAACAAGAAAGAGCCAGAGCACCCTTAAGAGGTGGGATTACGATTGTGACACATATGGTTTTAATTTTGCTTTCCATTAGTTTACAAATTCAATAGTTTTTGCTCTGAATGATTTTCTGTCCTTTAACATAACAGGTTTAGATTTATATTCTAGGGCTTCTAATATACAGTATGTGTTGTAAAATGCTAGACTTTAATATTGTTACTATTAAAACAACATACTGTATTTTTTAATCATGAACACAAGGTTAATATACTGTATGTTTAAGTCCATTAATAAAAGTGTTAATCACAGATCATATCCATCCTATAAAAACAGAATAGATCATCAGTACAGCAGGTTTCTTGGGATAATTGAGCTGATCTGTTTTTGTTCACTTATCTATTTGTTCACAAAATCATTTATTTCATCATCATCAAAAATGTTATCTTAAACCTTAAATGTTTTTTTTTTTTTGTATTTTGTACATTATATTGTATAGTATTTTATAGCCAGCTTTATTCAACTATTATTTCTAATGTATTGGCATTGGTCTTTTATCTCACCCAATAAGCTGTTTTAATTTAAAGTAATCAGGTTAAAAAGAAAACAAGATTAGAAAACGCCTCTGCCTGACACAAATAGGAATTGATTCAATCCTAAATTATGAATGCTAGTAAAAAGTACTTTAAACTGTAGTCCAAAAAAGATACTGACTCATTTCATGAAACCCAAAAGGTAATGAGCTGTATAAAGCTATAGTTTAAACCTTTTTCTTTCTGAAGGGCTGGCCTCTAAAGGTGTCAGATATGGCTACCGTCAACAGAAATGTAGAACACTGTTGTTGGTCAGAGCTTTAAAACCCAGGGGGAGTATGTCAGTTTCACTAGAATGGGCAGTATAATATGTCCACTTTAACCTTCTACCCACTATATTCAGTGAGGAAATTTACACATGACTGAATTAGGGAAGGTGATTCAGGATTTATAGGCATGTAAGAAGCCCTGTGCATTGCAGTCTTTTAGCATTTGCTATAATTTAGTATTTTATCTTTGTTCACTTGACACTTGTTTGCAACATCATCCAACACAAGTAGAGTTCACATCATTAACTTACATAGTTCATGATTAAAAAGTAGCTACAGCTTCTGTTAATCTAAACTGGCTGAACAAGGTGTTGCAAGACTTGCTGTATGTTTGAGTTTACAAACTTAGAAGCTTATAGCTTGTGGCTGTGTTTTAAAGAGACATTATCTTGTAGCACTTGTGCTTCCAATTGAAAAGTTACTTGATGAAACAGCCACAATTTTTTTTTCTCAGAGAACACAGTATTCTAAATGATAAAATCCATGTTAGGTTTGTCAGTTTACTGATAGCAGTAACTGTTTAATGGTGAAATATAATGGAGGAACAACAACGGTCTGATCCTTTTTCAATAATAAACTACATCATTTGGATCATTTGATTATTTTGTGACAATGTGATCAAACATGCACCAGCATTAAATTCAGTTCTAGAATGAACACCCTAACTTGTTGCAAGGTCATATCTTTTAGGAGTTGGAGTTCATCATTATAGAACAGCAGAAAGTTCCAACTTACACCCCCTCCACAGCCAAATCACTTCCTTGTAACCTCCTTAGGGTAACCCTAAATTCAAAAGTGATACTCCTTTACAAAAAATAACATAAATCAAAGTACAGATTCTGACTGCACAAATTTAGTGAGTAGTTGTCATAGTATAATGAACAAAATAGAATAACACAAAAATGCACCACTGCATAACAGTAAAGTCATTTATACCAAACCACTAAAGAGGTAAAAACACTGCCCGAGGACAGAGCTGCTGTATGTGAGGGATAACACAGAAACAACACCTCGGTAAATTAGCTAATCCATTGTTACAAAAGGTAGGCACAGAGGGGCTAAATGAAACACTGTACCTTAGTCCAAGAGAGGATTTAACTGTTTTAATTAAGCAGGAGGGTTTTAGTGGGAGAAATGCTTTCTGGTTGTTGTCACCTGATTTTCTTGGCTTAATGCAACAACAAAGTTGTTGTATTTATTTGTTATATTTTACAAATAAAAAAAGAAATGCATGAGTAATTTATTTCAGACTTCAGGTGTTTTGTCATTTGTTTTTCCTCCAAAACAGGTTTTTATATTCACTTTCACTCAACCATTCAACAGGGGCATTTATGTTTCATACAAACAAATACTTTGTCATGAAGACAGACATTCTGGACAATGCTTGCTGTAAATCACTAATTGACAGATGTTCCCTTAGCTGCAGTTTATGAATATGGTACAGGATGAGCCAACTCCACAATAGCTGCGAATCCAGGAATGCTATTCCCCAGCTAATTCAAACTGTGAAGCAAGTTAAAAACTGAATTGAACGTGAAGATGTTCAGAGGAAGTGCTGGAATGGCAAATTGTTTGGCAATCAGCTTATAACAATGTGGTAGTAGTTCAGGTGGGTAGCTGCGTCAGTATGCGTAGGCTGCAAAGGAACAAGTAATAGGTATATTCCATGCTGAGAAAAAGAAGAAAGAGAACACAACGTTTCAGCCGCTGAGCCTTCTTCACATTATAACAATGTGGTTTGGACTTCAGAAATGAATATTGAAATTTAATATTCAATGGAATATCAGCAACAATGACATTGATAGGCTTAACTGTCAAATCTTCCCATCAGAAAAATATGATTATTTAAGTAAAATAATGCTTTAAATTCCTCAGACCATATTACCAAAAACATCCAATGGAATAGAAGAAGCAGTATTGGCTGTTATGGGAAAGCGACTGATCATGAAACTTTTTTCCATGCTATTCACTAAACTAATGATTTTCATAGTTAGCATCTAACATGAAACAAAGTATACTGTGTCCTTGCATTATTAATCACAGTGCTTTATAATGCATGTATACAAATCCTAGTACAAAGCAAATCAACTGTTGTGCAGAACTCCTGGATATGTGCTTTAAAAAGGCACACCAATGTAAGAGTTTCATGAACTCTTTTAACATTTGTTTAACAAAGAACACGAGCATAATTATTATTTCATGGAATTCAGAACATCATTCACTCTTACTGTCCCTCAGTAGTACGTTAGTTACACAATTATGTAACAATTATGGAATATTGAAATTATTAACTATTCCTCAAATTGAATCAGATTTTCCACATTTATTTCCTGATTTCCATAATATGCGTGAATTAATGTGAAACATTGATTCTGTATTTAAACAATTAATGCTATAATAATACTTACATCCTTACTTTTGTCTTTGTACTGCTATACACATCTCATTTATTTTATTAACTTCAGTACAGTCATCACAGTACATTCATATACTGCAGGTGCCCTCACATATTTACCAGGGAAAATATGATTACTTACATTTGAATGATTCAATGTCAATCAGTGGAGAGCCTGGAGAGCTAAATGTGTTTTTTTCCCTGGTTATTTCCTTTTTTAAGAATACAAATTTAAATAATGGAGAGAATACCGGTAAACTGTAGCCATAGAGGTTAGGAAAAAAAATGACACATACAGTAATGATAAATATGTAGGACAAGATGTGTACTGTCTTGATGTGTACTGTCAAAGTGCCTACTTTAGAAAACAATACATTAAGTTAATATTTATTCAGTATGCTAATTTGAACAATGAGATTACTGTATATTATGCTAAATCTGTTAGTGTAGTAAACATTTCCAGGTGATGTATGTACTGTATTATTTTTAATATATTATCTTTAACCCACTGTAAAAGTCAGACACCCTTTACTTTCAGCTTAGTAACGACCCCTTTTCCCCATAAGTACTGACTCAGCAGAAACAGGTAATGCACTGGGCCTTAGCTTTATACAGTATCATAAGAAGAGGCACACAACAGGTCTTGATTTTACAGTTCTAGTTGTTAACAATAGTCAAGCATACAGTAAGTGTCTATACAAGTCCCATGATTCTCTGCATCTGAACATTAAACTAGTGTGATTAGTCAGAGCCCTCCATCAGACTGGTGCCCCACTAAAACCTGTATTGTGGCTACAGGCCATGGCTATTCCATTTGAGAAGTGATTTGTTTTCAGAGCTATGAGCTATTTTCAGAGCAAGATTGAAGTGTTCATTTTTGTCAAAAGAAAGGATGGAAGCTTTTCTAACAGAAGTTATTTTAATGTAAAAATATATTTTTTACTCTTACAGTATGTAATGTGTTATGTTTTGTGGCATCATTAAAAAAAAATTAAGTACATTATGTGATTATTTAATGACTAAGGCAATTCCAGAGCAGAATGTTAATTTAATTAATCCTTTGAGCTTTTCAATCAATAGATGGACAGTAATCACAAAATTTGTGATCCAATGGGGACATCATAACAGAACATGTAATAAAGGTAATTAAAAATTACATACTGTAAACTCTGGTCTCCTATGGATACTGCACTTTGGTGCTCCATATTTATTCAATTGTTAATATTTTGGTGCATACATTTTCAAGACATTTTGCAACTTTTAGAAACATGCTTACACCACAATAAACCAAAATATTAACTTTAAACTGTTAATATACTGTATATACTCTTGACAAAAGCAACGTGATTTTATACACAAGTATACACAAGGAGTTGGAGTTGGGACCTCAGTTTCATGATAATTTCAACATCCATCCCAAGCTTATGAGGCAAGGGGCATGCTATGAAATTTTACTATGATGTCAATATTGTTTAAACGCCACTAGTGTGATGTAGTGTTGAGATCCAAGATTAATTTTAATGCCTATGGTAGTGTTGTATCTATGCTTTATAATTTGAAAATTGGGGCAGAAATCAATTTAAAAGTTAACATTTCAATTTCTCTTAATGTAAAACTTGTTTAAAATGGTTGCATACATTTTGTGTAGATCATGCATGCTGTTTTATAAGATCTGTTAGAGACCTAGAGTTCTTTATTCTATTCACAATTGCATGGCACAGAGAAGCAGCATACAGTAGAATTGAATTCATCACTGTAATTCATTATGAAAACTGCCCATCTAAAATCATTTACATATATGTATATATCTGCTATATATGTGTGATATGTACAGTATATGCATCTGTATGTGTATTTTGTGCATGTTCAGTTTTAATGCATGTTCAGTTTTAATGGTTCAAAGAATCTGTGAAGTTGTCTGTACAGAGCAGATAGTGGTAAATCAGTGAATATTTCCTCATGTTTTTCAACGGGTATATTCTAACCAACAATCCATTTGAAATTGTTGCAGTTTCTTTAATGTTTATGGCAACTTTAAATGACTGATAAAAGATATCTCGAATTTCAGTGAACACCAGGATTATTTCAAAGATTAAGGATGAGTTTGATATGTTTTGACTGCTCTTCTGAAGCTTTACGCTATGTTTGCAGTAAAGGGTAAAAAAGATTACAGAAAGCTGTTTCCAGAAATCACACTTATCTTTGTTCTGCCAGAAGATTTTTTTAGGTCACTTACTGCCATGTTCCCATTTATTCTAATACTGTAATTACCATACGAGTTGAATCATCCATGATAATTATGTCTGTGAAGCCTACTTCAGCAGCTCAGATAATGGGATTCTCTTGCATTGGGTCTACCCTGCAACCCAGACAGAAATTATTTTTGTACATCCTCTTGTACATCTGTCACAAAAGTTAATTATCTTTAATTATGAGATAAACTTTTTCCCCGATGCAACAAAAACTCATTTTAATTGCTTTCACATATTTCATAATTGCCATTTGAGTTACAGACATGAAATCTCAGTTGTGAGATATTGTAAACAGCTCTGCTTTCATATTGTTATTTTCCAGGTTCATTTTATCCTGCTTTATAGCCTTATACAGTATTTTAGTTTTAAGTTCCTGTCATTCTTCATGAAATAGTACACTTTTTTACCCTTTAACTTTCGTTGAAAGTACTCAGTGCTACATTGTAAACTGCATTGTTAATTAATTAATTGAATGATAGTTACTATATCTATACTATAGTAATATATACGCTATAGTAATATATATATATATTACTATACCAAATGTTGGTCTCTGACTTCACAAGGAATCACATCAAAGAAGGTGGGGAGAAAAACAAAAAAAAATTGGACCAGACCATAGGTATTTTCTGGTTGTTTTTTTTTATACTGGATGAGATAATATTTCTTCAGCAACTTAAGATGTACAGTACTTGGTTAACTGAGAAACACTTGCTGCCATTACATTTTTAAACCATCTAAAGAATAAAAAAGTACAAGACCCACTAATGTAAGTCCTGACCCACATTTAATGTGTTAATTTGCATGGAATTCACTTCCTTTTGACTTGAAATAAACATGAGCTTCCACTCACCATCAGCCCTGGATCAAATTGATAAATCTGAATTGCATCTTAGACAATAACTCCGAAATGAGCATGAAGTAATTTAGAAATTAGTTGATACAGAACAATGTTCATTTAAAAAAAAATTGGTACATTGGAGATAAGAATATTAGTGCGTAGAAACTTCTGCTTGTTTTCGGTAAGTGGTTTCAAAATAATTGTAAGTTAATTTATTCATATGGCCATAAATGCTTGCTTTTAGTGTGTCCTGAATCCTGAGTGAAACTTTTTAGCCATGATCTTGATTAACATCTTCTCTTTAAAAAAAACCTACACATAAATACCAGTGGATTTAAAATCATATTTATAGTTTCACCACTGAGAAATTAAAAAAGAATATTAAATATATCACATTCAGTTTTTAAGCAATACGACTGCTCGCAGAGAAATCCAAGCATCAGAAGAAAGCATCTCTAAACAACAAGAGAAAGAATTCTCTTCAAACATAGTGTGTAGTTAGTATCTACAGAACGCTTGCTCTGTAGTGGTGAACTGTAATAATTGTAGAGCACCTTTTCAAACCCAAGGATGCTGTTCATAGTGATAAATAAAAAGATAAAAAGTACAATAAAAATTTAAAGAAGAATTAAACATGAGCATACAGGATAGAATGTACCGTAGGGCAATTAGACAAAATGTTACATTTGAGGTTAGATTTGAAGACAGTCAAAGACTTTGTCACTTGAAGAATCTGAGGAAGGGCATTCGTTATAGAATATAAAGGATATATAAAGGACCAACAACAGAAAAATCACCAACATTTCTAGATTTAGTCCTGGGTGCAGTAAGCAGAGGACCAGCCTCAGCTGAACAGAGCCTATGGGAGAGAGTGTACATATGGAGTCAGTAACAAGATCTTGCATTGAATGTGTAATTTTATAGGCAACCAATGAACAGATGTCAGTACAGGGAGGGATAAGCTGCCAAGGTCTGGTGTGAGATAGAAGTCTAGCTGCAGAGTTTAGGACATATTGCAATTTGTTGAGAAGTGTGTTAGGGAGCACATAGAGTGAAGAATTGCAGAAATCAAGCCTTGAAATTAAAAATGCATGAATCAAGCACTGCATTTTGGACATTGATAGAAATTCAATGTGAAAAATATACAGGCAATATTTTTATGGTGAAAAAATGTCATAATCAAATTTTGTACATTGGGCTCCAAAGATGGGAAGAAGATCAGGTGTGGTTTCCAGTTTCTGGATTATGGCTGATGACTACATGGAGAAGCTATCCACAATTACTGTGAAAATCTCCGGCTCTTCCAGCTGGCATTTGCTGCCCATCAGTAAAATGTAAAGTTTTAACTGTGTAAAGCATACTGCAGCTACCTATCATCTTATGATCAAGCTGTGAAGATGTAGATACAGTACCATAGTGTTCATTGATTAATCACTAATATACATCCTCTCATGTTCTACCTGTGTATTATTAAACACTAGCTGTTTGGTTGTACTGTATGTACTTTAAAGTCTTACAGTATCTCAAAAATCTGACAACTGGGCACTGTGAAGAAGTGTAAACATTTTTGCAAAATTAATATATTATTAATATGTTTTTCATGTTTTAAGATTTGATTTCACTGCTGTCTAGATTGTAATCCTCTAACATATTTTCATAAACAAGACATTGACTACCAACGAGATATTAGAGAATGCTACTAGTTACTATATTGTATGGATGAATCCTGAAGATGAAGAGAGGTGTGAAAAGCTAAAATTTGTAATTGAATGAAAATGTTCTTAAAATAAATGTATAGTATTATTATTTATATGGCACTTTTCATCCCAAAGGATTCAAATTCACTTTACATACTGTATTCCATCCACCAATCTACAGTATGTGATGTGAGACAGCCATTTTGTGCTTGAAGTTCTAATACAAAGAAGAGTAGATGGAAATCGATTTTGAAAGATTGCCTTACCAATTGAATTACAGTAAGAGTGGGCATTGGGCATGCTAGATAGTTCAGTCCCAGTGTGGTCTTTAGTGAGGACACTGGGGATAACACACATACAGTTTTCTGACAAACATTGGCATGGGATTTTTAATGAAGTAGTTAGGATCTCAGTTTGGCGTCATCTACTGTAAATGATGGAACCTTATACAGCAGGATGTCCTTCATCTCTCTAATGGGGTACTAGTTTCAAAATTCTCCTCCAGAGGGAAGAATGCTGCCTAATGGTCCACCAACACCAATTATAGAAGTGACACAGCAGAATAGTTAACTTTGAGGTGAGTCATCATGACCATTTATCTTTTATCATGCTCATTCATCTTTACTTGTCTTTAGGGAAAAACTATGCCACTCATTGACAGGCCTGCTTCTCGACAGACAGTAATTTCCAGAGGAAACAGAGATTGATAGGTCTCCTTCTGATGAGGTTTTTAAGTAATTGTAGAGATCCCGAGACATCAGTGAGTTAGAGAATAGAGATGATAATGGTCTGAAGTAACTGGCAAGAAGCTTTAAAATAAAGATATTAAAACACACCTGTGTCCTTATCAATTCAAAAGCACAGTAATTAGTTTAAACTAGGTCAACTGTGAATTCCCTGCTGCGTGCCCTCAAATCATTCCCTACATCTTTAATTAACTGCTTGTTTTGAAAATACCAGTGCATACACAGTTTTCTACTGTTTGTTTTGCTAAACATTTTGACTGGGTTATACTTTTCTCAATATAGATATCGTACATAACTCTCATATTAATGTGTTACAAAAGTGTTATTCTATATGTGAACAAGAAATATATTATTTTAAGATAATAATTAAGATCTTGATTGTAAAGAAGGTTACACACCTATTGAGAATTCTTCCCTGTGAAGGAATCCAGGTTTTCTAACCTAAAACCATGTTTTGCTGATTCCTGTAAAAATAAGATGTGCTCAAATTGTATGCTATCAAGTAGGGAATGTTGGCTACACAGATGTACAGTATGAATTATTTTACTTAATGAAAGGAAACCTTTGCAAGTGTTAAAGAGCTATTTGACACATATACATCATCTTCATGGTACTGTAATGTTGTATGACCTGTGGAAATGCAAGCTTATTTGCATTTGTTTCCCTTTGGACAGTGTGGTAGTTGGGGAGAGTAAAATTGAATTTTTCTGTGTGGCAAGTCAGTATACGGTAATTTCCAGCAGGTGGTATGCAAGGCCATGTGTACCAATTAACATCATTGTGCAGAACTGAGATGACAGCACATACTGCATAAGCTTGGGTGAAACAAAGAAGTTACTGTATATGAGATAAATCTGGGAACCCACCTGTGAGGAGCAGAAAGCCAGATGCAATTGGCCTGCTATGCTGTACTGTATAACATTTTGAGAAAAAATGTCAAACTGAAAACCAACAATAATTCACTGCACTTACTAATTATATGTGATAATATCTGGAAAAGCAGCTAAAATCTAAACATTAAGTTTTCCTCTAGTGGAGGTCTGACAGCTGTCCGTGTAAGGAATGCTATAATATACTACAGTATTGTACAGCATATATTAAAGCTGTATACAAGTCTAATGCACTTATTTTTTATTTTTACACAATTGTTACAGGCTATGTGCTGCATATTGTCCATTAGAGGGAAAAGCTTGAGGATCTTAGATTTCCAAGCATAGAGTCTCAGTGTTTTTTATGGAGGAGCTGGAATTTTGATTTCTACCTCATGTGAGGGTTAGGCAATAGTTTGGATTAGATTTATGAAAGTGGGAGATCAGATAAAGCTAAAGTGATGGTTGTTCCCTATTCTAACAAGTGTAGCTAGAGATACAGTACCCCAGTAAAATGCTGGTGCTTCCACCCCAAGGAAAGAGTTACGTTCCCCAAAGCACAATAAATGCATATATATGTTTGCTACAGTACATCATTGCTTTATGTACAATTGCATTGATCAACCCAAACCTACTGCACCTAACACGTTAAATAATCTGGCCTTAAAAGATGTACCATAATAACTAATGCTGAACTGTCTGCATCTTATGTGTAGTTAAAGTTAATAATGTAGGATGATGTAAGCTTGGTCAAATTCAGATGTTGAATTATTGACACCAGAATGCTTAATTAAACATTTTTCTGCATAATAACTTTACTGAAAGAAAGTATAATCCATTTAAGCACTTCAGAATCCATGTTAAGTGGAGCAAGAGTCATCTGAACATAAAGTGGGTGTTTTCTATTTGTAATTACCAATGCTGGAGTTTTTTTTAAATAATCAATGTATGATTTCTAGTTCAATGATGATTTCCATTTTTAAAAATAATAAAGGAAGAAGAATTATGTCACATGTTCAGAATCCATTGATTTTTAGTCCAAAGCAGTTAACAAACCTTTGAAAATATGTGTTAGGTTGTGCCATATACAGTATAAGAGGATTTACAGTCAAGAAGATGCACAATACTAAAGGAGGAAATGAAGGTGGAAAATGAATTTACTTTAATACATTTAAAGCTCACAAAGTGCATTAACAAGTGGCGACAATGACCTGGCTTATTTAAAAATGGAGATAAAACGAAATACAATATACAGTTCTGCTATATTAAAAGGAGGTCTTAACATTAGTTACTGTATGCATCATAGACATAATATTTATCTGTTTGTAACACTTACTTTTTGTGGAAAAGCCAGACAGTTCAAGGTCCTGTATTTGCCCAACAAAAATGTACCTTATTTCCTATACTCAGCAAGTTTCTTCCAACATATCTAAAGCTTTAGTTATCATAAAACATGATTTTATATACCTCCTACTCCTTGCGACCATGAAGGATCTTCCTGTACCTGAAAAAGACAAAACTGGGTAAGTAGTTCAAGAGACAACTATTCATGCAGAGGCCTTGATATGCTTCAGACTATATTCCAAAGTACAAAGATGAGCCATGAGAGTTATGGAACAAAGTTGTATGATCATATAATGCTTACAATGATAAGCCTTTACCAAAGTGATGACTAAAGTGTGGAGATCTGTGTATCATAGATTTTCTTTAAAGTGTGACATCTTTGGAGCATGGCCTTCTCTGGAACTGGCTTATTCATCTTTGTAACAAATTCATCTTTGTAAATGCCATGTAACAGATCCTTCTTTGGGGTATCTTGACTAGAAGAACCTATATACTGAACAAACTGTTAATTAAGGACCTCAGGTATTACAAATGAATGCATCAAAGTATCTTTCTTGATTTCAGTGGGCTACAGACTTTGTGTAATTATCTTAAAGAGATAACCAAATATTGACCTTTACAATTAACTATTTGTGTCCTGTTAAGTCTTTAACTCAGGCTTCATAGAAGAGGAGTGGGCGATTATCAGTGAGCAGTGATATTAGGCTGCAGAATCCAGGAGGATACTAGTCAGTGTTCATCAGTGTTCAGAGCAAAATGTCAATAGTGGTTTACAATATATATGAGCACTTCTTAATTTATGCTCAAACAATCATGCCATAAAGGGTAAACGTAATGTGTACAAATACCTATGGTAACTTTAAATCAATGGGTTGAACACAAATTATTTTTGTTTTAATATGATCAAATGTATTCTTAAACTTACCTAAAAATAAAAAATATTATTCTTACATTATTATTAGTAATTATTTACATGATTACATGAAGGTAGTCCTCTAAAAATGGTTAGATGTATAGAGAAAGTGCTTTCTGGAAACATATTGAAATTTACATAATTTAATTGTTGCATGGATGTATTATTAGAGGTCATATTAAAGGATATGAAAATACTTAAAAGGGATCATATTGTAATTCAGCAAATTTGCACTGTTATCACAAATGGAGTTTTATACCTCACAGTAATTATTTCTGAAATTTGCTTATCTTAGAGCTGAGGTTTCACACAAATGAGGTAGTCATATACTGCACCACTGAACTGAGGTGTTACAATTAAGAAACATGATCCTTCTTCGTGTTTAGTTTGTGTATTACAAAAAGCACAAGATACAGTATATCTTGTATCTTGCAATACTTTACATTTTTTATTCCTCCCTATGGAAATGTGGCAATTCACATCATGCAGTATGTCATCAGGCTGGACTTCAATCTGATGCAGTGCTGCATTTCTCACCACCTTTGGAAACAGTGGATCACAATATCATTGTTAAATGCTTACAGACTCAGGTTTGCCTTTCTGGGAAAGACTTCTACTGATTTTCTTATCAGTCTGTCTGCCATTAATATGTTTCCTTCAGATATTTTTACATCTGATCCATGTGCTGCAGAGCCCAGTGTTTCCCAGTGCTGTGTTCTAGGTCCTTATTTTTTTACATTCTTCCTCTTGCTGATATTATCAGGAAATAGTATCTTAGCTTTCACATTTGTGGTTATGACAGAAAGTTAGGCATCATTTACAGACCATTCAGATAAGACATTAACTGCTCTCACAGTGTTAAAACAAGTAATTGTGGCCATAAATCAGCAGAAGGTGAACCCAATCAGAACAGAGGCTTTCCGAATTTCCGATATAAAAAGGGATTTACTAAATATACAGTTTCATAATTAAGTTCAAAATATGCACATACTGTACCTGTATGTAATTTAAATCAACCTTCTGGCTCATATCGGAGACAATGGACTTAGTTTTGAAAGTATTAGAAATCAACTTTAGCCAGCCATGTACGTATTTTGTACAATCAATTTTGTTCAATTCAATCAATTAGGAATCAAAATATTAAAGATATACTGTATGTTTGATCTATGGTGGCTTGTAGAGGCCGTCCTATTTTTTATTTAAATATCAAAACATAATTATTAAATTTTGTCATAGGGATAAAAGTAGGAACATAGAGAATTCTGTGTTTCTCCTAAAGTCTGTTTCGAAACCCCCCAGTATCACCATTTTACCTGAATCCAATATTGTTATAGTCATGCACTGTAAAATTACAATAGGTCCTTTAAAACACTAATATTACTATTTGATTAATGGTTATTAAAAATGGATGGGTATATGACATAAATATTCTGTACAAGTAAATATTAGAAGAAACAACATAGTAACCAGCACATAGAGAAAATGTGCAATATCACTGACAAGATGTCCTCAACTGCCCATCAAAATGACATAAAACTGAATCTATACCTTCTGTGTCTATACATTCTGCTTCATTGGATGTTTTAGTCGATAATATCTTTTTGCCCAGGCTCCTGGGGTAAATTCTTACAATATCAAAACAGAATCCTGAGATCTTTATCTTGTGATCTTGAAACCTGAAACATGAGTATCAACTCAATAAGACACTGTAGGGGGAAATGCATAACAAAGAGAAGACATATTTTATTGTAATTTTTATGAGTATCAACATCTCGTTTCAAGAACAGAGAGGTCTTTGAAGGTATGGTGAGGAAAAGCAGATTTCTTTCAAAACCGAGGACCAACAGAAGTTTTGTCTGCCACTCTGTTAATGGTGGACTGAGATTCTTAAACAAGTGAAGCATTAGAAAGAACTACTGTAAGTGTGGAGAGCCCATCTAATAAATAGTGATGTAATTGGGTACTGAGATTAAACTGAAGTTCTCCACCAAGTTTAATTATCCTTATGAGAATGGCATGTACAGTATTAGCCATTTTTAGACTCACAGACAATTTAGAATGAGGGAAGGAAGAATTGAAAGAATATACTGAACAAGTGTATGTGTCTTCTCTGTAACAATACAAATGTACTCTAATATACTATAAATCCCTTCATACTACTGTATACAGTATCTAGGCCACCCTGAGCACATAAAAAAGCATTAAATGGGAGAAAACTGGGAATGTACTATTTGACTCCCTCAGGCAATAAAAGTTCAGCTTTAAAAGTAACTACAATTCATATGATATTGTAACATAAAACAACAAAAGAGAAAGAAGTTAAGAAAATTTACTCCAAAGCCAAAACTAAATGAATAGGACATCAGCTGGTTGTTACAGGAGCAAAGAATAGACTGCTGGAGCCTGAGCCATGTTTATTACATCTATAATAACAACAAATGCTTGTTTCATCAGAAATGACAGGTGCTGGAAAGTTAGAACCCGGGGACACAAGTGCACCAGAAGAAATAGAAAATTTGGCAAGGGAAATAAAGAGAATAAGAAGAAACAGAAAAGAGAGAGAACAGAGAAAAGGACAGACACACAGAGGACATGGTGGAAAATGGGAGTGAGAGGGCAACCAGATGAGCAAGAGAAAACCTGAAGGATTAGTAGTATACAGAAGAGATCATGTCAGCCAAAATCTCCTACAGACACTAGTGAGGACATCTACCTGAAGGTTTTTGAAGGTAGAACCAGAGGTTAAGACATCATTGGTGTTTCTTGTTTCCAGGCTGGGCATGATCGGGATGGTGTGGTCCTTGCAATAGGTATATAGAAAAAAAGTTTATATTCTACTCAATGATTAGAGGCATTGAATTAGAGTTATTATTCAATTATTAATAATTATTATTAATATTATTTATTATTATTAATTGTAATAGTAGTTATTATTAAAAGTTAAAGTCATTATATAACTTTGATCAGTTCGGGACCTTTGGATCAGTGAAGTGTTGTGGGATTACATGGAGAAATTGTACTAGTTTCTGTTTTAAACTTTAACAAATTAATAATCAGTCAATCTTAGGTAGGGACAAGAATGACAAAAGGTGGGCATGGCATGTATTGGGTTCCTGAAAAAGGTCATTACGTCAGTTTGAAATCTTGAATCCTCTGGAATTTGTATTATAACATCAGATTTCAGAGAATGAATGATGAGATATAGAATTTAGGAGTCTAACAGAAGCAGCAACAAAGAGATCATTCAGGATTTAGCTGTCTAACATCAAGTTTAAGAATGCATGGGCAGGTTTAATCGGCAGAAAACACAGATTGAAGAAACAGTTTGCAGTGTAGATGCAAAAGCTTGAAAGCAAGTTCAAAACAGAATCTTGAAAACAGCAGGTAGTAATGGCAGTTGAAAGCAGTAGGTAGCAACAAAAAGCTTGTCAGTTAAAGGCATCATTCTGATCACAAACTAAGGTTATGGACTGATTGCAGAACTTTCAGCTAAAGGTTCAAGACTTAGCAGTACAACATTAATATTGAGAAAGCAATGATAGGTTTAGAGGCTGGAGCCTTAGCTGAAACTGGGCTTGTAGCACAGTGGTAGTGATCTAAGGACAACTTCAAAGAAACTTCTCAAAATCAGTGAGTTTAAGTAGCAGGGGAGAACTGGAAAATGCTGAGATAGAATTGTCTAGAGCCCCGTATTTCTGCCCTACTGAGATTGTGATTGGTGAAAATTTGGGCTCTTTCTTTCACCTGGCCTTTCATTATTAATTCCTACTGTCAGGCAATGAGTTGCCATGCATTTTTCAGGTAGAATGGGTAAGAGATTAATCTCGAAAGCAGTGCAATCAATTCCTTGAGTTTAAGAGCACTTTGGTACCAGATTCTGAGAGGTAGAGATTCCCAGCTGGGTGGCAATGAAGTTTTCGGTATGTCCAACTGAATTGGCTGAGGGACAGTGTCAATGCATCCAACATGCACTATATAAAAGCAGCAAGTAATTTCTTTCAGTGGTTCTGTGTGGCACAGTAATCAGGACTACTGGGCTTTCTGTGCCTTCACAGTTTTTCCTATCATGCTGTTTCAGCATACTGTATACAGTATTTGATGGTACACATGGAGTATTTCACACTACATCTCAAATTGTATTTTTTCTAACTTTCGCATCATTAAGAATATAGTTTGAATTAGTTACATACTGTACAAACACCAGTCAAAATATGCTTTGTTTGGTACTGTATTTTTAATAGAAATCTATACGCGAAACAGAACCCTCAAACAAAGACATTGCATAACAGACACTCTACAAAGATCATTTGAAGATTGGTGTACATATTAGTTTGAAATCTGAAAATAATATGTTTAAATTATTTTATGTTTTATATATATTGTATTTATATGATAAATAAATATAATAATAAGTATTGAGAAAGAGTAACTCAGACTTTCTAATCTGTACCAGTGCTTTAAATTCCTCTGATAACAATTAAAGATAATTATGCAGTACACTCATTTCCCACTTGATCTTTCAGAAGGAAAGATTTGTGTAAGGTCTTATTCATTAGTCCACTTGTTGAAAAGATTTGATCTCTCACTCAGAATCATCTTCCACAGTTATGAGGTGATTCCCATTCACCTGGCTGTCTGCCTTTGGAGGATAATTAGATGATCAAAACTGGCAAAACTGCCTTTATCCCACAAATGTGTGACTAATGTGTCCCACCTGAATAACATACTGTATGCATGTGTAACATTGACCTTAAATGTGGTGATTCCAGTTATGTATTTGTAGCAAATACTGTATAAGAAATGAGAAATAACCAAAGTAAAGTAGTTTATGTTTATAAAGCTACGTTATGTTTTGACAACTTCACATGGAGATCCTTTAATGTTTGTGTGAATTTTAGCATTTAGGTCACGGAAACCTCGCTTAAATTATTAACACTCGACAGACCGCACTATAAAAAACTGCAACTTGGGAACAGTGCCCAGCGTTTGTTATGCGATGGAAAGTGTACATGCATTGCATGTCAGTGGCCATGACCTATTTTCAAAATAAAGTAGTTCTACTGTTTATATTATTAATATGATTTGCATGTGTCTCATTCTGGGTCAGATTTCATTGAAAATGTTCACTCCCTGGGAAATATATTTCTATGACTTAAAATAAGGTGTACTTTGAAGGAGTGGAAACTATATGTTTAATATGATTTGTGTATTATGGGTTACAGGTTAGTTTAATAATGTGTTCACATACTATTGTCACAGCCCTAGGTTGGCTGTTTTTTTTTCTCTGGTTGTTTTTTTTATTAATCTGGATATAATTCCCATTCTATTGGATGTTGAGCTGCTGGCCCCACCTCTCATCTCAAAATAAATTCAATTTTCCTCCGTCTAGACTAACTTGAAAATGTGAAGAAAATAGTTCATTGTGGTAATCTCATTGATGCAATGTGAGTATCGAGACAAGACATTCTTATTCACCTCACTTAGAGAATAGTTATCATAAAGGAAGTGTTGAAGTGATTTTTAATATGACTGAAATTTGGACACTTATAAGAAGGTAATCTTAATTTTGTTCTCAAACCTCTCAAACCTGAGCATTTGCCCTGCTCATCAAAATGGTAGAAGCGATGTGATTTAAAAAAAAAGTATTGAAGATCTCACAGAAAATCTTAAAGGATTTTGGAATATATAATATTTAGAATATTTATGAGCACACTATAACCAAGTGATTGTATTATTCATTCTATCAGTATGCCAACTTGGTAATGTAAGGGATAAATGATAAGAAGGGTAGCTTTATATTATGAAAATCTTCCTCACACAAAGTAAATTTAATGGTAGAGCTGTAACACTTGTACTTTGTAGCGCCTAAAGCAAAATATTACACTTTTCATGTTGTAATAGTTCTGATGCCAGACAGTATTTTTTGTTTTTGTCAATTGACAAGATAATTTCTCCATATGCACAAAAGAAAAGGTTTTCACAAAAATTAGCTCTTATTAACTGATTAAAAATGCAATCTTTTTGTGATTCTCAGTAATTGCCTGCCTGATATCTACACTTTTGTTTAATGTAGACTACTTATTCAATAATTAATTGTTAATGTCACTTCATATAATAATAATCATTAATTATAATAATTCTTTACACTTATATAGCGCTTTTCTGGACACTCCACTCAAAGCGCTTTACAGGTAATGGGGACTCCCCTCCACCACCACCAATGTGCAGCATCCACCTGGATGATGCGACGGCAGCCATAGTGCGCCAGAATGCTCACCACACACCAGCTATCAGTGGGGAGGAGAGCAGAGTAATGAAGCCAATTCATAGATGGGAATTATTAGGAAGCCATGATTGGTAAGGGCCAATGGGAAATTTTGGAAAAAAATGTGGAAAAAAAACCCTACTTTTTTCGAGAAACGCCCTGGGATTTTTAATGACCACAGAGAGTCAGGACCTCGGTTTTACGTCTCATCCGAAGGACGGCGCCTGTTTTACAGTATAGTGTCCCCGTCACTATACTGGGGCATTAGGACCCACATGGACCGCAGGGTGAGTGCCCCCTGCTGGCCCCACTAACACCTCTTCAAACAGCAACCGTAGTTTTTCCCAGGAAGTCTCCCATCCTGGTACTGACAAGGCTTCAGTGGGTTGCCAGTTGTGAGTTGCAGGTTGATATGGCTGCTGGCGTATATTATAGACATTAATACTATTATAGCCTAATCTACCATAAGTCAATTGAATAAGGGAAACCGTTGTAGACAGGAAAAAGGAAATAATGACACCTTTTTCTTGAATTGTTGTAAGCTTAGAAGACAGTTAAGAATATGCAACTAAATACCATGTGAAGAGTACAAGAAAACGTTCTGCATTCAGTTAACAAAATGGCTTCATACAGGTGTACTGCCTCAGTTCATTCTTAGGAAGTTGCTCAGGACAATAAGGGGTTGAGGAAGATAAAAAGGAAATAAAACCATTCTAAATGAAACAGAAGCGTATGGCTAAGAGGGTAGGGGTCACCCTTATGCTCTACAATGTGTTTGTCATTACAAATGTTGGAGACTACATTAAAATGTTGGAGGCAGCAGGATAAAGGATAAAAAGTATTGCATGCAGGCTGAGCAGGCTGGCGGTATGTTGGAGTAACCAACACTAATGAGTTGTTGAATATCCTCATTGAAGCTTATTAAAGATAGAAACTGTGAATGTACCTTATCAAAACGTCTGTTTGAAACAACAAAAAAGATCTTTGTTTCTCGTCATCTACAGTATTATTCTTGTTTGTTTTGGAAGGTGGATAATTCTACTTTGCTTTACGGTTTGTGAACACTTCAGTCACACTGTAATTAATAGTTCTGACTGGGGAACGTCAAAGATTTATGTTAAGATTGGAAATTGTCCATTTTTTTCTTTTTGTCAAGATATTTGCATTAAATACAGGCAGAAATGTTACAAGAAGCAAAAAAGTACACAGCAGGACTCTTATAGAGCTGTCAATCCCAGAGGAACTTGCTGCGTCTCACGTCTGCAATGAAATCATTAAGGGCGCCTGACACATTTAAAACAGTCTGCATAAAAATATGATACTGACATCTTCAGAATGGCCTTCAGTTGTAAAATTTTGTTCTTGAGCCATTGATTTTGGTTAATTTCAATAAATCGTGATTATTGTACAGTAAATCACTAGGAATTAGACAGCTTAGTACTGAGTTACTGTTTAATTGTTTACGAATCAACAAGAGGCATAGTTATCCAGTATTAAGAATGCAAAATTTGATCTTATTATAATAATATAATCTAGCAATTCTATATTTATCTGGCTATATTTTAATTCATATATATATATGGCTCTATGTTAAATCCTAATCTACGTATTGAATGTGTTGGAAAAGATTCGTCATATACTGTATCTTTTCTGCATCTTAGTTAATTTATTTTCTAGTGAAAACAGTTAGAAACGAGGGGACATCATTTGGTTTCATCATCAAGTTTCTTGCAAGAAGCCAAGGAACCAGATTCAATAACATGGCTGGGTATCTTATTTCATACTCCTACAAGTCTTTCATAAAGACATGCTTCCTATTCTCAGTTTCACATACAGTAGTTTACAAATCCTTTGTGTTTCACAATTCATATTGAACACCTGAATCAGGAATGTTTTTAATCTTGTATAATCATTGTAATCTTATAGTATATGCGGTTGCTCTTCTCTAGTTAGATACCAGCGCAGCAATATATTTTCTATAACATGGTGGCCCAAATTGTACACAGTATTCTAAATGAGACCACTATAGTGTGTTACAATATATAATTTTCTGCATACCAGCCCTTGATTTAAATTCTACATACCTTTTCTAATTCTTTCATGGCTATTCCCTTGCTTATTATATTCATGTACTGTAGGTGATCATCAGTATTTTAAATTATCCTAACAGTCTTGGCCATTAGCATAGGACAGCATAGGAATTGACCAAAAAATATTTTTGAATTGACTTCCAATATACAGTATGTACACCATTACCCAAGCCTGCTTTATGTTAACACTCCATGTTACTGTTCCACAATTCTGCATTGTAAAGCACAATTTCAGTGGTTTCAAAAGATGCAAAATAACACCGTCTGCTGACTTCTAGGATGCTGCTCTCCAAGGCTGACTCACAAACACATCATATTTCTAGCAGCTCAGTCCCCTGTAAGGAAAAATAGGATGTGTCCTTAGCAAAGAAAACAAAAGACACTGACTGAGCAGCAGATAGCAGGAATAAATAGACAAACTGTCATAAAGGTTTCATTTCTTCATGTCATGAAGCATAAGCATTGTATATATAAACAGACAGTGAAGAAAAAGCTCATTAAAACACTAAAATTAGCTTTTTATTACTGTTACTGAAAGGGGGTGTTGTCAAAAATGTGAAGTGTTTACTCGAAGAACAATTGTTGGGGAAAACTGAGATAAACGTAATGATTTTTAAAGTGGTAGCTACTGTACTAAAACACTGGAGTTTTGGAGTTCTTGAACTTGAAAGAGCTATGGAGCATTTTAGAAGAAAAATTGATTAATGTAAAAGCCTGTAGTTGGACAGTTTTGAAGGTTGCCACTGAATTAATAGCAAGCAGAGACCTTTATAGTAATTATGGAGTCTCTCAGAATAAAGAGTAGGTTAAAATTTGAAAATAAATGAGAGCATACTGTAATTTTTTTTTTACTTATTACTTTGTAGCATCAGGGTCAACAAAAGTGAGGTGATGGAGCTGCCAGTCAAAGCCTCCTGTTAATAGACCTGAAGTTCCACAACATCTGCTCTCACTCGCTGAAAACATTCATATAAATGAACGACAAGGACATTAATGGAAAATCAATTGTAATTTTTCCTGTTTGGTTCCATTCCAAAGCATGAAAAATCAAAGCTGTGAGAAAGCAGAATGGGGTGGAGAAGACAGAAACGTATTGGGCCACTCTATTAATTTCTTGTGCGTTTGAGCACTCAGATACAACTATTGATTTTCATTTGACGGAACTCAAGGCTTTTTAACAGCTTTAGGTGTGTTTTCCCTTTGTGCACCTTGGGAGCTTAGTACAGCATTTTCTTTTTATAGTGAGGCAGCAAAAACATGGAAATGTATTCTAAAAAGAGCAGTTCAGGTACTATATATATAGATACATTCCAAAGAGATCACTATAAATGATTTTGACATTTTCCCCTAGTTTTAAGACATTTTTTCAGTAATAAATTAATGTGTATAACAGTACCATTACTAGTGAGTTCACTGTAGTGAATTTCACTGTATATATTTTGCTACAATGGTGTGAACATCTTGGTCAGGTCATTGTTGTAAATTAGAATTTCCGATTTGGTGTAGAGGATTAAACAATTGATAAATTGATGAAACAGATCAGACTTTGAAAGACCTTATTTACCTTAAGTGCATACTCATATTCTTTTTTAAATGAATCTGTAATCTCCACTGTTTTGTAGCCACTTTTGAAACTTAAACTTTCATTTGCCCAATTATCACTTTAAATACCAACATCAAATAGATGAAAGCAACAAACATGGCTGTGAGATGTTAGATTACTCCACTGTTAGATCATTCAAAGCTCATTGCAGTGTGAACTCAGAAAAGTTCAGGAAGGACTTGTTAATGTTCTCGCTAGTAGCATGATTAGCTCACAGACACCAAGCTAACTAAAGAGGATGGCACAGTAAAGCTAGCAGAGGAGTCTTCGGACCCTTCTGGTAGCCCCCCGCCATTTGTTTGAAATCATGGTTGAAATAATTAAAATAATTAAAAAATAGTCAATGACAAAGTCTAGATTTCAATGCATGATGTCTATACTTGGGCGGTATGGTGGATGGTGGTAAAATGGTTAGCACCAGAGCCCCGCAGTGCTCTAGGTTAACTCTGGAAAATTGGTCCTGATGTGGTGTGAGTCCATCTGTATTAGAAGAAAGGTGTAGTGCTTCAAAGCTGATGAAAAGGCAAGGTACTTCAGTGATAGCAAAGCTTCTGGAATTTACATCATCCCTTGTGGGGTACTTTTGTCAGCAAGTATAAAGAAAATGATATACTAACTGGAAATATACCTTGAAGTGAAGGAAAATAAATTACTTCAATGTGGCAAGGCAAAGAGAGATTGTGAGATTTATCAAATAAAGGTGGAAATGTCTAGGTTGCTGAACCTACCTTGAAAACTTAAGAAGGAAATACAGAATAACCCCAGGCAATATGAAATTGTTTGCGTACACCTAGTCTTGCTGGTGGGATAAAAAAACATCCAAAAAACTCTGTATTTCACAATGATCATCTTAAGTCTGATTATAAACTGTGTTTATTAATCACTTTGCACTTGGTTTCAAATTGCATTGACAGGAGTTCATTTAACATCAATTTCCGTTCATATAATCATCATGCCTACATCTCAATGGCTTTATAGAACAATTACTCAGAATTCTCTACTGTAATCCAGTCCAATCTACTGAAAGTCAATACTTTTTGCCAGTGACTTTTCAGGTTTTTAATCAAATTCTCTACCAGCAGTATCACTATGGATTAAAAAATGTGAATTAAAAAGAGTAGCTTGCTGAATGCTGGCTGAGCAGGCTTTTACCTTATGAAAAATAAAAGAATTGTCTAAATCATATGGTTTGTCTGTAGTCATGGACTAATTTGCTGAAGCCCTAGATCAGTATGTGTATTGTGCAATGTTTGCTTAGCAAGGACTATAGTGAATCTGACTTGCAACTGAAAGCTGAACATTTCATTGATATGCGTTTCCTACAGGCTGTTACAATTTCAATACAGTTGCTCAGGGTGTTGTGAAATTTTGTGTTGTTTTCAGAATGTTTTAACCAAAGGAAATACTAGTATTTTTGTACTTAGGCATCTGAAAGCAGACAAAGGCAGATTCTATTCTGAGATTTCTGGTAATCAACAAGAAGTGGATTAATTTTAAGTACTGTATGTGTACAGCACTTAAATACTGTACTGTAGTTTTCAGGCAGAACAAATATGGTATTGTGGTAAATATGAACCCATTTTCCACAATCTTAGGACTGTTTTTTCTTAATATCCAGCAAACCTCCACATGTCAAATTAAAGAATGGTGACTTAATCCTAGTCTACAAAGTAAGAACCAAATAATTCCTGACAAAGTGTCGGTTCAACTTTAACACCCAACACAGAGGACAGTTTTTCCTGATTTGAAGGGTTTGTTCCATATTGTTTACTGCTTTTTGTGCCTGAGGATACCTCCAGAGCTAGGCACACTTAATCTTCCCCCACCTTCATCTCCTCCTTTACATCCATTCATCTGTACATTTTCTACCTGCTTTATCCACATTAGGGTCGTGGAGAAGCTGGAACCTATTTCAGCATGCAATGGCAAGAAGGAGGGAAACGCTCTGGATGGGACACCAGTCCATCGCAGGGTGAACACACAGGCACAGACACACACAAGCTCAAACCTAGGACGAGTTTTCCCAGAAGCCAATTAACCTACGGGCTTGTCTTTGGACTGCGGGAGGAAACACCCTGAGAAAACCCAGAGCAGTTTGTCTTTGGACTGTTGGAGGAAAGCAGAACATGGGGAAAACGTCCAGTACAGCTCCACACAAAAAGCACCACAGGCTTCACTGCTGTGAGACAGCAATGCCAACCATTGCTCTATCGTGCCATCCTCACTCACGCCCACACACACAAATTTATTATTTTATACTTATGTGTGAGGACAAAAGCATCACTGGCAAAATCAGCCTGATGTAAATATTCCTGTACTGGATTCCATTATCTTGGGGGGTTTTATTTGTACTGCAGGCAAATCTGCAATAGCAAATGCATAATTTCCATTTTTTTACAACTGACAGAATTTAGCCCCATGAACTTATGAGTGCATTTTGTATGGTCACTACTCAAAATCCCCGACACGTCTAAGGAATAATAAACACAGAAAAATATCATCAGTCCCCTTCAACATCACCATTCTTCCTTTTGTGACGAAATGTTGGGTTTATTAAAGTCTGTCAAGAATGTAATGATAAGGTATAGCCTCAATTCTGTATGTGTTTTAAATACACACTGGTCATGCTTTAATCCAAGAAGATATTTTACATATAGTATTAACCACTGAGCATATTAAAATAAAATGTAATGTTTTCTTTGGAAATGACTCTCCCCATTTGTACCACCTGTCTGTGTCACCTATGCTGTTTTTATGTATATTCTGTGTATAAAAAAAAACTAATTTTAAATATGGAAATCAAAGGATATCAGAATAAAATACCAACAACCATTACAGTCATTATCTTCTTTAAGCTAGTGGTTGTGATTAATGTTTAAATGCAGAATCCTGATGAGCAATCAGCACTGTAATGCAAAAAGAAATTTAAGAAACATTCATTGATACCTAGGAGGTAGAATTTATGCATGAACCTTGTTAACATTTGAATTTAAAAAAGGTACAATAGCATATTCACTTCCTTTTTTTAATTGCATTGTGAAGAGTTTTGTAAAAAAAAAACATTTGTAGAAGACAATCTGGAATCTTGGCAGTTATATCAGTGTGCAGAAGATCATTTTTGTGTTAGTTCATTGTATGTGTCAGTCATTTTCAGCTTTCACTAAAATAAATTCAAATCAAAGCGCTTCCCTCACCATGATGATGTTTGTATTTAAAAAACAGTGCCAGCTTCTGTACAGTAAGTTCTTATACAAATTAATTGCACAATGTGCTTCACACATTGGCCATTTTTTTTCTGCAAAGAGGTTTGTGTTGCTGGGGTAAAATATAAATGTCATTCAGGTTTCAAACTAATTTTACAATATGTATTTTGAAAATTCTGAATAAACCCCACCAATGAACAAAATGAAAGAGTAATAATACATTAAAATGTACATGAAGTGAAACTCATCTTTTCTTAAAAGGTGTCATTTCTCAAAAAAGTCTTTTTTTCTGTGTTTTTTTTTTTTTAATTCCCAGAGATACCGTAACCATAATGATATACAATAAGTAAATTAGGGTGACACAGTTAGTGGCTCAGCGATTGATTAGCATTGATGCCTTGCAGTGCAGGGTGCCTGACTTCAGTTCCTTGACTGCCATCTGCATCTACGGTCTTCCCTGTGTTTGCAAGGGTTTTTGCCAGAAGACATACTAGAAGGTTAATTGGCTTCTGGGAAAATTGGCCCTGGTGTGAGTGTGTCTCTGTGTGTCCTGCAAAGGACGGGCGTCCAATCCATGGTATCCCACCTTGCACCCATTGCTTGCCGGGATAGGCTCGGTCTCCCCAAACTCTGAATTGGATGAAGTGGTTAGAAAATGGGTGGCTAGGTGGATGAGTAAATTAATTTCATTTTTAACTAAAATCTGTATCTTCAGGTAAATTATTCACTCTCATTGTGGTTTTAACTACAGTGCATTAATTATTATGCAGTATCATCCTGTAAAGACTACGGCTGAGGCCCTTCATAAACTATCGAACTGTAAAATGGATTTGCTGCTCAAGCTAAGAGTTGAACCTGCAAATTGTGGTGTTATCATTCTTTTTAGATAGTAGCTGCTTTCACTAAACTTGATCACAAAATAATATGCTTGGCCAAACAAGTAATTTTTTTATTTGCAAATGTATTTATGGTCATTTGTTTTCCTAGTCGATGTCATGATTTGTCTGCATAAACCAAAGGTTTTGGGTTTTGTATCGATGGAATATGCATGTTTTGAAACAAGTATCAGCTGCAGATGGTCAGTTAAAAAGATAAAAACAACAATTGTAGTTTCCAATGCAACAACAGTATTTTTCAACTGATAAATAAAAAAACGTTTTTTTTTCCCACAACCTATAACCTTTCCAGCTACTATATGTAAAAATATACATATAGTATATTTGCAGACTCATTAATTCTCACTCCCCTGATTTCATCAGCCCTTCTTTGTCTATAAACGGTAGACTTTTTTTTAACAAAGTGCTAAACTTTTTTCATCACCTTTTGCCAGAAAACAAATGAACTAGGGTATATGTAGTGGGCAACTTTAGAAATTTATAGCAAATGTTTTTTTGGGCAAGTCATTGCTTCAACATTGACACAAAGACAATTAATATACTTAATATAAATACTAAACATTATGTTTTTAATATACTGTAGGAGTGATACAGAGACTTAGTGAATGTTAGTAAAGTAACTCCATAATTACAATGTTGTAATTGGAATAACAATTATTATTTTCATAATGGACAAAAAATATGTGCTTTACATGATGATTGTTACCCTTTCTCGTTAAGAAAAAATCATTATTACATTATGAAATAGAAGAAAATGCTTCAATGCAGATATTTTACTGCCAGTGAAGGTATTGTACACCAATATTTAAATTAAATTAATTTCCTATAATTATAATTTTCCCCTATTTTTAATACTACAGATGATACAAGATGACTTCAAAAAGCAAATGATTTTGGAAGCACTTTTGTCATTTTATTGTTGTAATAACAAATCAGTTACTTTTCAAAACCTTGATCCTGATGTAGTCGCCAAAGTAATGAATTAATTTAAATGATTAGTTAAGGGAATGTGTCATTAAATCCTTTAATATGAATAGTAATATTACAAAATGTCACCTTTTGTAATACCCTGCCTACAGTATGTTCTTTGTCTTGAGAAGATATGATGATATTGATTTTGTGTACTAGTATTTAAATTCCCACTTAACTGGCTTTTAAAGAAAGCACTTAAAGGGTTGTGCTTTAATCTAAATGACAGTTCATTAGCAGAGTAGTTCTCACACATGTGGAAATCGCCATTTGAATTTTTAATGTTTACTGATGATACAGTACCACATTTCTACACAATCCCTTACTAGGAAAGAAATGAAAAACATCGAAAGACGAAAAACATTAAGTCAATTGTCATTTTTAGTAATGTTCTGATACCTCTTAGTCAAGCTTTCATGTCTTTATAATTACATTTTATACAGAAATCCTCCAAGTGTGTCCAGAGCTCCTTTTTGAAAACTGAACTTAAATGGCTCACAAGGTTACTTTGAGGTCACATCTGATTAAATGATGTTAAATGTTGTTTAAAGCTCATATGTATTTTGGATGTGTATTAAATATGTTTCCTGTGTGATATACTGTATGGTTTCATTGAGAAACAACAATTCTGTGTCCTGATGTATTTTGTAAGAAGCCTGTAGTTTATATTTCTACCATGATGCAGTAAAGCAATTCAATGTTTTTGAAGGGTAACAATCCCTCTTTGTTGAAGCGAAATTTGCTAAAACACATAGCACATTTAATTCATATCATAATTAATGAATAAGTACAATTTCTTTAAAAATCATTAACATTTTTGCTTCCTTTCACACATCCACTTCACTTTCAACAGTATATCATTACATGTGGTAAGCTAAAGTGAAAGTGAAGCTAATGTTCAATATTTCAGTCTTTTCAGATGAGTAAAGTGGAATCACATTTATTCTTGAATGTTTTATGTTTCAGATGATCAATATTATGCTAGCATGGTCAACAAAGACATTCATCTCTCTATTTAGTCTGTAGGGCTGTTTCTTCAGATCAATATTTATTTGTATTATTTCTAGGTATGAGTATCAGATTTTCAGTCAGACTTTCAGAATGTTCAATTTAGTAAGAAAAGTTCCTTTAATGCATTTTCAGTACCTAAAAATTATAGCATATCTTTCAGTTAAGCAACTAAGCTGAATTTATTCAATTCTCATCTCCAGATATAAGCCTGAATAATTTGGCAATAACAAAGAAAATAACTGAAAGAGTAAATTATTGCAAAGTTTTAGATGCTTAAGCAGTTATTCTTATTGCTAGTCAACCCTTCTTGGTTGATAAGATTTAAATGGTAGCTGCTTTATTTGAAAAAAACAAAAACCTATAAATCAAACATAAGACAAATTCTCATTGATTTTTCTTTTCATTTAAGCAGGGGGCAGCAGGCCATCTTTGCCAAATCCTTCTATTCCGATGAATGACAATTTGTCACACTGTTGCAATGTATACATCATAAAGAAAACATCTTGAAATCAAAGGGTTTGTTCATTTAATCTTTCATGTGAAAAAGCTGAAACTATATTAACTTGATGCAGTTTTATATTGTTGATTACAAAAATCTTTGTTCCAACAAATTGCTCTGAACTGGAAAACTAACAAATTCAGACATATCCAAAGATAATAGTTTCAGAGAGAAAAGATTAGTGTTTTCTATTAAGTCAACAAATATTCATACTGTATAACCGGTACCAATATGTCATACTATTTGAACAATACAGCTTACTTTCAGACTTTCAGGAAGAAAAGGCCTTTCGTTTGACTTCGGTACCGTTTGATTTTGGTTATCGCTTCGCTTCGCTTCTGGTTATTGCTTCGGCTTCATTTGTTGGTTTGTTTTGCTTTGTGTGTGTGTGTATTTTTGTATAGCTTCGGCTTTGTTTTTTTGTTGGTTTTCTGTTAGTTTCTTTGTACTTTCGTTTGTTTGTGTGTTCATCCTTGTTTTGCCATTACCTTGCCCCAGTGTTACGTTTAACTTTTGTGTTCTTTTGTACCCTGCTCCTGTTGATTACTCTTGTTTTCCCTTATTTGTATTCCTGGTTCACTTGTGTTTTTGTGTGAAGTTTAGGTTGTTGGGTACACTTTACACACTTAGTTGATTTTGTATTAGTGCACTAGTTTAGTACGGGTGAGTGCCGTTTGTCTTGTATGGTTTTGGGTAGTCAGTGCAGATTAGCTAGGGTGTTGAAGACGCCGAAAACCGTGTGTTTCGGGTTTTCTTTTGTAGTTAGGTTAGCTTTCCCTCACTGTCTTAGCCAGCTCCATTTTGTTTGTTATTTTCTTTTCTTTGGCACCACTCTAGTTCCTTACCCTTATCACGCTTCCTAGTCCCTCACCAAAACCCACCTGCTTCCAAAAGAATTATCCTAAATGTTACACCCCTTTACCCCTAGACACTTGGGGTCGTAACAGTTATATTTGAAGTAAACCCTAAAAAGTCCAAACACTTACAGTATTATGTACTGTACATTCTGTATTTTTATGAGGCATATAGTTTCTAGAAAAAGATTGTTCTTTGAGAAATCAAGATGATTTAGGATTTGTTTTAAGAAATTGTTCTGGGCAAAACAAAATTCTTAATTGCTTCACATATAAATCTATAATTATTTGTTTTTCATTTGTTAGTTCAGAAATATAATCCTCCCTGTAACCTCCTACCAAACACCTCACAAAGTACTTTTTCTGAAAATGTCATGAAAACCTTTTGAAAGAAATATACTGCGCACAATCAACAACCTTGGGCACAGTTATACAACACCTTTAAAAAGAAATAATGGCTTAATTACAAGCTATTTCATTTAATTTTTAATATAATTCCATTTAAAATTAACTTTCTGCTGTAGATCTTATAACTCTTTAACTTCTTTAAGCTACAATCAAACAAATAGAATATTTAAAAGAACACAGTGAATGAATTCTAAATGGATTTTAATAAGATGGACATAAAAAATTAATACATATAACGTTTTCTCACCCATATGATTTATATTCCTTTGACATTTACAAATGGCAATGTAATTGCTCAAATATACTGCTAAACTTAGAACAATTTATATAACAACACTCAAATTGCATCTAGCAGGCGCTCAAATAAGTTAGGCCTGCTATCAAACTTGACAACATTTTCCAGCCTTGCTTCAGGTATACCTAAATTCATCAGCTTCTTTGGATTAAGAAGGAATGCTGGATGACATGCCTGCTAAAGGATTATATCATCATAGTAGTTTACATCCATTCTAAAAACTGTATTTTTCCCATAAAATACTAGGTGTAGTTATAATTTTCTTTAAAGAAATTTGTAAGTATTCTACCATTCATTCTGCTTGAACAGTAAAATCTACCACTAGTAATGAATTATCTCATTTGTTGCTATATACAGTATGTGTACTTGAAAATCACCTCCACAGTAAGGACTTTATCTCATGCATTCGTCTCACTTATGGAGAAGCACTGCATTTCAACAGCAGGACTTCAAAGGCAGGGTCAATCAGACTTTCTTGCTAAAAAGTACACTCACTTTACTGCCTAGCATAATGTCTGTGCTGGTGAAAAAATACTGGTACCAAACAAAAAACATATGTGTGTGGATATACAGAATACAAATGTATATGCATATTTTATATATACAAAACTGTGTTGATAGAATTTTAAACAAATTAAGTAGCATTATATGGACAAGGGTAGGGTAAACAATCATTCATTAATCTTAAATTATCATTGGGCTATACAGTATGTGCATGTTACACAACAAGAGTGAAATATCAAGAGAAAAGCGGTGGTGACTTGTCCAGGTACAGTATACTGTAGATTTGCACATACTGTTTTGTTGACAACATATACAGTACCTTGGTGAAAAACGTGATAATATATTTTTAGTATATTTGGATGAAGTACAACAATGTGATGGCAGAGAACATTTCCCATTTGATGTCTAGGAATACCTTTGGAGGAATTAAAGGAATAACATTGAGGTCTTGAATGTTGGATTGAATATTTTTTCAGTATATTATTGCAATATATTTTTGTATATAATATGTCAGTGTACTAAATCCCCAGCCAACCTTTGATCTCATGTCTGTAAGAAGAAACATATTCAAAGTTTAGAAAAAAATCTAAAGAGTTTAAGAGCTTAAAAATATCTAGGTGTCCTTTTATTTTTTTAAATGCATTGACTATCATTTTTTTTAAATGTTGTAATTTGGAATGCTGCAGAATTTACTCACATGTATATATAGACCTTTTTCACCTATACAAGTTTTTAGCTTTAATAGTTCTTAGAAGGAGACCCATCAAGAACCAGAACTGTGAATCTTCAGACATTTGAAAAGATTTGAATCCAGAGTCCTATAATTTAGCAATTTATTTTCTGCAGTCTTGTATAATTTTCAGCTCACATAGTCCCTTTATAAAAATGTAGTAGAGCAGCACTTCCATTAATCAAACTAGAAGCATTTTATTTTTAATAGTGGGAAAGGCACCCAATTCATTTGGTTACTGAAAAGGCAAAAACCATACAGTAATGAAATGTATAAAAGTGTATTAGTAACCACAGAGACAGCAGATGTTTAACACAGCTGTAGTGAATCCACAAAAAAGCAGAATAAACTTTAATGTAACTTTTATGACCCATCCCTCAAGATGAAACACTTTTTAAAGTAAATACAGTACTTTTTGAGCCAGGAGTGCTGTGCAACAAAAAGTTTAATTTGCTTCAAATTTGTTGGAAATGGTCAATCTCATTTTTGGATGTATCAATGATTACTTAAAATAATCAACCATTCAACTTTACAATTTCTGTTCTTTAGTTTACTAATTTGTTTAATGTATTGTGTATAGACAAACAGCTAGAAATTTATCAGGGTACCATTAGAAATGTTATCGCATTGTAGCTTAATTTGAAAGGGTTGGGCCTAGTTAGTATTGGGTTGGAAGAATTCTGAGGAACCAGGTTGCTCCTGTTAGTGGGGAAGTGGATATTTATCATGTATGGATATGGATATGTGGACTTTCTCCCATGTATTTCCTTACTAATGCCTCAGTGAAGTTAAGGTGAAGGCCTTCCTAAGAGTTATTTAACTGAGGTCCTGAATTCCCCCTCTTAGTTCCATTGGTGAACTAGCTTTTCTACCTGTAGCTTTGTGTAGTGAGGCTGCAGATGCTTTGGCTGCTGAGCATCACCCAGGTGGGTGCTGTCCTTCTGTGCTGGATGAGTCTGCTAATTTGTAAAACACTTTAGGATCATTTGTAATGAACAGTGGTATATAGATGCAATAAATGATTATAATTAAATTTAGAGAACAACCTGTGAATTATAAATAAGTGACTACATGTGAGCTTATCTAAAGAGGCAAAAAATAACTTAAGATCTTGCCACTGCAAACTGAAACATATAATACAGCAATGGCAAAGCAGTAGTTGGTCAGCTTGTAAAATTGGTAATTGTAAAGTATAAACTTCGAAAGATAGTTGGATTTATTTTAAAAATGTCAAATCAAAATAGAGAAGTTCCATAAATTCGGAATTGTACCTGTTTATACCAGGTTCTTGGCAACTGTAGTATGAAAATGTCCTTGTGACCTATTGTAGATCAAAGCAACATGAGTATATACTAAAAATAACCCTTTTTGTCCTCCTGACCAACTGATAACAGAGCTTCGGTAGAACTGTCAAACCAGATAGCAAATGGTAAGATATACAAGCCTTTAATCTGTTGGATTCCTGCAGAGAATGGCCATCATTAGAAACTTAATCATATATAGATACTGTTAATGGCTAAGGTCTGCAAATTAATCAGAACATCTCTGCCCTCAAATGCACTGATTTTGTTTGGCATTTTTTCTGGGTTGCTAATGCAGGAAGTGACTTCTTTGCATTTACACATACTGTACAAGCCAGTTTTAAAAACTATTTTAGATTCTACTATTAGTTTTCTACTTATCATGTGGCCCAAGAATGTTTTGTATGACCCACTTAGAAAATCCTCCCTCTTTTCCCAGACAAAAAGGTGAAAGGTTTTAAAGAAATGGAGCAGATACATTTTGAGTAAAATATTTATAAATATGGTCCTTTGTAAGGCTGAAATGTAAAAAAGATCCGCATAAAAGATTCTCAAATTTAAGGCAGTGGGCATTCAGGGTAATAATGCCTAATACATTTTGGATTGAGAACTGGTTGATTGCTAGAAAATAAAGTATAAATAAGAGGTACAATCTCAAATTGGGTGATGCAATTAGTGGAGATAAGTATCTGTAAGGACCACTGCTCTTCTTAATTCTAATAATAATCAATGATCTAGATTCTGTTTAATTAGAATTAGCATGCAGTGCAGAAGCTGCAAAGGAAATTCAAAAAGATATAGGCAAAATGAAAAAATTGAACAAACACCAAGTAGATGACATTTAAAGCAGACAAGCACAGAATGTTACATGCATGCAGAAAAAAACATGAACTAAAATTAAAAGATGGGATACACTAGACTGGAGAAGCTACTTATGAAAAAGACTCATGAGTCCAAGCTGACACAACATTTTCATATTTTAAATGTAATGTGGGGAAGTTTAGAATTTTATAAATAATAAAAAATAAGGGATTCATGTTAAAATTGTGCGATGTACAAATAAGATCTCATTAGGACTATTATGTTCATTTTCAACCACCTCATTACAAAAAAGATAATGTTTCCAAACCAGTATATTTTTTCAGCTTGGATGTTGTGTCTCTGGTTTCAGGCAAAGTTGGGATGTGACTTTTGAGTTGATTAGTCTGTCTTGTAGCTTCACTCTAGGTGCCTTTCTCAAACATTTAAGTTTAGTGATGGTAAGCCGTCAGTTTTCATACAGATGCTAAAGTCCAGGGATGGAAATAATAGGTTAGTGAAAGTACTGTAAGAATATTGTTTTGCTCAGCCCTGCTTTTGATCTGAGGTCAATATCCAGGTGCCTACATTAATTAATAATATAATAATACATACAATTCCAATTGTATTATTTTGCATCTTCTTTAGTTACACAATGCTTGTCATTTTGAACAATTGTTACCTCATTAGTGAAAATGCCCTGCAAAGATTTCCCAGAGGATGGGAGAGACACCATATAATGATGGTTTATGAAATGTATTTATACTATCTTATGATGGTACAACCATTTGAAATTAAAATAAAACACTAACAAAGGGATTTCAGATCTTGTTCTTAATTACAATAAGGTGTTTATGTATGCACTGCATGGATGTATGTATTTGTGCTTATCCTGGTGGTCTTCACTTCAGAATTATAAAGACAACATTTCTTTGCTTCAGTAATTATTTCATAGACTCTCATTATATTGTTTGCACAACCAGTAGTGGTGTCTTTACTGCAATCTGAGCCATTCAGAGCCATTTTGCTGCCTGTAAGCGGACATTGAATAATTATCTACCTCCTCCAATTGACACAATTTGCATTTTAATGGACCATAATTATAGCTCAGAAGAAATCAATTGCAATTTCAAAGGAGGCAGGAAATACATTGCTTTGGACCTTCCTGACATGAAACTGTTAGAGCCTATAACCAAACTATTCGTCCTAGTCTTGAATGCTGATAAAGTTTAGATTTAAGGAATGGACGCATGCTATAGGAAAGGCTCTTCATCCTGCATAGCTACACAGCAAAGAATTGGATTATGTTTATGCCAGGTACATAGGTAGATCCTTTAAGTGCTAAACGTGAGAGATTTCCTTTCATTTTTTTCTGTGAGAAATACTATAGCAAGAAGTCTGAGTGGAGAGTTGTGTAAGTGTGTATTCTGCTACAGAAAAAGAAGAGGCAAATTCCATTTTAAATGTATTCCTCTTTCAGGGTTGAATTAATCTCTATTTGCTTCCATATAAAGGTAAACTTCCTTTGAATAAAGACATATCTAAATGTGAAAATATTTTAGTGTACCTTCTGCAATTGTCATTTTAGAATTCATAACAAGCTATCAACACTATGCATTAATAAAGCATTTTTTATTGAGAAAATTCTGAAATTTGTTTGTGAACATGGAGTTTACCATTATTACTGGTCATTTCTTGCTATGTCATTGAACATCTATTCATTTTCTGTTAACATACTTCATGTTTAGATATTGCAACTCGTATCTGAAGTGTTATGAAGAATCTGTAATTCTAAAAGCTTGATAATAATCAAGATGGAATCTAGGCTTTGGGAAAACTGAAAGCAAGAGAAAGTGTGCTTTTTGTGTGTTTTAAATTACTTTGATAAAGAAGCTTGTCTTTAGTATAAGAAAGCCTCAACACAACTTTTGGTTGGATGCCTATTAAGACACTTGTAACCTAATACAAAGAAAAGTATGACCTTTTAAGCAAGAATGACACCCCAAGAATACTTCCCCATGTAATCCTTCATTTGAGGATTATCAGATTAGAAAGAAGTTGTTTATAGGTTTCATGACTATCAAACAAGTTGATCTGTCCATTTTATCTAATACTTCTCATATTGAAACAGAGCGAACTACCCAGTGACATTTTGAGAGAGATAAGCGGTAACCGAATAGACCTAAAAACATGAAACATGCTTTTTGTACACAGAGGATATCCATCAGATATTTCGAGAAATTAAATTTGGCAATCACAAAGCTACCTTCAGTGATCCCCACACAATTAAACAGTACATTCTATAAAAATATTGTGGCTGTTGATAAATGCCTCCTCAGTCTTTATTATTTTTACTAATATTATGTAGCGGAGCTCGTGTGGTGACGTCAGCGCCCTCACTGCGCGTAGCAGGGTGCTCAGCTGCCTGTGTTGGGGGAGGTCTCCTTTAGCTCACGCGGTTGGTGCCCTGTTGCGTTACGCTGGAGACCCGGGTTCGCGCCCCAGTTGTGGGGGACGGAACGGGCGGCGGGGGGCACGACCCCGTGCGGAACCGTGACTGTCACAATCATAGGTCATAAGAAAATATTTTTGTACATTCCAAATTAGTTTACTATTATTTTATTAAGAGTTTTAATGTCAAACACCAGTCATTTTCACCTAAACTGCATAACTGTATGACAAAATGGTATCAGAAATGTATACTGTATAATGTTGTAAAGGATCAAGTCATTAGGTTTATTCCATGCTGAAAAAAGAAGAAAGAAAACACAACGTTTCGGCCGTGGAGCCTTCTTCAGGTGTGAGAAAGACTAGGCAGTAAGCAAAGGTAGAACAAAGGCTGTGAGAGAGGAGGAGCGAGAGGCGGGAGCAGGGGACAGAAAGAGAGGCCAATCAAGAGGTGTGAAGTCAGAATAGGTGTAGAGAGGTGTGAAATGAAATAATTTAAATTGTATTTTAGTTAACCAACTAGTTTAATTTAGAAAGTGGGGGACTAGCAAATAGACATTCTATTTTTTCTGTATGGCAAGAGCTTTATAAAGAGACAACTGAAATTTAATATCAATAACTGCAAATTTATACAAATTTTATTAGAGGCATGTGCTACAGTATATATATGGTGCATGGGTGTTCCAGAGCTACAGGAAGCTAGACTTGAAAAATAGAATGATTTCTGGTTTCAGGGGATTGTCATAGACAGTCAGGTTACGTATCTGCATATCAATCTAGAATGAATGAGATTGAGAGGAGGTTTCAAGTATACAGTATAAGATACTAAAGGGTATAGATAGGGATAACCCACTGGACTACTTTATGTTCAGTAGCAAAATAAGGTAATCGGGTCGCAATAGTAAACTAAAGAAGAATTAATTTAGAATGAAGAAAGAAACACTTATTTAAACAAAGAGTCATGGATATTTGCAATAGGCTTCCAAGACATTAATTATAGTAATTTTTAATAACTAGAATGCATAGATTATGTCATAGTTCCACTAAAAGCTGTTATACAACCAAAACCAATATGGACTGATATTTTAATTAGTTAAGGTAGTGTTGTTAATAGTGGTAAATTTTAAACATGTTAAAATATTAATGATGGTAATGTGTGTAACCATTTCTTGAAAATTGTTCATTTTTCCAACCAATATTGTAAGTAAAAAAATCTGCAGACTGCAATCATTTTTTCTTGTTTGAGTTTTGGATGATCACTTTTTGTATCATTCTATGTGAAATTTAAATTAAAGTACAGTAAATAACTTTAACACATCCACAACAGTTTGATAAAGTACTTAGCTCTATGATACACAGGTCCCAAACATTTATCAAAAAAGTTAACAATAAATAAAAAGTTGTGAATGGGGCTGTTACCAGGGGAACTGGGCTTAATGAGATGTAATCATTTGTTTTAAAACTTAAAACATGCAAATAGTAAAAAAGGAAATTATGAGGAGATTGATTTTTCTTGATGAAACTGACCTTCTATGATGATCACATTGCAGGTTCTCTGAGATGTTAATTAAATGCAAGAAACCATAATAATGTCCTCGTTCCAGTTTAAAACATTTCTTTGGATATGCTTTATGATTGTTGGTGTATACTAAAATTGTCCTCCTCAGTAAGCACGTGCGTGCATAATTTCAGCAAGAAGGAGGAAAAAAAAGTGCAGCTCTTTGCCTTGGGCTTGAAATTTAAAATGCTACTCTTGATTGCCCATGAATATCATAAGACCCTGTTTACAAGAGTCTCACCAAGCTTTCTCAGAGATGTTTTTGCTATTATTATTGTCAGTGCTGCAGGTTTTTTATTATAGTTTTGATGTTCTACTAAGCAAATATCAGCAGATATTGAAAGAGAAACACATTATAATTAGAAAATACCATTGTGAGGTTTTAAATATTTCAGATGTATTTCATCTAATGAAAAGGTCATGTGAATGAGGTGGACATATAGGGCCCAGTGCATGAACTGCAGCATGGGTTTTTCAGTCATTTAATAACAAGAATGAGTTCTCTACTCTGTGTAATTCTAAAAAGAAAGACATGATTGGAAGATTGAAATTTTTGTACTGTATATAGTACAAAGATTGGTCAAAGCCATAAACAGACAACATGTTTTAGTTGATGTGAAGATGAACAACCATACAGTACCTTACATTGCAGCTTTCAATATGGTTTTAAGTCTGACATTCTATCAGTCCTATTTGGTGCCACAGGGGATGTAGAAATATACATGCTCAAGAACGTTTGTGCTGTATCCCGTTAGGAATCAATCAGGTTAGTAAAAGAAATGAACAGGGAGTTGACAAGACTATTTCTTACATAATTCATGCTTTAAGTATCTTTAAATTTGAGAAATAAAATAGGAAAATAGTTCTTCTTTCACAAGCACCAGCAGAAGCACCATTAGGTTTCTGAAATACGATTATTTCAACAATAACAGTGTGTATATTACCTTTCTAAGAAACCTGTCTGTACAGTAGGTGATCAAAAATGAGTATTGTGTGCCTATTTCATTCTTGACTGATTCTTGAATTTAATTTTAACTACATCATGCTCTATGATATCAGCCCTAATATTGGCAGTAGTTTTTACATTAGCTACTAAATAACCAATTTTTATTTTCATTATCTTGTTACTATTCACTTTTTATTTGAAACATTCTTAAATCTTATTACCCATAGATTACAGTGTTAAACTTCACTTTAACATATTTAATTTTAGGCATAAACAATTTTATATAAACGTATTTGCTATTATGACATACTGTATCTGTTGGCATGTCATAACCAGGATCTTAGCAAATGGGAGGGGCTAGACCAACAAATACACCAAAAACACATCTGTAAGGTTTTAAAAGATCCATGTGCATTTTCTTTGGAGTACAGGGAACACAAAACACCAGCACCCATAACACAAATCCTAAGCTCTTCTTGAGCTCCTGACTAAACTTCTTGCAGATCCCTACTCTAGTACCCAGGCAGCTACACTGCTTACTGGCCACCAAACAAACCACAAAATCTTTTTCCAAAAACAGTCTCTCAGACTCTTCTCTGTTTTCAAAATTAGAGTCTCTCACTCCAAGACTCTTCACACAACGTTTAACACTCACAAGTTTTTTGGTCAGTCCTTCTCCTGTGGTGAGTGGTTCACACAGGGGTTTTGTCTTCTGATCCCCTCCAGCAGCAGGAATTCAGGCATTCACCCATTCACCCATTCACCCATTCACCCATTCACCACTCCCCAGACTGACTCCAGAAACTTCCACTTCCTGTTGTTTTAAAGAACTACCTGACCCAATTAGCTTCCTGCAACTGGTCAGGTGAGTGAGCAGGACCTCATTCCTCAGAGGAATCTGTGGAATGTGATCTGTACTGGGGCTGTACATGTTAAATTATGTATTACACTGGTATTGATATTGTAATAGGCACATCCATTACAGTTTCAGAGAGACACGTTACTTGTAGGAATGAAATACCACACACCCAGGTTATCCATATCTTTGAATGTTATAGTCAAGACTTTGCACGCAATGCCTTTAATATGGATTTGACTATCTTTCAGTGCTACCACTTGGAATGTTGTACTGTAAGTGTGAATTATATCGGTTCATGTTTTAATAATAAATAATGTGGAAAATCTATTCGTTTTTCCTTCCTACCTACTGTACCTGCATTCTTACATTTTTTTTATCAGAAATAAATGTCACAGATATTTATTTGGATTTATAATTTGTGTCAAAGATAAAACAATAGAAACAAAATATAATTTCCAATTACAACATGGGGAATACCTGTTTGTACACTGGAATATTTACTAGAATGATTTGGAATGCAGGCCCATGATCTAGTCCAGACTCTGAAACCCTAACCACTTACTTTGTAAAGCTGCCCTATGCTCGAGTTACTCAACAAGCACCAGCTAATTTGTAAATTAATTTACTGTGCAGGAAGTCATTTGACCTATGAACGACTTTTATGTTCAGAGGTTGTAGAATTCAAATGATCTGAACTGAAATGCCAAACTGCCAGATTATGAACATTACAGATTCTTTTAAATCTATGATGAAATTTTAATTCAGTTTACAAGACATCCAGATTTCATTACTTTATAACCAACCAGAGCAGAGATTAAAAAATATGTATGAACACATTAGGGCTGCAGTCAGGTTAAATGATTTCTTTGGGGATGGTCATGCAATGGTCATGTCAGGAAATGCATCTTTAAAGCTACATTGAAGATTTAAGTGTAACAAATAAAATAACAATCCAGCAATTAAAGCTTTATGATTTTAGGTGATCCCCAACTCTCCATCAGAGGGGAAGAGAAAACATGGTTTAATTAAAAATGGCTAAATTGTTTAGAAGCTTGTTTGAATCAAGAATGGTTAATGGATTAACAAAGACAGTTCTGGTTATAAAGCTGACTGATTTATTTGATAATGGAAATCAATATTGATAAAAATCAGGTCTGTGTCAGAACAAAAATAATCCACTCCACCAACACTAAACTGAATTGCCCAATAAGGCATATATTTATGCCCAAGACCTTGCTCAGAGCCAAACATTATATAGAATAACATTTACTTTCATGCATTAAACTGTGATCTGAATACATCCAGTGGCTACTGTGAATAGTCCAGCAGGAGAGAAGGGAAAGATTGCATGACAGCTTGGAGATACAGCTGACAAGAGGAAATAGATACCACAGGGGGTGACAAGTCTTAGCCACCCTCTTTGGTTGCAGTAAGCTTTGTGTTTTGCTGGAAGCACACATTTGAGGCCTCTAAAAGCTGAAAACCAAAAATGGAAAAAGCCCTAGAGTCAGCAAGAACAGAGGTGAAAGATGATATTAAGTTAGATAACACAGTAAATGGCTTAAGAAAGGAAATGAACACAATAACACAGTACTTCACAATGAAAACCCTGATCAGCTATGACAAAGTCCACACTGGGACAGGAGGTTGCACTCTAGGGCAGGACCTCGTCAATACCTTGCCAAAGTAAGGAGACAACAGTTAGGCATATGAAAATAAATCAGGGAAGAAGAGGATATCAGGACTGCAGGACGTCAGCCCACCAGTCATTGACCAGAACAATGTTACAACAAGCAATGAATTCAATGATCCTGGGTTCATTTAACCCTAGTTAACCACCATGTTAATTAAAAGAATCTTAGGGGGCACAAAACAAGAGATAAATGTCAGCTTCACAAATAATAAACTTTGTGGGATTTAGTAGATTCACATATCAAATGTATAAAGAACTTTGAAAACAGCAACAGGAAGTTGGTATCTTAGGTCTCCTGGGATGTTAAAGACACATTAGTGTAATTTAATTTAGTAGATCAAGATCTGAGGAGCATGAGTTCAAATATCAGGTTGTCACTGTAAATGAGATTTTATTTGTTGAAATATCTGATTAAATGAAGGATTTGGGGGAAATTCTTCAGGAAGAAGATAAAGGTGGCTTTATGTACTGTATACTGGAGCTACCAGTCTCATCTTTAATGTTTCAGTGTTTAAAGGTTTAGCAGGAAATGACACTGCAACAATCTCAGGGTAAATGTGCTGCCAGGGAGGCAGCACCAGTGCTAAGAGCAGGGAGAATGAACAATAATGGCCGATGTGTAGGCAGCCTTCCATATTAGAGATACTGTAAGGGAAAGCACAGGTCCTTTAGCTTTGTCTAACAGCCTTGAGATGGCACAGATAAAAACCTGCAATAGATAGACTTACTGGACTCGCTTTATTGGCCAAGTAAGTTTTCACTTACAAGGAATTTGACTTGGTGAGTTGCCCAAACACTATACACATACAGACATACTATATATACATAGGCGCATAAAAACATGATAAAACATGATATACATTCCAGAAATTAAAGGAAAAAATATATAGTATATTGCACTTCAAGAACGTGTCAGAACTCTACCCTCAGTATGTGTGATAACCCCACACAAAGCAAAACAAGATTCCACTAGCAGGAATAATGGCTTTCGCATTGATCCACATGCAGTATGCTGTTTGTCCATCATTACAGAATCTGAATGCTTGTGTACTGTAGGTGAAATCCCTTTCAAGGAAAAATGTACTTAGTTTATTGGTTGTGTCCTACAATTCATGGGGACATCACTAGAAGACAAGTACCGTATAATAAGGTTCCCAAATCTGTGCTAATACCAGGTGGACCAGAGAGAGAGAGAACATTCTTCTCTTCTAGTGCTCTGTTCTAGGGCTGTAGAATACTTGCAATGAAAATAGAAAGAGCATTTCCTAAGGACAATATGAAACAGAGAATGGAAAATTTAGGAAGATGTTTAAAATAGGACTGATATGGAGCAAAACCCATTTTCCTAATATAGACAGCTTCATCCATACTTGAATTAAACAATCTATGTCGTTTTCTTATTGCCTGATGAAAACAAAGTAAAGGTCACCCTCTATTGGCTGCTGAAATTGCTATTAAAAATGCTGTTTCATTTAATGACTTTTGATATGCTTTGTTAATGCCTCTCATTTCTTTGCACAGGTCCAGAAAAAATGCAAGTACTACAAAAGCTGCAGGGATCATTTTTTGAATTGCATTGTGTAAACAAGGCAATACAGCATGTGGGTTAATTGAGAGCCATGGTAAGGTTACATGCAATCAAACATGATTGCAGACAGCACGGATTTCCAGAGTTTTCTTAACTGAACAAATCGCTTGCTAAAATTGATCAATAACTTCCAAGTATTCCATGTCTTTGAAAATAGGTGATTTAGGGTGACCTACTGTATAAGACTTACTAGCATACAGTAAAGTGGGACATAGTTGTGATCAATATACTGTACAGTAGAAGGTGAAATTGATATGGTTGAAATTGTTTGGCTTTTTGTTTTTATTTTATTTTTGTTTTATTTTTTATAAAATAATATTTTGATTTGTTTTTATTGTTTATAAATTGATAGCTTCTTAACCCAATTTGTAAATTTGTAAACAATGTCGAGCTCTTGCTACGGAAGACGTTTTTGATGTTTTCATTCACTTATTCTTTCAAAACTAGGATATCGGGATATCATTAAGAAAATGGTGTATTGGTACCAATGGAAAATTTTACACAAATATGGTAAATACTTGACTTCTCTTAATCTTTAGTCTAATGATTATAATTTGAGAATTACCAAGGACTGAGGTCGAATTTGAAATCGTACATAGATCAAATGGGTTCATCAAAGTATTGTTATAATTCTGAAAGTGTACATATTCAAAGACACCACAACATTGTGGAGTTAAATATCTACCACCATTTATTAAAGAAACAAAAAAGGAAAATTATTGACCTGCACTAAAAAAGAAAAACACTTTGGTACACATACTTTGCTAAAGATGTTTGCAATGTTTATCACTTGTGACAGTGAAAACTGTCCAAGTAAATAATTGTTTAAAAAGTCTTTAATTTGTACAAACTTGTCATTGGTTAAAATTCTGCTGAATGTATATCAAGAGTGAACTTATGGCTGTAAACTAATATTCTATCAGTTGATAGACTTGTTTGATGGTCAAAATACACTTGTACCTCTTTTTACAAATGTTCTTTTTGTGTAAATTCGATACTATGAAGCATGTGAATTGGTACAAACATTTTAAATAATGAAAGTCAACTTCAAAGACTTGAAAGAAACTACAAAGAAGCTATACGAAGAAAAAATTCTAAATCTCCGCCAAATGTTGAGAATAAAGAGGAAGGGATTACAGGATTTGTTTCATATTGCGTCACATCATATTCCACTAACTAGTATAGGTGAGAGCCAGCACAGACCCTACGAGTGGCATGAAAGACATTTGTGATGTAGTTCACTGCATCTTGAAGAAAATTTGTGGCTTGGACTTTATCATGGACCATAAAAATGTTAAGGAAATGAAAACTGTAGGTGTGTGTAACTAGTAGAGAACTGTACTGTACAGTACATAGGTATAATTAATGATGTCTAACTAGGTAAGCAGTGTTTTTTACTACTAAAAACATAAAGTGTAGTATGAATGTTAGTTATTATTGTTTCTTTTGTTATTTTTTTGGCAAAAAAAGTAAAAGAAAGGGTGACAATTTTGGGGTCTGGAACAGATACAGTAGTAATTTGTCCCCATACAAAATAATGGGAAAAGGTTTTTCTTTTTATGAATTTTGGCTCTACGAAAGGGTTTCTGGGAGCGAATTACGTTCATAAAAAGTGGTACAGATGTACAAAGAATCCACACGTCTGTCCAATTTCTATTCGCCTTCTTCAGTACCAGGTGGCAGGGGGAGCAGGAGCCTAAGTTGGCACGGAACAGGCATAAGGCGAGATTCACCCTGGGCAGGATATCAGTCTACTGAGGGCACACACAGACACACGCGCCCTCACACCAGGGCCAAGTTCCAGAAGCTAATTAGCCTGCAAACGTGTCACTGGACTGTGGGAGGAAACCAGAAGAACCCAGAGGGAACCCTCGCAAACACAGGAAGAACATATAAATTCCTTGCAGATATCACCCCAATTCCTGGGTGCTGAATTATACCCATGGCTCCAGCTCTATGCTGAAGTAATGCTAGCGACTATGCCACTGTGCTGCTTGTGGCTGTCATTTATTCTTGTGTAATTATTGGGAAAAACTGCTCTATGTTTAAAGATGTATAGACTTGTCAGAACCATATACTATATTTCTTAACAATATTTCTTAACTTAACATTTTCCGTTTTCCCCGTGTGTTTAAAGACCCGTGCCTTTATCTTATGCCACCAAAGGTTTCTTTCTCTGCACAACATACATAGTTTTGCAGCTCTAAAGGTAAATATTGCATACTTACTGTAAGTTCCTTGTGAGTGTGAGCCATGTGTGAGATGTTAATAAATTGTACATTTCATTGTAGAACCTTAATTCATTCTTGATTCAGGAAGATTTATACTTTATGGAATAAGTGTACCCATGAAAGAGGAACATTTCATTATCAATAGACAGTGGATATGTATTGTAGCATTCAGTTCTAATTACATTTTCAGTAACTTCTTAGACCAGTTCTGGATAGTGGTGAGCCAGAGCAAAGCTGGATAGCAGCACGTCTCAGGGCAAATTAATTCTGAACAGAACCAACAAAATTCAGCATCTCAATTATATAAAATTAGCAATAAAAAAAAAAATCTCATTATTATTTCTAAAAATTAGTCTTCTTCTCATAGGAGTGCTAGAGAAAGGGTAATCAACGTTCAAGAAAATACCTAATATATGCAATTTTCCAAATTAAATTTATTTCTGCTGCCACATTCATAGAGATTAGTTTGCTAAAATAATTTGAATGCCCCTGAGTTCTGTATTTAATAAATTCCAATCCAGTTTGAAACAACTCGTATCTTTTGTAAGTAACAACTCACAACATCTGTACTCTGATGGATTTTGTAATATGATGTGTTGTGGCTCTTGAGTTATATTTCTCTATGCAGTATTTACCTTTCGTGTCATTAAGGAATCCTTTTGCAAGGCTTGGCACACTTATTGTACAGTATTTTATTCTTTAACAAAGGATTGTTAAAGGTTCTTTCAGCTTCATAGAAGACTCTGCATTACAGTTATTAGACAAATAATGGCAAGACAATTCAAAGTCCCAGTGAAATCTTTGATATTTCAAGAGAAACCTTTCTGACATCACAGCTTCTTTTGATCCCCTTCCTCTAACTAAGTCTTTTAAATTCAGATGATCTATTGCAAGCGAAAGCTTTTGAGGCTAGGGAGATTTCCTGAAGTCCCCTTTGCTCTGAGCTCCTTTAATTCAAAAGATGTAATATATTCAGTCATCAGTTTTAATATTTGTACTCATTTAGGTTCTCCCTTAGGTCTATATTTATATACTCCCTTGGGTTTGTATCACACATTTAATCAAAGCGTTTGATGTGCAGTAAATACAACACATTTTTTCCAACAGTCATTTCACATTCTTCATAGAATAAATAAGCAGACCAGCTACAAAATAAAATAATACAGTGCAGTGTCACAGCTGAAGTGGAAGTAACACAGCACATTTGTTTTTGCTTTACATTTACAGAAATATAATTATTGTACGGAATCTAGACTCTCTGGATGATTATTGTAGTGTTTCATGCAGTCATTTGGTTATTAACTTTGATCATTAAGTTGTAAATGCCATTCTTAAAATTTTCAGAATTCTTAATTGAGTCTTTTAATACGTTTTATTATATTTAGCTAGATGGGGAATTGCAAAGCACTGGTACATGGTTAGAGAAGCTGTTAATACCCCTATTATGTTATTATCTGAAAGCCTTTTGTATTTCATCAAATTCAAGCAATATGTGCATTTGCAAACCTCCTCGCCATTCAAGTTGAAACCTCAAGCGTAAGCAATATTAATTAGCGCTATTATCGGGTTCTGCCTGGAATAGCGTGACACTCTGTATTGTTCTGAAAAAATTGTATGATAAGCTCTGGATTCAATTTATTATTTATTGTTTATTGATATTTTAATGTAAATTTAAGATAGGTCAATGTTTATGATGTCAAAAGTAGGATTTTTGTAGGCCAAAAGTATTGGAAGGATATGTCTCTATAATACTAATATTGATCTGTTTATTGTCCTTAGAAGTATGTACTTTGAGTCATGTTTTTTAGAATGTCTACATGGATTCGTTTTTGCCTTTTAGCAATAAGATAACAGACTTGGTTGGGACTTCATTTTTCCTGCTGCTCAGATTACCTGCAGTACAACTCCAGCATTACATTGGTGTTAGCAGTGGGACAGTGGTTTCAGTGCTATTTGGCTGAATTGTGCAATGAGGGGACAAGCTGCGTAATGAAAAAGAAGGTGGACACACTAAAGGAATATGTCACTCCCTCAAAGGTAACACAGGAGTCATTGCCAGAGAGGCACATCTTAAAACAGCCAACATGAAACTGAGACAGTTAATGCAAATGGCACCATTTTTTATCAAAAATAGATATGCTGCTTCTTTGTGTTTTTTATGGAGTGCTCACTTTGATTTTGGTTGTTTATTTAATGTGGTAATGTCTAATCCCTATTCCAATTTTCAGATGAAAAATCACTCAATTCTAGCTGTGCTACAGATGTCTGCTGAATTTAGTGAACATAAAGCACAATTAATTTGTTTCACTTCTGAGCTAGAAAATGAATCAGCTGTGTTTCAAATGCTTTATACATTTGAGAGTGTCCACTTCTGTGTCTGTATTCCTGTGAAAGGATTCCATGAAAAAAGTCTTGGGATGAGGTAACATCTGTACTTAGGTGTCTCTTCACACAGTCAGTTGAATGTTTTGCTGACAGACAGGTCCTGAACACAACACAGGCGTCTCTATAAAATTAGCTTAACAAATAAAGCTGGATCATGACAAACAAACTAACAAAATTCAAAATATTATGCTTTGCTCATTTTAGTATTATTCAGTTTAGGTTTTAGCTGTAATATTAGAAAATGCATGCTTAAGGTTGAAAGCTTATGATTATCATATAATCTTGGATTTAAACATATCAAATGTTTAAATTTGAAACATATTTTTCAAAATGTATTAATCCTTAAATGATTAAAACCAATCGTAATATAACATGAAAAGCTTCATAAATTTGAAATTTTCAAACTTGACAAAACTGAAAATAAATCTCAGGATTGCAGCTTTTTTTTAATGCCCACACTAAAATATAAAAAGTAAAACAAACTATTAAATTAAATAAAAAGACACAAGGTCTCTTTTTTGCAGTTTTATGAAAATATTCTGAAACAATAACATTGTTACAACATTTACAGTAAGCATTCACTTTCATTAACATTACCTTTCTTTCATTAACACTTAAATTATCGGTTTTCATTAAAAACAATTTATTTATTTTTTCATTTGTTGACTCAACTTTTTATTTTAATACGGAAATTGATTTTTTATATATATATACTTGAAGTTTTACCATAAAATACTCAGTTGCCCTTAAAGGAGATTTTAGCTTGATAGTAATTTAGATAATATGGACACATCCTACTGAAAATAAAACAATTTTAGGATTTAGAGGAACACCAACATATGAAATAGAGCCAAAGTACTCTATGGCATTCTCTCCTGAATTGAAACGAAACATAACTATTATTAGAGGCTAAGAGCTAACATGATGAAAGGTTCAGGCTTTTTAGTATTCATGTTGATTTCGATATTGAAATGTGGATTCTCTACCACTTACCCCCAGAACCAAAAAGTGTTTATTTTTCCTGATTTTGCACTGTGGGGTGTTTGAAATAAAGTACATGCTGTAGACTTATCAACCTGATGTTAAGTGTGCATTGATTTTTTTCTCTTATATCTCATGCAATTCAAAAGTCTGCAAATTGCAGCAGTGTATGCAAACTACTTGCTGTAGATCATAGCGCACTTAGTCCATTTGAAAGTGCTGTTAGAGGAGTAGAAGGAGTCCCTATTTGCTTTATTCCAAAACACAGTTCTAGCTGAAAAATACAGAAAATATCCTGCACATTTGTATCCATGCAAATATCCTAAATGTTCTGAGGTAGCCAAAACTGCATTCACTTTATCCTCTGTTGCCTACCAAATTTAATTGAATTTTTTCTTGATTATACATTTTCTAATTTTTTGACTTCCTAAATAATACATATTCACTTTGCAAGATTTCTTCACAATTTATTGGCATAATTTCTTTAGCATAAATGTCTTTACTAAGGCTGCTTTGGTCACACGTCGCAAACTCTTAGACTCAGAGGTGTATGTTCTCTAAATTCTTTCATGAACAAAGCTTTTCCACATTTACTGAGAGAATAAACATGACAATTCTTACGTCTCACTGGCAAATAAATGTTGGCAAGTTTTTTGTATTGACCATCTTAAACTAATTTTACAAGGTCCTTGAACATCTAGCCCTTATACAGTATACTGTAGATCCTTGAATATCCTTGAATCTGAACAGGTACATTTGAGAAAATCTTAGACTTGTACTTTCATTCCACTTTCAGTGATCTCAACATGATTACTGTACATCTCACTTTACAAGATGGGGCAAACAATTACAGTAAATGCATGCAAAGCAGTTAAATCTGCTGGTCTTAAGGATTGACTGATTAATTTTTATATTTATTTAGATCACCTGTAATTAATTCTTCATTCTTTACCCCATCCCCAAACTCCTATACTTTATATTTATAAAAGTATTTATAACAGAACATGTACCATGTATCTGTGAGTCCTACCCTTGTTTCTATTTTTAATGTTGATATATCTGTCCTAAAACTGTTACCATCTTAATGTAGTTTTGACCTCTGTAATCTCTCTCAGTTTTTTTTATTTTAGTTGTATGTTATCTACTATTAATTACATATCTTCTTGAAAGTTTATAATTGATTCTAATTAATTATAATTTATCATTCTATTTGCATCTATTCAGTTCTCTACGCAGAACTTTTTCTTTACATTTGAAACAGCCCTGTTTGAATACCAATAAATGACACATTCCTAGGGACTGGCTTTGTAAAGCGATGTAAATCATAGTTCCTTTTGCTTAGGATCGAATTAAAACTGATTTCAAGTTTACTTCTCAAAAGCAAAAAATAGTGTATGATAGTGGTAGTCAGGAGCTTAAAAGACTTTTGATAGTTCAAACTTCTGAACTTTTTTTAAATTAAAACAGTTTTTGTGTTGCTTTCATGAGTAACATACTTCTTGTAAGAGAGGGGATGGCAATTTATGTGGATTACACGGGTTTCTTTTACATGTAAAATATCTTATTTTGTTGAAATAAATCATGAAAGTAGCAGCTTGAAAAACTGAACAAAGCACATTTACGTCTTAAAAAGAGTGTTTAGATTAGGTAGGTTATAATATGAAATATCTGTTTAGACACACATACTGTAAGGTGATATTAAATACACCATTCCATTAGCTCTTTGCAGTTGTTTATGCCTCTGAAGATGGCAATATACAGTAAAATGTTTTTGGGCCCTCTTTTGTGGTTTACCTAAAGTAACATTTGTAATAGAAATTGAGTCTCTTATACTTTAGTAAATTATACTGTAGTACTGTAGTAAATATGGAAAAATTATTCTGGGTAATAACTGATCCAATCACATCTTCACTAGCCCTCCTACTGGACATACAGAATAGTATATATTTACTGTAGTCAATGTGCATGATAATATTCCACTTTTTACATGTTGTTTATATCTTTTTCTGTATTTTAGATTGTGCTCACAGTGCTTTCCAGTGATATTCACTATGCACAATACCACTACACTATGATATTATTGTGTCTTATACTGTACATGTAAATAGCTGATGTTTATAGGAGACAGGCAAAAACCCTTAGAAGTAATTCCTATGACATCTTCACAATCCATTGTGATATATTTTGAAAGCGTAGACTAAGCTAAGCAAATAAAAGTAAAATTAGAAGGGAAGACACAGGAAAAGTGAAAAACTAACAATGAATGTTTATTGTTGCATGATAAAGTTTCATAAAGTTTGACCGTGCAAGATGACTACATTGGAGGCTGTCCTATTTCAGGTGCAGGTGCTGCCTTGTGTAACTTGTGCAGCCCCTGGGGCTTGTTAGAACTTGTGCATAGCCAGCAGTGTTGATGAGAGTCACATCTGTCCTCCCTCTAATGCTCTAGTCTTCTTGTTGGTGCTGTAAGGATTAGTGTGTATAAGATGTGGATCGACTGACAAGTACATATCTTGGGGGTATTTAAACATACTATTTCTAACTACAATGTATTTCTCATGTGTTGTAGATTTCATGTTGAAGAAGCAATATGTTCATGTTTTTTTAATTAACAAACCATATTCATTTGCTCTTGAATACAGTTGAATACAATTGATGAATACCTAATTAGCAATGGAGGGTGAAACAGTAATACTTGTTGGACTGTGTGACTGTAATGTATGTTGTTTTTTTGCATTTTTTTTCTGGTATGTTTCTTATCCAGTCTCTACCTGGCTATCTTTATTTCCCGTTCGGACTATACTGTACATTGCAGCAAAATAAAGCTTAAATAAATTTAAATCCCAAGTCATATTACAGTAGATGTAAACTTGCACAGTTAGTTATTTACTTTTAAACACTTTTTTTTAACCAAAGAGTTACAATTTACGGACAATAAAAATTAACTCAGGTTGTTTGACTGTTTGGAGAAGATAATCGTATATGCTGCAGGAGTGCATAAAATGTGCATAACATGAGTATCAGGTTACTTAATATCTGAAACACAATAAGAACATTATTTCTTTTAAAAATTACATCACAGAGTTTATGTGTGCTATATTTGTTGTTTTTGACTTAACTTGTGACTAAAATCAATAGTTGTATTACAGAAGATGCCAGGTATTCATTGTATTAACTTTTTATGTGGAAAACAAAGTATAGCTCTTCTGTGCCTTTAACCTTCACTATTGTAATATTTGCCATCACGAGAGATGTGGGTGTTTATCATAACCTGGTTAATTGGACATGACATAGAAATTATTATTAATGATAATGCTTAATTATTTATGTAGCACTGTACAAAATAGTAAACAAATAACTAGAATGACATGTAAGAGGCAATTTTGGGGATTTTTTTCCCCATTTTACAGGAAACACAACATTTATTGCAGATGTAAGAAAAGGTAACTGGTAACAGTGATGATGAAAGATTTGTAAGGGTTTTTGCAAACCTTTTGAACTTTGTGCAGAAATTGTTTAAAACCAGTATTTTTCAAATGCTGAAGATCTTACACATTTAGCACCTTTTGTAAGAAACTTACTGGTTTTCTTTCAAGGAAGATGCAGAAATGTAATTTAAAGATGTATAAAAACCAAGCATGATGTGTCTTTGTCACACCAGCAGGAGTCACTGAACTACTTTTTTACTTTGAATTCTGGTTTACTGTGAGCAGTTACTGTGTATCTGGGTGGCTTATACAAGGAGATCATGGGGTTTATTTTGTTACTTTGAAGAATCTAATCAGTGTTCCCTAAGCTGAAGGTCAGAACCCTCCGAGTTGGTGTGCTGGGTTCAAAGCAAGGTTGCAGATAGGTTGGAAAGTACTTTTCTCAGCCTTAAGCAAAACATTTAAAAACATTTACCTGCTCTATGTTTTGTTCCAAGAACAGTTAGAACCATGGTCACAAATGATTAAATGTCAGTCTCCTTCATTCAGCTGGCACAGAAATCTTTCTTTCAGTATGTGAAAACAACTCACAAGATACAATTTGTAAATATTGCATACACAAAATGAAGAAAAATAGGATTCTTAAAAGTGTTGATCATGGCTTCATATCTTCAGCCAGAAATATTGTTATATGGATTATAATAATTATTATTATATCACAAATGTCTTATTTTTTGCAGAATTAAAAAAAACAAAACAATTTAATTGTGTTTACCTGGATGTCATGCCAGTTGTATCGAACATGCACTTTACATTGTTGACTTTTTTAAAAAATGTGTTTAATGAAAAATTCATATTTAACGTCAAAGAGCCTCTTCCAAATGACGAACAATTTGTCGTTATCCTTGTTGGAATACTGGTACCTCACTGCAGTATGCATCAGGCTTTTAGAATATTGTTAACTTTAAATCTGTATACACACTGTTATTCTCTGAGAAAGAGAGAGTGATTCGGATAGCTTATTATATGCAGAAATAACTTAAAATGACTGTTAAAGCACACCAGAAAGTTTCTTGAAAAATCTTCTGAGAAATGGTTAAATCCTATCCCAAATGTGTAGTTGAGATAGAATGTATTTTCAACATTGTGCTGTCATCATAGTTTATTACACCATAAATGAAGTTATAAGTATGCATTTATTTATGCTAAATAAGTAGCAACAGTAGGTGGAATGAGGACATTTTTAAAAGTCAGCTCAGACATACGGTTTGTGATGAAATGTCTTTGTGTACTGTTGGTCTTTTTTCTGATTTTTGTGCTTTGCACTGCGACAGGAAAGGGCCCTTAGTAATGGCTGTGTGAAACAAAACACAGCATAGCGTTGATGAAGAGGAAGACTCCTTAAATGAAGCCACAAAGTGCTAAATTGTTTATGGATAAAGGATCAGCTCTCCCTGGTTCACAGAATTAAATTTTCTGGATGTGTGACCTACAGGCATTTAGCATTTTTCTGCTGGATTCTGCTTTGCTGGCATAACAAGTTGATATATTTTTTCATTTTTCATCTTTAGCCAGCTGTACAAAACTTATAATGGACATGATTAGCTCTGCAAAATTTGATATCCCTTACCTCCCTTGTGCTGTTCAAAAAGAAAACAAAAAAAAACAAAACAAAACAAAAATGCCTTACTGTTCAAAATATAACACAGGTGCACAATTTTTTAAACAATACCTTAAGATGGATTTTATTGTAATATTTAATACATTCACTAAGGAATTGTACAAACCAGTAAGATCTTAATAATAAAAAAATGCATGAAACACTTTCCTGAAGGAAATACAGTATTTCTTGAACAATATTCTTGGATCAAAAACAGTTGTTTTGCACAGTTGATGATAAGTCTGGTATTTTATGGCAAACTTGTTATTTATTTTTACATTGTATTCCAAGTTATTGGCTAAGACATTCAGTTGTGCCCTTGAAGAAGATTCATTGCAATTCATTGCTGTTCATTAAAACTAAAACGGAAAATGTTTAAAACAAAGACATATTTTATGTGCCTTATTCTGATTCATATCTCTGCATTAATAGACATTTGATTACATCAATCTACTGTACAGACTTTAACCACTCAGAAAGTAAATAAGCAAACTTATAAGTTTAATAAATAAGCAAAGTTAAAATAATAGGCAACGTTTTCAAACCTTTGTAGTTTTTACATCTTAAACCCATAACAATAAAGAAGAAAACATATAAATCATACAGTATTAGAAGAAAGCAAAGACTCAACCATGAAGTACTGTATAAGGAGCATATCAAAGCATATGAGGGACATAGTCATTGAAGTCAGAAGAAAGGTACAAAAATTCAGAATTCTCTATGACATCCTTGAATATCCCTGTGAGCACAGTTTACCCAGTCATCAAAAAAGAAAAGGTATATCAAATCATCCAGACACTACCCTCCAAACAAAGCTGGGTAAGGAGGAGGTCCAATGATGTATCTGAAAGAAATATAGAGTTTGTTGACTACAGGTCAATGCGGTTATGTGCCTTTAGTGCTATAAACAAGAGCAGTCTCAGTCCTCTGTGTGATTCTAATGCTGCTCTCTCACTGTAAAGCTTGCAGTATGAAATTGTGATCAGTTTACCTAAACAGGGAACAAAAATGAGATACTGTACAAGACACCAAACAAGCAAGCCACAATTAATGTTTAGGTTTCAACTCAGTAATTATTACTATACTTTGAAGTAATCATGCTTTTCTATGCAGTGAGTATCCAACGTAAAAAGATGCTCTAAACACAAATAGCTCAAATTGTAATTAGTTCATTTATGTATCAACTTTAATAGTACAGCGTATGCTCATTCATTTCAAAACTGTTAGATGTCATCCCTTTGTAACAGGATTTTCATTAGCCTCATTGCAGGGCTTCCCTTTATGTGCTGTATTTGACTAGACATTGCCTGTTTGAAGATCCTGTCAAACTAAAAGCAGTGGGACAAACATCAATTTTGTATGTGCAGTGTATATTGCAAATACTCATCTGTATATACAGTACACTGTATATACTATACAGTACAGTATATATGTGTGTGTGTGTGTACTTACTGCAAATTTAAAGATCTCAATTTCCATGAATAAAAGTGCTTTATGTTGTCAAATTAACAAAACTATATTCAAATGAACCCCTCTGGCTTTTCTAATTAAAATAAGTGCCTGCTGGAAATGGTATTTTTACTTTTGGATTCTCTAAATGAGTCATTTTGATCAGGAAATGTTGGTCTTTCACAGGGAGTGTGGGTAAAACTTTATAAATGAATGGTAAATTCTGCAACTGAGTGTTTTCTCTACTGAAGTTTTACATATTTATTTCAGTACGACAGCACTTTAGAAATGGGTCTGTGCTGTATATACAGTACTGTATACTGCAGGTAACTGTACTGTACAACAACATGATAATAGGCCTTGTTATGTGCTGTACAGTATATCAGCTTTTTATTGAAAAGCATTTTTGTTGAAATACAGTATATACTAATGGATTGTATCCACATCTTTCTTTTTAGTTTAAATATGCATGTTTAGATGAAACACAATTTAATAAAATTTGCATTGCGAGAATAAGTACAGATACTTGTAGTTAGCAGGTGTGTAGGAAATAATACTATGAAATACTTATTCTTCAAGTCAATCATAATCTGTTCTTAAAGTATTTGGCATGCATCATATATTTTCATCTGAGGATCAGAGGGTGAAAGAATTTGAAGTGCTACAGGCTTTTCAGTATGTTTTGTAATATATTCTCTCTATAATTTAAATGTATTATGTTATCATTGTATTGGAAACTACAAATCTGCTGTACCTCCCACAGTGAAGTACAAGCAAACTAATTTGATTAGCTTTTTTTTCTCAATATGTCTGTCATGCATACATTTATGTAAATTGTTAATGTACCACATACACTCAGTAACATCGCTTCATAAATAGTAAAAATGTACAACAATGGTATCATAAATAAATAGAATTAGATGCAGTTCTTGATATGTTCTTTTTTAACAGAAATACAGTATTTTGCAGTCGTACATAATTCTCTTTTAAATTTAAACAGAGGCAAAATACGTGGAACTTTTATATACTTGCAAAAATGGGGAAACCAAATCCAAAGTTCAGAGAGCTGACTTGCAGCTGAATTAGGAGTTTTGTAAAGTAAGGTCTGTCAAGCAGTCAGATTTATTTGTTATGAGAACAGAATGAACAAGATGAAACATTTCCTGCTGATGTGCCAGATTTTTTATTTTTTTACTTTTTATCAAATGGTGCTTGTTTTTTAATGTCTTTCACACTACGTTATCACATAGAAACTTTTTACACTGTAACCAACCAGTTCGTTTTTTTTCATGCTTCTTTGGGAACAAATACAAGAAAATACTGCTTAGTTTTCTATTGCAACTCTGAGAATGGATACACTTAAGTAAACGTTTTGTCATAGGTGATGCAGACAAGTACTGTAATAGAAAATAATTGGGTGATGTAGTCAAATGTGTATAAACTAATCTGCTATTTTCTTGCTGTAGTTACTTGGCCTTGCTCTAATGGTGACCTTAAAGTCTTGAAGGTATTGGAACAGAAATTAGCTTCTAAGTCAGAAAGAATGTGTCACTTTAATCATTTTTCAGTATTTAAATTAACCTTTTCAGGGTTAAAGCATTTCTAAAGTATATTTAGTTGCTACATTAAGTCATGACGATGTATAAAATACTAGTGTTCCACGATTCAAGGCAATTAGATCTTTTGAGAATTACAGTACATTTTCCTTTTTATAGTGAATTTAATTTTATGTCATCAGACATGACTGGTACTTGAGAGACAATGTGCTTTGATCAATAGTTTGCAAATCCCAAAGCCAATTAACTACAGAATAATAATTTCTAAAGTTGTCTTCTTGTTTTCTGAAAATTATGTAGCTGACTGAATTACGATAGACTGAAATGCTGACATGGTTTCAGTTAGAGTGGAATAGATTTAGACGCATTTAGAATATTTTTTCTGAATGTCTGAACTTTTTGTTACAGATTAAATGCATGGTTCTAGGAAATTTGCTAAAGAGGATTTAACATTCTAAAGTTGTAGAAGCGGAAAATGTTTTTTGCCAATAAACACAATCCAAAATGATGTGTGAGTATTACTAGCTTCAGTTTTGTAGCAGATGTGCAGAGTGGTGATTTGGTATGGGTGATGACAGATTGCAGGGCACTCACCTGTCATTCTGCAGTAAGACAGCATGTCCACACACAGTAAGAGCTGAAGTGCAGTATGTGTATTTAGAAGTTTAATTTTTGAACTGTCACCCAACCGAATGCTATAGTACAAATCTCATACCATTAGATGTTTAACTGTTTGTCCTGTTAAAGGAAATTCTTTGAGGGCAGAAATTCAGTGAATGAAAATACGCTCCAACTGATGACCAAACAACATAATTTTATTAAGAAATATAATATCTTGAAAAATACATTTGATGTTGTATACTGTATATCAAATAAATTATGGGTCTGAATAATAATCAGCTTTTCATTCAACTACAAAACTTCAGGGGTTGGAACTTCTCATTTTGCATTTTGCATAAAGTAGATAGCCACAAACAGCTGTTTCACACTTATTACATCTCATCAGTGTAACATAGGTAACTTTTACCAGTGGCAAAGATGTATGGACCTTAGGAGAAACACTCTTCATTGGATGAAGAGCTAATTAATATTCATATCCATAATTCACTTGTAATATATACAGTATATTTAGTTGCACATTGCCTGCTTTGCTTGGAGGCTAAATGTTTTTTCTTGTTTTTTATACCCTAGTTTGATAAAGAAGCACTACATGAACAATGCAAGAGTTGTCAAGTTTTCTGATGAGACATTTTCATGATTGGACTAATACGAGAAAATAAGCATTACAAAAATGAAGTGTGTAAACATCAGGAAGATGGATCTGTTGACACTTCATTCTGCATATCTCTATTTAATGATATTATATTTCATTTCCTGTGCAAAGAAAACACCCATTACCCAAAGCAGCCATTCGTAACCAGCCATTCTGAAACAGATTTCATCCTCCTTGGTGGTATGGAAATTGAAATACATTTACCCTTTGTATGACGGAAAATACCATATGTAAGAAATGCTTTTTGTCAGTTTCACTGGCTAGGCATAGCTCTGGTCTCCTCTGTGACTATTGTGGAGATACATTAGGTTCCCTAGGGCTTCATTGACAAAATGAATCGGCCAGATGTTTCAAAGCAACCCTAATCAAAGCCTATGATCTAATTAGTAGGCTGTTCAAATGCAAGGATGATTACATGGGCCCTGGGTTGAGCCAAGAGGTATACTGTCTTTATCAGCAAATAAGTAAGATACTAAGTCTTCTGAAAGAGCTGATGCTATGTTCTCCACCTGTACAATAAAACTCCCTTTCATTGCCATGAAACCCTGTTAAGCACAAAAAGGGTGAAAATCTTTCATCCCAACATACTGTATGTAGGCCAGAAAAAAATTGTAACAATCTTTCAGTTTCATATCAATGTGTTCACAGAGCCACATCTGTTCCATCCCCCCCAAAAATGACCTAATGAATGCTCTCATTGTTGGTTTTGTGATCAAACAGAATTAGGATGAATACTACGATCCCCCATCTCAAGGATTATTTTACTATAGGGCATATCCCTCTATAATGAAGTAAATCTATTTTTGATGTTCCAGTTGTTCTTGCAGTGGATGAAAACACATATGTAAAATTTCATTAGGTATTGTACTTGGAACAATGGTGTGTAATTGTACAGTACACCACATCAATCATGGTGTTTGTGACACTGTGCAGTTTTGCCCTGGCTGTCTTCATTGCAGGGCATTGAGAAGGCTGACATTTTTCTTTCAGCACAGCTTAGTACACATCAGGCATAATGCCAAAAAATGCTTGAAATGGTTAGAAGTTACCTTCTTCAAAACAGAAGCTCTGAGGCAAAGAACTCCAAGGTAATTTTGTAAGACTGGATAAATAAACCCAAGCAAGTTAACCATATAATGTCACAGACGTAAAAATTTTAATTAAATCTCTATTAAATGTTAGAGACATTGGCTGAACATAAAATAAAATATTTTGGAACACAAAATACTGTCAATGTGAAATTTTAAAACAGCAAAGGATATACATGGTAGCATTATGCTGTTTTTGTTAGGAATAGTCATCCAAGTCTTTTTTTAAGAAGTTCGTATGAAGCACATGTTAATTAAAGTGTGAAATCATTCTGTGGCAATTTATGCTGTTTAATATTTTCACTCCTACCATAATTGATCCACTCACCATAAAAAGATTCAATGGGTATCTTATATGGCATTTTGCTATCTTTCCAGAAGAGACCTGAAAATTATGTGTTTAGAATTTATAGATGACTGGTAGGTCATTTGTTAAATTCAGTCTATATCTCTGTTTCTTTGTCACTTGTAATTAAAATGTATTAATTGTGCAATGGGATTAATGTATTTTTGAATCTCAACACTGGAAGGAAATATAGCCTTAATAGCAAATGAACCTTGTTATAAATTAAGCTCATCCTGACAAAATTTCAGTATATCTTTTGGCTTCACTGCCTTCTGATTGACTGAACATCCACCAAGAAATCTCATATCACCCATTTATTGGAATTGTCAAAGAATGTAAATTTGGCACTGGCTTATCCTATAATCTATAATCCTATAGTTTCCTAGGAAATGAGACATGATCAAAGAAGATCAAGCATAAATACTAAGAATATTTTCAGGAATGCAATCCATTACATTCTTTTAAAATTTAAATTAATTTACCAGTCCCTGTTTTTTTCCAAATTTTAGCATTTCTAAGCATGAAATCTAAGATGATACTGTCACGGATGTCCAAAGGGACTAACCGTGGAGAGCAGGAGAGCGGAAAAAGACCCATATGCGTAGCGGCGAGACGGGAAAAAGGCCCGGGCTCATTTGTGCAAAGAGTTCAGGAACGCTGTATAGAAACCTATGCCATCAGGTAGCGGACGTGGGGCGACCTTGTGCTAGGCAGGTCTCAGGACATCCGAACATCAATGCTGAGCGAGGGCAGAGTGCAAGACCCGGAAATATATAGCCCAAGGGAAAGAGAGGGACCGAAAGGACAGCAGGCAGGAAACTAGGGACAGGACAGAGAAGGAGCGCCCTCTGGCTGCAGAGGGGGTGACAGATACATTATGCAGGATTGTAAATCCATCACTTTGTGTGAAGCATGTGGCCTTTGCTGAACTTGTTGAGAGTGAAATCCACAATCAGCCTTTCTGTATGTCCTCTTACTATTGGATATGTGAGTTTCACATGGCTTGCTCTTTATCATACTGTCCTTAGACTGCAGCTTGATACGGGGTCTCAGTGCAATGTCAGATTCCACTTTGTATTGAGTGGTTAAGACAAGTTGTCTGCATTTGTTTCCTTTTGTTGTATACAATGTTCTCATCATTTCAGCAGCATTCTAGGACTTTTTTATGGCATGGCCAAGACAGCATTGTAACACCTGTTTTAATAATGAATAATGTTTTCATTAATGAATAATGTTTAAACAAAACAAGATCAGAACAATTTTATGAAAAAAATGTTTAACAACTACTTTTTTGGTCTGGTATACACTGGGTATATTTCTATTAAGGCATCTGTGCTAATTTCACTATCAGAACTCTGAAATTATAATCCCTCCATGTGTATGAAAAATCACAACAAATGGCAACTGAAATACTGATCTTAAGTATAAGCATTTTAAACATTTGACAAAGTGCTTTTGACAACTATATTTTACATTGACAATGGATCTTGTGTGTATTTATTTTGTTGAAAGAAAAATGAAAAAGACCCCCTGGGCAGAAACTTCATGCAAGAGCATGTGGTGAAAAAAACAGGCTATAAATCAACTGTCAGATGGTTTTGAAGATGCCAGCTGAGTTGACATCTTAGAATGCCAGTGTAGTTTATTACTACGTGTCAAGGAAATCAATATTTCTTCATGGAACTGGAATTATAGGAATAAGTATTTCACAGTCGAAGCTGCCAATGTAGCCTAGCTTATTTCAAATGAAAAAGAAAGATTGATCCTGATGTTTCCTTCAAAATAGTCTATGCCATCAAGTTAGTAATTTCTAAAGCCGAAGTAAAATATTTTCAAATAAATATATATTTTCTTAATAGATAAAGGTAGTGGAGCATTTTCCAACAATCTACATTATTATATCACAAGCAACACAATCTATGCTTAAAGCACATTGCGTTTTATTCGTAAAGAAATGCCTGTAAACTTAAAAAAAAAGATTTTGTTAGAAGTGCAGCTTGCATGTTTTGTAAAGTGTTATTACAGAATGGTACAGACTGTGCGACTTTTAATTCAGTTGTAGTAGTCATTAAAAGGGTTTGCATATTCTTAGAAGTATATTTAGAATGCCCAGTTTAACTGTCACTCCACCTAACAACTCTAACCAGCAAGTAAGAAGATTGAAAGCAAATGGTGATCTTCTGATGACTTTGTCAAGCCTAATCTTGGTTCCACTCACCAAGCCAGATCTCTAAATGATGCCCTGCAGTTGATCCATTGGAGAACTAAGTTTATTTTAAATTGCCTTCTCTTTCCTTTGTGGGACTGCCCAGTAAGTTATGTGGTATGATTGTCAGCACAGGTTGCACTTTTGTAACTATGCATACCGAAGACCAAAAGTAAGACAAAAATGTAAACTGAGGGCTTATTTGAGTGTACTCAGAAATATTGAACTACATAAAAATGTTACCTGTATACCTGTAAGGATAGTATTCACACAATATTTGCAATATTCAGACTCTTGCCTTCTTTTAGTTCTCAATAAAAGGCTCAGAACTGTGGAATGATCTATCACTCTGTATCAGAACTTGCTGGTCAGTAGGAGCATTCAATTAAACCCACATGAGATGGTGAGATAAAATAAAGCTTAACATTATTACAACAACTGGATGAATTTAAAATTTAAGATGTTGTTCTAAGTAAATGGCTTCCATAATTCTCTCCAAAAGTCAGTGAAACATACAGTGTGGGTTTACTTACAATAGCATGGTCTTTAACTGCTATAGTTCATGACTGATTAAAACTTACTTAAACTTACTTAAAAACCTTCATGAGGAATAACAACACCCAAAATTGAAGCGTAGCGAACAATTGTGGAGCGAATATTTGGCTTAACCCGCTTGGCTGAGGGCCAACCTCCTGACCATAGGAAACGGAAGCCAGGACCCCCACCAAGGTAACCAAGGGCCATCTGCAGAGGTGGAGTTGGGGTGGAGGTGGGATGCAGAAGTCGCACGCGAGGGAGAGAGATCTCGCATTTGGTATTTATAGCGTTCGGTGGAGGAAGGACGAAGGGAGTGATTGCTAATTACTGATGGCTGGGAATGATTTAGCGTGGTTGTTGTCATCCCTCCCAATCGTTCATTAAATAAACTCCATTTCAGATATTCCTTTGATATTAATGAACAGAAAAGGTCTTCAAGTCCAATGCTTAAATATTGTGATTTGACACATTTTCGTGTTCTTTGGGTGAGAAACAATTTGGCTGAATGTCATGGGATCCCATGTGGGACCACTGACTTGGCTCCATTCCCCGAATTAAACCTTGCATAAGCAACAACTTTAGCTATGCAATTCTGAAAGAGAAATTAACACATAAATATAAGGAGATTTGATGATATTCAGAATCTCAGACAAAGGTATGAAGAAGGAAAATGAGAAAGTATTAACAGATCTTCTGGTCATCATTTTTAGTGGTGGCTTATGAATGTTTTAGAATACAGAAAAAGAAGCATTAGAACCACAACAAATGTTTTATGTTATGTGTTATGACCCCAGGTGTCTAGGGGTAAAGGGGTGTAAGATTCAGTATGGGTTTGGATGTAGGTGGGTTTCTGGTGAGGGACTTAGGAAGCGTGATAACAAAATTTGGGGGCAAAGGTGATTTGTTCACAAAGTAAAAAAAGTGAAAAGGTGACTGGTACATATTACAGGACACAAAGAACACACAGGGAAAAAGGAACTTAAGCAGTGCCAAAGAAAAGAAAAATAACAAAAAAGCCCTAGCTAATACAGTGACAGTGAGATCTGACCTAACTAACCGAAACAAAAACACGAAACAAAAGGTCTTCAACGTCTTCACACACCCTAACTTCCCTACACTGACTAACCAGAAAAATACAAAGGTGATACTTGCACCCTAACCTAGTGTGTCTAGACAAACAAAACAAACCTACTGTACGTGTGCACAATATAACCCGACGACCTTACCTATACCTTTTCCCCTGGTGTACAACAAGTTCACAGTTAACAGTAACTAGTGAACGAATTGCACAATTTTAGGAAAATGGGTAATACCGAAGAAAATACAGTACGAGCAAGGAATAGGGTAACAAATGAGCACAAGCAAGGTAAAGGAGACAGTAACAAGCGTTGGCAAGGTCATAACAAAACACAGGTAATCAAAACCAACAAACACAAACAAATGCAAACACGAGCCGAAGCTAACCGAAGATGAGCCGAAAGCTAATGGAGTCGAATCTTCTTCAGGTATTTGAACTTTAGGTCTGGTTGCTGATTGGCCAGGAGTTATTGTTGGTGATGATGTCACAACTGCAGTGATGGTGTAGTGATGGACCAATGGAAGGGGAGGAGGTGCCTGAATACACGTGGCTGAAAAAGAAAACACGGACACGCACAGAGATGTAACATTATGCTTGTTTTAATGTCTCTTAATATACGGTACATATTGTATGTAATATGTTTAGATATTAAGTTAGACCATTCACTCATCCTGAGATGTTTCCTGCCCTCTGCTTTTTTCTTTCTCATTTATTAATTAACTGGATATTAACCATGAAATCTGTGATTATATGATTATGAAATGTTTATGGATATGGTCAAAGAACTGAGAAGTGGCAGAGGTCATTTAGCAAAAGAAATGTTTACAATGCAATGTTTGCAAATGTCACGTCAACCTATACTATAGTTCCCAGGGAAATGAGACATTAAAACACAACAATAAGCATAAAGATAAGGAACATTAGCTAAAACGCTGTCAGAGAAACATGAGGTAAAAAGATTTAATTAGTGCAAATAGTATTCATTTTTAATAGTACTGTACACTGGGTGATCTGAGAATGTTTTGAAGGACATCATTCTCTGACGATTTCAGTTTACTCCCCATACAACCTATACTCTATGTATTTTAAGGATTTATCATGCCGAAAATGACTAGAGTCACTGATCAATTATGTGACTGTTCTCTATGAATATTCAGTACTTTTGAGCATGTTCTTTGACTATTGGCAGTTTATTACTAAGGAGTTTGTGCACTTTCCTGCTGGGAAAATATTTGTGATCAACATTTCAACTAGACATGCCTGACATTTAGATACAATTACTGTACTGGTTTCTGGCTATCCAAGTCCTGATGATGATGAATTAGGCTCATGCTGATTAATACAAACATAAGCCCCAAGTGCTTCAAATTAAAAAAAGAAGATAGGCACTAAAGCATACACAGCATGTCCATGTTCTTTTTGTTACATCCTACAAGGGATGACTTAACCATTATTTTAACCATTTCATTCATTTCCATCTACTGTTCTACAATAGCATAATGCATCTAACTTAGTTAACCCAGAGTGTCATCAGTTAGAATTTAATATGCTTTTGAGACTATACTTTAAAAAAATGAAATGAGTCATGTTTTCCTACTCATCAGACTTTATTTTAGCTCTTGAAATTAAGCACTTTTACATTTCTTCACATATTATGAACTTGTCTGTCTAGGGAATCCCATTCAGGTTCCATCAATAATGAGTCTGCATTACCTACTCTTACAACAGAATCCCTTTATTTTCATACCTTACCTTTTCTGACCGTCCGTCATAATTTCAACCAATATTGTTTGTTAAGAACATGGGTAAAAATAATTTATCTTGTACATCATTACTGTAGCTTTAGTCATTCTTCTTTGAAAATCAACCTTGAGCTACCAAACTGCTCCCCTTTGCTCGTCATTTACTAATATCCAATTCAGTTTTGTGTTATAAATGCTCAGGTGGGACCAAATTAGTTGATTTCAAATGGTTCTGCAGTACATTCCAGCTGTCTGCACTTTAGCAGTAAAAGAATGACTATCAGAGGAAAAGAGAAACTTGGAGATGCAGAACTTGATTTATTTATTTCCACTGAGCTTAAAGTGTGAAATTAACTGAGCATGTGTGGTGGAGCTGTGCCAAATGCACTTCTGTAAATAAATGTTTACTTATCCTTAAGGTACCTGATAGTTAAAGAGAAATTATCGCAGAAGCTAGCATGAATGAGGTGCAGTGTTGTGTTCCTATGGCACGTCTAAGTTAGAATGATTCAGTATTCCATCTGCTTAGAGAGGGTTTTGGAGCCACGGTGTGGACAATATCTCCATGATAGAGAAGAGGAGATCAGTTAAATTATATTTATAGTTTTGGAGTGTATGGCAAACTTCACAATGAAAATGCCTCATTTGACTTTAACATTCTCTCGCAAAGAGCAATTTGCAGAATGCGGAATATCAGTATTAAAGGTTTGTTTTTCATGGGAAAATTCCTTGCTGATTTCTTTTTGTTTATTCAGAATATTTTTCCACATTAATGTACAGTATATTAAGTAATATTTGTCAACCTAATGGAATGGAATTATTTTTTTAAAGCAGTTTCTCTAGATGCATATTTAAGTCTAGTGGAGTTGGTACATTTTGCCGTTTAACATATTTAATTTACTACAAAATGACTGTATGCATAAATTGTTTGGCTGTGTTATAAATTGTTATTTTTACTAGATTTATCCGAACCATATTGGCAGGATAGTGGCGATTCAACATCAGTGAATGTCTGCTCTTTATTTTTTAACTGCTGTGCAAGCAAAAATTCCTGGATGACAGTCTGCTCACCACTCTGTGAAATTAGCTCATTTCATCAATCTGAATAAAAAAGACGTGGTTAAAATCATATCAGAATCCACTAAAGTGGCATTCCAATTCCATTTGGTAAAATATAATACAAAAAACATTATCTGACAGTATGTACTATATGTACTAGACATTTTCTGAGAAAAGTGTTCTGTGAGCCATTCTATTTTCAAAACAACAGATCATTACAACATTTTTCAAACATTTTTGATGTTGTGATGTTATGTTGTTTTTGAAACAACAAGGGAGGTACTTTCCGTTTCCTCCCTCAAATTCCTGTATTTCATCATTAAACTTTAGTAAGGCAAACAAAAGTACAGTACCATACAATAAGTGACCAGGACAGTGGCAGCAGTCCAATTCACTCTTCCTCCCAGCATCATGGATCCATGTGGTAGAGAGCTCCATATAAATTATGTCAAGATAGGAGAAGACCTAATGGTGCTAGGAAAGAAAATAAATAGGCTCTCAATGCACTGTCAACATTTTTTGCTAGTGTGAGACCATCCGACCAGATATTTTCCTTCTGCTGTAAGAGGCCATGACCAGAGCGAGAGCCGGAGAAGCCCTTGCTCAGAACTGTGGAAAACCACGACTGGACATTCTAAAGACATAGAAATAGGTGCATAGAGACCTCCGATTGACAGAACTTATAAAAGGATTTGGAGAAAATAAGGAGCTTTGGCCCTTTTTTATCATTGTAACATACTGTAAATGTGAACTGCATAAAATACAATATGTTCCAGTAGGTAGCTGTGTCAACATGTGGAAACTGCAAAGGAATTGGTAAAGGTTTATTCCATGCTGAAAGGAAAAAGAAAGACACACAATGCTTCTTCAGGTGTGTGAAGAAGGCTCCACAGCCAGAATGTTGTGTCTCTTTTCTTTTCCTTTCAGCACAGTATGATTTTTATAACAACTGACATGATAATAATGCAAGGTTGAAAGGTAATTAGTAGATATTTTTCTCTGCCTTTCATTGTCTCGTTTCTGAATATTGGCTGTCTCCCCTGTCATTTCTTGGATTTCTAGGCAGTCCAAAAGGTTCCTTAGTTCACTTATCTCTAGCTTGTCTAACATAAGAGTGATATAATTGACAGTCTACTGAGCCTCTTCTTGCACATCTACGGACTAGTCATCTTAAGGTTCCTCAAACAGTTTTGTGAGCGGTGGATAGTTTTGCCAGTCTGCACTGAGCACTTTCTATGTTTATGCCACCCAACCAATCACTAGAATATCTACCAATTTTGTACACTTATTTACATGTGCACTCAGATTATTCAATCTTTTTGGAAATTATGCAACAAAAAGCTATAGCTCTTCTTGTGCATTCAAGGGCCACATTTCTCCCAAATAAAAAAATATAAATTGGCATAAAACAGTCTTCCTTTAGCAATTTCCAAGCACTAGATATGATTCTCAACACCACTTTTGTACCCTCGCTACAAAAAAAACAATAAACACTTCAGATGGTCGTTAAATAGTGTACCCATAATGCAACAGGTATTTCAAAATCTCACCTTTAATGGCTTTTACAGTTTCACTTTTCATCTCAATCAGATCCAAAGTAAAAAAAAACAGCTGGTTTCATAACTCCATCAACACTGGCTTTCACAGAAATAATTAGAATTGATGTTCAAGTGAGAGTAATAATTTTTGAAACAATTTTCTTCTTCATTTTCAGAGGAGATGTGTTCAATTATGCCAGCGCATAGTGTTACACTTTGAAGCAGTCAACCCATTTCAAGACCATTGAATTTCTGAAGGTCAATGAGACTCTTATGGTCATTGAGTGGACAATTCATTTTGGTTACATAGTAGGTTGTGCAATACATTTATGGAGCTCTTAAATGTCTTACAAAATGGATCAATTGTTGCATTCATAATGTTTTATTTAGCCTGATTTAGTCATTTATTCAGGTTGAATCTGAACTACTAAAATTAATAAATATTTTATTTTTGCCATTTTACTCAGTGAATACATATATTATAGTATCAAGGCAAGCTGAAAGGTACTATTCTACATCTGGGTGTTACCATGGCAATCACACACTCTGGCATCTTACACTTATGGAAAGGGACCAAATGTTTTCACATTTCAGACCAGTCAATAGTGGAAAAAAATAATTCAGAATAAAATTGGAAGCACTTGATTAAGGATATCTCTTTCTTTATTATATATGTCCATAGGATGAAACAATTACTTAAACATAGCCTTGTCAACAGTGCGTAATTTGTTTAAATTTAGTCTATCTTTGGCAAACGTCAGCATTCCATCCTGTATTTCCTACTGTATGACTAATTTTCTGAGGGAAAAAGCAATGTCATTGCTAAATGTTTTTATTTCTTTTTTCTTTATTTCTTTCATATGAGATCTATTGTTATAACAAATTTTCATTTTCCAAACAAAAATGCAACTCATCCCTTTTCTTTTCTGAGATTCATACCTGGTCCTCGTGAGTTAGAGTCTAACATTAATTACTGTAGATATGAAGGAAGTTGAATTAGGAGAGCTTTCCTTTTTCAATTCAGCACTATCTGTTAAACGTTCGTAACAATGCAGCCCTCAAAGTCCATTATCTTTTTTACACCTGATTTTGATAAATGACTGTGTGGAATTTGAATGTGCACTGCACTTGTTCTATTCAAGCTCATGTCGAAAATGCATTAGCCAGAATTTCAACAAAAAAAGAACAATTTGAATACAGAATCAGAGTTTTCCAAACCCATGCACCAGAACAAATTTCGCCTTTTTAATCAGATGACATCAGGCGGATATGAAATGCAATTTGTTTTGAAGTTTGTTTTTCATTTACTACTGGAACTCGAGCATTGAAACTGCTTCAGCTCTCCACTGGACCTTGTCAGAATCACACACTTGCTGGAGGGCAATGGCAGCACTGATCACTCAACAGGAAAGAGAACAGCTGTGTTCTTGACAGCTGGAGCAGTCATGACTTCCCATCACCAAATAGCAGGCACATCTTGGACTGCTATACACATCAGGGGGTCTTTCAACAACCTGGTAAGATGCGAATTGCATCTTTTCCAGTGAATGTCATTGGAGTTTTAAAATGTGATACAATGCTAGATTGTTGAGTTTACATTACATATCTGTGTTGTTTTTGGTATACATTATATTCACCGTAGAGAAAAAATCACTTTTTCTTGTGTTCGGCTTTTTTATGAAATCCTGTTTTTTTGTTTAAGTCATTCTATAGGAATCTAAATCAAGTAGAATTCTGTATTGGTCTTTTATGTCAGAAACTTTCATAGAAATGTGAACAACATTAATTTACTGTGTTATAAATATGAAACATTATATAAATACATATTTTTATCTTACATGCTATCTAGATTGTATTTCTCCTATTCTAAGATCATCACACACAAATTTAGATCACAAAATATGATCTAAATCAAATTCTAAAATATATTTTAAATAACTTTAGACATATGAAATATAAAATTTTATTCACTAAGGTAATTAATTCAGATCAGTAAGACTGTGAAAATGCATTGCCTAAACAATGGAATGATTGTGACTAGAATACAATGGAGTTTTCTAGACATTATCAGAATTGATTTTCTACTCTGTTCTAGTCAGAACAATAACTCTTTATAAAATTGAGGCAAACTATTTTGGATGCTAATGTGAAGCTTTCTATGAAAATGAAAATGACAATCATTCTACAACTCCCATTATTCAGTTCTCTGTAGATTTTTAAAATTAGCATCTTGGCTTAACTTTTCCCAGCTGACTCTTCTGAAATACTAAAGACTGCTGCTGTCTGTATACTGGAGTTTTGGATGGCTGTACGTAGCTGTGCTGTAGCTCAATTTAAGAATGAAATGACATAATCTGTGGTTCAAAATATTTACTAGAGATCATTTTTAACATATCTTCAGCTGCTGTGTTAGGACAAGGGGGGTAACTTAACTGCAGATGTCTGTTAAATACTTTGTTATGATTACTTTGATAATCATTGTGCTAAAGGGAATTTGAGTTTTTGATTTTTATTTAAATTAATATGGCACAAAGTCCTCCAAAAATTAGACATCAATTAGTAAAAGTGAAATGCTTAATGGATTCATACAGTAAAGCATGTTTTTTCTTCAACTGTACATGCATTCTTTAAATAAAGAAATACTGTATTTCTGCTTAATACAGTAAGTACTGTCTTGTTGAAGGTATTGCAATTCAATAAGACAAATAAAGCTTCAGTTTAATGAGAGTAATAAACACTTTTTGTATTATTTTGAACAATAACATTTAGTGACTACCTTGCTACAAAATCAAAAATCGTTGATGGACTAGTAAATTAAAAATAGTAAGGCTAGAGATGTAAGGCTAAGTCAGGAACTAGATGTTCATGTAGTTAGCTGCATCCTCATGTGTAAGCTGCAAAAGAACAGGTAAAGGTTTTTCCATGGTGAAAGGATAAGAAAAGAGACATAATGTTTTGGCTGTGGAGCCTTCTTCGGGTGTATGGGACTGTACAGTACTGGGCTGGGAGACCTCTAAAGAAAACAATGTTTCTGATGTCAAATGTAATTGGTTGAAAAGTAGCTGAAACTCCTACCTGCAGGTTCCTAACAGGACACATCCTGCTGGAGGTGCCTTCCTTCAAACGAGATTTGAAACAGGAGGCCCTGTCTTCTGGGCCATTAAAGAGTAGGGTGTTATCTTTGTTGATCTGGCTAAATTCCTCTTTCAGCTTGTACAATCTGGCCTACCTAAAGCAATTCCTCACTTTATTATCTAAAGTGCTGTGTAGTGGGGCTGATGGGCAACTGTGTCTACCATTCCACCTTATCAGCTATGTGGTTCCTGCATTTCAGTGGTAGATGAAATGACACTTCAGGGGAATGTGCCATAGAAAAAAGCAATATACTTTATACTGTGTAAATATTTTCATTATTAAATGATTCAAATAAAAATGTGTTTCAATGTATATGAATTTAAATGAACATCAGAATGGCAAATAAATCAAATTAAGCATTTTGAAATGCAGCTTCACTTAACAATAAATCTAGCATTTGTTGTGCAAAGACTGGGTACATTAAAGTACAAAATAAGCCACAAATTGCTTTGATGATTTATTTACGAACTTGCCAGTATATCCCAGAATAGAGTTCTAGAGCAATTCCCAGAGAGCACATAAGAGTAGTCCATAATCAAATGAAAATTATAGCAGTTTAAACAAAATTCCAGTCTAAAATACAATATGATGGAGGCTGTGTCGTTAGAATGGACTGTGCAGCCTCTACCATGGGGCTCACATATTGCCTTCAGATTGAGAAAAACCACTGAACCATGGTGCACCTTATCATTGGGATGGCTGGCATTGTACATGTTTAATCAGCTTTTGTACTCATCTGTGATTTGTTCCATATAGCTTGTTTGGGAAATGTACACACCCTGTCACGTTGCATCCATCTCATAATAAATGGACATGGGACAGTTAGTTGTGCCCTGCTTAACAGTGGCTCCGAGACTATAGCTTTGAAAGGGAGGGGCTTCCCTCTTCTTTTGTGCTAAATTTGCTATTGTGACTACATGGCAGCTGCTAAGGGTTTAAACAGCATCAGATTAAATCAAAACCCACACTATATAATTAAAACTACTTCTGAATACTGTCAGATTGTCACACCTTTTACTTTGTTGTGTAACCCATCAATAAGTTACCATACTATGTGTATATGCATTTAACGTACAGTATACAGTATGTACAATATACAGTATGACATTTTCATGTTACCTTTTTTGTGACTGAAAAAGCCTTTAAGCATTAGTTGAAGGGCTCAATCTGGTCTACACTTGTTTTTGTGTTTATAGAAACTGCTTCTTTAACCAAAGAAAAATCAGTTCTGTTCAGTTATTCCGCTTTTGAAGTAGTCTGTAAAATACTAACATTTGGGATGGTATTAATTAAAAGACTTAAAAAGTGCTCAAAGTTCTAATTATATGTTAACTATATTTTCCTCTAAACTGGTTCTTTCTGTTTAAAATACATCACAATGGCACCACAACTTGCAAAGACAATTAAAATTAGGGTTCTTGGGATATAAATAGGATTTCACATTGCAAAGACTGAGTACTGCTTTCTCGCTAAAGTAACATATGTTTCAGCTCAGCTTGTGTGGTCTCAGATGTTTGTTAACAGTTGATTTCCTCAAGTTGTGGTTTTTTCGCTGCTTTATTGCGCTAATTATTTCTTTGGAAATTACACTTGGGTTGCTTTTCATTATGATTTGGTTAGTGCTCCCTGATTTCCAGAAGTATGTAATAATTGCTTTGAAAATGATATAAATATATGTTAGTCCAGCTGTATGACACATTGATTTTTAAACACTGTTAGACATTGTAAAATTATGATTGAAGACTCACGTGGTTTCTTGATCATCTTTACAGCAAAATACATTTACAGAAAGTAGCTTATTAAATTTGTGCTATGTGGAAGTAGCAATAGTGCTTCAAGATAGTCATAAGACAAGCATAGACTTATTTGCTGTAGTGTTTAACTGCTTCTTTGTAGTTCTGAACACTGGATGTATGCTTAGTGCCATATCAAAGTTATCAGAAATCATTCAAATATATCAGTATTTTCGCACAAATAAAATTTGCCACTGGTTGCTTTTAGTTTTTAATTAATAATAATAATAATAATAATAATAATTGCTTATACTTACTGTAGATAGCGTTTTTCTGGATACTCCACTCAAAGCACTTTACAGGTAATGGGGACTCCCTTCCACCATCCACCATAGTGCACCAGAACGCTCACCACACATCAGCTATCAGTGGAGAGGAGAGCAGAGTAATTAGGTCAAATCATAATGCCGTGATTTCAGGATGCTGTGTTTGGTAAGGGCCAATGGGAAATTTGGTCAGGACACCGGGGTTACACCCCTACTCTTTTCGAGAAACGCCCTGGGATTTTTAATGACCACAGAGAGACAGGACCTTGGTTTTACATCTCAGCCGAAGGACAGCACCTTATTTTACAGTACAGTGTCCCTGTTAAGGACAGATACATTCTTCTCAATACTTGCTTGGAGGATCAAAATCCTATATTTTATATCGCTTCATTTAATTAATTTATTTTTTCCCACTTATTCTTACTGTGATGGTAAGGATTACTAATATTTTTGTATCAGAATTCTTTTTAGATTCAACCTTGCATTAACGTTATGTCATAATTGTTATTACTATATTTTTCAATTATGACACTGGGGTCAAAGGCATCAAAAAACAAATAAACATGTTCACAATGAGGTCATCACTGTTTCAAAATCAATTAAACTTGCAATGCAGCAGTCTTGCGACACTGCATTTTTGTCAGGGGGCTTATTCAATCAGGCTTCTGAAATGAACTGAAGTTGGAGAAACAGTATGTTCTTAGAAATGCAGCAGTGAGTGTTTGTTGAGCTGGAGATCTAAGCTTCTCAATGTTTTGCCATCCCTTTCTGTGCAGACCTTTCTTGTTGCATCAACATGAGAGATTGAATATGATTTCTAATATCCCTGTTGACATAAAGCTACTGTAGCTTTGTAAAATAATACTACATCTTTCAATAAAACCTATGGGATGAATCACAAGCGCTCACTGGAAAAGTGCTTTCTTATCCTAGAAATTCAATTGAGATTCAAACACGATAATATTATAATATAATAATATATTTTGTGTAATAATTAAAATCAGTTTTATGCATTCACGCAGCTCAAATGAAAGAAGCTTGGTTACTACTTTGGTGTGAAAAATAAGAATTGGGTATTATTCACTAATATATGGAAACAAAAGTCCCTATAGAAATATTTACATTTAAATCACAGAATCTGGCACATTTTTGCTGTGATATCCTTTTCTCTCACTGATTTAGAATTTAAGAGTTTATTAATATCTTTAGATTTATTTTCATGATCTGATTTATATACTGTAGATTACTTTAAAATGTTATACATTTTTCAGTGATGACCTTTTAACCATGTATTATATTCTTTGTTGAATTAATTATTTTTTTTACATACGTTTTTTGTAAATTTCAAGTTATGTTACCAAATTAAAACTTATTTTGCCTCAATCTAATGATTGTTTTTTTTTAGAAATTGTTAGGCAATTTTGAATAGATGTTTTTTCTCTCTTAGCTTATATTAATAATGAAAGATATTAGTCTTGTTAACTTATGATTACTATCTGTTTCTAACTAACCTAGTGACGGCTTCAAACACTTTCTTTATCTGGTGCTAGACTGAAAAAAGTGCACAGAATTTCCACAAGCACAATATATCTCCAAGCCCAAAGTCTTTCATGTATTATTTAATATTTAAAAAGATTGTGATTATATAATATTAGAAGATGAGTCTGGACTAAGAATTGTAATGGAATTTCAGCCAATAGTAACTGTAGAATTCTTATTGACTCTGGAAATTCCAAAAATAAATGAATCCAAAAATGCAATAGAATTGTCTACAGAGTCATGGCACCTGTGATGTCGTTTATATAGTATATATTTTCCAATTGTGTCACCATGTCTTTTTAAATTGAACACCTGAATAACTATAAAATTGCAAACTTTTTAAGATACTAATTAGCTCAATTAGATCATTAAGAAATAAGATGGTCTAAAACCACATATGCTATGACTTTCCAGACCTGTAGTTCTGTATCCCTAAAATACAGTATACACAGTATGAAACCCATCGAATCTGTAAATATACAGCATATTCACTGTGTTCCTGATATGTATTCTATATGCTTAATATGGTTCATATATGGATTTCATGGTACATATAATCTATATGTAAAATTTGGTTCATCATGGTTAATTAGTTTCTCCATCTAGACTCAGTTAATCTGTAGTTAGCATGCGTTAGGAACATGCATCTCGCTTGCCTGTGTAGCACACCCTTTGTAAAAAATGTTACCCAGATGCTTAGCACCAACCCAGCGCACCATGGTTTCAAGCTTACTGTTCCTGATGGTCATTATAAACATGAGACCACACATGATAAAGAAAAGCAAAAAAAAAATGTAATCCTGAAACCTTTTCGGATTTCCTGGTTGATTTACATATCGCTTCCCCCTGCAGGCTCCCTCCAGCCTCCCAGCTGGCTTTGTCAGATGTTTTTAATGGGTACGCACAACCTAGGTTTAGAGGACCATTTGAATTCACATTTCCTTCATTGTTTTAAACAGCAAGATTACTGACCCCAGTTAAACTAGCTACAACCTCCACAGAATTCCAAATAAATTTGTATACATTAGAATTGAGCGACCCTCTATGGCTATCAAAATAAATATTTAACTGAATAACAAAAGAATTTTATGTTTCCTAATGTGTGTAACTGTACAGGAATGCTAACGATACAGACCGCCTGATACAGTATTACAGCCAAAGGAAGTCAGAGTGGTGGGGGCCTGTTTTTTTGTTTCTGCTTTGTAATTTAAATAAACAAGCAAATAGGCTTGAGTTTAACTTTACTTGAGCATTTGTACAACACACAGATTGGTCTTCTAGCAAGCTCTTTCAGCAACTCCCTCGGCTGGTCTGTGGGTTCTTCTCTCTAAGGACCATCTACAAATTATTCAACTGTGATGTATTATTTGTCAGGTAGGGACTATCTATAATATAATAATAATTCCTTACACTTAAAAACCACTTTTCTGTCTGGACACTCTACTCAAAGTGCTTTACAGGTAAGGGGGACTCCTCTCCACCACCACCAATGTGCAGCATCTGTCTGGATGATGCAACGGCAGCCATCGTGCGCCAATACACTCCCCACACATCAGCTATCAGTGACGAGGAGAGCAGAGTGCTGAAACCAGTTCATAGATGGAGATTATTAGGAGGCCATTATTAGTAAAGGCCAATGGGAAATTTGGACCCATTACTATACTGGGACATTAGGACCCACACAGACCGTACCCCATACTTGCCTCTCTAATACCTCTTCCAACAGCAATCTTAGTTTTCCCCAGGAGGTCTCCCATCCAGGTACTGACCAGGCTCACGCCTGCTGAGCTTCAGTGGGTTGCCAGTTGTGAGTTGCAGTATGATGTGCCTGCTGGCATAATCTGCATTAACATCATCCTGTCTAAATTAGTCAGTTCACCTGGGACGCTTATACAGCTCAAAGTATCTTTTTCAGTAAGTAATTGTTGTAAATATTTCTTTCTTCAGGTCCTATTAATTATTTCCATCCGTTTTCTAACGACGTCTTCCAATTCAGGGTCACAGGGGAGCCAGAGCCTATTGCAGCAAGTAGTGTGTGGGAGGCAGGGTACACCCTGGATGGGATGCCAGTCCATCACAAATAAAACACACAGATAGAGCACAGACACACACACTCAAGCCTAGGGCCAATTTTAGCAGAAGCCAATTAACCAACCAATATGTATTTTTCCAATTGCTGCATATGAAAATATTCTTAATATTTGTAAGTAGCAGGTTTCCACAACTACAGTATAGAGAAATAAAGCTTGAAATACTGGAGATAATATAGACAGCTGATTATATATACTGATAACATGAACATTGGTATTCTACATATACCCACTCTCCAGATTTTATTTTGCGAAGGAACGACATAATTACAGAGGGTCACTGTTTTAAAATGCCAAAGTGGTATAATTTACACACACATAAAAATACAATAAAATGGCATGTATATTTCCAAGCTCGGGATGAAAATAACAAAAACGTTTATGCACATTTTTTACCAGTAAAATGTTCTAATTAAACATACTGCAGAGCGATTCAGAGAGAAGAGAGAGTGACCATTAAATCCAAAAACTAGCTTCTGGTGCAGATCTCAGATCATTTCTGAATCGGGTGAGAGACTTTACAGAAGATAAGATTTCAATTTCTGAGCTTAATTATAATAACATTACTTTTCATTCTGATATACCGTTGTGTACATGAACAGTTACATTCTTCAGCTAAATGCAACTATACTTGCCTCCTAATTAGCTAAAAACATTATTTTTAATCCATGAAAATAAGCATTTTGTCACACTGCTCACAGAACCCTTTTCCCATGCATAGAAAAAGGATATAACACACTGCCAAGTGTATTCTCCCACTAATATTGTTACCAAAAACATCAGAGAGCTTGTGAAAATTCTTTAGGTTTGGCAGTTCTAGGAAATGGACATTCTAGAGTATGTACTGTATGGGGCCCACACATGGCACATAGGACGTAGAAGATAAAGAGTTAATTTATTTATTAAATCCTAATCCAGAGAAATATTGAATTAAACATGATTCTCTTGTTTCATTGAAAGACAGTATATTAGAGAACGGGAACAGCATATTTGTTTGATCTTTCCAAAATGATCCTTACTGATAATATGGAAAATGAAATGCATGTTGTTGTTTTTTCCGTTTTGGTGTTCTGTTCTCCTATGAGCTACAAACCTGGATAAATTACGTAAAATTAAGATATTATATCCGAAGCTAAAGAAATGTTGGTAACTTCATTTATTTCATAAAGTGTGTTTTCCAAGGGGAAACAAAAACAAAAAAAAATCTGTCAACCAGAGTTAATGATAACTTACAAGATACATTTTTTACATTTCTTAAACAGTGTAATATAATTAGTATAAACAAGCATGAATACAATTCTTGGTATACTTCTTCATCAACTACTGTATTTGCTTTCTAAAAGGTACTGGAAAGAAATCCAATAGATACATTGCTCAAGACATGAACCTATGAATTGAACTCAATAATCCATTAGAGAAAGTGATCCTCAAAACTAAATATTTCTACCTGAGGTTAAGTCATCAATATACATCTTCTAGCAATTATAACCTAATCAGTGTCGTCATGGATGGTAAACTCAATCAATTTTGTAATGATACCCCACAGTTGCTTTCACTGATGTTCATAATGAGCTGTGGGACCACTATGTTTGGGAGCAAATCTGGGAACAATAGCCATTACCACTGGGAACAATAGCCATTACTGCATTCTTCCAGTCACTGGCTGGCTACTATGAGAAAAGGAACAATTAACGGGTTTAATCCATGCTGTAAAGAGAAGAGAGAAAACACAGCGTTTCAGCTGTGGAGTCTTCTTCAGGTGTGAGGTACTATGAGAAAATACCAAAGTCAACCTCATGAGCCTGTGACACATATGTAGTCCCCAAAGTTGTTGGTTCCAATCTTTTATTGTGCTTTAATTTTTCTCAGCATATATACATTTCACTACCAAATTATTATATAATGGTATTTTTCAGAGGAGTACCCCATCCTCAGAGGATTTGATTTTGGGAAAGAGGGCTGATATATTCAGTATAACCTCATCATGGGCTATCTTGTTGGTGCATGTGCCCCTGGTGCATCATTGAAGGCAACAGATGTGATTAATGTGTCAGTTAAGACAGCCTCAAGGGTTTTCCAAAAGAGGTTGGCAAATAAAAAGGCATGAGGAAGTAAAATTCAGACTGCACGTATCTAGTGAAACCAAGAGACAAATGTCCGATTTCTCTTGAAAAGATTCACTCAATGTAAGGCATTATCATCATGGACATTTTTTAATATTATGGAATCGAATTCATGTGTTTCAGTTCTAATTGTCATTGGTGCTGGACCACTTTCTCACTGGGGTATTCTGTAAATTTTAAATAGGCTGGTATATTTATGTGTATGACTACCACTTGTACTCAGGACATACAGCAAAAACTTGAAAAGTGATTTTAATCCATTCCAGGTTAGCTCATACATACTGTACATATACTGTACTGTATAGACTGTTGGCTACTTTAAAGTAATGTGGCTAAAGTATTTGGCTAAAGTAGAAAAAAAATGTCCTTCTTGTGTTTTTGCTTCCTGCTTTGAGATACAATCATTTTTGTAGCACATTTAGATAAAAAGCAGACCATAACTAGCTTTAGATAAATAAAAACAGAAACTCAAAGGATTTTGAATTGGTAACAAACTACAATTATTCGATATCTGAGATATCTGAATTATTCAATGTTCCAAGAACCAGGAATCCATGACCTTGAGTTGTTTGGGCCTTTGTATGTCACCTGGAGATAGAATACATGTTTTTTTTTTTTTTCCAGGTAGCATACTTCCTGGTGAGGATATCCCTGTGAGGATTTTTCAGTGTTGTAGATGGGATTGTGATCCAACTGAGCAACCCATTTTGAGATTTCTTGGGATGCATTTAAAATTGTTAGTGATAAAGAGTGTACCAGAATTTGCAGGTTCATAGGGATCTGACAGGGGCTGATAACATTGACCCAGTCAGTCAACCAGAAATAATAAGCTGGAACTCATGTGTGCATGGGTTCTGTGTTGAAAAGTAGATTGTTGTTTAATAACACAAGAAAATTGAAACATATGTCAGAAAAAAAGAAAGTGTGTAATGCTAAACTCAGGAATGCCAATAATGTATTTCTGAATGCCTCATTTAAAATTTACACATCACAGTGAATCCTTTGAACATTTTGAATATTATGCAAAAATGACTATTTCCCCACTTTGGTATCAGCAACTTTAAACTTAAGCCCCGAGGTTTTAAAAGAAATGCTATACAACAGCATAAGCATTTGAGAATTACACTATTTTTATTTTTTTACTAAGCCAATTAAATGCCTGTCCAATTCACATTTTGAGAATGTCCACTTATCCCTGACTCTTTCTGCCTGTACCTTTAAGTGAGAACTAAACTGTTTACCAACTTATGAAATCACACAGTATATTTTATGAAACATCAAATTGCGGTTGTTTGTGGCTTTCAACATAAAACAAAGCTTTGGTCTTTGGACATTTGTTCTAATTGAGTACAATTATCTCCCACTACTTCAAAAACAGAATCAATTATTCAGCATTATTAAGTGGAAGAGACTATGACACTAACTCTTTGCAATACCAGTGTCAAAGCCTGACAATGAATAAATAATGTTGCATGCACAGAAATATTCTGAAGGAACAATCGAACAGTTTGTTAGTAGGTAGCTGCATCAGCATGCGTAGGCTGCAAAGGAGCAAGTAAAGGTTTATTCCATGCTGAAAAGAGAACAAAAGAAACACAATGTTTTGGTGCTCACACCTGAGGAAGGCTCCACAGACGGAACGCTGTGTTTCTTTTCTTCTCTTTGCAGTTGTTAGTCTAACTTTTTTAATCACTAAAACTCCCCCATCATGTTTACCATGAATAATTATATACTTAGTGAGATGGAGCTGTGCTATTTAGGATCTTAAGGGCATTATTTATGTATTTCTTTAATTAACTCCCTTATCTTGATTTTTACATGGCCTTGATTTTTTTTTTACTGAGGCCTAACCTAGTACTGACTCTATTCCTGTCAGAATAAAAAAAATAGTATTGATGGAAGAATCAGTGACGTTTTTTGTGTAATATTGAATTAAGAATTTAAACTCTTAATTGTAAATAGAATTGAAAAAAGCCCAGTAAATGAGGTTATAGAATTTGATTAATAATACAAGTACACTGCAACATGTTTTATCATTTCAATTTGAAAACATCATATGGATAGAAGACTGCAAGTTAACTGTATTATTATCTTTTTTATATATTCTCTAATAATTGTTGTATACCCAAACTTACTCTATAAGTGCTGATTATCCTTTGGGTTTTAAACTGTAAATTTGAATTATTTTGTTTAGTTGATTTAATTTGTCTCACTGCGCAGGCCTGAGAATCGCATTAGGAAAAGGCTGTATTGATGCTATGTCAAATATATTTTCTCAATAAGGCTCAATGATGCCTGAGTATGAAGTCTACAGTTCAAATTGTTAAAAGAAATGTTCAATTTCTTGAGTCTGAATAACTAAATTATTACTCTTCAAATTCTTAAATGAATACATTGATTGTTTCATGAAACATATTTAATGTAAGTTAAATTGATAACCAGCCTTTTCATCGCTTTACTTTTTACCCCTGGGTCTTTTTGAACACACATCAACTTTAGTTGCTTAATACAGTGTAATATCTGGAGGATAGTCCCAGTGTAAATGTGTTTTTTTCATGCTGTGGTGAAATTATGCAGATGATATTGGAAGTAATGGAGTATGATTTTGTAGAGATTAATTTTCAGTTTCAATCACTAGATTCATGACTAAAGTCTTGGAGTGGCATACCATATGTGAAAGGAAACAGAGATAAGAGTTAGTTAACAGGAAGCACTGAATTAGATTTGTTTTTATTATTTTTGTCCTTGTAACATGCAGAATGCTGTTTTTCAGAAGAAATACTATTCAAGCTTAATGTTTCCAAAATTCATACAGTATTCTATACAGTGAATACTTACGAATTCTTTACAGAATACTTACAGTGTTCTTATTTATTTTAGTTTTTGTATGGACATAAATTTGTGTGTGGTATTCTTTGGATCACATCCATGTTGCTCCAGCAATTTCACCTCGCTATCTGCCATGAGGCTTCCCTGTTGTTCTAGTCCAACCGTCCAACTCTTTCTATTGTCCTTGTTGTGTGTCCAGCACTATAACATTTTTTCACCCTTCCATACTTTATTGGCCTACAGTATGTGTAGATCATGAGTTAGCCTTTCATTCAAACCCCTTGTTTCCACCCCTTGTGTGTGCACAGAGAACGTGCATTGGTCAAAGGCATAAATGTAGTTTTCCTTTCAGTAATATCACCTTTCTTCCAAATATGTGCTATACCATTTTGACTCATTGTTATATGCATCTGCTTTTCATTTGGTATGTGTCACATAACATAATATGTGTCAAAGGTGTGTAAAGCTTAGTTCTCTTGTCTTAATTATTTGATTGATTGTCTCTTTTGCATATTAGACAAATTCTTCACTGGTTTAAATTAATTTATTTATCTGTGATTGGAAAACACCTTCCTATCTAAATAATTTATTGGATGCAGTTCTTTGTACTATCCAACAATTTAAGATATTGCACTTTTATCAAACTGAAACTCCAAAGAGACAGAAATGACTTTGAGTGAGGCAATGACAGGAAAAATCTGGAAAGTGAGCCGAAACTTTGTGTCCAAGGCTGATTTCAGTAATGTGATTTTTTTTTTTGCCTGATACTTGCACCTGTTAACACTGTCCCATCCTGTGGTGCTATTTATCCTTTCATTTTTGGTCTTTTCATTCTTGCTCTATTTTGACTTACTGTATGTGAAACATTGGTGTAAGTCTCATGGCTGGGTCATTATAGTAAATGAGAATCTGTTCTCAATCAGTTAATCTGGTTACATAAAGGAATAATATTATGTAATTGTGACTTCACTCTCCATATGAACAACCACATCTATTTATTAAACATGACAATTATGATGCTTACATTCATTTTCAGCATTACTTCGTTGCTGGTTTCATTTGGCTCTTATATTAAGATTTCTGATTGCTGTGGTGTGGTACAAATACTGTGTCACCAGCAAATCAGACATTATCATTCATCTCATTCACCTGATCTTTAGTTCCGTGTTTTCCAGTCAGCTGGTTTGAAGACATCTTTAAAGGTTGGTGTAAACTACTTGGAGAAATTGTATTTCTTTCATAATCTCCTTTTTCAGTCCCCATTTTCTAACTTTAATGACGATGCTAAGTTCTGGTATATATGCTGCTGGTCAGATTGATGTCGGGATCCTCAGTGTCTTGTTTGCTTAAGGCTTTTGGAACAAATGTAATGAATTAATCCCATATGTAGTGAGATTCCCATATCAACTTCAAAATCAGTTACATGCATGAGTACCCGGTAGTGGATGGTTTTGATCTACATTTAGAACCACCTTGATACAGTATAGTATGTGTCTGTATAGATCAGATCGATGGATGAGGTTAACTGATACCTGATACGATTTGGTTATTTTTCATGGAGCTAAAGATTTAACTGTGCTGTATGTAGAAACAAAGGATCATTGTATAAGTCTGTTTTAGGATACTTCAAGTTGTGCTGTTCACTGGAAGAGACTTGAGCATAGCATCAAAGAATAATGATGTGAATAGCACATTTTTTAATTAGGAACCCCAAGAAACAACATTGACTGCTGTTTCTTGTAGTGTAATTAAAATATGTACTATTTACATTGTTGCTTAGTACCTTTCTATAGTTTACAACAGTGCAGCTCAACCTTATTTCACAGTATGCAGAAATATCCCATCCAGTAATCACCTACACCTAATCAAAGCAAAAGTAACTCTTTAACGTAAATCTTTATACTCAGCAGCAAAAAGAAATGTATTACTTATATCTGCAAAATATCACAAAGATATTATCACGAAAATTACAAAATGTTTTTTGTGGCCCTACACATATTTTATTGGTAAATGGCAAATGCAACATACTGTTTATCACAGCATTTTACTGTGAAACTGTGTGAACCTTCTCCTTGATTACTCCTCCTGTACACAACAATTACAGTAGTATTTTGTTCTGCATGTCTGCATCATGCTCACCGATGTTCATTAGGGTGGTCAATACCAGTGACTCCCTATCCTGGTCCATGAGGATGACATACTCTACCTGCTGATTTTTGATCCAGTCAAACTCTCGGTTACACAATTGAATCCTTAATTAACTTTTTAAGCAAAACCAAAAATTAACATTCCAATCAAGCAACTTGGTAGATCAATTAAGACTTCAATTAAGTAATTTAGCTCAGATGGAATTAAACTAGCAGATGTCTGGGCCTCCAGGATCAGGATTAGAAACTCCTGGGCTACACAAAATCTGGATTCATTACTAAGGAGGCCTACTGTAAATAGATTCCACTTCTGGTGACTCTGTGTGAGGTGGTGCATTTGTGTTGTTTTATTGAAAAAAATAATTTAGGTATATTGTTACAGTACTTATTGCATTTTCATTCTCTATTTTCTCCAAGCTTCATATACCCCAAATCCCCTCATAACCTTTGCCCAGTCAGTTCTCAGCTGACAAATAAGTTGATATCATTCAGCACTATACATTGCATGTGTCTTAAAATCATCAGCCTGTAGTAGTGCTGTAATGTTGTCATAGCATGGATAGACTGCACCCTAATAGTATCTCACAAGTCATATCCCAGATATATGTATTTATGAATGGATTGTTCGATCATTGGAGTCAATTTCAAAGGAATACAGTATATTGAAGTTGTGTTTCTTCTCACATATTCCTAGAACAATTTTAATATAGTACATATTTGTTTGTTGTCTTGCTTTTATTTGAGTTAAAGGTTTGTGGGACTTTTGTTTGCATATACTGTATCTGAATATATATATATAAATTTCAGCATACATCTGCCGTGCTACAAAAAAAGGAAGTATGGCTGACTTTAAAGATTTATCATATCATTTTCCACCTGATATCTCAAGCATTCAGTTGTTTCTGAAATTAATTAATCAGCGCTGTAGACTCCTCAAGGCTTAGGCATACATGAGACAGATAAAAATGTATGGAGTTCCTGCGTGTTTGAAAAAGATAAACATAAAACATTTTTTGTTCATAAACCTAAAAATATTTGGTTTGACAAAGTTTTTGATGGAGTTTCTTGTTGATCATTGCTGTTAGTTGCATATTTACAGGGTGGGTTAAAACATGCACCTTTTGTCTTGCAGAACTTCATATGGTGCACCATTTTGTAAAATTAGAAAATGATTCCTTTTTTAAATGAAATTGTATTTAAAACCTAAATGGTCAAACGAATGATTTCAAATTGTCGATTAAGTTACAGTATTCTTCATTTTTGTATTTTGCGTTGAATGTGTGGAGTTATTTATATAATAAATATGTATTGCTACAGTACTTCAGAGTGTCCTTACCGCAAGTTTTAAATCTGAAAAGGGTCTGAATAGTTTTATAGTTGACTGTATCATATTTATGTGATGTATTTTGGTTTCTTGTAAAAAAAATGTATTGCATATGACGTGTTTTAGTCATATAATCAAATTCTACAAAAACATAAGGACACAAAAATGCAGATGATGTTTGCATGCTTCTATCAGTACACTGAAAATAGGACTCATACCATCCTTGTATTATTGTACAACTCTGTGTATGAGATACTGCCCTATTGTACTATGCAAGAAGCTCAAATATTTTAAATTTCAAATAATTATAAGACATACAGTATACTTATATACAATAATTACTTTATGGTTAAATAAACACACGGTGCAGTATATCACATTTGGAGTGTTTCATATACAGTATGCATCAATCTATTAATTACCGTTTGATGTTTTTTTTCTGTATTACAGCTGTGAATCTGCAGTATATAATTTTGTGAAACTATCAATATTCGTTAATCATACTGTAAGCAGCATTGTTGGACACAGCAAGACACAACACACAAACAGTTTGGTAGCATCTTGTTATCCTTGCTGTTGTACTGGAAGGAATATAAAATTTATGGGGTATACCAAATTTGATGTGAATAACATTAAAGAGCTTTTGCTACTAACCTAGGAACTGACATGAATGCTTTGGAAAGAATAAGGTCAGTTTTTATGGGTAAGTAAAGGGAGACAGACTAAGAAAGCTTCCTTGTCTAAAGTAAGAGGTTTACTGTCGTAACTCGTACCATATGAAAATATTACAGCATGCCACTGACTAGATTTATGGCACAAAGTATCCTTATCATTTTATTTCATATTATATAATGTTACTTTTTATGCTTCGCTTGTTTGTGTAAACAGTTTAGTTGTACAGTATAGTGTCTACTGTCTTAGGTCCTATACAAGATTTCCTTGTTTAAACTGCAGTGGTATTATGCTTAACTGGGGTAATTGTGTGAAACAGTAAATCAGACAGGCGAAACACACTGGTAAGGTGACCCTGGGGGACTGGAATGTAGAGTTAAAACCATTCCACATAATTTGTGTAATTTCTAAAGTGTATACATTGAAAGAAAAAAGCTAACACACAAATCTGGGTAGTGTTAGTGCCTCTATATAACAGAAGGTTCTTCAGCTGTAATAATCCTATTTACAGAGTGTTGTATAGTAGAATACAATAATGCCTGAGGATCCAGTGCAATTTAAGGTCACATCTAAGAATACAACAAGTCGTAACAACTTTAGATTTCCAACTACAGATTTGTAGACATTTTCAAAGCCTATTTTGGAACACTCCCAAAATATAATCAATATTCATCTTTAGGAAAACACTATATGTATTATGCAGATGCATATGACACATATCTTGCACACAGTTTACTTTTATTTCAGGGAAATAAAATATAATCTTTGTTCAAGATTTTCCTGTTTAGGCAGACACTAATCTAGATGCATTAGTTGCTTACTGTTGTCACTTCACTTGCTTAACTAAATGCAGTCCTACATATGGACAGCATGTATTGAAACCTTACATTTTTAACTCTTTGCATGCACACAAATCCAGTGATTTCTTGGAAGACCTCTTACCAGAATCAGTATTCTACTGCAATAGCAAATAAGGAACATTCTACACTACATTAAATGTACCATGAGTTCTTTTAAGCATAGCATTTGAGATTTATTAAAGGACAAATTCAATTTTAGCATCCTATAAACTAAAATATTTTGAAAGGGATATACAGTATACTGTGGACTGATACTGTATATGTGACATTCTTTATTGTTTGAGCTTTTTTAGGGGATACAATTCCTCTGATTTCAAAATAAAATAAAAACGGCAAGAGACAGTTTGAGAGAAAATTATTTAAATGGCAACTGGGACAGCTGGGAAAAAAGAGTGTCACTCTACTTATTGTATGTAATTGTATGTGTCTATTCATAATGACTTTGTATCTCTCCAATTGCAAGAAGATATAAAGCCATTTCTCAATCATAGAAATACACAGTTAATAAAAAATAATATAATACAATCGCCTCTTTCTCCCTTAATTGGAATACAATACTGTGTTGGATTCAGTCTTCAAAATTAAATTAAATACTAGAGTACAGTGATGCAGATTATTTTCTCTAGAGATTAGAAGCTCAGGTAGTAAGATAGGATAGCCTGCACAGTCTGAACTGCTTATTATTACTATAAAAGCTTGAAAATGTAAAACTACATATTTCAGATGATCCAAAACCTATAAAATATGTGAAAGACCAGTCAACATTAAGTCATATTGATGTGCCGGCATCTTAAAAAATGGTAATGTTTTATTTGAATGTTGCTTCATAACTTCATAACATAATTGCTTCATATGTACTATAATGTACAAGGTGTTATAATCACATGTATAATGCTTTACAGGGGCATGAGCAAATGACATAACTTGTGCATAAGAAGCATCATTACTATCTTGTACTGTATATTTGTTATTGGCATTGAGCTTTTGTACAATATCTACAGTATTTTTAGATCGTATGCAAGATCTCCCAATTCTCTGTCAAAACATGCGGCTGCCCATTAGTGTTGAAATCCACCCCTATGCACGGTTTACAACTCATGTCCCCAATGAAAGATTATATAGCATTGTTTTTCTTTATTAAGCTTTAAATCTAGTGGGAAGCTTGGACAACTGATGAACTAATTACATTCCCAGCAGCATTGTGTTTTGTCAGGTTCCGTCCATCCCTATAAAATGTATTGCGTGTATTAGGGCCAATTAAAGTATTGAGTGCAACCTATTAAAATAGAAGGGAAGACCTGCTATGCTATAAACTCAGTTCAGCCTTTCAACAAGGTTGCCACATACAGTAGCTTTGTACAATTGCACATTTTTCCGCTTGCTGTTTTCTGTGCATGTTTTTAATTAACTTCATATGGCTAGACTTGCTCTTTAGAAGCCACTGAAGACTGACTATGACTAGCTCTATTCTGGTTTTAGAATCTCCCATGTATTAGGTGTAAGCTTATATGTTTGTTTTTTTACTTACCTCTTTTATATTTTGTGAAGGGTGGCAAGGGGGCTTAGTGTCCATCTATGTTGCCTCATAGGTCGAGGCTCCTGGATTTAATTCTGATCTTAGATTTGTGTTTCATGCTTTCCCTTTACTGCTATGGATTTTGTCCTTTCCTTCCACGGTTCAAAGACATGCCTTTGCATGTGCAAGCATTGCACTTCAACATCTTCATTTTTACAGTTTATGTGAGGGCAAAAGTACAGTGCATGCATCTTTGATCACAAGGGCATAATATTCTGACTGTCAAAGCATGAAACAACAAATTTATTTCCATATCAAAATGTGCATTTCTGGCATTACAACTAAGCTAATGAGATCACATTTTCGTGGGTGCCACCGTGCTTAACTTTTGATATCCAATGCATTTAACTTTAATAATACTGACAGTTTTCAGAATAAATCTCGGCATTTCAAGACAATCACCTGCTCTAGGAAATTGTGTCTAACACTTGTACACGAGTTGCATTTTTACATTGCTTTGTGGTTTGGTGTTGGTGGACCAGTAGAGGGCACTCTCAGAGAGATGCTGTCATGCGGGAAAATTTCATCCTTGAAACAGTAAACCAAGTTCCTGACTGTTTGGCTATTAAATAGTCAATGTCACTGTGCATACAGTAAGAGCAGGAGTGTTGACACCACTATCCTGGCTGTACCTAGAACATGAACGTTCCAAAATCTGGTCCTGTGGTCCTCTCCCTTATTTCAAGCAATTATTTTTAACTTGATCTTCTGTGAATGTGGTTACTGGCACATAAAGACTGCTGTGTGTACCCAGGCAGTGGAATTCAGTGGAGGATGCAAAGGGTTCTCTTCTGTATGCATAGTGTTTTTGGTTCCTTTCAAGACAATGCAATAAGCTATAATAATATTATTGTAAAATAAATGGAATGTATTAACCTTCATATTGAACATGTTTAATAGGTAAATTATATTGTAATCAACATTGTGTTAATTAATGTAACTCCATGTTGTTCTTCCAAACAGGCCTCAATATACACAGTTCCTGACCTCTGTTACCATTGGAATCTTGTACTTAGAGCACACTTTAAATCTGCCTTACATTATCTCTTGCACTTGGAGCTAAACATTCAACATATATTTGAAACCTACTAAAAGATTACATTTCAAAATACCTGCTATTGCTACTGCATCATATTTAACCAGCAGTCAATTTCAGGTTGATGTCAGATAAAATTAATTAAGATTATAGAGTGCATGGTTTATGGCAGCAATCATAATTTATCATCTCTTCAAATATTTCAGAAAGTTCCTTTCCCATTATTATTTTGAAACATCAGGGTTGTAATTAATATCTGGTGAGGCTATTAAAGCTTATTGCTATTTGAATCTTGTGCTGGCCTTATTTTTCATTTCATATATGTTTTGTAGACATATGATCATATGAAATATTGTAAATTTCATATGCACTGTACGAGTACAAAGTTCAAACATGAAATAACAATGGATAAGGGTTATCTGCTGAGCAAATTATTGTTGTTCTTGTTATTTTTACGAATAGAACTCAAGAAAGGCAGGACATTTTCTTATTACTGAAAAGTGGTTTGAAAGTGATGCCTCTTTTCCTCACTTCGTCAAAAGAGAAAGACTTAATTATTAGATTATAAACATTCATTCCAGAAAGTACATTCATTTTTTTTGTCGTCCAATGAAGATAGAATGTTGATTCATATGCAACTTTGTTCCTGTTGGTTTCACTTCATAGCAAAAGGTTGCAAATGATAAATGTCTTGACTGTTTGCTAAAGCTATTGAACAAGATAATGCCATCACTTTTGCTGTTTCAATTTTCTTTTCCTTAAATAAGTGGCTCACAATTATTCCATTATTGGTTTCTTCATACAGTACGTATGTCTGTGCGTATATGGATGCATGCATGTGTGCTTTTTGTCAAAGGTTAGACTCAGCACTGAGAGCTAATGAGCAAGTATTTTTAAAGACTTGTCTTATTATCAAAAGCATGAGTTGAAGAACTGCATAAAGCAAATTGGTGATATCCTGTTTAGTGTCACTGTTTAGTTTAAAGTGTTACCAGGGTCAGTTAATTGAGAAACAGAACAATTGTGTATTCCCAACCCACCTCATTAACTGTAGTGTTTATCTCTCTCATGACATAGAACAAAACATTACTCTTTTTTAATAATCAGAAAATGTCACAATTCAGAATGCAATACAATAAATTGTAAAGTTTTTTCTGCATTTATTTTTCAATTCAAACGACACTTTAAATAAAAAGGCACCAAAAAGGTATTTCAATGTCTTGTTATTAAATGAACTTGGTGGTATTTTTTGTGAGTTGTTAGCCTTTTATATTTCAGTTTTATATATGGTTATATATTTATATATTTTGGTTTTATATAGGTAAATATTGAATATGTAATTTTATCCCATTCAGTAATGTTCAGTAAACCTTCCTTATAATGATAAGGACACATGGCTCAGAAGTATGGGATGAAATGCATAGATAAAATATTTATTGAGGAGAGATAGCATTTTTTTAATTCTCAAATCCAAAAACCAGCTAATCCATAACACCAGTTAATATGTAAATAAAAACCTGTGACAGACATCATGCCTATGTTGGACCATCAAATTAATGTTTTATGACCTGTCATGTACTACGTTCAGTACTTTCTTTAAGATGTCATTCTTTTTTTGGGGTGTTTCCATATTTTAAACAAAAAACACAATCCCATTCCTTTCTGTGTTTATGATCTCTCATTGGAATCACATTTAATTGAAAAAAGTATATGCTGTCATTTACTCACACATCTGATCACAAGTCCTTTGTACAATGTTTTTCCCTATTCTTTTTGTATAAACACATTTGGTTTTTTAAACACTAGCCATCTAGCATTTTCTGGGTAAAGAACCAAGATAGTGTGTTCATAGGATTTCCTAGCAGTCTGAAAGAAGAATTTATGCAGAGTTTTATAAGGTTAGTGAGGCAGAAAATAGATTGGGGGGCACAGAGGAAATAATGTGTCAGTCAGAAACGAAAACTGCTTCTACCATAGCACTTGTATGCTCTGACCCAGAACTGCAGTCATGTGATAAGCCTTTAGCTTTTATACTCTCCACTATAATCAATACTGGTTTGGTAGCTAGTAATCTGAGAAAAGGTAAAAAGGGCAAGAGTTATTTCGACAGCATATTCAGGAACTATGACCTGACGTTCTAGAGCATTTATGTTCTTTTTAAACTACAGTGTCAAACACTGGAGAGGAGTCTTGACATTTCTATATTTCTATTTGCAGTTTTTTTTAACTTTCCAAATTTGAGGGCTATTTTGATGATGGAACAAAGATGAATTAATAGTATATTGAATCCCGATCTTATCCTTTAGGAAATATTAAAAAGGGTCTGATCTTCCATCTAGTTCAGTCAATTTTTTTTGTGTGTTAAAAAATAACCTTAGCAGAGATCAATGTAGAAACTAGTAATATGCTGATTTGCTCTTGAAAAGATATTTTGGTTTATTACAGGCAAACCATTAGAAAGATTACCAAATATCCAGTCGAGAAAATCAAATGAATGCATAGAATAAATTATTATGAATACAGAAAAATGACGGTAAAAACAAATCAGAAGTTGTCACGCCCTCTACACCTGGAGGGCACTGCTCTTCTGTCCTGTTCCTAGTTCCCTGTGATTATTCATGTGTATCTTGTTGTGTAGCCTTTTTACTTCCTGTGTCTGCTCTGTACCTGGCTCAGCATTGAGGGTACGGATGTCTTGAGACCCGCCTAGTACCAGGTAGCTTCTTCAGTGGCCATTCCACGGCATGCCCTTCCGACATCCGTGACAGAAATTCAATATGACCTAATGACATTCTCTTGTATCAAACCTGGATCCTCTGTTTTTAATTAATTTCTGGTGCCTGTATTCCTTATCTTAAGTACCTTAAGTAAAGCAGAGATTGCATATGACCACAGATTTTAAGCCCTGTTTTATCAACTTTTTGGGCAACTGAGAATCAATAACTGCTCTCGTTCACGAGATGTGGTAGCAACATCTTGTCATCATCCCCCTTCTCTACAGGGTCTGTCCAGGGCCACGGTTATAAATCCCCTTCTCCTTCCTCTGAAACAGCGACCCACGGCAGTGCTTCTTCCCCCTACTCTGGGATGGAGACTTTTGACAGCTTCTCCTACCCCTTCACTGGCACAGGGACCTCAGAGCTCCTCCTGCATTTTTACTGTTAGCCACTCCAGGCATTGGTTTTCTGTTAGATTGTCACATTAGGGGTTAATGACTGGCCATGCAGTGTTTTCAATAAGGTTTTCAGGTTCTGGCTATGCAGGTTGATCTTTCCTTTCTTCACTTTTGGACAGTCAATCCCCATCTACTGCAGACTCTAGGAACATGGACTCCCTGTAGGGGCTTTAAGTCGATCACCCCCTCATCGAAGATCTCTGGCCATTTTGACAGCGACCATTGCTCTATATTTTGTGGTTCTGATCATGGCATGATGTTGTCTCTCTGAGACTCATGGCATGGCGGCAGGAGAAGCACTGAGTTCTGGAATGGAAGCTCCTCATTGTCTTGACACTCAGGGCACTGAGCTCCTTCGTCTTGAACTTTGCTGCAGTAAGTTATGCACTGTTCTAACTTCACTCCTATCACACAGCAATTGTTGTATAAGAATTACCGTTGTGCAATAATAATGTTTTTCAGAGAAACACAAAGTTCTGTACAATTAATATACAAGCAAAGACGTAGGAAGCCTACATCAGGCAGAAAAGAAGTGGGGTTTCGTAATATCAAAAATATTTTCTAATAACAATTATCATATGAACATCAAGTTAATATCCTATGAAGTCACAATTGTCCAGATTTTGCTAAAAACATTTTGTATCTGTGATATGTAGCGGTTTTTTGTTGTAAACCCATTGTGATTTCTTTCTTTTTGAAAAATAATGTTATCTAAGCCAGCATCATACTGATGTTTGCCTGTGACGTGACACAGTGTACCATAAGTGCATGTTTAATTATTGAACAAATATTGTGCTTTTTGGGACTATGGTTCTGCTCAGGATGCAATCGTATCAGAACGGCTAGAGCTTTCCCTTTCAGCTTGAGTAAGTTCCACTTAAATGTCTATTTTCAGCTTCAAATCAGAGAATACTGAAGACAAATGGAAAACAGAAAGTGTAATTGTGCTGTGCTTAGATCTACAAAACAAGCCCTTTTGACAAGGACTTGGTAATGCAGAGCACAGTTACACTAAGAATCTAAATTTCTAAAAATTTTCCTACTAGTTGGTGCCCTGCAGCCTAGAGGTTTCCAGTTACACTCCACATTAAGCCACTACTGTGACCAGCAGACATCTGGCCAAGCAGTGCTCATCTTGGGTGAAATAAATTCAACCAGTTTCTTCAGGCATTAAAAACAGTGGCTGTGTTGGTCTTCCACCTGGCACAAAGTCATTGTTTTCCGGTTCTGGTCTCTCAATGTAACAATAAGGGGATGGCTTGATGTTATATGTTTGATAAATGCATACTGTGTAAAAGTGCATTTTGTCACTTTCATCTCTGCCAGTCTAGTGGAGGGAATTGTAGCAGTGATTCTGGCTGAATAATAATTGGCTCTTTCAAATCGCTGGGGATGCAGAGGCTGAAAGGTCGGCTGTTTTAAAGGAATAAAGGATTACTGGTTGTGTTCTATCCACCAGTCACTATATCCAAAGCTGCAGAGTTTTGGGACCAGGTGTAGTGGACCTCCAGTGTGCAGTATTATTCAGAACATTTATTCACTGGTGGAAAATAAATTTCAATTTAATGTGAAGTACATCTATCCAAAGACATGTTTGTTTGTATTTTAGCATTTTTAAGAGTCTGGGACCAAAGGCAAAACCAACTAGTTTCCCATATTGCTTCCTTTCAAAACAGTTGTATTGATGCGTTCTAGAAATGGTAACGTAGGTTATTTTTACCTGGCAACAGTAACAAAGCATAGCAACAACATGGTCATGCATCTGTGCTCAATGTGGATATAATATGTTCTTTCTACAAATAATATAACTTAAATGAACATCCCAAACCACACACATCTGTTGTTCAAATATTTTATTTAGTCTATTTGGTCTAGTATTTTTATTATGACATCTGTTGTTTTTATCCTATTTGTTAAGAATGAAGACATAAGGCATCCAGCTTTCTTCTGTGAAGTGTATTCTAAGTAATAATTAAAGCTATGTTTTTTGTGAGTCACTTTTAATATTATGACTTTTTATACATGTAGAAAAAGGGAACTGGTAAGATTACCATACTACATAAACTTAAATGTTGTTTAAGCAGTAATAAAACTGTAATAAAACTGGATCAAGAGTTTATTTGTTCAATGCTCTTATTTGGTGAATGAAAGCCTTTACTTGTTTCTCAGTGAGTGGTCATATTTGAATTTCTAATAAATTTACTCGGAATCCCTTAGTCACTCAGTTAATCAGCTATTTTATTTGATAAAAGATACTTGAAAAGTACAGTATACCAAAGTGTAAATGTATCCTATCTTATGTTTATCTTCAGCCTAGGCAATTCCTTATTTCCCACTGTTTCGGTATACATTGTATTCAGTAAACATTGTAGGGAGCTCTCCAAATTCCCAAATGGCGGAATTAGAAGAGCCTACACTGTAAAGCACAGGTTGGACATTATGATGTCCTCTGCAGTGTTGTCGGTCATAGCTGAATTAGTCCATTGACTTATGCCTCAGTTTCAATGTTGGTACTTTGGAACCGCAAATTTAAAAGGACTGGGTGGCCCCACAGTGCACAATCTGAGAGACGATTACGCTGTGCTGATCTCTCCTGTGTTGGTATGAGGACTGTAGCTGCAAGCGAAATTGATTAACAATCAGTGACTGGAAATTAGAGTAGCAGTGTTGGTAGTATAAAATCAAAGGAGAACATTGGATGATTTGTCAGTGTCTGCTCTGTCTTTTTTTTACCAAAAGCCGCTCTGCTTTCTTTTTGTGATAGAAACATGTGATGTGACCTTTGATATATTGCACAATGCGTACTTTGTTTAAGTCATGCAGGATGGTAAATATGTTTATCTTTAGAATTGTACTGTAATATTTTTTTAATTCTAAATCGATTGTTGTTTAGGTCATTGAACTTCATACATATTTACTGTGAAACAGCCCTATGAATCACCGTCCTTTTCACGGCCAAATATAGTACATTCTGTACTTGCCACCATGTCCACAGGCTGCACAGCAAAGTATAAAACGTCTGTTCTTTAGATACTCTCCTAAAATTGGTAAAGTGCTATTTCAGGCAGCTTGGCTTACCACGCTTGGTCTCAGTTTCTTAAAGCTCATGAAATGGAAGATGAATTTAATCGCTTGCTTCCTCTCACCAGGACTGTGGCAGTATATCAGTGGCATGAGGGAGATTGATTTCACCCTATTTGTGTCCAGGAGTGGGAACATGCTATGTTCCTGAGTGCGAAGGGGAATTTCCATTCATGCCTGATTATTGGTTATAAATCTTAGATGAAGTTTAGAATGATTAGCATTTGCTGCTGATCAGTGTTCCGTAACTATTACTCTTCACTGTAATTCCCTTTGTCATTTCGCACCAGTGCCACAGCATGTAGTATTTGTGCAAAATTGGGTCATACCTTAATTTTTCCTCTTCCTAACACAATCATACAGGTTCTGCATCTGTGTACTGTAGGTAGCTGCACTCCTTAATCTAGATGGTACAGTATGTTTTCTTTCAATAAAAATGAAGTCTTATAGCTTTAGCTTATAGTCTTATGAAGAGTACTATAGCTTTCTGTTTTGAACTGTATACATTCAATGTATAAATAAAATTAGTTAAACCAGTGTTTTCACTGTTTAAGTGACTTTGTTAAATGGTCAAACTTTGGCTTGCAATTAAATATCCTAGAAAGTCCAGTTTTAATGATCATTGATAATGTAAGACTGTAATGCACTAGATCTTCAATTTGCAGTAAAACATCTGCAAGGTAGTTGTTTTTAAAATAACCCATGGATCAACATGACAGTTACTGTAGATGTTCATTCATTCACCTAGGTCATTATATCTCATTTAAAGAGCATAGATTCTTAAAATATCAACACTTCATGCTGGAGTGTTTTTAGATACCCATTTATACAAATAATGCTCAAACCAAATCTCTTCATCCATCACTGCTCAGTTTTCTGTCATACGTTTTTGTAAAATAATATCATTACAAGATCATTGGAATATGACCAAAATATTTTTAGTTTTTATCTCATAATCAGTGCAGATTACATAATTCCATAATTTATTAAAGAACTCGTTAGCTTTTTATTTACTTTATTTATTATTTAGCAGTGACTAGACAAACATATTCTTCAATTGTTTTTAAAATAAACGCTTTATCTTTTGTTCTTTTTGTTGGTATTATATATCCACCTGCTTGAAAAAAAAAAGATTATTCTAAAGGTGACATTTTTGTCAGAAATTGTCATTCATCACAAATTAAAAGTTAAATACATTTAATGTATTTTTTTTCTCTGAAGTACAGTTATATTAAGAAGAATCTTCTGAAGTGTATTATTTTTCCATGAACTCAGCATGTATCCACAGTACCCTGGATGCATTATTCAAAAAGGAATGAAGGAGAATTGACAATCTATAATTTTTAAAACTTAAAATCTCTGACCTATAATTTAATTTGAACAAAAATAAAACCCTGATGCTGCTTTCATAAAGAGTTTGCCACACTTTTTCATAAAGTAAACTTATGTGACTGGTATTCTAACAGTATTATTATTAGTAGTAGTAGTTAATAATAAGAAGAATAATAATAAGAAGAAGAATGTAATGAACGGCCGACATACAGGTTGTACGAGCCGATAGCGGTGCGATGATGGCTCCGCCCTCTACACCCCTGCGCGTAACTGGGATGTTGGCCATGACGAAGATGACGAAGGCCTTCTTTAGCTCAGCGGGCAATATCCCTGTTGAGTGACGCCGGAGACTCAGGTTCGATCCTGAGGTGAGGGACGAACTAAAGCAGGAGCAGCAAGGGCAGAAACTCTCAAGAACCCGACTTCGCTACAATAATAATAATGTTCTCATAAGGAACTCCCAATGTTTCTGGGGTGAAACTTTCTAGGTGTGACAGCTCCTTCCATGTAGAGCTTGCATTTCTTCTTGTGTCTGCTTGTGTTTTCACAGGCGTATCAATTAATCGTTGTTTCTAAATTGCCTATTTGTTTGTGTTCCTTGTCATTGACTGGTTTCACCTCCAGTGAGTGGTCTCACCCTGTGCTTGGAACTTTGTTTTGCCACAAGCAAATAACCAGGAATTCGTTGTTTTCTGTTAATGGATGAATGACTTTAGTTTCTGAAGTGCATTGCAGTTCAGTACCACCTACTGTACTATGTATTGAAATTAGATATTCTAAAACAGACATTTTGGGATACCAGGTCTCCAAAATCTTCTTTCAAAAGCAAAAAAAAAATAACCTGGGAGTTTGGGGGGTGGTTTCCATTTGTATTTCCCTGTAAAAGCTATAGACTGGCTGAAAAGAAGTAAGAATTAACCTGTGTCAAACAGATTCTGGCTAAAATAGATAATAAATTATTACTTAAAGTACAACAGTTATAAATGTCATATTGGAGATTACTATATATGTATTCTTAATGTATACTGCCTCAAACACTCTTTATTGCTTACAGTATAACACATTTCGAGTTATTATTGTTCAATGTGATTTAAACATTAAATTAATTTGTTGTGCATTTTGCTGAAAATGTTCGACAGAAGTACTGCGGAACATAACCTGGGATATATCAGTTATCCTTTGCAATAGAACTGTGTTGTTTTTGTATTTCAGCTCTTGAATCCTCGAGACGGATTTGGGGGTTCAAATAGGTAGGTGATATTATTTTCTTGTTTTAAACTTTGTCTTCTTCACAAAGTGAAATCATTTTTCAAGGTCTAAAAAGCTGTTAATGGTTAAGAATGTTTTTTTCAGTCAGTGATCTTCCAGAAATACTTCCTTTCTTCTTTTCAGTAGCATCTGAAAGAAAACCCTGCAACCTTCCTTAAAAAGAATTGCATCTTGTTTACAAGAGAATATTGACGATAAAGCATACTTATTTTAAACTGGTTTTATATTTTTATATTTGAAAATTCTTTTAATTATAATATTGTTTGAGAATCCAAGGCCTTCCATTGAACAAAACCAAAAAAAAGATAATATCCTTTAAATGTTCATTCTTGTCTGAGGTTATATTCTATACATAAAGTTTTATTCTTAAAACTTTAAACAATAGAATATGTACAGGGCCAATGCAGTAAGAAAGTAAGAATATTTTCCTATTCTTTAATTGCATTGCTTCAAGGAGAATTTTAAAGGCGGTTAGTGGGGGTGGTGAGGGGATTCAGTAAAAAAAAGTGTCATTCTATACTTTTTTATTATTATTTTATAAGAGGTTCATGTGCTGCTTTAGCAGGTACCAAGCTCTGCCCAGCCAATAGGAACTTTTGCTCAGCCGGATCTGACAGTGATAAATGGCTCCATAACTGTCTTGTTCACTGATTATCCCCGTTAGCAAAGGAATGGGGAATGCTGGGAATGTATGAGACATTTGTGACTTGTAATTGGCTCAGAGCCAATTCATTAATAACAAGGATATGCATCATGACATGTGGGGTGAACCTTACTCTTTATTATATCAACACCAGACCTGTCTGAAATTTATTCCTGTCCATGTTTTTGTCTGCTTATAGGTTAACTCCTGTGCATTAGTCCTATAATTCTATAATTGTTGAAGATTAATACTGTCTATAAATGCTCTTTTTAATATAATTCAGTTACCTGTAATAAGTTCAGTTGATTTAATACCTGCAATAAGTACATTTATATTCAAATACTCAAGAGGTAAGCATGTGTTATTTAGCCTTTCAAAGATTTTACTTTGAATTTGTTAACAGATGGTAACATATATTCTTAAACGAAACCTCAGGTTTCAGGTTCTCAAACTAATTCCATGTCTACAAATTCACTACTTTCACTAGCCAGAATTTTCAGAACCCTCATGACAAAGAGATGCTCACTTAAAGGTATTGTGTAGGTGACTTGAGGAAAATGAGACTTTTATCACTTTATCTGGTCTAGAAAATCTGCAAAACTGAATTGTGTTGAAAATTCCTGGAAGCTGGTAGAACATGGTAGAACATGCTGTTCAATTCCTTACACTATTACCCTCAGCATTATCTAAAGGTGACCTTGCTTGATGAGTGGAGTTTTGTGGAACACATGCCACATCTTGTCCCAGCTGTTCTTTCTGCCTCCCAAGGCCCAACTGGTTAATCACTGAGGGAATCCCTAATATTTGGGCCAGTGATTGGTTCTATTTATTTTTTCTAGGAAAGAACAAGATCACTGGTGTTATGACAGGTTCTTTTTGTGTGTAAACTGCTACTGGTCTTGAGCACCATAACCTTTTCACCAGCTGTTATATTTTTATTTATTCTCTTATTAAATTACCAGCATCCATTCCTCTGTCATTCACAGATACGGTATTATTTAAAGGGACTGCAAAAGCTTAAAATCAATTGCTCCCAAGGCAGTGGTTTGCACCTTGTCCCTTAATGCTGACATTCTCCCTGGTCTGAAAACATAGAATAGCTAGTGAATCAATTTGGCAAAAAAGCTGCCAAACTTAGTTTGCTGAACAGTGGGAAAGCCTACTGAATATGGTGGGAATGTTTTCAGTGGCACCATGGACTTCATTCAGAAGACTACAGCTTTAAAGCAACTAAGGTGTCAGGCAACACCATAACTTTACTGATGTTTTCTGGAAGGGGGCAGTTCCACCTCTGGTAATTTGGCAGTTCACCAGTTTTATAACTTTATTCTTAGTCAATACTAGATTTTTTTTAATTTACCCGTCTACCTAACTTACATTTAATGAAGTTCATAAAGTAAAAACTAAATTGAAATTTAAAGGATTGTTTTTTAAAGTTAGAATACAAATGAATCCCCAAAATTATTTTGAAGTTAGATAATTAAACATAAAAGTTATTGTGCTGTGTAGAGCCACATACCACCTTGCATAAGATAAACTCAGACATTTTCACATTTTCACACTTTGTTGCTTTTAAGCTTGTAGTCATACAGTAACTTTCCACCAACAATTAATATTTATTATACACACAATCTGTTCCAAACATTCAAAGCAAAATACAAAAACAGAAAAGTAAATAGAAATTAATATGAAAAAAGTCATGACTGGGAAGTCAGCATGGAAAAGTTACAATTCCATAAGTATTCAAAACTTTTGCTATGGCAAACCTAAATGAATTAAGGTGTACAAAAACATCTTAATGAGCCAGATTATTACATGTGTGGCATCTGCCTGTGTGCACATATTTTTAGAATAGATACATCTATCACTATAAGGTTCCTTAGTCAAGTAGTGTATTTCAAGTAAAGATTCAAACAAGGTGAATTACAAAAGGTGCTTTCTAAAACAACTTGGGAAAAACGTTGTATAAAAGAGAAGGGTACAGTATATAAACATTTTAAAAATCCTTAATATGCAATATACTGTACAAAGTTGGTCATTAAGAAGTGGAAGGCACTAAGACACTTCCAAGATCAGGCTGTCCCTCTAAACTAAGCAGCAGGGCAAGGTGGAAACTGGTTAGATATGCTACTTTTTAGATATGCTGCTATTGCCAGCAGCCAGATCACCCTGCAACTCACAACTGGCAACCCACTGAAGCTAAGCTGGTCAGTACCTGGATGGGAGACCTCCTGGGGAAAACTAAGGTTGCTGCTGGAAGAGGTGTTAGTGGGACCAGCAGGGGGTGCTCACCCTTTGGTCAATGTGGGTCCTAATGCCCCAGTATAGTGACGGGGACACTATACTGTAAACAGGCACCGTCCTTCGGATGAGACGTAAAACCGAGGTCCTGACTCTCTGTGGTCATTAAAAATCTCAGGGCGTTTCTCGTAAAGAGTAGGGGCATCCTGGCCAAATTCCCCACTGGCCCTTACCAATCATGGCCTCCTAAGAATCCCCATCTATGAATTGGCTTCATTACTCTGCTCTCCTCCCCACTGATAGCTGATGTGTGGTGAGCGTTCTGGCGCACTATGGCTGCCGTCGCATCATCCAGGTGGATGCTGCACATTGGTGGTGGTGGAGGGGAGTCCCCATTACCTGTAAAGCGCTTTGAGTGGAGTGTCCAGAAAAGCACTATATAAGTGTAAGCAATTATTATTATTATTACTTTGAGTCCCAGTGGGAAGTTTGAGATATGAGAAGATATCCATAGATCAACAATATGCTACAAAAGGGGCTTTTTGAAACTTGATTTTGCAACAAAGAAACTAAGTGAGGCAAACGTTTTTTTGTGGTCAGACAACATAGTACTAAGTACTGTCAAATCTTAGTGGAAAACCTGCTTCAGACCTAAAACTAGGACAAAAAATTCATCTTTAAGCAATTAAGACCGAAGCTACACTCAAGTTTCTTAAGAATAAGAAATAAGAATAATACTTCTTAATAATAAGAATAAGTGAATGTCCCTGAATGGATGTGTCAAAGCCCTCCCTGAATCATATTGAATCCAAGCAGACTTGAAATCTGCTGTCCAAAAGTGATCAGCCAAGCAACTTCAGAAACCTTGAACACATCTGCCAAGAAGAATGAACAAGAACAGGTGTGCAAAGCTGGGAAAAACCCCAAAAGCCTTGCAGCTGTAATTACTGCCAAAGGTGCTGCAACCAAACGCCGAGTTGGTTTAAGGGTCTGAATATTTGTGCAACATTTTTTTCTGACATTTAGTGTAACTTAGTCTTAGTCCTTAGTCCTTACTTTTAGATGAGTTTGGCTAGACCGTTCAGGTTTTTAATAAAATATCAAGTTTAAAAAATGTGTACGCATCATTTTGTATTTTCGCCAAATGGGACATGGACAGTAGGAAGGGTCTGAACACATTTGCAAGGTACAGTGTTTTTATTATCTCAAATACATTCCTCCAGCCTTATGTAGCAGTGACTCTTTTATAGGTATGAAGCATGTGACACTGGATTAAGTTGTTTATCAGAGTCACTTCATAAATAAGGTTTAATTTTAATTTTTAGTAATTGCATGGTTATCATGGTTCTTAGCACTTCTCAACGCTTGACTGAGTTGCCTAAACTTTGTTATATTCTTCTAGCCAGTAGTGTAAGTTCCAGTTCTTCTTCTGGACCTTATTGCTCAATTGAAGAATAATTTGCTCTTTTGCTCAGGATTCTGTTTTTTTAGCCAAGCAGATGTTCTCCGGCGGAATAGCAATACAGTACATTCACATATGGAAAACTTACTGATTGCATTGAACTTCTGCGGTCTTGTTTCAAAATTGTGTATTACTTTTGACAGATACTGTCACCCCTAGTTCTGGGAAATAACTCAGTTTGAAACCTGTGTGTTGAAATCATCATTTTTTAAGAAGAAAAAAAAATCTGAAAACAGACTGGAAATGCCCATGCAGCTGTACACTGTTGTTCCTTTTCACGTACATTTTTAAAGTGTAGTCTGTGTGCCTTCGTCTTGCATCAGTTTAATTTGGTGAAAATGCAAGCTGTAGGAAGGCATAATTAGTTCTATGGCTGAGACTTGTCACATCTTGTTATGTATATGTTAGTAAACTTTTTTATGTGTTTATGCCTCAAGCTCTTGTCTTTGCATTTTATAAATGCCCATTGAAATCTTCACTGCACCTGTTCCTCTGTATAGCCCACACCCCTCCTGGTGGTTCTAATTTGTTTGGTGCATCCATTTGGACTAAGAAATAAAATGATTAATGTGTGAAAGATGTACTGGAATAAGCTTTACACTCATGTATAAGTTGAATTTGCCAGTGTGGCGCAGGTATTGTGATTGCACAAAAGATAAGAAGACTTTTACAATGTGTTTTTTTTTTCAAAATGTGTAAGTCGTGGTGTTTCTTCCTTAATGGAGCTTGTTGCTCTCATAATCGTACCCTTAAGTTATAGGAGTGCGACAGACTGTGATGCCAGAAATGGGGCTGCTGATTGGTAGATTAATCCACGCAATAAGGTCTGCTGTGCTTAGCAATGCTGTAAAAATAATAAACAAGGAAGAAGAGGTCTTTTAACCTCTAGTGGTGGGACAGAAGAATAAAAACCTTAACACGTAAAAGGAGCTACTTTTGATATCTATCCATGTTTAAAAAGACATGGCAATTAACATTGATTTGTGTTGTTTCGGTATTCTGGCATTTGTTTTTGTTTTAATAATTTACTATTTTAAATTCCTCTGGCAGTTTTCTTCTCAGGTGAAATTTAAATTTAAAATGCTGTTCAATCTAATCTTTGCTAATATTTTTAAGAGGGCAGCTGAATAATCTATTTACAGTATGTGTAGTTGCTTTGCCTGGCATGATAAAGAACTGACTTCATTTTTATTTTTGCTGTATAAACTCTGGATATTTTGTTCAAAGAAAATTAAAGTCACAGCAATCAAACTCTCATTGGATGTTTCTTGAAGGAATTAATATGTTTGCATCTGATCTGATCTGGGGAACCTGTTGCAGTCATGTATGGTAAATCCTTATAACTTAGGTTCCCACCTGTATACTGTATTCAAAACATCAGATGCTTAAATTCCCATAGGAACCAAAGGAACCAAAACAATTAATAGGTTTTATAGATGTACAGTATAAGCAATTTTGTTGTGTGCAATCAATATTTGCATTTTCTTCCTTTGTAGGAATAACTATTATCTCTAGCCTTGATTAGGCTTAAAAAATGTAATTATCCATATATTTAACCTTTTAACCTTGTTTCTTTGTGTATGGATTATCCTAACTCTACATGGCAATAGGAAAACAAAATGTAATGAAATGTAACACAAGTGGGTCAAAGGTCAAACTCTTCTTGCTTTTGATGCTTGTTTTTTAATATTTACTTCCTTTTTAATTATGTAGCCAAGTTTCTTAAGATCAAAATGTACTAGTCATATCTTAAGGCTTTAAGACCATAATGCTTTTTCACTTAGCATTTATACATTTTGATTCGATATTACTGTTTTACTGCTGCTACTGACACCGTAGTGTATTGAATATAAAGTTTAATTATTGTTGTAAAATAATTTGTAACTAATAGTTCATTATAAATACCGTATACAATTCATGTGCTACTATCCACTCTGTCCTAAGAAAACATCCAGTATACTTCTGTTTAGTTTTAAAGCTTTTGAAACCTACTCAGACTAAACTACACTATATATTAAGTTATAGTAAGCACTTTTTCTCAAACTGTTTTATTTAATTTATTTAACTGTTTTATTTTAATTAAACTGGCATGAAGTTATAGTTTTTGAATACAGAAATCAACCTTATACTATCTTCTTTTATTGTTGGATCATCATGTGTAGCTTAATGTACATATTGAAACAATAAACATATTTCCATTTATACATTGAAAAGAAAGGCTATGTCTTACATTTATCTTTTGGTCTGGATAGTAAAAACAAACTACAACAACCTGAGTGGGAGAATTTTAATACATTTTAAAAATTCAGTGGTAACTAAAAATGACCTAGTGTTCACCAAGCTCAGAAGCACAATTTGTATATCCAAACTTTCAAATTTAAGAGACCAGGAAACAACAAATCATACATATAATATATACATACTGTATACTGACTTGCCAAAAAATTAGGAAACCCTAGTTCAATAAAGCCTGTGTCAGGCAGATCAAGCAGACTTGACCATGAGATAAAACGTCCAGTAACATTCCCTAGATGGAACAATCCCCAGATAGCAGTCCTATTGAAAACTGTTGCAAATAGTATGGAATGGGCATTTCAATCCCACACACCATTGCTTTTCCTGAATGCAGTCCTGCCAGAGAGTTGTTATAGGACTTGGTTAAGAATATTTCAGAACCTTCCAGATAAAAATCCTCACACAGTCCTTACACATTAGCATTGGTGTGGGTTCCTAAGGTTTATTGCCAGTAATTTTGTTATAAGTCTTACAATATTAAAGCTTTCACTTATATTTGAGTGTACCTTCTTCCTTCAAAATATGCACTACAGTCCAACATCTATTTTGAATCATACTTGCACAGTTTTACCCAGTCAATTAGGCTGAAAGCATCTTGTCTTTTCATTATATTGTGCAGGCTATCTCCTGGGAAATATAGGCAGATAAGATTGCATTGATTTTATTAAGACTAGCCCATAATTTATATTTACAAATCAGAATGTTTGTTGTTGTGCAGGAGGGAGAGATGTCAAAGTTATCAGAAATCAATTTCACAAGGCAGTTCAACTTATTCACCTAGAGCTTTTCAGTGTTTTCAATTATGTTTTATCATAATTGATTTTAAGGTGATCTACTATAAAGCAAGCCATGCATATTTTTATACTTCATGATGTGCTATGATTGCTCTACTGTACATTGACCTTTTAGTGCTTTGCTTCCTAGTGAACCTTTAAAGTGTAATTCATAAAGTGGAATGCAATTGCATTTTCTTATTGGAAAGAAAAAATAGCATTTGGAGCAAAATGTAATTTAGCTGTTTTAGGCTTTTGTTTTCTCACTTTCAGAATAAACCAAAGAAACATAATTTAGCATAAGGTGATGTCAGCACACAGTACTGCACATAAAAGAACTAAACTCACTATGTAAGTCTAATATTGCAGGTCCATGTAGATGAATTACATGGCATTAGTACTGTGTTTGTCATTTAATTGAATAGTCATGGTAGTTTTGCTCTACTTTTAAATAATTGCTGTGCACAACAGTTCACATAAGTTAAATTTCAGTACATGTAGTGTAGTGGATCAGCTTTGAGCATCTGTTCTGAAAACAAGGTTAGTTAGGCTGTTCTGATTCAACTGTACATTTACCAGTGAATATGTCATTCTTTTATTCTGGAGTAAACAGAAGAGAAATCATATTTCTCATGATCACAACACAAAACCTTAACTCTTTAAAATTATACAGTACATACGAATATAGAACTATTCCATACTGTTTGTCTTCTGAGCATGCTGTGATAAGCATGCAAACATACTGTAGAATTACTCAGCAACAGGATCTACAGTGCAAGTTAGCCCTTTCTTTGGAAAGTTAACTTAAAGAAAATGTTAGTTGCATCATAAATTACATGTCTAAGTAAGAAGCTTAAGTACCTGTTTCTGATTTTTGGTCAACGAAATGTACAGCATGCATTTTAAAATCTGCACTGGGAACAGTTTAATTCTCATTTTGGAACTCATCATTATCCATTCGCTCACAGCTGGCAAAATGGGAATCTGAAGTAATGACTTAATTGTCTGAATATTTAATAGTACCCCACAAGGAAATCCCTCAATGATACACTACTGTCTAAGTCAATAGTTGCCTTTCTCTAATGTACTTGTGGAGCATCTAATAAAATGATAGAGGCAATAAATTGTGTATTGAGAAAACATCTGATTATGACTGAATCTGAAAGCTACAGGAGCAGCGTTTTAGAATTTGTTTAAATCATTCATGAAAATACTATTTCAGTCAGTAAAATAACTGCAATACAACTGTTTTCTTCTTAAACTAATGGAATGTGATACATTTTGCAAAACACTATGAATCTGTATTTCATCGTTTTGTCTGGTAGTACATTTCATCTCTGTTCAACACAGCATAAAATCTTTCACATTTGGCAAATAATTCTGTCAGACAGCAATTTTAGAAAATAATTTAAAAAATAATAACAAGAAGATTGTATCATGCAGATTCAAAAACCTTCATTAAATTGATCACTGTCAATCCATCCCCAGATATGTTAAAAACACTGTTTGACTGAAAACATTGTCAAAAGTTCATATTTAAGAATCCGAAATGTTTTGTACAGTATGTTTCATTAAAGCAATTCTGAGGAAACTAAACATTATTTTGGGATTTTATTTTAAAAATGAAATATTTATACAGCAAAGTAGGGGATACTAATGTTTTGGGTAGAGTAGTCACGAATTGCTAACTTAATTTAATTTGTTTAGTGGGCAAAATATTTATTATTCTGCAGAGAAGAATGGGAGCAGTAAATAAGTAATAGTGAAGTGTTTGAAAATGAGTATCCAGTAAATATCACCATGGATGTTATATGATGACTTTATCTGTGTATTTATTTGTATATTTTCAATGGTATGAATTTAATACAAGAAGGTACTGATAGTGTACTGTAGTTAAATAGGTTTACAAACAAACTAAAGCCACAAGAGGCATTCAGGATTATTCAGGGTCAGAGAAGAACAAAAAAATCAACAAACCTGGATTTGTGGAATATTTTACAAGGCATTTGGTACAGAATTCCTACAGCAGTCCTCCAATTGTTCTCTGAAATTGTGTTTAAATGACCAGAGGTGAAAAAGAGCAAAATGAAGAAATTCACAATATGTATTGACACCTTAATTTGTCATACCTGTAATACTTGTAGTGCTTGAAATGAAATAGTTATTGGTTGAATGCATGCTGAAATTATTTTGTTTCTAATATGCCAAATAAAAGAAAAACCACTATGAAGCAGTGAAAGTTATTGCACAACAAATGTTATTGCCATTGAAATAACCTAAATGCCAACACAGTACTGTTGTGAAAAAGAAGAGTGGGAGTTACAAGGAATAAAACAAAAACAATAAGGTGAAAGTCATTCAATAGGTCAAACAGATTGACCAGATTGTATCCTGTGAATCAGTTTTTATTGATGTATTGTCATTTGAAATATGTATAAGGGTGTGTGTGAACCATGCTCCTCAAATCTGCAAAAATATTGTCGACCAAAAAGCGATTATTCAATTCAACTGAAATGTTTAAAGATGCAAAATCATTTTTTAAATTATGCATGTGCATTTAGATTACAGATTCCTAATTTACAGTATAAAGAGAGAGATACAGTAGTTATCCTGATAACTATGGTGATTTCCCATTTTAGAATTCTTCAGCTCCATAGCTCCTATTGTATTGGTTAGGAGCAATAGCGTCTCTAATGCCCCAATGAAAGGGCAACGGTTTGTTAGGAGAAAATCACTTTAATCTAGTTTGTATATCATTAGGAAAATAGCTTTATTTACCCAGATAGAGGAAGAGTTGGCAGTTTTCCTGAAGCTTTGGATTTTTCTTTGAAATTAGGTATCGCCACTTCTTCATTTATGGATGTATTCCATGGTTGGTCAGGTCTCCTTAATGAATACATATATTTGCATTGCATTTGGCAGCATTCTGTCGTTTGTACAACAGTGAAGTATGATTTATGTGAAATTGATTTAGAAGATGAACTCGTTGGCACTAGCAACGTTTTAAAATATTTTATCCTAATAGTATCATATATTGTTGGCAGCTCCATGTCATAAGCATTCCCTGTGATACAACTACTGTAAGATCATGCTGGTACTGTGTGAGATGTATTTGCATATTTTTTAGAAGACAATTTTAAATCTTTACTGAATGATCAGCTGCTACTTGGGGAACAGAAACTGGACAATGTATACATTGAAAATTTAAAAATGAGTATGTCTTCTGTAAACGTTTTTACATTTTTCCTAGAACCAGAGTTCATCAGTACCAAGTACATTAGGGGGACCAGTACATTTTAATAGTAGTGAATTGGCTTGATCTTTTAATTCATTACTGGTAAGGGACTTTCAGAAATCTATTCCAAGCTCTGTTGAATTGTTAGTTCACTTTTCTGCTAGTAATTTACAAAAAATATGGATTCCATAGCCCAGCTATCAGGGGGCTGTTCTGGAATGGAAATATTGTGCAGAGGTGGCACTACGAGAGAGTTCAGTGCAACTCAGTAAAGCAGGTGTTCAGGATGCACGTAGTGAAAATCATGAAGACAACATTTAAATGTGCAACTTTGGAACTTGTTTCGGAAGGAACCGATCGTTTTTGGCAAGTACGTGTGAACTGGGGTTTATATAATAATGTGAAACTGTTACACTCTATAAAGTAAAAGAATGCTGATTGTACTTATATAGAACAATAATCTCTTGTCTTGTATTTCTTCACTCAGTCTATTTCATGTAGATAATATAGTTGTAGTGCTAAGTTCATTTGACACCCTGTTCTCTTTGGTGATAGTAGTCTTTACAGGCTTTTGCTTTTATAATTGTCTTGCTCAGGCACGGACACCATGGTGCACTGGTTAATAGCACTTGCAGCACTGGGGCCCTAGGTTCAATCCTAGACCTGGGGTGCTGTCTATGTGGACCTTGTACAGTATGTTCTGTTCACTTGGATTTCCTCTGGTTTCTGTTGTTTCATCCCACAGTTCAAAAACACAGTGGTAAGTTAATTGGCTTCTGGGAAAATGTACTCTTTACCCTGTGATGTACTGGTGTCCTGTCTGGTGTATATCCTGCCTTTTGCCCATTGCTGCAGGGACTGGCTCCGACACCCCCACAACCCACAATTGGTTAGAAAATAGATGGATGGATAGTCCAGCATATGCACATGTAAAGACAGAAATTGAAAATATAAGTGCTGGAAATATTAGCTCTCCTCAAAGCCTCCATTGCATAAATACTAAAGAAAAACCTCTGCCTGTTTTTTGGAAGTCAGACTTTCTCAAGTGCTGCATACACACAGTAACAAACAGTAGTTTGAATATATTGTAAGGTTAGCACTTAGAATTGCTGGAATGGGTTCTAGGGGTTTAGTAGACAGGTATTGAAGAGGAACAGAAATATCTTGCACACTGCAAGCAGCATCTTGAGTGCAGAGAAAGTTGCAGTCTCATCTTTCTCTGCTTTGGGGACCCACGGTAGTAACATTATCCCTGAGGTGAAGTTAATGTGGAGTATTGGGATATTTGAAATAAAGTACTCAAACTAGTTACATACTGTATAATTGCTAGAAGCACTTTCTCAGCTCTTTTTTCATTGATTTAGCATACATCTTTATGGTATGCTTTGTGCTTTATAGATTTGTCAGCTCTACTTTTTTACTCAACACAGCAGATCATAGCTGAGATGGGACCTGAGGCAGGTGGAACAATGATTGAGTAAATGTTTTATTTAAAAAGCAGATATATACAGTATGTGTACAGTATATACACATATACATGACAATACTGTTATGAATTTACACAGAGAAAAATAGAGCTGCATCTAGCAGGTGTTTAAACAATTAATTGCATAGTCCTTATGAAAGCCACAGTGTATGTTCCAGTTGCATTTTCTTAATATACTACTAAGGGATTGACAATTCTTAGCACTAAGAAATCACAGTAGATACTGAGCTGATAGTGGAACAATGTACATGTCATTTTCTATGCAAGTTGTTCTTCCAAGTCACAGAGGCTCAAAACATGATCTGGTGTGAACTGTAAATATAGTCTAGAATTCCCAAGCAACAGGACTACTAAACCTTTTTTTTTCAGTAACTTCCCTAAAAATTCCAGTATAAATGTAAAATAAGGTAGATAAAAAACCAAATAGATCAAAAATAGATTTACAGTTCAAATCAAAAGAGGTACAGTAAATACACACTTCAGCTGAATTATATGACCAAATTCAGGAAAAATATGGGAATGGAAGAGAATTAGATAAATGAATTTTAAAAAATCAAGCTCAGGAGTAGTCACGAATTGACTTAATTTAACGTGTTTACTAGGCAAGATATGTCATTCTTTGGCTATCTTTTTTGCCAGTCCCTCTAGGGACTGCCTCTGCCCTTTTCTCAACAGGCTCTCATCCCACTTTGAGGCTGTTCTGTAATAAAGGATTTGCTGAAATCCTGGAAAAGTTCAGTCCCAGTCACATCAAAGTTGTGAGTAGCTACCCTGGTCTTACTGGAAAATATCTTAAGTCATTTTGATGCAGCTTCATGTACTATATATCCACACATTGTTAAATAGTTTAATGTGTAGGCAATACATCATACAGGAGTCACACAAAAATTTGCTTTGCTGTTGTTTTAAAGCAAATCTAACAAGACTAAGGTGGCCTAATTTGTGATGAATGTTTTTGATCCTAATGACCTTCCTAATTTATGTATAATACTCTTTATATATTATACATTTATTTAAAAATATTATATATTAAAATGAAAGTAATATGGAATTCTTTAAAAGTTTTTTTTTGTTGTGTTCTCCCTAACAACATTTCAGTTTTCATTTCCCTTAGTTTAAAATGCAAAATACTGTGCTCTAGCACACAATGTTTAAATGCTAAATAATAAAGTGTTGTTTGGAAAACAATGTTTGCATTATAACTGCTGAAAGAGTTATGTGGTGGTGCAGACCAGAGCAGTTACCTTACTATCTTGTAGCGTGAAATTCACAATATTTGTGTGACACTTACAAAACTGTAAATCTTTGAAAATCACATTCAGAAAAGAAAGTTCCAGTGCTTCACATCTAAATAAACAATAAAAAAACACATAACTAGTGTTTTTTTTTACTTTAAATACTTTATTTATAATTAAATCCATCACCTTTTTGACGGAAATTATAATAAGAATTCTTACACTTATATACTGTAGCACTTTCCTGGACACTCCACTCAAAGCGCTTTGCAGTAATGGGGATCCCCTCCACCACCACCAATGTGTATCCCCACCTGGATGATGCAATGGCAGCCAAAGTGCACCAGTTCTCTAACCATACATCAGATATAAGTGGTGAGGAGAACAGAGTGATGAAGTCAATTCACATACTGTATGTGAATTATTAGGAGGTCATGATTGGTAAGGGCCAATTGGAAATTTGATCAGGATGCCGTGGTTACACCCCTACTATTTTCGAGAAACGCCCTGTGATTTTTAATGACCACAGAGAGTCAGGACCTCGTTTTAAAATCTCAGCAGAAGAACAGTGCCATGTTACAGTATAGTTTCCCCATCACTATACTGGGCCATTAGAACCCACATAGACCTCAGGATGAGCACCCCCTGCTGGCCCCACTAACACCTGTTCCAGCAGCAACCTTAGTTTTTCCCAGGAGGTCTTCCATCCAGGTACTGACCAGGATCACATCTGCTGAGCTTCAGTGGGTTGGCCAGTTGTGAGTTGCAGGGTGATGTTTGCTGACCACTTATTATAAACTCTAAACTTAAATTATAAAGTTTAAGTGTTTAGAAAACAATACCTCATAAGGACTTGCTTTCAGACCTTTTCTAATTTACTAATTTTCTAATGTACTTCTTGCAGAAATATTGCAATTTTTTTTCAGATACAAAAGCGGTTTGTGTTCAGGTACACAATTATTCAGACATCTTCTACCATGTTCCAAATAATGGAGAAAATATGTATTATTTTGAATAAGTTCAAAGGATTTCACTTACATTGATGGCACAGTTAATACCCAAATCATGTACTACTTGTGAGGTTAATGAGTGTGGTTTGATGAAGATACGTAAGTTAGCAATTAATAATACTGCAAATCTATTTAAATGAAAAACCAGTTAAAATATTTTCTAGTAACACTCTTTCTGGAGTTTTAAAAACGATATCCCTGGATACACTGTATTTACTCTATCCAGAAGAAGCTTTTGTGCCATTTCTTATTGATGACATTGAGTCATGTTCTATTTCTTCAGTTTTGCTTAGAACATACTGGCATAGGTCATCCTCATCCTTCATCAACAGGGGATTTTATTTTTTTAAATGAAGATGCATTGGAAAATATAAAAATAGAGACATTAGTGACCATGTTGTATTCATTGATGCTTAATCATTTTAGCTGCAGCCTGGAAGTTACAGTAATTTCCATGTGTGAATTCAAAAAGTAGCGATCTAACATTAAAGAAATGAAATCTCAAGTTAGATTTTTATGTATCTTTCTAAATGTGGTTTCTTTTTTAAGTAATGTTTGTTGAACTTGTTCAGAAAATGAAGGAAAGTGCTCAACAGCAATACCTCCTTCACAGGAAAATGCCTAAATAACTATATATTTCACCTACTCAGATTAAGGATGACTAAGGAGGTTATTTAGTATTAATGTTACTATTTCCAGCATCACTTATTATTAAATTATAATGGCAGCAAAGCTCAGTTTACTCATTTCACAGTCATCTTTAGTGGTTGTTAGAAAACATTGCATTTATTTCTCCAAATTAAAATGTATCTCGAACATTAATCTATGCATCCTTACATTGGCCAAAGTTAGTTGAACTTCCAAGTTGAAGGATGCACTGCTTGAGAATCAGTATTGAATGAGAAGATTGAAAACCAAAAATATGTCAACGGAAATCAGAGGATTTGAAACTCATTCATCTTTCCCATAATATTTAGCTCTTTAAAAAACAGGAAAAAGAAAATCTCCCCAGAAGAAAAGGTAGATACAGTATGTAGAAATATTATCTCAGGCCACATGTCAGAGGGCAGCAAAATCTGTCTGAAACAAAATTTCAGATGGAATGTAACTGCATTTTGCCTTTTCAAACCAAATCAGAAAACCTCTTGTCATTGTGCTTCTCAAAGCTGTATTCCATTTTCTTAACTTTACAAAGGAATGAAACAATCCTTTTTACTTCAAGCTAGGAATCACCACTGCTCAGGCATCTGTTTTAATCAGTTCTGTGGGTTGTGAAAGCTGTGAGAAGTGAAAAGACTAATAATTAATCTATCTTGTTCCTGCAAACATTGATTCAATCTCATAGGCCATCTTTTATGTCTCCTGGGATCCTAATGTTTCCAATGGCAAGTCAATGATGATCAGTTTTTATTTACAACCAATTTCCATATTTTGTCTCTTTACTCTTGGTGTCACACACTCTCGTTTGTGCTTTACCACATTCATTATTTTCTTTTTGCTTTTTTGAAGTATATTTCTTTTCTGTGCTTCTCTGGGATGTCTGTAGCTTCTGTGTCATCTTTGTATTTAGGTTCCTGGTTTAATGTGTTGTGGAAGGTGCCAGATTGAGGATACACAGTGAGACAATAAAACCACAATATTAAAAAGCAAAATAACCAGGCTAGCACCTCAGTTCTTTAGTTTATGTGTATTTTGTTATTCACAAAATGTAATTATCACAACATGATAGACACCACTTTTTATTCACACCACTTGTTATTAATCAAAATAATCATGAATAATTAGACCCAACCTCTTAAAGAACCAAGACTTACTAGTTCCTGGTATCTTAGTGACAGATGCATTCAATTGAAAGAGGCACACATTCAGTATAAGCCATTTTTGATAAACTGAAAGGCCCTATCCAGGGTAAAACTACTCTCTAAGCTTATGTAAAACTGGTGGGATTCTTTCTCACTATACCAGATAAATGCATCAAACTACCACAGAGAGGTTTATTTGGCCTGATGGAAACTCCAAAGAGGAAGCCAATTTGACTAAATTAAGTTCCTCAGATCACGAACATCTGGTGTGTTTTATGTCTTTCAAGGAGAAGGCCCAAAGAACTGGGAATCTGGCCTGTAAAGGATGGCACTAAGTCAAACTGTGCTTCTGCTGTCATTGTTGGAGGCAGAGAGAGACTTATTATGGCTAAACCTCTGAGCTGTTCTCCTAGCCTGGCCATTTGCTTCTTAGCTTGCAATTGCATTGCTCTGTTTGCGCATCTTTTATAAGAGTCTCCACCAATTCATACCTCCCACTCTAATAAAGGTTTAGATTCAGTTTATTATGGGGACTCTCACTACTGCTTCATAATTCACTGTTATCTGTATTAACTGAGAGTTAATCAGAATGCTCGGTGTCTATACTATAATCTAAACTGGCAATAATAAACATGTACAGTAATTTACCATTAACAAAGATCACTGACTTACTACCACGTTATTGGCACTGAATGCGATATAAGTGGACTATTCATTATTTTTCACCTTCTGTCCTGATGAATATTACTATATATGAACTTAATAAGGGCTATACCTGCATTTAAATGTGTACAGTGTTGCTCATCACAAGGGTATAAGAGATTAATTGATGTCAGATATTTGTAATTTGAAAATACTACATTGCTAACAATTTATTTGGTTATAGTACTGTCTATTATAAAGTCTTACCGCATTTGATACATTTGATATGTATAGTTGTCGAAGTTGGGGAAAGTTGTCAAAAATGTCAAGGCACTCCAGACAGGTGTTGAGTAAGTTTGAAAAAACTAACAAGTTATTCCTGCATCTGACAAGGCAGTTGGTCAACTGCCCAGAGCTAGACTTTTAACAGATACAATACTAATAGGTAAAGAAACGGGAAAAGTAAAATGCAGCAAAATTCTTGCAGTCTTTTAACTTTAAATTATACCTTGTTTTAAAAAGACACAAACATACTGTATGAAATGTTAAGGGCAGACATTTTAGATAGAAATAATTCACACAGAAGATTACTCTAGTTCTCTTCAGACATGTGGAAAAGGCTGCTAAAAATAACTTTTCAATGTTTTTATCCATTTGAATTTCCCAAGCTTTCCATGTACTACTGCTTTACCCTACTTTAAGAAAAGTAAGCATGACAGGTTTAAATTATACATTGCAAACTTAGGGTTACTTTGGATTCTCTTATGGCACTGAGTTATTTCAGAAAATGTTGCTTTTAAAAGTTTTCAGTTTTTGAAAGTTTTTGAGAACTAAGCAAATACGTATTTTGTACATATCTGCTCGTCTGCAATTTCCCTCACAGGATTAATAAATGCATCAATCTTCTATTGGTTTTAGAATGTAAGGACACATAAAGAAACTCTTTAAGAGAAACTCATTAAGATATTAGCATTTAAAACATATGAGTTACATTTCAGCACAACAAAGGTCACTTTACAGAAAATAAGAAATATGTAAATTAAGAAGAATTATCAGAAATACTGTTAAATGTTTTGATCTTCAGAAGCTACACATTTTATAGTATAGTACAATTTCTATATGGTGCTAACCAGAGAGATCATCAGTCTAATTAATGTAGGCCAGAATTAAATGCCTTAAAGCAGGGGTCTCACATGCAGTTCCTGAGGGATGAGAAACATCTGTTTTTATATTTCATCTGAGCTCTCAGTTACATAGTCTAGTTATTTAATTGCATAATTGTAATATTTCTAAGCAGGCTCTGAGGGGTTTTAAAGGTAACTGTATCTTTAATGAGTGATTTGCAAGTAGTCATCTGTCAAACACCTTACTAAGTATCCTATAAACTGTACTGTATGCCTAACTAAGAAAACAGTATAATAGTACGATTACTCAAATGGAAACAAAAACCAGAAGACACCATATTCTCCAAGAAGTGGGTTTGAGGCCACTGTCTAAAAGCAGGGGCAAAAACAGGAGGAGTGGTTAATTTTGAACACTTTCAGTGCATATACAATTAATGTGTTCTACAGAATCTCATGTGGTACTTAAGACCTTGCTTCCAAGAATATGTTTCTCCTAATGGAAGCCATGCGTGTAGCCAAACACTGATGTTTAATACTAGTACAGTATGTGAATTATAGGGATCGCAATAATTCCATGCTTTTATATAGCACTTTTCATTCTGAACACTCCCAAAGCACTTTACATACTGTATGTTGTAGCCACTTCATCTACCACTGAAGTGGAGCACCCACTTGGGTGATGTGTGACAGCCATTAGGTTTCAGCATGCCCACTGCACAGAAGATCTTGTGGAGAAGTGAAAAACTGCTGCACCAGTTGAATTCACGGAAAACTTGGAATAGGCCAGATTGTGCCAGATCCTTTAGGCTCTGAGATGTGACTAGATCATGATAGAAAGTAGTCATGTTTTTGTCATAGCGTGCTACTGTCCCAAAGCATTTATGAGTCTACAAGTAAGATTTACAAGTCTTTCTTTTTTATATTAAAAGGAACAGGTTCTACAGTACCTCATACTTAGGTAGCTTTTCATCCAGTTTTAAAAGAAAACATTGTTTGTCCTTTGTTGTGCTCTGTGGACAACATTCAGACAGTCTTCTTGTGCATGTTAAAAAACCAAAAACCAAAAGTTAAATGGCTTTTAAATATTTACATTATATTTAGTGCATATTGAGTTTCTGTATTTGCTTATTGGCATGAAAAATAATTTGTTTCTGCTCTCAGAGGAGGGATAGAAACTGGTGACATAGAGCTGATGCCTTGTCATGCAGGCTGACGGCAGATTAGTCAGTGGATTACAGCATAACATTTAGATGTGCAGGAAGTGGAATGGCACGGAGGAATGGCTAGATGAGAAATGAGAAGAGTTCATTACAGGAGAAGAATAAGAATCTGCAGGAAGAGAGGGGCCAGCTTCCTTGTGTCTGTTTTGTTTCTGCCCTTGTGTGCTTGTGCTCATGACAAGCTGTACCTGTGCCTATTCTACATCAGAGTTGATCAGATTATGCACAACTCCAAGACCTCTCTCAAGTGATGAAATCTAGTCGAATTGTTCAACAACCTTCATTACAACAAAAACAAAGATATTCTACCACAAAAGCTTGTTACCATTTTGTTATAATGAACATATCATAAGATTTGTGTAACAACGTAATGCATTTACAGTTTCTGCTACTGTTCACTGTTAAGAAAGATGTTAAGAGAGATCCCTTTTACTCCTAGTATTCAATAACATAACATCTATCATTATGGGTGAATTTTTATTCATCATCTTTCTTGTGTATTAAAATAAGAGAACAGATTATTTTTTCTCTAAGTTAAATAAAATGGCAATTACATTTGTGATCCCTATAATAGTACATCTGCAAGTATACAGTATGTCCTGCCATCTAAGACATCAATTAATATTTAAGATTATTTGGCTTACTAAAAAACAGCATAACCATTTGTAATGCTAAGATGAATTGAAAAACTGAATGTAAATTATTAATAATGTAATAATTGAAGTGGCATCAAAAATAACATGGACAATGACAGGAGTGCACAATGTGCACAATAAGCAAAATCACTATAGTTTTAAGGTTACTGTAGACAAATTGTATTGAGTCAATAATATTGGATTTGTTTCAAATTAAATAACTATTGAAAAACAAACATAAAAAATAGTAGGTGGTGCTAAATTGAACTGCTCCCATTCACAATAGATAAAAACAGAGAATATCTAATTGCATAGGTGTGTCAAAGTTGCTCTTGCTATTAGCCTTCAAAAATATCCTCTGTATTAATCCTTTTGTCTTGACTTTGTCATTTTATAAATTTGCAACAGTCTTCTGAAGGGATTAGATAAATTGGCACCAATGTCAATTATGCAAAGGAACAAGTAATAGGTTTATTCCATGCTGAAAAAAAGAAGAAAGAGAACACAACGTTTCGGCCGTGGAGCCTTCTTCAGGTGTCACCTGAAGAAGGCTCCACGGCCGAAACGTTGTGTTCTCTTTCTTCTTTTTTTCAGCATGGAATAAACCTATTACTTGTTCCTTTGCAGCCTACGCATGCTGACGCAGCTACCCACCTGAACTACTAATGTCAATTATGGTATTTTAGCAGGAATCTTGCAGAATATCTTGTGGGAATAAGTGAACAATAGAATTTAACGCTTCATTAAAATGTTAAATGTTGAAATGGTGGTTGGCCCTATTATCCCCACGTCTCTAGCAACTGAAACCTGCAGAGATGAGATGATTCACATTTTTTTTCTGATTGGAATCTAAGTAAAGAATGAAATAAATATCCACATCCAGTAGCAATAAAGATGTTGCCAATAATACATTCTAGATTATCTGCTCTGAAATCTATAAATTGTAAATTAATTAAATCACTATACAACAGGAAGTGTACAAGATATATGTTTGTACATGAACACTAATGGTTATAGCAGGATTGTTGATGATTTTGTTTTCAAACTGTCACATCTGAGATCAGGAAAGTGAAATGTCCTAAAGGCATCAATAAGAAGGATGGTCTTGCCAAGCTGGTACAAAATTGAAATGACATGTTGGAAACATGATTTAAATGATGCCTGAAACGAATTAACCTGTGATTGACAATATAAGAAAAATGTTAAATTAGAAATCTTTCGAAAGTGAGTAATGCAGAGCTTGATAACCTTCCCAACGCAAAGATATTACAGTTTAAACACATGAAATCCCAACAGGTGCATTTTGTAAAATATGCATAATTTTGTTTACCACTGGAAATAACGTTTTCATCTTCACAAGCCTGTCTTATGTCTACAGGATCTATTTTCATGTTTACTTTTAAACTTAATGAAAACGTACTGTGGGAATATTTGACATAATAATATTAGGTTGAAATACACTCATCACAGCAACCTGTACATCTAGGTTAAAATATATTTCAGATCATACGGTATTTGACCATTTCACAAAATGCTAGCAAATATTCACACTATGTTCCACATACTGCATCAGCCATTCCTGTACAGGTGGATCAACAGTTTATTTGTTGTTATTCATGCACAGAGGAAGAATGCTAACATGGGTTGTTGATTCAATGCATATGATACATTATGTTTGTACTTTATGTGGGCCTTGGGCATAGGCAGAGGTAACAGGTGCCCTTAAACATAAATATTATGAATGTAAAACAGTGCATTACAAATTCAAATAAGGCTACCTGAGAGAGAAAAATCATCTCAATTAATGAACATAATATAAGTCTTTTTTTAAAAATAGCATTAGTTTGTATGCCACTGTGACTTGTATACAAGATCTGGAAGGGAATGTTTATAAAGCCGTGTAATCAACATATTTTCATCAGGCCGTCCTATACAGTACTTCAAAGGCACAAGGAATACACAATAAAAATAGTTAATAACCGCTTGAAGAAGCTTGCTCAATAATGATTGATATTTCTGTAATAGAAAACCTAGCTCCTAGCTCTTGGGGTTTAGCCAAATGAGCTGAGTATGTACATAAAAAAATTAAATAACATACTGAGTGACATTGTACATTCAGTATTCAAAAACTGTTCTAAAGTGAAATGGCAAGGGAGAAATCAATAGTCTCTTGGACAAAAGTATAAGAAATATGTCATTATATTTTTTACTGATTTGACACCTTGACTGGACAGTATAGTACCTTAATATAAACTGTGCTATACATATATTCTTTACAGGGAAACAATGTATTTGGTCAGAAAGCGTCCTAATTAAAATGCCTATACTGCACCAATATAAAAATATTAAAAAATATATTTTAATTAGTTGTCTTTACAAAAGAGGGATGACAAGAACAGTTCAATCTGTAAACTGAGAAATATGAAATGTAAGAAAGGCCAAAATATCTATTTTATCTATTAAACACATATCTATATGCTGTATCTATATACAGTATATATGAGATACATACTGTATAAATAGAATTGTATTGCAGAAACTTATGCAGCATCACATCTAAGCACATTTGTTAGATTGGTTTCCCTTTCATGTATGGAATACTTTGATTTTTCATGTGAGTGAGTAATTAGTATATGGAATGTTTGTTTCATGTTTTTATATAAGGGTTCTGATAAAACTGATCAGAAAGCAAGGGGTAATGGCATGTGAATTAGAGTTAAGTAGCAAAATTACTACTGAGTTCAATCCATGCACAGTGCTGGAAGAAACTGCCTGTAAGAACTTTAGGTGTTGGACTTGGTATCAATTGTTCGTTTTCATTGATGCCAAAATAGACCATAAAAGCATAATGATTGGCAAAACAATTACAATCTTTGCACACCTGTCAGATTTAGTGTAAAGTGCATTACATTGCTGTGTTGGAAGCTGCCTTCACTGCTAGCCATGTTAATGGCTTGCAGACAGTTCCAATAAGGCTAAAGTTGCAAGAGAAAAGAGCTCAGTGATCTCATCCCTTGCTCTAGTGGATAACTCTATCTTGCTCTAGTCAGCACCATTATACTGTATCATTTCTAGGCAAATTGGCACAATTAATGAACATTTTAGGTATCATTTTCAGGTGATGCTAATTTGAAAACTGAAGAATATCTCAGGGTTACGAGGGCAAGATAGCCCAATACTTCATACTTTTCCTGAAGGTGCATTGTACTCTGATTTTCACTGTTCAGGGAGCATAAACAAATGGAAATGCTAATTTAAGATTTGTTAGCTCCTGTAATTGAGAGCTGCATTGCAACAGGTCTGTGTAAATCACCTTTGTCACTCCTGGAGAAATAGGATTACATTTTTCCAATTAAGTGAATAATTATTTTTGAGATCATAATTTCAGGTTTAAGTCAAATTATGTGGTCTCTTCCTCTGGCCATTGATGACCAAACTTGAAGGTTTTTTGTCTTCAATTGTTGAAAGATTGCCTTATTCAAGATCCTTTGGTAAAACAAATGAAATTTACTTTTTAGTGATATACAAATTGTACTGTTGTGCAATTTGACAGCTCAGCAATTACACCAATGTTTACTGCAGAGACCAGGTTGCTTTTGTTTCAGTAATTTGTTAGAGGAATGACTTAAATGTGTTCTACTACATAAGCAGACTCTTAAGAATACAGGAAAAAAGGGATTGAAAATCAATATTTAGACCCTCCAGGCAATATTGAGTTTAAAAATGTAGCAGCTGCTATAAACATCTCTGCATGTGAATTTTTTTAGCTGCCTTTTCTTTGTGTTCGTTTATGTTTATGTTGTGGTTTCTAGCTTCTCTTTTATTAGATCAAGTTTTTTACACAACAGATACTTTAAAGAGGTTTTTAGGCTTTGTTTTACTTTATTCACTTTTATACTTTTTTCTCATTCATAAATAACCAAACAAATGTCTGACATAAAAATTAAAGAGGTGCACCCAATATGAGAAAATGGGTAGTGGACTCAACTTTTCCAAATATTTGTGATGAATGTTTAAATTAAAGTCACATCTGTATCTGCATTTTCCTTCACAGTGGGCAAAGATCTTTTTATTCACAGTTGTCATTCAACGCATTCCATTTATTCATATACACATGAATTGTTTCAGAATTCAGATACAAATAATAAAAGATTACTTGAATAGCACAGCTATAAGATGCATTGCAGTTCTAAAAGAAAGAGGCATTCCAATGTTGTCATTAAGAGGCCCATACCAAGTATTACACACTCTTCTAACAAAATGTGATTCTTCTGAGATTTCACAAGTCCCAGAACATGAATCCTACATGAACACATCTGCCATTTGAATCTCAAATTAAAATTTCCCAAATGCTTGCACTTTTGAGGTTTGAGTTGCTGCAGAACAAGAACGCTCTTTTTTCATACAAAACATTTTGCCACATCAAATATGGCAATATCTATTCCATTCCTTGTCAAAATAAAAAATTGCGACAAATCAGTATTACATTTTGTCTGCTTTTTTTTGTCAGTGTATTTTGAGAAAAAAATAGGCTATCCATTATTCATATAAAAAACAAATTCTTGGTATAATTTTCTTGTCTTTGTTCCATTCTCCATCGGATTTTGACTGAGAGGTGGATGCAATCTTCTCTCTCATGTTTTTACTGATGAAGTGGGTGGTACGGATGAGATGCTCTTTCGAGTCAGATGGTTAAAGCACAGATGAAAGATCCTCATCTTTATCTAAATAGGTCGTAATTATTAGTTAACATTTTTTTTTAATTTATAGTATCTAAAGTCACTTTCAGGGTGTGCATCTGTTAAAAACTCCATTCCAATACATTCATACCTACAAAAGTCTGAAGCAAGTTAAGCAGTTTATGGTGTTGGATATCTATTGACAAGACAACATTCTAAACCTTCACAAATAGTTGTGAATAGAAAAAGCTCCTGTTCTGAGACTTAAATGGTCTTCCTTGTAGTTTCCACTTGTGTCTGGTTTGTGTCTTTGTGTTGATTCTTAATTAGATTATTAGGGTGACTTTGTATCTTTGAGGATTTGGTATATTTCAATCTGATCTCCTGATAATCTTCTCTCTTCAAGACTAAAAACACTCATTTTAGCCTGTCAGTTTAGGACATTCTTCAGGGTCTGGGACTGTCTATGACCACTCTTTTCACCATATAGCATATTTCTCTGTTTACTAACTTTATTGCCTACACCATTTTGAGCCAATTGGGTAAACACTCCTTGAGCAGGAATAGTTTGTATAAGAAGCCACATTTAACATGACCTGGCGTGGACAGGAAAACTATCACAGCATGAGGTGTAAATCAGGAGCAGCTTCAGTTTCTCATTAAATCAGTTGTGTTTTGATTCAATAGGTGTAACGGTTCCCAAGATAGAGATGTGAAAAGAAAATGGTAGTCATGGTATAAGCAGGAACAGTCTGCTCGCTACAGTGATACCACATTTAGAATTAATTGTTCAACTGCTGGTTATGGCCATGTACTGTATCACCAACATAGAACATCTGTGTTGTATCACCAACATAGAAAAATAAATCACAGTCAGGCAGCCATGTATGTACTGTACACATGTTGACCTATATTTATCCTGTTTGATTAAGACTGGACTTTTATATCTATAAAGTATGGAGTAAATTGGTAAAACAGTGTTTCAGCATGTACTGTACAGTTTGTATTATGGGAGCATTACACAAAAAATATCTGATGAAAAAAAAATATGATAGCATTTTTAGATGCTAAAATGACAAAGCTCTGGTACTTTCTGGAATCCACTATGTTTCAATTCAGTTGGTCCAGCAGTTCTGGAAGAATAATGAGAAATATATATTATTTAAATATCTTTACGAGGCTGCCATCTTGGTTTGTTACTGTCCACCATTGCTATTACAGATTCAATGGCTGTCGAGACATACTAGCAAAGCATGAAATTGCTAGGCTGGAGGTCTCCAAACACAAGCAGTTCCACAAGTGGGTACAACTCTATGTTTCAGATTGGTGAGAGATTGTACATGTCTCACATAAGGCACAAAATATTTAAAGATAACATCAGTTATCCAAGTGAGGCATTACAAATACATATTCTTAGCAAGGCAAAGTAATAGCTCACATTAAGGTGAATTTACGCTTGTTAGTAATGAGATGCATGTTGTGCTTTAACCTTATTAGGCTTCTGCCTTGACTGAATTTTATTTTGTTTTGACACATATTGTACCATAGTTCTATAACCTTTTTAAGCATGGTCATATTATTAGAAAATGGACTTAGATCACACTAAAACTTTGACTTTTGGCAAACAGTATGCGTGTTATGTGAAGATAAATTGTTTGCATTTCAGTATTGTTTTGATGGATTTATTAAGATGTTAGCAATTACATTATGCAATCAGAGAGCAAGAGAGACCATGCAGTCTTTTTTTTCAATTTACAGCCTTTCATATGTTGTTCTATCCAAAGGAAATCCATCATCAAGGATTACCTTTGTAATTTTCAATTGGCTGGTGGGTCACAGTTTTGATCTGGGTCCAGACACAGTCATTTTTATCACAGTTGATTATCAAGGTGTTTGCAGACTTGTTCTTACTTTGGCTCTTCGTCATCTATGGTAAAAGCCAAGCAACTTTCAATCTTTTCCAGGCAGTTGGTATTTTTGAGTAATGACAAAAAAAAAATCACCATATTTTTGTTAGTTTCTTGCAAATAGTGCAAAATCTCAAAGGTAGAAAGATCATTTTGTGAACCGAGCTGTCCGTCAGATGAATACCAACCTGTTTTGTAGATTTCTGAGAATTGGCAAGTACTGTAACTACTGTACCTGTTCACAACATGGAATAACATTGAAAACCTCCAAAGCTGCTGTTTTGCAGGTATAATCTTTGACTGACAAAACAGTGCAGAAGTGATATTATAAATATAGATATTTTGTATCCATAAATCTTGTACATTATCGTGGTCTTTGTTCATTCTCTGGTAGATAATTTGATTTGTAAGCAGAAAAACATCCCGGCCTTTTTCCTGCTTATCTCTGAAATAAACAGCTAAAAATAGGCTGGACTTTGGTATTTAAAGTTGTAATATTCTATATTACATAATGGCAGTTTAAAGTGTCTCTTTACTTTGTGAATTATTATCAAACATGTTGCAGAAGACCATTGATATAATTTGTAGTATCTAAGACTACTTTAGCTTATCAACCTTAGAACACAAGTATTTCAGTACTGTAGTGGTCTGGGTTTTTGTAAATGTATCACAAAGGAGCTGTAGATGCTCCAATCTACTCTCATGGACCAGAAACTAGACAGAAGATTCGTTTATTAAGTCATCTGTTAAAGTATTGCCCATGTTTTGTATCACATAAATCTTTTAAAATTCCTTTCCTACTATATTATTAAAAAACATTTTAAAATACTTTCATACACAGAATCATATGCAGAATTTAGAAGCTTTGGAGGAAAGTTGTGGCCTCTACCTTTCTAGTTTGAGCTTAATTCATGCCTTGGCATAAAAATGGTTTATTGCTGGGAAAAAAGCTGTACAGTACAGTATTTGAGAGGCATTCACAATACGTGAAGGTTGTCATTACTTTTTCTTTTTTCTGTCAGGCCTTGAGTAGGGATATTACATCCAAATGGTGTATTTTCATGGGAATTTCAACTCTTTGAGAAATGAGTACTTGGATTTGTTTATTTAAAGAAAGGTTTCTATTAAAAATACTTCAATAATTTTATGTAGTTTTTAAGCCTAGTTGCAAAAATAGTCATCATTTTCATGAGACAAAATTACAAACTGTTGAAACTTGAGATTTTTCCCTGCATAATCCTATATAAATTTCAATATCCAAAATTCTCAACAAATACTTATAATAAGGTATTTAAAGGTTAAAGCTAACATAATTATAATTGCAGAAAAGAACAGTTAGCATAGTACTATATCTTTGTTTAAATTTTTACCTTTAGCATAGTTTGATTGCGATTCTGAAATGCACTGACAATCTTATTTAATCCTGTTCAAAATGATCAATTTTTTGTATTAATGCAACTTAATGTTGTGTATATAGTATGTGTATCTAAAGAACCATACTAATAATTCTGGTAGATACTGGTAAGTTGTTTTTCTTTAGTAAGGAGACTTACAGTAACATAGATTTTTGATTTTGATCAACTACCTATTACCTACTTAGATATTTTGATTTTGATCAAAATACCTACAATAATTTGGGTAATTTTGATTTTTATAGGGTACTCATATTGCATCCTCAAATATTTTGTATTTTGTGAACAATGTGAAAGTGTTTTCGAACAAAAAAGATATAAGATACCCTAGGTGTTTCTTATGTCCAAATTAAGATATTTCACCTAATTGAGATAGCACTCTGACCTGGAATTTCTTAAATATAAATGTTTTATTTTTGTGTGGCAAATTGTCTCACACTGTTATCAATATTGTAATACTATAAACCATACCAGTTGAATGAATCCATGGTACTTTTGAAATCTCTCTGTTGATTTGTTTCCCACAAATCTAAGTGAGTCATGAAATTGCAAGAAAGCAGTAATATCTGTGATTTTTTTAAATTATATAGTAAGCATGTATCCTGTGATATACATGTTCTTTAACAAAAATGTAATTCAGATCTTACAATTGCTTGATTTCTTTGCCAGTATTCTGAAAAGGTTAAAAAAAAACTCATTTATCAGGAGTTGACAAACTCCTTTGTCAGTAAAATTAAATGAATTAAATGTGTTACTAACTGTACTTATTAGTAAAAACCTTACTGCCATCTCTCCACCAAAATAAAACAGAAACTTCACTGTATTAGCGCTTTCTCCTATCACTTATAGTCTATGTATTAAAATTACTTAGATTGACCTAACATAAACACTTGCTAACCCATGTAATTTACACTTTATAATAACAGGGTGGTCTCAAAAGACACTTTAAAAGTACAATGAACCACAGAAACCAGATGGAAGGTAATGGTTTAAAGCAGAAGAAGTATTTACATACTTAAATACGGAAAAACTGTGTCCAGTAGACATATTATCTATTTTGAAGTACAGTACTCTTTGAGTTGAAGGAGTCAAACCAGACCAATTAGAAATCAACCAAAATTACTGGCATTAAGTATGACTAACAATCCATTCCAATATGTGTGCAGCTAATATTATGTGTTCTTATTATCTGAAAGATCAAACTTATTTAAGACCTCTTTAAAAACAATTAAATTACATAAAATATGAGTCATTTCAAATGCCAAGTGTAAACAAAGCGAGTAATACTAAATATGTTATTCTACTATTTAAGTAAACTACTCGCACTTGAATGTGAAAAAATAACATGCTGTACAACAGAAACCCATTTTCCTCTTTAATTTTCCATTTGGTGGATTTCATATTGCTGAGTTTTAGACTATCTTTATATAAAAGCAGTCAAATGGACAAATCTTCCAAGAGGCTGTGCCCAGCAACGCACATCAAACTTGAAACAAATGGAACAGAAATGTGTCTGGGAATTCATTGCATTATGATATACAAATAGGAGATCTAACAAGACATCCTATTTCCTTACCAGAGACAGACAAATAAACTACAGGGGGCAGCAAACATTAACTGTATGAGACATGAATACTGACAAAAACGTGCTGCTATTTCTTTTGTTTTTAGCAGTGCCACTACTTTCTTTGCATTATTATATACATTTTATATTCAATTTATGTTCATTTTCATTCACTTTTTCTTCTTTCCCCACTGTTAGCAGCTGTTCCTTCAACATGCTTGGTATTTTTTGTTAGACTGTAACAGAAATATCGTAAATCCAAACTAGTTGCAAATGCTGACAGTTGCTTGCTGTTGACACACTGCAGGAAGATACAGAACTGCAGAGAGAAATATATTTCATTTTAAGGATTAGAGTTGTGTGGACAAATCAACTGAAGGCTCTTGTAGCTCTCCATTTTCATCTTAGTGTGCTGTCTGGATCTAAAGTAAATAAATTACTGTTGCCCCACATAACCCAAACTGTCACCGTAACTGTTTAGAACCACTTGCATTTGTAAATCCCATTAAATGTGAGGAAAAAAGGGAACTCAGTGCATTATTTTTAATCTTACAAATTTTACTGGTATTATAACCATTATGTATCTTTCAGATTTCATTTTGACTCCAGCATTCTGAAGAATGTTTAAACACTTCTTTTTTTTACAATTTTCTTCTCCCATTACATATAGAGTATGAATATTGAAAATTATAGTATTAAAAAGTTAAAACAGCTTTGAAACACAATCCATTGAATGTAAATGCAAACTATTTTTAACCTGTTAATAAAATTGGTTTAGGTATGCATGAAATGAATTCTTAAGATGTCAGTTTCAACTCATTTTGAAATATACTTCCCTTTATTACAGAATAGCAAGCTAAAATAATGGAGAGTTGTTTGTTGTACAGTAACTCAAAAAAGCAGAAAACGTTAAATGCATACCCGCAGAGTTTTCACTAATTATTTACAAGCCAAATGATAGACAGTTCCATTCTTAACTGTAAAATGCCAAGAGCGTATGAACCATGTTATTTTTAACAGGCATGTGTCTCAAGTAACAAAAATTCCTTGGCATGTTTAAAGACCAGACATATTTGTGTGAGGCCACTGGTGAGCTGCAAATTGTCTTGTCATGGATATTGAACTGTAAAACTGAAGGAGAAACAAATACAATGCTTTTGATTAGCCAATATTAATCAAGAGGACACTTCTGATGAAAACCTGCACCTAGACTGCAGAATGAGTCTTACAGCCTGGAGATCACAGGTGTGGCCAAGATACTGCCACTCACTGAGTATAAAAAGAAGTCCCCAGAAATGAACCAGCTATGCAATAACTGATTTATTTGGCGGTGGCAGGTTGCTGATGTTTATCTGCCATCTTTTTCATATCTATTTTTGTTAATTCGATCTCCTGTACATACAAAGGGCTATCTATCATACACCTTTAGTTAAGTATTGTCATCCATTTATTATTCATTGTCGTCACAAGCCTCAAGCATGTGTATGCTAGTTGAAGTGTTTTTTGCCCTTCTCTTTTAGTCTCATACCTGTGCCAGTGACAGGTGTGACAGTGTAGGTCAGGTCAGTGAAACCAGAACATTACTTTCTAAACCAGTTGCTTCAGTTTCATTTATTTTTTTTCAGCAAATGGCCTTATCCAGGGGGACTTATTGTACAATGCATGTACTGTACAGCATTTACACTATCTGCCGTATGTAACAAAACTTGAATTTCTGTCATTGTCCCTTGACTGTTCAAGAGAGTAACTGAGCCACAGAAGTCCCCTATCTTCTTTTCCAGAGGCCATGTATTGATATTTATGCTAAAGGTTAGCATAGTTTGTTTTCTTATTAGTTATTATGATGTTTTTGCTGAGGGCTTTAAAGCTATGAAAACTGTTACTTGTTCAGAAATGTCTTAGAAGAATAATATGGAAATGTGTCAGAAACAATAGTGTTGTAGAAGAGGTTTACATTCATTTTGTAAATAAAATGCTCAAAAGTATTTTGACAAACTTTACCTAATATTATATATAATGTTTTCAATTAGCTTTGATATTATTCTGGCAGTTATGTATGTTGGAAGGTATATTGTGTTGTGTAATTTATATCAGATACAAGAAGATGTAATGCATTTGAAAATCATCACATAGAGCTTTGAACACATTAGCTGTTCATTTTCAGATAGCATGGAAGTTTAATTAATTTCTGAAGACAATTTTCTTTAAAATGTAATATATAGTGAAGCAAACAATAGCACAACATTATCCAACACTATTTATTGATTTGTAAATACTGTATATTCACAAACTGTGTGTATATATACTGTATATCTATAGTCTTTTAATGGTAATTGGCAAAATAGTTTTTTTTTTCATTTCAATTATTTTCAATGGTTCTTTATTTATTTTCCTCTTAATCAAACCCAGATCTGACCAGTTGTTTTCACCTCATGGATGCCACATCAATGTGTAATTTCAAATGCAGTGGTAACTTCTCATCCCTCCCTAAGATATGATACATGATGAAAGAATAAATCTGTGTGGAACCGAATGGCTTGAAATTATCATGACAAGACTGTTCATTTTTTACACATGGTATACATTTTATTCAATGTGAGATTCTAAACTAACAGTACTGTTGTAATGTTGGAGGATATTTCTAAACACAAGGATGGTCTTTACTTATATGAACATATACAGTACTTTTTTCCATTAATATTTTACAAACAAATCCAGTTTAGAATGATTAAATAAAGTGCTAAATAAAAATGTTTTAATAAACGGGATAACACCATCGAACATTTTTTATCCCAATTACAAGTTCTGAAAAATAATCCCTTGATGATATCTGGTTACAGTTGATATGAAATTCTATTATTTGATAGCTTCAGATGCATGGAGCAGAAATTCCAATTTAGATTTCCTTATTATAAGGCATGTTTAGACTGACATTTTAATTCCTTATAAGTTCCTAAGCTGCGGTTACTCTTGTCACAAATGGGCAATGTCACTTGTCATTGTACAGTAGGTTTAATTTTTTGCTCAAAGTTTTAAATTCTGACACAACTGGATGATTGTGAACTGGATGAGTAGCAGTCCTGTGGATGTTTGGTTTGGTACCCAAAGGCATCTGAGATCATTTGGTATCGTTGTGAGATCACTGTTAACAACCATGTTGATTTAGATATATTGTACATATATGTACATATATATTTTAGACAAAATAACTAATGATGTTGTAAGTTTTATGATGGAATGTTAAATTCACAACTTACTATTTGTTAAACAAGTCTAAACTAAATGTTATAAATGTAGATTTCTAGATTCTAATTAAAAGTCTAATCTAAATGTTATAAACATAATAAGCAAATAACAGCTAAAGATTTTTACAAGAAGGTAAAAAACAAATTATATCACTCCCTTGTAGACGTGAGCAAATTATTTAATTTCCTTGTGATTATTTTTTTACATCTTTAAAAGAGGCCATAAACAAGACAAAAATAAAAATTTGCATGGGCATCACTGCTGTGCTTCTTTAGGAAGACGAAGACAAACATTTTCAAATGTATTTCTGATACAGTGGCTCTGTGGCTAAGGATCTGTGCCTGAGGCTGGAAGGTTGCCAGTTTGTGTCCTGCAGCCAGCAGAGGAATCCTACTCTGTTGGGCCCCTGAGCAAGGCCCTTAACCCCAGCTGCTCCAGGGGCGCCGTATACATGGCTGACCCTGTGCTCTGACCCCAAGCTTCTCTCCCTGTCTGTGTGTCTCATGGAGAGCAAGTTGGGGTATGTGAAAAGACAAATTCCTAATACAAGAAATTGTGTATGGCCAAAAAAGTGATCTTATATGTTATTTAACAAATCTGCTTATGCAAAAGAATATTTTTTCCCTTACAACTGAGTTTTGTCAAGTGTTTCTAATTGCAATTGATCAAATGCATCTGAGATTCATCACATTAATCCATGAAAAATATGGCTGTTTATTTTCATTTCTAAAAAGATGTTTAATACTTTTAATTGAGTCTATATAGTACCTGCTTCCCCTGCTGAAATTTCCAAAACAAACATAAACTTCTTAATCCAGTAATGAGCAAAGAATAATGATCAAGATAATTTAGACCTTTCACTTGTCGCTACATGTTGACCACATGGATGATGCAACATCATGTTTATGAAGAAAATCCTTTGTGTCTTTCTGATAATGTAAAGGAACATATGACTTTATTACTTTATTCAATAGCTGTTAGTAGCTGGTTTTCATAGGCAACATAATATTTAAAGAGAAACCAAGAGTAGATTGCTCTCTCTAGCTGAGGGAGGAAGAGTTTCCCCCAACCGGAGGAGTTTAAGTCCTTGGACTCTTTGACGAGTGAGGATAGAGGGGATTATGAGATTGACTAGCAGATTGGTGCAGTTGCTGCAGAAATATGGATGCTGTAAGGGAACTGTGGTGGTGAAGTGGGAGCTGAGTTTTCAGATTTTCCAGTCAATCTGCGTCCCCATTCTCAGATATGGTCGTGAGCTTAAGGTAGTGACTGAAAGAATGAGATCAGGCGTACAAGTGGCAGAAATGAGGTTTTTCTGTTGGTCTGCTGGGCTTACTCCCCGTGACCGGCTGAGGAGCTCGGCAGTCCAGAAAGATCTTGAGTCGTTCCTCCTCTGGATCAAGAGGAGCCAGTAGAGGTGGCTTGGGTAACGGGTGAGGATGCCCCCCAGGTGCCTCCCACTGGAGATACACCAGGCACAACCCTTTGGGAAGAGCCCCTGGATCAGACCCAGGATACACTGGAGGAATTATAACTCTCAGCTGGCCTAGGAGTGCCTGCAAATCCCACAAGAGGAGCTGGAGACTGTTGCTGGTGAAAGGGAAGTCTGGTCTACTCTGCACAATCTGTTACTACAGCAACCCTTGCTGGCTTGCAGACAGTGAGATGAGATTGTGTGTTACAGTAGTGAAATATTTTGGAAAGTTTACACATCCTCTGGTAAAAAGAAACTTTAGGTGAGGATTTCTGAAGTAAAATATATACCACACAGATTAATTTACAGTATGCTCTTAGTTATGATTTGCCTTGTAGCAATCAAGACAACATTCTAGCAGGATAACTTTACCTTTAAAAAAATGGATAATGTAGTCCAACTGAGCTGACAACCACTGTTAACTTCAGCTGTTTATAGCTAAACTTGCACATGAGTCTCGGTACACTCTGGCAGTGACATTTTGCTTATTCATCAAGTTTTCACACGGCCAGGAGTCAGACAAGTAAATATGTTCCCATTCATTTCTCTAAAAGCAACTCACAGTATTGTTGGGAGACAGCCTAGCTATGGTAAATGGCCTTTTTCAAATTATAATGAATCTTGCAGCCAACTAAAAGGAACAAGTGTATAGTTTCTGAGAAAGGTTTTCTGAGGAAAAAAACACCAAACATCAAAGTTGCAAAATCATTACAAATCAATGCAAGAACTAGAGAAACAAAGGATATAGAAATAAAAAAGGTACAATAAAAGCCACTGCATTGTAAGAGAATTTAGAAAGTGCATGAATTTAATTTCTGTAAATGTAATGCTTGTATGTTTTGGAATGCAACATAAGCAAACTAAAGCTGCATTATTTACCTGCAAAATTCAATATTCAATATGCAGTTTGTGTCTTTTCAACATCTATGGATCTCAAGACATTTTACATTAATAATAGTAACAATAAGGTTTAATCATCTTTAAAAATCATCTGAGGCAGGCCACAAAATAAAGGAGACATCATTAGTCTCTAGACATGAGCCATCATACCAACCCACAATAATATGCGATGGTAGATTTCAAAATCCCTCAATATGTGCATGTTTTATACAGTACATCTCAAAATGTATTTTACACAATATTTCAAAAGAGTGTAGTGAGTTTGTGTGTACCTTACATGCACAAATATTTGCTTTGAACCAAATGCAAGTCAAGACCAAGCATCTATCCATTTTCTAGCTGCTTTATCTAAGAAATGTTTGCAGGGGAGCTGCAGCGTTTCCTATCAAGAAACACGAGGCCGGATATACATTGGATGAGATGCCAGTTCATCACGGGACTAACATAAACATAAAAATACTGTATACATATATACACTCACACTTAGGGGCACCTTTCCCAGACAATGAACCTACCGCTATGTTTCTGGACTGTTGAACGAAACAGGAGCACCCAATGGGCTCCTCACATTACTGCACTGTGAGGCGGTAATGCTAACCACTGTGCTGCCCAAGACTAAACATTTCCTCAATAAATCATTTATTGGGTATAAAAAGCCTGATTTCTTACTACTGAGAAAATCACAGATTTTTTTTTTTGTATAGGTGTGAATTCTCTTTAAGACAAGTTCACTTTTTAGAAAGGCTGCATAGGATGCTGTTTCACACAATCTCTGTTGTTTGGCTGTCCATTAGTTATCTAAGCTAAGGACTTTGGCCACTTTGATCTTTAAAGATCACAACATGTCAGCTTCAACACCCTGGCTGAGCAAAATTAAAGGGAATCACTTTATCTGCCACTTAAGGGTAAAACCACCTTGGTAATGCATGACAGCCATTGCATTGCAGGCTAGCAGCAGAGAAAGCAGAGAAGAGTGCAATGATGTCATCATTTGAATTAAGGGGAAATATTAGGGATGCAAGTCTATATAAGCCCAGAGTGCTTTAGCCAAGTCACCAGAGATAAAAGCCCTGCTCTTTGAGAAGGTACCAAAGGGTCTTTAATGACTAAGTAGTTAGGACCATAGTTCAACTTTTAATTCAAATGCTGACTCTCCCCCAACAGTGTCCTCTCTGACTGTATGGATGCATTGTCTTGGAAATTCTGATCCAGAGAGTCAAGATTGTACTGCCTACTAGCAGCAGCTGTCTGCTTTGTCTTTTAAGCCTTCCATTCCAGTACTGACCAGGCCTAATTTAGCTTAACTTCTGAGATCTGACTAGATTAGTTAACACTGCTGCACATCAACCTCTCTCACCTGCCTCAAATTTGGAGTAAAACAATTAGGATTGCTAGCTGTGAGGTTATTTAATCCAGTGCATATAAAATGTGAATTTTGTTTTGGATGAAATTTAAGAATTTGCTTAGCACAAATGAATGCAGTAAATTGGTTTGACTGTACTATATATTGTCTCTGGTCTTGTAAGGGCGTAACCCTGAAAATACATCTAGATTTGATGGGAGTTATTTTAGTAATTAGTACAGTACATTGTGTAACATTAATATATCTTATTTGTTTAATGGATATTAATCTGTAAATTACATTAACAATTATGACAGGCATTAAATATATTCAAAACTATATTGAATTTAGTTGCATATCTGGAAGAATTCACTTTAGTCTAACTGTGAAAACACATTATATCAAGTTGAAGCAGTGGTTTTGGAACTTTATAATTATGTCTACTGTAATGCTTACTATGTTCTATTTCTCTCCAAGCATTAAGCCTCTGGTATTTTTCAGTTCTTGGACAAATGCACTGATGAAATCACTCAGGCACATACCCAACTTGATTCTCTTCCTTTAGGCTCCTGTTTTGTCTACAACTGTGATTTCTTTTTCACAAATCCTTTCATCAGGGGCTTTCATGCCAAACATACTGATGACCTGTCAAGAGCTCAATAAGCTTCTGCTGGCACATTCACACATATTATCAACAACAAATGCAGATTTTGTGTTTCAACCAGTTTGCTAATATTCTTTATGGATATTTAGGGAGCAGCGTTTTCAGAAAAGACAGTTGTTTCATTAAGATTGCAGTAACTGTCAGGATTATTAATGTATTTTCCCAGCTATGTATTTTTATTTTTATTATCTGGTTTTCTGTACACAAATCAAAATCTAAATACAAGTTTGATTTAGAGATTGCAGCTCCAGCTTGCCTTCTTCATACAGTTTTGACAATGCATGTGGTGCATTACAAAAAAATGCTTACATTTTTAGAGCAACATTCTAGAGCAACAGAGTTACTGAAGTTACTACACAGAGCAAGCTTGCAGCTCCAAACAAATCTCTAACACAAGTGATAAACTCTTCCAATGTGTGTGTCATTTTTATGATTGGTTATATTTTTTAATTTGGTTATATTTTTTTAATAAGGCCCAAATTAATTTGTACTTCACCTGACTCATCAATAACACATTTAAAACATGTGATTACAGGTGGAAAGCTGTCAATAAGTAGTAAGGTTGAACTTTGCAAGTGTTGGGTGATGTTTGTAAAATTATGTTTCACAGAATTAATTGATGTCTTCTTAGCCAAATGTACTGTAACTTATAACTCTCTGCATGTTTGTGAAACGGAAAAATATCCTTAATATCCAAATGTCCCGTATGTCTTTGAGAGGCTGTTTTTATTAATAAATTTAATATTGTACAGATTAAGTAGGAATGTGTTAATGTCTCCTTACAGTTTCCTTCAACTTTCTGTTGTTTTTAGGAGAATGAGTGAAAAAACAATTACTTGGCATATATCTTATTTTCTGAATAGGGCAGGAGCTCAGTGCTGATACTAGGTGGAGGAACTGGAGCTGGAAAACTTGCCTGTTGAGAGGTCCGGTTTGATGCAGTCAAAGTTCAGTAATGTTATGCAAAGTCTCATAGGCTCTTGTTGATTATAAAGCTTAAACCTAGATTTTGGCTGTTTCACTACTGCTACCTGCCATGCTTATTCTAGCAGTGTTTTAGATATAAAGCCATTTTAGGAAATCTCTGAAGGTAATATCACCTCTGTAGATAATATTGGCACACTTACATATCAAATTGCTTGCCTTGGGTTATGCACATCACTGCTGTTATCTAGCTGAATTAGAGTACTGGACTATAATATTGGCAAAGAAGTAGTCACTAGAAACTCAGTGAAATAGTGCAAAAGCTTTGCCTCTAATGGGCATGAAGGAAAAATATCTGCTAAAGTGATGGAGCTATTCTTTGTGCATCATGGTTTTTATTCTCTCTCACAGCTCTCCCTGCAGCTGGTTCATTGCCCAATACAAAACTTAAATGCTCTTCATCCTTTGTACAAACTGTGGTTTGGTATGCCCTAGAATGACAATTGACAAAGTATTTGGAGGTGTTTAATTTTTTAGTCTGTGGAAATAGCACCAGTGTAGCATGGACGGTAAAGTGATGTCACAAACTGACAAGACCAGAAGGATTCACAATACCTCAGATGCATGACGTGAATCTGTAACAATTCCATGTCTGTCTGTGTGAATAAGAGTACCAATAGCAAAGGTGTGAGCATTTTGCTCAATGTTATTGTCATTGATTTATTTAAAATGATTTATAAATAGTGTATTGTGTAATAGTGTAATAGTTTGGTAGGTACAGACAGGTAGGACAGAGTTTGGACAACCAACAAGGACACAGTTCGCTTCTAAATAATGTTTGTTTTTATGTAATAATGAACCTCACTGAAGCCAAAATATTAATCTTTGATTTTTCTGCTACGAACCCCTTGAGTTTCTTATTAATTCTTAAAGTGAGGAAGCTGATAACAAAAGAACACTGGGAGTTTACTGTCTGATCCGTAAGTAACCTCACTGGACCTGGAATGCATACAATACAGTGCATACAGCACAACAGTCTCAAGGTGGGAAATGGCAATTCATGGAAATTTTATCTTATCACTGTCATTTTGTAGGAGCTATTCATTTCCTGGAGTGTAACTTTGTTTGGGAGCCATGCAACAGTTAGACTGATAGCAGCGGCTCCACCTGTCTTTCTAGTAGTTGGATCCCGTCTTCATACGGCTGGTTCTGGGATGGGTATAGGTCATCCGCTCTGAGCTTGCAAGCGCAGATATGACCTGAGAATCTGTTCATTCAGCAATTTGTAGCATTGGAAAGCGTTTTCCTCTACTGAGGTCTGAGTCTATCCAATTCCTTGTCGATCTGGTTTAAGTCTTCTGCAAACACCCAATTACATCTTAATGATCTTGGATAATGTTGAAAGAGGTTATGGATTTACCCGTTGTGGCAGAATCAGGGGTGCAGTGACAATGGGGCTGACATGAAAGAAATCTTAAAACGGCAGTTCACAGATTGTTTCGAACAGTAGTTCATTTCTCTTGTGTAATATTGGGCTGTGCAACCTTGAACCTGGTGGGCAAGTGTGTCTGCATGTTTTCTAGTCCTTTTCAAAACAACAGCACATGAAGAGCTGCAAGAAGATGTTAATTTGCTCCAATTATGCCAGTAATTGAACTCAATGATAGCTCGGTTGAAATGAAAACCTGCAGACACACTGGCTCACTAGACCCAGGATTGTAATTGTTTGGAATGTGTAAATTTGCACATTGGTTTGTTTGTACAAAAGGCGTGTTTTCAGTAACTAGAGATTGCATTGGGAGTACTAACAGCAGTATTCCCAGCAACCAAATAAAGGTTGCAAATGAGAGGAAGCCTTTTAATAATAATAATAATAATATTAATAATAATAATAATAATAATAATAATAATAATAATAATAATAATAATTCCTTACACTTATATTGTGCTTTTCTGGACACTCCACTCAAAGCACTTAACAGGTAATGAGGACTCCCCTCCACCACCACCAATGTGTAGCACTCACTTGGATGATGCAACAGCAGCCATAGTGCGCCCGTCTGCTCACCACACACCAGCTATCAGTGGGGAGGAGAACAGCCTGATGAAGCCAGTTCATAGATGGGGATTATCAGGAGGCCATGACTGGTAAAGCCAAGGGGGAAATTTGGCCAGGATACCAAGATAACCCCTACACTTTTTGAGAAACACCCTGGGATTTTTAATGACCGCAGAGAGTCAGGACCTCAGTTTTACATCTCATCCGAAGGACAGCACCCTTTTACAGTATAGTGTCCCCGTCACTATACCAGGGCATTAGGTCCCACACAGGCAGCACAGTGAGCACCCCCTACTGGCCCTACTAACACCTCTTCCAGCAGCAACCTTAGTTTTTGCCAGGAGATCTCCCATCCAGGTACTGACCAGGATCACACCTGCTGAGCCTCAATGGGTTGCCAGTTGTGAGTAATAGGGTGGTATGGCTGCTGGCTCTACAGCTGCTTTTGGCCCATCTCGTCCATTTGCAGCAGGTTCAGTAGCCCAAGGTTGCGGGGCTTATGGTAGGCTGAGCCTACACTTGAATTTGTTAGGTGAAGTTCATGGCAGTGTTTCAAATGAAGAAGTGTTTCGTTTTGACATTTTATTTTGTACCTGAAGCTAGGGTCTTCTACAGAGGAGAGAATATAACAGGGCTTATGGTCCATGATGACTCTGTTATTGTGGTGTCACTCCCTAGGGTCTCTTGCTAAGGGCCCAGGTCTCCTTTGGCACAGTAGCTTTGATGCTTATTTGAGCTATGTGGCCTGGCCACCTGGAGGTGTGCCTGTGGTCGTGTTTCAGATCTGGGATTCAGCTGCTGATGTGTTCAGTGCATGGAAAACGTTCACTACAGTAGTTCTCTCACATTTTTTTACAGACTATAGTTATTGTTGTGGTTCCTGTAAAATAGAAAAAAAAACAAATCTAGTACATTTTCTGTACCCAGTGTTCTCTTAATTTTTAATTTGAATGAAAGTAATATCGGAATTTAGATTTTACAGGAAGAAAAATATTATCTAAAGCACTCTGAAGAAATGTATGCTGCATTCCTGCTTGTGTTGTAAGTTAATTAATCAGACAGCTTATTAAGCAATTCATCATATACAATACAGTCTAGATACTGAATTCTTTTTCAGCCTTTTAAGAAAGACACATTACACCCCAAAGCCACAAAATATTTATCGGTTTAGTGACTAAAAGTTGTGTTTTTCATGCCCTGCGGATGTTAAGCATAGTTCTGTCTTGTGGTATGCCAAACATGGCGTGCTTGCTTAATGTTCTTATGCCAATCAATTTTCTTATTTTCCAGTATGTGTTGGTCTTTGCAGGTTAGCACATATATCGGCTCAGTAGGTCTGTCATTGCTTGTTATCGCACTTGATTATTGAAATATTGCATCACATCACCTCCTCATTTTTAAGATAAGGAGGATTTTTAAACTGCATTAATAAATGTTGTTTTAATTGTAGAAATCTTTCTCATTTTAACATTTCACGTGGACTGGGAATGGGAAATTGGTCCTGCATCGAGAGAACAAATGGTTTCTTACTTACAGGAGAAAGGATGTTGCCTTTAAAAGGAAATCTCGGTGATGGCAACAGGATTTTGAGCATCAGTAATGGCCCACATTGTGTAAAGTGAGAGTAATGACATGTTCTTCTCCTGTCTGAAAGGGGCTACATTTCAGCTAGAAGTGACACAGAAAAGAGACAAAGGGTATATAAAAGGCTGCTTTATCTGAAAAAGAGCTGACATTGATAGGGGCTGCTATTGCATGCATAGTAATATGAGAACAATTTCAATATGGTTGTATGAAATAACTCAGAGAGGTTCAATTCATTGCTTTTCCATTTCCTAAATCAAAGAATACTTTTGAAACCTTTCCCCTATAACAATGACATGAATTGTTGCAACAAACAATCTATGACTTATTAATTACTTTGAGAACAGGTTAAAATATTGGTAATACTGTATAGCACTTTTATTGTGACCAACTGCTTTATAGAAAGAGCTTTAACTAAAGTTTTCTTTCCTCAGAGTTGGCACAAACTGAGACATAGTTGACGTTAGTCACCCAGGGTTCAGTTAGATATCAGGGAAACAGCAACTCTTGTGACTTGTCAGGCTCTTCCAATCGTAAGGTTTTTCATAACTCCACCATGTGTGTAGATGATTGACAGGTTAGTGTGCCTGAGTAGCATGTCTACAACTCCTGATTTTCCCCAAGCAGATGTAGGAACTATCGCCCAAAATGTGAGTAATCAACTATTTTAAATTAAGTGAATAAAACAAAAAATAACTGAAAACGCTTTCCTTCTCTGGACTGTAAAGCCAGATCAACAGGTTTTCCTAAGCCTTTGTACTGTTAATTCCATCTAAGACAAATGCAGTTCAAGATTATTTTATAAAAAGATTATAGAAATATCATATTTGAGCCCAGCTGCCTGTTTTTGTTTTAATACTGCTGATATTTTAGTGCCTTCTATGTATACAACCATGATACCACGTCCATGTTGTATTACAATCACAACGTATGTGTGTTTTATGTAGCTTTAATTAAGGAATTAAAATAGAATGTCCATTTGTCCACAAACACTGAACAAAGGAAGCATGTTTAGTGGGATGAATTGAAAGGAAAATCAATACTTTGCTTAATTTAGTGCTGACCATAATCAATAGATCCAGAAAACATTGTTAGCTGTGTTGCTATAGACTAAAGCATCATAATGCCTTGCATTTATATGGCACTTTTCATCCTAAAGGACTCCCAGTGAAATGTAGTACCTACCCAGGTGACACACAGCAGCCTTTATGCCAAGTGCCACTATAAAACAGAAAATATACAAATGCTTTAACAAGTAAGTTAAGGATGAAGCTTAGGTAGGCCAGACTGCATACAAATCCAGGGTAGACTTTAGCTGGGAGATCAGGGGTAACACCCCCAATCTTTCAACAAGTGCTGTGAGATCATTCATAATGTCAGTACCTCGGTTTGAAAGTATCTTTTGAAAAATAACATCTCCTCAGAGGGTGGTGTCCTTGGTTTGGACATTTTCTGGTTCACAAACACCTCTTGTAACCAGCAAAATGGATTTCCTCATAGGTCTCCTGTCACTTCACTTGCTTGCTCACCCAGCCTTGCTTAACTGAAAAGGTGTCAAAATAGAGAAGACACATTAGTTTAGATGTTCAAAGATCTGTATTTCCAAATTTGTATATGTTTAAGGAGACAGACAATTTAAAGAGGCTGATAAATTTGCACAGAATCACAGGTGAGGTGTGGAAACCATTAAGGTTAAAAGAGGCACCAAACTTTGAATTTTGGAAAAAACCTGAATGTTTGAAGACAAGTCTTAATGATGGAAAAATGTTTTCATATTTCAACAAATTGTAAGTAGTATATGAGGAGAAGAAGAGCTCTTGTCCGAAATTGTGCAGTTGATGGCTTTAAAATAAAGGTTTTAGATTATTTTACTGACAAACAGGAAATTGAATACTGTCACAATATAATTACACTTCCTGTAATACCTTCAGGAAGGATTTTGGGTGAAAGTTGTGTTATTATGTTAGGTAATATTAAGTTATTCCAGCATGGTAATGATTACACCCCAAAATACTAAATACAGCTTATTTAAAAGACAAAATAGTAAAAGGTGATGCTCTGGTGTCTTCAGTCCTGTGACACAGCAGAGGAAAAGACAATATAAAAACAGTGGCAAACAAAAGAATGCTCTTCTTACTAGATCTACTAAGACAAGAAGGAGAACCACATTTATTCATTTATTCTATTCTGACATATAAGTTCATTAAGAACAAAGTCTCATATACAATGATGATTTTAAGACTTTTATATATCTGGGCATTTACTGGAGTGTGTTTTTTTGTGATGTGCCTTTCTCAACTGAGGATTTCAACCCACAAATCTCCAGTAAAGAGTCCTAAGCACTACTCCACACTGCTGCCTACAACTATAATTGCTGATACACAGAAATATTTTCATGGGGAACAAAGCAAGCAAATTGCAACCTTAAAATATAAGAAAGAGAGTATAATTTTAATTCTTTTTAGATAATAACATTAACTATTCTAAGTAGGTAGGTGTGTCAGCATGCGTAGGCTGCAAAGGAGCAAGTAAAGTTTATTCCATGCTGAATACAGAAGAAAAGAAACAGGTTTCGGCTGGGGTTTGCCTTTTTTGGGTGTGTTAACTATTCTAATATGTGTAAATATAGCGTTCATCCAGAAAAATATTATATATATCAGTTTTAAGGTGTGAATACAGCCTATTCAAGAAGCAAATCCACTTTAATTCATTAGATCTTCCTGATTCATGACAAGTAGGATAATGAATCCTTTGAGTTTGCACTGGTGCCAAGTATGAATCATGAAACTGAATGACGAGAACTGGTTTCCCCCTGGGCAGACAGGGGATTCTGCAGATACTGTACGTCTGCATAGTCCCACACTCTGAAACAGTAGGCGTAGGATAAGAGGTATCAAAGCCTCTTTCTTCATGGCTGGATAATGAGGTTTGGTGAGCAGCTACCTTCCACAAGGAGATAAACCCCAGAGGGACAATTTAGAGAAACCAATCAGTCTAATCTCAAATGAGCAGGTCACTAAATTTAGGGATTTCTTCACTCCTGTGTACTTACTTAGATGACGTTCAAGAAAAAAAAAAGGCACTTCAATTTCCTGTAGTGGTAATACCTTTACCTTTCAATATGTTTCATTGATATCCTGTGTTTTGATGATTCTAATCATCATTTGGATTGATACGTTATTCTGCTTTCTTACGCAGTTAGTGGATTTGATTGTATAATTGTATAGAATGTTAAGCAGCCATGTGTTAGGTCAGCAAAGCACAGTATTTATACCAAAAATATCTACAGTGGCAGAACCAACTTTCTCTGAAGTTCACTTAATAACAGCCTTCATATAAAGGAGTACTGATTAGATTCTGGTCAAAATCTCATCATAGGTAGATGACTAGGGGCCATCTATCACAAGGTTATTGCTACCATACACACCGGAAAATGAATTGCTTTTTATCCTGGGTACTATTTGTTATATTGACTTCAGACTTGGTAAATTTAACAGCCACCTGAAGGAAATTTTTGTTAGCGACACTAAGGCATGTATCCCTACATTATGTTGAAACTCTGCAATACATACTGGCAGAAGTAAGTTAGTAAACTGAATGGAGACTATACAGCATTTTTTTTGTATAAGCCATAGTTTCAAAAAAAATTACAAATCATCAATTGCTCAATCAGAAAAATGTTCACCAAAGAAATCCTAACTTAAATGCTATTTGCTTTATATTGAAAGTTGGCTACCTTCTGTTGAATAGAAATCACTGAAAGTGTTTAGTGCAATTTTGTTTTTGGATTTAAAAAAACCCAGAATTCAAGATATTTTGTATGACTTCCATCTGCTCGAATTACAACCCAACTGACATTTCACAATATAAAGTCCAACAGTTGAGACAGTGTGGAGTTTCGGCACATACATTTTTTGCAGTCTTCTATCTGAAGTTCACTTATATTTCATATCACTTTCTATCAAATTGCCTTGCTACCTTATGATTTATGCAGTAGAGCAATATCTTATTGGAACAAAATGTATCTTAGCATAGTATCACATCTGAAAAAAAGTCGGGGGCTTTAAAAATATTTGGGGGTTTTAAAACATTTCCCAGTTGTTTGTATAGGTTTAAGAACATACAGAATTTAGAACAAATGACTAAAATTTTCACATTCTTTATTATAAGCAAACACTTCACTTACAATTATGACTAGAGTAATATAAAGAAATTGTCAACCTTAGATTTCTGAGTTAAAAAGACAGATAAAGCCTTTTAAAATATTTCTCAAATTAACATTTCCTTATAGTCCATGTATGTTTTTTTAAATGTTATGTTTTTTTTTATATTTCTTACTGGCATTTGTCTTCAGAGATTAACAGTGTCTTCCATATGAACCTCATTTTGTGCCTGGCCTCCAGATCACCAAAACTTTGTTTGCTGTTGCTGTGAAAATGTTTTATGCAAGCGTTTAGCAGCTTAAACCCCCTTTTCCTAGTTCATTTTTTACCCTGTTTTGATTACTGTAATGTTTTCTTCTGTGTGAGTTTTATTTCTCTAACCCTTTCCAGGCAGTCTGCTCTAAGTGCTTGTAGTCTTTTGTCTGGTATACAGTTGTTACCTGGGAGATCCACTTAGAAGCACAAGAAGGTGTACCTCAGCTCTTTCATCTTCAGTTCATTTCATTGTTTTTGGCAATAAACCAAAATTAGCTGAAAATTGTATGCAAGTGGAATAAATTACTGAACTGTGGCATAAAATATGTTTGTGACAAACTTACAACAGCATTTTGGAGTGCAACTACTAGCTGTTGTTTTCACTTAAATGATTTATAATAGAATATTCAGCAGCTATGGTACTTCACTGAAACACAGGCTGTATAAGTGAATCATTAAAATGCTAAGCAAACAGCAGAAGGTTTGCAAACATTTGACAAATTTAATTTGTAACTAAGGCCACCTTTAAATGTTGCTTGTAATCTGTGTGGGTGTATGCAGAGATTTTATAGAAAACAAGCTTTCATAAGCCTTAAAAGAAAAGCCATAACAGAAATAACAACTCTTTTAAGCCAGTATAGCAATTTTCTTTCATTTGTGGAAAAGATGCTGACCTTTAGTTACTGTACAAGTAAAATTACTGTAATGGTCTCAGAATCACCTTAATGGTCCTTTGTCCAAAAAAGGGGATCACCAAAGTGTTCGTCATAAATGTACTTGCAAAGGTAAAGACTAATAGCATTTCTTACTGGACTGTTAATTCTCTTTTCAGTGACTACTACCACCAAAATATTTCTTGAAGTACTGTTTAAGCACTGTTTGCAGTACTTGGACTTTACAGTATGTGCAGAAGACCTCATTGTGTTTGCACATGCTGTGTCATGGTACAGCTGAAGAAATAAGTGATATTCTACTATTTCTCGATGAAGAAAAGATGTTTGCTGAAAATATGCTCTGAGCACTGCGGTGCCTTCTTGTCCAGGTTTAAGGAGATGATGGTGATTGGAAGAGGACTGAGGCAAAGCAGATTGAGTCCCAATACTAAATCAGTAATGTTGAAACCAATACTATCTGACTCAGGTATCCTGTAGCTGATATATAAAAATCACTTAACTGTGAAATGAAATGCAAATTGTTGGTTCAATAATGCTTCAGATAGGTTCAAACATGGTGCCAACTTCTGTATCTCACAAATATCTCTTTCACTGAATACTTAATTCAAAGACCAACAACCAGTATGTATATATATATTCAAAAAGTTAAATGGTAGATTGATATCCATGAATCTTGTATGATCTGTTTTCTTTAAAGACATATGTACATCAACTATGAAATAAACCATCAGGAAGTTACTGTATACCCATATCATGATAATCTAAACAATATTTACTTACACAATACATCTGATGCCTCAAGGTGTTAGACTGTGACCTTTTTGCCAGCCCGCATTTTAGAATGATTTTGATCAGGTTTGTCATCTTATATTATGTGACAAACTGCTGTTCGCAAGTTTTAGGTAAGTTTGCATTAGAGCACAATACTAAAGCTACTATTCATTTTGCTCACAATCCTATTAAAATATATATTTTACCTTTGAGGTACACATATAGTAAATATATTCTGTATTAAAATAACTTAATCTTTTTTATTTAATCAAAATTAGTTTCTGAGTTAGAGTATGTTCAATGACTTGCATAACAGATGGATTACGTTTGGGTAATGATGTATAAAATGTATTGAAACTTGAAAAAACAAAAGCTAGAACTGCACATTTCAGGAGCATAAAAATACTCCCAGTGTCCAAATCCAGTTGTCTGTATTGTTTTTCTTTTAAAATCCATCTTGAAGACAGACAGTTTATTGACTCTCGCCTATAATCCTATTACAAAGATCACCGATGATAAATGTGAGCGATGGTGATAAATATCACCCTTGTCGCCATTTATCAACAAACGCTGTTCTATTACACTACTGTTCGTCTGTGATAACAACATAAAATCGTCAAATGAGCTGCACGAATAAAACTGTAAATCAAAGAGATTTTCTCTTACCCAATCAGGTTCCTGGAATAAGTACTAGGAGAAATGCATTGCAACTTCATTCCTCAGGTTTATTGCTTTGTGCTGTTTTCCAGCTCTTTTGTGGTATAACTCCTTATGCAAACCAGCTCTTAATTTGACAAACATCTGTAATATAAACATTTTTTTTAATTTAGTCTATCTTTCTTAGGTACCTTAACTTTTTTTCCCTAGCAAACATTACTGCTGTATGCAGCTGTAGGCTTGATTTATTAAGACATTTTTCAAAATAGGAAATAAATCAAGTCTTGCAATAATAGCAGTCACTCCACTCAAATTACTCCCAGTTGTTTCCCTGCATAACTGAATGGCTAGATTAACATTCCTCTCAGGGATCTAAACCTGCTCTTCATTGACCCTTTCCTTTTAGTGGGTCAGTGTATCTTCCAAACAAAAGCTTTTTAGGTGTAGATTAAATCTAATTCATGGGTTGCTACATATAGTGCAGCTGATGGTGGCAGTGTACTTGGAAACCTCTAAAGTATTTAAGAATAGTAAATGTCATATTGGATTTTAAAGAATGATGTTTTCTTTTTTTTTAAATATATTTTTCTTCAAGCAAACCTTGTCATCTGTAATTCAGTCTGTGAAGTGTTTTATTTGTCCTAGTAACTAACTAGTATCTAGTAAGATTGGTTCTTTTTGACTGGAAGGAGCAACAATACAGTTCCTCTTCCTCTGTCTTTGTGTTATGTATGGAATAACCAGTGGTACTCTATACCTAAAGTGACAGTGAGTGAATGTGTTCCATATTTACCTCTTAACAGTAAAATATATATATATATTTAATTTAAACAGTTTACCATTGAGAAAACACAATGTGGGGTTAATCATTTGTGTTTTTGGAGCACAGTTTTGTTTTTCCCATATAGATGTTTCTTTTTTCACTTGTAATCTAAGAGAAAAGTAGTCAAAGCCAATATATTTCTAATGCACAAGTGAAATTAGAAAAATATTTAAGCAAAATTGCACAACAACTTGTGCACGCTAGCTGACACTTTCGGCAGTGTTCCATTGTTAGCTGTATGGTTTATATGCCTGGAAGGTACTTTTTTTTAACTCAGTGAACTTAGAATTCCTGTTTCAGAAGCAAGTGTGTTCGACACGCCTGATTTACATATTGCTGGAGGGATTGTTTCTGATCATGACGTGGTCTCATTTTACCCCAAACAAGTCGTTTGTTTTCAAAGGATTAGGATACTAAAAGTTTGGTAAACATATAACAATGGCGTAACAATTACTAGCACTATAGTTTTTTTTTGCTCGAATTACTATTAATTATACACTTTCTTATTCAATTTGAATTCTAGCAGATTGCTTTTATATCAATCCATTGGTTGCACATTTCATAAATTTATAATTTTAAAGACTGTTTTCAAGATACTTCCTGAAAGTAAGGCAAGTTTACTATTATACTATTGTACTGAACACTTCCCATGACTTTCAATAGGCTTTGCCATACTCCTCCGTAATGTACCTTTCGTCAGATGTTCAGGTATATTGAAAATGAATTGACGGCTGCTCATACTGTTATATTTTTACTTTAAAATGCATGATTTGCCATAATAACAATAACAAACAAATTAAATAACATAACAAATTAAACAACAATTTGTGATTATTATTCCAAGCTGGAAATGCCTTTGCTACACAGTTGTGAGCGCCGAAAACTGAGTTGATTCTTGACAACACCTTCTATTCCCTTCTCCCTTTGGTTCCACTCTTTCACATTTACGATATATTTAAGAAGGAGAAAGCACACGCACGTATGGGGGATTGCGTGCGCGTATTGCAAAACTGCAAATTCGAAGCCAAAAACCACCCTTAAATTGACTTAGTCCCTTCAAGCCTACATTACGTCGACTGGAGGCTTTCTCGAGCGGACCTCAGCAAGTTCACTGGTTATGGACCTGTCCCAGGAATCACTGTTGTGCACAAACTTGAGACTCTTCCAGCCCAGACGTCGGGCACCGCTATTTGGGGAATCTTCGTCAGAGAGGGCTGGTGACATAAATGACACCCTAACAGGCGAATCTGCGCTCCATATTCTAATCGCATTACATACTGTATAATCATGGCATTTGAGCGAGTCTAGGACGGTGGTCTCCTTAATTTGGGGCTTGAAAAACTGAACATTAAAAAATAACTTCAGTTCATACGGAGTACGTGCGGCTGATTAACAACTAAAATTCCCAGAAGAAATTGTTTAAATCTTTTTTTTACACTTTTTATAGACATACAAAAAACGTGGCCTTGACTATAACCGATAGCTTTGAAGTCTCAAGGAAATGTCAGAAAAGGCTGTAGACAGAATAAATAAAAAATGTAATTACGATCTCAAAGTCTTGCAATGCAAATGATTTTTCGTTATTTTAATGTTTGTTTTTTTATATAAGAACATTTTGACAAGGAATTACCACCACCGGTGACACAGAAGGTGTAAAATTCATCATAAACGTTATTTCATGCAGCTTTTAGGGCATCGCAAACACTCTGTGTTGACTTAGGAATCACCTACTGTAACTTGATTTGAAACGTTCTTTGCATTAGACTTCATTTCGCATTTATGTGTTTTTAACGTCGAGACAAGTCTAATCCTAAAAGTGGAAGAGTGCGCTTAAAAAAATCTCTCTCTTGTGTTTTTTGTTTTTGCTCCGTTCCCTTCTGAGGTCCTTAAAAATCATGGTCTGCCTTCGCAAGAATTCTTCCAAACTGCGAATTCCTTTGGTAGGCTGAATTTTTAAAGTGTGAGCTCTGAAGAGCGAGTTGATCTCAGGGAGTTAGTTGATCCCGAGGAGTGACGTCACCTTTCCATTCCCCTCTCTGTTTCTGTCTCCAGCTCTCACAGTCTGCTTGACTCGGCAGGAGAGACTGTGTCTCAGCTATAGTACATCGAAGTACACATTTTTTCAGCACATTTGGTTATGAAGACAAAACACGCACGCATACGGGAAATACCTGCTGCCTTCGTTTCTGAATTCGGCTCCAGAATCATTCCTACATTCCCTGGGTTCCTTTCTTGTTCCGAAGACGAAAGACAGTCGAGTTAAAAGACATCAGAAGAGACAAAAGAAACGAGAAAGAAAACAAAAAAATACACACGGTTGCTTAGATGGTGGATTATTTCTGTTCTGCTGTAACTACATTGGATGTAGCTAACCACAATACTGAAATACTGGAGAAGAGGAGAGACAAAGGTTTAGAACACACACGTTCACAATGATGTTAAGGTAAAATTCTTGATTTTAATGTAACTAATCAGTGCAATTTTTAAGTGCTGGAACTGTGTGATCTTCAGTGCTGGAAACGTGAGGCTTCTGTTATGGAATATTCTGTTACGCTGCTTGTAGCGAACGGACAGAATTGTGTGTTTGTTCGGTATATAGCGTATAGATTTTTTGAATAACCTAACAAAATCGTGCCTATTCGCTGTTGATGCGTGTAGCTGTCATATGTGATAGATTGCGCTGTATTCTAGGGGCGCACGCCGAGTTTATGTTGTAGGATAGTTTTAGAGTTGTTACCTGTGTGAGAACTGAATGTCCAATATGGTATGATGAACAAATTGTTAATACATCAATGCATATGTATATACTGTATATAATATGACTATACATACATATACATAGAAAATGGAAAAGCAGATGTGGTTTAGTAAGAGAAAAGGACTTGATAAATAATAATTATTTGCTTATAACCTGTAACGTGCTTTATTATTATTGTTGTTGTTGTTATGTTTTTCGACGAAATGGTTAACTGACAGTTTTACCTCTAAATATGATTCTAAACAGTCCAACATTTTACTCAAAATGTGTCTCTAAACTAAGTACGCATTTCAACATTTATAATAAGTCTTGAAAATATGATAATGTGTGAATTAAAATCTTGGAACACAAGCACATTACTGTCTTGTAGGAATGAACAGTTTGTGACGTATGATTTCAATAGAATTTAATTTCCCTTTGGATTTACAAGGGATGAGATTCCCTGCCTGTGATTACAGTTGGATATTCACCCTTTATTAAAAGTGATTTCAGTTTTTCCGAAATATTTTCATTTTAAAATGTAGAGTAGTATATAGTAGTGGCTAAAGCAGTTAGGGCTTGTCTTCAGTTTCAGAACATTCTTAAATAGCTCAACAGAAACTGCGATGGACTGAATTTAGTTAAGAAAATCTGTTATCTTGATGTATTGAGCGGTCTGTCAGTGCCTGTGCTTTAAAGACTTGAATTTGACATAGGATTAGACTAAGCACAGCTTTTAATTCGATGTGTCTGATATATTTAAGTAGCTTCTGCCTTGGCTAAAGACAAAATACAACTTCATGTGGAGAAACTGAAGAGTCCTTTGTGGGGGTAAAATTAGCATAGCAATGCATATACTGTAGTAACATTCATATCAAAATCTTCGCTGGAGTATGTCGCAATTGAATGTCAGTAGTTAATATTTTGAGTAAAAAGTTTTCTTGAGGCACTGACGTACCGACAATAAAACGTGAGATCTTTAGGTTTCCTGGTATAGTCCACTCCCACGCTGTGTGGTGCCTGTTCTAAATACAATCAATAAAAATACTGCTAATAATGATGAATTAAATATGATGTTCAACCACGGGTTTCAGCATGGGCTAGTTAACATAAATGCACTCAAACGGCATAAAAGTGCATTGACAATGCTATTAATAATTATTAATGCCTGTATCAAATCTGATATTGGCTTTTTTATATACAGTATCTGTAATGCTATCAAAGTATGAGTTATGCAGCTAGGAAATGAAGGTTGAAATGACATTCTTCTGTATTCATATTATGTTTCAGGAACATACTGACCATTTTGTGGCAAAGCATAAAAGAATATTTTGTGAACTAAAATATCCGAAGTGGTAACAGCGGTTTGCTATCCTACAGGATCCCAGGGGCCTTTGTGAAGTACAGAAGTGTTGTTTTCTGACCAGGTAGAGCTGGGACCAGACCGCGCCTGGTGTTAGTTGAACAAGTTGAGCCACTAGGGGCTTTCATACTCTGTGCTTTAACTGCAAAATAGAGATAGAGAGCAAGAACGTTACCGAGGATAATGCCACAGTGCTTAAACCTAGTGTTAGAGCAGGCTAGGAGAAATAAAGCACTTCATTAAAACTGTTAAGTGAAAAATATGAACATTAAAGCGCTCTGGGATTTTTTTTTTACTGATTTAAAAATCAGCAACTAGCTGCACTGTAAAAAAGAAAACCGCTGGAAATGTTAGGAATTATTGTATTTTTAAATACCTATCATTTCATCATAGGTTGCTTTATACAATTTAAGAATGCGAAATGCCAGTGTATGTTGCCGATTTTTAGTATTGAGGGTTTGGAGTTGAGGATGAGTAATTTTAGCTGGCTTCCATTCATTTTAAAAGGATTAATATACACCACTTTCATGAATAGGATAATTTTACAGCATCTCCCTGCTGCCAGTATGTGGATTATTAAAAATAAGCCACAATAAAAGCAGAATGTAATTAAATGTTTAAAGTTTAAGACAATATGTTGTGTGATATAAAAGTAAATAAAGGTACATTACTTATTATTTAATGCATTTAAGATCAAGGTTTTTGCTTTTTTGCATTTTGTCTTTTTATTCTCATATTGAAGGGGACCATGTATTTTGTATTTTAAGTATTTCTTTACTTTCTTTTTTGACCATGTCAGCATACATGAATTAAAAAAAGAGTATGAAAATTGCTACCACAGGAAATAATGATAGTCATTTGCTAATTTGATTGTTAAGAAAGTAAAAAAAAAGAATGCTTAAGCTTTTACAGCAGTAGCATATGTGAAAGAGCTGTGAAGCAAACCACTTGCTTTGCTAGGAGTCCCTTTTCAATTTATCATACATTGCTTTATCCATTATCATCACATTGCATTGAGTGAGAAATGTTAAAAGAGAACTAAAGGGAGAGACTGGCGAGGTGTTTTTAAATGTCTTGTAAGTACTGTCTGTATGAATGGGTGTGGAGTAGGCTTCATTTTGCCTTCAGTCAGCAGTTTTAAAATCCGTACCAAGACAACAGTAAAGGCTTTTTCGTAGATTTCCAGGATTCGTATTCGATCAATTAGTAGTTTCCCAATTTGATATAGAGCAATCAGAGCTGTTTCGGTTACATTGCTTCTTAGTCAATTTCCCATTTCATAGCTGTGACGAGATGGCAATTTAAAGAAAAAACACACTAAAATGCTCTTTCATTCTTGTTCTCTACAGAAGGGATAGAGGAATGAGATCCTGGAAGCAGTTCAGTACAAAAGTGAAAATTTGTTGTTGTGTTTTAGATTTTACTATCAAGAAAATGAGTAAAAGTCATAGCTACATTTATATTGAAAATATTGCAGCAATTGGTAATATAATATGTCGCTGCTTTTTTGAAAGTACAAGATTGGTATAGCAGTACGGGTTTATTTTCCTCCTCAAATACTGCATGGAGATTTGTATGAATTTATTCATAACCATCCTTGTGTGATAGTAAATCTGTGTGAAGAACTGAAGGCAACATTCTAGTAGTTCATTTTTATGTTAGCTGTTTCAGGAAGGAATTAAATTGTGGTGTGTGTATTTTTATATTCCAGCAATTATGCTCTGTATTTAAAAATGGGTGGATGTAAGATGTAAGCAGGCTGTTGTGATGCAGTGTACCTGAAGAAGCGGTCGTTTTGTTTTTGTGAAAGTGAAGATGGCATGAATTTAATATGGATTTGCACCGTATGATAATAAAAGACAAATTATGATGCTTTCTAATGAGGTGCCTAGTTGTGCTCTGGTTTTTATCTGTTTTCTTATTCTACATTTGGCTTTGTCAGTCTCTAAAATTAAATACAGCACATCCAGCTGAATTGGGCAAATGCAGTGGGACAGCCACTTCCAGTCATGGAAGATGTCAGTGTTACCCACCCAGCAGGTATTTTTTTTCTAGTACTTTGACTTTCTTTTCTGTGGCTTTTAGAGAACAGGTACTCACAAATGTGAATGTGAAACAGTAACTGGCAGTTGAGAATGAAGTCACGGTTTAAAAATATTCCTTCATAAATTTTCAATGATTTACCAAGTACGAACGGGGAAGAAAAATGGCTTCACCCTTGGGTTACTGCACCGAAAGCTTGTGAAGGATAAAGAAATGCACAAGGTTTGCTCAGACTAACATGCGGGGGTGGGGGGGGCATTTTTCTGTTATGTTTTTCATAGTCATTTTGCTATTGTAACCATCTCTTGTGAAAATTCTGAAGTCTTATAGCAGTTGTTTTATAATGAAATTTGAATATAGTTAAGAATTGCAGACACGATCTTGAGATTATTTCCGGGATTTCTAACTTTACCTTTATATTGTCCAGTGGGTTGAAATAATTTTGAAATGCACCCCCTTGAAATGTGAGTCAATATCACGAAATACAAAATGTAAAGGAAAGATTTTTATTTGTAGCATCTGGTTTTCTCTTCTCTTTCTCCTTGCTTATGAAAATGTGGTGGTAATGTCATCTCACTGCTGCAACCCACTTGCGTCTGAGGAGGACTAATGATCCATGAGCTCAGTACAATCTACAGTAGCCGCTGCCAGTTTTAACCCAGCGAACCTAACAAGTAGGTTTTTTGGAGCTACTGAACCCTAGAAAAGGGGCAAAGGCACAGCCAATATCTGCCTACATAGTGAAAATCTTTCTTGATAGTGATGAGGTAAATTAACCTTGGCATAATGTCTCTTAGGGTAGATGTGCTAAAGTACAAAAAAGCACTCCGATTTCCGTGCGTCACCGAGGCCCAGATCAGAAACTAAAATTCCAGTTTCCGATAAATGACAGTATATTTCGGATGGAAAGGGATGACTAAATTCAGCCCACAAATGATGTTTATTTAACTATTTGTGTTAAGTACGATGAAGGTGAGCTAGAAGTTATTTTGTAACAATACTCTACCTGGTCCATCAGTATGATTTACCTTAAAGTTTGTAATAGCCATCATACTGTACTGACTCTGAGGAGGGGCACTGTGACTGTTGTCATGTCAAATGTACAGACAACTGAAGAACCCGGCAGAGAGATTAGAAGGTAATGCAGTGTAACAAATGGAGAATGCTGTGCATTCTTACAATGAAAAAATCCAGTTCACATTCTTATAATAAAGAAAATCTCTTCTTCCTCCTTATGTGTTGGCCTGAATCTTCTCTTTAATCATTTCTGCCCTCTGTCTTGACCTTTGTGTGTGATGCTTATTGTTTAATTTCATTGACTGGAAATGCATCTTCAAGGTATTGACTTTCTGTTGGTGGTACACTATTATTTCATCAATAATTACTTTACCTTGTGGTTTAATTAATAAGTAGACATTATTTAGAATACTGTGTTGTCCATTGGATAGATGCATGCTCCGTTCCTAATGTCTCTCGGCTTATACTGTGATCAGTCTTGGTGTATAGTGTAGCATAAAGTTTCCATGCACTAAGAGGAGTATTTCTCATCTTATTTTCTTACATGCTTTTAATTTGTAATCGCCGTGGAAGAAATTGGTCCCTGAAGTGTCTGTCTGTCTAATGCTTGCATGGTTTTCAAAATTTGTTTCAACAAGATTTCAATCACACATAGAACAGACTAGATGGGAGACAAAAAGGGGGTGTACAGCATAGCTGCTCCACTGCTTCCCACTGCAGCTGTCTTCCCATGAAAGATTAGGTTTCAGGATAAGTGATGGATGCCCAATGCCTGTAGCCAGTTGCGGGGGTTTGTTCTGAGGTCAGTAGTGCTGTTGAAGGTATGGAATTTACTGCCTGCCCTCCATTTCCAAAACTACAGTTGGATCTGTCTTATAACTCTTGACAGAAGTAGCACTGATAAAAGGAATGTTTCTTTAATGGCACACTGAAAAAAATGAGTGTACCACAAGAGTGAAAGGGAAATTGAAGCAAGCATTTATGGCGCTGAAATGCACGACGTGGATATTGCAGTCTTTCAAAGTACAGGCCGAGAGGTTTAGTTGGTATCCGATGGATCCTGGCAGTATTTTTTTGTGCTTTAACAAAGAAACGCCCGATGTAAAATGAATGTTTTGAAAAGGGTGTGAAAAGCTAGGGCACAGATGTTATTTATAGCACACAATTCTTGTATTATTTCCTTTTCGTTTTTAAATAAACAAGAAGCAAATTACTGTAGGAAATCCAATAACTGAGGTAAAAAACTGGACTTGTGGACTATTGAAAGTCCCACCTAAATGATTTAATTGATGCAAAATGCAGTCATTTTTGTTTCACAACATTTATTTCTAAAGATAACGTCACACTCCTTTTAAGCTAAACAGCAGTTATTTTTTACTTATTCTTAGCTGTTTGACATATTAGCCACTCAATCATCTGTCCATCTGTTATGAAAATGCTGCTTTTCCTGGTAAGAGTCACTGCTACTTGGTGTCCATTCCAGATGTACATGGTGGAGGAAGTGGGATCTGTACCTGGACAAGATGCCAGCGCGTTACAGGGCACTCAGACACACCAATAATAACTCAGACACCATTTCGTCTTGTAAATGTACTCTATATGTGGAATGAGGAAAGAAATAGGAGGAAACCCATGAGAAATGGGGAAAAACATACAAACCCCACAGGGAAGGTGCCTGAATCAAACCAAGGACCCAAGAGCTACAGTATGAGTCAGGAAGGCTAAATGCCCTGCCACTGTGCTGTCAGTAGTAAACTGCAGTGTTTAATAATAGTGAAAAGTAAACATGTGGTTTATTATATGATAAAACCAAATCAGAAGTAATTCATTCTATAGGATTTTTAAGATTACTATAGGTTACTCTTTTATGTGGTAGAGATTAATGTAGTGGTAATGAATGTGAAATTAAGCAGTGTCCAGTTTGAAACAAAGCTTAGGAACACTATCAGCCCTGCTGCCAGCAATTTGTAAGGTAGATAAAATGGGATAAATAACTGTTCAAAGCTGTAAATTACCCATTCTTTTCAGCCACCGTCCTCCTAAACTAAGGGAGTTTAAGGGACCCACAGAGGGAGGCATAGTGCGAATCCAGCCTCAGCAGCTGTTTCTAACACACAAGGCTGACAGAAGTAGCTCACTTCAAACCTGGCTTTACCTGTGAAAGAAACTCAGCATATGGCAAGAAATTAAAAATTTAGAATAAGAGAGAATGGCAGCGTACGTTGCAGTGGTGTATGTCCATGGATCACCAATTATGCAAGGAAAAAAGTGAATATCTGCCAGACAAGTGAAACTACTGCCACTTCCTTGGCTGATTTCCATATTTTAACACAAAACAGTGGGCCACAGAGTTATAAGGCTGGTATTATATCCATGAAACTCTGCTGATTTTGCTTTTAGGGAAAGGATGCAAATTTAACACAGTGACTTCTTTAAGTAACTTAATTCTTCTTAAGTTAAAAATGCTGTCTTTGAATTCAATTACTATCTTAAGAAAGTGCAGTAAAAGGAAAATAAAGACGTTTATTATGATGGAATAAAACAAAATAAGAGTGATTTCCAGGAGTGAGAAGATATTATCTACAATCGAGCTGTCCTCCTTGCTACTTCAGAATAAGTGCTCTATAAGAGTTTCTAGTGTCCTTTGCATTTTGACATTCTTTTGTTGACCTTTTTATCAAAGTAAGGTAGTTTTCACTGATAGAATATATAACACTTATAGAAGGTTTGAACAGTTATGATAAACTTCAGTTTGTAATTGATTTTGTTAATAGTTTTAGCTGTGATTATGTTGAATTAATAGCCTGATTCCTGTACTGTAGGTTTACAATGATATGCATGTACTTGAGGCATATGTAAAAAACAGATGGTCTGGTGGTTACTGAGCTAAAATGAAAATATTTTATCCTGCGTTTTGGGCAGGCATCTGCTATTCAGAAAGCTTTATGAAACAGTTTCTTCAGGAAAAAAAAATAAATGTTCATTTCAGGGTTATGAGTCACAGTTTGAATTCCATTTTGTGGCTTTTCTTATAGTAATTATTATAGGTTACTTTGAAGAACTGAAGTGGAACTAAAATGACTTTTCATGTTTTTTGTAATGACTGCCATTTGAAGTGAAGTGACTTTTGCAGTTGGTGAAATGGCACTGGCTGCCTGGGTATAGTATCATGCCACACTTTCAAAGCTGCAATATTATTCCATCCCCACAGTTTGCCCAGGGACGTAAGGATGCCATTTCCTAGTTTTGTTTGATTAGGTAAGGTTTTGTAAGGCCATAAAGGCTTTTCCCCTTAGCAATTTTTTATTCATTTAAACAGAAGGGAGCTTAGTCGCTTTAAGAGGGGATTACAAGATGAATGTGCAAAGTATGTTGCAATGTTTTCTCATTAGGGGTTTACCATACTTTCTTAGGATAACACTATCACCTGGACTGCATGTTAATTTTGCTCTTCATGGATACAGGAAAGGAACTTTGTTGAAAAGAAATATTTTGGATTGTATCACTTTGGTTTACTTCTTCAGATTTACCTGTTCAATGTATGTCTTACTGATTTTTATTCTGTGCATGTCGTGTTTGTTGATAAAGGACTCTGGTCTTATTTTGTGTGTAACAATGTTTGGAAGCCTCCGCAGTTTTACTGAGCCTTACAGGCGCGATTCCTCACATGCTTCTGTTTGCAGTTGTTTGTTTAAACTTGTAAATAAATGGGATCAAGCTGTAAGAAGTCAGAACATTGGATTTATTTCAAGAGAGTTATGAAAAAAATGATAAATAATGGTTATTTCTTTGCACTACTAATGGCATCGAATAATTAAATACATTAAAAGGGACTTGCAACAACATGATGGTAATTCAGAGGAAAGTAAAATTAGTGTTGTGTTTTAAAATAGTTTGCTGATGGTGGCAAGTTTTCTTTTACTTTTGTTCAGTAGAAAGAAAACTACAGACCGAAGTTCTGAATACAGTAATGCCTTAGTAATGTCACCAAAGGTCTATTTTAGCAAATATTAATAGTGTATGGTATAGGGTTTTATTTTTTTGAGTTAGCTGTGAAGATTTTCAAGTGGTTGCATCACATTGGGAGATAACAGAAATGCTCCTTGTTTATATTTAGTTGTTAAGCAAATATGTCTCAGATGACCTCCTTAGTGTATTTATAGGAAAGCAGCCTATAATTTTTTTAACTAGGAGCCATACATGTGCAGCATGGTTGTAAAAGAGATTTCAAGAGTCTGCTCATGTAACCTTTAAATGTCTTTTTTCTGCAAAACGAGTTGGGTGCATAGCAATTTAAGGGATCAAAGTGTATGATGCTTAAGAAATTGGGAGTGGCTGTTGATAATGGCAAACTGGGGATTTCCACAGATAAGACGATGTGGGTTTAATCTGATCTCAACTGGCAGTATTTTGGGGACCTCTTGATTTGATCTTTGAGACTGTTTTGCAGTGTGTGGTGGTGTGTGTGGGTGGAATTGTTTTATCTTAGATTTCTTTTAAAAACTGGGAATGAAGTTCACTCACAGGCCAGTAAGATTATATTTGTTGCAAGCTCCAGTGGTTTATGTCTCTAATTTCTCTCTTTGCTGAAACGTATGTTGAAAATAGCACTGTTAATTCTCTAGAATAACAGACGTAATAAAATATTTCCTTTGTTTTGTGACTGGTGTCAATAAATCACTGACAACAATTCGCTTAGAGTATATGCATCTCTTTTCATATCAAAAAGGTCGAACCCCCATCTCACTATTGTTTTGCACATTCTGTTATTTTTGCAAAGGAACAAGTAATAGGTTTATTCCATGCTGAAAAAAAGAAGAAAGAGAACACAACGTTTCGGCCGTGGAGCCTTCTTCAGGTGTGAGAGAGACAGGGCAGTAGGCAAAGGTAAAGTAGCTGGAGAACAAAGGTTGGGAGGGAGGAGGAGTGAGAGGCGGGAGCAGGGGACAGAAAGAGAGGCCAATCAAGAGGTGTGAAGTCAGAATGGGTGCAGAGAGGTGTGAAATGAAACTTCCAATGAATGGAGAAAATTTAAAAGAACAGTAATCTGTCGTTAAGGGAAGGGAGAATGTGTGATCCTAACTGCAGAATAATTTTAGTTTCGGTGGTCTTTCTGATGTATGAGTTCGGAAAACCGTCTTTGAGAACACAGACGGAGAGATTAGTGTGGTCGTGGCCGTCAGAGGTGAAATGAGAAACAATGGGCTTGGAGAGATCTTTAATCTTCACAGCCCTGACGTGTTCTCTGAAGCGGTCTCCGAGTCTCCTTCCTGTTTCACCAATGTAGATGGCTGGGCATTTACTGCAAGAGATACAGTAAATAAGGTTGCTGGAGGTACAAGATGCTGTCTGGGTGATCCGGAATTGTCCTGAGGGGCCTTGAATGAGTGTGGTGGTGGCTGTGTACTTGCAGGTGATACAGCGAGCTCTGTTGCAAGGGAAAGTGCCTGGTGTGGATGGTTGTTGAGGGCGGTCAAGGGAGCTGTGAACAAGGAGGTTACGCAGATTAGGTGGTCGGCATTATGAGATGATAGGGCGATCAGAAAAGAGGGCCCCAATGGAGGGATCATCCTGTAGGATGGAAAAATTCTGGTTAATGGTCCTGGGGATAGGAAGTGTGTTAGGGTGGTAAGGAAGCACCAAGGGAATGCGGTTGTTACGGCGGGAGTTCCTGATCGGGTTGATGGTCCGGGGGGTGTTTTTGGCTCGGGCAAGGGCCCTGTCAATCACACTGCTGGGATATCCTCTGTTGATAAAAAATGAGTACATTTCGAGGGCTTGGTTCTCGAAGTCGATGTCGTCGCTGCATAGTCTTCGTAACCTAAGGAACTGTGAAAAAGGAAGAGAGTTTTTAGTGTGGTTGGGGTGAAATGAGCTGTACAGGAGGTAGCTGTGTGAATCCGTGGGTTTGTAATAAACTGAAGTGGAAAGTCGGGGGTAGTTGATAGACAAGTGGATGTCTAGAAACGGAAGAGTGGTGGAAGATATGTGAACTGTATATTTGAGGGACGGGTGGAAGTTGGTGAAATGGTGCAGGAAGAACTCGAGCTGATCGTTGGAGCATGTGGCGGCACCGACGCAATCATCAATATATCGTTTGTAGAGGTCAGGGACATAGCCAGTGTAGGAGGCGAAGAAGCGTTCTTCTACCCAGCCGACAAAAATGTTGGCATAGCTGGGTCCCATTCTGGTGCCCATGGCAACTCCACTGACCTGTTGGTAAAAAAGATTATTGAAAGAGAATGCGTTCAGTGTGAGGACCAATTCTGCAAGGCGTACCAGGGTGTGGGTGGGTGGATCAAGCACTGTGCGTTTGTCCAGCGTGTGCTTGAGTGCTGTAAGGCCGTCATTATGGGGAATGACGGTGTACAGAGATGTGATGTCCATGGTAAAAATGTGGCATTCGGTACCCTGAAATTGGAAATCATTGAAAAGTTGGAGCGCGTGGTTGGTGTCTTTGATGTATGAGGGAAGATCTTCAACCAGCGGTCTCATGAGGCTGTCGAGAAAGGCTGAGATGTAAGTAGTTGGACAGTTACATGCTGATACGATGGGGCGTCCAGGGGTGTCCGGTTTGTGGATTTTGGGGAGGAGGTAAAATTGAGATACCTGTGGATGTTCCATGATGAGCCGGTTCGCCTCCTGGGGGAGCTCGTTACTGCTGATAAGAAGGGAAATGGTGGATACCACTTCCTTTTGGTAGTCAGTGGTAGGGTCCTGTTGGAGAGGGAGGTAGGCAGAAGTGTCAGTTAGTTGTCTAGAGGCTTCAAAGATATATAGATCCTTACGCCACACCACAACAGCACCTCCACAACAGAGCTCGCTGTATCACCTGCAAGTACACAGCCACCACCACACTCATTCAAGGCCCCTCAGGACAATTCCGGATCACCCAGACAGCATCTTGTACCTCCAGCAACCTTATTTACTGTATCTCTTGCAGTAAATGCCCAGCCATCTACATTGGTGAAACAGGAAGGAGACTCGGAGACCGCTTCAGAGAACACGTCAGGGCTGTGAAGATTAAAGATCTCTCCAAGCCCATTGTTTCTCATTTCACCTCTGACGGCCACGACCACACTAATCTCTCCGTCTGTGTTCTCAAAGACGGTTTTCCGAACTCATACATCAGAAAGACCACCGAAACTAAAATTATTCTGCAGTTAGGATCACACATTCTCCCTTCCCTTAACGACAGATTACTGTTCTTTTAAATTTTCTCCATTCATTGGAAGTTTCATTTCACACCTCTCTGCACCCATTCTGACTTCACACCTCTTGATTGGCCTCTCTTTCTGTCCCCTGCTCCCGCCTCTCACTCCTCCTCCCTCCCAACCTTTGTTCTCCAGCTACTTTACCTTTGCCTACTGCCCTGTCTCTCTCACACCTGAAGAAGGCTCCACGGCCGAAACGTTGTGTTCTCTTTCTTCTTTTTTTCAGCATGGAATAAACCTATTACTTGTTCCTTTGCAGCCTACGCATGCTGACGCAGCTACCCACCTGAACTACTTCTGTTATTTTTGTTGCTATATTGTGACGTTATTTTGTATGAACTCAAATGTTTTTGGCTGAGCTTTTAACTGATTTAAGAAAAGCAAAAAATACTTTCCTTTTCTTGAATTGTTCTGTGACTACAGAATCTGTGCTCTGCTTGCGCTGTTTACTGTTCACAGCCTGTGAATTTCCACGTAAACACAGCCCCTGAGATTGGAATCCTTATGTGTGGTGATGCTCTGACATTTTTGACCTGAACCGAGCGACACCGTGGTGTGGGGGACTGGCACTAACTGAAGAAATACAGTAATCATCCACTGATCCCACTGCCTGCTGGTGATCAAAATGGGGATTTAACATGCACAAGACCCTGGGGGCCCACAGCTCAAGCAGTCTCACTAAATACCGTGGAACACAGCTGTCAAATCTACGAGAGTGAAAGGTTGTAAGAGAAACAAAACTTGAGTTATACTAATTCATTTTTATTTTTGCTCTGTGGATGAGCATCAATGAAATGCTCCCGCTTAGAGGCCTTTTAACTTTTTATTGGTTTGGAGCTTGATTTTTTTTTCTTTCCTTGAGAGCTAATGTTTATTGGTGACAAATTAGATGTGAATTTGGAAAGGCCTGTGTGAGAGACGTTTGAACTGTTTCCAGTTAGGTTACTAATTAGACACAGCAGAAAAAAAAATGGGGAAGTGACTTCCCAGAACACAGATTACAGGATCAACTTAAAGTGGGGCAATGCCAGCATTCTTATTTTTTAATTTTTAAATTGATGTTTTTGCTTCTGTTGTTTCCTTCGTAACCCCTGGTTTCTTAGCAAGGGCCTGAAAACAATACTATTACAGAATTATGAAGAAATCTGTGGATTTTGCAGCTCCAGCTTTCTGAACTATATTGTGTCACACCCGTATCAAAAGGCTTGTTTCACGGTTTGACAAATTGTCAATACAATCCTTCCTCTCCTGTGTTTTATTTTTCTTATTTGTTTTGTTTTGGGAATTTTCCCAACCATTATTATGCCATGCTGAATACTGTGCCAAAAGCCGAATCTCCTGGAATAGCTTCTTGCACATTGTGTGGCGCTGCCTGTCTGCCGGCTGATGCAGAAGACACCAGAGAATTAGATCGTGTTTGTTTAGGCTCTAGTATAGTAGTATAAAATAGTAGCTTTTCTCACACGAGAAACTGACACCCAATAGGAAGACATGTGTCAAATCTTCTGTTTAAAACTGGCATTCTGTTCAAATGGATTCAGATAAATGCGTGTCATAGTCTTTTTCTTCAATGCCTGTGGTGTAACCAACCTTTGAAAAAGACAGAGGGGGGGGGATGCAACATTCACAAACGAGTAGCTTAAAAGCAAAAGACCTAGTGCTGATAGTCTGGGAATTTAGACCAGTTTGACGTTTTGACCTTTTCTCTTAATTTCAGCAGGACAATCTGTCATAACTGGTTACTCCTTTTGCCATCCAATCTCAGTGGCCATCTGCAGTTGCTGTGGGACTCCGTGGCTATTGTGCACTCTGTGAGAACAGCAGGCATGGCTTTCCTGTTCGCTTTCTGAGTGAGGAAAGTGTATAGTGAGGTGATGGGTCTTTCATTCATGGGGTTGTCCTAGGGGTTGTAATGTTCGATATTTGTTTTTAAGATCAGCGTGTAATCAGCCTGATTCATAAATTCTTATTCAGGAATCCCTTTCATTACTTTTTTTAAATCTCAGCGAAGTCTTTAACAGTGCGATATGGCCTTAAGGCTAAATGAGTAATTTTAACCTAACATTATAACTTTCCAGTTAAAGAGATATAAGAATATTACTATTTGCAAATGGGACTTTTGAAGAGAAAAATACTCTTCCTTTTTACTACGAGTTCTAGCACTGCGTATTCTTTGGTTTATAGTGAAAAGGTTAATTAGCAGTTCAGTTTCAAAGAACAGCAGGGTGTGATCAACTTGTCAGTACCTCTATTTTTAGTCAAAATCCACACAGCTACTGTGCTCAGCAGACATTATTGTAATGTATGCTTTTCTTCAGTTCCGTAGTTAGCAGACAGTAAGAGATACAGGCTCAGCAAAGGCTAAATGTTGTCCAATCATGTGCAATAATGAAACATTTCTTTAATATCTTATAGCATGTCCTCATGAATAAATGAAATATTTAACTATTCAATGATGCTACTGTCTGTCATCTTCTGTATCTGTTCAGCAGAAGGATTTCTGTCTGCAGTACTGGGTAGCTCAATGTTTAGTTTTTAATACAGTTGACATTGAAATCTGTTTGCAAATGCACTGAGTCATTTAAAAGTCTATGGATGCAGATGCTTCTGCGCAATTTGAGGCCTATTATTTTAAATGGAACTCATTTCCCCATCATTTAATTAGGTTAGCTATGTGTTCAGTTCAATAAAATGTTTTATGTGTGCAGTAGTGAAATCTCAGAACAGCTACGCTAATAGTCTTAACTGATTGACCTCTTTCAATATAAGATTGTAAAAACAACATTAACAATGTAAAGTTGCTTCTGTGTCAGGGTATTATAGTTTCTATTTACTTAGTCCTTTCATATTACTATTAGATTTTATGAAGGTTTTATTCTTGAAATAATTAAGTGAACACAAGATTCTGAAAATTGGATGCTTACCTTCCTGTACTGTCTTTTAAATATCTTTTTATGTCCTATTTCTTGTTTAATTTTCCCTTTTGTAGTAATTGGTTTGTGTAGTGGCAACAGCCATTGCAAGAGCTGATTGTGGTTAATACAGGACAGACAGCACACACATATGACACTTCATCGTATGGATGGCTTGAAATAGAGGGTAAATACATAATGATAAGGGAGAGTTTCAATCTCAGTTTGCTTAAAAATGTGCATGTGACACATTCATAAAACATGCAACTGGTTCTGTGTGGAAACAATGCTGTCAGGTCAATTTTTAAGTCATTTTCAAAAAACGTATAACATATATTAAGCATTTTATTTTCAGCCTGCCAACCAATTTTAGAGAAAGGAATGAAGTTCGGTCTTCACATGACATGAAACCTGATCATTTTTTCTTTTGTCAGAAGCAGACATTATATTGAATAAGAAGAGACTTACAGTGTTATTAGCTTCCATGTCCCCAGTGCAGGCATTGGTGTTGTTTGTCTCAGTTTCAACAAACATAACACTTGATATTTCTCCTATCTAATGAATTATAAAGGAGGACGAAACATATTTTCTATCATGCTTCTTTATTTTCTGTGCTGAGAACAATAATGAAAAGTCAGAATAGTTCCTGCCAAGCATTTCTGTGCCTTTAAAAAACTGGTCTTATTGACAGTGGGAAGCATATTTAATTAGCCAGCCAACCGTATGGTGCCTTAAAAAGAAAACAAGCAAAAAAAAAATGTTCCCATGCAAAATTACCATATGCAGTGATGCTTGTCAGGGAAATAATTATTTTCATGAACTTGTCTGCATTATTGGTGGCTTAAATGTAATGTTGGATTTTTAAAACAGTCACATAAATAGCCTTGCTGTTGTTAGCATTCGTGCCACATTTGAATTAGAAAGCTATGCAAAAGGGACTCCTTATGCCCCGTTAACTGAGTGGATGCTGGAAAATGTCCAGTAAAATGGAAGGCTATTGTGGAAAGCTGGCATTGATTTTCTGCTGGCTGAATTCTCAGCATACTGGGTTGCCAGGCTGAGTGCTGAGTCTTGTGTGTACAGTTCGAATATTGAATGCTTCCAGAGCTCCTGCAGTCTCGGTCTTTGCTGGAGGGCTTTATTTGCATGGTGGCCTATATACTGTAGCTGGAGCTGAAATGAAACTGCTATCTCTGGCCTTGTTTTGCTGGGCTGGATGCAGGTGATCATAATGCAAACCAATTTAATCTTTTCTTCAGTTCATTAGTACAGAGAACATGCTTGTTTCCTGTTTTTTTTTTAAAGATTCTTATAAGATTCCTGGCCCTCTGAATAAAAGAGGCCAAGTATAAACATTAGGAACACTAGGGAGTTTGCGGTTTTAAAACGTTGCATGAGATGTTACAGCTGTATGTTGGCCTTAATGATGCTTTTAAATTCTTCAGTTCTTCACCCTGTTATAATCACCACATTGAGCATGTGATGGGTTTAGACCTTGTATACTGTATGTAATAAACTTAGAAAATACAGAATTGTGTCTTGATGTTTTTTTAAATAGCTTTAAATAGAAATTAAATAGCTTCAGGTTTTGCCTTATTCAGGCAATACCAGGCTTTAAAGGAGTAGATTTAGGTCTTAGTAAGAGAAAGGCAAAGGCCTTGCATATAACACTGTATGAAGTCCCATGTAAATCATGCACTGAAGTTTTATAATTAACTTATTTTGTGTAGCTGTTTTTGTTTAACTGCAAAAGGCCACATGGAAATGGGACTAAGGTCATATTCAGATAAAAGTATGTAGACATACAATTCTGTAAGTTTTCCTTGAGTTAAAAGAGATAAGTGATAAGACAAGTGATAAGAAAGTGTTTTTTTCATATGGCACATTTGCACAAAATGCAAAAACAAGAACCTGTGTATTCATGTACACCTCCACATTTTTGTTTAAGAGAAATTCAGGAGTAGGCCAAATTCTAACCTTGCATGTCTGCTAAGTTTAAATAGTGGCTGGCTGAGATGGTAGAGATGGCACCCAGTGCCCAGTCATATCTCACCCCACATTGGGCCACATTGCGAAGGCCGTGGCTAATTCACTACTAGGAAAACAATATGCCTGCTTTGTGCTTCAATTACAGGTATTTTGTTTAATTATAATAATAATAATAATAATAATAATAATAATAATAATAATAATAATAATAATTAGTGAAACACTGATTACCAAAACACATTGATAGTAAAAGTTTCCAGTCTTTTAGTATCTACTTACTATTGCTATGATTTTTCTAACAGTTTCTCTTGGGTGACTAAAACATACAGTACATTTTCTGACCAAATGTTCAAATTACAGGGAGTATATCACATATTTTAAAGATTTTAATCTTGAAACTCAAGGAAAACAATAATGTGTTCAAAGTTGTGTGAAAAATACATGCTTGTGGTGCAGGGTTCTGTAGCTGTTTTTCTTTTACTTTTCACAAGGGAAATCTAAATGACATTTTTAGACAGCGCATTGAACAAACTGCTTTGTGATCTTGTGCTTAAGTTGAGATACCACACACAATATAACTTGAAACTTCATATTTTTTATTACAGTGATTAACATTATGATGTGATGTGTGCCATGCAGACACAAAGCAAGTCTGAAAATTAACTTTAGATTTCCTTTGAGGCTGTCTAGTGTTTGTTTTCTGCCAGAAATTTATTTTGATTCCAAGACTGTGAGGTTAGAAGCTCCTTTTAGAAGCTCTGCCAGCGACGTGTTATATTGAGGAGCACGTTGGCTTTGTTTTACTGTCTTTCTCTTTTCTTTTAAGACCTATGATATATGCAGAGGTACATTTTCAAATTGTCCTCAGAAGTGATAAAAGAGAGTGCAGACCTAGGGACATAAAATACCAGCGATCCTATTAATGGCGTAGCTGTGATAACAGTGTACACATTGTCCTCCACAATGATATCTTGATCTTTCCTTTCATCCCTCCTGGGGGTTTAAGTGCAGAGCAGGGCAGGCTCAGCCCGAGATCCCTACAGTGCTGTTTATCAGTGATGTACTGGACAATTATAATTTTCAAATGGTAGTGTGTTCCCTAGTGTGAGATGACTTCCAGGGGCTTGTTCTAGATTTTACCACTGCAGTGTAACCTGAGTTATTATTCTAGTCATCATCTGAACTGGAGGAAACTGTCTTGTGCGTGTTTTCCGACTTCAGAAGTCATCGAAATGGGGTGCAAGGGAAGACATGGTCAAAAATAGGTTAAGTAGGGTGGTAGAAACTTCTCATGCTTTTCAGTTTAATTCCTAATAGCAGGGGCAGTGCACGGGAAAACCTCTTATGAACATCTATACCAGCCATACATTCAACGATTGAATATAATATGATGTAGGACATGCTGTGTAGATTAAGCAAACACACATAAATGCTCTAGGGATATATGATACCTGCTTTTGATGTGACCATATTTTTGTCTGATTATCCTGGCCTCAAGTTACATGTGGTTTGGAAAACTGTCCTTTAACTCAAGACCTCTCATATTCTTTGAATTGACAAGTGTATTATGAGTACCTCAAACTGCTTGCTAATCTCAAAATAGACATTAAAATATATAAAATGATACTGCTAAACAGCTTAGATGGTGTGGTTTCTATAGCAACTAGTGGAAAACCATGTGCAGTAGAAATCCTTTACAGTTCTCCATTAAGTATTGTTTGGGTAACTGCTCTATGTACCACTAATGCCTCAGAGAGAACTGGAGAGAATGCATTGCATTTGATGTGTTTGTAGGTAATTACTGATAACAACTGAGAGCTTTTCTGAGAGAGAAAGGTGTACAAGCCCCCTGAACACAGTGATCACATTGATCATCTGCTTTTTCTAGGATTGTTTTAAGAAGATATTTCATACCAATTTTGCATGATATTAAGGAATTATACTAAGATGCCCCCATAAAGCTTTATATGGCGATTATTATCATTTTCCCTTTTCAAACAAGAAATTGTTTCTTATTAGTCCCAGTAGGCAACTGTGCAACAAAGCTCTTCTTTTCTAAAATGGTAACACTGACACAAAGATGTAATGTGGAAGCATTTAAAAAATGTTGAAGTTCAAAAGCCTCTATCGGCTTGCTTTTCATATTTGTGCTACTTGTGGAAGCCAATTAATCCAGTAAAATTCCTTAATTGTCTTGTTGTTTAGACTACAAATGAACCTTATTTTCAGTGCTGTTCATAAACTGGCTTGTGAAAACCAACATCATGAACCTTTAGATATCCTTTACAACAAAGAGCAATAGAGAATGCAGAAAGTTATTTTTCTCATGCTACTCCAAAATAAAACAAGGTTTGTTACTCCTGATTTTAAAATATTATGCATCATCTTATCTAGTGTTGTGGGCTTTGTTACTCGTTACTCCAGATCATGTAAAGCATATTTATTATATTTTATATTGAATTTATACTACTTTACATTTTTATCGTACAGGGGTTAAATATAGCAACAGCCTAAGATTTAAAATGGACCCTTTAGTCTGTATGTCTGTGGTGGGGAAATTTGATCCCTTTTTGTTCAAGGCTGAATACAACAAAGCATCTGATACAGGCACCTACATCTAATGATAATAATACTAATAATGCAGACAGCTATGGTCATAGAGTATTCTCCTGAGAACAGCGGATGCACGTAAAACTCCTTTTTCCACAGTTGTGTTCACATTATCAATGTCTTACTCTAAACAACTGACAACTGGATGAGCCAGACTGCATGCCGAAGTTACAAAAACATATATGTGTATATTTAAGTTACATATTGATTTTTTAGATCAATATCTCAAACTTATGAAGAGAAGCATGCATAATAATAATTATTGATTTGTTAGCTATACCATATTATAGTAATTATATAATATTATTTTTTATACCTTTGGTAACACTGACACCAAGATGTTGTGTACTATAGTATCGGATAAATGAATTAAGAACAAATTCTCATTTACAGTTATGATCTGGAGACCAGTATGTAATGATATGCAAGATTCTGTATATATTTAAAACAAGTTGTCAGGATAGTTCCTGTAAAGTATTTCCAACTCTGAGTGAAATCAAATTCTTACCTACAAATCCTTCAGATCAGTCAGAGGAAGAACTTGGATTTCTGGTTTAGAGTTTCTGTGTCCACTTGGCTTTTTATCATTGCCATGTTTGTTGTGAATCTGTATTATCCAAGGAGCTTGTGGATCATTTCAAACAATAGTTTGATAGAGGGGTGCTGTAATGCCTTTAGTTTTATTTCAGACATACAATGATTTTCCTCTTTCTGAAACCTAAAATAATCTTGCACATAAATGGAGCAGTAAGTACTTTTGTATTATAATTTGGATCTCTCAGCTTTGTCTCTTTGAATTTCAGTATGTGTTTTTGATAGTTCCGTTTCTTAAAGATCAATTCTTTAAATGTACATTTGGACAAACTGTTTTGAATAGTGTTTATATTGTTAAACATTATATATTTTCTGTTCTGCTTTTTAAGGAGAAGCTTGAACCTTTCCTTAGTCAATTCATGACCTGCATATTCAGATATTATTGATCTCTTCTGAACTTACGATATGAACAACATTTCTGACTAAATCATTCTGTGGGTCCATGGACACTTGTTTTTGGACTTTTGAATGATTGATGTTCCTGGTTTTTTTTTTTTAATATTTTAATTGGCCTGGAGAGTATGGTATTGTTTCTAGGTATTGATTCATTCTAGGAATTTCAGCATATTTCTATTTTTATTTTTCCTATACAAAATATTTTTAATATTGGCCAGCCCATTGTCAAACTGTCTAAATGCTCTTCCCAGAAACCTTTTGTCTTGTAAATAAGTGGTGAGCTGGTTACTTTCTGAGCATTTCTGGGTGTGTCAGGGAATTAAACATGGATTAAGGGTATTGTGAACCTCATATCAACCTTATGAGGCCACCTGTGTACCATCTGTGCAGGAAATTCAATCCCAGTAATACTCTAAAGATAATTTTTCAGTTTTATGAATCTGGTGAAATATTGCTAATGTGACTGAATTTGAACACACCTGTATCTCCTGCTGCATGGTGACCAGTAATTGCCACTGGCCTGGCATTGATTCCACATACAGAAGAGAGACTTTCTGTATACAATACATAAAGACATTCAGCTGCATCATTTTCTTTTTTCAAGAAATGCATCTTGTGTTGTTTCCTTTGAGTCCACACTCCTTAATCTGTTTAAAAAATGGAAAGCAATGAAAGGTGCCTAAAAGTGAACTTGAGAGTTTTGGTCATGGTAGCCCTATCCAGAGATATACTGTGAGTGTAGTAAGTTTTATTCCAGTTGACTTTTGATGGTGAAATCGGTTACACAAGATGGTTGGGGAAAGGATAGGTATCATTTGAAACAGGTACTTAACATGAATGGGACATTCATTCTAGCAACACAAATTCTTCCATTTAGAGAGAAGAGAAGATTATTCTAGCTGTCTAAAACAAGAGAAAATGGCATAAGTTAAATAACATACATTTTGGATATACAGTCTAAATATGCACCAAAAATGTTTATTGTATTTGGTTTCCTCAGTAAATATTATGTATTTTAGATATTTGAGGAATCATTTTCAAGGGAAGAAAACCTCACTTTTGTTCTCATGTGGATTCTTAATAGAAGAGCTTTTTCAACAGTCAGGATACAGATCTGTTTGAGGTACCCCTCAGACTGAGAGAAATGTACTGTACTTGTGTATCAATATTGGTCTATCAGTGTGTTTTCCAGTTTTTTAACAGATATTTTCTCTTTAAATTTGGATCTCAAGACAACTTTCTCCTGCCCAAGTACTGAAACCATGAAAATTTAAGCTGTGCTGGTGATATCCCATAAACTCTGCGTAGAGTAATTTTCTAAATAATAAATTATTTTGATGACTGAATTTAAAATTTGAATTATTTAGTACTGCATAATTTTCTTAGTGCTAAATTTATTCTAGTATTATTTCATAGCATTTTATGATTTGGGCTATTTTCAGAAAATCTGATTGAGCCTTTGATTATGTGCTCAGATTGGAGTTTTGAATGACAATATAGAGTTTATTTTTTGTCTTTTTCAGTCAAAACATGACAAATCTCCTAGTTACCAGCTATCTTGGCAGAATGTTACATGTCAATTCATTGGTTTCACAGATTTGCTTATCTAATCTAATGAAGCTGCATCTTTTGAATTAAGATAGATCTAGATTACCTGTAATGTCAGGAATTTCTTCATTTAAACAATTAACATCCTTTTTTGTGTTTTATATGTGATGCTTTTATATCATGGCTGTTAACTGAAATGTTGGTGGACTACGATCACCAGGGAATATTATGTATTTTAGATAGTAGCTTAAAAGCCTTCTAACCTGATCTCATTAGAGAAGCTTAACCAGACTGTTCAGTGCAGGGATGGGAGACCTCTAAGAAAACTCAGGTTACTGTTGTAAGTGGTGTTAGTAAACCAGTTGCAAGCTTCAGCTGTGCCCAGTATGGTGATATCTGTTACTGGCTTGTGGTCCTGACTACATGTCAGATCTAAGATTCCATGGCACTGTTCACCAACCCTTAGCTTCTGCTAATTTCCACTTTGGGAATGTGGGCTTTTCAGCATCCTTAATTTCTCCCTTAAAGGCCAACAGCAACACTATTTTTATGTTTCAGAGTTAGAAAGAATCAGCATTTCAAACCACAATAAAAGTAAAATGAACACAGGAACTTGTAAAACCTCCAATGTACTTCACAAAATAGCAACATTTCCAGGTATGTGTAACAAGGCAACAAAACTTCTACAGACGGCTTGTGAATACATCTCTTTTTATCCAATAGAAATTTTTATTTCGATTTTGAGATGGTTTTGCTGACAAATACTACTTGTTAACTCTGTATGCAGGTCATTTTGGAACATTTAAGCGGTGAAATGTCTGCTGCGCAACCTGTACTTATTTGCTTGTAGATTACATTAGTCATTACTAACGTAGACTAGTGAGCAGGAAGAGCTGCATCACGTCACAATTTGTGGGAACTTGAAGGCGAATTACAGCACTTTCACAAAGTTCACAATTTTGTGCTTAATTTGAAATTCGTCAGATTTTTCTATAAACGTCGTTGAATGTATTTTGTTACCAAGATTTAATAACACATGCAGTAGGTGGGGAAGCACTATACAGATATAAGGAGTTATTAATTTTTGTATTTGCAGTACTAGTAGTCCAGTAGTTAGTGAGTGCATTGTTAATTTGGAAGAAGAGGTGAATGTTTCATGAGAGATTCTGATTTCTGTGATGCATTTTTTAGATTCTTCTTTAAGAAGAGATTGAGAAATTTGTATGTTTTTTTGTTGTTGATTAAAACGTAAGGAAAATACTCTATTTGTGTTTGGATAGTAGTGGAGTGGAAGTGATTGCTTAAGCTATTTATTACACTGTAATCTAATAACTCTTTAAAATTATGTTTGTTGAGTTCTAAATGCAATATCCCTTTTGCTCCTTGTCTTAGTGAACTACAGTAGTTGGAAGTTAAAATACACTCAGCCAAATTTAAAGAGCAGGGCAACAATATGTATACCATTGGATCATGCACAGAAAACTAAAATACATGCATTGCTTGTGGAAGGAAGAAAAGTAACTGCATTGTTGATTGCAGTCACAGTTTAATTAAACCACCACTGACAGCAAAAAGTTTGATGCTAAGCATAATGTTGAGCTGAATATACGGTAAACCAATTTCAACAAATATTCCTATTCTATAAATCCTATTGGGTCTGCATGAAATTAGTGAAGACAGTAAAAGCTTTTCAGCATTTAACACAGAACTTTCTATAGCTTTCCTTTTTTTTTCCAAATATGTATCTTAGGTCTCCTTTTGTGCTTCCCACATTCAAGCAATTTTCAGATGATGATTAATTGCATCATTAAGAATATCAGTGACACCCACAAAGAGGCAGGATGACATCTGTTTAGCACATTCATTTTGGGTGCACTAGGGGCAGAAAACATCACCAAAAATGGACTGCATCATTTTGGCATCATGCTGACACCAAGCTATGAGCAGTAATTGATAATAACATTGAGTGCATGTCATTAACATCAGACTCACGCTTATTGGTTTTGACATCTGTTGCTAGTGTCTCCCCTTTGTATTCTGTCTGTACTGTGACCTTGATATTCTTCCACAGTCAGCAATTCCCTAATCTTACTGTGAAAGAGAAGCTGTTCAATTTAAGCAATACTTTGACTAAATTATTGTCTATAAAGTGAGAAAAAATGAATATCACAGATGTCCAACTGCTGCCTTCCAGTGGCATAAACGCATTGATCATTTTGGATATCATTTATCATTAGTGTTAAGATTAGTTTGGCTTATTAGTAGTTTATTTAATCCCCTCATTTATTTTAACAGTTTAGCTTTAAGTTTTCATTTTGTTCTTTTAATGTTTTATTGTTAAATGTAGCTCATAAAGCGTAAATGAAAAGTATTGTACTGTGTAACAATTGTAGTAAATCACAAGACTCAGATTAAAGGAAAGATTCAACCCACATTCTAAAATCAGATTTCATCAGTGTCTGGAGAATATTGTTTTCCAGAGAGTTAACGTATCTACTGAATAAAAAAACACCATCAACTATAGGTGCTGGATTTGTGATTGACAACATAAACAATAGTATTAATTTAAAGAAAAATACCTTTATTTAACTAGATATATAATTTTAAATCAAAGTTTCATTTATAATAATGACCTGGAGTGTATCTATTTGTACACCATGGTGTTATTTGGTGCAATGTGACTGAAATACTTTGCTCAGATATGTAATAAGCATTGCACCAAGTATTTGTAAACCCCAGTCTGGAGCTTACTCTTAGTGAATATTTGTTATAGTCAGATCACTGTTGAAACTGAAACTAATGTTTGAGAATTGCAAGGAAAGCCTTATTAAAGAAAGAGTTTAATTGGAGATAGTGGGTCACAGCAGTCCACTCTTAGTTTGCAAACTGATGCTAGGGGCTGCTTTTAGTTAATGTATTCTATTATATACTCTCTGTACTTAAATTAACTGTTTTGCTTGGACCACAGCACTATAAGAAAACATAAGGATTTCTCTGTTTCAAAAACCTCAAAACAGGGCAAGGAAGTTAATAAACCGTACAGCATACACTGCAGGTCAGTTTGCTGAGAGTGGGAAAGAGTCAGTGTTAATTAAAATGTTGTTTGTTTCTCTTGCCTTCCTCGTTTATAGCTTAATGGTTTTGCCCTGTTTTTCCCTCTATGACAAGCTGCTGTCAGTCTTTGGAGGTAGGAGTTAATTAAACTGAGATACCAGGGTACTGACTAAAAATACAAGTTGAAATAAAAACATTTTAAATAAGATGTAAATGTAATATCTATAGTTTAGAAATATAGTGCTTACAGCTTTTTTTGGAGAAAGGGAATATTATGCTTGGTCTTTTGAATTCTCCAATACTGCTGTATATGATGAATATAATGTCACCTTTACAGTACGCCAAGATATGTAGTTTTCAGTATCCTTTGTGAAGTATATGGACAGATGCTCACAGCTTACACAGAGTGCACGGCAAGGAGTACAACTGAAGGCGCAGAATGTTATTTTTTCTAATGAGTCAGGCATGAAGTTATTAGATGGGTTGGCTTACTGCCAGCAGGAGAGCATCTGGAATGTTCTTCAATGCCTGGACCTTTTAATTAGAGAAGAATCTTTCTAATTGATTTAGTGCACAAGTTATTTGATAAAGGTTTTTAATGTAAATAAACATATTTATTTCCATTATTTTATTAAATATTGTGTAATAAATAGACAAAATAATATCTATGCCATGCTGGTTTTGGTGAAAAAAGATCTAATTAGAAACATAGCCAATGCTTTAATATATATTTACGGCTTTCATATCAAAGCAAAGCTTACAGTTAACATTTGTGTTATTTTTAATGTATACTAAATTTGCATTAATTTGTATCTTTTATCCCCACAGCGCTTAGCATTGTTGCCTTGCAGCGCTAGGGTCCTGAGGTCCTTTCTGATTAGGGGGTGCGACACACATGGAGTTCTCCCCTTGTTCCCCGTGTCTGCGTGGGTTTCCTCCCACAGTCAAAGACATACTTTTAGGTTATTTGGCTTCTTGGAAAAAATGCGCCCTGATGTAATTGTGTGCAGGTCTGTGTCTGTATGCGCCCTGCATCCAGCCCGGATGTATCCCGTCTTTTGCCTGTTGCTTGCTGGAATAGGTTCCAACTCCCATGCGATCATGTACTGCATAAAGCAGTTAGAAAATGGATGAATGTATATCCCCTTGAAAAATAAATCAGTGGATTCCGGCTTTCTAAAACCTGGATATCCATGTGATGAAGAAGCATGCAGTATATATATATATTATTTTATTTCTATCTTTAATCTGTAACACCCATATAGCCACATGGGGCCATGTGTTAGGCATTCATGTAAATACCCCATTGTTTTTGTTAGTATACACTGCTGTGCAAAATTCTTAGTATTTTTTAGACATAATTAGGCACTACAATGTGAGTACTAACAATTTACTCAAAGTCTCCAGTGGTGTTTTATATTATCAATAAGTTTTGAATGTTAGTAATAATATAGCTCACTTTGGGTGAGAAGACACAAATCCTGCCATTTAGCATTTTTTAATTCATATATTAAAATTCTCACACATTTGATCACAGCAACTCAAGATCACCTTCATGAGCAGTCAGTGTGAAGTGTTGTAATACCTGACCTTCATATTTAGCAATCAAATCTGATTGACCTATTGTCAGGTGTTCATTATCATTATTTATCTCTAGGCACTTATAATGTTAAATCACCACTTTGCATCACAAAATGCAGGCCTACAGTGTCAGGATTAATGGTTAGCTTAAAACCAGATAGTTTAAGTAATATATGGCCACAGTTTCTACATCAAGAAGGAAAACAGTAGCAAGAAAGAAAAACAATGCAAAATATGTTTTTCATTGTGAAACTAAAGATATTGTATGTCCGTATTATGTAGAGTTTAGGTATAAATGCTATTTAAAGTTGTTAAATGTCCCGAACATCTTAATCCAGTATTTAACAGTCTATAGTAATATCCTTCATCGGTTAAATCTATAGCATACGGACAGTGCATTAAGACTTTAAAATTATTTTAGGATCACAAAAATATGATTGTTAAATTTTAAAATCATCATTCCTATGTTTTTATTCTGGGAAAGAATAAAAAAAAAACACCAAAGATGTGTCTTTCAGAAGAATCACTGCCGAGTAATTTCAAATGATCTCAAAACATCTCGTTTCTGCTGTGCGTGCGTTTTGAAAGAAAACTGATTATATTTAGGTATTAAGATAGGAAAACAATCTTTCAATATTAAAGTGACACAGCCAGACGGACATAGCGCTGTCGATTATGATAATGTTTTTGATAATGTTTTCAGTTTTACGATGAGCAGATTTTTGTTGCAGGGCTACAGCCCTTATTAGATGGGTTATAGCCTACAATTTGAGATAAGAGGAGAGAGCCTCACTTTGTGGTGACCCTGCCCTTGACTGTTTGGCCTGGTTTTTACAGTGAAGCTGTGCTGTCTGTATTTGAGCCTCTCTCGTTTCTCCTGTAAGTTTACTATTCTACTCACATGGAGTGTTACGAATGGCTGGAAAAGCCTAACAGCCTTACAGCGCTGGATCACAGGAGCCCAGCTGTTCCCAGTCAAGGGCTGCCTCTTTTATTAGCCATCAGCAGGCAGACCTGGCAGGAGAGAAAGATGGGGGACAAAGGCATCCCAGCTGCTTGTCGGGCTTTTCTTTCTTTCCTGTTTTAGGGCAGATTAACAGCTTCTGACCTCATCATGGCAGCTGGTCAGAGACTTCAGCTAGAGAGTGTTCAATTGGGTGGCACAGGACTGAAATGCTTACTTTTGTATGTTGATTTCTTCTGTTGGGAGCAAAACCATCCGTCATTGGAAGAGTCTGCCAGCGAAATTAATTGAAATATAATGTGCTAGGAGTAGTGTAATGTTTCAGTCCATATTTTTAAATGAAAAGCTGCAGCTATCAGAGTTATGTAGCCTTCAGCCTGCAGAGCACAGTTAAATGAGGAGGCAGTTCTGCAAAGAGAATTCAGTAATGCAGCGTGATGTTCCCCATGTCTTAAACAGAAAGTTCCAAACTCTGTTTTGTCATTAAAAAGAAAAGTTGAAAATGAAATCAGCCTTATTTCATATTAATGCCATTGGTACAGCAAATCACTGAGAAAATGCAAAAGTGTTCAAGAAAACGCACTGTAGAGCTGAAACACGTCTCATGTTCTATGGTTTAATTTGCTGTGACAAGCATGTTTCTTTTGGGAGCTAAGTTGCTATGGTGATTTCCAGCAACACGACATATGAAGCAGTTGCCGATGTAAAGTATTCATTTTTAGTAGGATTTTATTTACTGAAAATTTGCAAAAAGCATTGCCTGGGCCTGTCCGCTTTCATTTGTGACAAGTGTTACACTGCTTAGTAAAAGTCCACAAATAGCAAGGCTCATTTTACATATTTATGGGCCATTACATAATTACAGAGGATACTTCTATATGAATGGATTCTGGACATATGTCTATATGGTCAAGTTTAAGTCAAGGAAAAGTCACCACAAAAACAATTCTGAAAGATTTCATGCAGTGTTGTTAGGTTTCTTAGCAAAGTGAATCATTCCTGTCTGAATAATAAGATGCATTATCTTTTTTTTTTAAGACCTAAAGAGAAGATGGGAAAACAGAATTACATGCAGGAGGTTGTCTTTTGTTTTCGTTTGCATGGGTCAGTGATTAAGATACCAGCTTTTTCCAACTGCGGTTTCTGGGGACCTTGAAACGGGTGGCTTCCTGTGTCAGGTCCGTTGTGCACTGACCCCTGAGTGTCAGTGACTGAGGCATTTCAGATGGCCAGAAACTGTGCTGAGGTATGCGATATCTTTGTCTGTTTCAAAAGCGAACAGAAGAGCCGAGAAAGAGAAGAATTCCAGTCCAGTAAGCGGATAACGCCCTCCAAAGCTTGTCTGATTTAATTGCAAAAAAAGGAAGTGGTTCTGGTAATTAGTAAGTTGCTGGGGAGTTCCTTTAAATGTAAAACAAGACAACCAGCAGTAATTAGAATCTGGAATAATCTTCAGGTTTAAACAGCATCATTACCCAGTGGAAAATAACCTTTCCAGGTCATATCACTTTGTTTGCTGCAGTGAAATAAGTTTATTTCAGCAGTATGAAGCTGTTATTAGCCTGGCAGAGTCCACTTGTCTAGATTTTATGGAGCAGAACACCATTTGGCTGAGAAATTCAATAAATACTGTAATGTGAGAAGAGTTAACATCCAAGGGCTAAGGGGGCACAGAGTGGGGGATTTTTTCACTAACACAGTGTTTTACAACCATCCAGTGTGTTTGCCTGAGTGAAGTAGCTGGATTATTTATGTTATTTAAAGGTAGTCTTTCTGTGTCGCAGACGGAAATAGAATAGTTCTTAACAGTGCATACCATGGTGACTCTGATGCTTCTAAGTTGAGAGGTGCTGTTAGGGAACAAAAACAAAAAAAACTTTCAGATTATGACCTTGGAATGCCAGTACTGAGCAGGGCTAGCACCATCATTTAAAGCTTTCTGTCAGCAATAAGAGGTGTTTCAATTTATTAGAATCATTTGGCTCGATGTGTCAGTCTCTGGAGTTTATTACATTTTAGATGGAAGTCTAGATCTTCAAAAGTTTTAGAATTAACTGGCAAATAAAAATAACATCTTAATTTATATATATATATGATACTTTTATATCAGTGAGACTGTTTTAAGCCAGATAAATAGTTACAATGTTTGCATTATTATTAACCTTTAGATTGCAGATGCATGATTTTGCATGAAATTATTTTACTGTTTCTTTGTGGTCGGTTAGGAAAACATTAATTTGACCTTATAATTCTTTTTATGCCACTATATATATAAAACTATAGTAATGTAGCTCTTAGTACAACATGTTTTAAATAGTAGAGTAATATGTATAAGGCAATTTACAGGTAATCAATTCTTAAATTATCTGCAATCTGTATAAAAAGTATTTATTCACTTTTAAAGAGCTTCATAGGTAATTTAATTTCCCATAGCCATACTGACATCCAGGCTGTCTGTGAATTAAATATGAACCTTGAATATGTTGAGAAGGACAGTACAGTATATTGTATGTTGCCTTGGATAATATGGTTAATAAGGAAGGGCTAATAGGATTGGAAATACCTAATACTGACTCCAACTATTACTATGTTGTATCTAACGTTCCTTTCCATTTCTATAGAACACCTCATTTTTATAAGGTAATGTTTGCAATTGGATATACCTGTGTTCATCAATTTCAAACAAAACAAGTATCGTACGATATCAATATAAAAAATAATTGTCTGGATTTGATTGGCAGAATATGAATTTCTCAGATTAAACTCCCTTTATTTAGGATCCATGACCTCCGCACATCGAGGTCTGTGTATTCAGAGAGTTAGACCTGAGGCTGTCCATGTGGTTACCCAAGTAACTGGCTGTTTGCTGAAGAGTTGTGCCAAAGTAAACACTCATTGTGGTGACATATGCCAAAAGTAGTTTTCTTAATGGGGTAACGGTTGACGGTTTATTCACATGTTCTGTTTTATGGGATTTGCTCATTAGCAAGGGAGTTCAGGCCATTTGCTTCTTTGGAGGGAACCTGAGCTAACCAAGAGAAAACTCACCGTTCTGCCTTGGTACTTCGAGTTCTCGTTAATCCAGCTAAGAATCCAGCAGCAGCCACTCCTATACGCGATGCTGGGGATACACACTGTTTCCTCTGAAGAAGATGTGACTCTGTGACTGTTGTTTTTCTGGAGGTGAAAATTCTTCCTACCTATCCATGTGTTACATGGAATTGGAAAGCGCTGGCTTCCACTATGTGCAAAAGCAGATGGGAAAGACTAATGGCCATTATAACCACATATTTATCATATCACAGAAAGTAATGTGACACCTTTCTAATCTGAATATATTTCATTCTGCTGTTATATTGCTCAGCTCTGCCCTCAGTGGGAAGATGATGCCCCTCTTGGAGGAGGCCATAATTCATGCTGAAGTTGGAAATGGTATCTCCCTTTCGCAGGCCGTAATGAGATAAAGATGAAGTTTCGTTCTGCTTGCGGCCGCGGATATTTCTTTGTCAGGATCCTGTTTGGCTGATCTGCATGCTGTCATGCTCGGCTTTTCTTCAGCAGAAATCAAAGGAAGTGCTTCTGCGAGTTTTAGAAGCAAGAAACGGATGGGAGATCGTACAGAATCACCCTGTCTGATGAGCATCCTTTCCATGTCTGTCTCTGAATCTCACAGGAATTCTTTAGAACCTCTTTGGAGATTCATGTTCAAGTGCCCCTCTTAAGAGCAAACGGGTTGGGGTGGTAAAAATCTTGTGTTAGGTTTTCCTTTACGTTCTGAACATAGTTTTGTTTTTCTTCTTTTTTTTGTTACTTAATTAGGTCCATGGAACTGAGAGGAATGACGTTCACTGCCTTGGGAATACGTAAAAATCGCTTTGGTTAGCCACCATCAATACTATGTTTATTAATACTTCGCTCAAATGAGTCTCTGGCCTTTCAATCATTTGTATTTGTTGGAAAAGCTGTGTATCTTTGGCATTTTTTATTATTTAGACAATGTCAATGACTTTTCAGTCTTTGAAAGTAATAAGAATATATTGCTTTTTAGAACTGAGCTGGTATCCCTGTACAGAATATCAAAGTCAGCAGGAGACCAGCTGTTTAATTTCAATACAATCAAAGCAGATGGGACACTCAATAGGTTTATATAAATGCATTCTGTCTGTCATGTTTTTTGTATATCCAGTATAGCACTGTATGATGAGCATCAATCTGTGATGTAGGGAATTAATGAGAGATTTTCATCATGGAAATAATCCCCTAATTCACTTTGAGCTCAGCAGCCTGCATGTCAAAAAATCACATGTATTAACAGTAGTATTTTGTTTTTTTATGCAAGAAAACTGGTGACTAATGCATAATGTGCTATTCACAATTTAATTTTCTAATTAAACTGTATTGTACATTATATGTAGTTTTCATATGGTCAATGATTACATGGATTCTACTTTAATGGGGTATCAAAATATCATTTAAGATTTTAATATCAATATAGCCTCTATTACAGCTCCTATATACTGTACAATATTGCTTAGACTTCTTGTGGAATATTCCACATTTCTCACCTGAAATGCCTCAGGTGTTTTTTTAAATGCTGTGTTTTTTATATAAAGTTAATCTCAGTGAATAAAGAATGCTATGCCAGTATAATCAGTTGTATGTCCTGTGCTTTCATTTATATTAGCTTATTAGCTTACAAGTCATTATTGAAACCACAATACGGGAAAATGTAAGACCTTTCGGCTTTGCACAATTTACACACTGATTTGTTTAGATTATGGGCTTATTTGGCAGGATCACAAGTGTTGCATATGATACAGTGGACAAACGGACATGTTTTTCAACCATCTGCGCCTTTCTGTTTATTTGTTTCATCAAACCAGATCTGTTGCTGTTCACCAATGTCACTTTTCTAGGTCAGACAAACCATTTTCCATTAATCCGTTAATGTAGCAGCCACAGCTTTTGTGTTTTAGACCTGAAAAGCACTGCAAAACAACATTTCCGTAAAAGGCATGATTCATCTTAAATATATGATGAAGTAGACGTACGAAAGTTGTACAGTTCTTGCCAGAAACAGAAAGTTGCTATCCAAAATATTTATCTCGTGCTGTGTCTGTGTTTCATGTGTAACAGTCACCATTTAACTTTGCTTTCCAAGTACAATGGTAGGAGATTATGTTATTAATCCACAATCACATCAATGGTCACCTCTTGAAGTACTGGTCTACTAAAAAGACAAAGAAGTTCTTTCTTTCTTCCTCTAGGGATTATACAGCTTTCTTTTGTGTGATTTTTTTTGCCAGTCTGTCATTTATATGTGTGAATACATTTCAGCCTTTGAAGCATATTGTACCAGCACCCAGTTGGCTGTAAAGACTAAGGGGGAATGGTGAGTCGGGAATGTTTAAAGGTAAGGATTAGGTCAAGGGTAACTCTCCAGTTTAACTGATTGCAATAGTATGTTTTTTTCAACAGCTTTTGTGGCAACAAGCCCACATAAGTACTTTTGTTCTGAATGGCATTTATAAAGTAACAGTTTTGTGAAATATTTATTGTGAAAGGCACAGTGCTTCATATTGTATAAGATTATTGACTTGTATAATGGGCTTAAAAATAGTCAAATCACTGGAGAACTAAGTAAGTAAATGCAAAAGCTGTACATAAGCCGTCAAAAGTTATAGTGTAACTTGTTAATACTAATGAATTACATCTAAGACTCAAAATCTTAGCATGAAGTCTCTTATGTATGCTTCAAAATGAAACGGAGACCATGTTTTGCAGGCATTTCACTTCAAACAGTTCTCATTCAAATATCTTCTGTTGTTCGTAAAGCAGCACGAGCTACACATTACACTTTGTTGCCACGCACAATTGGCAGTGCATTGCTTTCTATTTTTGGCCATTCAGCTCTAATCATCTTGCAGTGCATATTGCTGGGTGCACACTTCTTTGTCTCTCTCTGCCAAGTGTATCTCATAGCTTTTTAATGGGTTTAAGGATAGCTGACTCTGACATGCCCTGTACAGTAAATGAGAAACATACTCTTTTCTTTTTTCTTACCTGAGTAATTTAGGTTTCCTTGGGTTGTGTAATTATTGAAATTAAAGCATTCACAGATTAGTGACCTGTATATGTTGAGTGATTTTGTGTCAAAATAGGCTTTATGAAAGTTAATTCAATGAAGTATTTATGCACTATAGCAATCATTTTGCCATAGTTTTTCTATAGGTTTACTATGCTGGACCATAGAAATATCCTAATTAGAAATTAGAAATGGTCCAGCATAAAACGTAGGACAAGCAAGGGACAATAAGGAATTTGTACATGAATGGAAAGTATAGGTTTAACTGTCATTGTGACTCTCATGGCTGACACAGAGTGATTTATAAAATGTTTCCATGACCTTGAATTTTCACCACATCATGTTTGTCGTTGGCAGATGGAGAATAGAAGCACTCAGTCTAATCAAGAACTTTATGTTTTATAAATGCATTTCTGTATGTTAACTTCATTGCAAGTATGGTATTAACGTCCCATTTCCCTAAAACGTTGATCTGAAGAATGGATTGTTTGTGATCTTGTTGATATGCATATTATATTCTTCCAGGACATCTGTGTGCAATGTCTCAATAGCAAAAGTGCAAATTGCGATTCTTACTCCCTGACATGAAGTTGTTGCATGCACTCCTATAGTCTGACATGCTGTAAGCCATTGAGTGACACCTCAATCAGGCAGTGCTAAATGGTCAGTGACTCTGTGATGGCCTCAACTCCCCCGAGAGAACTTGCTGCTGACATTTCCATACCAGGCTGGAATTGGCAAGAAGCTGCTGAAAAGAGGTCTTTAGAAGAATGACTCGGAGCCAGCCGAGCCTGAAATCAGGTCAAATTGTTCATGAACAAACTGCAGACACCGCGTGTCTTTTCATTCAAAATATAAAAAAAAAAAATCTAACAATGTTGTTTCTTTTGTTTGGTAAAGGCTGTGATTACTACGAAAAGGTATAACCATTGCTAAAATTAACTGACATGCAAAAACAACAGTGTGGACTTTTATGTTTCAGTAAAAATGAAACACGAAAACATGACGATGATCATATGGCTCCACATTTAAGACCCAAATCGCATGTTTACAGGTTTCTATTAAAAGACATTTCCCCCCCTTTTGAGGCGCAGGCAATTTGGCTTCTGTTAAGCACTTTGTTTTTGTCACAGACCATGATTGCCTTTATTTGCTCAGACAGATTCTTCACAGTTTACCTTTGATAATACCCTGGATTAGCTTTACAAATACAGTAAGGAGCCCTGAGGGATTTTGTTCTGTATCATAGCTGAAGCAGACCTCCATTAAAAAAAAACCCCAATAAGCTTAATTAGAGATCTTCATCATAGAATATAGGCAGGTAGATACCGGAGTATAGATATGTCTTATCTTTCATTACATTGTTCCACAGGGGACTGTATTTATAAAATCAAAGTGATTTTGCAATTGATAATGTTCCAAGATGCAAACTACAGTGTCTATTGTTAGTAGCACAGTCTCTTGACATATGTTCTCTCCCAGTGGTATTGTTACAGAATATATTGCCAACTCCTTAATGAAATGCTCAATTACAATCTTTAAATAGGTAATTATACACAGTTTATTCCCAAGATCCTGAGCTGTCTCTTTTTTAGATGGTACATCAGCTCATGGATCATAGCCAGAATCAACCGCTCGCAGTGCTCCTCGTTATTGCTCTTTTAAGAGAGCATCGGCAGACCCATTAATAAAATGTTTATGGACACTGACTGGAGAGTTGGTGTAAAGTACCACTGACAGTTCAAGAAATACAGTCTAACCATCGGACATGTTTCAATATGTGTGTGAACTTCGCCCAGACTGTGTCTTTAAACAGTTTGTGTTGATTCTTGGAAAGTGTATTTTTTTAACAAAGTATAGAATTTTGTTTCTTGTGTGCTTGGCCATTTAAGGTACTCAATGATACAAAGACAATAATTGTGTGGTGAGGCCATGTTACACATGGGATAATTTATGTTTTTCATTTCTGTTTTGAGCACTGGTAACCTGTTTACTGTGATTGCCTCAAACTATTTACATTTGATATACTGTATTGATTCTGTGAAAGGAACTGTTTTTGTGTGATCATACAACTGTGGGGAAATGCTTTCCAATGCCGATCCAGTAAGTTGGACTGTACTGAGTCTGTCCCTTCCTCAGTGTGACCTTGGAGTTATGCCAAATAGTGATAAAGTAAGCAGATGACATGCAAAAATGCAGTGACAAATTTACTCTTGGAGTTTAACATGGTTTTAATAACTAATATAATGTCTAAAAGTGACTACCAAACTCATTAGATGTTGCAATTTGTTACTGGGGGAAATATCAAGATGAAAGTGTGTAGATATTTGTAGAATTTAGCTTTTATTTGGAGTCCCTATTATGTCACAAAAAGTCAAAATATTTTTAGGAGTTTCTAGGTGCATTTACGTTAATGCTAATGTTGCTTAATAAGGTTTGCCCAGATGGTGGTGCATGCATGGTACAGCTGATTCATACTGTGTGTATTTTTTGCTGCAAGGTTAGAAATAGGGTGCAACGTATGGTTCATTTCTCTCCGTGGTGAACTAGATTAATATGAACCATGCTAGCAGGTGGTAATTTTGGTGCATTGGAAAATTCATGTGCTAGTGCATTTCATTTAGTTAATGTTTGACTCTTAAATGTCCAAAACAGTAGTTTACTTTGAGTGCAAAGCTGTAGAAAACTCAGGGGTCTAGAAACAATGCGAAACAAACACAAACAGGATGTTTGCACTCACTGTATAGAAAATACTCAATTCAGTGGAACAAAAAGTTATATTTTTCACATTAAAAAGTGTCAGTTCCTCAAATTCTTGAATTACAAGTTAGGAGAGTATTATAAGAATAAATTCCAGCCACTCCTCATTGGGTCCTGATGATTAATTTCTTCATTAAGATCTCCTAATCAAGAAGGAAATACAGCTGTTTTCATTAAACTTTTATTTTCATTGTTTTCCTTTGGCACATACAAAATGTTAGCAAGACTATCACTTAGGTTTGAGAATTCTTTTTACAGCAAGTGGCACTTTCTTTGGTGTCCACTAGGGAGTAAGTGATAGGTCTAGCTCCTGAAAGTGACTATATATGGTATCATAATTAGAAAATGAAATAGTGCCTTTTCTGCTGAGAGTGTTGAAGAGTAAAAACAAGTATACAAATGTTTGCTGCATATTCCCTTCAGTTAAAAACGCATTTCTTGAGGAATCAACAATACCCTAAAATTAAATTCATTTGAGTAAGTTTATTGAGCATTTAGGTATATTGAAATGTGGCTTATCTCACAGCTCCTGAGGAGCTGAGATTGAGGAAGAATGTGTGAGCCAAAGTGCAAAAAGAAGAAGGATATGCTTTTTATATATATTTTAAGAAATAAATTCAGGATTGGTCATGATTTAGAACAGCTGGCGCAAAAGAGGCTTGGAAGCCATCATCCCTCCTGAACTTCTTTTCTATAAAAACATCTATTTTTTGCTAAAATTAGCTCTTCCCCCTTTGGCCTTTTAAAATGTTTTGTTAGGTCTCCTAAAAAGAAAATGCTTTTATACAGTCTTTGATAATGATTTGTTAAGAACACAGGAGATAAACAGTCTAGCTAAACTGAATTTATTATTTTTCATTGTGAGCATTGAAACGAGGCCTCTGAGTTTAAGAACTAAAGAGGCTTCTTGCACCCAACAGGAAAGCTAGCTTATAATAAATAATATAGCCAGAGGTGCATTTGCATCATCAATGTAAAAGTAAAGAGCAAATAAAACATTTTTCTTTAAAATACTAATTATATCTCCCAAATATCTCATTTTGAATTGTTTCTGTTTTTACCTTCTGTAATCAACTGGAAATGCCTCAGTGAAATGCATCAACGTATGCAAAATATTTTTAGCATATACAGTCTGGCCATTTATGAATTATATGGAGTTATAATTTAAATGCTTTAGGAAACATAATTTTAGTTCTTGAAAAATTAAAAACATTGGAGCATAGTGCATTATTAGTATTAATGACTTGTGTCTCATTTGGAAACCTTATGGTGTGAATCACTGTTATGACAGTTTCTTACTTATGGAATTTGAAAGAAAGAGAAGAGAGGAGGTATATGGAGATGCTTTTAACACAAGCATCGGTAATTCCTTGTCTACTGCTTTGAGCTTGACCTCAATGTTGTAATAATTTTTCAGCTTCTGCTCTGAAAATGACATTAGAGCAAGGCGTCTTTCATGTTCCATAGCACAAGGTTGTGCTCAAAGGCCAGATAAGTGGGAAAATAATGTTAAAGCTAATAAATACACAATCTTTAAATATGTCTTCATCTCTAGTGCTCACTTACTAAATGAGCACAGTATGAGATTATCTTTGAAATAGTAGTAGTTGGGCTGCCTCGTAAAAATCTTTTAAAATATTTTTTCAAAGATGTATCTGTATTTATTACGTCGATGCCTTTTTAATGTTTTTATTGTTTGGTAATGTGTTGAAAAAACAAATACTTTAAAAAAATACTTTTTTTAGGACAGCATTGGAAAGGGGTGCAATTGTGACCCTTTTCTGGACATTTCAGAGTTTCTGGACATATTTTTCCATATGCTCAACGTTGCAATGTATAAATCTGTGCTCTCTGTAATGCTGAAATATTCATGCGTCTTCATTTCATCAAGATTAGACTTCTGTAATGCTTCACTTTCTGGATTATCTACTAAATAGCCTTCAGTCTATCCAAAATTCAAGAGATTGTGTGCTAACTAAAACTACTCTGTATTAGCATGAACTGTAATTCCCTTCCTATTTAAATTGTACTGGCTCCCTCTGAAACTTAGAGTAGCATACAGTATATACTGTAGTACTCCTGCTCTGCTGTCCTAAATAGTACTGAATGGTCTAGATCAAGGTTATCTTAAGGGCATATTACATGCATGTAGTCCAACACCTGTTTTGAGATATGCTGATTCAGGTCTTCTTTCTTCTACCTAAGACTACACTCTCTAGTTGGAAATGGAGGTTTTTTCTTTTGCAGCATCTTATTTGTGGAACTCACTTTCCAAGTCCATTGAAAATTGTTGGCACTTTTAAAATTTGTGTAAGGACCAGCTGTTAATTATAGTTTTGATTGTGTAATTTAGTTTTCCTCTTGGGTTAATTGGGCTATCTGTAGCCTCTTTTTCTCTTATACTTTACTTCTCTTGTGTGTTTTATACCTGAACCATTGTACACTTTGAGGTTTTTATAAAGTGCTTATCAATAACATGTATGTATTGGCACAGGGGATATTGCATTGTTTCTGAAACAAGGGACAATCGTGTGTTTCTTACTTTTTAAGTATTAACCAGTTTATTTTAAATATTTACCAGTTGCATTACATCAATTGTAGAACGGCTTCATACATAAGTTGGTTTGATATCTCAGCACACACAAAAGCGTAAAAAATCTCCTTCAGCAAGTAAAATCAGTAAAAAAAGCATATATGGATCTTCCAAATGCAAATAAAAACAACAGAGGGAGAAAAACACAGATATTAATGGTTAATGTGTATCTATTAAGAACACTAAGGTTTGTAAAAGTTGAAATTGGACTTTTTGACTGTAGTGAATAACAAATTCCGACCAGTCCAAGTAAAGATGTCTTTTATGAAACTAATTTAAGGGACTTGAATTATTTCAGAACTTGGTCCTGCCTGACAGTCAAGAATTGGGCCCTACAGACCACTTCTGTGTTCCAAAAGAATGCTGCATTTACATAATGAAAAGTTTGGTTTAATCTGGACCTTTACTTTCAGCTGTACAAGCAAACATGGTGCTGTATAAATTAACACAACTTAATGTTTGTTGTATAAATTGATTCATTTTCAGACATCATCGAAACTAGGAATTGAAAATGTGATCATTTTTCAATAGCAGGAAGCAATATAGAATATACGGCGAGACTCCAATTTTGAGTTGCCATCACAGACAAACTGTAATCTCAACCCACAAAATCCCAGACAAGAACCAAACTCTTTATGTCACAGAAGTTTGTTTTACTTAAAGGGCCGAGAGTCCTGGAGAGAGAGTCATCATAACACCCTCTCAAGGGGAGTGCTTATTTTTATGTGTGTATATGTGGGCATGCACGTAGCGTCTAGGTCTACTATAAATTATAGGATTATTATAGTATTGGGAAAGCATAGTTCTTTGTTGGCTATATTTCTGATATACTTAAATTTAAAAGACCAGTTATTTTTCAATTCTGCCTAATAAAATAATACTCGGTTGTGAAGATATTCAAATCTATTTTGAGAATTAATCACTTGGCCATTCATTAATGTCATCCTGTACTGGCGGTGCTGACTGTAAGCACACAGTGCCCACTGTTCCTTCAGCAACAGAAAGCCCCAGACACCTGGTTTGCATGTCTTGCTTTTAAGCAAAATCTTGAAAGAAATATCCTATATTCCTTTTTACGTAGGGTAAAATGTTAAATCAGTTGGTTTTATGGTAGCTCAACCAAATTCTACAAAGAGACCCATTGATAAAAAGCTATCTGAGTTGCTCTTGGGAGGTAATAGCATTTGCCTTGCAATGACAGGTAAATTATTTCTTATGTTGTAGTTAGTAATTGAAAGGATAAGACTCGAACAGTAATTCAATGGATTCAGCAAACACATAATAATGGAAGTTTGAGTAATTTAGTTCAAGCTAGATCATAGCGAATTAGCATTTAGATAATAGGAGACACTTGGTGTTTTAATTATAGTGTTGGCCTTGTAGAGGACCATGTGTGCCTAAAGCTTAGTTTTATGTACTTTTATATAATGCATTTACCTCCCAATGCAACCTGACTCTGTGATATAAAAGCTGCTGTTTTCTAATAAAGAAGCAAGGCCTCTGAAGTCCAAGATGTGAAGAATGTATTGGGTGGAAACAAGAATCATAACTGCTCTGGGCTCACACTGTGGTCAAGGGCTGAGATAATTGGAAGTTTCATTTGGGGAATTTCTTAATGATTATTATGGATTTAATAGGCTGCAAATTGGTTCTATCAAAAACAATATTAAAGACACTAATTAGCAGAGGTCTCATTATCTGTTTTATGTGAGAAACTGGGCTCATGCTACATACTGTAAGTGGTGCAGTGTCCTCTCTAGAGTCAGTATCGTTACTGATTTTAATTTTAAAATAGATATTTCTGGGTTGTCATCCACAGGAGTCCCAATAACATCAGATGTTTCCAGACTTATAAAATTGCCCCTGGATAGCAGTGCAACACAGAACATGTCATTAAAGAGAAAACCGTTAAGTCATCAAAATAATCAAAATCCAAACCTTGTTAATAAACTGCTCAATTTGAAAAATGCTTTTATCCAGAACGATTGTAACAGTGTTTGTGGTTTTTACCATTAGGAATTCTCCTGAGTACTGCATGTTGAGTTTAATACTGTATGTTTGAAAACATTTAAATGTGAAAATTAAGTAAAAAGAAGTGGTGATATGAATTAAACATTCATTTGTGCATTCCTTTGTTTTACTAAAGCACAAATCAATGTAGCAAGAATTGGGGAAATGCAAATAAAACGCAAATAAAAAGCCATACACAACACAGTCTGAGCCAATAGAGCACCAAGAGTAAAAACTACAGTACCTCTACCAAGATTTACACTTTAATCTGTTAAATAACAGATTGCACATTAACATATAATATGGAAACAGGAGTCCTACCTGTCTATTCAATCTTAAAATAAGATTATTTTTTTTTAACTGTGTTTGTCTGTAGTACGAAGGTACAGTAATGGGTCTGCAGCCAGGGCACTCAGCCAAATGGTCTATATTCTTCAGTTCTGAAAAGGCTGGACTTTTACCGAAACTGAATTATTTAAAGAGAAGGACACTGTCTGGGACTGGGTGATGTCAGATGTCGTAAAGAGTTTCATACAATGGGATGTCTAAAAACACATCATAAGCACATTCCCAGCCTGTGGGCAGCAGCTGCTGTCACTACTAGGCCTGTGTTCAAAGGCTCAGAGCTTTGTTCTTCTGCCAGGAATTCAAAGGTAGTATTAGACCCCGAGAAATTCATTGAGCATTCTTGTAGTGGCATCCATAGTGAGAGGCATTACCTTACAAATCATATCCCTTGCCGATCACCTTTGCAGGGTGTTAAGTCATTATAAATGTGGTGCATGCATTTCAAATCTCTGTAAAGCATCTCGGTGTTCACTAGTAGAATTTAGTTGCTAAACACTCCACTTGATTTTAGAAATACTGTAAATTAAACTAATAAACATGCTTAAAGGTAAGGTTTGGACATTTCTCTTTCCTTAAGCATGTTAGGAAACTGCAGTGTCTAACTGGAAACCCAATGAATAGATGGCACATGGTGCTTTAACAATTTCTGAAGATAATCATTATTTATGTGGGCATAAAGGAGTAGTGAATATCTTGCATTTTCATGACTGTGAATGGTCATGCTTCCAGCAATTAACTTTGCTGAGCAAACAATATATGCTCAAGGGTGAAAACAAATGAACAATCATTTTCTTGTTGGTGTTGGTGTTTCTTCATTATGGTTTCTTACATGTTTTTAAATAGCTTGTGTTACCTGTGTCGAAGGACACGAAAAGTTAAACTTTGGTTTAACATTTTTCTTCAGGGCTAGGTTTAGGTGCCTCTATGGGTTTGATAATAGTTAAAATTGGTAGATCAGAAATAGTAGTAAGGAACTCTAAATAATATTTTTTATGATACCACATTAATAGACACACCAGCAGCTTTTGTTTTAGTTGTTGTGGTACTGTAGGTCACACAGGTTAAGATGGTGATTGATAGGTCAATGATGACTGACTGATAACAGTATAAATGATACAGTATATAATACATATCGTAATGTTAATACAACATATCATTCAAAAGTTGAAAACTTCCATCAGAAGCATGTTCTGGAATGTCAAAGGTCAAGATGTGTCTGTCTTTACAGTCATAGAATATGGAGCAGCATTTCAAATTTAGTTTGTTATTACCTGAACCATTCATTTGGTTAGTTCACAAAACATGACACTTTAAAACTGTTTGAATGCTGTGGGCCATTTCAGTCCTGATTTCACACATCTTCTGTCATGCTGCCACATTGTGATCCCACACAGATACCCAATTAGAGCATGGAAATTGAGACTTAGAAATGCTTCTGTTTTGTTGTTCTTTTTATAGTATGTTTTTAGATTCAGATAAGCCACTTTTTTTCTTACAGCCTTTTGGGTTGTGCATCATTCATTGTATTATAATTTTATTTAATTTATTTGAATTAATTTTTAGTTGTAATCTGAAGTTATAACAAATGAACTCTCTGTGATTTTGGAAGTGCAGCCAGGATAGGTAAAGACTGAACTATAACCATAACAAAAGTGTACTGCCGTTAAAATGGTTGGAAAAACAAAAAATGTCATACAAATAAGAATAAAGCAGAATTTTTAAAAGTTTGACTTGGTCTCAAGCAGGTGAAAAAATCTCCACATAATTTACACCTGTTTGTTTAATGTGTAAACATTTGCAGTACAAGGGTATTCAAAATCTTATAAAAGCTCACACCTTTAGAAATCACTCAGTTGTCTCAGAATGGCAGCTGCTGTACATTACAAAGTTTTATTACTGTTTTATGAATGCACCAGCAGTATTTAAATTGCATCTTACTAACTTGCCACAAGGCATACAAAGAGGAGATCAACATTTGCCTTTTGAGGAATAGGAGAGAGCAGGTGTGATTCAGAAACTGATGCATCTCCAGTTTTAGTTTGGTTTTCCACCAGTGGTCCTGCCATCTATTCATTACCTGTATCGTTAACCAACAGCATTGACCCTTTCCACTACAGAGCACCTTGAGTTTCTCTGCTGGCAGAATCATCTCCAAAACGCTACCTACAGTAGGTCATATGCACCCTCAGCAAAAAAAAAAGCTTGCATTTCATTTTCATGCTTCTCTAAGGCTTTGTTGCCCATATTTTGTCATTTGGATTTCGTTTTAGTTTTCATATTGTTCTACTAGTGTGTTATACAGCAATACCTCACCTCTGGGCTGTAGAAATGGCTAAATACCCCCCCCCCCCCCCGACTCATGGTTATCCTTGTTATCATAGGTTGAGCTCCTAATCTATGTATGTTGAATAATTTGCATAAACATTAATATTTAGTAGGGCATAGTGCAAAATACTCACCTTGCTGCAAGGCATTTGGGGTTTTGCCACCACATTTTTGTGCTTTGTGCGTATTCTGGCATCGCCACTTTATGTTTCTGAGTATTTAGCAACCAGAACACAAAGAGAAAGAACAGAAAGCAAATTCAGCTAGACATAAAAACTCCTGTTATTACAAGCTGATCTTATTAAGTGCTTGCACTGAGGATTGTTTAGAACTATGACGTTGTCTACACTTGCTCATGGTTGTCACACTTCTTGTAAAAATGAATAACAATATTAGATCTTGTGAAGATAACACCAGAAAGGTATTTACCTGCAATACAGCTACATCAGAATGTTCACATGTTCTAACTTGTGACATGCAATATAACTGTTGTTTCTCCATATGAGCTTGGAATGGTAATTGACTTACATTTCATAATAATGGCTAAGAGGGCTAGAAGTGCATCTGAATTTAACAGCAGTTATAAAGGGTATTGTGTTAATGAGTCAGAAAACAGAAAGTTTCCACTGGTGCAAAGGGAAGTGGTAAGTTGGAGTTACTCTTCAGCACCATGTTTGCTTGTACAGCTGTAAGTAAACGATCTAAAAACTTGGAGCGCAGTGTTGGCATTAATAACAATAATACATCATCTGTGTACTGGTTCCTGGTGATTTTTTTGTGGTGAGTAATGCTGGCCCCCAAGACCAAGTTGTAAGGTCAGACTTCTGTCCCTGCTGTGATGACTGAAAATATGTAGTTTGCAGAGTTCTGAAATAACAGGTAATAAGATTTATGGAACCAGTCAGAGACAGCTGGAGTCAAAGTAAACACAAAACCCTGCTTGTAACGAGGCCTCAGAGACCTTTGAAGTTCACCAAAGAAATTAAATCCGGAAAGTATCCCAAAGAGGAATTTGCAGGCTCTTGAAAGTGGGGAACAGTCTCATAGCTGTCGTATTTTAAGTGGCAAAAACCCATGATAAGCACAGCAACTAACACCTTGAAGCCAGCCAAGCCAGTGTGCTTATCCCAATGTATAGGGTTACTAAATACCAGTGATGGAAATCTGCGTTTGCATGCTGCTTGAAGAAAAAGCAATCAAAACGCTATGCATTCCCCCTCTGATGGGAAATAATAAATAAATACATTTGCCACTCCGGGCTGATTGTCCTTGTTCTGAGAGTGCAGATCATTTGTGTAGGTGGCTGGCTTTGGAGAGTGAGAAATAAGCCTGTGTTATTATAGGGTTTTTATTTGGATGTTGTACTTGAGGGCATAGCTTAGTGAAGCTCCAGGGACGTTATTACACGTGCCCGCTGATCTGGCATATCAGTACAATGCATGAAAAATGGCCCAATAGTGGTATTAAATCAAGCTGTCGAAGTAAACAAAAGATAAAATAGGGCTGCATGTTTCCTGTAGAATAGAAACAGTGCCTGAAGTACAGCAAGATCTCGGACAAATTCAAGCTACAATATTTCTGTTGTTTGTGAAGAAAGGGAGTATTTAAACTTTTGGTATGGTATATAGGACAGTCTTGTTTAATAATCATTAATACTTCCTTACATAGTGCAAAGGATCTCAAAGCACTTTTCTCACCACCACTGAGGTGCAGAAAATGCAATACAAGGGTAATACAAGGTTGCTAGTCTATACCAACATTCACGCTACATAGCTTCATGAATTGAATTAAAGGGGAACATTAGGTACAGGCCCAAAGTGGAGCCAGGCCATCATGCATAACACCCTTACTCTTTCAAAAAAGTGCTGTGGGATCTTTAATGACCAAGTAGTATTTGAATGTTACACGTTGGTGACAGACAACTTTTATCAAAGAACAAATGTTGTTTGTTGGGTTTCCAAGTTTTCTAAGTGGCCATTTAAGCAGGATAGATCCTCACTGTTATCCACTTTTTCTGTGGGGGCGTAAAGTTAAAGAAAATAAATTGTGAGATGCAACTTCCAGCTATTCTCTTGGAATTTCTGGTGTCTTGGACGTAGAGAAACCGATTTTCTTTGAAGTGCAACTTAGAGAATTTGTAATAAGCAGTAGCAAGTCTACAACAGTTCTGCATATACCCCTGGAGATAAAACCAGGGGAAGTTGATATGTTCTATTAACTTGCTGATTTTTCTTGAGGACATGAGTCTAAAAGCAGATTATTGATTGTATAATTGTTTTTTTCTGACAATTTAAGGTATTTCTTGAGTATCTCAGCTGAGTGACATGAAACTGTGATATTGTGTGCAGTATGTATAATATGGATACAAATTAATGTATCTTGATCTTCTGTGAGCACCCCAGGCCACACAAAATGAATATAGCTTTATAACCACATCAGCAAATGCAGTGGATCTAGACTTCTTGATAGTTTTGTGGTGCTTTTTCAGAATTAAAATTGTTTCAGTCCATCTCACCTTAATTCAGAAGATGTGAAGCTTCGTGTTATTGAGGGCACCTTGTTTGTTTCACCAGCTTGACTGAATGGTGCCCCAGTGAACTATGTACCTAGCAGAGATATTCACACTTATCAGCCTTTTCTCCTGTGGATTCCTTGGCTGCCTTATGCAACATTTTCTGTGCTTGATATACAAGAAAGAGCACCAGGAAAAAAATGCCTAGAGTTGATTGAGATTAAACACCCCAAATGTCAACATAAAATTAAGTTTGAATATATAATTATGGCGACTTGCTGTTATTTCTTAAATATTAAAAGCATGAAAGCACATCTGCAATCCTTGGCTGGTGATGTCAAGGCAGAGTGACTGGTTGAGTGTGGATTTTACATGCTGCAGACAGACGGATGGGGCTGAAACATTTCCTTATGTTTTGGGGGCCCAGTGTGCTAGAATTGAGGTATTTCTCATGTACAGCAGCACACAAAAATAACTAGTGTTGATAAACAAATTCCAATGTGAAACTGGCATTTGTGTTATTGTTTTTTTGGGTTTTGGCAGCAGTTGCAAAATGAGGTGTACCCCTGTGACATGTTTCAGATGCACTTCAAAATATTAATCTTTTAATGTGGGATTTGATCTTCAGGTTGTAATGGGCCAGTGCATTCTAATTCATTTAGTAAGACGGACCTGTGCCAGCAGATTATTCTGTCAGTAGGCCATTGTATATGGTCTGGATAGCTTTTGTTAGCTGAAAGATTCAGAGTGCTTTTTTTCCTGGTAAGATGACTTCAGCAAAAGCAGGATTAAAATATTGTTGTTGTTTTTTTTATTTATTGAAAGATTGAGAGTTTTACCAGCTCTTCAGTTTTATGTTTGAATTGATATGATGTTGGTGTGTGCCATGGCGGCGAAGAAGATTGTAATTAATCAATCATTATGTAGTACTTTCCACTCCAGCAGAAAGTGGAGTACCGCCAATGGAATAAATGCACTGTATAATCTGTAAAATTAAAGGGTTCACGTCCTGCAGTGGAAGTACTAGCTTCCCACAGCCTTTAGATGTCTGACCTGAAATAAAAAGTTACTTGGGATTTTCCGCATTGTTTTTGACTAACAATGTTATGTCTGTGATTAGGACATATAATCATACATTGTCGCACTTTCCAGATTGAGTAGACTTCAGTTATACTGCACAGCTATAAAAAAGAAGACTGAATATCAGATGAAATACTGTCGATTCCAAAGTCTGTTTGAAAAGAGGAAAGGTTGCATAAAAAATATTCATCACATAGTAAGATTTTGAAAAATATAGCTTACATAGGGATATTACAAATATATTAAAACAGGAGTGCTTACATTTTAGACAATTTTAAAATGGTCAAAATACATAAAATTAACACAAATCCTAATCTAGTGAGTACAAACACATTTAACTGACCTTATAGGTTTTGATTATATCCCATAGATGGCACACTTTGTATGTTATAATATACATACGTTTTTTAAACGTGCCATGATTATCTGTTTTTGTCTTAAAAACCAGTAAACACGATGTGAATATTCACTAATTTGCGTTGCAGAGCCATAAATGACGTTAAAATTGTGCGGTTGGCGCTTGGCCTTGGTCAGCCATGCCCAGTGCCGAGCAAGCTGCCACCTACACTCAGGGCTGTGCTGCTGGACTCCCATGTGTCTCTGAGGTGTTCAGATGGCTTTGTGCTGTGTGCCAGACCCAGCCCACACGAAGCACCGTACATATGCTTCTTCAACGCCTTCACTCTTCAAAGACAGAAACACAGCGAGAATGACGGGCGACGAGGATGGAATTAGAAATGATAGGTCCTTTGCTGGTGGCATTTATTTTATCACAGTGTTGGAGGCCTCCACAAGCGAGTGGAAAGGAAAGAGCAGCATGTTTTCACTGGTAAGCTCCTCTAACTGGATCTCTAACTGGATCTCTAACGGGGCTGCTTTAGACTTCATTTTGAATGATGTGTGGTGCATGCTGTTCCCTCTCCTTTTTTATTTGCTTAATAAAGCGGAAATCCGCATGCAATTATGTTGACCCTGGGAGCGAAGTTGGAAGCCAGAGTGTAATAGGGGCATAATGTTTTTGCTTCTCCGTGGTTACAGATCATACAAATAGATTTGCTGGCCAAAATCAGCAGGAAAGGGAGGTCAGATTGAAAACAAAATAAACTCCAGCGTTTCTGTGCCTGTAAAAATCTATTGCTATCGTGCAGAGAAAAAAAAAATGGGCGTGAAAAATGTTATATGGGATTGAAGCTGGCGTGTTATCATAAAAGGCATTCAGCATTAATTTAAGAGTATGATATTTGTCAGGCAGCCGGGGAAAAAAATAGTCTTTCATTTTTTCTGCTGTTGTATTGCTGACTTCAGATGCGACTGTTCCCCTCCCCCTTCCATCAAGTGGTCTTCAAACACATTGCATTTTGAAAATAAGAGGAAGATTGTTTTAGTTGTGTTTGGTTTCTACACATTTTTCCTCTGCCCTGACATGAGGCAAACTGCTGAGAAGCAGGTGGCTGTGCCTGTCTCCCAGAGATACAGATTGACTGTGACTGGGCTGCTGTCTATTGGCCTTCTCTGTCATTTTATGCCTTAGAATGAAGGATGAACCCAAGGAACTGAAAGGAAATGTGTGCTTTTGATACGCTCTATCCTTGTGGTTTTGCTTTCAAATATTTTCTGTGCCAAAGATACAAAGCTGGACAGAAAGGATGGAAATTGTTAAATTTTTGCAGATTGTCAGACTAATAGTACAGGCTGCATGTCAAAATGGTTCTAAAATCTGAAGGCTGTGATGGGCCTTCACTAAAATGATGATTACATAATAGCATTTCTGCTTTTAAGGTGAGGCCTACACTGAATTTTTTATTCTGGTAGAATAAAGTGTGTCCGTTCTGCAAGGGAACTAGCTGGTCTGATTTTTTTCTCATCATTTAAATCCAAAATGCAAAAGTTAAAATGAGATTTGTAGCAAAATGTTTAATGTTTGCCAGAAAAAAAATAAAGGGATTTGAAGATACGGCTGGCTGGTTGCGAGAGTTCATTAGACAGTCTATAGAAATATCTTCCCAGGAGATCTCCCTTTCACAGAATAAATATAAAGTAAGGCTCTCTTACTGTGTCCTTAAACTAAATTAGTTCCTACCTGATTAGTGTATTAGTTTATACTAACGTGAAGCTCACTGTGAAGTGAAGTTTGTTCTCTAAACATTCTGAATGAAATAAAAAGGCCCACATTTTTCTATCAGTATGAATACCCTTAAATTAAAAGTGGTTTAACCGTACTGTACATATTCAGAATGACGTGGCCTATTTGATATATAAAGGAAATCAGGAACCAGTGAAATCACATACAGTGAAAACTGTCATTTGACCCAACTTAAAAAACAATAAAATAAATATTGGTTCCATGGCATGTACTTGCTGTACCAAGTAGAAGCTCCACATTCCTGAAATCCTCTTATCCTCCTTCATTAGAAAGGGACAATTTAGAGTATAAAATCACCCTTAATCTGTGTATTCTTGGCTGTACGGCGATTCCCCAATGTCTCTGTGCTGCCCTATTTTTGTGGCCTTTATCATTTTTATTAAATGTAGCTATATTTTGGATTTACTACTATGTTGTTGTAAATTCTGTCAATATATTGCATTTAAAGGGTGTATCATTTATTGCTAGGTTTGTCCCACAGCTGCTCTAATGAGAATTGTTTAACTTTGCTGTTAGTTCCTTGCAGTTGTTTTATAAATGGCTGTTGGGTGGTGTCTTGCAAAATGGTTGGTCTGCAGATTTGGATATTTTAGTATAATAACAATGCTGCAGTAGCACAGTGATGGATTTTTATGGCTTAAATTAAATTAATCCATAGCTCTTCTGTAGCACCACTTGTCAGACCACTGTTCTCATAATTATTATATATTATTATGACTCGTACCCCCACACACATAAATTGGCATTGTTTTTAAAAGTGCTTAGTGTTGCTTTTCACATTTAATTCTTTAAACTGAATAGATTTTTTCCCCTGTTTAATTAATGTAATGATATGCTGGTTTGAACAGCCCGTATAATGTGGTTTAACATAACTTATTTTTCCATTTTGAATGGACACATTCAGAGGTATATTGCAGGGAGGTTTAAAGGACAGGGTGTGTGGAGACTGAGAAGCAGAGACTAATGCAGCAGATGGTATTTTGCAGATCTTGGAAGTAGTGGTGAGTTTCTGGGACAGTGATGAAGTGACTGTGCATTTTCCCTGGGTCTATACCTGACCTGATCTTAATTTCCCATTACTGTTGGCTGGCAGTGAAAGCACTAAACACACTAGCAAATCACGTTATTACATAATTAAAGTGGCATGTTTTTCCTCGCTAGCCAAAGAAAGTAAAAGAAAACAAATTTGCACTTTGTCCTCTTTTCCAGTCTTTAGCTACAAATAAGAAAACAAAAATGACTAATTCCTTAATGACATGACATATACTGTATGTTTCTCTTCTGTCATCTGTGTGTATGCTTTTATTGTCTATTTTGTTCAATTTCTGGTGATTTATTTTATTGAAAAATTTCCCCTGCTTCCTGTTTTCCAAAGTGAAAATGCAGCCAAAATGTAACTGCTAAAGGTCCCTTTGAACATACATGGCATTTGCAAAGTGAGGGGAGTGGTTTTGAGGTTTTAAGACAGAAGGACGACTCTCAGAATGCCAAAGGGGATACAAAAAAGAAGAAAAAGAGAGGAGTGGGCTGATTTAGGAAGTAACAAACACTATTCCATCCTCTACTAATTCTCAGTCCAGCTGCAGGAGACCAAGACAGCAAATTAATGGAAATCAGATGTTCACATTTGCAGCCCTGTGGACATCCCTTGTTCATACTTTGATCTCGTACTCTTGTCAGTGTTCAGTTACAAGGATACTGCTTAACACGAACAACTCCTTTGTTTTTTGTTTTCCTTGTGGTCACCTGTGTTCAGAATTGTGTGGCGTTATTATCGACACTCTATCTGGGCATGCATATTTTCACCATAGTTTTTATAGTTTCCTCTTTTGTGTTGACTGTCTTAACCTTATTTGCAGTGATGAAGAATAATAACTGATTAAGCAGTTCCCTGACAGTGTGCGGAAACGGATGTTTGAAATCCAAATTCACATTTGTTTTCATCAGTGTGAAAATGAAATATCCTTCTGTGGAGGAAAATAAAGTTCGCATATAGCACATTGTCCAGCTGTAGTAACAATAAAGTCTCCAAAATTGAATCAGAGCTGCAGACATCATACCATTTGTATTTCAAGACTGTTGAAAGCCAGGGCCTGCTGATAGGTTCAAATGGTTAAGGTGCTCATCAGAGCGAAAGCTGAGCTCTATGATCACAGGTTCGAGCCTGGGTCATGTCAGTAGCTGGCAGCAACCAGAATTCCCCATGCATTGTGCACAGCAGTCTCAATGTTGCTGAAGGTTGTGTGGGATTAGTTGGACAGTGCTCTCGCAATGAGGACTGTAAGGTTTGCTTTTTGCTCATGTCAGGGGAAGGGATTTCTGTATCTTTTTTTCTGATAGAGAGGGGCATAGCAAGATGTTTTGGTACTCAAACAGAAACTTCAAGTGTTTGTACTTGTAGTCTGGTCTTACATAAATCATAGTCTTTAAAAAAGTCACTCTTGCTTAATCATGTTGATTATAGTTATAAAAATAGCAGCTGTATCTTTAGTGTCTTCATTATAATTTGTGTTTTCAAAGAAAAATGATATCTTATGTCTTAAAAACCTTTATACTGTAGGTTAATTTTAATTGTTTCCAGATTTCATATTCAACATTGAATCTTAACAAACAACATGTTCTTTAGTCTTGAAAATTGTGAACTTTATATCAGCCTTCAATGTAGGCTTTACATGCTAATTTTGGCTATTATTAATATGCTTCCCTTTCAAAGAATTCACAATCATTGTTAATCCAAAATCAACTGTGCCAATCACGCAGACAAACATCTCTTATTTCCCCAGCCTAGGTCAGGAATGGCCTCAATAATTTCTGCAGAGTTTGAAATGTTTTGAGAACTACTGTGGTTTCATTCATGCTTCCTTTTCTTCCAGGCTGTGAATATACTGCATCTGAGAAATCAGACCAGGCTGACTCACAGTGGCCTGTGAGCCTGTGAGAGAGAGGCTGCCAAAGGATGCTGGTGCCAAGCTGTCGGATGATGAACATAGCCAGGCCAGCGGTGCTGCTCCTGTGCTTCCTTTTCCTAGCTGAAGCTGAGAGTAAGTCGCAGCTATAAGTTCACGTAAAACTTGCTTCATTGACCATTATTATTATTATTATTATCATCATCATCATTTTTACTGTTGAATTGATATTAACATGCAAGGATATCCTAGCAGATGAAAGATATATATGTAATCTACAATCAAAGAAACGTGAGTTGTCATCACGGTGCAGCAACAGGTTCTGTAAATAGAGGTTTACATTGCGTGTTTGAGGAGTGCAGAATGCAGTGGATGTCGGGTACATTACCTGAAGGGCAGGGAAGGTTGGTCAGTGCTGTGGAGTAAGTTTCTGTTTCCTGACAGGATAGTACTTTGTGATTTTTTTCCCCACATGATTTTGAGTACTGTACAGGGGAGCTAAACACACCATACAGTGAAATGTCAGAGTCTTTTTTTTCGAGTATATTTTGGTCTTTGCTGCCTTAAGTAATGACTTGCTACGGCAAAGTGCATCATTTATAAAATATGGCTGGAATAATAGAAAAATTTATAATTTTGAGTAATTGTGTAGCCCTTGTTTGTACATTATTCCTTTATTTCCACACGTGGTTTTCATATCATTCAAATATATGTGTAATAGTGGGTAACACACCTAAACGACTTGAGTTGTATTCATTTTCCTAATTTCTCAAACATTGCGAAGTACAAGCCTTTAAAACAAAAACCTCACAGATCCAGTGTTAAATCTGTCTATAATTTCAATAAACAACCTGTAATTTTAATCTTCACACTGTTTTGCATCACAGTAATAGCATGTAAAAAACCTTCACTGATTTTCAGAATTGTTATTATTAAAAATATATTTTTGTTTTCAGTTAAGGTAGCTTAAAAACATGACACACAGCATACTTTTTCTGAATGTAGTTTATAAAATTAACAAAAGAATTGTTCTTTTTCAGTAGCAAGTCCAAGGCACTGTTTAGGTTAATTTGAAAACAGCTGTAATAAAAAAAAATAAACAGTTGTGCTTCTGGTCCCATTAAAATGCAATACCCAGTCTCTCTGTCACAACAGCTGCTCTGATATAATATTTTTGACAGCTGTGCTGGTTTATACTATCAAAGCCAAAGCAAATTGATCGTGGGTCTGGGGACTGTAGAAGCTGTAAAATAATGATGGAGAGAAAGCAAGCTGGTGTCCAGTGTTTAACCGTGGAAATAAATGTAATTAAGAAGTTAAATGTATTTAAAATACAAATTTGCTGTAGGGTTTCTGTTTGGGTGGAAATGAGATTTTAAAAAAATCCAGCACAAATGCTCCGTCCTACTGAGACTGCAGTCTACAATTTTCTTATGAGAGGCACTACATCTGCATAAATACTTAAACAGCTCAGAGCTCCTGCCATCTGCACTGTAAGTGGTGGTGAATGCTTTAAAAGCCTATAGCTTGATCCATCAAAAAAATGCAGTAGGTCTGGAAGTATTTCCCTGTTGGCGATGAAAAATTGTTCCAGTCCATATGGGATGCCACAGCAGCACAGAGACTAAGAACTTATGAAAAGTGAAGAAGCTGACCTTGAATGTTCTGTTGATGCCACATACTTTCAGATTATTACACATGTTTTGCGGAGGCCTCTTTTATAGGGAAAGTGTGGATAAACCAAAGTGGAAGTTTAAGGAGGCTGTTCAATATTGCCTCAAACTTCTGCCATTTGAACACTAGTCACAGCATGCCTTTTTGAAGGGATTCCCTCTAGTAGGCTACGAATAAGTGTATGCAGCATAATGTGCACTGCTTATATAACTAGCAAACCTCTACACATTTCATGATATCCTGTAGCTTGTGTAACATCTGACCCTGATGATTCCTAAGAGGTGAAATTGACCTAAATACAGATAGGCATTGCAATTGAAAGATTTAGTCTTTTGACAAACTGAATCAATAAGACTAATTTTATTTTTAGTTATAGGACTATTAACCTGATATCTCACTTTGGTGAATGTGCTTTTTAGTGTAAATTACACTGCAGAGCTCCTGCAATAATGCACTTAGACCAAGCACTCCAACACTAGGTCATATTATTTTCTACGAAGGGAAGAGTTTTAATTTGTACATCAAATAGGTCTTGGAAAAGCACAAAGCACAGCTTAATTGTCTCTAGTAAACTAGAAAGAAGGCAATCAGATGACCTTCTGGTCTTGTTAACAGTGTCATGCAGAGCTTAATGAATAAAATAACCTCTGTAATCTGCAACTGGGACACCTGAACAGGCACTTGTCATCGAAGTCCACAAGGTGATTTGTGTGTGTGTTTTCTAATAACATTAAATAAGACCAAAGACAAAAAATCATATTTAATATTGAGCTTCCATTAAACAATATTACATGGAAGCTTTTGTCTAAGTGCATTTAAATCTGAGAACAGGAAGTACTCTTTTAAAAGGGTAATGGGAGTTTGGAACAAGAAATCCAGAGAAGTAATTGAAAGCAGTACCCTGGCTTCTTTCAAGAAATGGTGAGATGAAATCCTTGGATCAACTATCTATCGAAAGGTCCTTGGACTAACTATCGAAAGGTCTAGATGAGCCAAATGGCTTCCTCTTGTCAGCAACCTTTCTTAAGTTCTTAATCGTTCTTAGAAAACGTGAGGGAAGACTTGTGTCTTCAGTTGGGACACAAGCATCTTGGATACATTGTATCTTTGTATCAATTTTCAAGAACTTTTAAGAACCTGATTTTCTTTCTCAATGTTTAAACATTTACAAACTGTGATATTTTTACCATAATCATTGGTTTTTCACTTGGTTTCAGTTGGTTACTTTCATGCATCATGTGACAATGGACAGAACCGGTTGTCCATTTTGATTGAGTGCTTTGAAGGAAGAATTAATTTGTATTTTTCCACTGGATCACGTGCTGTACTTCTGGACCTCTGTACAAGTACAGCTAGTGGTATACCCAAGTCATTGCCACATGTGATTTCAGTGGTAAATATCCTTGTCCATAGAGACAGCAGCAAAAAACCTAAATCTCCAGGGATTACTGGTAGTGGTTTAGACTGTTATCCCTCACAGACAATTTAAAAAAATCCTTAGAGCTTCCTATGGTATATCCTTCAACAGGATTGTATGGCTTTTTGGGCTCTGACTTCATTGGTAATATTTCAGAGAGCATTGTACATGGCTTCTTGCCTTATCCTTTTAAATACCTGTAATATTTATATTAGTTTTACCTTGAGTGTTCAGTCATCAAAACGCAGCACTCACAGTTTTTTTCTCCACACGAGTTATATTACATCCTATGAGATTTATTTATTATTTTAGATTCTATCCTTCCCTACTGCCTTCGACAGCTTTTGGCTAATTCAGCTCTGCATAATAGTGTTTTAATTGATTGTTTCCAGTTGCAAGGATAGTATGGTGTCTGAGGGAGTAATAACTTTTTGCATCAAATAAATGGCAAACAGTATACATACTGCAGATATTTACTTAAAAATTTGATTAAAACATATGTGACAAAAAAATAATTTTATCCTTTGCCAAAAATATTATTGTTCTTTCTTGTTTGAATTATTTAACAAATCAAACTTATTTTAAAAATGAATTTAAAAAAATGCTTTGATATAACCAAAGTATATTATATTTTAGATTTGCAGAAACTGTTCCCTCATATAAGGTTAATCCTCAAAGTAGAAGGTTTAATGTTTAATGTTTCTTTATTAGCCCTATACAATTTCTTGCATTAGGAATTCAACTTTTCGCATACCCCAGCTTTTCTCGATGGAGACACAGACACACAGACAGGAAGAGAAGCTTGGGGTCAGAGCGCAGGGTCAGCCATTGTACAGCACCCCTGGAGCAGTTGGGGTTAAGGGCCTTGCTCAGGGGCCTAACGGAGTAGGATTCCTCTGCCAGCCGCGGGATTTGAACCGGCAACCTTCCAGTCACAGGCACAGATCCTGAGCCACAGAGCCACCGCTCTGCTTTAGGTATAGCGTGATCTGATGGGATGCCAATCCACAGCAGAGCATGCTAACAGATGGATAATGTAGAGACACCATTTAACCTAGATAAAACTTTTGGAAGGTGGTAAGGGAACTGGAGTCCCTGATATAAATCCATGGACAACCAGCAGATTCTACACAGAAGTCATTCCAGTTTGGAATCAAGCTCAAGAGTTGCTCTTGAGTTGCCAGGTGGGGCTGCACACTGGTGGTGGTGGAGGGGAGTTCCCATTGCCTGTAAAGCGCTTTGAGTGGAGTGTCCAGAAATGTGTGTCCAGTATCTGAATGTTAATTTTTTGTGCTACTTTTCCTTAACTTTGTTTTCCTCTGTTTTGGATGTAAACCCGACTTTGCAGATGTTCCTGGATACAAAAGCACCCTTTCCCTAACAAAACGTGCTGTATTTGTGATTTTCATTGCATTCTGTAAACAGTTCATACAGACTGACGTCACGTCTGCACTTCATTGTCAAGAATTTGTAAAATCATTATTTAAACTACTTTATCGTAGCCAGAAATGGCTAATGGAAATTAGTTCTACATCTTTATCCTGTGTACAAATGGCATAATTAATTAGGTAAAAAAGGAAAATCTGACTGTAAAAATTGATTTGCTATTCCTTTTTATACATAGTAGTCACTTTGTAACCTGGACCTATGAGATCTTTGTGGTATAAACTTGCTAAATATGTGCATGTTTTGAAAAGCCTTTAGGTTTGCTTTAAGCTTATATCCTTAAGTGAAAAACCTTGAATGTGTTTCTCTTAGGAGCCTTATACTATAATAGTTGGAGCACAGCATTGGAGGAAATAAAAGCTAATGATACTGTGTTTCCAGATGATGTGATGCTGTAAATCTTGGTAAAACTTGTATATTTTTCCTAATAAAAAATTGTAATATACAGTTGTATTTGCATAAGCCTTTGAGGCTCTTCTCAAATTAGCATTTTTACAACAGTTCAAATTAAATCCCACTGCTTAATTTGCCTGCACAGTAATTTGATTTAAATCAGGTCCACTTTTTTTTCTTTTAATTGCATATCTTTTAAAAGATGCAGCTAGATAAGTCGTTTTTAAGGGGGCAGATGTGATAAAGGACAAAATAGAAACACAAGCAATGACCTAGCTCCAGATCTTTTTTTGTTTATGTTGACCAGCTTAATGGCTTTCGTTCCACCCGAGCAAAATCCGCAGGTGTAGGGCTTTCTAGTTACAACATTTCTTTAGACTGAATTGGAAAACAACACTCTAGGCACTCTCTTTATGCTGAAGCTGTTTAATTAAATCCAAGTTGTTGGGTTGCATGGTATCTGATTGTAAGACAAAGCAAATATAATTAACAACAAAGATATCTGAAGATCTTAGATTGCATCTCCTGTGATATGATAACCAAATATGCTTTTTTAATTTCCTTGAATGGAATTACTATACGCAAAAGAACATTTGATTTTGACATTGGTACAGCATTTTGGTGTACTCTTTTGACAGCAGAAAAAAAAGAATCTACAGTTCATATTCTCAGCACATATGATCAATATTTGATTCATTTTCAGAAAACTAAACCTGGACAGTTTTTTATTAGTCTCCTGTATTTTTTTGCAACTCTGTTAAATAGCTTAATATTGCATTTTTTTTTTACAATATTAGAAAAGGAGCTTTTGCCACAGGTTATACAGTATTTGTGTCATGCTGACTCAGCCAGTGACAGTAACTATGAAAATGTTCAGACTTGGTGCATAGCTGATATAGAGCTGGGAAGGTACAATTAAAACTTGACTATTGACATTGAAAAGCATGTACTATAGTTCTCTTTTGGCCTACACACAATGAAATGCAGAGGCATGGAAAGTACATTACATAAGTTAATTAAGATTTAGCTATTGGCTGTAATTTCATTTTTAAACATGCTTTCTTTTAAAGGGTACTGATTTGCTTCTAGGTGAATCTGATGTGAAAAGAAACATTTTTGCTTTAAAGAGAACGAGGCCTTAGCACATACAATAGCAGGTGGCTCTAAATGGCAGTTGCTTCAAGGGTAAGAAGGATGAGTTAAGTAAATTGTTGCTAATTAGTAGTAATGTGGGTGGCATGGTAGTGCAGTGGTTAGCATTGCTGTCTTGCAGCACTTCAGGTCCTGGGATGCTATATGTGCGGAGTTATGGATGTTCTTCGCATGTTTGTGTGGGTTTTTGCTGGGTGCTTCTGTTTCCTCCAACAGTCCAAAGATATACTATTAGGTTAATTGGCTTCTGGGAAAATTGGCCCTGGTGTGAGTGTTTTGTGTTTGTGTCTGTGTGTGTCCTGTGAGGGATTGCTGTGCTATTCAGGGTCTATCCCGCCTTGCTCCCTGTTGTTTGTCATGATATACTTCAGCTTCTCCATGACCCTGGATTGGATAAAGCCGCTATTTTTGTTATTTTCATTTAACCAGTATAATAGAATGTATTGTAATATTGATACAGAATTATTTTAATACATTTTAATAGTAGTGATGTCTTTGATCAAGTAGGTAAATGTGCTGCACAACAAGGTGGGTTAGTTGGGTTAGGTGGGTTAGTTGATTGAGAGTGATGAATCCAGAATACTTGTAGTTATTTCTTCTATGAAATTGTATGAAAGTGTATGTAAATCCATCAATTCTCTGAGGACATTCTCTTTTCTTTAAAGGCCAAATCTAACTTAAAATCACAAATCACACCTAAACTACACCAAACTGAAATTTAGGATGTATTAGAGCATTCTGTAGTAACTGTGCTTAAGAAACATCCCTATTATGCCACACTAACAATCTCAAAATCATTGCCATCATAAGGCTAACAGCTTTATCTCATAAAGTAGTGTGTAGCCTGCATTATCCTGAGAGTTGAACAGGATATTGTACATATCTCCACCTTATTTTTCCTACTATTGAGGCAACTGTGCATCTTATATATTAAAAAAAGACCTTTGGTGTTTTAGGTTGTTGTCTTCCTACGTGAGAACAATGCGTGATTACAGTATTACAGGAACATTTATTTACATCTGTTTACTGCTGTAGCCATTTTAAATGTTTTCATTATTTCCATCTCACTGTTCTCACTATGCTGATTTGTGTGTCCTGACTCTTTCTTTGGCACTAAGACTAATGATTCACAGCAGTTATTTATTGTATTATTGGCATGTTATTCATTGCAAAGCACATTTGTGGCTATGTAAATAAAACTTAATTACAAGAACAGCTTAATTTCCTAATGTGCCATGCAATATAGTTGTCCTTGAGCGCCAGAAAAATAGAACATTTCTAAATGAGGTAAACTGACTTACAGAACTAAGTGCGTTTTAAGCAGTTAAATTAATCCTTATCTTGGAGGAATGCAGGCTTGAATGCAGTTATTTTCCTTGTTTCTGCTATATTTCATGAAATACGTAGTGTACGGTTAATGTTGGTATAAAACACTTTGAAACCCTTGCAAAAGGTTTTCACTTTTCCTTATTACTGCACGAAATAATCTTTTTTCTCTGTGGGGATCAGAGGACAACAAGGGTTTCCTCCTGAAAAATAATAGATCAGGCTTATTAATTCTGGCAATGTCTGATTATTTCAGTATCCCGCATACAAAAGTGAAGGCACAGAAAATGTGAAACACGAGTCAGGAAAGTAATTGATAGTGCTGGAAATAAAACCACTTAGAATAGGGTTGGAAGGAAGGCTTCACAACCGCTAAGCTACAAAGGCTCCAAGCAGTTCTGCAACTGTAGACTTTTATCAATTCGGTGTTCTATCATGACTTTCAAGGGCCTTGCTTCAAAGTCAATTTGAATCATATCAGTGGAACCACCACAGTTTGCTTCCTGGGGTAGTTGTAATTGCTAGTTACCCAGGAGGTAAACTCCTAGGTGGTGATTTTAACCTCTAGGCATCAATTTCTTTGAACTCCTGCAGCATTCTGGCTCAACTAGAAACATCCACACTTCTAATTAGTGATACAAGGTTATACACAGTTGTTAAAGCTACGCATTAGAAATAAGAGGGTAGTTCTGGTTTGGGTGAACTTTGGTTTTTGTAGCCTAAGATAAAGATCTTAAAAGAAACAAGTAATAGGTTTATTCCATGTTGAAAAGAGAAGAAAGAAAACACAACTCTTCAGCTGTGGAGCCTTCTTCGGGTGTAAGAAAAATAGGGCAGTCAGCAAAGATAATATAGCGAGGGAAAACAAAAGCCCGGAGAGAGGAGGAGGTGGGAGCAGGGGAGAGGCAGAGTGGCCAATCAAGTGGTGTGAGGTTGAGAGAGGTGAGGAGAGGTGTGAAACGAAACCTACAAATGAATAGAGAGAATGGAAGAAAACAACTCTGTTGTTGAGAGAAGGGGAAAGTTGTGAACCAAGTTTAAGGATAATTGTAGTTTCTGATGTCTTTCTGCTATAGGAGTTAAGAAACCCTACTTTAAGAATGCAGATGGAGATCAGTGTGATCATGGCCGTCAGAGGTGAAATGAGATACTATGGGCTTGGAGAATTCTTTAATCTTTACAGCCTTAAAAAGTGCTTATAACAACAGTTTATTCATTATTTCAAGAAGTGATCATTTTTAGCAGTATTAAAGTAAACTAGGGCTTCAAAGTCACTTGGATGTGATTGTTCAATTTATCATGGGCAGACCATCTGCTTTGTTTTCCCATATAACAGTATAGAGAATTACTAAAGCAGTTTTATCTCCCAGGCCACTTAAAGTCATATATTTTTTGAATTATTAAATCATAAAGTCTGGGCATAGCTGAATGAAAGCACCCACTTCAGATATGAATAGGCACGCACATACCCCTTGTCTCAATCAATAGTATTTCCATCAAGACAAGTTCACTCTCCAAGGTTTATGCCTCAAAAGTAATTAGTTGTAGTCAAGGTGCTGTTGTTTTACTGTTTGCCTCAAAAATCACTAATGAGCGCTATTGAACTGCAGAACCTGCAGAAGGATGGCTTCTTTATTTTTTTTCAATAGAAAACTCCGGCATTGTACCACAGATTCCTGTAGGTGACACTTCTAATACCCCTTCATGATGAAATCGTTGGTCAGTCTTAAGGGTATATGGCCAAGAAGAACTGAGCATTCCTGTGCGTTAAGCAAGTGATCATCTCCAGTCAATTAGTGACTTAATTATCTACTCTAATTAAGTGAATGTATAACAACAACCTTAGAGTCTATTAATTGTCAAGAGATCCTTATGGTTTAAAGCTTGTCCTTGGAGGGTTTAACACAGTGCCACTTTATATCATGATTTCAGAATGTTCACTGGCAAGGAAGTATATTGTTTTTTTTAACAAATGTTAAATGGATATAGGATAATATATATCAATGTATTTAGTTAAATATCTGTATGATCTTAAGTGTTCAAATATAAGAAAAGCCATTCTATAATAAGTAATGAAAAAAAAGATACGAGCACACTATACAAGACAAATTTACAATGACTTGTTGTTCCCATCTCAAGTGTAACGGGATATTTTTTTAATTGGGTGGAAGACTCGGTGGTAGAGCTCCACTTTCTTGAGCATAGACAAGGAATTAGCTGTATAGCAACCTATGTTGAAGAGTAGAACGCAATTCTGGGGGGGTGGTTAAGAGACTAAGGCACGTTTCATTACACTTAGCTGTGCAGTTTTAAATGTCAGTTTTCTGTGCCAATAGGGAGCATTTGCCTAGGGGTTAATTATGTAGCTCCATCGCCTTAGAGAGGTGTGTGAAGGAAGTGTCTGGTCTGAAGAGATAAAGCTGCAGTCTTTACTTTAGCTTATTTTCAAACACCTTATTTTAATAGGAGATCCCAAAACTCTACATTATGCTTACTAGCAAAACAGAGTAAATACATTTGCATTTACGACTGAGATTGATTCCACATGTTCTGACTTGCTTTCCTGTGCTTCTGTGGGATGAAATGCGTTTGCTTTGCATTTTTGGCCTCACCACAGCAGCCCTCTTTACTACTGGCATATTTTAGGCTCTGCAGATGAATGTCAAAATAAAGGCACTAGAACTCATTAACTTTTTCTGGTTTATTTTTCAGCCAAATATATGAGCAGAAGATTATCCAATTAAAAGTGAAAATGCAGTTAAGCCTCACAGACATAAAGGACACACTGGCTGAAACAGGGCCAGCTTTATGGAAATCACTGTCATTTTCGATGATGAAGGGTATTAAGTGGCTGCTGGAGCAGAATATTGAGATGAGATATAAGTTTTTTTCATTAATGTTCTCAGTTCCCCTTTCCCTCTGCTCATAGATACACATGTATACATCTATACACATGTTGTTTAAGCCATGTGCACTAGGGTCACTTTTGCCTGTGCATATTACAAATATAGGGACACTGCGGTGACTTCAATCATTAGTTAATTCTCTCTTCAATATCAAATTATTAAAGAAAAACCTGTATCGCTTTCATTAAGTGGAGAGACAAAATGAGTATCGTTATATATAGCATAACTGCAGTATATATTTATTCTATTTAATGACAAATTCAGTAATTGTAATGTTGCTAATGGCAATATTAAACAATATTTGCAGGTGTATGCAGTAGAACTGACTAAGAAAGCAAAGTGTTCTTAGATTAAAATAATTTACTATGTAAGACATAATGCTCAAGACTTTTTTCAGTGTCCCTTTACATACAGCGTCAATATTTGTACGTTACTTTGTATGTACGTTATTTGTATGTTTCATTGGGCCTTCTTAGGTGGTAGCATTTGCAGTTGATCGTGTGAGCTTTCAAATTAGTCAGGCTTTTAGTCAGGATTCATATATTTTTGTGACATTATAACACTCTTGGAACTTGCTTTTACAATTGCTTCAGTCAGAGTGCCCATAACAACTGTTAAGAAGAGTTTCTGCAGACGATTTAATATTATTTTAACATAGTATCGGTTCAGGAAGCAATGCCTTGGATGTAACAGATAGCTAGGAAAAACATGACTTCACTTTGATTGATTCTTGTGCACATACAAGGAAAGAGGAAGTGAAGTACAATTGTAAGAATACCGCGAACTGTCTCTTGCATAGAAAGGGAAATCTGAGCTCTTATAGATGCAGTATGGCTAATGGAGTCAAGAGAGGTGCATTCCCCACAGTGCAAGCCACAACCAAGCCATTTACAATGATACAAAAATCTTGTTCTCAATATATTTGTTGTTGTGATAGTATTATGAAGAATATTATGCATCGCAATAGACAATTGAAATACTCCTTAAAATACCCAAATTTATAAAGATGTTTTAAAATATGTTTTCTGCATTGCACCACTACCTTCCTGAAAAGCTTGGTTTAAGGGATTTTACAGTTGAAATCTTTAAAGAATTGGTAGTAGTCAAGGGTGGCGAGGAAGGGTAAAAAGTTATAGTTTCCCATAGCATTAGCAAGAGTGTGGGTTCTGGATTTTCGGGGCTTACTTCTTGTTATATACTGGCACATACTGTAAATATGTTACATACTGTAAATGTGCATATGACAATTTCTGTTTCCCTGTTAAGAGCATTGAAGGTTTTTCATAACTGCCAATCCAAAGCAAGATGCTTTTCACTTAACATCTCAGCCACTGAGTGTTTTACCCTGTTTACAGATAACTGATTAGTGCTGATCACTAATTCCAGAGTCCATTTAATGACAACTTTCAGTACCCTAGTTTTAGCAGTCTATAATGTATATGTGTATATGATGAAACCTTTATCGTCACTAGAGTTGTTGAACATGTTCTCATATTCTTTTCAACACAAAGATGATGTCTGTGGTTTATAATAATCTTAGCCACAAGATTTAACATGATGACAACATGTTTAACAATAATGATAAAAAAACATCCTATACCCAGAGGGTAATGAATACGTTTTTGTAAATCGGGAACAAATGACTGCAACATAGCTGCTAATTGCTTTTTAAGGGGATGTATATTGCTGAAAAATAAAAACCAAAAACATGGAATACTGGTGATGGGCTAACCCACCTTTGGCAGCGAGGTACACCACGTTTTCCATGATACATCCAAAGACATTTCTTTCGGTTATGCCAGGCTTGTGTAGGTATTGTAAGTCAGTCAGCATTGTTTGAACATAAGATAAGGATGTTTCAGATATGGTCTGGGAGTGACATTACTAGTCAAAATTAAATTCAAACATTCGTCCTCCAGGTGTTTTTGTCAAGAAAAAGGAGCACATCATCATGATGGCAAGCACATGGTACAGTATGACATGCAGCGGTGTTGTCTATGAGCTGTGCTGCCAGTAAAGACTTTATCAATCATGAAGAAACATCGCAGAGTGCTAATGTTCTCCCACAGGATGCTCCAATCTAGTCCAGTCTTCTTTTAACTAACCTTGACCCATTAGATATTACATGTGACCTTTGGACCATGGTCTATTGTTGATGTGATCAATGCACGACAAAGCTTTCAGATTGTATAGGTGACTGATTTAAAAAAATTGCAGCTTGGAGGTAAATGTTCAATTGCTTGTGCTGCAATGTGATTCCAGAACCTTCGACTGGTGTTGTCACAGTCATTTTGCATTTTATAAACTGTGATACAGTGTCTTGGTGACCAGAAATTTATCCCAGCAATAGTTGCTTTTTGTTTACTTTAATTGTAATTTAATTTGAAGTCTTATGAGAAAATAACTTTGGGGGATAGAGTGGGCAGCAAGCCAAATACAGAGTGAGCATCAGGGTACAATATGGTTGCCCTAGATGCTCACAGATGTCTATGAGACTTCTCAGTCAGCAATAGTTGATACACCTGCACATGTGATGTACAGCTCAGTTGCTTCTCATAACCTGAGTTTCTAGCTGATGCTTTATTACTCACCAACCACTGCTTATAAACCTTGAAGCTATTTAAATTGACAGTTTAGCCAGGTCTGATGTTATCATTTATACATGTGCTCAAACATTCATGCCTTTTGTGAGGTCACTATTTTAGCTTTCTAAAAATAAGGATATTTTATAATCGCTTCCTGGACTGTACATTCCTGTCAGAAGAGCATGGAGGGATACTTCATCCTTGAGTGATGTTTTTGTCACAGTAACCAGATATGTCAGAGGACAGACTGAGAAACCTTCAATAAATTGACTTTGACTAAAAGAAGAACTGCAAATACATTGAATCATATAGCACATTATCATTAGACAAGGTTGATGTGGTTGTTTTAGAAAGGGAAGACAAATTTAGCTTTTATGGTAAACACTTTGAACAGTGTATGGGGATAATGGGCAGTGAAGAAACAGCATTCTTGTTGTCTTGCAGTCTCCAAAACAAAAGGCTGAATGATCTGAAGGAACAGAGAAAAGTGCAGAAAATGTAATTCATCAGGTAAAGGGTTATGTCATTTGGCCTTGTTATGCTGCAATTTGGTCTTCATACACTGTACCAAACACATGTTTTTACAGCGAGGACTAGGGCACTACGAGGTAAAGTAATTCATTTCTAGTAAATGTGTCAGAAGCAACTGTTAAGATTCTAAACATGTGTCAAGGATACATAACATTTCCTGAAATTAAGAAATGTAATTTGAGATTTCCTGTTATATTTAATCACGACCTTTGATATTATACAAACTTGAAATAGAAACATCTGTTTATTCATTGAAAACACTGAATTGGCAAAAATATTATCACATATAATGTATTTGTCTATACTACAGATTGTTTTATATCTTTACGTTTCTTTTGTTTTGGGTTTCATATTGTATATATATTTGTCTCTGTGTTGGGATTCTAATTATTTAAATTGTGCTGCTGTTTTTGGTTGTTGCAGTTATATAGACTCTTTTTTTTATTATTCTTGGCGTTATTAGATCATGTTGACCATAAGATCATTTTTGCTTTGGATCAAGTAACAGATTATTCACTTAGAAAAACACTCTGTTGCTCATTTGTAAATGGAAACAAAAGAGTCTGATTGGAGCTTCATGCTAAAATACATAATCTCAGGCACTAGTTAGAAATAATAAAAGCACATCAGGGCTGTAAACAGCTGACCTCCTGTGAGCTGCAGAACAGTAGAATTAAATAACGCTATTTGCAGAGGGAGGGTGATTAGAACAAATGGAATTTAAGTACACTGGAAGAATAATGATAAAGGAAACAATCAGGCTGTAACAAATTCAATTTTACAAAATTGAGTATGAGTTTAACCTTAGGGGCCGAGAGATTTAAGCACTGCTGATGCCTCAGAACAGTAGTAGTGGCAGCCATTAATGCTGTTTATTTTCACAGAATGTGAAATTTCGTCTAACACGGGGAAAAAAAACTAGACTGCCCGGAATTATCTCCACCTTGCTGCACTAAGCATAATTGTCATTTAGGCAAGTTTGAACTCCATACAATGATACTGTATCTGGTACTGTCTAATACTTAATGGTAAGTTCAGAGCACATGCTTAAACCACTGGTTACTTATGGTTCTAGAAATGCATGAGAATAACACCTGGATTAAGAATAAGGAAGTGATGCTGTGAGGATCGGTATAAGAAAACCTGTGTCAGAACTGAGAAAGAGATGTGTTTTTCACTAGAGTGTCTGGGTTAAAGGGCACCTTTGATGGATATCCGAGTTAAAGCAAGTTACATATATGTGGTAGGTCTTTGCGCTCTAGCTGTATTGCTCCTGGGTACAAATATGAACTGGATTAAAACTCTGAATTTGTTGTGCCAATCCATTTTTAGATCATGGCAACTGCTAACAAAATTACATACTGTGGAGGTAAGGAATGCCCTTACAGCAGTGCTGATGTTTCTAGTGCTACAGCAAGTGTGGACAGCAGGAACGTGAATGTAATTAAGTAGAAACAGATAAATGGAAAGAAGATTACTGCTTTCATTTTACTGACTGGATCTGTAAACATCTGGGTCTACTTTTTCTACAACCAAAGACATGGCACCAACTTATCATTTTATGTCACTAGTGGTTTATCAGAGAATGTCATATTCCTACCAGTCTTCATAGTATCACCGAGTTCATAGATATAGAAATGCCTACATCCCGTCATTAGTATGTGGGGGAGAATGAATTTTTGGACATGAAGTAGTGAACCTGGGTTTTTTGCTCACTATTTTCAAATTTCACAGAGACTTTTGTATGAGTGAGGTAAAGACATGTTATTTAAAGTTCTTGAAAAGGTATGTTTAATATTAAAACATTACTAAATTTACTCTTAAAGCTGAGCCTTGCCTTGTCTTTTGTAAAAGACTTTGTAACACATTTTTCTAATGTGTATATAAACATATACATCTTAATTAAAATAGTGTTGTCGTAATTTTAAAATAGTATTTTATTCATAAAATAATATTATCATACATTCAATAATATGTTTCTTTGCATTCATTGTAAAACTTGTAGCATTCACTTAGAGGTGCTCGCTACATTTATTTCTGTCATCAGCAGAAGGAGACTGACAATAGCAAAATCTCTCTCATATTCTTGTCTACAGAATGATGAATTATTCATTATTCAAATAATGTGTGAGCAATGCACAAAACAGACAATTTTCACAAGTTTCCATCTTGTGATAACACTTTCTTGGACTTTTGTACCCACTGAAAGCCTGGAGATTGTCCGATGACCATATTGTTGTATACCATAAAGACACAATAGTCTTTGAATGTCTGGCTTCACTTTGTAAATGACTTTTTTTTCTGAATTCTGCCACTGAGATGGCTAAGCGGGTACAAATGTGATTTAAGGGATCAACAGTTCTTTAAATTGACAAGAGAAACATTTAGACTTATAATCAGCGGAGTCAATGTATCACAGAAGTGGACAGTGCAACCATAAAAAAACAGGCTAAGGAAACTGCTCATTTACAAATTAGATGTATGATTTAAGGGTGCTGTATAACGTTAAATATATTATTTTAATTATTGCATATAACTTTTAGTAAAATATATATGTAAAAATATGTATATGACATGAATTTCATATTTTATAGAGCACAATATTTAAACTTGTAGTTGCTGTTATTTCTCTTCCTTCTCTTGTATAGTTCTTGATTTTTTTCCATTTTGCAAAATATAGTTTTGGCTAATGTTTTATATGGGCTAAAGATTAACTGCATTGTAGCACTGTCCTGAATTTTATTTTAAGTCCTCTCTTGATAGTTGTGAGCAGATGCTCACAAGGAACACTTTTAAATGATCATTTTAAATGACATCTGAGGCTCTTTATGAAATCTAGACAGAGATTTGCATTGGCCCTATAAGCAAAAATTCAACAGTTAATAATTTATTCTGTCTTCATTTTGATAGCAGTTGATAACCATATGTTAAGGTTTTATGATCTTGACTCAAGACTGTATAATCTGCAGTGCATTTGAGCTTCATATGTATGACATCTGGCTATCTTCTGGTCTTTGCTGTTGAATGGCAATCATGAATCGAGAAAGGACTTTGGTGTTAAAAAGAAATGATGAGCCTTGGATCCTATTTGAGACAGTAAAGCAAGCACTCATCTCAATAGCAGGTAGTCTTGTGATGGTTTTTCTTAAAGACCTGTTGCTCGTGGACTTGCTCCTAGCATGTCTGGAGTCAGTCTTTTTATGACTGTTCTATCCAGCTTTTAGAAGTGTGATTTCTTTCACCCCTTTCCTTCCCTTGATGGTGATAAGGCTTTAGGGCATCACGCTTCCCAATTCCCGCCAGTGCCCTTTCATGCTGGGGTCGCACAAGGAGGACTGCTGCCACAAGGAGCCGTTGCTGTGGTGACCGCTCTGAAAAAAGCATTTGTGTTTACTATTAAAATTAGAAATGAAAATCAAGTGCTGAGCACAGATTTTATTGCCTGTTAATGCTAACCATTGAGAGATTATGCCAGAATATCATGGCTGTTTCAGAATACCGTGTGTGTCTGTGTAGCATTGTTAACGCACTCTATGTAGATGATCTTTTTACATAGCTATTTATTTAAGTTTACTACCTTTTTTTTTATTTCATAGGCCAACCGATAGCAATTCACCCGGGGAAGATAAAACTTAGACAGAAGATGATTAATGTTTCAGGAGGCTGAAATGCAATCTGATTACGATGACGCAGGGATACTTTAATGGCTGGCAGTGGGAAAGGGGCAAACGAGAGTGAGATCTGAAGTGATAAATTGTGTGAGTCTGTAGTTAGAACTGCAGGCTACAATGAGGATGTGTGTGAAATAGAAGCCATTTCAGCACAGCCCTCCAACAATTTGGTTCTAAGAAAATTGTCTTAGCATGCAATAACTTTAGTTTAAAAAAGTACATTATGAATTCTGACAATGCTGTGGCTGTTGCTGAATGATTAATGAAAGCTCTTTTCTAGGTTTCCATGAGAGGTTTCTGTGAGAGATTTATTGCAGCAAAAAATCTGGGAGGAAATGTTTCAAGACCTAGTATATCTTGTGCAGCTTCCACAATGACCTACGGGGGGTGGTTATATTGCTGGAGAAAGATCCCGGGAATTAAAATGATCAAGAGTTTGTGTGAAAACTTCTGTTTCCTTGGATTCTGGGGTAGGGGTTAATCTTTTTTTTTCTAAACCATTTATATATACAGTACTTATATCATACAGTATATAATATATATAATATTGTCCGTATCAGAAGGTCCAGATCAAGTCTATGAAAAGCAATGTCACAAGCACCATGTCCTTCCAAATTCTTAAATGAATTGTGTTAAAATAACTTGCCAGTATATGTGTTAGGAGTAATATTTTGTCCAGTTATGCTGTATCCCTTTATGGAAAAAATATATATTATGTAGAAAATTAATTAAAATTACATTACATCGCTTAACATGCTGCATGAAAGAATTTCTGCAGGGAGCCATTAAATTTCTGGTCCTGGAAACTCTGTTTGGAAAACATCATATTTTCACCTGAGAGGTATTTTTTTTTTATTTTGGAGAGCTATATAACATATAAGGTATTTATTGCACTGTTCGCTGAGTCTTTAATAAGTGTACTCCACCCTTATTATAAGTCTGCCCTCAGCATTCAGGCTTTTTGTGTGGTATAATGAGGTGCAGGTTGCAGAGAAGGTAATTTAAATTTAGCTAGATTCCAGTGTGTAATTGCCTTACATTAGCAATGACCTCCAAGCAGGGGTCTATAGTGACTGTTTTTGCATTACGTAAAATATGCTATTTACACCACAGAAGATTATCATTCTAATTAGGTTGGTCTTGCTTGTGTTCATTTTACAGCTGTGTATCTAATTCCTAACTTCCAAATTGCAGTTTGGTCAATCAGTAATAGGAAATATTAAACATATTTGTTGCGAGTAAAAACATTGAAAAAATTATGTATTTATTGTTGTCTCATCACTGTATTTTTAGCTAAAAAGCTTTTCTTTTGGGATTTTATATTGATAAGGTGAGGTGATGAATTAGGTGCATATACAAGGAAGCCATATTTGTTTGTGATCTTACCTTGTGGGCAAAGTTGCAGCATGTTTTCAGTGTATTGAAGTGGTTAGTTACACTAAAACCACAATTTAACATGCTTCCGCCTCTTCACATTTAGTTATGAATAGTTGTTTTAAAGATGGCAAGGTGGCCAGTTACAACTGCAGCATTGGAGTTTCACAGTGCTGGGGCCCTGAGTTCAATTCCAGACCTGGGGTGCTGTTGTGGGGAGTTTGTATGTCCTACCCATATTTGTCTGTGTGTGCCCTGCCATGGACTGGCGTCCCATCCAGGGTGTATCCTGCTGTGTGCCTGTTATTTGTCCTGGATAGGCTGTGGCTCCTCTGTGACCCTATGCTGGATAAAGTGGTTAGAAATGGATGGATTGTTTTGCAAAATTAAGATATGAATTGAAGTACTTTCAACGTGCCAGAAAAACAGCTTTTTTCAATACATTTTTTTGTTGTTGTTTTACAGCAGTATTAAATGAGCATTGACAAAAAATAAATAGAAGTACACTGCCTATATATATATAGATAAAAGAAAATCCTCGTATCTTTTGAATTCACAATCCTTCTGTGGATTTCCTATTTTTTCTATTGTTTTTCTAGAGATGCTGCAGGACCTGCAGATTGATTCTGAACAAAAGAACAGGAAATTCATTTTTCGAGATTTAGTGCCTGTTGACCAGTTTTGATCAGAACCCATTAGGTTTTAGGATTTGATGTGCACTGATCCACACTTGCCTCTAAATCATAGACTTTCATAGACTCTTTACATGAAAAGGGTAATCTAGAGACAGTCACAGCAGATGGGTTACTGCTTCTCACAATATGAGGACTAAGATTCGTATCAGAATTCTGAGAATAAAATACAGTAATCTTTTTCTTTAACTCTAATTGTCCAAACATGTAATGTGTGCTTGTGTTGAAAACATTTTCACATCGAGCATTGTGGCATATGGAAAAGTTCAGGCTCATCTTTACTTTTATATGTTCAGGTGGGTAGCTGCGTCAGCATGCGTAGGCTGCAAAGGAACAAGTAATAGGTTTATTCCATGCTGAAAAAAAGAAGAAAGAGAACACAACGTTTCGGCCGTGGAGCCTTCTTCAGGTGTCTATTTACTTTTATATGTACATTTCATAACTGCCTTAGTATGTTACTGGGTCTAACAAATGTTCTATATGTAAAGTGAGAAATATTAAATAAATGTTAGCTACATATCCATTTGTGATTCAGATTCAATGAGAGGTGTATTTGTTGCATTAATTTATTTAAATTAAGAACTGCAGAAATTACTGAAACAAATATGTTGTAAATTTCTTGTTTAGGCTAAACTCTGATTCTCGTCAGTGCTGTCAGCCTCGGTAGTGAGTTTAATGTAACAACTATTCATTAGTGATTTTTTCTTTGCTCAACGGTTTCAGTCTGAAAACTACCTTAGCCTTTTATCATATACATTGTGTCAAATTGAGAGAGAAGCACATCTTTGCAGTCTTTTTTTCCAGCTCAGTTAAATCCTTATAAATGACTGTTACGCTTAATAACCACAGTTATTTGTGCCCACAATGACAATACTGTTACCTTTCAATGGGTAGAGTGAATATATTTAAATCGACAAATTAATATGAAACAGTTTTTGCATATGTGAAATATAAACATCAAAAGGGGGCAACCCTATACTTCACGTGTAGTGATAACAACAGCATTTTAAAAAGACTTGAAAATCAGTGATAGTTGAATATGAATTAATATATTTATATGCAAGATATGGAATTAATGGAAGATAATTATCAAGTAAAGATGTCATAATCTTTTGATACTGTTTTGATTCTCCTGCCTTTTAGAGTGAATGATAGAGAATATAAATTGCAGATAAGTATTGTGTTCACATTCTCCATTGGGGAATTGGGCTTCTCTTAATTATAATTTTGTTTGTCATTTCTGTTCTCCAGAACATTTTCATGTTCTGCTTTTCAGTCATATTAAATGTGATCAGTGACGTGTCATGGATCTTTCTTAACATGTCAAGGTTGATGACAAGGAGAGATTTTAAACATTACAGTAAATTTGACTAATTATATTAATTTGTTCTAACATAATTGAAATAACATTGACACGACTTGTCTATTCAGAATTGTATCCTTTCACTGTGCCTTAACAATGAAACAAAGCTGTCAAGAGAGGAATGGGGAATTTATGTGGGAGATTAAGATCATGTAGCTTGGGGTGTATTCATTAAGTCTTATTCTAAGAGGAGCGTTAATTTGTTCAGTGTATTTTATTGTTGTTGTGTGCTGGTTTCTGGGTATCTTTTAGCTATGGGATTCAAATACACAAAGGACATTTGAAGAGGGGATTGTTTTAATGATTAGTTCTTGAAAATAGATGGCACTTGACATTAGCATTCAGTTTTTCACCATACTGACCAATGCTCTGGGCTGGTGTCTATTAGAGAATGACGTGTTGGTGATTTCACCTTTCCATTTGTGTGACCCATGAGAAAGGCACTCCAATAATGCTATGTAATTGCTTAAAAAAAATTGTGTTTTCCACAATTAAAAAATGGGACTGTAGTGAAATTAAAACCAAAAAAATGTATTTGCATATAAAATAGCCTAGTCACAAAATTACATTGTACAATTATCAGGATGAATGTTTGCATCTGTGTCTGTAGAATAAATGAACATGTTCAATTAGTAGTCACAGTATACTATCATTAAATGCAGAAAATACACAGTTATTTTGATTAAATATTTCAATTATTCATTTTAACATTTATTTTAGATCAGCTTAGATTTAGAAGAAGTGGTGAAGTCTGTAGAGAATCTGAAAGTATAAAAAGACTAATGTACAAAAATAAGAGTATGATCGCAGATGCATGTCTGAACAGTTGACATTTTCTGTAATTTAGTATCAAGGAATGTGTGGACACATTCACATTCAGGAAGTCTTCAGAAATGAACAGCAAACCAAAAGGCTGATAAGTTAGAATGCATTACATAAAGAAAAGAATGAATATACTGAACATTTTGAGCTATTTGATCACAAGTCAAGATGCAGCGCTGTGGTAAGTAGATGAAGAAAAATTCCGAAGGAGAAATCCAACAGTTTTAAAAGTTACTGTGGCTTGATGAGGGTGGTACATAACAGTATGAGAAAAACTGAAGAGCTTACAGACAAAAGTTAAATTCCTCTGGCGAACAGAGATGGGTTTGTAATCATGCGGATGGTGTTTAAGTTGGGAAGGCACTGGTTACCTTTGGCTATTATATAAAACTTGGACTTCCTCTAGCTGAAAAGAAATATGATTATGTCTACAGTACTTATCTAGCATACAAATGACTTATTTTCCAAATAAAAGCTGTAATATTTTTTAGAAAGACAGTATGGTCTGGTTGTCATTGTGCTTGTACCCTTGTGTGTGATAGGTATGTAGTGCTCTGCTTTGATTGTTGATTGCTTTAGGAGACTTTTGCTGATGTAATGAATGCGCAGTGCATTAAAGCATTTGAAATAACTGCAGTAACATGCCGGAGCATAAAATGTCACAAAAGGGTGTCTAAGCATCACATATTATTTCAAACATGACATACAAATGCGTGTCCATGACCTCAACTTCTTAAAACCTAAAAGTAAAAAAAAATACTGATAATTTCACACATCCGGTGAACAAAGGTCGTTAACGTTGCCTTGAGCTAAAAAAAAAAAATCAATGTTACAATACACACACACATCAAGGACAAAAAAAAGGACTTGGAGACGATAATAAGTGAACAGCACTCCCCCAGAGGAGGGGATGCCTTCACACAAATACCCCTGGTGATCTGAAGCACATTAATGATGGTAAATGTTTGTACTTCAGACTGCTTGTTTGTTTTCTCTGAGATTCTGCCAGCTGAGGCTCTGTGAAGACAGTGCACTTGAAGGTTCCAGGCACTGCCACAGTGTTAAGGCCAACTGCAAGCACTTAGTGTTCCTCCACTGAGAAGGGAGGCTTCTTTATCAGGTTTCTTGAATGTTATTTATTGGGCATGGATGGTGTCATAATGCATGAGCTGTTCTGCCAAACCTCACAACAGCAGAAGCTCTTATTTTGGTTAAAGTAGTATTTTTATTCTAAAATGAACAAAGATTAAATGAGCCCAGTGTGAAAACCTTTTCTACTGTTGATCCCAATTATAAAAATTTCAAAGTGAATTTTATGCTAAGCAAACTTAAACTGTTATTTTTTTATTCTGTAAAATAACTGACATCTTTAAGTTGACTCACGCACCCAAAGAAGGCTCCACAGCCTAAATGTTGTGCTTCTTTTCTCCTCTTTTCAGCATGGAATAAACTTTTACTTGTATCTTTAAAGTGATCCAGCGAAGGACTGAAGCATGTAATTTCAGTGCTGATAATGTTTCAGATTTTTTATAATTTTTATATATATGAGCTTTTCCACTGTGGTAAGTGAAAGAAAGGACTATTGAATTACAACTTTAATGGCTTGCAAAATTCGATCAGTGTTAAGAGAGAAAAAATCCGTTTAGTGGTGGTGAATTTTATTTTGATGCTGTCCTTTAATGTTTCAAGCTTTTGTTGGTATTTGATCTATAAATAACTTTGGAAAATGTTTTGAAGCATATTTACTTGATCAGGGTAAAAAAAAAGTCATATACATGTATGTATATTACATCTAAATCCAAGGAACCTTCCATGATGTACTGGAGATCTGCTAGGCATTCTGTGGTCTCTAAATCATATTTTATAGCTTTTTAACTTCACCAGCCAGTCAAAATAGAAAATCCCACTAAATCGCTTTTTCTTCCCTTAAGGAACTCTTACAGGCCGGACCACCTCAAAAACAAACTGAATGAAACAAGTGTTTAGCGAGGTGAAGAGAAACACTGAATCAATCCTGCAGTCATTGAAACCTTGTGGACAAAATTAACTTTTGCTACATGGAAGATTTCATAGTGGAGTTTCAGATGATGTCTGTGTCAATTATCATTTGATTTCTTAGCATTGTGAAGTTTCATGTTTTATTTTGATTGCTTAATAAATTGTGGAATAGAGAAAGTGCGATTTTATTAATGATTTTTTAATGATTGATGATATTTAGAACTATTTGGTGGCTGTGTAGGAATTGTTAAACAAATATTTATTTCCCAGTTTTTGCAGGAGTTAATGTCCACTCTGAAAAATGTGTTCTTAATTAGCGAATAGTTATCAGTATTGAAACAGCAGTCTGAATTGGTCCAAAATAAGAATAAATTCATGGTGACACAATTCAAAATGTAAAAGTATTTTTAGTTTGAGGAGCCACAAATTAAATTGAATAGATTAAAATTTCTACCTGAACATACAGTATCTTTCATTATGTTTAAGTTGAGATGTGTATCAGTGTGCAGAAAAATCAAGTAAAATTACATTCCACGCTGAAGAGCACAAAGTATAAAACACAACAATTTGTTTTTTTTTCAAGTGTGAGGCAGAGACAGAAAAGTTTCAGTGATATAAAGAAAAGGGGAACAATAGTATTAGCATGTGAGAATGGGCACAGCAGGTGAGAAAGTATGTCCAAACAAATGGAAATCTGGTGAAGAGGTGCAAAAAGCTGAAATCTGTAACCTAATGTGTGTGAGTGATTCTGAAAAAGAAATTAGCCTACAATTAACGGCTGGTGAATAGCGTATTCCAAATTTAAGGACAATCGTGGCTTTCTGGAATAAGGGTCCTGAAACTCTGTTAAAGAATGCAGACAAAAGGGTCAGGTCAAACGTGACTGGAAGAGGTCAGATGAGGAACTGTTGGCTTCATGAGGTCTTTGTTAATTTGCTGCTCAGATGTCTTTCTTGAAACAGTCCCCCAATCTTTTTACCTGCTTGCCACTTTCTGCAAGAGATGCAATAAATGAAATTGCTGGAAGCACACAATGCTCTCTGGCTGATCTTGAAATGTGTTACTGGATAGACATTTCCAAATGTTATGCAAGATAGTGACTATGGGCAGCAAAGGAAAATGTTGACGAGAAGATTGCATAGATTTGGTGGTCAACAGTATGAGATAATTGGTAGCTCTGGAAAAAGGTTCCAGTTGAGGGGTGAGATTATAAAACAGAATTTTCTTTGATGACATTGGAAAGTGAGAGGGTGTTGGGTTGGAAAGGAATCTTGAATCTTTCCAGCATCTCCAAGTGGTGATTTTGTCTCCGATGAAGGCACTATCAATGAAAAAAAAAGAATGCAGTGGTTTGGTTTTACAAAATCTGCTTTTGTTATTACAAAATAAATGAGGAACTGCATGAAAAGAAGTTTCAAAGATAATTTTTAGTGTTTTCAGGATGAAAGAATTTATAAAGGGCATTGCTCCATGATTCAGATGATTTGTAATGGATATTTTCAGTCCAGGGAAATTCATAAAAATAAAACAAATAAGAAAATAGTTGTGGAGGATATGTTGACTGTGCATTTAATAGATCAAAGAAAGTTGAAGTGAAGTAATTTGGAAATTTCTATAATTACTTGAGAAGGTGACAGAATCTCACACAGTCACCAATGTAAATTAAATTGATCACTTATTCCAAGCTCTTTATTCTGAAGTAACAGTAAGCAAGCTGAGGAGAGACTGCTTAAATTTCTGTAAACTGAAGTTGTTGAAAATGATATCTTTGAAGTGGGGGTATTTTTGAAACTAAAGACTAAATGCATAAACAAGTAAACCAGTCTAAACAACAAACAGATCAATTAAAGGCATCAATTAGCACTGGAGTTTGGGAGCTCTGCTGGATCTCAAACCAGCGAAAACAATGATCCCCTATGACCAGGGTTGGGAAGGACTGGACATTTCTTTTTAAAAATTCACCAAAAATGTACAAATTCTTAGATCTTGATTTTGTCTGGATTAGGCAGCTGTTGTCAAAGACTTTGAAAAAGGCTAGGAAGAACTGTGGATCTCCTACTTAAATGTACTTTCTCCTCTGCATTTGAAGGTGTCCTCTGCATTTCACAAGGTCCTGGTGACATCGATTGCCCACTTGTCGCACTCAAGTGCTTCCAGACCATGCAGATAAAAATGACATATACTGTACTGTAAATATAAAAGGATTCCATTCTTTAAACATGCAGATGATTGGTTATACATTAAATAATATCTTCAATGTAGATTTCAATGTATTTTCTAATATTATCTAATATTATATATAATATAATATTTCAACACTTTTAGTGACTAAATACTCCAATTGGCATAATAGTAAATAATACCTTGATAATTTAAGTGAAGGTTTCTCATTTGTTTTGTAGGTGATATTATGATAAAAATGTATTCCATTCTCAACTGGGAAAATGTATGTTGATTTTTTACTATATATGATTATGCAATTACATTTTGACATTTAAAAGGGCATTCTAGTTATTAAAATTTCTCTGGACGTTTCATTAAACATTAGAGAATTTTATAACACTACCAAATCACATTTATCATTTTTGCTATTTTATTATACCTTGTATTTGTAAAAGGTTGCAGGTTACCCGGGATAAAGTTGACTGTTTTGCTAGTAAATTGGTGATAAGGACAACAAAATGAAGAAGGAAAAATTATTCAACATGATCAGAGGAATTTACCAGATTAGATTTTTGGTAATTTGGTGATTTTGTGACCTCCTGCAATGCTCTTAACAACTTACTGGGTCATTCAGATACATATATTTTATTTGCAGTCCTCTGATGAGTTAGTGCACGCCACCTTAATTTACACTTATGAAGATACACTGGGAAGTGATAATGGAAATTCCAGTTGCCTCATTTATTTGTATTTAAGTGTTTTCTGCATGATAATAAACAGCTGTTTAGAATAACCAAAGAAACTTTTGGGTCAGCAACATAATCAAATTGATTTAATTTTAAAGTATATTTTAATTTGATACATTTTATGTTTCTTTGTCCTATGTTTTAATGATATTAAGTTAAAAGAGTTGAAAAATAATTTCTAAAGAATATGTAAAAATCTTGCACTGTGAATATAGTTCAGCTTATGCTGTTATTTTCCCAGTATTTCTTAATTAAGCCTCTTGAGATTACATTTTCTTTCCTCTTTGGGGTGGTATTTCACTGATCATGCTATTTTTATCTCCACAAAAACTGTAGAAAAATAATATTTAATTTTAGTAGTCGGATATACTGTTATAATTCCTTAGTCCTGCCTTGAGCCCTGATGTTTTGAGGGTTTGAGTTGCTGCAACCCTTGCAGAAAACTAGTCGCTTCAGAACAAAAGTGTGTTAATGCTGTTTTTTTATTCCTTGAATATAACCTGAGGTAAAACCCATCGAATTGCTCACCACGATTGCTTTCTTTTTTTAATTGCATTTCCTATCAGAATTCATAACTAAAACTTTCTTGGATTTGTGGGTATTGAATTCAATTGCATTATTAAAATAGCGACCGATGATGGAAGATGGACATTTTCACTGGTAGAAGTTAGGAAGAACAGCGATCCCAGTGCAGATACCTGCAGTACTCAAATAATTACATTGTCCAAATTTTAACATTCACCTGTTATCTGATTAACAGTATCAGAAGCCTTGAGAAAGTCAAAATATATCATACATATGAATAGATTTAATTATTGTTTCCTAAACCATGAATGAAAACATTCATAAGGCTTACTGGTCAATAATTACTAGGTGTCATTTTATTACCCTTTTTATTAATGGCTGCTACATTAACAGTTTTTTAATCAGTGGGCATTAGCCATGTCCTGGCTGACTACTCTTGGTAGAATACCATTGGACCCTGGGGATTTAGCTTAAGTGCTTCTAGTATCTTCTGACACTTCAGCTTCTTCTATGCTCATATTAAATATGTAACTCTGTCTTTCCTCAACACGAAGCATGTTTTTCATTTCTTCCTTTGTAAAACACCTGAGTGAAATATTTGTAAAATACATTAGCCATTCGCTTTTCATCATCAGTTTCTCATTATCGTCTCTGAAACACTTTATCCTTTGCTGCTCTAATATCTTTACTAATGCTCTTGGCCTCCTTTACTTCTGTTTGCTGTTGATTATATTATTTTTTAACTGCAGTTCTGTTTTTGCAGGAATCAGTTTTAGTGAAGCATGCTGTGGATTCGACATTTCCAAATGGAAGCCTTAGGCCAAACAGTGTTAAACTAAAGCACAGTCATTAAATGCACATGGGCAGTGATTAACCATCACCTTTTGTGGGGGTACATTTTTATTGTTAGATAGGTTGTTGTGAATGTGATCTACTGTGAAAAGGTTTGAAGCAGCAACATAAGCAAACTTTCCCTTGTTCCATAAAGATTAATGAACTGCAAAAGGTCATTTTCTTCTTGGAATTGCAGTTTGCATTTTGTCAGCAGTCACATTTAGTTGGATCATTATTTCTTCAATAAATATAATTAAAATAGTGCACGTATGCATTTCTTTTTCAGTTGTGCTGTGTTGGTGTTGCATCACAGCTTGTACCTTTTAGAAAAATTATGAAAATGTTAAGGCAGAAAAAATATTTTGAAGATGTTTTAGATGTTCTGAAAATTACATCTTGCTAACTATAAACTGATTTTTAGTTGTTATAGTTTTAGATAACTATCAAAAACTAAAGCAGCTTTATGAAGGCTAAGGTTGTATTAGAATAACTGTAGCAGAATGTGAAAGAACTGGTATGTGACATCAGCCTGCACTCTATTGTATTAGAATTAGTTATCAAAAAACATAATCAAGATTTTGAATTGGTCAAGAATTCAGTCAGAATGGATTTAAAAGATCTACCTTCTCATATGTCTGTTTTCTCTCTTTAATTATCTTCTATCTCCACTTTCTACATGGCCAGTACATGAAAAAATGTGGGTTATAATTGAAAATCATTATGTTATGAGTGCTGTCAGTTATCATTTTCTCACTAATGTTTTCAATGAATAATCTTGAGGCTTTCTGTTTACTAGAATATTAAAAGTGGTGTGGAAAAACCTTGTTAGAGATATTTTTAGTTGAGTTAATTTTCTTGACCACTTTTGTTTAATTCTTTAGCCTGGAGGAGTTGATTTCTTACATGGAAATCAAAGGCTCATACCTTCTCATTTAGGGAAATTGAGTTCTAAAGTTCTAAAAACATGAGACGTCATGGGCAGAAAATATACTCATACACAATGTTCACTAGACATTGTCTTCTTTGAAATAATGATTGCTTTACTGAAGTGAGTGGGGTATTCAGAATCTGATGAGGATCATTTGTTAAGATTGCAATTTATTATTTTACTTATTTAGGTTTTACAAGAAAACATATACTAATTTTCAAGTCTCTCTTGTTATTTTTTTAAGTTGATGCACATGGGCCGTACATATCAATGCCTTTTAATCACACTGAGTACAACATATTGGAAATATAAGGTTGTAAACAGAAGGGAGCAACTGACCATAAAAATAGCATGCCTGTTGTATTTTCGATTGGGTTGTAATATCGGGTCGTATGATGTGATCCGTAATATAGCGTTTAATATAAAATGTAGCCTAAAATTCCTCTTTACGTATAATTTAGTTTAGCTGTAATAAAAACACACAAGTTTTCCTCAGGATTTTTCACTAGCTGGGTGGCAGATTATTAGTAACACCAGAAAACCCTTAATGGAACAAAATTAGTATTTATACTCCTGTCTTGAGTGTAAGATTTAAGGGTGCCATCACTGCTATTTCAAGAACAGAACTTGAAGTAAAGTCAAATTCAACATTATACTGCAGTTATATTGCATCTTTCCTATAAAAAAGTATTCATAGTATTCATATCCTGCTTTGTGTCCTGTTAGTTTTCTGGATAGGCTCTTACTTCCCCATAACCCTGTATTGGATAAAGCTGTTAGAAATGGATGGATGAACAAGTATCAGTTGCAGTACCTACAAAACATCATATATGTTACATGTGATTTCAAATGTTTGCGTATTAGATATTTCTTTATGTGATTTAATTATGTTATTACTGTTTACAACCGTGGAAAAATACTGTGTACAGAACATCTCAGTTGAAACTACCTCTGGAATAGTCTGTGAGAATATACATTCAAAAAGGAAGAAGCACTGTACCCTTCTTTTTAATAATTATGAATACACTCTTCCTCTTTTGCTTTAAAGGCTCCTGTTTACCTCATTGAGAAGGAAGCTGCTATTTCAGCATATTTCCTCTTGAGTCCTTTCCTAACATTGATTTTGACAGTACTTTTAACAGTACAGCTTGATTGATTTGTATCCAAAGAACTCTTTAAGTTCACAATGCCTTAGTGACGACTTAAATGTGAGTGTTTCTAATTATTAGCAGTGTAGGTCTCTTATGACAAACTAATGATTTTAAATTATGACATACAGTTTATTTAAATATAATCTTACCTGCTAAAAATACATAAGCATGGTTATATTATGTTTTATGGCATTTAGTATTGACTCTGTATTTTACACATTCCAGTTAATTATATTTTTGTATTTTATTTTCAGTTAAATAGAAGTGGTAGTATTGTCTTAATTTGTATGAATTTAAAATATTCTTTTTACTGTTAATGTAAAACATCTAAGAGTTTGCACATTGCGACCATGAAATTTTCTTCCGGAGAATGCAATGCATTTTAACTAAATCTGCAAATTCTTAAACCTCCAATTTAGAAGAAGGAAGCTCATTAAGGAGGCAATAACTGCAATGTAACAGTTTTAAAGATGCTAATACTATAAGGAAATCCACGTGATGAAGTTTAAGGGAGAATTTCTGGGTCCCTTCATCCTGCTGGAGATCAAAAAAAGGCTGCAGCTGCTGATGTTGAAATGTGCATTTATGCCTGTGTTCTCAAGTGTTATCTCTTTCAAAGAGTATGCATATTTCAGATCTTCATGAACGAAAACATACTGCCATTGCAACCAAGGCATTTGCAAGGAGATTAAAAAAGGGATATATAGTGAATTCTACTGTCTGAATTGCGAATGTGTGCTAACGCTTCTGATCATTTAAAATTACTGTGGGTGGCATGGTGGCGCAGTGGTTAACATCTCTGCCTTCAATTTCAGACCCGGGGTGCTGTCTGCATGTAGTTTGTACTGTATTTTCTTTCCATGTTTGTGTGGGTTTTCGCTGGCTGCTCCAGGTTTTTTCCCCAGAGTTAAAAGACATACTGGTAGGTTAAATAGCTTTTGGGAAAACTGACCCTGATTTGAGTGTGTGTGTGTGTGTATCTGTGTGTCTGCCATGTGAATGACTGGCATCCTGTCCAGGGTGAACCCTGCCTTGCGCCTGTTTCTTGCCGGGAAAGGTTTCAGCTCCCTCGCAACCCTGAACTAAAAGAAGTGTTTAGAAAATGTATGGATATTACAGTAGATTACTGTTCACTTTCTGTAGGTGTATTTATTGTGAATGTAATGCTCAATCAGCGTTGGAAGGAACTGCTTTATAATTAGCGTTATGCTTCAAATAGAAATAAACCATCATGACTTTTTCTTAACACTATATTCTGCCATAGAACATGGCCACATTTTGATTTTCTCTCCTTCAACAATACCATTGCTGTACAATATTTGTCTACATTAATCAATACTATCGTATTATTAATTATAGTTACATGTACTCTGTAGCACATACCATATTTATATACTGTACATCCACTCCCTACGAAGAAGTATCCATGTAGCTTTTAACGCACAAAGACTAAGATTAAATTTAAGATTGTATTTCTGCTTAGTAACTTGCAGATGACCTATGTCTTTGTGTGGCCTGCGACGGACTAGCGTCCCGTACACGATGTATCCTGCCTTGCGCTTGTTGCTTGCCGAGATAGGCTTCACTTACTGTGCAGCCCTGAATTGGATAAAGCAGTTAGAAAATGGCTGGATGGGTGATCAAATATATGTTACCGGTTACCCCAAAATAAAACATAAGTTGCATCATACTTATCATTTGTATTAATTTTACATTCAAAGATATAATTGTCTCGACAATGAAGCTATATATTATATATATAGATACAAATTTATTTTCCTTTTCAGTTTTGAGTTTCTAGGTCCCCAGTACGTTTAGAAGGCACTGCATGTCCATGCGCACAAACTAATTAATATTCCAAAGAGAAAAGGCCTGTATTATATGATGTGCAGAGCTGTGACTTTCTCAAGGAAAAATACAATGATTTTTTTCAGAAAAGCAAATAATCCCTGAAAAGGAATTGGTTGCTATCTTGGCAAATACTAAACTATGTCAGTGCATTATGTGCAGTTAAATGTCATCTAAAGCTGTAATTCATGGTTTAAACCTAAGAAGTAATAATTATAAAATAATTGTTTGCTGTGTTGTGTGATAATGCTGCTATTAAATGAAATGTTCTGTTGTATGGTGGATAAATAAATAAACCCATGCATTTTTGTGTCAGCAGCAACCACAATGTATCCTATCAGATAATTAACTTTTGCAAACATAATGCTAAGAGAACGGAACAGAGGAAAATACACAATTAAAGTTTCTTATCAATTTGCTCTGTTATTTGTCTGTGAATTTTACCCATTTGGGCAAGTATTTATCCCGCTGGTAAAGCACGTTTTTCAGCTGCTCCCATCAATTGTGAATTGTCATTTTATTATGTGCTAACCCCTTCCATTTTCTGCAACATCTGTCATGAAAAACTAGAAAATGAAGTCCCTTACTAGAAAGTCTTGGACATTTGCTTAGACATCTAGCTAACTGAACATGAATTTTCAAGTGTTTAACTGTAGTAGGTTTTTAGAAATGGCCTTCTAGTTTCTTGACATTTCCTCTGCAATTCTTCATACTCATCCAATTCCAAATATATTCCTGAATAAATCCTAGTTTTTTTCATTTATTAGAGATATTGGTGGATATTTGTCTATATTACTGCAATAGTTTATAAATTAGGTTCATGTATTTTTTCACAGTGCATCCAGTGAAAGTCATCAGTTAATGTACAGGAGCAGAGTCAGTCTGTTGAAGTTGAGACTTCATAGTAACCACCTTCTTAAGGCATTTTAGTTTCAAATGATCCTTCGTTTGTGTCTGTAGTACTAATCTTTTTGAAAGGTATTTAGGTCTGTCTAATGAAACATGATAGAATTTATGAAGTGAAGTTGAATTTTTGCTTGTCATAGCACCTGTCTCATTTGGCTTTAAATATTAAGTCATTGTAGTGTGTCGTTTGCTGCATGTGTGGTACTGAATACTGAACTTCTGTATCTAATGCAGTATAAATAGTGAACAGACAATGTACACATCCTCAGCTACGAAAGAGAAATCTTGTAGTTCTGAACAATGTGCCCCAAACCTGTCCTGACCACTTAGAATCTAATACCTGATCATTTATGTTTAAAAATGTTACTGAAAACTGCACATAAACCATGCATACACCAGACATTTAAAATGGATAAGGACATTCTATTATATTATGCACAATTCGTGGGTCTATATTAGAGGCTGGCTGCTTTGAAGATAAAAGGGATGTTTGTCAATACATGACCTTTTGTCTTTATACTGTTTTGGCCTCCATTTGGGCTTTTGTGAGAGATTTATAATGTGGATTTGTGTCTTCAGTTGAGACTTTAATGAAAGCCGGTGAATTAACTGAGTTGCGTTGCTTATTTCTGGGTAAGAAATGTGTATATACAGCACCAATCTGGTATAACATATAAGAACTGTTCAAAATGCAAATTGAGGTAATTGAAGTATTCAGATACGTGATACAATTATTCAGAGTAGCAGGATACAGGAAGTCTCATATGTGATTGTGTTGGAGACAGAAAATCTTTCATATTTCATACAGTCTATCCATACTTATGTTTTTAGTTAACTAGTACCCCAGTTTGAGTGTGAAAAGTATATTTTAGAGCATTTAAAAACCAATTTATGACTGAGAATTTTGTTTTATGAAGACAATCATATGAAAATGGGAATACTTCAGTGGATACATTATTTTTGTATGCTGAATTACTATTGGCAAAAGGCAGTATATAAACTTCACAACTCTAGTATACATCAATTTTATTAAAAGTGACATTCAGTTAAGTGATACTTTAAGCAGATGTTCATAATTAAAAGGTTAATTGACTTAGTTCACCTATTTAAGGAGTTTTAAGGTGCTGTCTGAGATATGATTTCTTCTTAACTCTATGAACAACAGGCACTGTAATACTTGATAGTTTCATATTATATTTAGTCCTTACAGGAAACCTCTGATGCTGTAAAAAAGAAGCTTTTCTGCAATCTCATTTAGCTCAGCACTGAATTGATGTTTTCACTGAACATACATTCAAGAGTAACAATCTAAAGAATTGGCTATTGCAGAAAAAGGAATGTCAGAACTGTTCTTCATGGGTAACAAACATTGTAAACTGTAATTTTACTGTCCAAAACAATCTGGACTAGTTCCTTATATTGGCAAAAGAGCCTTGAGATACTTAATGGTCGCAACGTAAACAAGATCTTAGTCTATTAAATTCTGATTTCAGGGCGACACGAAGCAAATTTATAGGCTTGTTTTCAAAGAGTGTCCTTAACTTAAAATCTGAAAAATCTGATTAAGTTGTTTGTAGATAAAGATGGTGTGGATTGATTCAATGCAACGTGTATGTACCCATCCATCCATTATTAAAAAGCAACTTATTCCCATTTATGTAAATAGTGCATGTAAGAACTAAGATAACTGAACAGAGATTACTGCCAGATCAACAAGAAATTGTATGGTCTGTGCCAAATGTTCTACTGATCCAGTGAATGCCAAGTGCAGTTTTGCACCTTTTGCCAGAATTGCTAACCTTGATCTCACTGGTTTTGAAACTACATGCTCTAAGTCTAAAGAATCTAAAGAGGACAGGAGCTTTGTCTGTTCTTTCTAAAACAGTCTTTGTGTAACTAACTGCACTGTCCTGAGAGCTAAAAGCTGGAAGCTTGCATAGCAGTGCCATCAAGCATGAGTAATAGACTCTGACTACTGATGAGAAAGTTCCATTGAATTTGTACTGAGGGATCATATGCTCCCAGCTCTGACCTATTAACTGCTTTTCCAAGGGGAATCTATGCATTATTAATTACTCCTATAATAAAAAAGTAATGCTTTTATTAAGATTTGTCCATGTTTTAAATAAATTAACTTAATGGTTGTTATGTTTGTGTCTGAGCAAGAGGGTGTGTTATGAGTGTCAGTAGAAGCTAGTTCTTAACCAATAGCAGTATTGATTAAATAAAGCCTAGTTGTGTTTCATTTAATTGAATATTCTCAGAGAAATAAATGTTCTGTCGCTGACAGAGTAATTAATACAGTCACACACATTAATACAGCTGTTGCAAATGAGCAGAAGTAATAATTACTGTGAGTTATATTCTAGTTCACAGGAAGTATTTGGGAAGGCATTGAAATTAATATCTTCAAAACTTAAAATATCAAACAGCAATTGCATTGTGCAATTCAGTAGTTAGGAAAAGATTAAATATATTTAATCCTTTTAATTTCTTGTTGTCTTCAAAGCTAAAAAATGTACTTTCTGTTTTCAAAGATGTGTGATCTACTTAACATTTACTTAATGCACGAAGACAGCTGTATGTGCTGTCTGAAATGGTAGTGCTAAGGGTGAAGCTGTGTCTGTAAAAGCCTGATATTTAATGTTCTGCTACTTGAATTAATGTTAAACAAACACTTTTCTGTGTCAGCTTGACCTAGTAGGGATAGCATGGTGTAATCTGGGAGAAATGGGATGTGGTATAAAAGCTTTGTGCTTTGTCTACCCTTATCATGGCACCGGTTTCAGAAAGTCAGACTCCTTTCCAAAAACTCAGTCGGAAACATGTACTTGAAAACACAGTATGTAAATTGATAAAAAAAAGCTTTAGACAAACTAGGGCAGTTCATTGCTTTTCTGTATTCTTATAGAATAGGTGTCTTGTAAATCTTAATGTTTGATACTAACCAATTCTACAGCTATGTTGTTGTAATAAGATTCACATAGAGTATTAGTGACAACAGTCTTGATTTACCATTTGAAGTCAGCTACATTATGTCTTCTTATTTTCCATTTATACACACATTGTGCACTTAACCTACAGTACATGTTTGCACATTTGTGCATTATTTGTACCAGGTTTTATGCATTTGTTCTTCTTTTAAAGTTGCCAGGGCAATTACTTTTAGAGCTCAGAACTACAGGCCTACACTGTGTGCTTAAGCCGGGTTTATCTTTCATTGAAGAGCATTTTTAAAAAGAATTATAAGCCTGCATTTGTCCTGTACTTGGGAGATTTTAATTTTCCTGCTGGACTTGATAGTTTGTTATACCGTTTGAATGAGAACATCCTAAGTCTTGAAATGAATGCTGCTGAACATTGTGAAAGTCTAACCTGGGGAGCATCTCTTTGTTCTGTACAGTATAAGTTCACCTTCAAGTTGATTTGGTGCTATGTTCTCTGTTCCAGGTTCCCAGTAGCTCCATTAAATGTTCTATGCTGTTATCTTTCAAAAAGGCATTGATAGCAACATCCATTTTGTTCAGAAAAGCCTAATAATTCATCAATATTTTAGGGCAGATATAACAGGCTGGAAAGAGTATGGTAAATGAGGTTAATGACATCTTTAAACGTTCTTTTCATCCAGCTGTCCTAATCACCCAAAATTTGTCAGGCTGCCATGGAAGTGTTAGGATTAATTACAGTCCTCTTTTTTTGAAAGTTAAATATTCAGGGACAAATAGGAGCTTTTCAAATATATGAAATTGAATATGTCAGAAACAGAATTGCATAAGGAAAGTAGTCTTCACATTAGGTTTCTATAAAGTCTGAACACATTCATGTTCATAGTGACCTTTTCATAATTTGAAATCAGATTTTCATATTTTTTCATAACCCCTCATGAGGTGTCAGTTAATTCTAATGTTTGTCACTAAGCCAAGCTGCTAGGATGGCAGTTTAACTAAAAAAAAACTATGTTTTTCATTAAATGTAGCACAGAGGAGTATGTTCAGCATTGGAGTAAAGGAGCTGTGTATTATAATTTCAAGGATCGCAGATGTCCTTTGGCATAACTAATTAAAGTGAAAAAAGGATTTGTAGCATGAACTTAAATTTTCATAAGGAGATTCAGCTCAGTTAAGTTTATGTTTTTCAGAGTTTTTGGAAAATGTCTCTTTTTATGAGATTTAGTAGAATTATCTACAGTTGTGCCTACCAACTCTGTTTTTTTTGGCCATGAAGTCTGTCTGTTCTTTAAATTATCATGCCATGGTGCTGAATAGGACATCAGAACAGAAAGAAGAATGTCTGTCCTCATCAGATCCAGTCAACTAAAAGACGCTGCAGTCATTTGAGCACTGGAGGCTGCCTTTAATTTATGAAAATACTAAAAATGTTCTTGTATTTTTTATTCACATTTGTGATGAGACAGGTTAATATTTTATTCATATTGCAGAAGAGCTTTCTTATTTTCAAAAGCACAGCACGACAAGCTAGAAAAAGGGGGAATTGCAAAACAGTACGTAACATCCAGCGCATGTTGCATCTAAAAAGAAGTCAGTATGTAGGTCGCTTATGGCAGGGGTCTGCGACGTCCCTAAATACTGCTTTGCCTCATTTTAGAATCCATCTACTAAAGGCCTGAACCTCGCATTTTAAAGATTGACTGGAGCTTTCAGTCACCAAATTATTCATACCGTGTCTACCCACGTTAAAATGAAAATGGAGCAGTGGAGAGCTTTGAAGCGGAACTTCCTTTCATTAAGTTAGTGAATATGACAGGGTTATATAATGTCCCGGGGAGAGTTGAAGCTATACACGTCACTAACCTTTTAGCTTGCACAGGCTTTACACTTTTCATTTGTTTGTGGGCGAAGGCTTAACACTGGATTAACTGAGCAAGTCCCTGTATTAATTCAGGTAGATTAAGCCTGTCCAGATAAAGCAGTATATATTCAAGTGAAGGAGGGGGCAGGGATGTATCCTTTTTGCCACTGGTTTGTTCTCTTACAGAGGCTTAGAATTTTTTAAAAGCAAAAGCAATTCTTTCTCCTTGTCATACTGGTTTGTCATAAGCTTTTAAGTAGGGATTTTCTCAAATACCGGAATGCCATTAGTACAGATTTTGTGACGTGTCTGAATACACAATCTTTGATGTCACATTCAGGACTGGTATCATAATGCTGGATTGTAGCAAAACATCAGTTTTGACACTGTCAGAATAATTCCGCGTAAATCATCTATGGAAAATTAAACCCTTTTTATGCAGTAGAAAATATCATGGTCAGCCTACAAGTATCAATGTATGTTTAGGTTGGAACAGAGAATACAGCGTGTCAGCTGTGTATGCATCTATCTTTATTCATGCACTGTAACAGTATACAGAAGGAAAGGACTTGTTTCCAGTTGTGCTTCTTTAAATTTCTGTGTAATCCATTGGTTACTGTAACTCCATACTGAAAATTATTCTAATTTTAGATGAAACCATGATCTGGCCACCAACAGACAACTCACTTTCCAGCCAAGTACATGTATACTATCACAAGTACCATGTTTACTATATGAAGAGATGGATGCACAGACAGTGTAAAAATAATACTCCCAAAATAATTATTATTGATGGTAGCATTATTTTGATGACAAATTCACATCCTGAATTTGTTTTTTGAGTTTTGTTTTAGTAATTGTTTTTAATTCCATCATGTTTCTATAATAAAATATAGAGATGCATAAGTATTAAGTATGAAGGGAATTGAGAGAAATGCATTTCTAGCTTTTAGTTGTATGTTTCTAGTTATTTACTGTGGTGTAATACAGTGCCTTGCAAAAGTATGTCTCCCTTCCAAAGGTGTCCTGTTTTCTTTAATTACAAATGGTTTATATTTTTTGTTTCAAAACAACAATTTGAAGTCCAAACCTGTATTCTCTAATTGAGCTATAAATAAACAAAGTGTCAGCAAAAAGTGCAAAGAAAAATCTAAAACTTAAATGTGTTAATTGCAGAAGTATTCACTTTCTTGCTATTACAAACCTAAATTAGTTTGGGTACACAGAATTACTTTGACAGGCCACAAAATTAGTTGACTGAACTACCTGAGAGTCTGCTTTCTGTTTTTTGAGAACTGATATAAATACTAGATAACTTCTTTCTGTTATCAATCTGAAATGACTACATTTGTGAGACTATTGTTGTGTCTCCCATGTTGATCTCTTATGAACTGTCTGCTGTTTTATCAGGACATTCTCAGTCATATGGCTCACTCTGAGATGTGATAGAGGCCAATGGCATCAACACATAATTTAACAATACACTTAATATCAAGCAACCAAAAGAGTAACAGGTTTAATTGCAGTGTACTTAAGACAGTAATACTGGATTCCTTTATATTACAGGAACATAATTTAGAGGTTTATGCTGGCTTGGTCTGGTAATTCATCTCTGTCTCAGATTATAATCATATTACAATTTGCAACATCTGAATTATATTTTAGCGTAATCTTTAAGAAAATGCACTATTTATTGTCATCTGAAGTTGTATCACTTATGATTTTATCCTTGTTATATAGTGATTTTGTGTAAAGTATAGATAGAATTGAGACATCAAAAATCAATCTTTAATAATAAATAATAAAATAATATCAACATTAGCTTTCTTTAAACAATCAGTGCTAAAATAATTAGGGTAAAATTATGAAATAAAGAGTATTGCTCTTGGTAAATAGTACAACTTTCGTTTTTTGAAATGTTGTCTTGAATGTGACATTCTGATGTTTTCCTTGTGGTTTTTTAATAAGCTGTACAATTTGTAAGTCCACATAGTTTCTTTTTCATTTTTTTGTAATTTATAAGATGCCCATCCTCTGTAGCACATCACCATATTGATCGTTTCTTGTTGCTCTGATACAGTATGTCCATTTACAATGGTTGTAAAATGAAAATAGTATTGCCCATTTTACAAAACATATCTGTCAAATTTTAAAATCTTCCTGGATATGAAAGTAATTTTTCTCAAGACCATCACAATAAGTGTGGGGTCAGACCATTCCTGTAAATCATCTTCAAACAAACAAACTGAGGGATAGAGGGTGTGATAAAATTAAGGAAAAAGATTCTTGTCTGGTCTGGTCTGCGAAGTGTTACAGTGGTTTCACAGCAATGCATATCTGTCATTTGTAGTGAAATATTAAGTGCTCTAACTATATTTCCTATTTCTCATTTGTATATATGCTGTGGACGTAGTTCTAAATTAACCACAGTTAACTTGTCGAACACACACACACACAAATAGAAAAACACACATTGGAAAATTGAGTATTTACCTTTAAAAACAGAAAATGCTCTTTACACCTCTGCCTCAGCCTTCCCTCTCTTGTTGTCTGGCACATGAGCTTCTTAAAATGATGCTTACTGACATTTCAGCACTGAAATAATTACAGACCTTTATTTAGCCAGATAAGTCAACTGAGCACAAATTCCCATTTAAAACAGCCTACCCATTTTTATACACTAGGGCATTTTGCAGGAACAATCGAAGGAAAGTACCTTCCTCAAGGGTATAATAGCAATACCTCACATGGAATTTGAAGCCATATGCTTCCAGATGCAGAGCTAGAACCCTTCTCCATGCTGCCAATACAATGTCACCTGCTGTCGGGTTGTGGGTGTACAACATTACACAAGATTGGATGTGCAACCTAAAATGGTTGAGGAACGTTGGCATAGTAGCAGTTATGTTACAAGCCTAAACCTGTAGATGTAGCCTGTATGGCCAATTCTTGAAAGACTTAGTAATGGACAAGGAGAGATTAAATATATCAGATTTGTTGGGGTTTAATTATCAGTTAGATTGCAAGCAGATACAGGATAATGTGTTTCCAGATAACACAGCCCTTTCATCCTGGATCTATTGTGTGCTCTGGGTTTAAGGACACCTGCCTGGAGGTCTTTTAGTTTGTTGTCAAAGATGAGCGAGTCAGTCACATGAACATGTTTTGTGAGCAGCTGCTGCTTTGTTTATCTTCTTTTGATTTTGTTTCACGTCTCTTTGTTGCTTTTAAAGTGGTGCCTTCAGATTCGATTTCTATTGTCAGGATCACTCTGCCCAACGATGGCCACCCCTCTATTTGGCAGATAAAAGGTTCCTAAAAGCCCACTGCAACAATTAATAAAGCACTGTTTTGTTGCAGAGCGACAGGTGGAGTCGCACCTTATTTTGATCTTGGTAATCCCCTGGGAGAGAAATTAAAATATTTTAAACCTGCATCTCTGCACGATTGCAGTGAAACGATGGGCTTAGTAACGAACAGAAGTTTCATTAACAGAGAAAACTGATAATCTCTGAAATGTTAAATATGTAAAAAAAAATGTTTATACTGCAAATGTCATTGAGTCTGAGAAATCGATGAAAATTCAGAGTTCTATAAAAAAGAAGCATTTTAATTAGATGGATGCCTGTGGGGGGTGAGGGTATGCAGTGATTATGACTTACAGTGTTTGCTTTAACATTTAAAAATAATTTGGAAATAAATCAGTGTCGATGTTAGTGCCCTTGATAAGGCAGGGTGGAAACACACTATCGTTGAAGTGAGCTGCAGCTCTGGAGTCTAGCCAAGGCAATGCTTTGAGGGACAGTATAAGATTTAATGCTGCTGTCTAACGGACAAGTTTTTGAATGCTTTGTGAGTGGTAGAAGTGTTACATTGCAGCACATGCAGACAGGCCAAGATAACATTATCTTCCATATGGAGATGTCAGACAAAGAAAGTGCTGTTTGCCTTTACTCACTCAGTCTAACTTGTTTTCTGCCTTGTGTGGGTGTTTTGGAAACACAAAAGCAGAGGACCAATCAGGATTTGGAAATCTTGGATGACCTATCAGGTGGTTGCCAAGAACATATCATGTCTGTGTGCTATTCAACTCAAAAGCTCTGGGTTGGTGCCAGGCTTGTGGCATCAGGGGTTAATGAAGTGTGTGGAATCTACCTCACACATTGTTAGCTGAGGCTACACAGTTGTCGGGAAAGGTTATAAATAGTGGATACTATAGCATTGTCTTTCAGTGGATGTAAACCAATCTTGACTTTGAAGTAATTGTTTTTTTTGTTTACCCCTTTAAAAGATATTAACAAGATTCCCTGTCCATAATAGCTGGGTGGGTCCATGATACAAAGGGAATCAAAACAAAATGCTGGAGTAGACCACGTTTGTGGTTTGCCTGCTTGAGAAAGAAGTTGTATTTGCTCCCTAAATATAACTTACTTGACTCAGCAGACACAAGGCAGAAACACAAAGGATACATAGCTGTACTCGTTTTGTTCTGGAACTAGGATTAATTGTGCCTAGAGATAAATAGGCAACTGATAAATATTAATATCACCTTTCCCAGTTATTAAATGACTGCATTCTCAGGAATGTTGTTCACTTAAAAAATGTTCACTACTCAGACACGCAACATATTTAAAGTGCTTTATATACAGTAAATAACACAGCTATTGTTTGTATGTTACAGTTAAGATCAAAAAGTAAACACTTAAGTATTTTTATCTCATGGTCATGTGAATGAAATACTATTTTGAAAACGGTTGAGATTTTTATTCTAATTCTTTGTGCGTTATTAAAAAACAACAGTTGGGTACTCATAATCCTTTTAGAATCATATTGAGTGATAGGGCAGTTCTCACATCCCAAAATTATTTATACTAATGTGTGTAATGATGTTTCCTGGTTGTATTCATGTATGACAAAAATACCAGGTGCAGCTTGAGTCAGACCTGTATAGGGTCTTCCCCGTGTTTATACTGTAGCTCCAGAAGCTCTAGCTCAAGAGATAATTTGAAAATAGAAGTTAAGATCAAAGTATGGATCAGGTTGTGTGGTAAATGGAAATGAAGCAAGTTTTAAAAATCAGTGAAATGTGAACAGGAATTTTGTAAATGCCCATTTCAGTGACTACAAGTATCTTTAATAGCTTGAACAGTGTTTTGCTAAATATGCCACAGATTGCAGCAGTTCATTAAAGCAGGAGATGTCTCCTGGTTTGCAGCAATATCTCTCCTGTTTGTTTACTTTTCAACCATCCGATTGATGCCCTTATTCAAGAACCAAAACCTGCCATATTTAAGGATGGATTTCACAAAGTCATTGTTTCTTTTATTCTTTTCAGCACCACCAAAGTTTATAAGAACTCCCACTGACCAGACAGGAGTACAAGGAGGAGTAGCGTCATTCATTTGTCAAGCTACTGGAGACCCAAGGCCTAAGATTGTGTGGAACAAGAAGGGGAAGAAAGTCAGCAACCAGAGATTTGAGGTATTAGGTCTATTGTTCTGATGTAAAATGCTCGACATTTGAATGCTCAAAAGTGCTTGGTTCTCCACATAATCCAGCTGCCATGCTTGCGTTCTTGGATGCATTAATGGGCTTTAATAATCACTTTATCAGGCTTTTACATGCATGATTTAAATGAGAATATATGCAGAGATCCAGGGACAGATTTGTAATTAAAAAGCTGCCTTGCCCTAGATACCTAACTTCATCTGACATTTGCTTTCTTTCAGCTAAGTAACAGCTTTTGCAAAAAAATGTTGATTATTGTGCAGTGCAATGTTAAAAGCCCCTTTTGCTTTTTTTGTGGTTTTTAAAAATGCATGCATTTTATCATTTTGCCAAATATTTGATTCTAATCTGAGCTTAGGCTGTGCAACATTAATACCCACACATAATTGCTGAACACTGATAAGATTCATATGAAGTTCTGTTGCATTTCATTAAATAATACTGTTGCTTTTTAAATGGAGGTTCTTAACTGAAGTTTGGGAGGGATGGCAACAACAAAGCCACTTTCTCCCGGCTGTTCTAAATGATAATCCGGTTGTCCCCATGTCCCAATGTCATTTCTTAAAGCTGTATATGTGTGTATATCATATACAAACCCCTCTTATTTGCATTTCATCTCTTTTCACCCCTCCTCTATCACATCTCCACCTTTGCAACAAACCCTGGGTGAACTCCTCACTCGCAAGGGATCCTAGCTTCCTTGTCCTGTGGCCAGGAAGCTGGTCCTAAGCCAAGAGAGTTAAGCTAAATGTCACCTTACCTAAATACTCAATAAAAATCCTCAAATGCATCAAATCCTTTCGGATCCATATTCCTCTTGAAATCTTTTTGTATTTTAAATCACCAAACACATTATCAGTAATAGAGCTATGTTTTTGCATTAAACTGAAAATCTAATCTTATCAGAGTTCATCACATTCATTTAAAGCTGCTTGTTGAATGTAGAGTGCTGGCTTCATACATGTGACGCCATTGGCAGAAACACCCTGACATAGTCACCCTACGCTCACTCACATGTGTGCTTCATTTCTAATAAAGCAGATTTTCTTTCAGAGCCCAGAGAGATCTCTCAAACTGGGAGAGATCAGCTGCAACATCACATGCAGTTGCAAAGAACGCCTAAGCACAAACTGGCATGTTCATGAAGGTCAAAAATCCATCCAAATAATCTGTACATATTCAAATTCAAAACAAATGCAGCTACTTTCAAAAGTATTAAAGACAAAAATGTGTAATTACTCAGGTATTTCTTTAAACAGTGAGTATACGGCATGTGGAGATATCTGAACAAGTTACCATACAGTTGTTTGTTTTGGCATTTGTTATATATTGTTGTTCAACCTGTTTGATCAAAAGTGTGGGAGGTGGTCACAACTGTCTTTTGTATTTCATATCACTTTATATCATCGGAACTTGTTCTGTATTGTTTTTGAAGCACATTCAAATGTTTGTTGCATTTCTTTCCTTTGATTTTTTGTGGCATCTGTCTGTTAAATGTGTTTAAAACATTGGGCTCACCTAACTTTTTAAATTAAAAAACATCTTGAAATATTTTAATGCTAGTGTGAATCAAAAATAAAGTTTAGTTTGGTATATGGGTGAGGTTCTTATCTGTGCAAATGCCTTTCCTAGGGTTTTGCCTAGTCAGTCCCCTTTGCCATCTTTAATGTTATTGGAGTTTGGTCATTTCAAGTAATGAGTTTTTTCATTTAACCAAGATGAAGGTGGACATTTATGAAGCTGTTTACAGCACTAGAATTTAATTAATTTAGCACACTGTTGAATGAAAAATTGAAAAGAACCCACTGTGCCAATGCATGTCAAGCCAAAACTAACCAGCAGCTAAAACACTTTGGTTCTTATTTTCCCTGTAGGCAAACTTAGCAAGCTGCCCACTCCAGAGTAATTGGATTACATTATCAACTTGTCCACAGTTTTTCCAGAGGGAAAAAAAATATTTTTTTATCTTTAGAGTTATATCAAATCACATTGCGTATGGCTGTTTTGACTTCAAGACAAATTAGATTCACTGTGTTGGAATTTATTAAAATATCTGTTTTGTTTGTAATAATGGGCTTCACACTAAATCGTCCAATCTCATTTTTAGGTCTGTGATTTTACATTGATAGTAATGTGGCCTATATATTTAATAATGCTGCACATTTATAGTAGCTTGACTTCCTTGGAATTCCTTGGAATTTGAATTAGAACCAAAAGGTCAACTGATATGCTATGAAAAACATGAAAAGTAAACGCAGCCCATTTTTCCCCTTTGATAAAGTCTCTGTTACATTTCTGAGAAGTCAGTGCATATCATGAACTACAGAAGCAGACCAGAAGATCGTTTTATATCTTGATTAATATTTTCAGAAGACCGTCCCCCTTTTTAATGATTTGCAATACAGTCTATGACAGTTGTTTCAATCTGGAGTAAGAGAAATCTAAAAGAACTGAAGGTAACCATTATGGTTAATGATCAGTCATGATAAAGGTCCATCAAATATTGTGAACAAAAAAACTCCTTTAACATATCTTGTCTCTCACACCTGCAGGTGATAGAGTTTGACGATGGATCTGGGTCTGTTCTAAGAATTCAGCCCCTGCGTACTCCGCGAGACGAAGCTATATATGAATGTGTTGCCTCCAACAGTGTTGGAGAAACAAGTGCTTCCACCAGGCTCACTGTTTTACGTGGTAGGTCAACTTTTCTCAGCAACAGAATAATATCATTAACTCTTGTTCCTTTACAACTTGTTTTACTTCCACCAGCTGATCAGGTAAGCTGAAAGTCTTTTTTTCATTCACGTAGTTTTAAAAACAAATATATGTATAATTATTCATTGCATGCTGATTTAGCTCCATTTAGATAAAACAAAAACAATGAAATTGCAAGTCACGGAAGACTTAAATGTAAGATTGATCTGCTTTGTTTTATTTCCCCTCCCTTTAAAAATAATCTCAACACACATTTGCATCCACTTTTCCCAGCATGTGGACCACATTTCCAGTGGAACACAAGAAATGCAAATTGCTTTTGGAGGGTGACCTTGGGTGTTTGCAGACAGTGCTGATTAATATGTAAATACGTGAAGGCTATTCTTTCATTGCTAGCACTGCTTTAGTACCATCAACTTTGCTTAGTAATAATCTCATTTTCTGCTACATGTACCTTTCAAGATCAAACATGGATTTTAGTATGTGAAAAACAGAAATGAAAGTAAACTGTAGTAACCTTTTTTCTCACATAGAACAAATTATTGTAATACGTGTTGATACACTTCAGTTGAATTTATAAAGTTAATGTATGATCTTTTTAGGTAGTTAAAAGAAATGTATTGTAAAGACAGTAGACTTAAATAGCATTAAGCATTAAATAGTCACTGTCCTTACTGTATATGACTGTTACTTAATGAGTGGTTGAAATACAGTGTACTGTACATGTAGTAGATAAAAATGGAAACACCCAGCTATGTACACCAAGTATATTGAAAGAATGGGTCATGTTAATTAAGCAAATAACATCCCAGAATGCTTAGGAACATGTATAAACATGCTTGGCAGGTCTGGTTGCCTATGTTTATGGCTGGAGTGGCTGCAAAGAAGACCTCTGTGACTTTGAAAGCAGGGTGATTGCTGGGACGCATTTAACAGGAGCTTTGGCTACCACGACAGCTCCACTTGCTGATGTTTCACAAGAAATGGTGTCTAAGGTGATATTAGCATGGGCCTGAGGGAAAGACATCATGGGCAGCAGGGGGCGGAAGTGCATACTCCAGGATCGTGTAACCCTTGCCTTAATTCGAAGTGCAAGGTAAAACGGGCGAGAGACTACAAACCAGTTGACTGCAGATTTTAACCTAGGGCACAAGCAGCCAGTTTAATCAAAGTGATCCAATATGGGCTCCACAGAGCTGGATACCATACCCAGATTACAGTGCGTGTTTGTATATCCAGTGGTGAAAAGAGCATGGACAGTGGCCTACCAAGCAGTGCAGGACGGTGATATGGTCTGATAAATCATACTTCACCAAGTTCTTGACAAATAAATGAGTACACTTTGTAACACCAACCTAAAGACCTGAAAGCACCAGCCTGAAAGAACTCTACAGCCAGGAGTGCTTGGTTCCAACAGTAAAGGGTTCTGGTGGTCCTGTAATGTTGTTTGGCACATTTTCCTGGCAATGTTTGGGTGTACTTATTCCCATAGAATGCAAGGTTAATGGTAGTGAGTAATCATCTTAGTAGTAGTATTTCTTTCCTGCTTGGAGTGGTGTCATTCTGGATGTCACTGTCCCCAACCACAGAACATCTGTGGTCGCCCAATGGTTTGATGACCATGACACTGATATTATCCATTATTATGCAGTTGTGGACTGCACAATCAAGAGATCTAATCCAAATCAAAGCATTTGTGGGATATAATGCCATCTCATTTATAATGGCATTTCAAAGGGTTTTTCACCTCCATCAACTGGGGGTGAGTTTTCTTGTGGAAGAATGGTGCTGAATTCCTCCTGTAGATGATGGTCCATGCCAAGATACCAACAGGCTCTGCTGGCCAGAGCCTGTTAAGACTTTACATTGGTAATGGTGGTATCTGGTTGTTTGTTCTAGGATTCCAGGCTATTCATTTCAACAACATGGCTGAGCAGTTTCTTCTAGATAATCTCAGACCTTCATTAAATGAACTGCTTTCTGATTTCACTGCTAAGTTTTGTGTCCTTTCATTCTATATTCATTTATTGAAATACTCAAGAGGTTTTGTAACACAGTAACTAATTACCCCATTAAGGTGCCTGTAATTGGTCCACCTTATTTGGAGTTTTTCATGCATACTTTTCATAGTTGACAGAAAGCTTTCTCCCGATTAAAAATATGTTAATATTTTACAAAATATACAATATCGCAAACTATACTGCTTTCTAATACTGTTTAATACAAATCTGAGTGTATACTTTTTAAATATAACTATGGTAACACAGACCCATATGTTTACCACATTCACACATGTTTCTTGCATCTTTAAGTAGCCACCCCACACAGTGTATATTTTATCAATGAATTCCACCTGTTGGTTTGACTGGCTGCACAAATCACAGCTGAAAGAATTCATTTGGTACAACACAACACAGCTGCCAGTCAGTGTGGTTCTTGCTTATTTTTGCTCATCCAGGGCATTGACACTGTTATTGGTGCAATCAACACCTTGTTTTAAAGGGAAAAACAATCTGTGACTTCAACAGCTCCACGTTCTTTTCTGAAACGACCAATAGCATCTGCTTCACTCCACAGCCCACCCAAATGAGAGATGTTTGCAGAAATGTAATGTGGGTTAAGACCATCAGTTGTCAACCACTAGCATGTTACGTCCAGTGAAGCAAAATACTGTGACCTTACATATGACCAGCACATGTTATAATTCTCATAGTGAATGTGTACCAAGAAAATGGTACTTTCTTCATTAAGCTTTTACGTGCAAAGCTGTAAAGTAGAATTCTCTTTATTTTCACCTTGTATATACTTGAATCATTTAGTCAAATGATTCTTAATCTGAGGTCCTGGAAGCAAACTTGAAGTTCCCAGTATCTTTTTTTCCACACTCTAGCCAGTCTGTTTCTTAATCTAATTGTTACATATACTGACATCATTTTACACAATATGTTTTTTTTGTTTTTTAAACACTTTAAATATATACTGCCAATAATCCAAATACTAATGAATCAAAGTGTTTTCAAGAATAACAATCTTTAATTTAGTTACCATAACTAAGGAACAGCATAACTGAAATGGTTGTGCCTTTGTATATAAGACCAAGTAGCTTGTGTTCTTTTGTTTACATCACACCTAAAGTTTGAAGGCCTTTTCTGTATAAACATGTACTTCTTTTCCTGAGTGTCCACCTCTGTTTACTTTACATATTCAAAATCTGATTAATCACTTATATATGCAGAATAATGCAACAAATTCTCCTTCTTTTTAGAGAGAAATGAATGGCTTTGGGCTGTTTTTGGTCTGTTGCCATGCCAAATAGGTTAAAATATTGTCAAGCCAAGTAGATCATTCCTTTTGAAAAGATGGTGATGTAAAGATGGCATCCAGTATTTGTATACTGTGTAATCATATGTTGATAAAACTGTCCATTAATTTATTTCAATTAAGTAGGACCCTTAGCTTATACAAATCATGCTCATCTTTTTTTTTCAGATTGAGAGAGCAACTGCCTTATCTGTTAAACAAATGAATAAAGCCTTTGCAGGGTCTTCACCTTTTGTCATATCTGATGTGAATGGTGATTTCCATTGTAGGTCATTTACTACAATATTTACCTCGTGTTGAAAAGAAATGCTGAACGTACAGGCATGGAGATACACAACAGTGTTTGCTCTGAAGAGACTATTTTGTATTCTGTGACCAGAATTAGCATGTTTATTACCATCCAATTCATTCTTAGCCTCCTTTGAAGATGAGCATGGTCTTTTGCACCTGCTGAGAAAACATTGCTTTTTCAGCTGATGTGATAAAGTCTGGAATGCAGGATAGCTGTGAGAGGGACGGCACACAATGAACAGTAGGCTCCTGCTTACAGCAAAGAATCAAAAACAGAGTAACGCCAAAGAAAACAAACTTCTGCTGAGGTTGCATTTGCTGAGCCTGAACACCTGTCTCATTCAAGTTAATCCGTGTAATACAGCTGAGGTAATACTGAGCAAAAACCAAAAGCATAGTAAATGTAGTGTTTTTTATTGAGAAATGTCAAAAGAACACACACGTTTTTAAAAAAATTTGGCATCTGATCTATGAAGATAAAAAACAAATTTCCGTCATTCATCAGAAGAACATTAGGCCGAATGGCGACACCACACCCTGAATGTGATGCCCCAAAAAAAACTTGCAGGGACAGTTTAGAGACAAAAGATCAACCCAGCCAATTGTATTTGGAAGGTGAAAAGAGAGACCCCATGCTGAAAAAGGGAGGAATATACAGATTCCTCTCAGAATGCGACGTTATCTGGGATCTAACCCATTATACAAGCCATTGTGCTGTCATGCCACTGTGCTGTCAAATAAAAAATACATATATGTTTGTGTATTTAAAGAGCTTCTTGTGGTTTGTTTTCATTGCGTCTTTAAATGTAAATAATTGTAATTGTACTTGTAAAAAAAATTATTGTAAAAAAAAATGAGCATCCTCCCCAGGAATCCCCTTATATAATATCGTATTTTGTGTGCCATGTGAAGATCGTCAATATGGTCGTCAAAGACACGGTCCAGTCCTCTTCACTTGATAAACTAACAGTTTAAGACAAAAACTAAACCCCTGTTGTTGAGAGGGATTTGAATTTTGAACATATTCTGAAATGAACTTACTCTATGTACAGTCTTAAAATAACACGCTTTCCGATTCCATAGGGTAATTTGAAGCTGCCAGCCCATTTGCTAGTCAATACATCTGTATGCATTATTATGTCAAGTGAGACATTTTTTAGAAGTTTTTCAGACACTGACTGCCAATAGTCCCGGATTTGCTTGGCAATATTAAGTCCAGGGTCAGTGATAACTGCGGCCTATGATGTGAAGTCTTTATTTGCTATATATTATCTGAACCGTTCAGAAATATATTGACAATTGTCTTATTTAGTGATAATGTTTGATAAATGACAGGCAAATAAATATCTAATAAATTACCCTGTGTTATATTTTGATATCCATGCCAAACAGACCTTGACAGCCTACAGAAGATCTTAATTTATGTCTCTTGATTTATCTTCACTTTGATTTTCTATCAAAGGGACTTTTTTCATTTCCAGCCTCCATGTTACAGGGATATTGAATGGCAGTTCAATATCAACACAGAATCAAAAGGAAAAAAAGACTTAGCTGACATGGTGTTACTTTTCACCTGCCTGATGTGCTCCAACCACTGTCGTTTTCCCGTCATTTCATTTTATAGTAACAGAGGTCCAGTAACAGGAAGGAATAAATAATGAAGTTAATAATGAATTTGAAGTGACTTGAAATGAGGTTCATTTCTGTTTCAATGGCCTGTGGTGAAAATTAGTAGCATCTGTTCTGTAATGGGTTCCTGCTAATGGCTAATCCCATAAAAAAGTACATTGTTATAATTGCCACAACATAAGAAAAAGGGCCAGAGGTAAAATATATCACACAGATATTAGCATTTGAATGTTTTTGGAATTAAAATGTATCACAGAGATATTAACATTTGGATGTATTTGAAATACAATTAATAATAAACCTACACAGAGTTTTCATTTGCATAAACAGAAATAAGTCTGGTTGCTGTCCTGTGCACTTACTCTTGAGCAGCAGTATCATTCTTGTAACATGGTGACCATATTTGAACACGTGAGGTTTAGCTAATACATTGTATGATTTAAAAAAAAGATTTCCTTTGATTGCTCTGTTGTCCATTACGTGGATCCTGAGCTGAGCAAGACCAGACACACACAGTCCTCAAAAGATGAGAAGCTAAATCATCCAATCTGAGGTAGATTACTTTGAGTTAGTACACTGTTTGCTCAATTTTGGACATACCGAAGCCTATTTATTACAAGCAAGATATCTCATTACTATAATGGTGTAATAAAGGCATGCATGAATATTTTATTGTCAGACAGACACAGCAGCATCCTTAACTGGGCAGTGTTTCACAAGTGAATGAAACGTGTCAGTGTGATGATAATCCAAGTCAACACACAAACTGATAATGGTAAGTTTATTTTTATTTCATTTGGGTGTTAGGGACTCTTGCTTTTAAATAGGAAAGAAACAGCTGTGGTAAACAATTGTGTTTGCATTAAAGCAGCTCCCTTATGAAGCAATTGAAAGTGAACTGTGTCACATGTCGTCGGTGAGCCTCTTACAGGAAAATAAAATCATCCCCATGTGTAAATTGTGTGGGGATCTATAAAGTATTTTTAAAATGTCTCAGTTAAATAGAATTACTTAAGAATCACTTTAAACGTGTTTCTGATTTAGCAGTGACTTAAAACATCATTTCTACAGTTTAGACCAGCAATGCTCCCAACCAGGGACACTGTTGGATGGTGGTAATTAAAGATCCCATGGTATTGTTCATAAGATTAGGGGGTTTAACAGCCTTCCGGAAGCAGGCCTAGTCAAATTTCCACCTTAATTCAATCAGTGAAGCAGTTTCTTATTTCTTTAACTGGTCTACTGTGTAGTGGCCGTAGCATATCAATCAGGTGATGTACTTTAGCTGTAGATTAAGTTGGTCCCTGTATTTGTAATGCTGGGGGCAGCACCCTGTAGAAGGCCAGTTGTTCTAGGTTCAAGTCCCTGCTGCAGATGTACAGTAGCTCTTGTGCACTTGAGCAAAGTACTTTACCCCACCCCGAAGTAGAAAGCTCAATCCAAGTTGATTTTTCACTTCAATTTCAATTACATTCCAGATGTTTTTTTCCTACTTGGAATGAAAGCTTTTCTTTTATTATATAAAATATATATTTTATATGTAGTCTGTTTTATTTATTTGTGCACAGGCTATGTGTAGAGCTGAAAAGAGGTTACAAAATGCTGAGAATATATACCGTATATAGTATAAACTTCTAATTAGGAGAGAATGCAAGAACCAGTCAGTACTCATGTGGAATGTTGTGACATGTGAAATTGTTATTACCATCATTCCCTTTGCACAGCATGTAATTTCAGAAAGAGCAGTCATCTTTAAATGAGGGAAAATGGATTGCAAATGATCTAGATTCTGATGTTTAGAGTTTTTTTTTTATTCTTTACAACATTGCATAGCTGTATATTCTAAGCAGGTTATTTTTAGTTCTTATGTATTGTGTCACTTGAGTACCAATTAACTACTCCTGATGAAGAAAAAGAGCTTGCCTTAGGATAGTGCACTGAGGTATAGGCAGTCTTAAGCAAATCACACATTTAGTCAGAGGAAAGAGAAGCTGGAAAGAGAACCCAGAAGTAAGTAAATGGGAAAAGTTTACTAAAATAAGAATATGTAATTGTGAAATGCATCTTCTGGGAATGTCTGACATCCACACTCGTGGAGTTTATGTCGCGATCACTTATTGATGTACTATGAACATTTCAAACTTACTGAAATTCTATGTGATGCAGTCCTTGCCAGTGTGTTGGATGGTATTTCCTTGTAAGGTTTAAATGTGCAGAAGTTACCTGAAACATCACCGTGGATTATGTTTATGGACCCTCCAGCCCTCTTTACTTATAGGTGATAAGAGGCTGCAAAAAAAAAGAGTCCTCATGGTTTATGACCTGTTGACATGCATCATCATGCCTACTGTGTTTCTTTCAGTTATGCACAGATAAATTTGAACAAAGAATTCCTACATTGTTCCAGTAAAGGGAAGTTTCTGAAATAAGCCGGCTTGGTTTGAAAAATGCATATACTTTCAAAAAGCAAACATACAAAACAATGGAGGTGTTTATTTACATTTGAATAGAATAGTATAAAATGAAACACCGCATTGTACTTCTTCCCCATCATTAAGCTGATTATAGTTTTAAAAAGAGCCCTGATTTGGCAGTCGTGTTAGGGTATATACATATAGAAAAGCTTTTAGTTCTTAGGATGAAAAATTAAATATTATTTAATTAAATTACACATCAGCTCTAGAAAACGATTGAACTGCTATTTGAAATGAAATAGGAATAAAACCAGCAATTGTGTAATCCTTTGTTTTACAATTGCCCCGAACATTGGTGTCTAGCCTAGTCTAGACAGCCCTAAGCTTGTGAAAAGAGAGATACTCAAAATACAACAGTAACTCAGATGAATACTTTTCACCTCTGTAGCATGCAACCTTGACGTTTCATAAATGGCAGACTAACATCAAATGTTTTTCAATTATTTTATTATGGAGAAGTAAAGTTTTCACAGAGGGTAAATGATGTAAATGATTGGATTTCACTTTTCATTAATCACTAGGACTACTTTTGGCCTCTCTGCTAGGTTACAGATTTTCTTCTTTTTTTGACGTGTGGTAATAACAGCAACAATGAAAAGAAACAGGCAGTGAAGATTTGTGAAGATGTGTTCATTTTCCTGAAAACTCAAAAATACTAATAAGAAATACTAATATACTAATAAGTAATAAGAAAAATGATTCTTTGGTATTTACAGCTGTAGTTTGTGTATAAAACTGGAAAATAAAGCAAATGATAATATTATTTCATGAACTCCTTCAGAATGTATTGTGTGATAGCATAACATTCAACATTTCACAGTGCCATTCATACACCCAACACCCAAGATCATATTCAGAGTAAGAATACACTTCAGAGTACATTTTAACGTCACTTCTATCTTAGCATTTCTGTTATTTCATGCTTTATTTTTACACCTTCTAAAAAGGTGTTATTGTTTGCTCCCTAAGTAAATATGTGGGTTATAGTTATTTATTTTAGGATTACAATATTTGGCCCTGGCAAAGACCCAAATCCTTTTGTTAAATAAAAACCATCAATAAAATAAGTACATACAAATGAATTTAATGATAATTATAATGCATTATAACATGGGTTGAAGCTAGATTTATTTCTTGTTTTACTACAGTTTGGGTTGTGAATGAGTTTGCATGAAGCATAACAGCTGTTTGATTTATGATACCTGAGAAACACTTTGGAAGGAAGGTAGCAGCTAGGGTTTCTTATGTCATCAAGGATATACAGGAAAAAACAAGTCCAGCAAGACAGGGCAGTAATAACCTCCACAGAGCCTAAATATAATACACCATGAAAATATCTTCTGTCATGTTTGATATGTTAATATCCTGTCAGTTTGGATATCATTAATCTCTACAGGCTGCTAGCTTCCACACTGCCCTGGGAATTGCTAGAAAGTTTGGCTAGCCATCAGTGACTCACAAATGGCGAGTAATTTCAACTGGAATTATATGTAAAAATCTGCAACGCTATTTTGTTTAGCAGCTATCAACTGTTTTAAAGTATAACATGCAGAAAATAGAGTAGATCAAGTCATGAGATTTCCTTCAGGTGGAGGATATGGAGCTCACTTATCCTCTTTAGGAAGAAATCACATTGTTCACCTGAATTTCATTTTGTAGACAAACTGACAAACAGGATTGTTTAGGTTACATTCAGTGCAGTTTCATGAACATATTAATCAGTTAGCAGGAAGAATAAACTTGATGTGCCAAGTTCAGGTTCATCCAGCTAATTAATTAACAATGAGAGAAAGAGTTAAAAAGGAAAGGTGTCAAATCTTTGTTTCTGTTTTCTGCACATTTGAAATGATGACTTCTGGAACTTTTCAGTCTTTCTGACTGGAAAATGAAAGGAATTGAGAAAACTGGCTCTGTTTTCTGATTTGTAATAGAGTGACGTGTAAGTATTCCTCTAGGATCTTTTCTTTGAAATGTTTCACAAACCCTGAAGCTGAATCAAACCTATATCGCTCAGTTTCTCATGAAGATTCCTGGTGACTTGTTTCCTTCCTTCAGTTTTAAATCTTGAAGGCTCTTACTTCTTGCCTCATGCATCACAAAAATGGAATAGATAATGACTATACAATCTAGTGTTATTTATGATTGTAATTAAAAAATTGAGTTGACTGTCCATGTTGAAATTGATTTCTCTGAGTAAATCTTCCTAAATTTTCCAGTGTAATTAATAGAGGCCATAAATCTTTGAAAGTGTTATTGGTACAGTAATGTATGTGATTTAAGACAGAGAGCTTGCTTGATGGTTAGCTAAAAATTACCCAGGCTGCTAACAAGATGAATGTGCACAGCATAGTCTAACGGAAACTGAGAAAACAGCTGCTCCAACTATAAAAGGGTTTCAATGTATTTTTGAAATGATAGATTGTATTGCAAGCAAAGTAGTTTAGTAATCTTTTAGTAAAATAAATTCTATATCCTATGCATAAAACATATAATTGATTCTAAAAGTGGCGGTATTGCAAACATTCTCAGTGCCTATGGAGTTTTATTACAGAAAAATGCTTAAACATTAATGTCCAGGGTACACTTGGTGCTAAACGATTTGCAGACAAAAAGTGTCATGTCGGGGAGTGATTTCCAAGATATGAAATTCATCCACCTCACATTGATTCAGTGCTGTGCATCAGCTGATTGCAGTTAATCTCATTTATCTCAAACAGTTGTAGACAAGGTCATTAATGACACCTGTAGTTACAGTATATGGTTTTGTCAAATAAAGTAATATTTTGGGAAACAGAGGGTTTAATAGCAACTAGTAATGGTTACGACTAAAAGTTTAAATCAAGTAATATTTGCTAACAACTAAAAAATAGATATATAGTGAAAGAAGACTTTAATAAACAGAATGCACTCCTGGTATTTATGTCAGCACATAGCAGATGTAAATCCAGGGAAATAATTCAAAGAAACAAAAGCTATTAACTCAGTTACTTTTTTAAACAACAGTTCTGTCACTTTAGTGTTTACACTGACCAAAGAAGAAAATTTAGTAACCTTACTTAATATACACTAAATGAAAACAGCAACCATGGCATGGATATATTATTGACTTTTTCATTATTCTGATTAGTTCTTTAGCTCTGTGGACAGTGTTGTGAAGCTGTAAAAAGCTTAACATCTCTAATTTAGCAGCTCCAGTATAGCATAGATTTCGTAATTGCAATTGACAGAATCACTTTAGTGGAATGTATTACCATTACCCAAAGAACACTCAGGCTGAAAATTCTTTGACCGTGATTGTAAAAGTATTATCCTGTCCTTCAGAGTCATAGGGTTCTGATACATTGGAAGGTCTTTTTTACTTGATTAATTGAGGAGCTCAGGGTCACACCTAATTCATCTAATGAAACTCCAGATGGAAAAAACGTTCTCCAGCACACTTTCAAAGATCAAGTAGCTAGCTTTAGCTAAACACTGAGGCTCTGGATAAATTGTAATCACTAAGAAGTATTGAAAACTTTCCACCAACATTACTAGCTGTTTTGAAGTGATGAACTATGTTTGTCATGTAGAAACAAAGAAGACCATGACTTCAATTATCTTCCAGGAGCATTTTCTGTGATATATGTAATTGAAATCTGAGGTTACATTCTGACATTATATTTAGGTTAAATAACTGCAAACAGTGACAAAATGTACATATAAAGGTAAAATGTAATTTATTATTTGTTGTATATAGAAAGGTCTGGTATCATAACAGATTTGGACTTAAGAAAGTCATAAAATAGTAGATATAGGAAAATAATACAATATTTCGGAAAGTATGGTTCAAAATGTTAGATTATTTCAAGAGACATATTGTATATTTGGATTATTTACAAAATGATCCAGAAGTAAATACTCTCATGTATATACATTTGTGAGCCCTTAGATTCTGAAAATGGTGGCATCTTCTTGACTTCAACTAGACTTTTCCTTTAACTGTGTATCCACAAGGAATTTTGATCCATTCTTCTTTACAATCCTGCTTCAAATCACTGACATTTGAGGGTTTCCTTGCATTAACATCTCTGTTCTGGTCCTTCTGTAAACTTTCAATGGTGTTTAGGAACAGACTTGACTTGGACAGGCAAAATGCAGAATTTCTTCTTCTTCACCGTTCTGTTATAACTCTGCTGGTATGTTTAGCATTATTGTCTTGCTGCATGACCCACTTCCATCTCGGCTTCAGCTGACGAATGGACAGCCAGACATTCTTCTCCAGAATGTACTGATACAACACCAGATTCAAAGTTCTGTCTGTGATGGCAAGCCATTTGGGTCCTGAGTAGACAAAGAAGCCCCAACCCATGAAATTCTTTTCACTGTGCTTGACAATTTGAGAAGAGGCTCTACTTATGGAACTTTTGTGCTTGGTTCTTGCCACACAAAATTGTTTTCATTGTGGCCAAAAATGTTAATTTTTGACTCATCGATCCAGAGAATGTTCCTCCAGTAGTCTTGTGGATCATTCAAATGATCTGAGACAGGCAATAATGTTTTTTTTAGAAAGCAAAGATTTCTCCTTTGTTCACTAAGGGTTGAGAAACCGTCGTTAGCTGCAGCAAAAGAGACCTACATATTCTTAGATTTTACTCTGAGGTTAGTTGTAACCTCCTAGAAGATTTTTCAGGTTGTTGTTGGAGAGATCTTGGGAGGACAACCAGTTTTGGATAGAGTCAACGTGGCCTTGAATGTTTTCTTTTTGTGTATTACTGGTCTAACAGAGGTATGCATAGAGCTTAATTCACCGCTGTGTCTCAAAAAGAATTGAACTGGTACTGTAAATGTAAAACTTTATTGACATTTAAGAAATTGTAACTCCCAGAATTAGATCTCCCAGCACTGTGAATTAGTAGTATGTTTTTATTATTATCTTGACTTAAGAATTCAGGAGGATTACAATTAATACAAAGTAATACAATATTTTATCATATTTAATTATTAATTTAAAAAAAAATCCTCACTTTAACTGCAGGACCACTTTGAAGGTCACTTGTTTCTTTAATTTGAAAGGATGACATAACCCAAATCCATTAGGGCCACAAGGGAGTAAGATGTCTTTTCCAGTCAGTGCTGTCTGAGCTGTGAATAATCTCCATCATTGTATCTTAACATGCTCTCAGCCAGAGTAATTTCAATAATTTATTATATTTTCTTTATAAAATGCGATTTATTGAGTGTCATCAGGTGAATCAGGTTTGCATTAGATTTTTTTTCTGTTTTTTCATGCAGTCTATGAAAGATACTTTAGATATTGTCAAGCGTAAATAAATGCGATCCAAGCCAATGATCTGGACCAGAATTGCAAATGACTGTGAGCCAGAATAATGGCAGAGGATCCACGATAGGATGGTCATGTCAGTTGTAGCTAAATGAAACTGCAACGTGGCATCATATGACATTCCAGAAATGTATTTTCATACAAATGCATGATAACAATATCAGCATTGTTATTTTACTGCAACACCTTTCCTCAGATCAAAGTCTACTTTTTAGATATTAAAACAAGAAACAAATACAACTGAGTTACCTCTTCTTTGAAATGTACATTTATTATTTAAAAAATGCTAATATACCAATGTGATTTTGTATTTCATTTGTTCATCATGTACATAATACTGGGTGCAAGACCACATATAGCAGTGTATATTTTTCATCATCATGTACCACAAAAGCACAAAAATATGTTACCGTAAGTGAAATGGTAGTAATATAGATGCATTCCTGTATTTCTAAAAAGGGTTCACCTTAACTGTATGTGCACTGTATGCACATTGCTTTAAATTGGCTTCTGCATTATATTATCTTCAACCAAATTTTTTATTATTGGAATTTGATTAAAAAATGTAATAACTGTCATGTTACAAATTTAAAACATCATTTTAGGATTGCATATTCACTATACATTTTAAATCTCTACATTTTAATACAGAAGCCATTTGTGTGTATGACCCAAGGTATTAAAAATCAATGTTTTAGCAAGCTGACCTGCCATCTTACAGTTGTGTGATGTATGGGAGGTTAATTACAATACAATTTCTCTGAAGCGTGCCTTATGTCTGGTTCTCAGCCTGGGAGGGCAGCCTGTTTCAGATTTGACAACTATACGAGCACCCACTGGGAAAAACTTTTCCTTGGTGTCAAGGTTAGACAATCCTTGTGGTAGTTAAAATGCACATCATGGTGTGCAGGTTATGATAATGGCTCATCGGGTTTTATAAAGTCTGTTTACCTGCAAGAACCTGAAGCATTGTGGCATGCATTCATGTCTGTCTGTGTGGTCCCGATCTGTATTTATTATTTAGAAGATTTGTGTACATAACTACAGTATCTCTATAAATCTTTTACTTTCACATTTAAAGCGAGACGGCAGTTTGTGTCAAAGTTGAAATGCATGAGATCAATTTAAAGTCTATTGTTCGGTCAAGAAAGTGCATGTGCTCTCAGAAGAGGATGTGAAATTTGCTCAGTTAGCAGTATAATTCACATGTACTAAAATGGATTCAGTTTCTGGATCTGGATAGTTATGTGGGATTATCTTGTCACCCTATTCATAGGTAGTCCTTCAGAATTGTAACCGAGTGATCTAGTTTGACATTGTTTTAATGACAAATTCTCTTAAAGAATTACGCAAATTATTTTGTAATAATTAACTTATATGGCCTAAATGAAGACAAACCTGAATTCTCTCATTTACTTTTTTCAGAACTAGGTTTATGCTATATAGCCAATCTGGCCATTGGTGGCGAATTCAATTTAACATTACAGCTCAGTTCATATAGATTAGTCATTAGTCATTTAAACCTTCGGTTTTGTGTGTTAAATATATTAAAGATTTGAGTTTTTGTGACACTTTTATTCCAACAAATAGAGAATATACTTTTTTCTTTCCAGTTCATCAAACCTATACATTTATTTCTTTCTTTCTTGTGAATAATTCAATGTGTCTTATATTCGTATCACAAAATCTCATATAGTAAATCCAATAATAATTCCTGATCATGTGCCTATACATTTTAGGATCTCTATTCATTATAGCCAGTTTAGGTTATTAAGATGGTGTTTTAACACTTCATTATTGAAGGATGAATCTTTTAATGTCGGAATGTATTTTTTTCAGAAACAAATGATTCATTGTATTCTTCTAACTCTGTACTTGGAAAGTGTTTTTCATTTATGAAAAAATAACCTAGAGAAGGAGCATTTACAATGAGAAGAGAAACTAAAGGAGATGAAAATTATACATCAAAACTGTCCTTCTGAAGAACATTATGAAATATTTTATGTTTATTATAGACTAAATTGAATTTCTACTGTTTAAAGCCCGACAAGCCCAATTTGAATCTAGCTGAAAAATCTTTGATGATGGAAAAAATGATGGTGGAAAATTACATACAATACTACATATTACACCTAAAGCATCAGTTCTCACAAATGGTCGTATTTTCAAACCACTTTTGTTCTGTCGTGGTACCAGGCAAGTCTATCCATTATTGCCAATTCTTTTGGCAATTTTGACAGATGTTTGGCAATCCAACAAGATGAAACCATTCCAGGTATTTGGACAGGTTCTGTTCAACACAAAATTATGCTCATGACATATTACTTTGTGTACATCATTCCAATACCTCTCTTCAGTTAATACTAGATCTTTTTAATGAATCTGTATCAGGATGTAAAGTAAATTGCTCTAAGTCTGAAATAATGCCACTTACAAGTGTTAATTGGAGTACTTTGTCCCGAGATTAACAATTTAGATGGAATATACTAGAGTTATCTATCCTCTGTGTGAACCCATTACTCTGTTCAATAATAATAACCGTTAGACAGTTGGAATAGGCTTCCTATTTCTCTTATGGGTCGTATTGCTTTGGTTAGAATTAATATTCTCCCTCAGATTAATTATTTTCTCTCAATGCTTCCAATTGTCCTTATTGTTATCTAAGGTGGATACAGCCCTGTCAAAATTTCAGTGGAAAAGTTAAACACCTCATATAAAATTGACAGAACGCTAACTAACAGGGGATGTATATCTACCCCTGATCTTTTTCCTCTGATGCATTTCACATAAACTGAAATATTTAATTTTTTTATCCAATTTACTTAATTAGCTATTTCAAAAAAGAACCTAGTTGCCCAAATAATCCACGAATTTCTGTAAAATTAAATCAACTTCCTTAGATTCAACTATTTGGCAAAAAACAGATTTTACTATTGAGAATAAACCCAATTATTTTGCAGTATGAAAGTCAAAGGGCATTGTTATGCTTGAGCAGTTAATTTCTGATAGACAAATTATTCCCTAACATCAATTCGTTCTGGAATATATTCTACCAAATACTCAGATATTTCAGTACAACCAACTTGTAAGTGTGATAAAATATAATATTTAATACTTTTGTTGAATTCACTCCACTTATAATATGTTTTAAAAATTGACAGGGAAAAGTAAAATGATCTCTATATGCTATATATATTTCTATCGGTGGTTCATTGTACCTTCTATGACATACAGTAAGTGAAGTATCGATCTTGTATTATGTAAAGAATTACGTGGAAGAATAAAAGTGATGAACCTATTGTATGATGGCTTTCTTGTATGGTGGACCATTTTAAATTCAATAAACTTATGTTTTAGTGCAAGGACAAAAGAAAATAGCTTTATTTAATGTGGAATCCCTTTGTTGCTACTTCAAGCCTTGGAGGTGTAAAGGAATCCTTACATTCTATTCAGTTTTCTATTATGTTCAGAATCATACATGAGTTTGTATTCTTTTATGAGCTATAGATGATCATATAACTCCCATAATGAGGGGTGGTGGGGAGGCGGAAGGGGTGGAGAGTGTTAGAAATGTTATTTCTGTGTTTATTTTTGGCTTCCTTTTACTATAAACTATAAAACGCATTGAATTGTTTATGCCTGAGCTTAGTGTAACTGTTTATAGCGTGTCTGGTGTACGTCAAGTAAGCTTGTGTGTAACTTATTGTTAATAAAGATTTTGTTAAAAAAAGAAATATATGCACAAAGTTGGGATCCAAGCTTCTCATCGCTTCTCATCGCTTCTCATCAAGGTATTAATTTTGTCAGATCTTACAAATGAGACAGATTCAAAAAGGTTTTTGTCAGATGCCAAAAATGATTTAAAACATTTTTCTGTAGTAATTAATAGAAGATACTTAAAGCTGTTAAAAGAAAATATTACATTTAACATATTTCCAAACAGATACCTCCAAACTGGAACTATCACTTAATCGGGAGAGTTAATCACAAGAAAAAGACTTTGAGTCTATTGCTGTAGTAGGTCTTATATATTAAACCTGAAAGAAATAAAAATCTCTTTTCAACCGTTCAATGTCTTTGAAGTAGCTCCTGGCTATTTGAAGTTGGTTTTGTTCCAGACTGCTGCCAATCAGGACATAAAGTTGCTGATGGCAGATGAGGTTGTCACTGAAAACTTTTTTTTTGTCACGCTAAACAAATGTTCCATTTTCTAAGACGTTACTTTTAACAGAGAAAAAAAAAACTTAATGGATTTATTGCTCAAGGTAAAAAACGGGTAAATGGGATATGCTAAATAAAATCCTAAACAGAAACTTTCTCCTTCTCCCTTCCAATACCTCTAGGTGATCTTTACTATTGAAATGTAGGGGCTCAGTGCATTTGCGCTTTACCCGGGGGAAACAATTTTATATCTGAAATGCTTCAAGAGCATTTGAGCGTAATGGGTTTTGTACTGCTTGCATGGCTGTATCCTGTGGAGAGCACTCAGTCCATTCTGCTTGATCCTCATTTTATCTGTCTCTTTATCCATTAATTTTATCTTGACCTTGGGCACAAAGTATATGCACTTTTTCTGCTATATGCTTGTGCACAAATGGAGGAATAGCATTACCAATCCATCATGGTTATGAATGATACGGCTTTAAAATATACATGGGTCACAACAGCAGATATTTTTGGACCAAGTGTGTATTGATTCCAAAAGACAAAAATACATAGTCCTCGTTTAGCGAACAGCAGAAAACAATTTGCATTGGGAGCATTTGAAACTGAGTGGTAACTTGTTGTCTCAAAAATGATGAAAGCGATCAGATCTATGGTAGCTTTAGATTAAAGCTTAATGTACATAAAGAACATACAATTTCTGTAAGGTTGCACAGTTGGTTTATAATTTTTAAAATATAAACCATGGGATAAATGTATTTAAATAAATGATTACATACTGATTGTGGAGGTAATTGGTCATTTTTTATGCCGATCTTTTATTTGATCCATACTGTGGTGTGTGGTGCAATTTAAAGTTTTTTTAAGATGTAATATTAAATAGGTGTACAATGCCATTCAGATGTATTCATGATACCAGTGAAATACAAACCAAAAGCGTTATGCAAGCCAAAGATTTATGGATTTAAGGTGTCCTGCTGAAATTCTAAGAATGTTATTCTCTAAATTCTCTAATAGCATTGACAGAGCTTTATTTTTATAAATAAAGGTCTAGAAAACATGATGGGCACAGTTACATAAATCCTCCTCAAGCACACATTACACAGGTAAGACACTTGCAGTAGTGTTCAAGGAGGAGCTTACACGTCTGACGAGAGATTTTTGACAAAATTAGCTAAATTCAGGCAAAATTGTCGTAGGTCATTCGGATCCCTTGGTTTCCATTTTTGACACATCTTCTTGAACTTGAACCAAAAATGTTAGATTGGATTAAGTCTTGGAAATTGAAAACACTCATTTTTGTCAGCAATTAACCACTTCTTTGTCAATTTGGAGCGCTATCATGCTAGAATATTCATTTTTGGCCAAGTGTCAGCTTCTTGTCAGAATAAACCAGGTGTTTGGCCAAAACATGGGATCCAGGACCCGTAGATGAAAAACACACTGATCTCTGCTATTACATACATTTCCAAAACGCAAATTGGCTCATACACAATTGGTACTGTAAATAGAGGACAGATGTCTGTGTAACACGAAAGTCGTGTTGGCCCATACACAGTTTTATCCCCAACGTGTTTACGTTTTGCATGGTGGAGTAAAACAACTGAAAGTGGCGGTCTGCGGAGGAATACACATAATGCTCAGTTGTCCCATGTGCTTTGTTTAGGAAGTGCTAATTTGGAGGTGCTCCTCAATTCTCATGCTGTTTTCACTAAATCTTCTGCATATGAGTAGGCAAGGTGACAAGAATGTGTCTAAGAGGTGTGCTGGTGATAAAATTTCAGGTGGTGAACTTTTTTTCCAGATAAGGTCCTAAGTTTACTGTAGTATTTATTTATTATTGTAGCGCCCCCACCTGATGTCTTGGCGGAAGCACACCCAGATAATTACTATGCGCCGCGATGCAGGCTGGCAACCACTGTCGGGGTACTGTCGGGAGATGGTCTTAGGGCCCATAGGCTGACAGTTAGCTATCCTTAGCTATGTAAATAGTGTTTTATTGGGAAATTGTATTTGGTTGGTTGATGTTCACCCCTGTATTCACCCTAAAGTTGTGCACATGTTCCCTTTGCTGCCCTTGTGTGTTTAAGTTTTGGGCGAAAGGTTTATGGTTTTTGTTGCCTGGTAATAGGCTGATAGAGGCCTGTAATAAAGGGTGCGTGTTGTGAACCATTCCATAAACGCTACACTATCAATTTACCATGTTCGAACTGTGTAAACATTTTTGTTAGGATAACTAATAAACGTGGTAAAGCTTTGGTTAGGTTTTGAGTGGTCTGCCCTTAACCCTGTTTTTCCCATAAGCCCTATTATTTTTAATGCGTGACTTTACAGGAACTCATGTATCGCGATAAAGCAGAGAAACCTGTGTAAAACATAACGGTCCCATCACCATGCTTCACAGTGGACGTTTTTTTTTTCTGAACATAAGCTTATATGAAGCATACACTGTTGAACATGTCTTAATTTCATCTCATCATGACTCCATTTGTCGTTCAGACAAGTTTAGAAACTTTGAGTCCCCTCTGTTTGTGGTTCATCCTCAGCAGAGATGTCATCCTGGAAATGTCGAATGATAGATTTTAACCTTTTTTTTCCTGAAGATACCAGTCGGCGATCTCCAACTGTTGTCTTTAGAACTACAGATACTTCTCAACCCACTTGTCTCTCAACCTGTGGTGGGAGCCCGTAGCCTTACGTTTGGAATGGACACATCTGTATACTTCTGGAGGTGTCCATTACACTTACAAAGTGCTGAATCAGTACTTAGTTTTTTTGGTGGTAAGGTGCCAAAGCTCAATATTAAGGTCTGCACTAAAATGTCCACTTAGCTTTCTTCAAAATACATGCGTCTTGGTTCACGCATGTTCCACAGCCTTTTTTCCAGTGTCTCGGAGGAGGGCCAGTGTGTGTTGCTATGCTGGCAATGTGCACAGCATGTCAGCAGCATAACAAATCAAAAGTCTCCTTCTCTGTTTTTTTTTTAATTCTTCAGGACTATTTTTAAATTGTAAACGTGCATGTTACATTTTTCCATGCCAGGAGGAGTTGCCGGTGCTGTGCCTAGAGCTCCCAGAGTGTGGACAGTCCAAAATCGAGAGAGACCAGCACACATTAAATGCAGAGAAGAATTTTATCGTAAATTCGATTTTGTTGTGAATATGACTCTTGCAATCTCAGTTTTTTTTATGAGAAATATGACTGTGTTCAACACAATACCATTATGATTAAACAATAACATTTTTATATCTTTTTTAAGTAATCTACAGTTCTTTTTGGTGTAAGATGAATTGTTCCTTTTTTTTTAATTAGAGTATGAATAAACCTGAAGGGTATTTTTTCTTCTTTGGATTATGAAAGACTTATGTATGCTTTTGAAACATCTGGGATTGATTATTGAATGCAATTCATTTTTCACTGGTATTCTAATGGTCTAATGTGTTGTTTTAAGTACTACCAAAGCTCCCTTACATCAGCAGAGACATTAACACATAACCTTAGTGTAATGAGCCTTGTATCGGCTTCTTGTCCAGTTGATTTTGGCCCTGATTTAAGCTTTAAATGGCCTTGCTCCCATTTCTAATGGCTTTTCTGACACCATGCAGTCCTTGCTGCTCATTTAGATGAAAGGCTGAAGACTTACTCAGTATTCCTAAGACATGGCAAAATAATGCAAGTAAAAAAGCTTCAGAGCTCATACATCATGGAATAATCTATCATACCTTGTACAGGAGGAACTGTCACTTTCTGTTATCAGAGAATAATTATGAACACCACTGGTAACATTATTTTACAGGACAATAATAGGCATGTAATTACTTAGAAATATTATGGTAATTACATTTAGTATTACTGAGTTTAAAATACTAATATATCTAATGTTATTTGATTGATACTGCACACAATAACATAACATACAGTGGTAGAGCTGCATGGTTCTTAGTTCGCTGAAAAATAAAAAGATGCCACACATTCCATTATTCATATTTTGTGGTTATTTTTCTATTCTGTGACAGAATCTAATTGTTTAGTCTTTGTTAAAACGCAGTGAAGGGATTTATAGTAAAACTACACTGATTGATTGTTTCATTGTAATAACTACAAACAATTTAGGGGATTAGCAATAGGTATTTCAATGATTAACCACAGGAAGCATTAAGTTGATTTAAAAATCTCAAAAGAGATATATTTAACATATGAATCCCAGAAAGCAGGAGTGCAGAACACAGCAGTTTCATCAAAAAAGAGTGGGTTTTGAGCCTGAGGTCAGGAAGCACATTTTTCACAGAAATACTTGTATATATTGTAGTAATGGGATACCTTGTCTTCTTGTCAGAGCTGATACTTTATGATCTTTAATTAACAGACCGGACACAGCTTCATGACTTTAACTCCTATGTTGCCTTTAGGCTATGAAACTGAAAACAGGTTTGAGCTACTGCTTAAAGAACTTGATTTACATGATAATTCCAAGCAATTTTCTCTCATTTACTTTGTTACCTTTGTTATATAAGGGGAATTGCTTTAAAATGTGTCTCACGGCAATTTTGCTTTATCAGTTGCCAAGAAAAAAAGTTTGCGTTTCATGGCCATTTGGTAATGATGAAACCTCAGTGAACAATAGGTTTTTCATTTTGATTTGCAGATATACCTTAAAAGAAAATGAGACTCTCTGTAGAAACTGGAAAAGCCATCCCTATTCCTGGCAAACAGATGCAGTAGATATCTTGTGTGACGGATGATGTTGAAACTGTCCTGTTAACTAGAGCTTTTTTTGTCCTACCACAGGGGAGCTAAGATGTGCTGTAACTGGTATTTTGCCAGTACTCTCAGTTTGACTTTAACAGCTGGTGCTTCTAAAAAATAGCAGCACTACTCCAAAAAGAAGAAAAATGTCCAACAAAAAGCAAGACCAGAGAATGTTAATTGTACTTTGAATAGCCTAGCCAGTATGCACAAGAAGTGCCAATAAAAAGCTCAGCTACATTTCAAACTATGTTTTACCAGACACTTTGCTTCTCATCTTCAATGTTAAAATTCTCACTTTTTAAGAAAGATAGCCAGGGATTATTTCAGATCTGCAAGGTCTTCATATAAACACAGAATCTAATATTTTGAAGAAAAAAATCCTGTTTGCAAAATCCTGTTTAGCAGGAGCTTTGATAAAACCTAAAAAACAGAGATTTGTTTGTGTATTTCTGAAACCCTTGTGTGGTTACACCCTTAAGCAAATGTAACATCTGGTTCATTTCTAAAATTAAACTTCTTAAAACCAGAATGATGCCACATTTAAAAATTTTTTGTCTATGATTATTGATTATGCATGTGTGCCAGTTTGTGTGAATATTTTTAATACACAATTCTTTTTCCAAAAATATATTTGACAAATGTACCAAATTGAAGTTCATTGCAATCTAATAGGAGTGTAGCCAATATAAGTTTATTTGACCATTAATTGCTCATAAACATGAATTACATAAATAATTTATAATAATATCGAGTTAGTAATCAAAATATTATTTGTTATGTTTATTTTAGAAATAGCGTAGGGATCACGTGGGATTAAAGGTTAGCTATCTCAGAATATACTAATATTTATTTCATCTGTAACTTCATGTGATTGCTTAGCATATTATCTACTAATACATTTTTGCAAAGAGTATTTGATGTCATGGAAAATGAAATATATGTCCTGGGAGACATATTCTGTGTTTTAATCATATCTAATATGTTCGTTGCCTTCTTATTGCTTCACCACGTTCTCCAGAAGATCTTAATGATGCATCAACATATTACAAGTCTTTTTAATAAGTAGGCGCTTCAAACTCATATTTCTTTATAGTTTATCTGTTTGCCACCTGCATATAATTGTCTTGACTTGACTACATTAAATATCATCTACTAGGTGTTTACCTATTTTTGAATTTCTAAACTCTTTGAATTTCATTTGCTAAGCTTCATCATTTTCGTATTATCTGCCAAATTGGCTAGTTTACTAACTGTACCAGTGTCAGGAAAATTGATATGGTTTAGTGATAGAAGTGGACCTCATACAGATACTTGTGGAACTCCACTAACATTACATCATCCTAATTTTTACCCCCTACCCATAACCTCTTCTTTCTTTTAAACGATTTTCAGTCTATAGAAGGATTTCCCTACATGCCTACAGCCTGTGATTTGAGAATTACTCTTTTATGAGGAACATTATAAAAATTGTCTAATAATCTAAATACACTATATTGTGTGTTTACTAGATTTTTGTTGCTGTGGAATTTGGAGCTTAATGGAGTCCATAACAGAAGTTCAGGAATTTAGATCCTAGTCACTTCTACTTGCCAATGTATATAAGTCTTGGCCCCTGAACCCCTCACATATCTCTCTCATTTCCCTGCACTTCTCAACTCCCGACCTTTCCATCCCTGCTTCCCCATCTACTCTCTTGCAGCAAACTCCCTAGCTTACTCCTGGCAATAGGAAGGGGGTTGGGGTGGGCAGTGACCCCCTGAGTTAAGATGCCTTTCCCTCATCTAGCATGTCATGTCAACTACTCTTTTCATATTTCGTCCCTCTGTCCCACTCATTAGGATATAACAGACTTACTGAATGAAGCTTCATTGAGCATAGTTTCATTACAGGAGATGCAGAGAGACACGAAGGGTATATGATGAAATTGCTACTGCCGCTTTTTGGGGTATGAGTACACTCGTTTTATTTTGTAGTGTTTTTTTTTCTGGGGATGATATGACTATGAAATCATCGGTGAACCATTCAAATACAGCACATTTTGCTTTTTTTTATAGTAAACATACGTAGTCTAGTTTATTATCGTGCTTTTTGAAAGAAGGAGAATCAGGTCAATACCAGTTCAGTACATTTTTTAGCCAAAAGAGTTGGCTAAGAGCCAAGTCCTAAGTCCTAAGTATAAGAAAATGAATACTTACAAATACAAGCAAGAAATAAAGGCATGTTAACACAAACACAAATGCCATATTCTGAAGTGTCTACCCTCAGTTTACATTACCTGGCTCTGGTTTATATGTGTTTATCGATTATTTGCTTTTCTTTTTAATCATATTGTTATCAATTGCTTCTCAGTGTCTTACAGCTGACAAAGCACCCTGACAAAGAATGCATTTGCAGCTGCAAAAGGACCTTGAATACTTGCAAATCACCCCAACATAATTTTACTGGCTACACTTCTACATTTATTAAGTGTATATTCTGTTTGTTTTGGTGATGGATAATAAATGGTTAAGTGACTGCAGAACAGACTTGGATATTAAATTGGATATCATGGAATGACCAGTCATTACTATTATGCAAGCTCAGTACATGTTGCTAATTCCAAGATGGGTGTAGTAATGAGACAGGAATGGTGGCAAGCTGTTGCATGATCAAAATTACGCTTCCAAATTCTCTAGTTATATAAAGCTTTTAACTACAGGCAAAAATGGTAGTCAAGACAAATAATATAAGGGGGAAGTTCCTACAGTCTGCCTGCTGCTTAAACCTCAATGTGTTAAAATTTGCTCACCACTCTTTTATTTTTAATTATCACCACTGGCAGTCTGTATTTTCACATTCCCCGGGCGAATTTGGTTACTGTTAAGTTCAAACTCTAGGGAACTGTATTAGAAAGAGTTAGTGGCATGACTTCATATGCCTTACTCATTGGTTCAGATCTATATGCCCTCCAGCAATGGATTTTTCCCTGTGGGTTAAGTGTCATCAAATTCACTTGTGTTTTCAGCTGTTTGGGTCACCTGCCAGTGGCAATTCCATTACTTCTCTTTCTTTCAAAGATTAAATTAAGGAGAAGAGAATAGAAAGTTCTTGGAACCGATGAAAGATTTTTTTTTTTACAGAGTAATCTCTTAAAATATAATAGACAAGTGACAGCAAGGCTATTTGAGGATTCTTTTCACAGCACAGATGGGGGAAAAGTTTCCAGCAGTTTTTTTTTTCATTGTTGTTCAAATCCAATCTAGCCTGTTTAAAGCTGGTTTATGAAGCAGTTATTCAAAGAGGCAATGTTTTTTTATTTGAATTACATAAGAACATTACTTTGAAATTATCTGGAGCTCATCCTATAAATATGCACTCTGTGATAGTAGTATTTAAATAAGAATCAGGTCATTGCTAAAATGCACTGCAGTATGGGTCAGTAAGATGGCTTTTAGAATCCATTCTCAGGGAGCTATCAGTGTATCTGCCCTGGTCAGGTCTATTGACTTATCAGCATGTCAGCTCCTAACAGTCAATATCTGTTTACTTTGAGGAGCTCTGGTTTAATCACCAGAAACATTATCATTATCCTTGGCCAAATCAATAAAGTAAGCAAAGACCTCTTATCAGTGGAAAAACTGTTAAAACCTCCATGTTGTTTGTGTTTTGTTGTATTTGTTTTGCTTCACCTAAGCACTTTTTTTCTGCTTAAAGAAGCAGCTTGTGTGTTTTCAAAAGTTTTACATGTCTTTGCTTTTCTTTATTACCCATTTTATTTCCCATATTGCATGTACAGTACATTGATTGAGTGTTTCATAATATGTAATGGGAATTTGAGTGTGTTAGATCTGTAGAAATAGTAGAATAGTAGAGATAAAATGAATGTACCATATATTAGAAATATAGTAAATATAGTAGAAGTAAAATATAATAAGAAAAGATTACTGAGTCAGATGGTTGTCACACAAACCCTGCGATAGACCTTCGTGAAGATGAGGTGCAGATGTAGTTTGCCACGAGATTTCCTTTTATCAGGTCAGACACCTTTGCAAAGCCATTATTTTACTGAAATGGTTAACACGAGAAATATTGTCGCAGCATCATGGGGTTCTGTCCAAACAATGGAGCCTTCCAGGGAGTACTCCACAGGGCCTTTATATTTGATTTCAAAGGCATGGTTTAATATCGAGGAAATAAAATGAGCACCTGACAGAGTGCACTCAACCTTTCCGTAAGAAGTGAAATACCCGTGCTATTGGAAAAAAAAAAAGATCGAAACGCGGAAAAAATGGCTTTCCATCCTGGCCACACAGCCTCTCCGACACAATGAACCACTTCCTACCCCCAGCTCACAGTGCCACACTAATAGAAATTTCTGGGCAGAGCCCTGGAACACATATAATAGAATGTGATTCAAGTGCGAAATGTGGTAACAGAAAAATTCAGAAAGCATAAACTGTTTCTTTAGGTCTTCAAAGGCAGTGTTCAACAACATTTACCATTCCTCTTCTAAGCCTTTCACTGTATTTCAACAAATCCCATTTTTTAAATAAATGTGTGCGTGTAATGGCACACCATTTTTGGAATTCAGAATTTAGTGTGTTACCTATATTTAAATGTATCAAATCTTTAAAGACATTTTGCTAAAAAAACAGATTTGCCAGAAAGCTCTTTGGAGCTTGAGCTGTTAGATGCCAAACACCAGAAAATGAACTGATTCCAGGTTATCAGGAACTTTTTAAAAACCAAAGTAACATAATGGAAGCATATTGTTAGTAGCGGATTTATTATTACTGGAAATTGTAAGACAAACTATAAGAAACTCCCTGGTGCTCATTATGCCTTAACAAAATATTTTACATTATAGGAAGTCAGAAATGTGGTAGAACTGTGATTGTTAGAGAAGATTATTCTTTTAGTAACTGGTTTGGGACAATAAGCAGGAGTTCACATCACAAACGTTCACTGTTATTGTGGTCAGAAACAGGCAAGAAAGACTATGTTTTTTAACACAAATTGTGTTTTGAATTTTCAAAGTATGTTATTTCAAACAGTTTATAAGATTAGAATTACAATCTCAATTGATATCTAATGAAGGAGTATTCATGCATGAAAATACTTTGTTATGGTTATAGAATTAGATTAATTAAATGCATATGACCTATTTGATATTTGATTCTCATACGTTTCTTTAAAATTTGGTTTCTTCAGCTTAGAATATTTTTTTTCTTTTAAAGTCTGTTATAGAGTTCTAGTTATATGTGATTTTGGCTCAAAACAAAATGGGAAGAATTTATTTAAGAATATGAGACAAAAGCAACATTTTTTACCTATGTTCCTATTCCAAAGGATTCTTTTTTTAATTGGCTGATGGAACTGAAATTTCCTTTTAAACATAAAAATTGGCAAGTTAAATCGCAGTTTTAATACGCAGTGTGACCTGTTTTGCCAGTTATAAATAGTGGGCTGTAGGCTGTACTAAAAGTCTGTGTTCTTTAAATTGCGTTAAATTGATGATGATAATAATAATAAAGTATGTTCTATAATGGTTAGGTGAGAACAGACAAAACAAAAAAGTTCCCAATCCAAAAATGTAGCTGAAGGGCTGGTAAAATAGCCAGACCATAACGTGTTTTGGTAACTTTCAGAGATGTGTCTCAATGTGGTTGACAAGGCACTGATACTAATGAATTCTACATTTTGGTGAAAAAGAGTCAGCAGCAGGGACAATCTCGAAAGTAGGGACAGTCTCTGAGTTGTATTTTCTGTAATAAGTATAATAATAATAATAATTATTTGATAGATTCTATTTTGTAATGACAGCAAAAGCATAACCAACAGCTCCTTCTGTATGGCCATCTCATTACAATGGAGGGGTTTAAGGGCAAATACACACTTGAGGAGTTGATATTAGAATATTTATTTTGTATTACCTAACCAGCTAGGAGACTGAAGTTAGGAGACATTTATTCATTCCAACCACTCAATTCTGTGAAAATATTTTTTACCACTAATAACACTGCAACCTCAAAATTTTAATTGCTTTTGAAGTATTTCTAGAGAAGGGAAAAATAACTGACATACAGATACACTGGAATGCAACCGGAGAAGAATTTTAAAAGAAACCGAGGTGAGCTTTACCGCGTTTGTCTGGGGGATTGTGCTCTTCAAATAAGCAGCAGTGCTTATAAGAAGGGGCATCAATACAGTCTGCAAAGTTTTTCAGCTCAGGGGCCTAGTGAATTTATTCTTAATAGTATTGCCACAGATTACAGTCCGTCAGCTCTGTGCCTTGGTGACTGCTTTCAATAGAATGGAATTTAAAACCTATGTTACTGTCCAACCTGTGGACAAGACGTATTTCATGGCATGTGTGGAAATAAATCGGAATCAACAGCTGTCAAAACTGTAGCCTGGCTTAATAATTTCCTTATTCTCAAACTCACTGAAGAGGGGCAGAGAAGCACATTCTTTTTTGCAGGTTTATGGTCAAATATTAGTAATATCATATACAATGCTGTTTCTTTAGCCGTTGCAGGGTATATAGATACTGTAGATAGATAATACTTTATTAATCCCGTAGGGAAGTTGATGTATATATGTCTTATCCATCAATAATGTCTTAATTGATGGATATATGTCTTAAACATTTTCACACAAATGCACAAACACATCTTTCACATGTACTTATCACTGCTTGGGATTTTATACATAAACCCCCCATAGTTTGTAGTTTTGATTTAGATAAGACCCATTCTTAATAATAATTAGACTCATTCTCATTAATGGTAGTGTGCTGGTTTTGACTTCTAGCCATTGTTTCCCCCTAAGGCATAATTCAGACCGTTTAATTCAGGGCCCTTCAAAATTCCCTGCAATTCACTTGATCAGTCCGAGCAACACTCTTCATTGATGAGTACAGGTAATTAGGTAGTCATTTTCCACCTTACTATGACATTGGATGAACTTTGTGTGAGTCAAATGTTCAATTTTGACAAGACTAAGTTCCCAGTATTCAGGGGGCTTCTTAACAAGCTCTGGTGGGAATTTAAGGCATATTAGTTTTCTTGAGAATCTAGCTTAGTGAGCTGCATGTGCTTTGATGGCTAACAACAATATCAGTAGAGTTAAGGGTCTCTGTAGACAGTTAACACTTTGATGCTATAATGTATTTTGTGCTACTCAGACTGTACAACTGCGCTGGCTCAGGTTTACCATTGATTACCTTTTGTGGTGGCTTTTCTCACATGTCCACATATCACTTGTGCATCATACAAAGTATATTCTGTAAATATTTGACGTATTACAAATATAACTATGATTATGGTTCAGGTGGGTAGCTGCATCAGGATGTGTAGGCTGCAAAGGAACAAGTAATAGGTTTATTCCATGCTGAAAAAAAGAAGAAAGAGAACACAACGTTCAGGTGGACACACCTGAAGAAGGCTCCACGGCCGAAACGTTGTGTTCTCTTTCTTCTTTTTTTCAGCATGGAATAAACCTATTACTTGTTCCTTTGCAGCCTACACATGCTGACGAAGCCACCCACCTGAACTACTATAATTGTATGTTTATAAAGTCAGGTCTTTTGCCCTATAATAATTCCTTTCTGAGAAATTGTTATTTCTCATATTATATCTTTGCCAGTCACCCTCATTTAATGGCAAATCAATTTACCATCATTAGTGCCTATGCATTCAATACATCAGTTGCCCACCGTAGGGTGATATCTTTTTTCCAAGTGAAGTATACAAAGTTGCTGGGTTCTCTACTGAATTCAGATAGATTTTTTAAAGACTAATTGGAAAATTAACTTGAATTGTCATTGATTAAAATCCATGAAAATATATGTTTGGTTGTTAAATATATGTTTGTCAATGAAGTCTTAATGCCTGGAAAGTTCTGCATTCTCATTTTGTATAACATAGATTGGTTTAATACTGTTTAATCTGTGAATTTAATCTATACTATCCACTATACACATTGTAGTGATCAAAGTCATTTTTTAGCAGTTTTCCCTCAGTGTAGTTAGTTTTCATAATACAGAACATCCTCTTGCTCTTAAAAAAGAATATCATACTGTGAATATATCCTTCAGCCTTGGCTTACTGGTACACTACAATTGGGATAACTGAGTACATTCACAGAACTCAGTGTAGCATTTTAAAGGTTTCACCATTTCATAATCCTTGGGCTGCAATGTTGAAGAAAATATCCCAGTGATAATAAAGTGAAACATTTTCTTTCTCATCCGGTTAGTGCCTAAAGAAATGACCCATTGCAGGCTTCTGTGAGAAGATTGTATCTACTGAAAACATTAAAAGAATTTATCTTGTTATGAACCTGGAGGATTTTCTAAGATGAATGAAAAGAGGAAGGACTTGTCCTGCATGGGGTGGGGGGGAATAAGTCGGTCTAATTCCTATCCCCATTCAGCAGGAATACCACAGACATGCAAGAAAGAGACTCTTTGACAGTCCAAGGCACCGGAGAGCCATTTGAAAATCCTTTCTGCAGATCAGTGGAATTTGTAATGGCAAGTTCAATTAAAAAGCATGTGGCATGAGAGACTTCTAGGCATAGTTAACTGTCATTCTGCTTCTGTGCAGAGCTCAAAACGAGCAGGTATAGAACAGTCTGTTATACCCCACCTCCTAAAACACCAAACAGATTACTTTCCCAACTATTACTTATCAGAATATTTTGAGAGTTAGAAGTGCTTAATTGATTCTTTTGCTTAGTAATTCACAGCTTTACTCTCACAACAAAACACAGAAGGTTCTGTTTGTAAAGTTATGATGCTGTACTTTGCTTTTGCTCTTTCGTGGTTCTAACTTAGAGTTTATACTTGTAACAGAATAATGAAATATAGTGGTCTCTGTACTCAAACCATGTTCCAAAAGTTTGGTGACAGTGCTGTTCTTTTCTGAGGGCTATAAACCTTCACACGAGCTGTTAAATGTATTCATCAAACATAACTTTTAAGATAGACTTAATAAACAGTGGCTTATACTCATATACTGTAGGTTTGCATGATATATTACATTTAGAAAGTGTTGTTTATGCAAAATTAATGTTAAACACTATAGTATATGTATGCTTAGTTTAAAGTTCAGTGCTCCATTAAAACAGAGCACTTACCATGTTCACTGTACTATTGTTTGTGCCTTAGGTTCCCTCCAGCTTTAGAATTTCAGCCTGTAAGCTGCAAAGAAACAAGTAAATGTTAGTTACTACACAGTGAAAAGTCAAAACTTGATTTAGGTAGGTTATAAGATTTAAAATAATTAATAATGAATCTCTCATACATGCCAAATAAGGACATACAAGTAAAAGTGTCTAGGGCTCACAAAAGCAGTTACAGTGTGATGTTTAATTGCATCTCATTGACAAAAAGTATAATGAGCTCAATTCATTTGAACAGAATGTACTACTGAGGCCTATACATTCTTCATGCTGGAAGCAGCATTTAAGACACACAGCTTGCAGAGGAAATTAATTTGTTTTTAATTTCAGCAGGCTGTGTTTTATAAAGTTATTTTAAGGATTTTCTATGAATGTACAAAGGATGATCTCAAATGGAAAAAAAGTGTGCTTTCTTTCCATTTTAAGTAATGGCTTGCAGTCTAATGAAATGCCCACACTGTGATAATATGATTTGCATCCGCTGGAAAATCTGATTTAGGTAAGCTAAGCTCTTCCTGAACGCTGTTAAATAAACTCAACTGTGTTAACCGGGTAAATGTTAACTAATCATGTTTAAATGTTAGTCTAGTCCACTGAGAGTTCATTATCTTCATTAAATTAAAGGACTTTTTTGAGGAACTTGTTAGTTATGCCTGTCAATTCTAATGCCACTGCAATCTCATTAATCTAGTGCAGGCTTTCACTTTCCCAAGTTTCCACTATACTACATTATCCCGGTGGCAGAAAAACATTTTTCCAGTTCATTCTGCTTTCTTATCTTCTTTATGCCTTAAGACAAGAATGTTGGACTCAAAAGATAGATAAATTCAGTGTCTAAACTCACATCTACTAACTAGGTGGAATATTTATTACTGATTTGACAGATGCTTTTATGCAGAGTAATTCAGGAGGATTGTAACTATTTTTTAAATAAACATTTTGTTACCCCATTGTTATGTCCCCAATATGGCTCAGTCTAGGGGAGAATTGGGGACTAACATAGCCAGGGATTAAACAGACAGAAATAGACAAAAAAAAAACACTACACTTTCCTACAACCCAATACCCTCTTAACCTGTCTCCCGAAAAGAAGGGGTGGCAAAGCCAAAGAAAAGTCTTCCGCAAGCTAACTTCTTAAACTAAACTAAGCTGTAAAAGAAAACCCCAAAAAACACATAGGAGCCACAACAATCCCAATCCCCACCACAGCCAAATAGACAAACCCGACAGATCTCACGTTTACCAAAAACTACAAACCAGGACCAGTCTTACAAAAAAATTGGCATAGTTTATTCCACACCTCTATTCTACCTCTCTCTCTGGACGTCCCACACTGGCATTTTAAAACCAGACAGCTCTTTTCAACCAATCCACAGAGAGAGCAAAATTAGGGACACACCCACCTCCAAAAATGGACCCCCTGCACGGGAGGGGAGTAAAAAAAAAACTGAACGTAACACTATTTACGCAGCGATATGAACAAGGTGCCTTTCGCAAGGGTAAAGTCAGAGTGTCTTCACCTTGGATTTGAACTTACGACCATTTCGTTTAAAGTTCATTGTCCAACGGACACAAGTCATTCAAATTGCTATATCACTGTTATATGATATGAGTAATAGGTTGGTATGAACATAAGAATTCACAATTTTTGTTCATTTAAAACCACCAGTGTGTTTAAATAAGTGGGCTTCCATGTGAAAGAATCAAAATAACATAGATATTTTCATTTTCTTTGTGGGGAGTTAGAACTGACGGTTTGTTCTCAGTGTTACATTGTTTCAGTGTTTCTTTTTGAAACGAGTGATCTGTGTCAAAAAAGTGTTTTATTTTTTTATTTAGACTGGTAAATTAACTGAAAACTGTCTCATGAATATCATCCCTTCTCTAGCCTTTTTTAAGTCTGACACGTTTTAATGACTGACACTTGTTCACACTTCAGCCAAAATTATTCAAGCAGAGTAGATAACCCTGGCAAATCCAAATGAACTGAAAACAAGAAGAGTCACCCACTGGTGCCTTTCCAAGCTCAAACTGTCCATTATCTATATGGCATTGAAGTCTACTTTACAAAATCAATCTACCGAGGCCAATGTGTGCAAATTGTCTTTGAGCCATTTATACTAAGTTGCACTGCTGTTTTTTTTAGTGACTTCTCTGTATTTGACTTTATTTATTTCCATTTAAAATGCAGCTGGGATCAGAAAAATATTGAAATGTTTGTCCCTGCAAAGTTTCTGCTTTATTTAGATGTACACCCTTTGAAGGATAATTCTGTTTGCCTGGCTTGTCATAGTTCATCAGAAAAAGTGATTCTACTTATTTTGAAAACAACAAATTGATCTCCTTGTCAACTTGAATTGTTATGAACCAATTCATGTTATAACAATGTTATAACAATGTTATAGATTGTAAATACTTTTACAAAATACTTTTAAAACAAGCACTATTTTCATTTTTTTTATTTAAAAAATTAAAAATGTGATTGTTTTATGCAGCTTATTATAAGGTCTGTGGACTGTCATTGCTGATCCTGGAGAATTTCTGCTTTTTGTTCCATCTGTGTTATAAATTATGTAATTAATTACCTGATTTCTAATTGAATTGATGAATGAATGTGTACATCCTTTTTGTCAAATCAAATCAAGAGTACTTGATTTAAGTATATGTTTTTGGTTTCTGTTTTTATATTTAATGGAGGAACAGTAGAGATTCAGGGTGGTAAACATATTATGATAAGAGCAGTTTAATTCTTTAGTTATTCCTAACTTAGCTGTGTGACTATCAACACATACATTATAATTCCACCGGTGCAATATTCTTTTATTAAGTAAATAAATCACCTTAGTTTCCATATAGATTCTTTATATTCTGCTTTACAGCCTGAACACACTCATTAGATTTTATTATGTGACACTGGGGGACAGAGGCAAACTTTCTAAAGTCATCTGGAGGATCTGCAGGTTTTATGTATACAGTATTATTTCAGCTCAGGAATGAAGACATTTTTCACTTTTCACTAGCAAACTAGATTAGGAAAAAATTAAAATAGGTTACTGAATTTGTGTCCGTTATTATTACTGAAGATGTTGATTGCATCTCTAAAACAGTTCTTCCTGAGCTGATAGGCGGTTGATCTGGCAATTTTAAATTCTGGATGTGCAACATATTTAGCATATATTTTTAACATTGTTGTGAATATGAGTTATTTCTATCCTTATTAGCATTAGCATTTGTTTTTCTATTTTTATTTTTGTAAACTAGTTGTGTTAGGTCTCTTTTGAACCTGTTTCAAACTACCTCTTTGAAATCTGGAAAAAGAAATACTTCTTCCAGGCATTCAAACGATATTCATCTCACTTCTGTGAAGATTATGACATGCATGCTTCAAAAGGAATTGTAATAAGGGGAAAAAAGATATTAATTTCTTCTTTCATAGCTTGCAGCATAGAAGTCCAAAATTGTGGTATTTCATTTGTGAAACCTTACCTGGTTCTGTAATGGCAGAAGTATTCTTTGTCAAGATATCTTGAATTACCCTGATATTTATTTTCAATTAGTGTTAAAGGGTTTTAAAGCAACCACTTTCTCATACAGAATGATTGGAAAACATTAATTATAATACAGTAAATTGAATATGTATATTCCTATTCAGGAGATATTCAACAGATACAGATACACCGGATGTTCTCAACTTCCAAAATGTTAAACATGCAGCTTTTAACTCTGTGATATTGATTAAATTATTTCTACCAAATAACCTTAGACCCACCATAGATCAAGTGTTTTCACAGAGCCACCTACTCTATTGATGCCTCTGATCTAAAAAGGCTGATCTAAAAAATCATCCCATTGCTTTAATCATCCCATCCCATCCCTAAAGCTTTTTTTTATTATTTTTTGTGTACTCAAATATTATGTATATAGAATCTATATCAAAAGTCAGCAAACTGGGCAGCTGGACAGTTATTTTTAAATGATGTTTATCACTAATGCTTTGCTAATATTAATGCATGGAATAGCATTGAAGGTCATTATGCCTTCAGTGTTTAAGTTTGATCTTTTTCTAAAAATGGTGAATTAATTGTGCCAGAATAAGTGGGAGGAGTATGTTGTTCCCTTGCTTCATCAAAAGCTTAAAAATATCTGCAAGGTCATATAAATACTAGACTATAAATGTTGCTACTGTATTTCCTTTGATTTCTAAATAACAAATTCAGTAGGCATGTCTTCATTTTCCTCACGGCTATATGTGTTTCCATTAATTACCTGAACTTGAACTGAACCAAAATGGATTCACCCCTGTATGTTTAGCTGAGGTCTCTTTGTTAGATTATGATGAATGAATCCTTCTTTTGGCATTTGAGTGTGAGTTATGTGAATGCAATGTTATGTTTGTAATGTAGTGAATTGTAAATTGTCCTCTAGATGGGTGTTAATCTCATACAGATCTCATGAATGACCCTGCTGCAAATACAGGAGGTATTGTTTCTCCAAGAACAGTATACAGTGGGGCATGTAGCTGCTTAGAAGCCTTTTGGTATGGAGAGGAAAGTCCAAAAGAAAGCAAGACATATGAAACAATGTGAAGAGCAACTTCATAAATGTTTTTACAAACTGTACAATTGTGATCAGCTTGGGCTGTCCAGGATTCATATAAAATCAGGGGCAACCCGACTGCTGACAGGTAAAAACAGGCTCTGATCTACCTTGATATTTCCTCAGAGCTGCATCTCATAAGGAAGGGGTCCCACATTCAACATGACATTGACCCCAGGTGCACAGTCAGTGTGTTAAAACGTGTAGAGGGTGTTGGGACACAACAAAGAAGCCTTGGCCTTTGTGAACATCAGAACCTGTGTGATGCTATCTATGGATATTGCAAAGGACAACCAAACAAGTTGGAATTGTGGGAAGCGTCGCGGAATATTTAGAATGTCATTCTTTCATTCATTGAATGTATGGAACCATGAACGCAAAAGGTCAAACTCAGTATAGAACACAGGGCCCCCAACCCTTGATACTGATTTACTAAAGAACAAATTCATTTGTCTTCATATTTTTGTAATAAAACAGTGTGCATGTACTAAACAATATTCATACAGTATGCTTTTACATTAAGTCATTTGCATTATTTTCCTTTTTATGTCAGTTACTTCCAACAGCGCACTGCTTGATAAATGCAACTTGTGGTTGTATGTGTACAAAGTATCTTAACAATTTAGAAAAGAAATACTCTATTTGCTGCCAAAATACTTTAAGTTCATACATTCAAGGGTGTCTCCATCTTTTGTTCTAGGAAGAGATACAGGAGTCATATTTCCTATTAGGGTACTTGAAGGATCTTTTACTTGTGAGCTGTTAGTTTTTTTCAGTTGCCACATTATCTGTACTTCACCTCCATTCGTTCGTGGTGTGATTGATTGAAACATGAGACGTTAATAGAGTCAGCATAGCCTGTAGCATCTCCCAACAGGTAGCTTGATGCGCTACAAATCACTGAAAATAGCAGCTCTTCACCAGTTGTGGTATTTTCCGCTAATGAAGAACATGTTGTTGAGGTTGTGTTTGGGGTTCAGTGTAGAACACAAAAGGAGCACTCTAATTGACATCTGGGAGATCCATGTTTGCAGGCCAAAGATTTTCCAAAGGTTTCCATTTTCACTATTTTTTTTCATAGGTTGTTAAAGGAACATGTGTTCTAGGTAGTTTTGTATCATACTGCATGTGAATTCTGTAATATTTTGTAAAATGTCAAATTAATAATAAAACTTTCTGTTAGTTCTCTGTGGTTAAAACACACTCTGGGGAGTGAATGGGAAACTGTCTCCATATCTTCCCTGCTGGACTGACAGCAGTGACTTCACCTGAAATACTGTATTGCTGGAAAAATGTTTTTGGAAGGTCACATGAAATAGAAAGGCAAAGACTTCAACTATTGGTTACAATGACATAGTCCAAGTATTTTTGGTGAATGATAACAATGCATAATAATTATGTACATAATTTCAAAAAGTATAAAAGTATTCTGTTAGGCAAAAGTTCTATAATCTGCAGTTTAATGGACAATTACAGTGACAGAGTTAAATGGCTCAGTGAAGGTCAGTGCTAATTTAAATTAGTGATGACTAATTTAGCATGGCTTGATATTGCATTGCATTTTGTAGATGCTATTGTAAAGCTTCATGAACATATAGGAAGGCTGTCACATTCTTAGTGACCTGCAGTGGAAAACTTAATAAGTTTTCCATACTTTTTTAAAACAATGTAAAAAGTTGTTTTGATATAAAAAAGGCAATTTATGCATTCCTTTGTCACAGATCAGTTCGTAGTTTATTAAATTATCTGATACATTCAGCATTTCTATGCCTGTGTGCCCAGATAAAAATTTATCCGAAGCAAATTTGAGTAAAGTATCTTGTTCAGGGGTACAAGAACTGTTCTCACTGGGGTTTTGGACCTCTAACCTTTTACAAAAAGTTTTAGTTACAAGTTCAGATCCCTAAAAGCTACTTCACACTGCCGGTTCACTTTCATTAATTCTAACTTTGTGACCTAAGGAGTAGTATTCCAGAATTAACTATAAGTGGAGTCCAAAATCCAATGTCACAGATATCACATTGAATACTGTGATTGTGATAAGAATCTGAATATTATTTTATTTTAATTTGTATTTCATATGTAGCCTTAGGAGTAATGCTGGTAGATTGTATCAAAATCTTGATGTTTATTATGTTCAAGAAAAAATATTTAGTCTTAGAGCTGAAGATGATCTTAATGCAGAGCAATCTTAATGTGTACAAGAAATGAATCATCTTGTATAATTTAAGGTAAAATACATGATTAAAAAATGACACAAAAAGAAATCAGTATAACATTGCTTTCAGGTGCTTTCTCATTAGAAAATACATTTTTAAAGATATTTTATATTGAATGCTGTTTTTTTAAACACCTGAAACCCAGATTGGAAACAGGCCATGACTGTCAGCATACAATAGCTTTGGCTGTTTAAATCTGTTACATTGTGATGTTTCTCATGAAAATTTAATGAAGTGAGTGAATCAAAAAGGTGCCGTGCATGAGGGGGAAGGAAGGAATTTAATTACCCTTATTAAAAAGGGAAAGAGAAGCTTAGGGCGGACTCCATCTTGTTAGTATGCAAGCTACATCTTCATTGTTGTGCACATCTACAGTATGTATATATTTAAAAAAAAATACTCTGGAGTACCAAACAGCCAGTGAGAACACAACAGTGGTAAAATAAGCACAAAGGTCATGCAGATGCACTGAGATTTTTTTTTATGTAAGCACAAGTCAGATTTTGTCTACTATTTCCAAGGTGAAACCCTCTGTTGCTTAATAGAAGATACTGTAGAGCACTGAACTCCTCCAGTACCGACAAAGCAAATTTACGCATTTGACCCTGATCATTCATTTAAAAGAAAATGTTCACTTGACATTAATGAAACAATTCATCGACTTGTGGATTATACTTTTGCATCTTGCTTCTCGATCTGATGTGGTAGAAGAACGGAGTATCATAAAATACACAAGCGAGAGAGAACAGGCTGTTCAGCCCATCATTCTCATTTGGTTCTTTTTTAGAAAAAAAAACATTACTGGTCAAACTGCAGTGATACAATGACTGTCCAAAAACATACAAAGACAACAGAGTGGACATAAAGTAAAGTCATTTTGAGTTTTCCGTACTGTCTTGTCATTGGTTGAGTTGAATGTGTTGCATTTCTGTCCAGTATTGCCAAGAGTCAAACATGAAACCATGCTTTTAAAGAAACATGCTTGGGTGTGTTGAGCAACTACAGCATAAAGTGATGTTTCAGCATTGAAGAAGAGATTAAAGACAAATAGAGGAACAGTACGCCTTGAGAAGAATGCAAAAGACAAAACACTGCTTGTAACGGTAGTTGTTTTCAAGAACAGGGAACACGTTTTATATCCTATTCTACACTGCTGGTCTGCATTATAAAATATTAAAGCATTGCAAGAAAAAAAAGCAATGATGTAGGGAATTAGGATAATAAGCTGAGCACAATCATATAAATTCTAAGTATAGAAACAATATGTTGTTCATGGCTACAAATACATAAGACTTGAGTTGCATTTATTTGCAGGGTTGTGATTTAATGCATTATTATTTCTACATGTTCCAAATATTTGGTGCAGTATTTTCTCTTATTATATGGTCAAATGTTCTGGTTGTCTGTTTACATAAGCTCATTCTAGTGTGAGCTGTGGCACGTTTGATTGCCTTTCTGAACATGGTGTGGTTTTCTGTGTTGCAGAGGACCAGCTTCCTCCTGGTTTTCCCACCATAGACATGGGCCCCCAGTTGAAAGTGGTGGAGCGCACACGCACAGCCACCATGCTTTGTGCTGCCAGTGGAAACCCAGACCCAGACATTTCCTGGTTCAAAGACTTCTTACCTGTTAACACAAGCAACAATAACGGGCGCATCAAGCAGTTACGATCAGGTATGGTCTTGTTATTGTTAACAACTACAAGAGCTGTTACCCATTTTTGTTGGTTTAATTTGTAGGTAATTATATTGTTTCTACTCCTTTCCTCTTCTATGTATTATTTGGTGTGTGTCGTCCTTGTCTCTGATTGTTGTCATGGCCTGTTCAATGTCTTGTGTGTTTGCGGCTTCTGTTTACTCCACAATGCTCACTGCTGTGACTGTACTTTTTGATGATTTTTTTTTCCTTTACTGCTTTTTTCGCAGTATTTGACGGATCCATTTTCTCCTTTTTTTTTCTTTTCTTTCCATTTTATTTTCTGAAAAACAATTAATTTTCAACATTGGGCTTCATTCAGAACTTGCAAAGGAGTATCAGTGGTTTCTAACCATTCGGTAAAAAAAAAAAACAACAAAAAAAAAAAACAAAATGACCAAAAAGAAAATAAACAGAATTCACTAAAGGTATATGCCTATATTTTGTGTTCTTTTCAACGTTTTTTAACCAAATCAATAGCAGTTTGGATCTTAACTTTCCCCTTGCACTAATACATAACACCTTTTGCATAATGTAACCAAAGAGAAGTTGTTTCGACTAACAAAACCATGGTGCTTTTTCTAGTGGAATGCTTTTTCTAAACTAAGTAGCCACAGTAGTGTGTGAGATCGCGCAGTAGCTTTCCCAGTCCTTTAACTCTGGATCTACGGTCCCTGCTTTTGGTGTAGACTCCAGCTTCTGCTTCTCTTTGCCTATGGCGTTTCCCTAATATTCCCTTTCCCAACCCCCAATTTTCTCTTTTTTGCTGTAATCTAGATATTTTTTATTCAAAATAATTAAATAAGCTTATATAAAATAGTTCCCAGCTACTATATTTGCTTGTATTAAGCCGTTACGATTGGCATTTGGTAATGATACCAATTATAGCCTGAGATGTTTGACCACCTGTCTTCCCAGAATTCTCAGCTTTTGACCTGTCCTGTGATGTTAATTCGTCTTGTTAACTTGCCTTTTGCTTGTTGTCAGCAGAACTGTGTAAATTAACCTTTTAATGTAAGAATTAACGTTTTTCACCTGTGAAGTAGAATATACAGTATATAGTATATAAAGCTTTAATTCTGAAAACGTTGTACCAAAGTCTAAGGAATATAATAATATTTTTATGCTGTCTTTCTTCTCTCCGTATTTAAATCTCCAGAATCCTTTGGTAAGTGCTTAGTTCTGAAGCGCACTTCACCCCCACTAATTTCCATATTCAAACTATTATTAAAATGCATGGCATGCATTTTACTAACAGTTAGTGTAGTCACCAGATATCCGTAGTGGCACACACTTCCACACAATTGTTGTCGTTCCAGCCATAGAAACACCTGTCTAAAGCACACAAATGTCACTTAGACGTAGTTAAGTAGATGCCATATTCCCACCTGACCAACACTATTTTCCTACCTGCCTTCAGTGTATCCTATTTATCACTCTGTGTATATTTGCATATTTCTATACGGTAGTGTTTCCAGTATGCTTTTAAGAGACAGAGACCCTGTTTAAAGTATGTGTTAAGGTTAAGTTACAGGTTTTAGGTTAACAGTCTGTTTCAACCCGTTCATAATCCAAACTCCCTTTAAAGAGCTCCCACTTAATGCTCTTCCAGAAACCATGCCACTCTTAGATGGCATTGCCCTTGTGGTACATACCTGTACAACTTTCTTATAATCTAATATCTATGACAATCCTGTTTTACCAGTAGAGTAAAAAACTACTCTCTTTTTTTTCCTTTTAGTACCTTTATTTGCTTACTCTGTTAAATCTAATTTGATTCTTCTTCCAAAGCCCCAGCCTCCTTCTTCTCGTACTAATGCTTCTTCTTTCTAATCTTATTTGCATTCATATTATCCACCCAGGTGGTACACCAATACGAGGTAAGAGTGCTGAACTAACGTTCACAGAATGAAATATTTCATTCTTGCTGTCCTCTCATCCTCCCCATTTTTGTCCCGTTACAGAAACAAAAATCCATAAATTCCTCATTCTTTTCCCTTTTTAATTTGTCCTGTTTGGTTAACTCCATTAACTCTCCCATTAAGTGTCTTTTATTTTTTCTTTGATTTCTGTTTAATGTTAAAAAAGGAACTTCTTTTTTAATTTGTGATATGCTTAACAGAGAATTAAGAAGCATATCTAAAATCTTTTTTTTTTTTTGTTGGTTTTTGGCCATAGCCCAGTCACAGCGAATCATTTGTCCCTCTTTTTGTCCAACTAAAACAACCAAACATTTTTTTCCCTTAGCTGTTCTTGTTCAGCACTAAAAACCAAGATGGTGTGGATTCATGCAGATATGCTGAAGACAACATTGCCTTTCTTACACTTCTTGTACTTTTTTCCAAAGAAAATCTTTCTATCTTTGCCAAATTTTTTTTCTTTCTTCTGTTTACTTTCTTCTACCTTCTACAAAAAAGCCCCAAACAACTACTTTTTTGATAAAGTTCCTACGGTGCTTTTTTATTCCACCTATTTTTCTTACTTTTGCTCTTTTGTTGAAGGCTGTTTTACCTTTTGACCTTTTTTTGATTCTTTAGGGTTTGGAAAAGGATAATTGACTTAGGGTGTGCGCTTTTTGTCATTTTTGAGTACATGGCTGAAGTTGGAGAGTGGTTGATGCGTAAAACATTTTTCTTGGGTTTTATGACACCACACTGCTGATCCCATTGGTGGATTTTACTGGGTGTCTCTTGTTGCCCTTTCACAATATGGCAGTGGTTGGTTGATTTCTTGTTGGGCTTCAGCCATGATTTTGAATTTTGTCTTCTAATTCAACTTGCATTTTATTTTTCAGCTAAGGGTTGTCAAAAGGTTGTAAGTTGCTCTGACATACATTTCTTGTTCTTGGAAAGATTTGCATGTCCAAAGTTTTGTAATTTCCAATGGTATTTTGTTTTTGTTTTTGTTTTTTATTATTGTAACTAATCACGGTTCTATTTATTTTTTTTATATCCAAGCAGCGATTTTTCCTACCCCTTTTTTGAATTTGCTGCATTTTTTGGGCTTCTATCAGATGGTGAAGTCAAACACCATCCCCAAATAAAATACATCTGTTACTTAATATGATTATAATATTATAGAACTCCCTGGCTTTGTTTCTTTTAAACTGTTCCCTATCCTTATGGTGCTTTTGTATACTGTTAACCTCTTTTGTTTAATTCAAGTCATGCTTCCCGCGAAGCTGCTTCACCCATTTCCATATTGACCAGTCCAGTGAAATGTTGTATTATTGCAGGATTGTCTACCCCATGTCCCCTATCCCCTACCCCCCAAGAAAAGTTGCTTGTTGTATCTGTTACATTTGTCTAGAGAAATTCTAGAGTAACAATAATCTCCTTAATGTTGAACAGACATTTAAAATAGTATCTTTAAATATGTGAACCTTCTCAAAACAGGTAATTTCAAGACTTTCTGCTTTGAGTGCCATTTAAAACTCCAGACTGCTTTGTACATGTTTGATAATGTCTCTCATAATGGCTGAGTGTGATTCCTGAAACTACGTCAGCACTGTGTGGCAGAGACAATGGGAGAAGCAGTAATGCAATATAGAAATAATTGTATGTTCATCTATGTATCTATATTAAATAAAGTGTTCTCTTCAAGACATACTGTACGTCCAGGTTGGTAACCAAGAAAACAAACAGCCTTGCTGAAAAACACAGAGGTGATTTTTAATTACCTGAGGTTGCGGTTGTGGTCTCGAGCATGAGAAAGTTCAGTTTTTGTTTTCATTACATTAGCCTTTGTCGGTTCAGTTTCAATCAAGAGAAAAGTAGCACAAATCTAGTGAAGCGCGGAGTTGGAGGAAAAGGACCTTCACACGCAGGGCCTGTCAGGAGTTGAGCAGAGGTTGATATGTGCGGGTCTCCAGTTTACCTGCAGCCTTTTAATCTGGCTTTGTGCCCCATGCGTTTTATTCCCTCGCAGGTGCCCTCCAAATTGAGCAGAGCGAAGAGTCTGACCAGGGGAAATATGAATGTGTTGCGACCAACAATGATGGTACACGATACTCTGCCCCTGCCAATCTATATGTCAGAGGTAGGAGAAAAGAAAAGCGAACCCTTTCACTCAGAAGGGATACTGAATTCATGAAAAAAAAGGCAAATTGTAATATGAAAATGTTTGACACATGATTAAAAGGGTACTGAATCTTGTGCGAACTGGATTAACTATTGCATCTTTGAGTCCAGTGTATCCTGTGACATGGGGTTTGTAAGTATACATTTCTACATTCTATTTCCTTGCATTAATTTGGACCTGTGCTTTGCATTTGTTTTGTTTTTTGTTTTGTTTTTTTTTACACTTACAACACTATTGCTTGGTGTGTTACTAATTGCCTTTAACTCCTGGTTCTGCAATGGTGGAGCGGGATGTCTCCACATGCTTCCCTCTTTCAATAAGCGTCAAGACGTTTCGCTAATCTTTCAATGTCACTTCCTTTCTGGAGGACATGGACATGTCTTCTTTTTCCTCCTTGAAATAGGACCTTTCTTTCAATTGCAAGTACAAAAACATTTCAGAAATAGAATATTAATGAGTTTCCCAAAGAATATAAAACTTCTTCTTTACCTTTTAAGAAATATTTAATGACAAGAAGATGACAAAACATCAGTTTATATTATTAAAAATATATCTTGCCATTTTTAATTTCTCACATGGATTGCAGAGTACTCTTTTTCCTAGAACTGGTAAGAAAAATTCATATGGATACTACGACAACATGAACTCATTTTAATCTGTGTGGATGATTATTTAGGCAGTCACCTAGCCTGATTTTGAAATTTTAATGTGTTTAATTTTTCTGTTGATGCTTTACAACTTGCACAAGGTTTGAGGAATTTGGTGATTATTGGAGGTACAGTATGACACAGTCTGGCTAAATTTGCAGTTGCTTTCAAACCTTTTCAAGCTCTCTTACCTAGTAACATCTGGCAGGAATCTCCAGGACAGCATGGATGTTTTATCTCTGGGTCCGCTTCTTGGGCTTTGGGTTTATACATCTTAGAGTCTAAAAAGGTTTTCAGCATCAGGAACTGGCTGAGAAGGAAGTCCGTTTCTGCCATTCCTGCTTCAACTCTGGTTTAGTGTGCAGTAATACCTCAGACCTTGGGTACGTTTTTCTTTCTTAATGTGGAATGGTTAAAATTTCAAAATGATGCTAGTTAGGGCTTCTGATTCTAAGGTAGCATCAAGAAGATGCAGGTGTTAAAAAAGGTGACAGGAAGGCTTCAAAAGAGCTAGCAGAGATGTTTCAAGTAGCAGTTGAAAGCCTTGATATGGCCTTTTTACTCTCTCTGTGTTTCCCTTGTTTTTCTCCTTTCCTCATTTCATTGTGTTCTGCATCAAACCCCCTACATCCCTCAGAGCTGCGAGAAGGTTGGTGTGTTTTTACTTTTTAACCACCTTACAAAAAAAAACATTAATTAAAAAACAATTACAAGAATACAAATGAAATGAATGTAAGCTGCACTGCGTGGCCTTTTTCTTCTTCTTTTTTTCATTTTCGTATTATTTTCTTTGGTTCATGTTGAAATTTTGTACAGAATGCTCTGGTCTTGGCTATGATGCTTGACTTTTCAAAAAGTGATGCATGTTGGGAGAGAATGTGCATTGTGGGATGCATGGCGACCTGTATATGCACAAGCTGTGGTCTGCTCCATTTTTACCCTGTGCTGTTCAGTGTTCCTGCTTGATTACTCATGGTGATACCTTTGGCAACAGATGTAGTTTGACATTAAGATGACTTTGCCAAGCACCTGTGTTAGAGCATGAAGACCCACCTATAGATGTGTGTCACTTGATGAGAAACAATCTTTAATGTGTTTTAGTAAAAATAAAAAAGTGACATGCACTCTGCTTTGTATGTTGTCCGTATCAGAAGTGCTTCCTCTGCCCGTCCTTTCATTTTTTTCTCATAGTCATAAAGATATGGCCCTTTAGTTCCAGAAGGAATTACCCTAAAAAGGGCATTATTGAGGACACTGTAAAAAATGTGTTGTTTGTTAAGTATTCATAGTGAGATATCTTATGAATTGCTCTGTGCCAAAGTTTTCTGAGGACATCTGTGTAAAGCAGAAAGAAAATAACTCCTTAGAATTAGTGAGCTGTTCTTCACCAAGAGGGGGTTTTCAAGACCATGTTAATTATAATGTTAATGGTGTGCTAATGCACTGAGCAACCATTTTGGCTCTTTACGGAGGTTGTAATGGCTCTAACACCAGGCTAATATATCGTTCTTTACATTATATTTGTTAAACATTAAGGAGAACAATTGCTTTTTGTAATGGTAACATACATATTCTAAACAGAATGGTTATCATTTATCATCAACAGTTACAACAGTACAAATGTGAATATTCTGATACATGTTATATTACAAATAGAAAAACAGGAAATGTTTTGGATGATTTAATAAATATTTTTAGAGAAATACTAAATATGCCATTCTATAGAAAGAATTACATAGAATATATGGTATAGGGATTGTAAAATCCCTGTCTTTTGGTACTGGTTCCTAGCACAGGGAAATACAGCCTGTGGAGAGTAGTGTATACTACGTTCTTTCCACAGGATTATCACTGCTTTAAAGCACAGATCATTTTTGAAGGAATCAATATCCTTAATACTAAAAGGGATTCAATAAACCCTGGTGAGAAAAAAAATCTAAATGGGTTCAGCGATTTGACCTACTTTCTTTACTCCTTCTGTTGTGTGTAATTTCCATTGGACATCATCAGACATGCTCACTGTACCTGCTGAGGTCATTATAGCACTTTTTCATATACAGGCTTGCTGTCATATGGGCAAAAAATGATCTCTTTTGCAAATAAAAACAATGGGAAGAACAATTGTTTTTGAAAGATTCCACGGGCGAATTGTGAAATCTGCACTTCAGAGGCAGTGGTACATAAAAGTGTCCTTTTAAAAATCCCTCCTACTGTATATCAAGCTCAGCTGTTCAGTATAGATTGAAAGATTTTGATGTATCTCTGTAATATATAATGATAGGGGTATTTTAAGCAGAAACACTGATCCAGTCTCCTCTTTGCTTTCTGCCCTTAGTTTCCTTTTAAAGTCATGAGATAATTTCCTATAAGCAACTGTATTTTGTGTTTTTATGTTTTATATAATCAACCCCTTCCCAGTGATAAGAAATGCTTCTCGTGTCTGTTTTGAGCTTTATTTTCTCAGTGCCCACCCCTCTCCTTCTCCTGCTGCTTTTTGTGCTCCCTTTGGCACTTAGTTCTGCAGATGTCGTGACAATTCCAGCTTTTAAGCAACCTCCCTGTTTATCTTTCTCGTGAAGCCAAAGCTATTGGTCAGAGTCCCGTCCCCCTTCTTTGTGACTCGACTTCCGTTTTTGTTATTGTTGACCTCCCAGCTTTCTCTCCACCAGTCCTAAGCATGGTTGTCTTCCAGAGTCAGCCATTTGCTTGTGTGCATGACAGAGACCCAGATTATGCCCCAGACTCTTGCCTTGTTTCTCTCCATGTGCATTTATAATGTATATTTTATACTTTGATTTGATTTTTTTTTTTTTTTAGTTCTGTTTCAACATTTTGTTTTGGTTACTGTTAGTGTGAGGTTTTGGGGCTGCATCCACTTTTGATTGAGTTTGAGAGCAAATCAAGAGTTGCACTTTTCCATGTACTGTAGTTGGGTGTGTCTATCACGGGCTACTGTCTGTGTGATGTGACAATGTGATCCGGCACATTTCTTCACATCAACTGGAAGTACGCAGCATTGAAGTTGGTTTCCGTACTCAACTCAAGCATGCTGTTGATCCTCCAGTTCTTACTCTGTGCTGTTCTATATATCTGTCATTATTGATATACTTTTTTGTGCATGGTGTTTGTGTATTGTTAGTCTGTAGCTAGTCCACTGTTGGGCCCTGTTAGGTTTGAATCAACTTGTGTGTGAATGTGTTTCTACAACACCGTAAGACAATAGAGGCAAATACATTTCAACCAGAGTCAATTGAAATAGTCTAAAATATATTCATTGTAATGGTGCAAAGTAACATAAATCTAATTTTTAAAACCCATATTTGTTGTAACTAGTGTTGTTTCGCTAGTGAGTTAAAAGCCCCCGATCCCCACTTTCGCACATGTTGTTACCTGTTTTGTGTTTTTCTTCCAGTGCGGCGTGTTCCCCCGAGGTTTTCAATTCCTCCAACAGACCACGAGATCATGCCGGGAGGAAGTGTGAACATCACTTGCGTGGCAGTGGGCTCGCCCATGCCCTACGTCAAGTGGATGCTTGGCTCGGAAGACCTCACGCCCGAGGATGACATGCCCATTGGAAGGAATGTGCTGGAGCTCACGGATGTTCGCCAGTCCGCCAATTATACCTGCGTGGCAATGTCTACTCTGGGTGTCATTGAGGATATTGCACAGATTACAGTCAAAGGTGATTTCCCTTACTTCCTTTGAAAAATAGTCTGGAATCGGAAAAAGAAAGGTTCACACCTCACAGCCCGTAGAGCATAGTAATAAAAATCATATTTCCATACTCTGACTAAGGCACTGTGGTATCCGCGCACTAGCAAAAATGTTGGGCTGCTTCGACAGAGGGGGTTACCACATGCATACTCACATTGAGCTTTCAGGTAAAATTCACTGCAAAACTACTCACTCAGATTTTAGGAAGTTGTATCTTTGCATAGGCAGACACAGTACAGTACAGAGATACAGTACAGTACTGCAAGGAGAACATCACTGAACTTTCTTGCGCATCTTCAAACACTTAGATTTTAAAATAAAGAGACTTTTTCTTAGATGTTCTGAAAAGGTTCCAGGAACTGGCATTCACAGAACAATTTATAAACTGAATGTAATGAATAGGTCCAGCACAGTTTTAATTACCTGGCAGATTCATTTCTGTAAACAATAAATTCAGAGAGGTAGGTTACCTATAGAGCAATATACAGTAACTACAGAAAGCCAGTGAGAAGGGTAAAAAATAAGGTACATTTCTAGTAAAAGTGTACTGTCTCCATGTGGAGTTACCATCTTCAATCATACACTATACAGTATATTAAATTTGTGAGCTGTTGTAAGTGTACTGTATTGTTATTGAATGTCTTGTTAAAGTTTGCATTGTTATAGCAAGGTGTGTACAATATGAAGGTTTAGACATAACAGAAAAGAATCATCATACTGTATGTCTAAACATGCCTATACTTCATTTGTGGAGATTATTCAAAGAAAACAGTGGATATGGTCACTTCTTAATGCCACTTCTTGAATAAAATAAGAGCTAGTGTTAAATTAGACCCAAATAAAAACATTAAAAACATTAATCCTGGGATCAGGAACTTCATCTTTGATTTCTGTTTTCTGGTACATTTTTAATGCCATGTAGGGGACCATATGGGGACTTTCTCATTTTTTATTAATTTATGTAAATCTTAAGAAAAAGAGATTTCGATTGCAGCTATTATAAAGAAAAAGAAAAAAAAACACGTCCTTCATTTGATAAAGCTGCATGGAGTAAAGTGTGCATTAAATTAATCTTAAACTACAGAACAGCCTTAGTTGAAAAAAAGTAAAAATATGTTTGTTACGTGTGTACGTCAACAGTGTAAATGTCACGGATGTCGGAAGGGACGAGAGGAGAAGGGACGGTAGGGCAGGAGAGCATGAAAGATCCTATGCGTAGCGGCGAGAAGGGTTAGCCCGGGCTCAGCAGTTCAGGAGTGGTATAGAAACCTATGCCCTCAGGTATCGATGTGGGGCGACCCGGTGTTAGGCGGGTTTCAGGACATCCGAACCTCGGTGCTGAGCGAGGAGCAGAGCAGAAGCAGGAAGTAAAAAGGCTACACAACAAGACACACCAGAAAGACATGAATAATCACAGGGAACTAGGAACAGGAGAGAAGTAGAGCGCCCTCTAGGTGTACTGGGTGTGACAGTTAAAGTCTGAGGTAAGTGCTTGTGTAGTCTGTCACATTTGAGGTTCTCACTAATTAATCCATGTTGTCATTTTCAGCACTGCCCAAGGCTCCTGGGACCCCTGTCGTAACTGAGAGGACAGCAACAAGTATCACATTAACGTGGGACTCTGGCAACCCGGAGCCTGTTTCTTACTACATCATTCAGCACAAATCCAAGTTTTCTGAGGAGACTTACAAGGAGATTGACGGGGTGGCGACCACGCGCTACAGTGTTGGAGGCCTCAGTCCCTATTCAGATTATGAGTTCAGGGTGGTGGCAGTGAACAATATTGGACGTGGCCCACCAAGTGAAGCTATAGAAGCCAAGACGGCTGAACAGGCTCCAAGCACAGCGCCGCGGCAGGTTAGGGGCCGCATGCTTAGCAGCACCACCGCCATCATCCACTGGGATGAACCGGAGGAGGCTAATGGACAGATTATGGGCTACAGGGTGTATTACACCACGGAGCCTAACCAGCACGTCAATCACTGGGAGAAGCAAATCGTGCGTGACGTTAACCTACTCACCATCCAGGGACTCATCCCAAATAAGACATATTACATCAAGGTTCTGGCATTTACCTCTGTTGGAGACGGACCCCTCTCCCCGGATTTGCAGATCATAGCCAAAACAGGAGGTGAGCTCTCCATGTGTTTCAGTCAGGGAGACAGTGGGTGGAAGCCAGCTAATCTGGTAGTCAGCTCCTGCTATCATGAGCAAGAGCTTAAAAATAGAGAGCCTGAAAGGAATGCAGCAAAGGGGAAGTTATCTAGGGAGTTGTTTTGCCCATTTGAGTCATCTCTTCTTCACGGATTTCACACTTTTTATTTTATCCTGACGGTAGGAAAAAACACTTTCACATCTTCTCTAATCATAATACTAAATGCATGGATTCCCCTAAGAATGTAAGGAAGCTGATTACTGAGAAGGTTTATCAAAGTCATGACAAATGACTGTGCAGTGGTTTATATATTACCTTACTATTATAGGCACTGTATCTCTGCTCACACTTTTGTAATAATATATAATCTATCACCCCATACTCAATAATTAGGTCATTAAATTAATGTAATTGCTTGTTATTACAGGTATGCATTGGGATCTGAATGATCATTCTGTTTTATTTAGGATTATTTGACTAGCAAACATTTTCCCTTAGAGCCTCTCATGGTGAAGACAAACAAATCTATATAGAATATATATAAATCTAGAATCTATAATCTATACTGAAACAGTTGAAAAACAGCTGTTACACGTGAGGTTTATGTTTATGTGTTTGTCTCTTTCATGCTTGATAGTTATGTGACAGTGGGTAACTCACTACACTTACAGTGCAGTGTGCCAATGTATTGAATGATTAATAACTGTGGTCCAGGGGCACAGGGAGTAAGATATTCTGTGTTCACAGGGCAAATACTCTAACAATAGCACAGGGTAATACAGAACAAGGCTAAACTTTAAAGCGGGATTTGTAAGTCATATAGCAAAACTAGATCTCTCTGACTCAGACAAGATTTTATTTATCCTTATTAAACATGTTGTTCAATTCATAACAAGACATGGGAGTCCTGCACGAGGTGTCTGGGAAAATAAATCTTTTTAAAATTTGTTCATTCAAGATCCCAGCTAGCACCTGTCATAATGGATAATCTCATATTGCTTAAAGTTTTACAAAACATTTTAACAAAGTTCTAAAAAGCTAAGTCTGAACATTTGCATCTATAAATGCAAGCAATGATTCTTCCCATTGAGCATCACTTTTAATTTTGATGTCTTTGGCAACTATTTTCATATATTAATTAGTAGAAAAAGACATGCTGTTATAAAACATGTACATTTTGTTTTGATGGTGCTTTTTCTCACATCAATTGTTCTTCATTTAGATTCATATATATATATATCTGCTGTAAAGAGGAACAGACTTAAAAATAAAACAGTAAAAATGTATGTGTACTAAGTACATTAATAAGTTAACTTAGAAGACATAAGACATAAGACAAAATGTTTAAGCTTATTTAGAAATATATGAGAATTCTTCTGTTTAATTTCATGATCTGAAATAAAAAACATGATGGTAAATCATATAGAAGAGATTCACCTTTATATTCATTTGTTGTTTCATTACCACAACCCTCTTTTTAATGAAGAAAACAAACACCCAATGTGCTAACTAAAAACTAATAATGGAAAAATTCTAAATTATGTGCAACAGTGGATTCAAACTCTGCTGTTAATTGTACTTTTCCTAATGGATATATCACAAAATTATTTTTACCCTTGAATTCTATCTACGTTTACATGCACTGTTCTGTTGTGCAAAAAATTACATAATGTTATGGCTGCATAGTGCCTGAGATTTTATTTTAGGAAGTTATTTTGGTTTGCTTTCTAAATACAAAGCCTCAATAAGGATTGTTATCTTTGTGTTTTTGATGTGCAGTTCCATCTCAGCCAACTGACTTCAAAGCTGAAGCAAAATCAGAAACAAGCATTTTGCTGTCTTGGGTGCCACCAGCACAGAACGGTCAAGACAATCAAATAATTGGATATGAACTTCTTTATAGAAAAGGGGATGATAAGGAGGAGGTATGTACTAACTTATTGTTTTCCCCGTTATTAGTAAGGAAAGCAAAAAATGGAAAATATTTTACTTCACCTTGTGGACGTCACTTATAATTTATTGGTCCTGTTTTGAGCTGAATTAGAGAATGTATAAGAATAAATGTACTTTGTGTCTAATTAATAAGACTCAGCTGTTTAACAGATAACAAAGAAATCATGTTTTTATCCTTTGAAAGTAATATATCTGTATTTCTCTGTCCAACAGAAACGTAGCAGTTTTGAGCCAACCACATCCTACCTGTTAAAGGAACTAAAACCATTCACCACCTACACCTTTCTGCTGGCTGCGCGCAGTAAGCATGGGATAGGCGCGTATACCAATGAGGTATCAGCTGAAACCCCCCAGACACGTAGGTCTTCTTCTTTGAAAAATCTCTGATATTTTGTTTTTCTTTTGCAATGAGCCATGCCTGAAAAACAGGCAGCGCAACTAACACGAGTAAGGCTTCCGTTTTCAAAAGTCAACAGATTGAGAAAAAAACTGGGAGGTCACAACACTTTAACAAATATGTTACTCCAAGTTTGACCCCAGTGGCTGAATATTTATTTAAGCCGTATGAGATGAAAAGAAAATGTCTTCCCCTCCGAAAATGTTTTCTATCCTTTGAGGCGCCTTGGGACTCAAAGTCTCCTTCAACAGATTAAAATATGCTGTTGCAAGCAAACAGATAAAAAGTAATCTTTCTTTTTATGTTTCTGTACCCAAAACATAAGTAGTGGTTTACCTTGAAGATGTTTGAACATTGCCTACAGAATTTTGCATTCTACCAGGGAGACTTTACATTATATGTGCAGTATTGGCAACTGCAGGTTTATACAACAGTCCTATATAAGTATTAAGTTGTCGCGGGTTAAACTATTAAGGGGGAGAGGAGGCATTTTTATGAAGTCATTTGCGAAGTTCTAAAAGAAGTTAAATGGTAGAGCCCTAGGTTAGTTTCCTAACCTGGCCTGCATTTGCGTAGAGTTTGTATGATCTCCCTGTGTTCAAGTCAGAATCCTCCGTGAGCTCCGATTTCCTCCCGCAGTCCAAAGACATACTGGTAGGTTAATTGGTGTCTGGGAAAATTGGGTTTAGATGTGTTTGAGTGTGTCCTGCATCCTATCCGGGATGTATCCTGCTTGCACCTGCTGCTTGCCAGGATAGGCTCCGGCTCCCCCTGCGAACTTCTGTTGGATACATCTGTCAGAAAAAAGACGGATGGATGAAAGGAACTTCAGGCTTCAGCCATCAACCTTCAGTGCTTAGGGGAAATAGCTGGAATAAAAATCATGAATAAAATTAACATTCAAATATCTTAATCGATCTTAATTATAAAGATACAGTGCTATCCTTCTCTTCAAATAACGTACAAGTGCAATTAATTGTACTTATAAGTGGCAATACACCTGTATTGTACATCTGTGGCAAACTCTCTATGATCCTACTTTACGTTACACTACCACAGCACTAAAGGCTTTAAGTGAACAAACATTATTGTATTATATACAGTATACTGTATGTACTGCACGAATACAAGACAGCAAACCCATTTACTTCCCATATATGCCTGTAGTTTTTAGAACAACCTTGTGTCTATGTGCTAAAATGAAATAAATGATAACAAAAGATAAATGAAGAAGTCAACTTATGACCAGGATTTAATATAATTTTGTCAACTTGAACAATACATGGAAGTTGAAAAGCAGTGACTGAGTTTTGAAAACGGAATACTTTAATTAACCAGAGTTGTGAAAATACATGTTCTTGTTTGACTGGCTTCTTATATTAGGACTGTGTGCACTCCTTTTCATTTCAAAAGGATTGTAAGATCAGTCTTGGAGTGGGCTTGTCTTTATTGTCAACTGACAAGGTTATGTGGTTTATAGCAACATTTCATAAACTCTTTCCCTTTGAAGTTTAAAAATCTTTTTGTCCTGATGCAGCCCCAATAAAGGAATAAGATAATGAATAATTCATTGTTTCTTTTAAAGTTATTCAACTGTTTCTCATTTAAATAGAAAAGTATGTGTTCACTTAGTTTAAAACCTTGTCTCTTGACATTTCATGTCAGCTCTGATATGCATTAGCATACAGTGATTGAGCTTTCTAAGGAAATTAGCGAGCCTAAACACTTTTCTATTGAGGCCAATGCATTCTGCCATTGAACATCATCAGCAATCGTTATCATCTGTTACTGAATACAAAGCAGACATGATTATTTTATAGAGGACATCTCATAAAATAGAAAGCTCAAACACAAGTATCCTCTGAACATTTAAAAAATATTAACTGATTCACACTGACAGACCTCAGATTTATTAAAACTGACCATGTTAATAATTAAATAAGTACATGAATCTAATTCTATTTGTCCTTGAACGCATTATGAAATTGCTTATGATAAGGAATTTATTGTTTTTAAATGCCTTTAAATGTGTATGTGCTACATACAGTAAAATGTGTATATAAGTAAATTATGTGTGTATGGTTGTTTAAGTTTACTGTATTTGTTAGGACCAAATTTGAGAAAATGTCTTCACAAAAAAAGTAACTCCTGAGAAACAGGCATTGTGTTGACTGGAAAGGTTGTCCTGGCAAGGCAAATCATTTTTTTGAAACCGCAAAACCACATAAAATCTAAAAAACTTGTTTTGGGTCTGCTTATACACTGTGTTGAGTTTGATTTGGCAGAGCTTAAAATATTATTTAAAATGGAATGGGAATTAATCAATGGTCTCCACAAGTATAGAATTACAAAGGGTGTGTACATAAAATGTACTTCTGTAGGCCCTGAGTTAATAACAGTGAGAAAAAAACTTCTTATGAACATAAATCTGAGGTCTGAATCAGAAGCAGGTAGTACGCAGGTGGGTATAAGTTACTGTGCAGTCCAAAGCTCATCAAGTCTGACCTGAACTTGGTATGTATACCAGAACCCCATATTACTTGTTGTTTGTAAACTGTTCACTCCCGAAAAGACTTTGCATGTTTCTGTGTTACTTAGATGATTTCAGAACATCAGTCTTTTATTCTTTGAATGCACTGTTATATGATCAGGCTTTTACCACAAACCAACAGACTCCGGAAAGGTTGGTGAATAATGTAACTTTTCTCCTTCAGTAAGAGAGTTGAAACATCAACCTTTATATTTTTGATTCGTGGTAATTGCTTGGTAAAGGGTGATTGTGAGATAGTTGCTTTTCAGCAAAATCCATTGCCTCTCTTTGGCATCTGTGTGTAGGAGTACCTTATAAAGGAAGACCAATTCTAGTGTGATCAGATCATGAATCCTGGTTATACCACTGGCAGTTCTTAAATCAGAGGGTTTACTTACAGTATCAGTGTATATTTTGTTACTATTCAGCCTCATGGCTTGTGGGAACACTTTACAGTAGGCACAAGGGAAGGTTTATACAGTTTTCAAGAGAGGGGTGTAATGGTTTAAACAACAAAGGTAGGTTTTGCCTTGTAAGGTTCCATTTTGAGCACATTATTTACCCCCTCACACAACATCCTCGGTGTGTGGTTTTCATCATTCATCATTTCAGTACATTCAGTTTGACAAGCCAAGGTGTTGGTCTTTGCTTATTGTTTTTTTCCATTTGATCCGGAATAATTCATGACGTTTTATTTCATTTTAGTTTGGTTTATAAACCGCAACATGATCTGTGTATTTTGTTTTCATTTTACGTTTTATCCCCCCCTTTTCTTTTTCCATTTGTTTCCACCATCATAAAACCCTCCATCACTCCAACCTGCTCTGAACCCCCGCTTTTAAAAACGAAACGCACCAACAAAACTCGATTTGAAATAACACCCGCAAACCCCAATCAGAGCCGTCAGCGCCTCCGCAGGATGTCACATGCTCTAGCCCAAGCTCCACCAGCATTCTGGTAAGTTGGCTGCCACCACCTGTGGAATTACAGAATGGAATCCTTACCAAATACTCCGTCCAGTATGCTGCTACCGAAGGAGAGGATACCAGTCCCCGCCAAATCACTGACCTCCCCCCTGAAAGTTCCCAGTACCTCTTGGAAGGCTTGGAAAAATGGACAGAATACCGTGTGACAGTGAGCGCCCACACAGATGTTGGACGGGGCCCTGAAAGCTTACCCGTGCTGATCCGCACCGACGAGGATGGTATGTTGGCTCCTGCTGCTCCAATAGACAACTAGCAATGCAGTCTTGCAAGCCTAGAGTTATCTAAGCTCCCCAAAAGTCCCCCTCTCACTCCCTCTGTCCTGCTTTTAGACATCTCTACCTTGCCCCAAAATTACTAACCTTGAACCAGCCCCCCTCTGTAATCTTTTTGATCCTCGAATTTTTTCGGACTTTTTTCCAGCCATCAAGGCTGAATAATATTTTTGATTCTCCTTGAACTTTTGTTTTTCCTCCCTCACCTAATTAGAAGTTCAAAAAAGTTAGACTCCACCGTATCCATTTTGTCTGCAGCCCATCCGTCGGAGGCAGCTCGGTTTCCTCACTTCCAGCTGCCAGTTTTTCTCCTGGCTTCCTGGCTTTTTTTTGGGGAAAATTCATTCTGTAATACCATTTTCTTTTTCTTTTTTTTTTTTTAAACGTGACAGCCAGGCAAAACAGGTTAGTGGGAAGAACTCCAGAGGCAATGGATGCTTTTTGGCCACAGCAAACATTCTTTTTTTTTCAATGTTTTTACAGTTCACAGACAAATTCTTTAATCTTTTGTGATGCTTTGATCTTCGAAGCATCACCCTTGGCTTTTTCTTGCTTTTTTTCCCAAATACTTACATTTTTATTCCATATTTTTAATCCACTGATCACTTTTTTGCTGTCTTTCAAAATGTTAGGTCAGCTCTCAGACCTTTTTTGGGTTGTTTTTTTCTTAACCATTATTAAAATATTGATGTCATTCAATGCTGTGGTATCTGCCCTTTTTTGTATTTTTTTTTCCCCAAATGGGCTCTGCGGAGTTGGGCAGGAGAGGGGTCACTGTAATCTTGACCTTTTCTTTTATCCCATGATGTTCTTCCAGTTCCCAGTGGTCCCCCTCGTAAAGTCGAGGTGGAGGCTGTCAACTCCACATCAATTAAAGTGATCTGGCGTGCGCCGGTTCCCAACAAGCAGCACGGGCAGATCCGAGGCTACCAGGTGCATTATGTCAAGATGGTAAATGGAGAGCCAACCGGACAACCCGTTATTAAGGACATCTTGATTGAAGATGCCCAGGTAAAGTATTGACGATTTCCACTTTGTCTTTTGCGCAAAACATTTGCGGATTTTAGCACAAGAGGGTGTGTGGAAACCCAGGTTCAGCTCTTAATTCACGATGGGATTAATATAAAGAAGTTAAATGCCACTAGCCAACTATGACTAACAAATGGCTGCTGTCAGCATCAATAAGGATAAGTTTGGAATGGTCAGACCCATCATGTGCTCTATATAAATGTTTTCTTGCACAAATTCAAAGAGGATTCCCACTTTTTATCACTGTGAGCACTTCACTCACAATTTATGATGCTCTCTTAATGGATAGCTTCAGCACTGGGTTCTGGGTCACTGCCTTTTGAAGATATATTGTGCCATGCCTGTTAGTTTCTAGTTTCTTACATAAAGTTCTGGGCTCCTTTGTCTCTCAACCAGTGAAGTACTCAAACTGAGTGCCGTTAAACACAAATGAACCAGATATTGCAATGCTTGAGCCTAGCTCATGTTTCTGTCTGGCATTGGGCATGCTATCCTATGGGATTAGTGTACAATTGGAGGTCGATAAGGTACAGTAAGAATTAGTTGACGGTGCTCTCCTATCTCTCAGCAAAACCAGAGACACCTGTAACATCACAGGTGCCTGCAGACTTAAAGGGGGACATCATCACCAGTCAGAGCTAACTCTCTTGTAAGAAGCTGTGAAACTTTAAGCATGTCAAAAGAGTTGCTCTTCCAGACTGGCCCTTCTTAATTCTCCTTGTGTTTGTACAGTGGTTGGTGCTATTGGTGAGAAGTAAAAAAAGCAATTGCTTACTCCAGATTGAGAGAGGGATGAAATGAAAAATACAAAGAATTGCACAAATCAAATGCTTCTGATTTACAAGTATCACACATACGAGATGTGATTATACAGCCTTAATTTTTTCCTGTTTTTTTTTTTTCATTTAATGTAGTACGGTAGCTCTTTGTCCCAGAGTTTTTTGAGAGATATTCCTAAGAGCATAATTTAACATATGAAGGAAAACAATCCATATCTGATTGGAATGAATTATGAGGAGCCCAAGGTGGAACACTTTTACAAAGCTTTGCTTCAACAGAGATTAATTGGTTACTGAAGGGTTTGTGTATGAATTTGTTAATTAAGTCGTTAGCTGTGCCTGCAGTAAGTTTACTTATGATGGCTAAAGAAAGCGTGCATAATATTCAAATCAGTCATATAGAACTATGTACATTAAATTGAATTACTCCTCATTTTATTTAACATAGATATTTTATTGACAGAATGTGAGGCACAATGTAAATAGCGGGTGAGCTTTAGACTGCTTGGTTTTAGAGAACAATAGTATGTTAATTAATTGTTTTTTAAAAATCAGGGTACTTTAAATAAGAAATATGTACAATGTTGACATAATCAATACACAGTGGACTTTAAACTAATTAAATAATTTGGATGTACATATTTCAATATAAAAATAAGGCTATCTGCTAGATATAGGGGATAAATAATGTATCCGAGAAGAAATTATTTTGACATTTCACTGTTTTTAATGGGTGGCACCGTGGCCCAGTGGTTAGCATTTCTGCCTCGCAGTACTGCAGCCTTGGGTTCAAGCCTGGGCTTGGGCTGCTGTCTGTGTGAGGTTTGCATGTTCTCCACAAGTTTGTGTGTTTCCTGTAGTCTAGGGCTTCCTCCCACAGTCCAGAAACATACTGCTTGGTTAACTGACTTCTAGGAAAAGTGGCCCTGGTGTGAGTGTGTGCGTTTCCATGTGTGTGCCTTGCGATAGTCTTGATAGTCTGGTGTTGTTGTCTGGGATAGGCTCTGGCTCATCTGTGACCCTGAATTGGAAGAAGTGGTTAGAAAATTGACTATACAGCATTTAACAACACCCTTTTATGGCCTTAGCATTCACTAAATGTACTAATTTTGTTAATATAGAAATATAAATTTTAATACTGTCTGTCATATTGTTACCATTTTAGTTTTGCTTAAAATTGACTATTAATAAAGTAAAGTATGTGTACATTATGTATACACAAGTATTATTTAACATTTTAACAGTGTCTTAAGTATAATTCTTTATACATTCTCTATCATTCTCTACAAAGGTGAAAGTTTTCATCTTTAGATGAGATTTTACAATATTGACATGCAATAAGGTTTTGCAATATTCATTTTTAGAAAGATGCATGTGCAGAATGAGATCTCGAATGAGATTATGTAAAGTGACATGTCTGATGTTATTTATTAGCGGAGGGAAAAAAAATATAAAAGGCCTTTTTGTTGTTAATTTCTGAAACAGCAGCTGTACGCTGTAAGTTGGACTGTCTTCCCTCTTGGTAGTTCGCCCCCACTTAGTTCATGTTTTTTTCTTTCCTTTCTATCTTCTAAATTTCAATCAGTGGGAATATGATGATTCTACTGAACATGTGAGTAAATATGGACTGATCCAAGTGTGTCATGCCTATCTGTTAAGCTTTCTGCCCAGCATGGCCTGACCTATACTTTGTCTGTCTGTTGGAATCTTGTCATTTTTACTACTGCTCTAAATTCCGCTGTACTTTTTGATGGCAGTCCTGTGTCAGTGCATGGATGTTTTTTATTCATTTTTTGCTCTGCTTTTTGGTTGGTGCTAAAATTGGCATAATTCTTTTATAAACACTTTTTAGAGGCTTGTTTGGAAAAAGAACAAAAATAAAACAGTAATAATCGGTTTTAAATGAAACAAAACCATGATCAATCACAAATCCTTTCCTTAGGTTTTACTTTTCATCTGAAATTCTGGTTTATTGATTATACTTGATTTTTAATATTGACATTATTAGCATGTTTAACAAAGCCTTTCATTTACCAATGCGATGCTTAGCATGCTTGTGATTTAATTATTAAAAAATAAATTATGAGGTGACACTACAGTTCTTTTTCTTCTGATTACACACTTGGATACATTAGAATTCTGAACATCATTTCCTGATTGTTCCTACCTGGTGGTTAGGTTACCTCACTACTTCTGGCTATATGCAAAGAACACCTTTAATTTGAACATAAAAGAGTGTGAATGGAATGAGTTAATCTAGTCCAAGATGCAATGAAAAATATGAAAAATATCATGCAGAAATTGCCTTTACATATGAATTTACAATACAAATTACACTCTAAATCAAAATAAATAAAGTATATGAGATAAAAAATAAACATACAGCAAATTAAACTACTAAATCTTTTAGGGTTAATGGAAGGCTAGAGAAAAAGCTTGGTCATGTTATAGGTTTATCCAAACAGGTACAGTGAATAGAAATTAAGTTAAATTACATGCAATAAAGCCTTATTACTAAATAAGATACAAAAAAAAGTTTGTTGAACTTATTAGGTTGGGTCTTAAAAGGAAGGCATTGCTCTTAAAAAAAACGAAAATTGAAAAAGAATTAAGAAAGAAAGTGAATAGGTAGACAATTAGTGTAGCCATTCCAAATTGTATGCCTTACCTCTGCTTGTTATGTACTTATCAGTCCTTAAAAGTGAAGTGGAGGTTCTCATGCTGCGTCTTTTATAATCTGCAGGAGATGATCATTTCTGAACTTCAGGCTGAGACCACCTACTCTGTTGCTGTTGCGGCGTATACAACCAAAGGAGACGGGGCTCGCAGTAAGCCCAAGCTCGTCTCCACAACTGGTGCAGGTATGTTAGCTTTTATATCGGGTGCTAGTTTAATTGATGCTTAATTAATCAATGGTTGCATTTATATACAATAGCTCTGTTCAATCAAAAGGATGACCAAAAAAGTCACTCAACAAGTCATCCACAAGATGTCACCTCCTATAACGTTGTGTCCCCAGGCTCCATGCGAGCCATGAAAATGAAACTTTCAGTCCAGGGGGACTGGTGTCACCTACTGGTCGACAATATCACTTGCAACGGCAGCCTGGTTTTCCTTTGCATCTCAATAATTTCCAAGGTCAACAAGGTGACAAAAGCAGTGAGCCACCCAGGATTTACACCCACAACCTTCTAGTTTTGAGCCATAATTACAAGGGAGAAACATTAAAGACTCAGGGGTATAATGTGAAATCTAAATATAAAAGCCATAAAAAACCAAAAGCCCTTTTGCCTGTGGATGGCGTTTTGATTTTGATATCACATAAATGTTGCATATACACAACTCGTTCTTATGGAGAGGCGGGGCAAATGTTTTGAAAGAATTCATTCAGTATGTAAAAAAGTCCTGCAGTGTCAAATTAACATATACAGATGCAGCCATTCAAACTTCGCAGTACAAACCCGTACCGCACGCAGCTACGCACAAGCCACTGCGGTGTACCGCGGTACGTGATTGGCTGGCCAGAATGACAGATGGGCACTCGTGGTTCATCGGTCGGTGGTGAAAAGATTTAATCATTTAATCTCTTTACTGTGCACATTTTAATCCGCTTAGTATTGAATGTTTATATGGAATTTCACAACTAAGGGGAAATTTTAGTAGCTGAGCATAAAAAGAAGAGGAGCATAGCACATCTGAAGGTCTAAGCGATATTAATTTAGGAACATAAACATATTATGCAAACTGCACTGTATATGGCTGGTATTGGTAGTTTAAAGAAAAAATACACACCAGTATTCCATTTCTCCCTAAACATTTTAAGCATCAAAGTCTTACATGTTTTTATTTTGGGAAACGTTTTTACGGGCTCCTTCTGACCATATTACTGTACGTTTATATACTTTGTGAAAATTTATCGTTTTAACCTTTTCTGCGAATACGCTCGTTATCAAAGAAAACAAAAGCATACTTTTAGAATTTGATTAATAGGGAATATAATATGGAATCACGTATCTAAAGAAATTAATAACGATATAATTATGTTAATTATTCATTATATTATACCATTATAATTTCTTTAGATAAGCGATTCCATATTATATTCCCTATTACTCAAATTCTAAAAGTAAGGTCATTCATTATTAATACTATTAGTAATATCTTCGGTAAAGACTTTGATCCATAAAATAGTTCTGCATAATTAAAATATTTATGAAAAAGGTGGTAGGTTGTGTACTTTTGTCCAACTGAGTAATCTTGCTTTCATAACATATACCAACTTTTTAATGTATACTGATTAACATGCTGTAATACACCGTTTAAGTCTAAAGAGTATACAACTTAAATTCTTAATTAAATACAGATTGTCCCTCTGCAGTGATAGGGATTCGAAACCGGGTGTTTTCTGGTGACAGCTCAAATGCTGTACATGAGAGGTTAAGCTTTATTAGCTCCACCTGGCGGTTTTACAAGGTGATTCTGGATACTATTAGCATAATCGAATTTGCATACGGTAAAATTGCGTTATGACGCAAAATGACGCGTTTTGATGCGACACGCCCATCGCGTTGTACTGCAGCGTGCTCATTTTGAATGGCTGCATCTGTATGTTACATTTAGACTTAAAACAAATAATCAGCTTCATTGATAGTCATAGGTAATTAGTCAGTATGCGAGCCCTTTATAGAATTGAAAGGTATGACATATACGTTTGATGTAAACAAAGATGAAAATGAAAGGAGACTGATTAATGTCTATGGCTTTGCTTCACAAACAACAGAGAGAGGGCATGAACTCTCATTCTTCTGCTGTTGTTGTTTTTTGTTTTGTTTTTAAACAGCTGTATCTATGGATTCTGAGTGCTATGCTGATGCTAACACACATCTAGAGAGACTTAAAAGTTGCCAGCAATGCAAGATATTTTGCTGTACCTGTCTTTTTTATTTCGAGCTGAGAATACTGAAGCCGTGCAGCTGGGACATAGACAACATAAACACATATCATATTCTGACAGCAAAAGCAGTCTTTATAGAACTTATCAAAAGAGTATATCAAAAGAGTATTTTTGGCATTTCCAGGAGTGCCAGCGCTGACTTTCTTATAAATTGTTTGTACTGTTGTCTTAATCTGAGTGAAAGTCTTATTTTAAATAATGTCAGCAAGAAAGAAAAATGCCGACATTGTAATCAAGTATTCGGATTGAATTACAACATGCATATTTTATGAGCAAAAGACAGCCTTAAGATATATTCAACAATATTCAGTTATATACCGAAGCCATGTATATAAACAGAAAAAAAAAACATGTGGAGGAGCCTCTTAAGCCTCTTTTGATTATTATGATGAAAATTGGAAAAGCATGGGTTATCAGTGTAACTTCTGAAATTAAAATGAATACATCTATTCTGATTGGCTCTGTGGGGGATGTCTACAGTGGGTCTACATCAGATATAAAAAGGGATTTCTTAAGTTGAGGTATTCATTCCTTATTTTGTTTTTTTTTTACTTCTGTTTCAGTTCCAGAAAAGCCCAGACTTATGGTTGGTACCACCAATATGGGGACTGCGTTACTTCAGTGGCACCCACCCACATTTACCTATGGCCCCTTGCAAGGCTATCGCCTGAGGTTTGGCCGAAAGGATGAGCCCCTGACTGTAATAGAGTTCTCTGAAAGGGAGCATCACTACACCACCAAGGAAATTCATAAAGGCGCCACCTATGTCTTCCGTTTGGCATCCAGGAACAAAGTGGGATTTGGGGAGGAGATCGTCAAAGAAATCTCTACACCTGAAGATGTACCGAGTGGCTACCCTCAAAATATTGTTGCTGACAGCATAACTACAACCACCATTCAGCTGAGCTGGAAACCTGTTTTATTGGCTGAGCAAAACGGCAACATTATCAGATACGCCATCCAGTACAAGGACATCAACAGCCCAAGGAACCCCTCAGAAATCTTCATCATTGCTCCTGAAACTACCGTGACAATTGATGGCTTAAAGGCAGACACCACTTACGATATTAAAATGTGCGCTTTTACCAGCAAAGGTTCCGGTCCTTATAGCCCAAGTGTCCAGTTCAGGACACAGCCTCTTGATCAAGGTAGGATCTCTCCCCTTTTGGCCTCACCTCAAGAAAGGAGAGTGGGGTGTCAGCATTAATCTTCCGTTACAAGATATTCATAGCTACCATTACACCCAGCAAAGAGTCAAAGGTATAGTACTAAAGTACCTACTGTACAGTACCTATCCCTGTGCCTGGTCATCTCAGTAAATTTATACAAGGGTTGCTCTTCCGAAACAGGTAAGACTGAGTTGTTGTATTAGCTTTGTGAAGTGTTCATAAGAAGAACTTAAGGCTGGTTTAATGGATGGTACACAGGTAAGAAACTGGATTTTCAGTTTTTCTCGAAGTGCTCAGGGCTGTGAGGAGCTGGGGTGCTGGTTATGTTGTCTAAATCATCTGCACTGCCTTTTCTTTTAGCAGTGTTTGCAAAAAATTTTCATGTGAAAGCTGCAATGAAGACATCCGTGCTGCTAACTTGGGAGATACCAGAAAACTACAATCCAGCTCAACCTTTCACAGTAGGTGGATTTGACGATTTCTACACAAGTGTATCTCCAGAATCTCTATGTGTAATTTTTATTCATTATCTACCTTCCCATGAGCTTTGAAAATAGAGTCATCTTAATGATTTGTATTCCCTGGATAAATGTGTCATTATTCACTTGCACGCAGCATGTATAAAGACACATTAGAAACTTGTGTACAATGTTTTAACAGCTCATTTGAACTTGTCTTTTTACTGTTAGTAGAGTCCTTCGTGGTACCAAAAAGTTCAGTTTTGAAATCGACTGTGCATATTGAAATTCATTGCTTAAATATTTGGCAGTGTGATTCAGTATCATGAAGAGTAATCTCTGTCTTCCCTTTTCCAGATCCTGTATGACAATGGCCAGAGTGTTGAAGTAGATGGGAAACTCACACAAAAACTGATCACTAACCTTCAGCCAGGAACACAGTACTCCTTCTTGCTGACGAACCGAGGCAACAGCGCTGGGGGGCTCCAGCACCGAGTATCAACCATGACGGCACCAGATGTTCTACGTACCAAGCCCTACCTAATAGGAAAAACCAACTCTGACGGGATGGTGACAGTGGAGCTGCCAACAGTAGAAACCAAAGAGAAAGTGAAGTGAGTAACAGGCGGTTATTCTTGTTCTGAGCTTCACTGTAGTTAAGTGAGGACAGATAAGAGATGGAACAACGGAACTGCATAGCTCATCTCATTTGTCTGTCCATCTAGTGACGTCTTTATCTTTAGAGTGTCACAGTGAGCCCTAACCTAACCTGGTAGTCACAGAGTACAAGGTGGTACTACCGCCTGGAAGGGAGTAGTAGTCCATCACAGTGCCGGTGCATCGCAGGGCACACACACGCATACATCCACTCACACGTGTACACATGTTGGAATTTTAGAACAATGGTGAACCTTGATAGGATGTCTTCAGAATGTGGGAGGAAAATGGAGGACCCAGGGAAAACCCATGAAAACACAAAGGTAGCATGTACACTCAAAACAAACAGACCTGCAATCGAGCCGAGGATCCTGGAGCTGCTCCCCACTGAGCAATGGTGTTACCCAGGTCTTTTCATTCATTTTGTGTAACTCCTATATGCAAACTGGAGCTGACCCTACACTAAGTGTGTTTAGTCAATTTTTCATCATAATATATTCTTTATGTCACACGGTTTGAAAGCTTAGCTTTACATGTTTATGTATTTGCACCTGTCTTCCAGCTCAATTTCATTAACACATTTAGAATGTATTTCACATATGCCACTACAATATTTAATTAACCCCTGCAGGACTGATATATTGAGCTGGTCTTTAAAAGACAGCACTGACAGACAGCCTTAAATCTATAAAAGACAGCAGTTTGCCATTTTGATCTCTTTGACTGTTCTAAATGAGCACACACCTGTTCCCTGCTAGGATCTTAAACTAATTAGTTCCCTATTACTCAGCTATGTTGACTTCCTGACTGTGATGGCTGTATAACATCCAGCCAGGAAACAAAATGCTTGTGAAGTCATCATCTTTATACATCCCGATTAATGGATATCCTTTTAATTTCTACTCTTATAGAGATGCCTAATGAGGCCAGAGTGAGGTGTGACTGTCAGCTTGAACTAACTTATTATGTTTCAGATAGACTGAAAGAGCACATAAATAAAAGATTTGACAATATAGTAACAGTGACAGTATACTTAATTTTTAAAGTATTTTTTCTCAAGAGCATGCATAGATAAAAATAATATGGTCCAAAATGAAAACGGTAAAAAGAATTAGATGCATGTGAATGTAGGGGTCAAACTTAGCTCATCCAGTAACTGTGAAAAACGTCACATTGTATTTACAGGGGTTATTACGTTGTGGTAGTGCCGTTGAAGAAACAACGTGGGAAATTTATCAAGCTTTGGGACAGTCCAGATGAAATGAATTTGGAGGAGGTATGTTCACTGATTATAATATTTTAATTAGAAAAATGCTTGAACACATTTCTCTTGCATCTTAAAAAGTGTAAGCACTATACCATACACACTGTTGTCTATTTTTACCTATTTATCGGGTTTAACCGTTTGTGTTACAGACAGCCACAGGGAACCTACATAAAATTAGATAAAATAATTAAAAAATGAAACATCATGATAATGCGATGTTCTCTAGATGTAAAAAATAACTTTAACATTTTATAATTTAATTATATCATTGTTTTATGCATAGTATGTTAACCAGTTTCAGTGTTCAGGTTTTAGGGAATATTACTAGGACCATATTCTATAATTTAAAATGAGGCTTTTTAAGCTTGACTAAAGATTTGAACGACACTTCCTGTTTTAGTTTAAAAGCTTTGTTTTGTAAAAGACATAACTTAGCTCTTAAAAACTCCCAAGAAACATGGACGGTTTACATTAAAATATTTCCCTTAATTGTTTTGCTGATGTCACTCTAGTTTTTATTACAAATTTGAAATACATAGCAGTTTTATTTTTTATATTCTTTAGGGACAGTTTATAATTTTTGCTAATTTAAATAACAGTTTTGTACATATGCATTTTCTATGTCAAATTTGTTATAATTTTAATGGCTTTAGATATGATCATATACGATTTTGTCTTCAAATTATTCAGATTACATACAAATTGATTAATAAGTAGTTGCATCAATTTAACACAATCTAAATAGTTTATAAGTACTCCAGTGGAGCAGGAACTGCATCCAGCTAATCTCATGTTTGCATAGAACAGAGGAGTTTAATGAGATGCAACCTGTGATGCATTAATCTGCCTAATATTTCTTTAGGATTATTTTTATTAAATGGGGGAATGGAGAAATGAGGTATTCTACTAAGATTTTGTTCTGTTTTTGAATGAAAAATATTAAATTAATACTAATTCAAAATTACAAAAAGTACATTTTTCATTATATTCATTGAGCTCTTTGAATCATTACTGATGTAAACAATGTATATGTTTAATCTTATAATTAAAACTTGTGTGTATTTGTCTTTCAACCTATATTTACACACTGGTGCAACCAAAATCAGAAAGGTGTAGATAATTCTATAAACATCATAAAGGAACTGGATGAAAATTTCAGTAATAAAATGTAAACATCTAAAGATTGTTAAGTCTCAAATTCATATAATTTGTACTACATAATGCTATAAAGCCCTACTTACAGTACATGGAATTTTGAAGGAAAGAGACAGTTATTTTTAAAACATCCAGATGTGAAGCTGATTGTGCTATAAGTGAGCATGTAGCAGAAGAAAGAAAAATGCACATTTTTGGGATTTTGAGGAAATGGTATAATGAAAGTTCTGCAATTTGTCAAAGTTCCCATGACCCATACCTGTGATCAATATGTTTCCAAATAACCACAGCAGCAGTGATCAGTCCATGGTGGACCTTACAATAGTACGAAAAAGAACAGGCAATAACAGTTTGGTTGGTTCTGGATCTCATAACAAAACATGAGTTGAGTTCCAAAGAAAACAAACTCAAACAGAAATCTGGCTACCCAGGGGCACACTCTACATCAGACAATATCTTCTTTCTCATTTAGTTCAAGCTGTAATGTTCGGTTTTTTAGAAGGGAAAAATATCACTTTATACTATTTTTAGCTATCCTTCATCTTCAGTGCTGCCAACAGTCCCAATTATAATGTTGTATAAAAATGTGCCCGTTTGCTTGCACAGAGGAAACTCTTTCATTTATGTGTGTGTGTTTTTGTTTCTTACTGGTATCCTTCTATGCCTATGTGTGTATATAGTTTTAAATAGTTTTAAAGCTGATGTTTTCGTTCTCTCATTTGAAATTAATCTTATTGAATGACTTCAGAGCTGTATCTCCAGAAGTCATCACTAGGTGCATAGAATACATTGCAAGCTCATGTCACAGCATGACTGATCATCAAACAGTACCCTTCAGAATTTATTTGTTTGTCAATCTCCTTTCACCTTTTCAAGTTTCCCCAAGGACATTCAGTTTAGCAGGAAAGACAGTAGAGAGAGGAAATATGATTGAAGATATAATCTAGCAAAGGACATTGCACCTCAGTGGTAGAGCAGTTAGAGGCTTTCCATTTATAAAAATAATCAGGTTCAAGAATTACATTATTTGTTCTGTTTTAAGACCAGCTTGTATGGACACGTGATTCATTATTTTAGGGTAAATTTCTAGGTTTAACTGGAAGTCTAATTATCTTAATACATTACGTGGATGTCTTTGAAGTGTTTCTGCTTGTTTTAACATATTCTTTTCTAAAATCTTTCCTTGGTTATGTCCGTGAATGTCCTTATATGATGTATCCTACGCTGCTGTTGCGCAGTGCATTGATACTAAGCTAGAGGGAAGACATTCATGCGGTAAACTCGTAGTATTGCAGTTTTCAATTAACATTATTTGTGCTTAAGGACCTTTTCCATTTGTCTCTGTCTTAGCATGATGTGTCCTTGAATTAACTCCGCAACTCTGGGATTTTATAAATGTAATTAAAAACGTAGCACATATTTTGATTCTGCATTGCACAATGTTAACCTATTTAACATTTGATATGATATCATGGTAGAGACCCATTCGACAATAGTGTTATTAATATACAGGTAGAAAAAACTAATTTTTGTCAATTTCCAAATATGAGCTATTCTTCTAGTTAGTCTTTGTTACTCCCTGAGTATGAAATGACAAAGCATTGTGATGTGACATTGCACATGTAAAGGTGATATTGGGAGACATAAAAAAAGCTCTGGTTTGATGGCTATAATGCACTATAATAATGGCATTTATCTGTGAAAAAGAGAGGACACACACTCTACCAGACCTGATCATCTACAGTGTATTGTATGGCACTACCTAAGAGAAGCCACCTGCACAAAAGTTCAAAGGGGAGTAGACTCTCTATAGGCATTGTACATGTGAAGGTTTTTTTACTGCATAGGGCATCGTACTTGGATGAGCACCAACACACAAGATGTTCTAAGTCTATGTATGATTTTTTAAAATTAATGGTTAAATCTTATTAATTTAGGGGATGTGTCCCCAGGACATTCCTACGTTAGAAACTGGCCAAGACAAAGCACCCTTTAGTGCTCACTGTTGCTATCTGTGGAACATGATACATTGCTCCTAGGTACACAGATTGTCAATAAAGTTTGAATAGGCCGGCTTACCTTACAAACACAGTGCATATACAGTACTGTATAGTCATCACAAATTACCCTAGAAGTAGTGAGTGGTGATTCACAATCATCTCTGATACCTACAGTATACCAGTGTGCCAAAATAAAAAAAAACACAACGACCCTATTGTGTCTCAAATATCTTGAATAATAATAACATGATGTGACAGAGTTTGCCTGGTGAGGATTTCCCCGGGAGAGCAATGGTGTATGTCACATACAGAAGATGTGTAATAAAGGGGACCAGGTGGCACATTTAACAGCCTTTGGCACCTTTTGGCTCTGATGACCTGGAATCAGATCTGGCTTAAGTTGCACATGGAATGCATTTGGTGTCCTGAGATTGGCTTAGTATGCATTAGGCCTGAAGAAGAAATTGAGAGTGAAGACACACAATTCAAGCCTGTTTACTGAAAGTTAACAGTATTGCTCAACAAAGGTCAGGGACAGAATATGTTTTAGAGCAGTGGGAAGAATCTACTGCCACTGTTTCATTTTGGCCAGGAGTGTGCTCTCTTATCTTTCATGGCAAGTCAAGACTTAAAAATGTAAATACTTTACAGCTGTCTGCTTAGGGGTGCTGTCATCAAATAAATAAAGTTAGAGGCTTTACTTCAGAAAAAGTAGCACTACAGTACTTCGTCCAGATTGTGTTTGATAGAGAGCATTTGTTTATTTGGTTTTGGCTCAGTAAGTAACCTTGGTCATTGAAATCATGAGGATTAACTGTTATTTTTCTTGGAAATCTTAGTACCAAAAATTAATTTGTTTGCAGTTTGATAAACTGTTTTGATATGGAAAAATGTTATTTTTAATAGATTGATAAATAGCTTTCTGTAGTTTATTGCTTAATCATTCATATATTCATCCTCTTGTTTTTTTTTTCATTAGTTCAGTCGTATTTTATACCTGTGTTGTTCATTGAAATTATGCACTCCTGTGGATGAGAGCAGTTGAAATTGCTTTTAGTAATATCTCCCCAGGAGACTCTTGATATGAAAATACCTAATTTTCAAGTAGTTTCCCTGAGGCACACATCCCTATGATTATATCAAAATGAAAATAAGTAAATATATAAATAAGTGAAGTAAAGGAAAAATAAAAAAATGAAACTCCTTTTTTGTAGTTTTTTTTTGAGCCTGTGCACTTCATTACTTCTAGTTGACAGTAAAAAATAAAAAAAAGACATTTTTATGATTGTCCCGGTTTTCTGAGAACAAGAATGTTCTTTCCTGTGCACTTATGTTGACTCCTGGTATGATTTGCTGCTTAGCTGCTGAAAGAAATTAACAGGACGAGCAGGAGTCTTCGGTTCAGGAGACAAGTGGAACCCAAAGCCTACATTGCTGCCTACTTCAAAGATCTGCCCACCGAGTTCACCCTTGGAGACCAGAAGATCTACGGAGACTTTGAAAACAAGCAGCTCCTAAATGGTCAAGAATATATCTTCTTTGTTTTGGCTGTGTTGGAGATCTCTGAAAATGTGAGTTTCTTTACCTAACAATGTTCACATCTGTTTAATCCTGAACGGGAAGGCATTAGACAAGAAATCCCCCCCTCAGGCAGCCCAGAGTCTTTGTTGGTACTAGAAATTGAATGTTCCAGTAAATGACAAACCCGCAAGCTATAAACAGAGGTTTTGCCCTGTGGACATATCTGCCCTTATTTTAGTCAGTTTAAAAACAATTAACTCCAAATGCAGCAAGCGACTGAGGAAACAGTCATTTCTATGAAAAAGAAGACTCTTGTCTAATCAGAGGTATAACTAGATAACTCACGCTGCTTTAATTGCAGTAAAGTGCTGTGAACCTTATCTCTGACATTTCAGGATGTCTGAGGATAATGAACGATGATTAGGTAGATTTTGGGGATATTCTATATAATGAGCTGTGGGTTTTCAAGCCATATGAGCTCATATATCTTTGCTCCAGTTATCTTTACTGTAAGCAGCATTTCTGATAACAGACAGCAGGAAATTTGAACCTTACTCATTAAAGCAAATTCTTTAAAATGCAAGTCAAGAACTTATCTAGCATTCCTATGCTTGGTATGCAGTACAAAATCAGAAAAGTATGTGCGGGACAAATTGAAAATAAATTAAGAATAGTTTATGAGGAACTACTCATTGCTCTGGAATTTTTTATTTAGATTATTTAGGTGGAGTTTGTTATATTCTCATTGACAATTTAAGTGGATTTTAGTGTACTTAATGTATTTGGAATGTTTGCTTTGAATATGGAAGTCATTTATGTGTAATGCACATAAAGGCTATTGAAGACACCAGTGTCTCCAGCTGTGTTTCATCACAGGGCCTCAATTAATACTGGATTTCTGTGGGGGCTGTCATCTTATAGCATTTGTAAGTCTGGACTGTAGGGTGCTTAGCTGTCCGTGATAAAAGAACTACCTGATGCAGCAGTTTCAAATGTTGACTTTCTTACCCTGAATGCAATTCTATTTCAAAAGACTTGTTTTTCTGTTTTTAAGTACATTTGCAAAGAAATATTAAAAAAAAAACTATCTTAAAATCATATGAGAGGTTTCATTCATCAATCCTCATCAGTGGAAACATAAATGTAAACTATTTTATTGACATTAGATATTGCTTTATTTTGTAAAAGATAAGACATTTTCAAAACTATCCTTTAAATTACCTCAAAAAACTCCGCAGAGGGTAGTGCTGTGTACGCAGTGCATATTCTTATCATTGTCATTGATTCTTCAATCTTATCATTGATCCTTGTTTTTGAAATTATTTTTCTCGTGCGCATTCAGTTTGACACAACTGATGCTATGATTGCGTTGGTTGATGATTTAATGCCTCAAAAATTAGAGGCATTTATTATATTCTTCCTGAGTTTTTAATGATAACTTACAGTCTCATCCTTGCAGTCATGAACCATGCGAGGAATGATATAAAATAAAGGTTAATACTATAAAATATGAAGGCACTGTAAATCTAATATTGCAATTGTTCTCATACGTTTACAAAGGTTTACAAATGATCTCTTTTTCTCTTGAGTATGTTTTTTTGGCTATCCATCTGAATCATGATTTAGTCATTTATTTATTTTAACATTCTTTTTTTTTAATGATGTCCTAGACCATGTATGCGACAAGCCCCTATTCTGACCCGGTGGTGTCAGCTGACATCGATCCTCAGCCAATCATTGATGAGGAGGAAGGTCTGATCTGGGTGGTGGGACCAGTGCTTGCTGTTGTCTTTATCATCTGCATTGTCATTGCCATCCTCCTGTACAAGAGGTAAGGAGATAGGACTGATCTGTCTGAGATAACCTCTTTATTCAGCGTAAGCAAGCAGTCTCTGTCAAAACCCATTTGCGTCTATCAGTAATACCACAATTTAACAATATGGCGTATGTCACTTTTAATACAGAAATAAACAGCCTCGGGTTTCTCCTAGATCTCACACAGTAAATGGCCTTAGTTTAAGTGCTGCAACCAAAAGTGACTAAAAGCAGATTACTAAACTAAAAGTAGTCCTGAAAATTGCTTTGCTAGAATGAACAAATATGATATATTACTATATTTAATATTTCTTCACCATCTCTGGAATGCTTTGAAAATTAGATCATGTTAGTTCTGTACTCAGGTATGATCTGTTTTATGTCTAACAAGTTGTGACCAATGTAAGCTGCACTGAAAAATGCTACTTCTTGTAGCTCTGTTGTATGTCTTTTGTAGAGTAGGGGTTTTTTAGGTGTTCTGTAGATCACTGCTTGATTATTTCCTGAGCTTCAGTTAGCACTGAACCATTCTTATCTTTAATTTCCAAATCCTTATCACCTCAACCTCCTTGTGTTCAGTCAGCACTAAATTTGCATTGTCTGGAATTGCCAGATTGTAAAGGATATACTGTTTTCTTCCTATTGTGGAAAATTTTGTCTGGTTGGTTGGCTCATATAAAACAATATTTTTGTGCTGACATTTCCCATATGGTGCAATCATCTATCGATAACTTTTCCTGGATTGTGATCATACTGTTTTGTGCCTATTCGTTTCTTAATGCTGGTATCTAGCAATGCTATTGTGATATGTGAACTAAAGGATTGCTGGCACCATTAGTGACATGCACCCAGTTGCAACTTTAGACTTCCTATGGAGGAAATATAGTGGTATATCCTGTTGTTTGAGGATGTATTACTATAGGTAAAAAGTGTTTAGTGTTACACAGCTGTACTGAAGTTTTCCGTCTCTTCTTTGAGACATAAGCTTCTCAGCTAGATGTCTCTTGACAGATGAAGTGTCTCTCTATAACTATTCATAGAGAGGTTTGTTTTCTCTTTTGATCACTCCAATTTCTATCTATCCTTGACCTACTCCTTTACATTTCAGTTATTAGGTTTATTAGGCTTTCCCATGAAATACTGTGCTTGGATGATCTGTGCTGAGAGAGTGTACTTCATTTTCCTTAAGTTATGTTATTTTTCCATTTTATGTTACAAATGTGTTAGGGAACATACAGTAACTGATATAAAAATGGGGTGATCATTACCAGAGTCTGGAGGTATTAGTTTGTGATGGCACTGATTCTTTTGTTGCTAAAGAAAATTTTCTTTAAAATGTAACAAAGGGTGCTTATGTTTACTCAACTACTACCACAGGATCTGAAATTTAGGGTGGTATGTAAGTAGTAAGGCAAAGCTAACGTGACATATAAACTGAAATTTCCATGACGCAAACACCATTGTCATTTTGTGTGCCTTGTCATGTTCTCCATTACAGTGTGATTAAACACATTATCTGTGTTTATGGGTACCCATTTACTAATTTCACTGATAGCAAAGCAGCTGTGATAGAAATACCCTGCTGCCATGGTAAGTGGTTATTTGCACTGGCCAGCTAATGCCTTGCCTTATTTCTTTATGCTGCATGTAAATGGAACAGCAAACCAGACAGGTAAGAAGATAACACACCTATTGCCATCCATTATATACCTTCTTATTTTTGTTTTTATATCTAAAAGTGTTGTTTGTCATCCCCATTTTACTTTTTATTTAGGTTTTCTGTTGTTTATGTATTGTATTTGTTAGATGCTTGTGGTCCTGTTTTTTTCTTTAGCTGTTTGTAATGCTAGTCCTGGCACAAAAACAAAAAGGAAGTAAATAGCTTCTCAAAAGAGTTAAAAAAAACTCATGAACAAGAAGTGACACACGGAAGATACACCAATGTTTCTGTGTCAGCTGGTCTCTCAGGAGATTATGCTTCGTTTAAACCTCTTTCAGGAGTTGTTTGCATCATCTTGTTATTAAAATGTACTGTAGGTTTCTAAAATAGGAGGCAACAATAAGAGAAAGGCCACAGTTGTATCTGTCTTGTTAAATTTGGAAAGGTAACCAGAACCACTGAAGTCAGAGATTTTGTACACTTTCACCTAGAACTCCAGCATAAAGTTATTGTCTAACCAGTGAAAGCAAGAATAACAAAATACTTCATGCATTGGGCCAGGGTTGGCCATGTTCAGCTTTGTGTCTTAGCAGTGCCAGCTGCACCTTTATGTTCAGATACCCGTGCGTTTTCTTGGAAGCAGATGCAAGGATATGAACAATAAGACATTATCTAATCACATTTTATTGATCTAAAGGCCAGTGCCGTGGCTTAATTGTGCAAGTGAAAAAAACAGCATACAGATATTTGTTTACATAGACATCTTTTCTCTGAAGTTAAACCCAGTCTGCAGTCGTAAGGACAACACAATGACAGCAATTACTGTCATCGTGTGATGTTGATAGTTTTTAAAGCTTTGAGAATGCATCATCGATCTTTGCCACAGTACCACTATTAATTTTTAATGCTGAAAAAAGCAAGCAATACAGGATATAAGTACAGAGTACATACCAGCATATGCAACAAGATTAAATAAAATGCAATTCATTTTTTACTTTTATATTATTTATAGTAAATTTATTCACATTTCCTGTCATTAGAAATGGCGAATCTTATTAAACCCGTGAAAAAGAAGTAGCGAAGTAGCTTAAGAAGTTTTTTATTTTTACGATTTTATCCTGATTATACAATATACATTTGTATGTCCGATTAAAATACTATTAATAGTGACTGAGTTTTATGCAATGACATAGTTTGTAGTTTATTATATTCCCATCCTTCATTGATCATTATGTAACTTGTATCTTTTGCCTCAACTGTATGAACAGAAGGGGGTCCATTTAGTTGATGTACAGTAGAGCTTCGAGTGAAATGCAGGCTATTGTTGTTACAGCTAAAGCCAGCCAATGCCAATATGAGTTCCATTTGGTGTGCCAATGAATATTATACATAATTAAGTCAAACAATAGCTGTGCGTATTTGGATATGTCTGATGTATGCGTGTTTATGTCAGTTAAATTGACCCCTTCTGCTTCTCTGCACTTTTCACCACACTGAAGAGAACAGATTATGATTTGCCTTGCCTGCATTAAAGTTACTGTAGGAAGTGCATGTCTTAAGCAAAGAAAGATGTGCTTCCCTATTACCCCCACTCCCTTTTAAATCTATACAAAAATGGCATGCTTATGCTAATGCTAATATATCACATATAGGTATATTTTCTCAACAGTATGACATCACAATCAAATTTACTGTCTGGCAGGGAACAATCAGTATACCGGTACTGTACCCCTTTTACACATTTGCATAGCTTTCCCACCTTAAGAGTCCAAGCATTTCATTTTTCTGTTCCACTGTTAATCCAGACCCCCATATCAAGCCTGTCCTGATCGGACCTGATCAGTGCCCACAAGAAGGCATTTTACTCAGGGCGGAAATTGATTGTGGCACAGAGTCTTTGTCTGAGCGACTGCTCTGTCTCCTTAACTCTAAAGACATGTGTTTTGGAATGGGTAAAACAGCATGAGTTTATTTTTGGATTAGGGATGTTCTTCAACATCCATGACATGTTTTGCCACTTTATTCCATCTCATTCTTTATGTTGCAGTTCCTCATTGCATGGCTTATGGAAAGCTTTTGTTTAATTGTGTTGCATTAGCTGTGATAGTGCGCATTGATAATTTTCTGGAGTCAGTTGGAAGGGGTGTGTAATCAGTACTTCTTAGAAATAAACATCTCTCATTTTATCTTTACCGTATTGTCCCATTTTTTTTTAGATCTAGATGATGGTTTTTTTTTATGGAAAGTCTTTTGCCTCTAGCCTGACTCTTATTTTATCCACACATTATAATATATGTACTTGACTCTTGTGTATTTCAGCCTTCAGTCATTATTGAATGGACATTTTCTCATCTCTTTAAGCAGCATATCAGCTAATCTTAAGGAAGGTCAGAAATGCAGTAATGTGCAGCATATGTTTTAATATTTTTCAGGCAGTTGTTTTGAATTCAGATGGATTTAATCCATAAAAAAGAAGATTTAGTAGAAGTACATCATGTTAAATTAGAAATTTAACTTATACCATATGCTTAGAAGTACTTCAAGCAATAGTGAATAGACTTTAGTGACTACTTTAGAATTTCAACAGAAAATATGTAATAATCCAAAGTGCATTTGTCAGTATAATTCATAGAATTCAGTTTAATATTTGTTAATAGGTTCTTTTGGCATGTACCCTAGCTGTCCAAATCTCTATACAGGAGATCATTATTGCTTCCACTGCAAGCTTTAAATTCCATTATTCAAAATGGTGCTATTAGTAAAAACATTAAGCAAATTCTTGACTTCTATTCTTTTATTATTCTATTAATTCTAATATTTTGATTGCAGTTATCTTCCTGGCTTTCATGATACTTCAGTTTAGGTTGTGTACCAGCTGTACAATGCCACTAGTTAATCATAAGAATCTCAGAAGAATCTCATTGTAATAAAAAAAATAGATTCAGTTACATACAAGTCAATACATTCTGGGATACGCGCTGGAAAATTATGATCTTATAGTCTTTTCATTCCAGAAACTTTCCATCTAATCCTGAGGTTTAACTGCTCACACAGTCACATACACCACTTGGGTAGGCGCTGATTTGGAGCTGTGCCTGTGTATCTTAATTTAGGTTGAAGCAGTACCTCTAGTCCATTTCTGACTTAATCTTAATGTAGTGCTGTGGTGTTTTGTTTTACGTTAAAGGTAGAGTTCACAGTAAGTGATACATTTAATTGCATTAAGGATAATCTCACAGTGCAGTAGCACTCACTCCATATTCTTTTTCTATTGATTATTTTTGATGTACGTATTTCTTGTTATTTCAGGAAAAGGGCTGAATCTGAGTCTAGAAAGAGTAGCCTTCCTAACAGCAAGGAGATACCATCCCATCATCCCACAGATCCAGTAGAACTGAGGCGCCTCAATTTCCAGACACCTGGTAGGTGCACAGATGTTAAACATTCATTTGTTCTGGTCAGGATCCTTGTCGTCAGCTCAGCTGAGTCACAATGGACTTTCTAAAATATTGTCTGTGGTACAGACAAATAAATTTGCGTTCAACAGACAAAAGAGAGATACAGGTTTCTGCAGAAAGGAGTCATTGAAAGAAGTTTTCTGGGACAAAAACATGAGAACAACACTATTGAATTAGATTAACTTTCTGCAAATGTAAAATACTAAGTGAAGTCTTTTTTTCTAAGTATATTTGTGTTCATATGTGCTATATGTATGTATACAGTATGTTCAGGTTATACATACTAAATACACATTTGAACAGGCATGCTTGGGTTTTAAAGAGAATATGCAAAAGTCATAGTTTTGGCATATGATCAAATTCACAAATATGTAAGTAGAAATTTGAAAACAAAATATATTTAAGCTTATGTGTCCATTCATTTTCATATGTGACCAAAAAAAGTTGTCAGTTTTATCACAACAAATTTTGAAAAACCCACAATTACACAGAAATGCATTAAGAGCTTTTCTCTTGACTGTTCATAGAGCAGATATATATTGCAGTTGTTATACTGTATATACTGTATATATTAACATACAAATAAGTTTGAAAAGCACACCCAGACAATTTGATTGACTCCCATCTCTGGACATTTGCATGTGCTCTTAATATGGCCAGCACTTGCACTTACTAACAATCGGTGAGGTAAGTAAATAGGTGACTGCCTTTCAATATACATGACTTTTGACTACTACCGTGTTGAATAGACATTTATTTTTAGTGATTAAGTACATGAAGGCAGTATAAAGGGTCATTAGACTAAAGGACAAGTAAAAAGAAGTGAGAGAAAAACATAAAATATAAACTAATCTGTGGCTAAAAGGAACACTGTCAGCAGTCAAAAAATAGGCCAGAAGTGGAGTTTTACTTTGCATTTAAAAGAACCACATGCCCTAGGATATCATGAAGGATCAAAAGTTGAGCTCTGAAATGGCTGATGTAGTGAATTTCTGTGCACACTTTGTGGTCCAATGGAGGAGGTGGAAGAAAGGATTTCCTCTGGTTTTGGCTTTGTTCTCCCAGTTTAAACTATGATTGTGGTAGTATAACAGTCTTTACCCCATATGGTTTACAAATGTAACAATGCATAAGCTTTCCCGCACAGGTTTGAAAAAGATTGCAGTTCCCTCTTCAATGTTTTCAAAGATTAGGTCAAAGACTACTTTAAGTCAGCGGCATCCAACCCCAGGCCTAGGCCCAGGCCTGGGTGACCAGTGCATCTGCTGGCTTTCTTTTTAGGTCTAAACAATAGGTGATCAATGTATAGAGAACTGACTGAGATTGGAGAGGAGCTCTGAAGATGCAGGATTCGGGTTGGTCACCACTGAGCCATTGTACAGTACTGGGTGATGCTACAAAAGTGTTTTTTTTTTTCTGGCAGTTTTTGCTTAAACCTCACTGTTTTAAAGTACCATGTGAGGCGATACAGCTGTCAATCAAGCATTCTTTACTGAAATGTTGTGACAGAATGGTGCCATATGCTGGCAGATACTGGTCTGAAAATTGTGGCCATTTTCTTGTCCATGGGCTCTCAACCGGTACACTCCATTAGGGGGGCATATAATAATCTAAAGGGTGGCGTGAGAGCTTTTTATATACAGCTAACTAAAAAATATGTAGGCTGTGTATGGACTGGATTTTCAGTGATCGTTGTGCTTTGTCTTCCACAAAAGCTGAAGAATTTCAAAACTTGTGGCAGATATGCAGCATTAGAGTTTACATTGATAATATTGGAGGCTAACGTTCAGATGAGAATTTGGACTGTGCTACCTTTAATCTGATTCACTATTTTTTTAAAGTTATAACTACTATTCATTGATGCAATATTAAGTTCACAAATAGGTTTTGTGGTAGCTGAATGGGGGGAATTGTGTTTCAAAGCTTGAGAACCACTTCTCTAGACTTTTATCAATGGGTCTGTTTAATATAAATCTGGATCATAGATTCTAACGGATAACATGACCCCCCCTCCGAATTCATTTTTACTGTTACAATAGTTGTGTTCATATTACATATTTTTTATACCTCCTATTTTTTGTGCTAAACAGTGCTACTAAAATGCTTTATTTCAGAGCTGTATGAATAAATTATTCTAGAAACTGTCTAGATTTAATTAACTATATATCAATTTTTAAATCACAACTTTGATGCAGTCGCCAATGGCAAATCATAACCCCAGTACTTGATGGCATCTGTCAGCAGAGCAGAAAGAACAAGCTTCTGACACACAATGTCACCATCAAATGTTTTGTAATTTGGAATTGGTGGATAAGTTGAAGTTTTGATTTAATTTAAGGCTCTCTGCGCTGCAATTAAATTTATATTCTGGATTCGAGCGGTCTGTACACACAGAAAACCTCCATTACTTTATGGAATTATTTATATTACTGTAGAATTATTTATATTTATAGAAACGGAAAGAATTTGCAAATAGTTACATAAAAATTATGTTGCCTACATATCCTATATTTTGAAGATTCCAACAGACCAAACAATCCAAAGGTCTATATCACTTAAAAAAAAAAAACTGTAGCATTTATTGTGGTCCAAAACCCTATTTGAAAGTTATTTTGACATTTATTTTGTTACTCTGGTGAAGATAAAAATAATGAATCCTAATAAAGACACAGTTTGGGAAACCATGCCCACACATGCAGTGTTTTTGCCTTTCTTACTTTCTTAACTTGCTCTGTAATGCACTAACTCTATGGACGTTATATACTCCAGTTATAATTTCTTGCCCACCCAATCTGGAATTGTCAGTGGTTTATCAACAATTACATTATTTTTACAGCTCCTATGCCAAACAAGGAGAATGGGATTCTATGTGTGCACAGTCTCCTAATATGCCCACCTATGAAATGCAACCACCTTTTAACAGGCTGTCAGCTCCATAGCGCCCAAATGGAGAGTTAGCACCAATTGGAGGAACATAGTGCATCTGTCACTGTCACTACAAGCTCACAGGTGCCCAGTGAGCCTCAGGAGCCATTGAACACCAAGCGGACAAACATCCTGGCCACCTTTAGTGTGTAAATCCTAACAACAGCCAGCTAAAACTAACTCAGAAGATGTCTGGTCAATAAAACTAAACTTGCTCTCTGATAAGTTCCTATTTCAATTCATCCACTTGGAAACATCAGTTCTCGTAGGATTTTTGTTAATAAATTAATTTGCTCTGACAATTTGACTGCAGCAAATTCCACATTTGTTTTTGCAACATTTTCATGGAGTATGAAAGGCAACATTACTCTAAACCATAAGCTACATATCAGCCAAGATACAGCAGAAGTGTCATAAGAATGCTTGCTGACATTGTCATTTTTACATAGTGGCAAAACTAGCACACCGTACACAGGCACATTTTATATATATGTCCCTAAATTCATGTTTTTATGTAAACTGTCTATATTTTCCCAACATTTATGTTCAATTTGTGAAGCTCTACTAAGGCTCTCAAGCTATGTATTTTCAGAACATTTCAATAAGGTTTGAAGGGCAGCATTTACAATCTTGAGACTGCGGAGCTCTTACTAACACCTAATGACCGTTTCCACCTGGCTTTCCCTTTTCACAGCCTCGACCAGTGTTTCAGTTCCATACACCTCCCTGATTGGCTCTGTGTCCTCCCTCTCTAGCCAAGCTGCTGCTCGGTCCTTATATGATAATAGCTCTCTCCCTCGCCTCGCTCAAAAAGGTCTAAACATCTTTGTCTCTCTTATATTGTCTCATTTCAAGCACCGCATAGGTGTTACATTAGACCACCTCCATCTTGTAAGCTGGCCCGGCTGGAAATTACGGTCAGGCTTCCTCACACACATTTTGCTCTTAAGGGTGCTTGATGTTTGGATAGGGCCGCTTCGAATGGCAATGTCACTGAACTCAGCCAGAGATAGATCTTAACTGCTTTAATGCCAGACACTCGTGTCTCTTCAGTATAAAGGGCCCCTGTTCTCCATTAGTTAATAGCTACTTATGTTATTGGTAAGTAGCAGAAGTGAAGTGTAGTGTGCCCTCACACATGGATGATCAAGGAAGTGAAAAAATGAATCCATGAAACACTAATGAAACACTGTGCTCACCATCTTGCTGTTCAAAACCTGAAATTTCTGTTTTCCAGTTCGAGCACCCTTATTTCCCCATTGTGCTCTCACAGTGGCTCTGAGGTGCCCTGAGTAGAGGTCTTGCCAGCTGCTTTAAAGACAAAAAAAAAACAGCCCTTCACAACTTGTACACCTCCATACAGCACCACCTTAGCAACCCAGTAAATGGCTTTTAGTGCTAAGCGGTTCAATATCTGTATTCTCCTAAAAAGTTTTATTTTTTTTCTTTGCAGCTGGTAGACTAAAGCTTGTGGCTCCACATTCCTTTGCATTGAAATGGACAAAGATGTTTACATCTGAAGTGGATTGTAGGAATTAAGGTTGGGGTTCAGATGAGGGACCCTTAAATGTCTCATTAGCTAAAGTAACCCCAGAATTACATTTTGTTGATTTTGTTTTTCCCTCAATACCCCTCTCACTCTACAATCTGCTACTAGTGAAAACATTTTTGTCGAGTCCGGTTGTGTGGTCCGTTTTGCAGCAGTATGTGCAAATGCATGGAATTGTATGATGTACTAAGAAACATTTAGCATGTCAGTGTCTGTGTTACTAATCTCTGCGACAGAGTGGCTAGATTTATATCTTAAGTATATAATCATACCAGCAGTCCTAAGTTAGTATGTTTACATGGCCTGATTTTCTGCTGTTGTTGATTTTCTTTTGTTGTTGTTTTAAAGTTTATTTTGAAATTGTCCACCACATTACTGCAAGAATATACAACCTTTTATTTATACCAACATTTCCTTTTCAGGTTCAGGTGTCTCCGGTTACCCTGGTAACCTCCATTCGTCAAGTTAGTTGATCTTGTTTATGCATATGTCACTTTTCTCTTTTTTGGTGTCGAAACCTTATCTTCTTCTCTTTAGGCACCTTAGTTAATCTCACACCATCTAATCTACACTGTGTTCATGTTCATCCATTGCAGGAGGAGAAGTGTGAAATGACACACTGTAACATGTCATTATTCAAAGCAGATGTCGACATCGGGCCTAACTTTTTATGTACTTTTTTGTCATGCTAACCTTTCTGCGGCATAGTACAAATAACATTTTCTTTTACACTAGGAATGTAAGCTTTTGGAAGTATGCTTGGTGACTTTCATTGGCTTCTGTATTCATATCCTGTGAGCATGCCCTGCTTTGATGAAGCAAACAGTCTGCCTAACAAGATTCACCTTCTCATTGCTACTTTACACACATGCTGCTTCTAATTAATAACTGTCAATTTATGCTACCTTGATAAGCTACATTGATCATTCAAAACATCTTTCTTGTCTGTTTTGACAGGTATGGCCAGCCACCCTCCTATCCCCATCATGGAGCTTGCTGATCACATAGAGAGGCTGAAGGCTAATGACAACTTGAAATTCTCCCAAGAATATGAGGTAATGGTCCTAATTATACTTTATTTCTGCATTTTGCGCTTTTTCAGAAGTTAATGCACTACCAATGGCAAACTAATTTCTGTTTCTAAATGGAGGCTTTTTTTAATGTCCTACTAAATGTGCCTTTAGGTTAAAGGTGATAACCTGGTATACTGTAATTTCTTAGCCCGTGCCCATGTCCGTGCACACACAAAACACAAAAATGCTGGTTATCTAGAAATGCACATCATACATTGTTGTATGGGACACTTCGGAGACTGGGATTCTTATTGAATGAATAATATGCAGCTCACAAGTGCTAACTGTCTGCTAGTTATTCAGACTGTTAGCTGTGGTAATTGGGTTATATATTTAGTACATTTGTCTATACTCACTGCCTTCATGGTTTTGATTTTTCATCATACTGTTCTAACATATGAGCAAGCAAACCTATCAAAACCATATAATGATGAATTTCAAATACATTTGTCACCTGTGACAAGAATAACAGGTATTTGTCCCCCAAACAGTAAATAATGTTGATAAAAAGCATTCATTTTTGCCTTATAGAACAAATAATCTTTATAACATGCCAAATTGTATAAGAGCAGAATTTGGAATACATAAAAATGTTAATACTTGGCTGAAATGAAAAAGTTCACCCATTTACAGTATCAAATAACAGCCACATTTCCATTCTCAGAATAACAGTTGTTTGCCATTTAATTTTGAGGTTCTGAAAAGGTTACAGACTCTGTTGTATAATCTCATTACTACTCGAAGAGCATGTAAAATGGAAGATTCTGAGCTGTGCCTTTCTTGAAAAGCAGTCTTAAACATGAGTATTAGTGGCAACATAATTACATTTCTTCTGCATGCTTTTTCTCAAAACTATTCTTTTATATACCAACTAAATAGCACACCCATTACAGGGCTGTAAAATGCTACCCATTTTGGACAAATGGACATTGGCATAGATGTGTAGAAATCTCTCTGGGACATTTTTGGACAGTAGTTTGCATTTTCTTCACAGAGCCCCAGCTGTAATCATCAAGCTGCCCACAATCCTGCCCCCTCAGTGTGGTTACCAGAGTTCTGCTCTGGATAAATTAACTACTGTACACGAATATCACTGAGCATATGTGGGGTATCCCTAACCAAATCCTTTAAAATTTGCCTGGTAGAATCACTTATCTGGACAGTGTTATACACAGCAAGATGTCTGCTGCTATCTATGCAGTATGTACATGTATTGTTGACTTGGATAATCAACAGCAATCAAAGAGTGGTATAAAACCCACTCATATTTTATCAATGTAATGTATAACACAAGAACAAATATATATTTATTTTGAAGTTCAGGAATCTCTTATCTTTCCTGTACAATGATAAATGATATATATACCGGCACTAAGGATGTTTTCCAGCAATTGTATTTACTTCTGAATTTAAAAATAGTCTTCAAGCTAACAGGATTGAAAGCCATCTGTCATTTAAAAGACTAATTTTAAATCATTTTGACACTAAAATAATTGTTTCTGGTTGTGATAATTTGACTGCTCTCTGTAAAATCTTAACTATATCTTGTGAAACATACAAGATAGGCTTTTGTCAGAGCCATTATGTGTGAAAGCCTGTGGTTAACCTTCTGCACCAGCTCTTCTTTGTGACTGCTAATGCCTCAGAAGATGAAGTCACATCTCGGCTAGCAGCCACGATGCCATAACATTATTGTTATTTTAATGCATCAAATTACAAATGCTAGCTACTGTTCATCAAGAGTGAAAAAGAAACAAATATATATTTGGAAAAATAAGGACATTTATTAGGAAATATGTGCAGCGGTCTGCACATTTTGAGTTATGGAATAGCACGTTCCTAATTAATAACATATGTGATTGTTACATCTTAGATGTTACTTGTCGTGTAAAACAAGATTTAGATAATTTTGTAAGGTAGTTAAAAAGTCAGACACTGCAGGCTCCGTGCTGAATTTTTAACTTAACAGCTTCTATTAATGACAATTGTTTCATTGAATAAACCATTTATCAAACAGGCATTTTTTAAACACATTAAAAGCATAATTTAAAAACATGATCAAAATGTCGAGTGTTGCAAGGCTTTGACCACCTGAAGAGCAATTTGGGTGACAGCGTTACATTAAAAGTAAATTAGAAATATCCAGAAGGGTCTACTTTGAACAGCAAGCACTAAGTGATGCTTGATGTCCTTTCTTCAAGGTTCTCTGTCAGCTAGCTTTCCAATGGTTTTGACATAATGTATATGTTAAAATGGAATAAAGCAAAAATTAAAGAGTCTTCTGAAATAACATAGCACTGAACGTTTGAGATGATGACAAAGTAGTGGTGATTTTAGTCCAGGTGATAGAGCAGAGGGTTTAAATCAGCTTAATTCACTTAATTGAAATAATACTTGATTATCACATTTTCCACATTCCAAGATTGAACTGCCTCATTGCGATCAATGGTTAAACTATATGCACGTTGAATGTGACTACACCAAAGTAAGCTACTCTAGACCAATCGAAATGGATACAAGATCCTCATGTAGTAAATTAAATTGGTTTAAGATTATCTTTGTCTTGTTAATTGCCTTCTTTTACCCCAGTGTACAATAGTTTTGTAAAAAAAAATAGGTTTAATAAATCAGATAGCACAAAGAAGATAAAAATCTAAATTTACTCAACTTTCACACTCTGAAATGAAAGTGCAGTCGCATGTTATGTTTGTATTCGCATGTGTACTACATTAGCAGGAGCTGTAGACAAACAGATGAAAACTGCCTCTGACAGGAATTGTGCAGTGCAGCACAGCTTCTGAGTAAATGAAAAGAGAGGCCATTTCAGAACTGGCTTATTTAGCTAAATGTTGTTCTAATGGATTCTGTAGTTTGGCTGAAACATCTGCTCACTGGGTGCCCTGCATGAAAAGATGAATTTTCTCCTATACTGGAAGACTTTCTTGCATGTAAGGTTGTGGTGGCAGTGAGATGGAATTGGAAAATGGCATTATAGGGAAAGCAGGAAGTGGAGGCAATGAGTTAGGCAAAATTCACATGCAAAATTTCAAACTAAAAATGGTTTTGTGTAGTGTGCAATGCATAAATTTTGAGTTTGTGGAACAAATGTGTGCTGTTAGAATCTCTTTCGAAATAGTTGGCTTTCAGGCACATACTGTACATTTTTTTTAAAATCTTTCTCAGAAAACAATGGACATTAAATATTGTGTAGTAAACAGGGTAGGAAGATGCATCAATAGGAAGAAAAGAGTCAATAGGCAGTTTTCCAGAACCTAAAAGTTTCATCAGTTGCTGTCCCTTCCATCTGTTGCCATAGGAGAAAATTTGGCAATAGACCTATGGCTTCTGCAGATGAAGACTGTACATAACCTTCTCTTGAATGTTGTGCAGAAAATCAAAAGATTCACAAATAAGATACATAGAAGAAAAAAAATCAAAGCATAGACTTTTGCCTGATTTACACATTTCATCTGGAGACGTGAATTTTAGTCTGCACTTGTCAGACAAAGGGAAATGTAAAACGATACTATAATTCAGTTTAAGCACATCATAATTACATGCAATTTAAATAACAGTAGTCTCTAGAGGGTATGTTTGGCCTTGTCTGAAATTTCAGAGATCTCTAAAAATAAACATCGGTTGGAAAGTAGTAAGACAATTCGTCGGTTTATTTGCAATCCTTTCAATAGACCCGTGTTATGACAAATTAGTGAATTTATTTTTATACATTGTCATTGCATTGCATAAAATATTCATGAAAATGTACCACTAATGCCTGAACTACTTTTATAAAAGTTATAGCGGTATTTAAAAGACCAGTGGGGATATTTGTTATATTACATTTTAAGCACATGTTTTTAGTTTAGACCAGAACGCAATATATTTATTTAATATTATTACATGAAACTCTCACCATATATATGGGAAACAACATTAGTTTGTTGGTGCTGCCCAGCAACTTAAATTATATCCATGGAAAGAGCGAAGAAACTCGTGTCACGATTTGATCAAGCCACGCTTAATTTGTGGTCTCCAAATGTTTGGTTCAGAAGGGCACGTTTCAAACCTTTCAGTGTGGATTCATACTGAGATTCACTAATCTCAAACTGAAGAAATTTGTAAATGGACAGCGTTTTTCAAATTAGAGTGGTTTAACAAATAACCCAGGTCAAGGAGCAGCCAGTTGTTGGGAATGAATTTGTTATTGAAATGTATTTAATAAATCAGCCTAAGGGAATTTGTAAGTAATTGTGGTGAGATAACCAGAGACACATGGTTCTATGATTCCAAAAGTAAAGCACATTGAAGCATATTCCAAACCCATAATTATGTATTGTAAGTCATTCGGAATTGCATGCTCTCTCTGTATGGGCTCACATGTGAGTTCTTTTAAGTGCCATAGCTTTAGAGTTATACGGATATTGGTAAACCTAATTTGGATGTTTTTTGTACTCTTTAATTATTGTGCAGTGACTGGAGTTAATGAGTTTTTTTTCAATAGTGTTATCCATAAGCCATTAATTTTCACACTCATAAAAAGTCCGCCATTTAAAAAATTAAGCCCTACTGTGTGTTCTGTCTCACAGCCCAGTTTAGGTATCCCTTTGCCATATTTGAAACTACTGCTTTGCAAGAATGAATTGTAGAAAGTGCATATTCTTATTGTGATTCATTTGTTCAGTTCAATGTAGAAATGCATTACAGTTGTGGTCTATAATTCTAGTTTCCTAGCACTGAGTTTAAAGTACATGGATCAGTAAGTTTCTACAATAAGTGTCCATTATGTATTTAATTACATATGAAATGATGCATAATCTCCTGTGGAATTAGTATGAAATCAATGTATGCATACTGTATGTTATTCATATTTCTTTTTCACAAAGATGCATGAACAGCCATGTATATTATGGCAGTACTGTTGAATCTATGTCAACATGTTTTATAGTAGAATGTATTTCTGAGGCTACTGAGATGTTAAACCCATGGACCCTCGTTCAAGGACTTGTTTTGGGGGTTCCCAAAGCAGCAGGGTAAAATAGTTTAGACTCAGTTGGTGTGGACTGAATTGGCCAGAATGTTTGTCCTACATCAGCAACCCCTGTGACTTGCCAGCTCCATCACTCCTCCAGACAATACAAGTTGCACTACTGGCACAGTGGGGCTCACAGTGTAAAAGATTACTCTGACAGCACATGTTTCGAGTTGAAGGATATCTGATTTCGACACAGGATGTGAGATGAGTTAAAGATCAGAGATTCCAAACTATTCGTAACAATAGTGATACAAAATGTGGAAAAAAGGCTGCATAAATTGTGCCCAAAATTTGAGGTGCTTTTGGGTCCTTTGCGATTAAATACACCATAGAACTGTACAAATGCAAGGATTATTATTCATTTTTTGTTTTCATGTGCATCTGTGAACTTTTTTTTCCAATCACTTAATTCAAATGACAAAGCAGAAAACAGTAGAAAATCAGCAAGTTCATTCTGATTTTATGTTTTTATTATTATTTATTTGCATTATACATGTTGATGTATTCACAGCGGCCAACAAACTGAACAACAACTAAAAACACAGCAGTGCAAAAGAAAAGTGGTATAAACCTAATGACAAAGTATTATTGCTCAAGACAGTGCCCTCTGCTGCTTCAGCCTCAAACTTGCTGCTTTGCCATTTGTTTCTGCTTTTCTTCTTGGTAAAAAACATAATCATGTTCCTGACTTCAGCCAAGGTCAAAAGCATTTCCTTCCGTAGAGTAACTGTGAGTTGTGAGGGATTAATTGTGAATTTACCAAGATTCTAGGGGCACTGGTTTACCTTCTTGAAGTTAAAGTAAACGTTTGTAAGAAAAAAAGCCTCCTTCAGGAATTTGTGGAACCAGAAACTGTAGCCTATTAACAGATTGCCTACAGTCTTCCTACAGGGAATGCAGAGGAAAATATATATTTGCCACTGAAAATGTGTTTTACCTGCTACATAGAGAGACTGCTCATTCCTGTGACACATTTTCCTGGGCTGTGCACTGATACAAATCAGTTTAATGATTAAAAATAGATGATATTATAAGATGACATGTTCTTAGATTATTTCTTGTTGTAAATGGTGAACATGTTTGTGTGTGTTTAAAATAATTTAGCCTACAGTATATGATAAATGTTATCAGGAGCATACCTCAGAGCAAAAGTACTATTAGTATTGTACTCTGAATATTTTGTATTAATTATTGGACCTTGCTCCATAATATAAACTGCTTTTCTTAAAAGCCGTTTTGTAGACATCACAATTTTCAGCAAAGTATATATTTTTGGAAAAACAGTTGCAGTCTTATGTATAGGTAACTCTCATGACCTGGTGTAAGATAAAGTGCCAGATGGATGGTAAAGGTAACTTTAAAGAGGAGACTTATTTTATTAAAGGTCATTCAGAATACAAAGACCCACAGAATAGTTCTGATTGTACTCTCTAAAAGTCAGTATCACTTTTCTTTCAAGCTAAATCTGTGACTTTAATTTTTTTTATTTTAGTGCACTGTATATTAGATATTATTTGGTTGGTTTGTTTGCTGCCTTTGACTTGGAATATGTATGTTGGTAAAAGCTGCAAAAACTTGTAGGAGCAACAAGGGTCTTAATTTAACTACTGTACATTGCATATGATTAACATGTATCATTCTAAAAGAACACGGGTACATTTGAATAGGTTAAATAGCAACAAAGACTTAGTATTGGAAAATGGATTTCCATTGCATTCTGTGAAACATTTTTAACAAAACCTTAAATTATCCTCGTCAGATTAAGTTTTGCTGTGTGTTTCTGAAACATTTAACATGAAGTTTTATAAATAATGGGCAGGTGGAAATTTTAGATAGAGTCTGGTAATTGAAAGAGGTATTTAGTTCTAAAATCTACTTTTTTTTTCTTACAGTCCATTGATCCTGGGCAGCAGTTCACATGGGAGCATTCCAACCTGGAAGTTAACAAACCAAAGAATAGATATGCAAATGTGATTGCATATGACCATTCACGTGTCCTGCTTTCTGCCATAGAAGGTGAGTATCTCATGCAGTGCCATTCTTCAGACAGTTTACAGTTACCTTTAGTTTACAGTCTTGCTCATAGCTGGTTTCAAAACATAAACTAACATTGTTCTCAGGAAACCAGTTGTGATGTTTTTACAGTCAGGCTGTAAGCAGGTAAACTTGTTTACAATCAGCTCTAATGGTTCTAATGGGAATAAAACTGCAGAACAGAATGAAGTGATGCAACTTGCTTTTGGATGCCCCTCTGTTAGAAATTAAAGCTGGACTATCCCAGATGTATAAGACTCTGAGAACTGAAGTGGTAGATTTGATCTATTATGAAATCTACTTTTGGTTTTTTTTCATGCCATTTCATGGTTTTGTGATGAATGAACAAAGCTTGAAAGAACCAATTTTCTACAAGAGTTAGAAGTAGGGTACTGTGCAACATTTTCTCATCCATGGATGTGTTTTGCATTCTACATAAGTATTCTGCATGTCTTTTTTACCACTCTCCCGCACTGGCAAGAGGCTGTTAATGACAAATTCATAACATCTCACAATGAATTCCTCATTGGGTATGTTCAAGATCTGAGCCATGCATATTCCAATTATAAGTCATACTTTCATTTCTAGCGTGCAAGACTTTGTATTTCCCGATACAAAATTTGGTTTGTCACATGAAACAGCTGCAATAGACAAGACACATCTGCTTCTTGTCAAAAATGGCAAGGCTCGACTTGACGTTTAATTTGATATGCGATAATTTTTCTGAGACTTCATTATCTGCAGCTCTGTCTAACATTAGAAGATTACTTCCTCAACATGCATAGCTGCAGGTAGTGAAAAATGAACAGTGTTTTTAAAAAGAAAACAGTTTCCTGATGAGTCATCGAACCACGCCACTACGACTTTTTGAATAGACGTGATCTCCGAGGTAGAAGTATCTATTGTAGCTCTGTCTAAAGAGGGAGGTTAAAAGAGATTCCAGTCAAAATCCAATCCTTCCTTTTCACATTGCTTCCTAATTTCCTCCAAAAACTCCAAACTCTCAAAACTCCCAAAAGGTATGTTCCCCAGTCCCCAAATACTGGAGTAATGGTACCACTTTAAACCTTTTCAGAGAATTGTTTACATTAGCCAGTAAAATTGTAGGGGTTTGTTTTTCCCCTTAGTTTAAAAGCAAATTATACCACTTATTAACAAAAGAAATGTTTGTTTCTCCAGTCAATTTGTAAATCTCAGTTTCATCTACTCATTGCATTATGTATTTTTAGACTTAAAAGTATTAGTCTTGTAATTCAAGTGTGTAACAGCTGTGTTTGTTTCACAGTTACCATAGTAATACATTTTCAAAATGGGCTCTTCAAATAGTCAGAAGTAGCTAATTTTCTTAGTTTTAATACTCATTTAAAATCTGATGCTCTAGATTCAGACTAGCATGTAAACAAGAAAAATACCATTTTGAATATTACAATTTATTAGCTATTTTGCAATAGATAATGCAAATATTAACAGATAATTATGTTGTAATTACAGTAGATAATTATGATATATAATTATTTAATGTATATTGTAGTTATACTGCAATGTGATGTTAAGTGCAACACATTATAAAGTTCTAACAGTTGTTTACAAATATCCAGTGTGGTCTATCTTAAATAATATGTCATGTACAACTACATCACATGGTAGAAAATCCTATCTGCTCTGTTTTTACAGTAACACATTTTTTATGGATAAAATGCACAATCGAAACATTTTTTTAGCTCTCTGGCATTAGTCCCATAATGAGCCATTTAACTTTGTAATAGAATATTGCCCCAACATAAATCTGCTCATGCCAGATAACTCAAATGAAAGGATGCAAGCAAGAACTAAAATGGAATTCTAGCACAGTGCGGGTAGAAAGAAACTGTAAAATGGATGTAAATGACAAGTAACAATAGCAGCTAAATAAAGATGTGGGTCCTTTTGCACAGCCTCTTCCCTAAAAGAAAAGACAGTTGAACATTGATGGATTCCACTAAGGCAACACAAACACAGCAGAATGGTGAAGTTACTACTTTTTGAGAGAAGGGAGGGCTTTTCCAGAGATTGGGGACTTTTCAGTTTGATATAACAAAGCAGTTGGCTACTGGGAGTTGGTGTTTACATTTAAACTGTTTGATAGAATTTGTTGCCAAAGGGCTTGTCTGTATAACTAGTTTATAAAGCTGCCATTGGGAATAAGTTATGGTCTCTGCTTCCTGCTTCAAATACTTTATTTCGCTGTTGTACTAAAGTGTTTCCCTGCTTCTTCTGTTAGCTTTGTAGAGTACCAGTTTTGCTTTTGCCAATACACTTCCATCTCTCTGGAGAAGCTTTCAGTGTCACTGGCCTTGTACAGAAAACAAGACATTGTTGTTGTTGTTTGCATTTGCATGATGCCTTTATGAATATTAACTTGCAGTCTTGCTTTTTTTTAAATTTCCTATGTTCTGTTCTGTTTTCCATCATTGGAAAAGCCTTATCAGATCAGGCAGCTCTACGTACACAGTGCATTGAGTAGCTGAATACTATTTGAAAGTACTGTATTTGAAATCCTGAAAAGCAATCTAGTGGATTTCTTCAAAATCCACAGTGAAACAAGACTGCATTTAACACTAACAACAGGAAGCACTTCTCTACACTAAAGGCTTGTGGGGAATAAGCTGCTCAGCCATAATGTCAAGGCTGATACGCTGACTTCTTTCAAGCAACAGCTGGATGAGATCAGTTTAATTGGTTACTTGCTACAAAATGAGCTAGATGAAGAGAGATGAGAGTTGGGTGTTCTCCTCTCATTTCTAACCTTTCTTATGCTCAAAATACCCAGGAATGCCAGATTATGCTTACTGATACGGAGCGCACAATTTACAGTACATGTTCCTCACTGTTTCAAATGTGTCACAGGAACATTACATCCACCAATTGCCCATAACTAGTCAAAGAACTGTGGGAGTCTCTTAGGCTCCTCAGATGGAGAGGATCCTCAGATCAGTTAGCAACCAGTAACCAAGTGGGCTAACTAGTCCAAATGACATCCTCTTGGTTGTAGCATTTCCTATTATGATTGTACTGGAGAACTTAAACCATATGAATGGAGTTTTGATTTAGCTGCCATGCATTGCAGAACAGCTACACTGCATCAGATGCTTCAACTTGGTAAAAAGTAAAACAGGCAAATCCTGACTGACATTTTGGAAAGCTGATCAAGCCTTCTTTTGCCAATGCAGTAGTACAATAAAAAAATGATTTTTGCATAGCCTTTTTTGCATAGAGCTATAGCCTCTTTTTGTTTTTAGGAATTACACAAATATAGTGGTTTTGTGAATCATTATTATTATTATTGCTTTCCTCTTTCTGTTGTTTCTAGCAGTGTTCCCTTTCTTCTACATACTCTATATAGTGAATGTGCAATTGAATAATGTTCTCCATAAAAATCTATTTATCTATCTCTTAAAACAGCTTTTCCAAACGTTCCAGATCTTTTCTTATATCTGTATAGTTTTGACTATACCTAGAGAGTTAAATGCTAGATATATTAAAAGATACAAAGAACATTTAAATTGCTATACCTTCTTATCCTGTATGACAGGAGATTACCGTGTAGAAAACAGGGAGGGAGCAGCAGTTTTAAATCCTGAAAATAATCAATGTCCAGGAAACAACACCTTAGTATTCATGACATAGTAATATTTCATTTTTCTTTCATCCGGAAGCTTAGTTGTCTTTATCTGCTCCCATCGTAGAGAAATGACTGGCATGTGGCCAGGCTTAGTTTACAGCAAAACAGTGAATTTTGAAAGAACACACGGTTTGGTCTTTTCACTGAATAAGTTACCTGCAAAAAGGCAAAGTTAAAGCACAGGCGCCGGTAAGACGTGAGTCCCATGCAGATGAGACTTATCTTCACAGACCATGTGTGAGTGCTGTTCACAGCTGCCAGTCCTGCAGCATTGACTCTGCTGTCAGCCAGGCTTCTCCCTAGATTGAAAAAGACTTGCTGCTTTTATTTGAAAAGAGTGAGAAAAATGGAGGGGGGGGCATACATTTTGCTCTAGAATGTTTTCCGCAATTTAGGAATGCAGATGCAGTTTGATTTTAAAATCATTAATACAAGAATCAGGAGTAAACTTAACCCTTTTAGAGATATTACCTCAGGTACCTCTATTACATGCTGGGATTTTATAGCAAGGCTGTGAAGGAAGGAAACGGCAGAAAACATCTTTAAATGAAGCTTTCTTTGAAGCTCTAAAGGACATATTTGTTGGTTGTTATGCAGGCCGTTTAAATGTGATGTTGGATTTTAACTCTAAACTGGTTTTAGCTTGGAATGATGACAGATACAATCTATGGCTCTTTTATTTTCTAAACTTTGATGAAATGCCTTCAGAGCTCCAGTGTTACAAGCACCAACTGGTATTGAAAGTGTCTTTCACTGTTTTTGCCCATTTGACATTTTTAACTTTGATTATTTATAATGTCAAATTATTTTGCAAATGACACACATATTTTTATTTCTTCAGTATATGTTTACAGTATGTATATGATGCAAGGCATAGCCGTGATCACCAGTTAATATTCTGGTGGGATTTAAGTGACCAAAGTGAGTGAAAAGAGCTTATTAGACCTTTATCTTACCTCCTTGCAGCTTTCTTCAAGCAGGGACACTAGCGTGATTGAAGTACTTGCCCATAGCACATGCTTCAAATGACAGTCATCTCTGTGTCACTGTCTTGTGACTTCAGAGATACTGAGCATTGTGGAGCAAGAAAAAAAATGTCTCAGGAAGATGGACAGCTACAAATTAAACCTTGGGGCAGAGGCAGTGATGGCCTTAGGAAAGTGTGAAAAACATACCAACAGCTGATCTAAAATATCAGACACTTTCTGTGCAACCGTTTTTTGCATGTTTTTTTTAATCAACTTCAAACCCATTTTGGGCACCAGATTGCAATATATGTGTGTAATCCTCTTTCAAATGTTAATTTTCCTTTTCTTTCAGGTATCCCTGGAAGTGACTATATCAATGCCAACTATATTGATGGCTACAGGAAACAGAATGCTTATATTGCCACCCAGGGTTCACTCCCAGAAACCTTTGGTGATTTCTGGAGGATGATCTGGGAACAACGCAGTGCAAATATTGTCATGATGACTAAGCTGGAGGAGAGATCTAGAGTAAGTACATAATCATTTCTTACTTCATGTGACATTTGTGTTATCTTGCTAAGCAAAAGAAAAGATTAAGGAAAGAATTAATGAGTCTATTGACTACCAGATTTTTGGATGTAGTATTTCAAATTCTTTCCTGTTACAGCTACTATCTTTGATTCATTTAGCAGCCATGACCACCCATCCAATCCACTAAGCCAGCGACACAGCTTTAAAGTCAGATTACATCTGGAACATACAGTACAAGATGCTTAAAATGTATGCATTTGAAATGTCAAACAATCAGGAGGAATAAGCAACAAAGCAACAGTGCTTTTTTCATGTTTTAACTATAAATTACATGTACTTATGTATACATATTCTGTTCTTTTTTGATGGAATATCTAATGGCAATAATAATTAATTCATCATTCCTGACTTCTCGCCCTGAAAGACAATTAAACAATGTTTTTGATGGGTTTTTTTGTAAAGCCCGCATTATTTATGACATCTCACAAATAACATTACATTCAGTATTAGGAATTTTAGTAAAATTAGTCATTTTCTTTTGCACAAATCAAAAGAAGACTTTTTTCTTCCTATCAAACAGTAATTGTTGGGATAATATTTTTGTAAAACCATTTTTATTATAGAACCCTCTATACTTCATATAAAGTTTTGCCCTTCTTTGATATTATTTGTTTTCACAAATTCAAAGTGTGTATATATTTCGCTTACTGAAATCGCCAGAACAACTGGAAATATATTTATGAAGTACAGTTGGTCACAACATTCTAGATTTCTACAAAGCACATCTTATTAAACTGTGATTAGATTAGACTGTTGTAAATATTTGTACGTTAGCTATTCATATAGATTGTGTTTACTTTAATATGAAAGCATTGCGTCTCTTAATAGGCTTTACTCAGGTACTATTTGTGTTCCAGTGTTTAGAATCACATTTTTTTAACCAATGAGTGCTCTTTTCCCCTTATAATTATGGTTTATCCAACAATTGTAGAATGGGGACCAAATAATAATTGTGGAAGGGGGGTCCACTGTTTTGGACCTGAAAATAAAATCCTAGTACCTCCTAACACAACCAACATTAAAATGATTACAACTTCTGTTCACAAAAAGTGTGTAGTCCTTTAGTTATTGGCAGATTGAAAATACGTATTGCAGTATGTTATAGTTAAAATTCTAAGGATAATTAATTTTGTTGGTTTTATTAACATTAGCAGTTAGGGTAACATTTACATATTCCAAAAACAAGAGGTATAAACAATGAAGAAATCGAGAGAGAAGAGGCCTTTTTTAATGAGATTTCTCTTTAACAACACAAGGAATGAATTATGTGAAAGCCTAATTACCGTTTGAATTGATATTCTTATATTCATTCAGGTATTCTTTGAATATTTAGTCTGAATAATGGTGAATTTTAGTTTTTGAAGTTGGTTTATTAAACCTTCAAAAGGTACTTCTTCAATGCAGGTTTCTGCTTTAACATTTTAACAAACTACTTTTTTAACTGCCATCATTTTTTTTGTTGTGTTTCGTTTTGTTTTATATTTTTTCTTCAGATGCCTTCTTATTTCTTCTCCAAGGCAAGACATTTCTCATTTTGTGCCATTGGGTGTCATTCACTCAATCATCTGTCACTTTTTTCGAGTTTCCTCTTTGTCGTGTCGTTGTTTAATTTAGTAGCATGGCTTTGTTTTTATCCAACACTGCTGTGTGCAAGCTGTAAATGTTGCACCTATAATACTGATACTAAACTGCTATTACACAAAACTGTCGTCGGCACTTGGCACTGTCACACGCTGCAAGGCTTTTCTCCATTCGAACATGCTTAAAAAGAAAAAATAAATTGGCATATGCAAATGCTATAGCATATTTTATTTTTGCTGTTATGCACAGTCTTGATGAGAAATGTACAACGACGTCACAGAAATAAAGTGCATGATTTCCACAATAATTCAGTTTGTCACCTGGCATTTCAGAGGTCTTAATTTTAATTAAAAAGAAGTTTTGTAAAGTGGAGAAGAAAATCAGTGGACCCAGTTAATAGTTTCTGATGCAGCTAGGTTAGATAGCATCATTACACCTAAAAGAGAGAAATCCCCCTTTGTTGTTTTTTTCCTTAACTCCTAATGTTATCATTCTGATTGTATGACCACACAGGTATACTTGAGCACAAGCTGCATGCCTTTGAAAATTGCTTCCTGATGTGTATTTTTTAGATTACAAATAATTCAAAGCATTTTTCTAAAACTTTTTTTTTTACTTTGCAGATTTGTTCTTGTATGTTTGTATGAAAATAAAATAATCAATTAAAAAAAATCTGTAAACTGTTTAGCTATGATGTTCGCAAAATAAAAATATTATTAGATCAGTTATTTCTTTTATAATTCTAATTATTTCTGGTATATACTAACAAACAGAAACAAGTTCTGTGCCCAAATTACAGTATTCATTTGCTAGTGGTAGCATGTTATATGATAGTATACTGTTTTTAGAAATTGTGTATGAAGCTGACAGTTGTCATGTTATTTCCAGTGTTTTAAGTGTTTCTTAAAACGTTAAAAGACATTACATCCTTAGGGCTCAACAACTGTGGTAGTTCTTGCCATTGTTTTGCAATAGTTTTTTGTAATCTAAATGGCCTAGATAAAGACTCTGCATTGTTTATGTGTCTGACTAGCTCAACATTTATCTTAAATAGTTATCTTTGTGAGACTCTTCAGTTAATTGTGATCTATGTTGTCTAACCTAAGTAAACATTTTTATTAAGCTAATTTTGCGATGCGGAGGTCATTTTTAATTGTTTGTCTTTGCATAATCTGTTTTTGGATTAAAGATGTATCTTAATGAGAGTAACGTATGGCTTTTTAGACAGTTTATTGTGTAAAAGTCTATTATTTACTTAAACTATTAATTTTGTTTCCACTTGGCAGTGAAACAATAATACTGTAATGGAACAGAGTTTTATTGGTTGTTCACTGGGCAACGAAACTGTATAATCATAATAAACTAGTGTCTATAATGTGATTGGAAAACTGCAGTAAAGATTGTAATTATAGACTCTGTCAGGTTTATAAATACTGCTGTCTGAATCAGTGGAATGTTTTAAGTTGTTGTTTTTTTATTTGAAACTGTAGAAATCAGCAGAATGAGAAGTTGCTGGCATCCCAATACCCTTTATTTATTAGATTTACATTCACCATGGCTGTAGTTTCCCTTTTGACAGATATGCAGTTGGTTATGTAAGTCATTTGACAGATTTTTATAAGCCTCAGATGCAGATTTAAAGATTAAGAACTGAGCTCTCGAAATGTTATATATAATCTACAGTTTTTACTATGTAATGCACTTTCTGTATTTTAATACAATCTTTTGTTGCAGGTTAAATGCGATCAGTACTGGCCCACAAGAGGTACTGAGACCTATGGTCTCATACAGGTGACATTATTAGATACAGTGGAGCTAGCAACTTACTGCGTTAGAACATTTGCACTTTACAAGGTAAGTGTGTAGTAGAAGATACTGCTACTGTCTGATGATAAGATCAAAACTCCTCATCACCCTGAATTTCAATCTATCTCATTACCGGAATGCTACATTTAGCCACTTTCCAAAGTTAATTTAATTTAGTGACTAGCATGCTGATGACTATTAAGAAATTAGTTTAGTACTGAGTCATCCCATATGGGTCCTTCACCTGTTCATCAGATTGCCAATGTCGTTTTTGTTTTTCTTTAAGTCATTTAAAGTTGTTTCTTTTCCTCATTACCTCTCAGTTGTCTTGAAAGGCTGGCAATTTACGTGAATTTGTGAGGATTGTAATCCCATCAGCCTCTTCTAGTTGGGTTTGGGAACTGACGTTACAAACATCTGAGTTGTCAAACTATGAATACACGAAGTTTAACGAAGCCGAAAGTTTTTCTTTCCTCATTTTTGTCTGGAAATCCTAACTTACGTCCTTGAAAGTGAGGTCATTAAAAAAAAAAAGCTTAGCTCGCGGTCAATCAGTTTTCCTGCTTGCATGGGAAGCAGATGTTAGCTGCTGTAAATGTTGGCGTGGTGGCATGGAATGAGTGTGCACTTGCCGTCACAGAATGGCTCCAGTGAGAAGAGGGAGGTGAGGCAGTTCCAGTTCACAGCCTGGCCTGACCATGGCGTTCCTGAACATCCCACGCCTTTCCTTGCCTTTTTACGCCGTGTCAAAGCCTGTAACCCACCAGATGCAGGGCCAATGGTTGTGCATTGCAGGTAAGAGCATTTATAGTTCGTTCTGTGCAGCTGTGAAAAAGCTCATTGTGGGTCGTACCTCTCCAAAGTATATTGTACATGAACGGCATTATAAAAACTGGTTTTCAGGCTCCATAAATTATTCCTTTTCACTTTACTATTTATATCACAATTTAACCCTATTTTAACCTCAGGAAATGAATCTCATATTTAGGTGACCAAGTGTTAAAGTGGTTTAAGTAAGTTGATTTTTAGGAGGAGGTTTTGGTTAAATCCCTGGCTTTCACATTCTCTGTGCCTTTCCCTAAGTTGTTTGACCCTCTTGTTTTCTGGTCCTCCCAATGTGACAAAAAAAAAAGCATTTTGCATAACCCATATGTATGCTAGCTAATCTAAAGTAAATATGAACGTATATTAGTCCCAGTATTTGAAGCGTTTAGTTTTGAAGATGTACACTTATTTTTTTTGTACTAAAGATTTAGTACAAAATGCATCAAAAAAGCATTTTGATATCAGACAGAATACGGTATAGTAGGTTACTCTCTCTTCAGGTTACCATATAACCTTAAGTTGTCTGGAATAGAGAATGGGGTAGATAAACTTTCTGAGGTAGAAATCAACAAAAGAGACTAAAACGAATTGGTACAAAATATGAAATGGACAGGAAAATGTATCCACTAGAGAATTGTTGCATCTTTGTGATGAAGATGGACAATATATGAATGGATTTATTTTCTCAGGATATCCCCAGGCTGAATACAAACACAGTTTGTTTTATACAAATTGCATCCACATAGTTAGAATTCCTACATGTGTGGCAGATAGAGAAACTGAAAACAATGACAGAGGAAGCTGTCACTGTAATCCACAGAATGGCACCAGTTCTGCTAGAAAGTGAAGCAGTTTTACGGGGCAAAGGCAAATAAACCTGCTTGAGAAACTGTGGAAAAGGGATTACTGAGGAATTAAATTACCACATGCAGAACTTAATTAGACCTACTAGCAGAATCAGTTTAAATTGAAAATCCTGATTTTGGCATGCAGAATGCTGGAATTAATGTCATACTGCAGATGGGAGTTTTAATTCCTTCCCCCAGATCAGATAAGCTTCACAGTGGTTTAAAATCAGTTGAAAAGAAATCCCTTCATCTATAGTCTTTCAAAGTTACTGTTCTGAAGGATATTTATGCCCATGCTATCAGAAATGTTATGTACTCTTTGAATAAAGTGAAAATTGAGTGATTTTTACTTCGTAGAGCTTTGTCAAACAGTTTCTAAAAGTGCTAAGGCACAGTCTAACCACAATATGTGAAGGAAAACATTTTGGAACTATAAATTGACTTCAGCATGTAAATCACTGGGAAACGTGCTGGGCAACCAGTTGGTTGAAATTTGGATTTAAAAGAAATGAGAAAAGCAGAAAACAGGTCCTTTACTGCATAATTTTGCACTGCAAAATTGTTTTGGTAAATGCTGTATAAATTAATAATGAAATTCTAACATTAATTTCTGACAGTTTTCTGAGACTGTATATTGTCATAACATGAATTCTCAGTCTACATAGCCCTGTTAATTCATGCAGTCTGTCCTCCATTAGTTTATGTGGTTTACTAATGTGTTTAGCAGATAGTATGTGTTAAAACATATTATTCTTATTATTATTACTACTATTATTTTATTATTATTAAGCTTTCAAAGCAGGATTGTTGTGTTTGTGGTGTGATTTAGTATACTGTTTTACAAACAGGTCCTGGGATCTGTTCTGATTGTTAAAGGTACTTTTCAAGGATAGCACAATCTTTCCTCTAATATAAATAAAATGATAAGAAGCTAGGTTTTGTCCAGTTACTCTAATTTGTCTCTTTATGTCTGTCCTTTTTTTGCCCGTGATAGATCAGTGCCGTGAAAATGTCTGTGAATCCCTTAATTTGGTCTGTATTCTCATTAAATTGACACCTTAAACTTAATCATATATTCACAATAGTCTTAATGAATAACAATACGTCACTTACCAGTATAACACAAAAAAATTCAATACGTTTGGATTATTAGTAATTATTAGATTACAGTAATGACCGAACACTTAATAAACAGTAAATTCTCCATGGGAATATGTTTGTGAACCTTTGGATTCAGTAACTCATGGTGCTTCCTTGGCAGTAATCAGTTGAACTACAGCAGATGTTTCCAGTAAATGGTTATCAGCCTTTTTTAATTTTGGGTCAACCATCCTTACAGAACTGCTTTAAGTCTGTGATATTTCTAGATTCCATTGTTTCAGGTCCTTCCATAAGATATTAGTGGTGTTTAGGTCCAGATTGTGACTTGGCCAAAACAGGAAATTCCGTCTTCTTCAGTCATCGTGTTGTAGATCTGCTTGTATGTTTAGAATCATTGTCTTGCTGTATGACCCACTTTTAGCTCAGCTTCAGCTCGTTAGGGTGGCCTGACATTCTCCTGCAGAATGTGCTGAAAGAACACCAATTTTTGGGTTGCATCAATGATGGGAAGCTGTCCAGGTTTTGAGGCAGCAAAGCCAACCCACACCACGATACATCCACCACCAAACTTGCCAGTCAGGATGAGGTTCTTCTGTTGGAGGGCATTGCTTGGTTTTTTCCACAAAACACATTGCTTTATTCATTTGTTGGCTGGTCGTTGTGGCCAAAGAGTTAAATGTTTTACTCAGCTGTCCAGAGAACATTACACCACTACCTGTCACCAGGCTTCTTTGTACCAAGCCTTTACAACGCGGCACTTGTGATGAGGCACACAAATGTATCATTTTTTATGTTTGTCATTTATTTTGGGGTGAGAAAGGTAACTTGCAATAATGACAGTCTGATCTTAAGCATGCGCAGTATGGAAAAACTAAAACATTCATTTGAAGCATGTCATCAACAAATCACCTTTTGAACTGTAGTTTATATCTTTTTCTTATTTCCAGAAAAAAAAAAGTTGTTCTCGTTGGTATTTCTGTGAGATATCATGTGTAATCAATATGTCAAGTGACACCCTAGAGTAAATTTTACTGGATGTTAAGAGAGCAAAGAAAGACTTAAATTGAGCCTTCCACCATTGTCTGTCACGCATAATGAAAACAAAAGTCAGAACAAGGGCTGTTGTTAAATGGTTGGCTGAAAATGCACACCAGCAATAAAGCCTTCTCGTGTAAATTCAGATAATAATAATTAATAATAGCTTCAAGCCAGCCCCTTCTGTGTTCAGCTTAGGTAGTTTTAATTTTTCTTCTTTGTTCCTAGCTGGAAAGCCTTGTTCTATTATTTGTACCACATATAACACTTTTAGGTAATTACCGGACATGGTCCTTTAAGTGCTGTGTTAAGAGTGTTATGCCCACTATGTTTAAGGGTCCAAAGCCTAAACAATTAAATGAAACACAGTTAATAAAAATAACTTTGGCATAGTCTCACCAATATCATAAGGTATCTATGAGACTTAAAAACCGCAGCTTTTTTTCTAAGAAAAATAAATGAAATAACATGCACTGACAAAATTATTAATCATTCACTATTTACTTTCTTATTAAAACTTTAAGAGGCCGAAAAGTCACAGCATGGAGCTTTTATCATTATCATTATTGTGCTGTTATTATTTTTTTTTACTTTAAAATCATGCAAGAATCTCTTTAGCCATCTGTTTTATTCTGAGCGCTGAGTTATTATTTTGCTGGTTGTTTTGTTGTATTAATTTGGCTATTTGTCACATTGTTCTTGGGGAAAAAAAAAGTGCTTACAGCTGAGTCTAGTATGAAAAAAGTAATTAAGTTACCTACTAGTCAACAGCTGTCTGTGATGAGTTCTGAATTGGAATTACTTTGGAGGAATGGAATTTAGCCATCTGCAGGAAATAAGAACATATTTTTATGACCTTACAGCAAAAAGTCAGAGTAGGGAATACTGAATTTCCCGAGCAGAACATGACAGGAGGGTTTGAGTTTCTAAAATAGGTTTCCACACTATTCAAGAATGGAAAGTATTGACTGATATATGATTCTTAGTTTGTTTTGAATTATGCTGTGTTACCTCAGATGCACATTTGAGGTTAAAAAGTAATTGGTTGTAAGACTAAGGCAACAATGTGATAAGCTGTGTGATTCTCATCATGAAATCTTTGCCTAATGATACCATTTTCAGATGAGTCAAGCAACTTGTCATTTCTTTCATGTCAAAACATCAGCTTGCCTCCTCGTTTATCTTGGTGCTTTAATCCTCATCTGCTACAAACATTTTAATTTCTTCTTTTCCTGCTTGCCTTATAGAAGACATTTGGAATTAATACAAGCATGTCCCCTTCTAAATACATTTAGTAGGTTTATTATTCCAGTAGAAGTTCTCACAGCTTTTACAGCTTATAGTCAATGTTATCATTGAACAGTTTCAGTTCTTAAAATTTTATTTTTTGGTTTATTTAAATTATTTACAAAACAAGACAGTCTTTTCAATAGCTATAGCTAACATATGTCCTTGTAGCTGGATAGAAAGCTATGGTTTAAAATGTGTATTTCAAAATCACTGAAGGGATTTGATGTTTGAAAGAGTATGTGTAAAATACTTTACATTACTATGACGGGTTACCTTAGTTTATAACACTTTAAGGATCTGCCTTTTCAGGAGTCCAGTTTTATAGTCTTACATATAATGTAAATGTGCCTGAAACATTACAAACTAAATCATGCACCATATTGAAGAAGCTTAACAAACTTGTTTGAAAGGCTATTTGGAAAATCAAACATTTAGCCAAATGTACTATTCATAAGTTACAGCTACTTAGTGAGAAGCTGCTGCTACAAACTTGATTTAACCTGAAGATTCTGACAACATTTAAGGAAATGTGCCTAGTGAGCCTGTTGTGTGTTTTTGATTCTACAGTTTTCTCCAGTCCAAACTGTTTTTGTAACTTTACTGTTAATCTTGAGACTAGCTTAAAATATACTTTAACAAATTTAATTTTATACACATTTACAGACACATGCTTGCAAACACTGTAAATAATAATAGAACAAGCAAGATTCTGCACCTCAGAATGTTTTAATTGTGTATTATGGCCTTGATAATTTATCATAAATACAGAAATGCTATTGCTAAGATTTATAGAAATTGTTAGATCTTTTTATTCTAAAACAATCTCTTTAAGGACCAGAAAAAAATAAATCCCTATAATACATAATTTGAAAGCAGTCTTATTTAATCTTGCCTGTCAGAAAAAGTGTTAAAATCTGTACAAAAGTGCTTGTAACTCCTTTATCATTCTAACAGCTGTGAAAGTATATGAAAACAATATACAGTGCAGCTATTTTTACATCTCATAATAATAAAGGAATTTACTGGTACCTGATGCTGAAATATAATAATGGATAAAAATTGGAAACAGCTGCTGTTAAAAGAGAATGTTGGTTATTTAGCTGCAGCCCTACCTGTACTGTTGTTCAAAGTCATGGAAAGGACTATTTCAGAAATATGTGTAACAAGATTACAACTAGACTTTTATCAATGAACCAATGATGCATGAAACTTTCGCAATTACAGCATTTTAATCTGCCAGGATCACTGAAGTATCAAGCTGAAGTCCACACTAAAACAGTAACAAATTAATCAGCTGGTGCCAATCTTTAAACGTAACCATATGACGATTTGTTGCACAAAATGACTCCCGTATGTATCTTAATTTTATTCTTGCACGCTTACATCACATCATGGGACATTAACCAAATTTCAGCTCAGGGGAGCAACTCAGTCATGATTTTATAAATTAAAAACAAATGTTGTGACTGAAGGAAGAATAATGCTGAGAGGCAAGATAGCACCTACTAGGCATGTTTGCTTAATGGATTGAATAACCCATTTGCTTTTAAGCACCAACCTAAGGACTCTCTCTAAGATGAGGCTAAGACTTGGCATTGAATTGGCTTATAAGGGATGTACAGTGTTTTTGTATGCTGAATGTTTCTTCTGTGCAGCAAGTCTTAAAGCCAGTTATATTCTACTGTCTTTTTAATCAGCTCTTCTAATGACAGAAAACAGGACCATAATACATTTAAATTATTTGACAAAGGTCAAGTAAGGCAAGCTGCCAGGACATCTACAATAAACCTTTATTCTGTCAAACCACATTTGAAAGCCAATAACATAAAAAAAACTCAAACTGCTTTGTATTCTTTTCGCCTTGGAAAGAAATCTGGTTACTTAAAAAAGATTACTCTTACCAAAAAGTATATATTCTGAAATATAAGATTAGAACTAATGTTTATATGACGTTTAACAGTCTTACGATAAGTCATCATAATCGGAAATACAGAAAATGAATTTCGGCCCTCTTATTTGTAAGAAGTACCAAACTCTTTATTAGTAGACATCTGGGTGAATCTTGAGCTTAACTGTATTTTTTTTTATATATTTAATTCCCTTGGAAAAACCATTTCCAGATTTTTTTTTTTGGATGCAGATGCAAATCCAATGTTTTGCACACACATTGAACAATACTAGATACTTAAATTATGAAAAACACTAAAAAAGGTTCTAAACTCTAGATACTCTTGCTTTCTGTACCACTTTAAACAACTCTGATGAATATTAATGTCTCTCAAAGGGTACATTAAACACATCAATAAGACAAACTTTAAACATTAATAACAGTGTTGTCTGTTATCTGCTTCTAAAAGTTGTTTATGGGTTTGTGCTCATGGTGGTACATTGCATACATATACTTTTTATTAAATAATATAACTAATTAGTAATAGTAACTAATTAACAAATATGACAAAGTAAATTTTGTAAGGTAGTGACTACTGTACATTTCCTAGTGCTCCTAGGGCTAAACTGTGGGTAAAAGACTTAATATTGCACCAAAAACAGATGTATTCCCTCCTTAATATCTAAGTAGTATCCTCTTCTAGACCTACATCTAGGTATATTCCTGTTTGCTAGAGAAAGCTTTTTTTTCTTTTTCTTGTTTTGTAATGCCTTGCTTTCTGTACCACTTTAAACAACTCTGATGAATATTAATGTCTCTCAAAGGGTACATTAAACACATCAATAAGACAAACTTTAAACATTAATAACAGTGTTGTCTGTTATCTGCTTCTAAAAGTTTGTGTATTTTGTTTAGCAAGCAATAATCTGCGCGGATAAAAAAGTAAACCTCCGACTGAGCTGAAAGTCTTCTCTGTGAACATGAAATATTACACTTGAGTACCCTAAACTTCAAAAGATGCTCGTCACTTAATAGTGCAACAAAGTTTTTATCGAGAAAATGACAATACTTTTTGGACAAGTTTCATTAACATCTCATTCAACAGGGATGAGTAGGTAAATTATTTGCTGAATAATGGTTGTGATTATCAGGCTTGATGAAAAGATGTGTATTGTGAAAGTCACAGTCTAATAGCACATAGCCATGGCTGGAACCAATACAAACTGTACATCTGCAATACATGCTTTGCACCTGTTTGCAGATGCTGTCTTGTGTCCTGTGGGATATAGCCCCATTCCTCTCATAGAATCCAAGCAAGCGTGTACCTGTTCACTGGTCTGTGAGTCCTAGATACCACTTGTCATCACAGCTCAGCCGACAAATGTTCAGTAGGACTCAAGTGTGGCAAGTAGGACATCTGTAGTATAACTGTCACATTCCTATCTCACAAGAAAGCTTTTGTTACACAGGCAGCATACAAATGTGTGTTTTCCTGCTGGAATGGAGCAGGTGAGGTCTCAGGATTTGATCAGTGTAGTTCTGTGCAGTCAGGTTGCCATCAATCACTACAAGTGGAATTCTAAAGCTACTTGACACTTCAGCCAAGACCACTGCACTCTGGTGAAATGGTCTGTTGTACACCATAATGAGCATATCATTGTGCACCACACTTGTTGACATCCGGGGGGTCTTCAAAAAACCTTGATTGTTCTCTAAAGAGGACATGACTGGCAAGTCCATCTAAAGATCCATCATACTGTTGGAACATAGGTTTTGATCCCTAAACAAAGGGGACATATTAGTTTCTTTCATCTTCATTTTGGAGTTCATCTTCTTTTTCCACCAAATTTGACATTCAGCAGGTTATTGCACCTCAACACCTGTACCCAATCAGCTCTTTTACTAATGAAGTGATTTAGTATTCTTGCAACAAAGTAAATCAAGTTTATTATAGTCAATCATGATTCATTAATTAAATGGAATGATGCTATAAACATGTAATCAATTTCCATATACACGTGTATAAACAGTGATGTTTATTTTGATTCTCAGTATTCTTGCATAATTGTTATTTACACAAAACCCTTCATTTCCATTAATATGATCCACCATTCTCGACTGTGACTAATAGTATCCATTTGATGCTATAATAAACCATATCTCCAGGGATACCAGATACCAGGGATTACATCACACATTTATTTATTTAACTGGATATAATATCATTGTATATAACTCGTCCAATACCAGCAGTGCTGCTGAGAGTTTCTCGACCAAGAACGAGAACCATTTTGTCATGAATGAGTAATTGCTGTTCAATTAAAGTATTATTGATGCATTACAGCTAAAAGTACTCGTCTGTGGTTGATTTTCGAAGTCACATATTATATATACAATATACACAATATATGGATATAGAACAGCTCTTTCCCCCTTAATGATATACAACAGTGGTGCACAACTTCAGTCAAGATTTGGAGAAATTAATTAGTTTAATCAACTAATTAAGAGTTACTACAGAGAGAAAACGGAAAGCACTATGGCCCTTGATGACTGGAATTATGCTCCCCTGATATGGAGCTTTAGCATAGAAGCACTTCATATATAATAATGCTAAAGCCTGAATATTCAATTCCATTACAGCCCGCTGTGCCAGCTAAGCTTCCTCTGGAGATTCTGAAAAGTTCTCATCCTCAGCACATACAGTGAACCATTATTTCTTTCCCTGTATGAATTGACTTGCTGCATGTTGGGAAAGCATTATTTGAGCCTTTAATGCTCCTGCAGTCTGGTGTTACGAATATATACAGTATATGACTTTTTATCTCCTTTAGATAACAAATAAGACTTGAAGCTTCAGCAGACCTGTAGAAATTTACGTAGCATGCTTCACAGGGAGAAGACAGACCCCGTGGACTGTTTTATTGTCTGCATTGAAGACTCACAATGACATTTAAGCGCTTCAGTTCACACTGGTTTGATTGGTTTCGATTATTTATGTGTTATTTTTTCAGCGCTGGCGTTGGCAGGACCGGGTGCTTCATTGTAATAGATGCCATGTTGGAGAGGATAAAACACGAGAAGACTGTAGATATTTATGGCCACGTTACTCTGATGAGATCCCAGAGGAATTACATGGTTCAAACAGAGGACCAATATATCTTTATCCATGATGCACTGCTGGAGGCAGTGACTTGCGGAACTACTGAAGTGCCAGCCAGAAACCTGTATGCATACATTCAGAAGCTAACACAGATAGAAGCAGGGGAGAATGTCACTGGAATGGAACTGGAATTTAAGGTAAGCAACAACAGGGGATTTGCAAAAAAATGACACTTATTGCGTATTTATTAAGTAGCATTTTTCCATGTTTAATCCAGCTTATAGTATAGATAGCATTTTTACATGTATCGTCTTGTATGTAGAAGACTGAGCCATTGTTCCTGTGTAATGTTAGATTAGCCATTTAACTGAACCTCGATTTAGAAGTGTTACCCTGGTGTCCTGGCCAAATTTCCCCCTGGCCTCTACCCATCATGGCCCCCTAATAATGAATTGGCTTCATTACTCTGCTCTTCTCCCCACTGAGAGCTGGTGTGTGGGGAGCGTACTGGTGCACTTTGGCTACTATCGCATCAACCAGGTGGGGGCTATGCACTGGTGGTGGTGGAGGGGAGTCCCCATTGCCTGTATAGTGCATTGAGTAGCGTGTCCAAAAAAGCACTATATAAGTGTAAGGATATTATTAGTAATGAAACTACATATATTATGGGCACTTGTGATTTGGTGATTAGGACTCTTCTTCCTAAAGTATATTATTTCTTGGAAATTACCTAAAAGTACAATACTTGATACTTAATTACTATGAATGATTTTTGTTTGCGACACTGGATTCTCCATCAGAAACAAGTTAATAAAGGGCTAAATCTGGCAGCCATAGAACTGCGTAATGTGCAGAAATAATGGAAAGTGTAAAAAAAATTCAGGATTGCATACAAATCACAAGTTTAAAAAAAGCAGATGAATGGAGTCACAAGGACTGGAGTCAAAATTTCAATACAAGTGCTTTGACAGCCAGAGGCTTCTGAACTGGTTTAGGAATTCAAAGATTGCACTATATAAAAAAGCACTTGTAACCACCATTTGTTTCATATTATATTGTGTTGAACTCATGAGATCCTTCAGACGTTTTTCCCCTTGAGTCAACGAAAAAAAAGCAGTGAAATATTGTTTCATTTAAAGAGCCCCAGAATTTCTGGGGCAAGTTTCACTGATTGCTTGATCATGATACCATTATAGACACTTTCGGAGAATGAGACAGCATGGGGCCTGTGGCTTCCTCTGTACTGTTTTTCTTTGAAATTTGGTTTCAATAAAATGTTCCTTTCCAGTCCTGAGAGACATACAGCTTTTGACATCTGTGGTAATAGGGACACAGTTTCATAGTGCATGTTAAGTATAGGTCTCCATTAACCAAGGAAGTAGTCTTATAGAGGAAGTGGGGGTGTATTATTTCATTGCAAAATGCATGCATTTTGAATTTCTGTATTTACACTGCTACATATTTATATTTAAATTAAAGGCCTGCATCTGTGTTCCTCTTTAAAAATCTCACTGCTGTACAGGTGAAATGCTGAATGCTAATGCACCGATGAATAAATAAAATTACCTTTCCTTCACAGAATTGTGTGCTGTGCTAGGCTTTCTCATAGTATTACTTTTTTTTGCTATTGAAGACTTATTTTCCTCAGAAGATTGACACAGCAAAGGAACAGTAATCCTTTTGTCCCCCATTCACAGTGCTACTATAGAATGTAATAAAGGATTCTGAATTTTCAACAGCAGTTGCTAGTGGGATCCTGTAATCTTCTCGACATTCCTACCCACCACTCCTTTCAAGACACTTTTTTTATTAATGAGTTTATCTTGCGAGAAATATTGTATGCAAAATGCAGACCTACTAAAATATGAACAGCATGTGATTCGAAAGAATTTGCTTTATCTCTCCTCTACAGCGTTTAGCCAACACTAAAGCCCATACATCAAGATTCATCAGTGCCAATCTACCATGTAACAAATTCAAAAACCGCCTTGTTAATATTATGCCATATGAATCCACTCGAGTATGTCTGCAGCCTATCCGAGGAGTGGAAGGCTCAGATTATATCAATGCCAGCTTTATTGATGGATACAGGTAAGGATTATTAAACAAATTAATATATGAATAGAGTGTGCTACAAAATACAGTGCCACGAGTTAGCCCAGTGTTTCAGGTTGTATTGAAATAACTTGAGTTTCAGACACAGGAAGTACTTGTAAGCTGGGAAACAGAGTGTATTTGATTTGGAGATATGTCATGTGATCCTGAAAGTTTATAGAGTTAATCTAGTTCCAAATAGTTTTAGTTCATGTTTAATCATTAAGCATTTTCTAAATTAGGAGTACCTCTGGGACACAAGTAAATTCTAAAACACTTAATGCCTGGTTTAATTTAATTTTTTAAAGTTGGACTTGCATATGTAGCATCTTATTAGCTTTTACCATATAGCTGTGTACTGTCTTCCAAAACTGGTTTAATTTTTTCTTTGAAAAACAGAACCTGTTTTGTAACGGGTTAAATGAAGGAGCATTGTCGAGTCTCTCTACCATGCTTCTAATTAATTACAGCCGTGACAGCATGTAAACAGTAGATCTACTGCATAGATCAGCAAACTAATTTTCTTTGAGTAAATGAGCCTCCAAAATCTGCAGAAATGTAATTCTTTGATTAAACCATCTTTAATGGTTTTTTAATGCACAGGCAATCATGGCTTTATAAACCTTTTGCAGTGGAATATCTTGTTAATGAAGTTGTCAGGGCAGGATTTTCTGCAGCACTTAACTCCCATGAGGGTGTTCTGGAGCTGGTTATTTTTTTCTGATTTTATTTGTTTTGTAATGAATTAGTGAATAACAATAAGTTAACGAGTTAATGAAATAACTCGTTTCAGGCAACAGAAAGCCTACATAGCCACCCAAGGCCCCTTAGCAGAGACTACAGAAGACTTCTGGAGGATGCTCTGGGAGCACAACTCCACAATAGTTGTCATGCTCACAAAGCTCAGAGAAATGGGGAGGGTAAGTATCAGAATTCAGTTCTAATTTTCTAAGATAAAGTAAGGGTAAGATAACTTTATTGGCCTTATACAATTTCTTGTATTAGGAGTTTGTCTTTTCACATACCCCAGCTTGCTCTTCATGAGACACACAGACAGGGAGAGAAGCTTGGGGGCTTGGAGTGCACGGTCAGCCATTTATACGGCACCCCTGGAGCAGTTGGGGTTAAGGGCCTTGCTCAGGGGCCCAACAGAGTAGGTTTCCTCTGCCAGCCATGGAATACGAACCAACCAGCCACAGGTGCAGATCCTTAGCCACAGAGCCACTGCACCACCCCACACCAAAGCACCAAAAAACATTCTCACACAGAAAAAATGTTTTACACATTTGTTTTGCAACTGTACTGATAAATGTTTCCTGGCTCTCTGGCCTGCTCTAAACAAACATTCACTTGACTGATCCAGTAGACCTGACCATTGCCCTTTTCCTACCTGCATCTGACTGTATCTGTTTTGAGATATGAATGTAAAACTGAACAGGAGCCCATCAAAATTTGTATCTTTGTTGTGTGTTATAGAATAGAGCAGACTTGGTTTCTGATATACGTAATAGTGCATCGTCTGCTACATCTATTTTCATGAATGAGGTTGAATGCAGCTAAAAAAAGACACTTCATTTCTGTCATAGGAAAAATGCCACCAGTACTGGCCAGCAGAAAGGTCCGCCAGGTACCAATACTTTGTTGTGGATCCCATGGCAGAGTACAATATGCCACAGTATATCCTGCGGGAATTTAAAGTGACTGATGCCAGAGTAAGTGTTTCTTAATTTATTTAATATTTTTGTAAATATGTTGCTGTTAATTTGTTGTGTGTTCTGTTGGACAGTGTAAGTACAACAAGCATGAGGTGACAGTAATTCTACATATTTGCGAATCTGTATGTATGAGCTATATGTGTACAAACCAGGTGACTGATGTCTGCCATATCTAGTATTAAGGCGTGTATGAAGATGGAACACTACATGCCATGGATAAAGAGAGAATTTAGCAGAAATGTCTTTGACATCACCACTCTTTGTTGCTGCCAATCACTTTATTGGACATATACAATTTCTTGTATTACGAATTTGCCTTTGTATTTTTTTTTCTGTTAGATTTCTTAGGCGATATCTTGTCACAAGACATTCTAATATAGTAAACCTACCAATACATACCAAAATCTGCAACAATTAAATGAGGTCTATTTTTTTATAAATGCAGTGTAGACTTAAGCTCTTTATCTCATTTGAAATGTTAGTTGGAGGCTTATTTCTTCAGTGAAATTTTGACATGTTTCACTATTTCATAAAAATTAAATACTAAGAATTGTGCACATGAGCCAGTAATTCCATCAAAGGTGTTTCTCTGATATAGATGAACTGTGCAAGCTTTGCTTTTATAGTGCATATCACACACATACCTCAATGGGATTGCATTCCTTATCATGCATAAACATTATTACATATGTAATGTACACTGTCATGAATGTGACCACGAACAGACATTACAAATTAAGCCAAGCTATCTTAATTATTTGCATTCAAGCACTTGAAGTAGAAAGACAAAGGTGTTCCATAATATGTTTTGTTTTTCTAAAGAAAATGTGCATTTTATACTTTTGTAATTTAAATTTAGAATAAGGGCATATAACTGAGATTACTGGACAAAGCCAATGTAAAACAGTATATTACGAGGTGGGTTTGTGCATTTCATAAGAGATGTTTATCAAAAAAATATATATCTTTTTGATAAAATATTTTTAATCCATTACTCCACTTAACGTTTTGAATTTTGTTTCTGTTTATTGACAGTCCTGTATGTACAGTTCTGAAACAAATAAGGCTTACAAAATGAAAATAATCAGATAATGTATCAAATTAACAAAGTCAAACTCAGTTTTGTGTGCTCTTTGACAAAGAAAAAGTTTAACTGTTCTCAGATAGTTTGTGTATTTTCTTCCCTAAGTGGTATAAATATACTTATGACTCGATGGCACTGAAATAAAATTATTACAGTATATGTGCCGTTTTTTGTATTTGTCTGTTGATTGGTTGGTTGCTTCCTAGGTTACTGTTTCTTTTTTTCATTTCCTGTGCAATAATTGGTAGTAACAGAGCTCCTTCATGTTCTGTTGTATCACTGTAGCTTGAGGGAAGTAGTATCTTTGCAGCTTTCTAACTACAAAAATAGTGACCTTCCCTTGGAAAAGGCAGACACCAGGAATGTATCAACGTCTTAGCTTTCAACACTTTTATGGTCACGAAAGAATAAAGGCATTAGCCCTGTTCATATACCATTGCAAGGTAGAATTTGCTTTAAGTTATTTGTCTTCCACTATAAAATGACACTGTAGCCTCCATACAGTAGTACAAAGGTAATCAGCAATCACTAATCAATGGCCTTAACTTTATCTTCACAGCATAGTTGTTAATCTTTTATGGTACATTAGAAAATGGGTAGTACTATTTTAAAGATTTCTGAACTTAGATGTACTTCGGGTTTTAATTTCCATCCTCATTTGAGTTAATCATTTTTAAAAATATTTTATGTTCACATTTCAGCCTTTTTGAATGCCACCATTCATCGAGCTCAACGAGGCCTGATAATCATTTTTTTGCAGTCCATGCTTGTTTACAAAACTATGGTTATTTGCATCCAAAATATTTTCTGATGCAAAGACCCTTCCTCCCTTAAGAGATCTATAAGCTGTCTGAGTGCAGGCTTCCCAGCTCGTAATATACTTGCATTTTTGACTCAGATTATAAGCTTTTTCACTCTTCTACTAGTGTCCAGTAATTACTTTTTTAATTCAACATCTGTATATGCTTTTGCAAGAAGTGCACTAATAGATTATTCATCAAATTTAAGAGCTAGAGCTGAGACTACAATATGGACATTAGAAGTCAGTGCTCTAAATTTAACAGCAACCTATTAAAGATTGTTACTGTAAACCTTGTTCACACAATTTACATTGTCACACATCAGCCTGTTGACATTATTAGAATCCATTCCTACTAGATTTATAGACAAGTATGCACACATTAATACAGTAATTAAACTCTAGTGTATAAAAGTCAGTTTTAAGATTAGATTTGAAGGATTACAAAAAGATGACTGTCATAAGATATCTCTTAAGCACAGTCTGATATATTTTTAAATAAAGGTATAATTCTTTATTTACCTTTATTTCTTTACTGAAATCTTTACAGTGTTCCTTTTACATCAATATTTTTAAGGCCATTCACTAGAATATATAATAGCATACATTCTTTCTTTAGAATGTATTTGTCAATGAAGGCTATCTGATCTTGAGCATGTTGCTTTTTTATTTACAGGATGGACAGTCGCGAACAGTAAGACAGTTTCAGTTTACTGATTGGCCAGAACAAGGAGTGCCAAAATCAGGAGAAGGCTTCATTGACTTCATTGGCCAAGTACATAAAACAAAAGAACAGTTTGGCCAGGATGGGCCGATTTCAGTTCACTGTAGGTAAGTAAAGACCACACATCAATGAGTTTCTGCTAGCAACAAGAGCAGCTCTTGAAAATAACTAAATCACCTTATGCATTTGTAATACATGTTTATAATTGTTCAACACTGGCTACTTAAAATTCTTCTTTATGTAATATCTAAAGGTTACTTCCATGTTGAAAAGAAAAAAGACAATGTTTGGCTGTTAAGCCCTCTTCAGGTGTGAGGAAGATGTTGTCTCTAATTTCTTTTCAGCATGGAATAAACCTTAACTTGTTCCTTTGCAGCCCACACATGCTGACGCAGCTACCTACTTGAACTTGTATATGTTATATATGTCTAAACTACAATATCAAAACTTGCTTCATTAAAATTTTGGCAATACATTGTAGTAGTTACAGCTAAAAATTATTCTAACTAATATTTATATTTTCTTTGTTTTGTGAAGCAAGAGCACTGCCTGTCAAATTTAATTTAATTCATAACGCCAAGTCCTTTTGATTTACTGTATATTTGATACCTAGCTAATAAAGGTGCTGACAGTGCCCCTTGCAAAGGAGTAAATTACATCTCAGCTCTGTGGAAAAAATCCTCGTTGGTGTTTATTGTTTATTGTTTTCTAATTACTACCTAATAAGTGGGAGGTCATGAGTGTAAAGAGCCTTTAGATGGTTGATTGTCACCTAATTAAAGCTCTCTCCATTCCCTTGCAGTGCGGGTGTTGGAAGAACTGGTGTATTTATCACACTCAGCATTGTCCTGGAGAGAATGAGGTATGAAGGTGTGGTGGACATCTTTCAGACTGTCAAAATGTTAAGGACACAGAGGCCAGCCATGGTACAGACAGAGGTGAGGAAATAATGTGTTTAATGCTGGAAAATCACCTGCATGGGAGACGGGTCGGAAGACAGACAAGTCGCCTCTACACTCAAACTCCAGATCATAAGGGTGCTTGGCAGTTCCCATTCTGGATTAATCCCTGTACAACTAAGTGCGCTGACAGGACCGATTTGAAAGCACATCTAAGACCCAAGAAGCACCAATGCTTGTGTGGGTCCTAAGTCAACTTCAGTAATGCTAATTTTAGCCTTACATAAACATTTCCGCCATTTTAAATAGGGATTTACTTGTATTAGCTTTGCGGGGGAATGTAATGTGTCCTTTAAAGCCTTGAACTAGATATATTGCTGTAATCATTTTAATACTTGTCTCCGAGTGAGATATGGCAGAAAATTAGCCTTGAGGGAAGAATTAATGCTTCATTAGTACTTATGCGCACTATTCAGAATTTAGTGCTTATAAGGACAAAAAATACCAAGTGAGCATCTTAAAAACCTGCATAGGAAAGAAAAGCAAACAAATGAATGGTCACTAAGTATAAGTTACATTTCATGTTCACTGACTTCTGTTTCAATTTAGGGATATTCGTAATAAAATAATTGTAGCTTTTCCCATCTGATTTCCATATTGTAGTTTGATATTTTAGATTGTTTCCATTTTTTAATAGAAACTTTTATCCCATGGTTACTATAAATTCCTGGTAGTTAAATGCAAAACATACTCCTAAAATTACAGTTTTTTGTTCTGGTCATGCCTTGTCAGTAAAGAAAAGTTGCTATGCTAAAATACACGTTTCTTTTATAAGGCGGCTGATAATCAGCCAGAACATGTACTGAGAATTTATTTTTTTAAACCTTGTCAAGCATCTCCAAATGCAAAATCATGCCCTGCAGAAAGAGCAAAGCATGTTGCAAAGGGATTACGTGTCCCAGCATGCTCATGAAGCAGTGAAGACTCCTTTACTGTATCTGACAGATCCTGTTCATTTCTCACGTGATGTTGCAGAAAAGCAGCGTATCGAAAGCAGGACAGAAACCTATTGTGAAATATAAATCATTTCGCCTGACAATTTTTAGATTTCACTCAACCGGAAAATAATGGAAAATGCAGCTTAATGCAGTTAATGTCAGCAGAAGGACAAGTGCAGGTGAAAGTGGAGTGAATTGAGTAATGACAGTGCTTACCTTGCTTTATGCAGATACCTGCTATTACACGGTAGTTTTCTTAAATTCAGTTTAAGTAATTGTTTTCTACTGGGAGAAATAAAGATTGTTTTCAGATCTGGCTGAAGTCCCAGATGACTTTTTAATTGTGCAAGAATCCGTGACTGTAAAAGCTAGATCAGTGACTACTGTATAAGTGATGACTGTATATAGATTTGTGCTTATAATTAAGCTGTCTTGTCTGCCTGATGTTTTTACCAAATGACTATGGTAAAATCTTCCCCAGTACAGAAGATCTATGAAGGACCTAAGAATTTGCGCAATCTCAAATACAAATTCACAAGCCTGTTTGTTTACAATGAGAAATGCCCGCTTCACATCACAGGAAGTTTTGTTGCCCTGTTCTGAACCGCAGAAGATGGTGTTCCGCGTACCTGGTCATTTCGGCTATTTTGTGACGTAAATTGGATGTTTTAGAAGTGACTGTGTATTGAGTTTTGAAATGCACTTATCAATTCTGATTCTTTCTAACTGTGTAATATAAAAATAGTGTTGCAGTGCCCCCTTTAAATTCCAGGGGTTTTGAACATAGACCCCTTTATGTCCAAAATACAGCAGGTTCTTTTATGTGTTAATTTTACTAACTCGAGACCTTGTCCTTTACCTAGGATCAGTACCAGTTCTGCTACCGAGCTGGATTGGAGTACCTTGGGAGCTTCGATCACTATGCAACGTAAAAAGCCCATCCTGGATAACAGCAGGCCCTTCAAGATCCAGAGAGCCTCTTCTGAGCCATAAACACGTGCTTAAGAAGTACTTCTTAACTTCTAGCTAAAGACAATTTAAGTGTCGGATATTAAACAGAAAAAAAATACAAAAAAATTCCAGGTGGACCAAGAATTTACACGATTAAAAAACTACCCTGAACGTAAAAAGTGAATCCTGACTGTTGAGGCATCTTAAGGAAGTTTTTTTTTTTTTTAATTTTTGCTTCAAGGATTCATCTTGGGTTGAAACATAAAACAACAACAGAAATCTTGGGAATTGCAGAGAAATTGTTTTCAGAGTCGCCTGAAAACTGAATGCACATTGTAAAGCTAAATCTCAAGAAATTCACAACCAAGTATACACAGACAATTCATTTAAAAGGACGCCAGATATTGGTAAATTATGAAAAGAAGACACTGCTTCAGTAATATCCCCCTTCCCTCTATAAAGTTCATTATTATTAATTAGGGGACAAAATGGGGAATGTTTAAAAAATAAAAAAACTTACTGATTTAGTTTTTTAGTACTGTATTATACTGCTGACCTGTGCTTCATTTATAACTGTGTAAACTTATTTCCCTTTTTTTAACGAACTTTTTTCATTTATTGAAGCGAATTAAACAAATCATTTGCTTAATTGTTCACCTTTTTGTTCCATCCATCTTGTACATTTCTTTTCAGCTGTAGAACTGTTATAATGTTTGTACCATCAAGCTGAGGTAATGTTCATTTTAGTGTGCTTTTTTATTTTATTTTTTTTGCACATTTCTGTGCAGCTCTGTATTAAACACCACCAAAATAACTTTATTACAGGGTTCTTTTCATTTTCCTTTTTTTTGGTCTTTTTTTAAATTAAATGATGCCCATAACAACCATGCGATAAACTGGGGCTTTGTGGAATCAACAGGGATGAGCAAAGTATGAAGTTGCTGCTACCAATTATCTTAGTTCTTCCAAGGTGATGTATACAGTTTGCCAAAACAGCCTCTGATGAGATACACAACATACAGAACAGTAAGTAGAAAAAGATAAAAGCAAAAGGCTTCCACAATGAGATTTCTGTAATTAGGGGGGGAATGAAGAGATTTTTCACTGGAATGCACATCAGTAGGAGAAAAAGTATTTCGATACAGTGCATCTTTTCTTGTGCAATAAATAGATGTATTATAGATAGGATTTATGTAGTTCTTTTGTGATTCATCGCATAGTTATTCCCTGAAAAGTGACAAGGGGATTGTCATGTATCACTAGGTACACCAGTGTGTTCTGTAATTCTCGCTTCATAATGGTAGTGGTTTGTGCAGAAGGCTGCTTTAGTATAGCTGACAAGCCGATATAGATGTCATTTTAATGTAATAGGGCAAGGCATAAAAAACATCACTTTCCTAAAGTTCAGACATGTTGAATAGCATAATGTGTAATGTTTTAATTTTGCATTTAGAGTGCCTTATATCTAATGCCTGTTTTTATAATGTTTCTTTAAAAGTTTTATCTATCCTTTTACTTAGTTCATATCTATTTCATTTTATCTAAAGTATTACTTTTTATTAGATGATATACAATTATATATGCAAATAAGTCACTTGCAACGATCCTGGTTTCATTTTCAGTCGCCTTATCTGGTTCTTGGTCTTAAATGGATTTGCCCATGTAGAGTTCAGTGAATCCTTCATTTACAGACACAATGACAGAGCATGGGATATATTTTCTAACAAGAGAACAGGTCACACTATTCCCCTGTATATTCTAGGTTTTCTTATTTAAGCCTAATCATTTTGTATTTGTAGAATCTACTAGCACTTTGAAAATGTACGCATATTTATATATTGTCTTAGCAGCTTGTTCTTTTCATTAGCATGCAACAGTATTATGTTTCAGGGTACAAAATCATGCAAATAACTAGCTAGATAGAAGCATACGTAAAGGAAGGAAGATATACAGAAGCATTCACATTACCGAAGACCTATACACTTAGACTGTTTGAAGACCAAACCTTAGCAGTAAAAAGCACTTTTTATATATATACACAATGAGAAGGCTACCTCTAGATGGACTCTGGAAAATGTTGAACAGGACAGAGTGCAATGCACGTTGGACAGATTCTCAGCTGGGAAGGCCTTAAGAATGAACATGGCAAGGGTGGGAAAAACAAAACATTTTTCTTTGCGCCTACACGCATCTTTTGAAAATCAGTTAAAATCACATTAGAACAAAGAACCGCTGGGGGAAAAAAAAAACTAGCATTTGAATCCTGACAATCGAAGTTGGTCAAGTGTAACAGTATGTCTGCTGATGTTGCAGATGCACTTTTGAGGTGTTGATTTTTTTTTTCCTGGAAATTAAGGACACACACGCTAGGCACCTTTTGATTTGATTTTGTTTTCTTCCTTCTGGTTTTGTGGATGTGCATTCCAGTTGCTTTCTTTCCCTTGTTATTTTCAGCAGTTGTTTCCAATCACTTAATCGGACAGTAAGGTTATTTTTTTCATTCTATTTTCCTTCTTGCAGTCATAAGTGTGATGAGTAAGGTGCTATTATTTTTCTACATCCAGGGGTAGACATTGTGTATCATTTTGTACTTAGTTATTTTCAGCAATCTATGTACATTTGTACTGGTCCACTTCTTTTCATTTATTTTTTGATATGCATGGTAAAACATTGCAGATGGCCAATGGGGGCCCTTTAGGAAGAATTGCACTTTCTATATCTTTGTACTATGCACTGCCCTATTGATTCTAAACCCAATAATATATTACTTGAACCCATCTGTAAGAATTTACTTAAACGTTCACTTTGTGTGTATGTAAATAACACAGAAGAATATTGAACTAAAAAAAAGACAAAAAATAGTTTGTGGCAAAAGAGCATCCATTTCTGGTGCCATGATACTCCAGCAGACAACTGCTGACGACAGATTTTGTCATAACCATCTGTTATGTGGCTTTGCCATTCAAGCTTGGAGTGTCATTACAAAAATAAACGTTGTGTTCTCTGCTCTCTATCTATCTCTCGTCTGGATGCATAGACTGAAAATAATAAATGAAATTGTAAAAAAAATGGCTTGTTAAAAGAATCATACAATTACCTCTGATAGTAGTAAGCGTAAACGTTTTTCAGAATGAAAGGAGTGCTTTTTATTTTCTTACTTAGGTTACATTGGTGGCGAAAGAAGTCTGTATGAAAATCAGTTCTTTGCTGACACAAGTTCCATTTGTTACAAATGAATTCTAATAAAAAATGTCAGTGTTATGCACTATAGTCTCTTTTTATTGGTGTTTTTCTTTAATTCATACAGGGACATTAAAACACGGATACTTTTTCACCTCTAACTGCAGCCTTTTATTTGAAAGCAGAACTTATTTCATATTGTAGAGACCATCAGTTTTTTAAATATTTTCTAAAACACTGTGAGGATACTGTATGTACTTTGTTTTGTTATTTACCTCACATTAAAGTAAAATACCCTACTCTCCTGAAGTAAACTATTTAAGGAGCTTACTTAAAAGGGTAGGATAACTTATTTTAAATGAACATAGAAATGGATATTTCCCTTAAACTAAGACACAGCGGGATAACTGTGGCAAAGATGTCTTAAAATGTTGGAGTTTTTTGTCTTCCAATGGTTTGTGAAGACCTTTCAGTTTCTTACTAAGGGCCTTGGGAGGTTTTTTTTACTTTTAACTTGAAATATAGGCAATGATTAAAAGCATTTATCTTTAAATGCTCCAAGCAGGGATGAAACTTCGCTTCTATTGTCCAGTGGAATATGTCTAAGCCAAAAACCACTATACAGCTGTGCTTGCAGTGTCTGCAAAAATGGTTTGCAGAAGGTCTCAAAATGCAAGAACAAGAGCCAGACAATCTGGTGTGCAGTTGACACTAGCAAGAGCCAACTGGAAGTGTACATTACAGAAGGCCAGGGGATATGTCTGGTGCAATGAAAGTGATGATTGGTAGTCTGCTTTTCATGGTTCAGTGTGTGACTCTCTACTGTTTACTGCAGTTGGTCCTCATTTGGAGAAGCAAGTGTATGTTTGCAGAGCTGGGGTTTTCGCTATCTGTTAACAACTCAGCAAATGCCTGCAAGTTTTATTTCCTACAAAAGAATAAACGTGTTTAGTCTATTTTTTTTTCCATTTCAGAGGTAGTGCATTTTCTTACCCTTTTGTTCTGTTTGGAAAGCACATATATGACTTTTGTCTTAGCAGGGAGATACAAAAAATGTTGTTTATGCTACAAAATGGTAAGTAAATCAGAAAATAGGATTTGTGGGTGGTTCTGAAAACAGAACTCCGTGTTTCACTAATACCTTAATTCAACATAGTGAATTTCACTTAACCTTCCATAAATTTCATTTGCAAATGCATTTGACCCTAACTAAAAATCAGGAGCTTGAGGATTAATAGATTACCAATGCTTTGTAAAAATGTGTTCTGAAATTTTATATTCTCAGTTTTGGGCATAAGAGTTTGTACAGTAAGTAGCTTACGAATTCATAGCATACTTCCAAGACAAGGACAAGAAAAAAAATCACATTATCAATATGATTTGCTATAAAGCTAAAAAATTAGTTGTGACAAGATGGAAACATTATTTGGAAAACATATGGCTGCTTTCACTTCTACAATATAACAGATGTTCAGTAGAGTCATCTTAACTGCCACACTATCATAACTATCAAAGACTATTACACAAAACAAATGTAGTACTGAGCTCTGATTCAGCACATCGTAGTAACAAAGTTATGAAACTGGCTCAAATGTATGACTACTTCTACTGTATTATCTGTAGTTCATTAATCATATACCCATATCCTATATTTCTAATTTTTCATATTTTTACACATAAAGGGATACATATAAAAACAAACTCCCCATCCTATTTTTAATTTTTTGTATTGTACAAAGGGGAAAAATGTTAAACTCTTGATATGGAAAGTGATGTTACTGTATGTACAGTCGTTGTTACAGAGAGACACAAACAGCTACACTTAAGAATACTCAAGTTTATTTTTAGTTTACAACACCTTGTTTAAACACCAGCTGAAAACTGAAATGCTGGACATTTAAGTTCTTCCTCAAGGATACGGGTATGAACAAAACTGTTTAACTACAAGATTAACTACAAACAGTAATTAGCAAATCCTTCTTTATCCTTCACACCACACTTAAAACTCTGGGCCTTCTGAGGCTCGTGCTATATTTATGTTCACTTTTGGCTTCTCTCTATCTCAGCCATTTTAACAGGGAATGTCTAAAAAATGATAGAATATGTATGTGAAAATAGAGATATCAATAATATGAAAGAAAGGCTTAGACTTTAATCTACTGTACATGCCAACACCTACCACTAGACTGTCCTAAACAAAAACTGTGTTTAATGTTTGTTTTCACTGTGTTGTTCGCTAATGCTCATAAGTGCTTTAAGAAAACAAACACCTGCTTCTGTCAAATACAAAATTAAAAATACTTCCCACCTACAGTATAAAGGCCAGCTAAACATGAAAGAAAGAAAGTAATACAATATCTCATGAATTCAATGCTTTTCACATAATGTTCCCTCATTTTATATTTCTTAAAACTCCTTTTTATTCTCGTTTTTGCTTTTCTTAAACCTATTTTACACGTGATTGTGAACATCTGAGACCCTGCCCAGACAAGTGCTGGTACTTTACTGCACCCATTCTTTTGAAATATTGTATTAACCTGTGGGACAGCACTGATCTCTGTTGCTACATGCATGACAAATAAGTCAGATTTCGATTTGTAGACTCGAGTATTTGTTCCTGCTTTTTCGATGTATGTGGTCTAAGACAGAGGCACCAGAAGGACTGTGAAAATGGTGGAGCCAGCAGAGAAGAAATCAAATCTGACTGAGACTAATTATTTAACATTGAAACTAGAATAAAATATATCAGCACATTTGTACAGCATAAATAGCACAATATGTAATTAAAAAATTACAGCTGCAAGCTTGACCTACACACTCATTATATTACAACATAAAATACTAATTGCTTGTAATCACTGAAACAAACACAAGGAACAATAAACAATGTTTCTTGCAATGAAAGCGAAAATGAGGACTCCAATGTTTAATTTAAATGGTGTACACTGGTCTTTTTTCTTTGTAATTATAATGATTTAATTAAATTCAAACTTTCATGGACCTAAAAAAATATTTTAAAAAAAGAAAGCAAGTCTTTGCAGCCAAGCCAATTGGAAAGGTTCAAATTTTAGAAATTAAAGAATGAAAGAATCCACTTGTTTCTGTTGCTCAAACTTGCAAGGTACCAGGGTGATCAGTAAGGTAAGAATGGGCTAGTACAATACCTTGTTCTGTTAAAGAAAAGACAAAGTTTTACTCTTCTCTGAAATGCCAGTTTGCCTGATGTGGCAGGAAAACGTTCCTGTATTGAAATACAGTAAGATATTTTCAGTATATTGTGATATTGAACAGTGCATGCCATGGAGAACTACAGTAAATAAAAATTATCCACTTGAGTTCTATTAAGAAGAGTGATATCAGCCAAGTCATCAACTCAGAAAATCAGAAAAACGTGCACTGCTTTCATCATTTATATTGTAAAGTTGCTGTTTTTGTGTTATTGTGTTTGGCTCTATCAGGTGCAAAAATCGTATTTCTGCGGCCTTATTCATCCTTTCCATCCCTCCCAATCTGTCCTCTTGCCATGTGACCTTAAGAATGTCCTATTTGTGTTCTTTCAATTCGCTATATTCAAAATACTTCCCACACAATTTTAAAAGGGACTTGAATGTTCAGTCAGAACAAATTTTGTTATATTAATATATTAATAGATATGGTTTTAGGAATGAATTAGCTTAAATTGGAAATAAATCTTAATTGACAACCATAATTTAAAATCCACCTAATCTTATTTTAATTAAAGACATATGTCAGGAATATAACCCTGCTTAAATATCATTAAAATAAATATCACAGTGAATGTCTAGTATGTACAAAATGTTTCAAGAGATTTACCTAATTTAATACAAAAGGTTTAGAATATGAGTATATAATTTATTAATTGCAAAATAAAACATATTTTGATGCCAACAGTCTGCTAAATTGTGGTGTCAGTTAAAGTGAGTCTAGACTGCAATTCAGATGAATCACATTGCAAAGCCATCATGCTCAAACAAGATTGCATGGAAGTACAGTATACAGTATAGAGATACTGAAAGACTTAGCTTACAAAAGAGAGTATATACCTGTCTGGGTGGCATATTGGTGAATGAAGAAGTTAATGAACAACTTAATCTTGTTTCAGTTTTGATCTATATTGCATTTGAAAGCTTACTCTCTATTTTTGGCTGGAAGAAATCTATACATCTAGACTACTGAAAACACAAATTTCAGTAAATGTGTGCATTGTCTCATTATTCTAATCAGGAAAGATATAATCCTACACCAATCCCTCAACAAATGGAGGATATGTATGGTGATGGACCATCTAAAGTGATTAATTTAGTACAAAATGGCATAAGTAGATGATTAAATAAACATTGCATTCTGTGACAACAGGCTGTGTGAGTACTGTTCACATGAATATTGACATATTGGATATTACTTCTACATCCTAAACATGTAACAAGACAGAATCAGCTTGAATGATGTCTGAAATTGGAAGTCACAAATTATGCACCAGGGATTTGACAAAATTGCTTTCCCATTTGTTGGCAGTTTTAATTTCAATTCAATTCTCTGTGTTTGTAGGTCAACATAATATTTAAGGTGATCTGAAGATCTAATCTAAACATTTCTTCAAAAGAAGTTGAGCAGTCATCTTGGACAACATAACTGAGCAGCTTATTTCAGACTCCCACACTATTTTCTGTAAAAAATGTTCAACTAGGGAGCTATGTTTCAGATGTGGAACCTTCTTTTCTCCTGTGAGGGAGAGGGAAAAAATAGCAAATTAAATAAAGAATTGGAGAAAAAAAGAGTAGGTAAGAAGGTGGGAATGCATGTCAAAACTAAGGGAGAAAAGGAGCAGAGGTGTGTCAAGCCAGAATCTGCAAATGAATGGAGAGGATTTAGAAGATGAGTCTCTCATTGAGAGAAGGGGGAAGGTGTGATCCAATTTAAAGGATAATTTGGATGTCTTTCTACAACAGGAGTACTGAAACCCCTCTGTGACGATGCAGTTGGAGAGATCAGAATGATCATGGCCGTTAGAGGTAAAATGGGAAATTATTTGTTTGGAGTGATCTTTGAAGTGTAAGATCTTTGATCTTTTTTTGTAAAATATTGTTCATACTGTATGCTCAGTATTAAATGGGCTTCCCTGTAGTTTTCAATGTTTTACTCTGCTTCATGTATCACTGTTGATTCTAAAGTCCATTTGGTTGACTTAAATAATTTTAAATACTTCATTTATTTTTCTGCTCAAGAGTAAAAAGCTCTACATCCATTGATCTTATCTGGACTGCTCCAAAGGCAGCAATATATTTTTTTTTATTGTGGTGACTAAAATTGTACAAAACAGACTTACTAGTGCATCGTAACATTTTAGCCACTCAAATTTTTTTCAAAGGTAGTTTCTTGAAGATTAGGGTTTTTCCTTCTGTATGTACTGTATATAGTTTGTATTTTTCTGTAAGACGTTAGCCAGGTCTTACATTTTGTATACAGTAGACCTTTTTTATTTCCTTTGTAGCTTCTGTGGTGTTTGCTTATGGTCCTATTTTAGTAGAATTCATGAATTTGACTAGTTTACTAACTATAAATAATTTAAAACATGGATATAAATGAGGAAGAGTAGTGTTCCCAATACAGATTCCTGTGGTACTCCACTAATTACATCAGCCCAATTTTATTTTATCTATTTTCTTTGTTTAAGGAGCACTGTGCTTTTAATTTGTCACATTTTAAAATGGAAAATGTCATTATCTTTTATTCAATTATTTGTGGAATTCATTTGAATTCTGAATATAAGGTAATGACCAGTAACACTTTTGTAACTTCTGATAGCTTTTAAAAACTAAATACTTTACGAATATCCTTACATTAAGTCATTTGTGTAAAATAATAAAATACCCTGTGTTATTAAAGCACATTAAGGCAAGGCAAATGCTGATGTTCATCTATATTGCAAAATGAACAATTTCAAAATAATTGGCCAGTTCACCTAGATGCTGATTGCTAGAGAATTTCATTATGACTTTTTTAATGTGCGAGGAAGGGAATGCTGTGTTATTACACTCTGTAAGGCCATCTAATGTTTATGGTTCTTAGCTCATTGCTACATTGGTCACCCTACTTGCGCCAACTTAATCATCTTATTGGTGTTATAGTAGTACATGGTAGTAAGAGGAAGAAAAATAGAGGATCAAGCCATTTGTAATGTTTGCCTATAAATATTGAGGGGTGTATTTTTTGCATTTAAAAAGATGGCACCCTGACGAAGATATGCATCAGCATATATTTTTGCAGATAAATACAGACCCATTGACAAACAATCTACATACAGTACAGTGAATTTTCTGATTGATGAGTTTGTTCCCACTCATTATCATATACATTCTGTATATGTGTGAATTATGCTGTAACTCAAATAAGTTAATTCTTACTTTATTATAATTTTTTTTTGAAGTAGTATAGAATTAATACAATCCACAACCAGCATCAGTGTTTTGGTCAGAGGTTTTGATTATCACCAGAAGCAAATTTCAATGTTTCTCCCAAGTATTAGAACTGCCAGATTTCCCAAACTATCAATGGACCACCCAATAAACCTGAGCCACAGCTGCTTCAATTTCTTCCTCCTTTTCCACTTCAAGTGGGCTCCCACGGCAGTTCCTGCTGTTTTACTCCAAAACTGGAGACTGATAGGTGACACACAACACTAAACAAACTCTCATCAAAGTTTTGTTGCTCCAGACCTCATAAAGAGGACCTCAGAAATAGCTAATAAAACTGTGGACTGTTACAGAATGTAAGACAATAAAAGATGTTATTGCAAGTGGTCAGGACCAGTCAATAAAAGTTATATTTATGGTTTTTATTAAATGTCTGTCGATGGTCCGCTCAAGACTAGTTTTCTCTTGTCAATTATTTTAAGAAAGGTTTTAACCCTGTCAACGAAGAATATCATTCCTGGATGGCAAATTAATTCTGATGCAATGACAATGTCAAACTGTTTTGCAAAAAAGGAATTAACTGCTGCATTTAGTTATTGCAAACATAGATGAAACTACTCCTCAGATGTGTTATATACTGGTGTACCTGTAAAATGTTGGAAAAGGTGGAAAAATAAGAAATCAAAATCAGAGAGTAATGGTAGAAAGAGCTCGGTATTACAGTATACAGTATATAAACAATACTAAAAAATATTTTGAAAATTTAGCCTAGATAAAGAAAACTTGGGTCAAAAACAGTGGAATTATTATGGCATTTGATATTCTTAGTTGACACGGGATACCACTAAACTAAATCTGACCATCTAGTGTTCTTCAGATTTCATACGGTTAACCTTAAGAGCTATCCTGTCCCAGACGCCAGACAGTGTATGAAGTGGAACATCTGGGAAATTGCCGTAAGGATCTACTTTTCTAATGGAGATGTAGTTTTTAACCAATATCTCGGACACTCTGTCAAATTTTTGTTCATCAGATATGTGTAAGCTATTATTTGAAACACTCAAATTTACTGTTTGTTGCCTTACATCTCACTATACTTCATACTGTTTCACTTGATATTCTCAGATTGCTTTGGTACTTAAATCACTATGGCAGCACTGGTCACCTGATATCACTCTATTGGTGTTCATAATGATCACAAGTTGCATTTATCATTATGAAATTGCAACAGTGCAATGTTTTTCACTTTTTAAAACTTTCAAATGCATTTGCATAATATTGTAGCTTTGGTGAAAAAAATATCATGTGAAAAAGAAAAAAACTGAAGCAAGGACTGATATTTCTAAGAATCTGCAAGTTAAATAAGAACAACATGAACAAGGGATGATGCAAAACCAAGGCATCTTTTTAGTGATACGAGAGCTAGCCCCTCTAAATACACAAGCGCAACTCATCTCATACTCTACTTTTACAATAAAATCCTGCATTGATGGTTGATTTCCTACTTTTGAGATTAATTTACAAAAGCATCAACTCTGACTATGGACTTCTTACTCTGTGGCTTGGGGGTATAAAGTTGTAATTCCTTCCAAATGTTCCTTGTTATTACCAAGTTTTTCAAAAGCACTTACAATGTTAGCTGGGTACTGCTTTGATGCAGTGCTCTATTTTAAAAACAAGATGGCGGCCATAAAGACTTTCCAAACTGCTGTGAACATGCTACACAGGGAAAATAAGAATTTATTTTACTTTTTTTTTTGTGTTATGCAGATTGTTATTTAGTGCCAATGCGGACAGCTATTGACCATTTTACTTCCAATTCAGCATTTTGCTCTGTAGGTGCTGTCCATAGAAATGCTTGCCCTGTCAGTTCAAACTTAACAATACAGCTAGGCAGATAAAGTACTTCAAAACTTTTAATTTGTTATTATCATCCAATTATGGATCAGGCTCAGTCTTACAATCACACTAGAGTGTAGTAATGCTATAAGAGCATGTGAAAGTTGAAAATGAAAATACTGTAGGTCATTTGACCCATCTTGCTTATTAGGTAGTTTATTAGCTACTGTATAGTACCTCTATCTGAATTTTTGCCTTTCCTTGAAGACCAAAATATGAGTATCTAGTTTCCCACAATTCTATGTATGTCCTATTCTGCAACATAAATGGATTCCTCTTCTCTTTCTGTTGTTACCTATTTATGTCTTTCTATAGTGCATCCTTGAGTTGCTAATGAGTAAGAAATAGTTCCCTTGGTTGAGGCTATTTGTGCCACTTAGGATTTTTATATACTTGGATCAAAGCATATCTCAATCTCCTTTGTTTGAGACTGAAGATTTAACTCTTTTAACCTTTTCCATATTTGACAACCCTGTGAGACTAGTAATAATCTTTATAGCTTCTCTTTGAACTCTTTATAAGGCAGATATGTTTTAACCACAAGGGAAAGCATACATCTCTACTACAGCCTTTTAGTGTCATTGGTGAATTAGAGATTATTTTTCTTTGCACTTCACATTGTAATTGATATTTCTCATGAAACCGCAGTGAAGAGTTAGTGTCTTAGGATAATGTATTCATATGGTGTGTGAATGTAGGGTTTTTCTACCTACAAATAATTTAATGAGCGTGTTCTAGGAGCTGAAATTAAAGTTGATAGTGTAGATGTTTTCAGCCCGTGAAAGAATATAAATATATTTTACAAAAACACAATTGAATTGTCTTTTGAGAAGCATACCCATGTGATTGGCATTATTATTCTCAGTAGGAACAAACTGTTCTGTTTGTTTGTGGCTTCTAAAGGGAATAACATACAAATCACACAGACTTTCAAACCAAATGAAAATACACTTAGGGAGATACACATTCTCTCCATCTACCTGTAAATCTTGTAAGAGTAGCAAACCCCTGTCCTATTCAAAACTTTTCATTGTATCTGGTGGCCACATCCAGTTGGAGATGCATTTTTATATTCTGCTTTGTATACTGTATAAATACAAAAGTGTGTAGCTTTTTAGTTTACTTTTGCCTTGCTAATGTAAACCTGTTGAAGCTCTAGGAGCAAAACAGCTCCTACTATGGCCATACTCATATTTGGAGAGGCGGACCCAGCATACTGTAAATAATAACAATGGAATTATTTTCTGCAAGTAATCTAACTTGTTAAATGACTTATAATTGTGATTATCATTGTCATTTACATTTTTATTGTCAATTATCAGTATTTACTCTTCATTCTTCGCATTTTCTCTTATTTCTTGCATTGTTACTGATCTGTTGCAATTTTTCCTCTTCATCTTTTGTCTTCACTGCAGTTGAACCACCTGGTTTTCAACACCAGCTGTGTTGGTGTCCTGTGTCATGGCTCCTACTGAGAGTTAAGAGCCAACCACACTGGCATATATTGTTTATAAATATTTATTCAAATATACAATGCAAAGGCCTATCACCAACTACACCACAGTAAATGTTATCAGAAGGACAGTAGCGAATAAAAAAACCCGAAAACTAGATAATAGTTCATGGAATAAGACACTGGAATTTTTAAAGATGTTTTCTTAATTGAAAAAATAATAAAAATGTCACTGTAAAATATGAATTTGTTTGAAAACAAATTAGCCTGTTCTACTTTTTAATTTTTTATTTCTTCTAACAGGCAGACGCAAGAGCACTTCTCCCATTTTTCTTCCAGATTTCCATTTCTTTGGTTAATCTTTCTCATATCCCATTATTATATTAGACATTATTTTGAAATAACCCCTTATGACCTGACAATAATCAGCAGTTTGTTCAGTTGAGTTTAGCAAGGAATAAACTAGTGAGGGAAATGGAAGGCTTGCACAGCAAATGTGGAGCAGCTGGGTGAAATGTGTTTTTGATTGCCAGTCAGTTGTTTGTGATGAAAGCATGGAAGACAAATAATGCCATACACCCTTATTTTCTATAGGACAAGGATAGGGGTTTTGTCATTAGTAGGGATCTGATTGCTTAATTTAATCAAATATTAAATTCTTTGCCTTGTGAAAAACGTTGACATGTAAGCACAGTCAAATGTGATGATTCTGCTTATGTGCAAAAAGGTGCATGAGAGGTGCAAGTTCTATTAAACTGCATTGTATTCTTCATTCTTTAGCTGAAAGCTAAATATATCTCCACATAATATACCATTTTCAAATGTTTAGCCATAGTTCAGTATTGAATCTGTTCTTTATTCTACTCAGATAAAAAAACGGCCATTATCTACAAGAAGAAAGGGAACATTTTGAAAGAGCTTACGATCCCTGCATGGTTGACGGACCTTGGCTTTCTCATTGATCTCTCAGAAAATACCTCAAAACTTAGCTCACAAGGGAAAAACACCATCAACTCATGAATGCACCTCACGTTTAAGACATGTCAACACAAAGATTTTTGTTGTATTTCTCACCAATGAGGTTAAAAATTATGGATTTTATTTTGGCAGATCTCAAAATACATTTGTTTTCCAGATTGTCCTACAATTTACAAAGCCAATCCTGCATTTTGAATCTCTGGCTTTAACTGCAAGCATTTACGAATCTCCTTAGCATTTTCTGTTGGAGTTCCAAAGTGATGAAGGACTTCAAACAAGAAAAAAACGATAAGACTCATTTCTTACATATCACAGAGAAATACACAGAAATGTTCATTTGTTTACTGAGGTTTTTATATTTGTTTGGTATGATACATTTGCATTAAAACTTTCTACAATGAAGCTAAGCACACATTGCCTCCAGGTCAGCCTCACTAATGATCATCACTGAGACACTACAGCTCTTAACCGTAAATATGAAATTGAAAATGACAAAGATCATACATATTAATATTTAATATAAGCATGAGTCATATAGTTAGTATTGCAGAGCACAACTTCAGTAACATCATGGTGAGTAATTTATTTTTATTCTATACAAGTTTTAGGACATACAGTATTCTTGTTTTTTTAATTCATGGCAACATTTTGTCATTGCAGTCTTATTGAAGTGTTTTTATGTGACCCTAAACATAAAACATTTGAACACTACTAGTGTACAGTGAGGATTGATTCCATTTAGCTTCAAAGGGTGATTTCTGAAAACAAGATAATAAGACAGCTAAATATATTTGACGTATTTGGCATTAATATTCACCTTATTCATAATATAAGATGACATGCATTTACATGGCGAGAACTGCACATGATAATGTAAGGACCCCAGCCGTTATAACTGGGCTGGATAACTTCCACCACCTGTTAGTTCTTTCCCTTTCCAGAGGGATAGCTCGATTTGTGATTAAAGGCTTCACTTTCCCCAGGTAACAGTACTAACCGTAAATGTTAAAAAGACTGATGCAGGTGCTCATTTTATACATTAAGTTAAATAGACACTTAATCTAGAACTGACAGATTTAGGCTGATTTGATAAACCTGATGACAGTAATTAATAGATGTATTAGATGTATTTGAAGCATTTTATCAGAGGGCTGATTAACTCTCTTTCTGACACATTTATGGATGAAATTATATCTCAATCAACATTTTCAAACATTTTTTTGCAAATCATCACATAACCACATGTTGCAAATCATCACATCACATTTGAAATATCTAAGCAATCAAGTTAAAACTGCCTAAGAAATTGATCATTTAATCACTTAGATTAATGGATAATAAGCACAGAAGTACGTTAATAATGTTCAACACTGTGTTTATATAACATATTATAGTGTGAATAATGCATAAGTGTGGTAGGGATCAAAACAGATAACAGAACAAGTTCTGCAAATGTTTATCAAATTTTATCAGCCCATCTTAAAACAGAAATGGACATGACAATTAAAGCTGATGCTGAGTAAGAAATGGACAGCTTTAATTTTCTCAGCTTAGAGACCACATACTGCTGTCCAAAATGATTTAGTCTATGTTTCCAGGTACTGACCACCTGTGACCTACTGTAGTTTAGATTTGCAAAGTCCCTTTAATGCAGGTATATACTGTAGTGTAATCACTGTAGTTAATTACAGCAGTTATTATTTGCAATTTCTACATCTGTTAGTTGTTTAGAGTATATTACTCATATGAATAAAGGATTTTTTTCAAGAAAGACATTGGGCCCAATATTCAAAACAGTTAAAGCATTTACGTCTCCATAGCGAGCAATGGAAATTTAAGATCCCAAGCGATTGAATATATAGCCCACTGTCTTCAATATATTTTTGTTGGCTATGATTATCAAACCAGTCCTTATTTAGGGACTAGGTATGACTTCAAACATCGTGTTTTTGGCTTTAGACAAGTTTGAAAATGCACAGAATTCTGTGTAAACAGAGTGAAATGACACACCACAGTTTCCATGAGGCTTTTCTCTCTTTTATAACAGGGATTCGAAGATGGCCTAAATGACTTTTATTATGTATAATTCAAGAACCTTTTCACGTTTACCTCCCTCTGCCAACTCTCTATCTCTCTTGTGCTTCACGTCGATGACCCTTGTTGAATAATTGCAAGTCAACTAACCTGTATTACCCTGAGCGCAGAAAGTTGACTACTCCATCACACTCAGGAATCCTCACTGGTCCTCACAGCACGCTCAATATAATTGTGAAAGCTGTTAAGGTTATTTTCATCTCAAGGATGAATATGATGAGGTGGAATTGAATTTGAGTCAGAACATGAAAAGGCAGTGTCAAGAGTTCACTGACCAGCTTCACACCAATCACACAGATTAGTACTTTTTACCAGTTATTTTTTTGACTCATTGTCCATCAGCTAAAACGAGGAGAACCTATAAAAAAAAACAGGTCTGTCATTTGGATAAAAATCAACTGTGTGCCTCAGAATGTGTTTTTCAGTAGTTCATTTAGATCCTAACGAATGTAACAGAGGCAGGAAATGTGTATTGAGAATTTGGTGAGACTTGCCTAGCTAAGGGAATGATAACTTAGAAGAGTCATGTGAGGAGTGAGCTGGGGAGTTTGCTACAGATGACTGGCAGGAGGGATGCGAGAAAGGTACAGTATGCAGTGGGAGTCCTGGGTGCAAGATTTATATACAGTACATGGTGAAAGAAAGTGAGTGAGATTAAGATATTTGACCTTCCTGATGTGCTCACGTTACAAACTCCATTAAGAAAACCAGACAAATTAACTGTAGAAATTAAATACAATTTAAAAGCATTAATTTTATTCACTTTACGTTACAAGAGTAGGTCACAGCAATAGCCAAAAAACTGAGTCTGAATTTAGAAGTGCATTGTACAACAAATTAATGTTGATAGTCAATAAAAATATAAATACATGTTAAACAGTGTTTTAAACTAAATATCTTACACAAAAAGACATATTACCATTTTAGGGTATTTTGGTTTCCCTATATAGTTACAGATTTAATTTCAAAATGTTCAATGTTCTAATGATAATTTTCTAAACATGACACACAGAATAAAATATAACCTAATGACCTAATGAATCAATATGGGAGACTTGGCCAATCTGTAATGAAAATAAGACTACGTTGTCCGGGCAGGTCCTTATTGTTCAAAGCCCGTGGTTCATTAAATAAAAAAACATAATATTGCACTTAATGTTCAAAGGCTGTGGTTCAGTAATTCAGAAATCATAATAATGATATACACTTCAAACTGAGTTTAGGCCAACAACAGATTAATTTACTAAATATTGCTGGCTTGTTTTGGATATTAGGTCCAAATACAGAACACCGATTTATTCTGTGCAAAATACACAAAGGAAAGGAGACTAAGGGATTTGACCTCTTTTATGATTTCATCATTAAACATTCATATTCAATAGAGACATGCTATCACACCTTAACAGCAAAACATTGCCGAAAACATTTCTGTTCTGTACAATCAAATTATGCCTATTTTATGACACACAAAAATGTGGATGGTAAATATTGCACATGGTAACAAAATATGGCACAGGGGGGTTTAAACCACTTTCTCATGTTAAAGAGTAATGTAAACATTCACAAATGTGATATTTTAAGACGAGCAACAACTGAGTCAAGCCTGAACTTCATGTGCAACAAAATCACAAAGTACCCATAACATTTCTTACCATCACAAATGTCAAACCAATACACACACAGTTCTAAAATGGCTGAGCGGCTTTCCCTGCCAGTATGAACAAGAACATTAAAAAATGTTCACCCTTATTTTCATAGGTCAATGGCGTTTACATTTGCTTTTCATAAAATCTACAGTATTGAATTGCATAAACTGAATTCTGGATCTGGGGTGCTAGTGTACAGTATATGCATGGAGTTTGTATTTTCTTCTGGCGTTTGCACCGATTTCCTCCCACACACCAAAGTCATAACTAAAGTCCAGCCTCCCAGAACATGCAAAGGGGTGCACGTGATTATTTTAAAAAGGTTTATGAATTAGAAATGTGCTATTTAATACAAAGCTAAGTTTACAATAGGAAGGTAAAAGCAAAAGACCTTGTTTTTTTTAATGAACTGAAATAAGTTTTGTTAGGGAAAAAACAGCTCAGCGGAAATTTAAAGGGAGGATACATGACAAAGAATGAAACCACTGAGCTTTGCTAATGTGAAAGGTATGAACATTGGAGAGATTTGTGATGGTTTAGAATATATGGTTGCTTATTGCTTTACAATTAAGTGGCCATGTTATTTAACTTGCAATTAAGTAAGGATTAAAATAGCTTTTATTTTCTTCACATGAAGTCTCATATAAAGGCTTGCTGTATATTAAAAAATACATTTTAAATCCCAATTCTCCAGATCTTGATGCTCCCTTGTGCTTCATAATCCTCTTACAGACCCTTCACTTCTTTCCTGAACTGAATCTAATCTGCCAGTTTTTTCATACTGTATATAAAGGGACTGTGCATTTTGATCCTTATTTTCCTGTTTTACATCTAAACAGTAAAAACAGTTGACGCATGTATTGTAATGGGTGCATTTGTTTCTTTGCCATCTGAGTCTTTAAACTAAAAGATTATAGTATGTAGGCTTTAATGCCCCAAATCCAAACAATCTCAGCACTATCCTCATATAATTCAAGATCTAGCATTTCGTTCCAGAAATCACAAAAGGACGAATTAGTGAATGGGTCTTGGATAGCAGGAAAAAAAATAAAACATTAGCAACTGTGGCAGAATATGTCACTTTCAGAAGAGGTTTAAATAAAACAGACAGCATCACACCGGGGCATGACCTTTCCTCGGATTCAACTTCAGGCATCAAGACCCTCCTCACCACGCGTACTGTATGCTGCTTATTTCATTCCTTTTGTCCCACCTGAGGATTCATTCTCTCCAGGTATCCTTGAAGTGGGACCTCCACTCTCACCCTGTCTTCCCTATGGATTGTTCCCTCAGGAATGCTCTGTTTTATCTTGCTTTATCGACAGATATTGGCTCCATTTCCCACGAAATCCATTCATTATCATCAAACTGAAACTGTAGTGGTAGTGCTGTGACTACTAAAAGATGCTTGTTTAACAAACAACCCTATAAGGAAATCATTCAAGAAATGTGGTTAGTTTGTATGTATTGATTTTGTTAGAAAAAAAAAGACTTGCTGAACATACTGTGCAACCTTCTTATTCTGTTGAAGAAAAAATAAAATAACATTTTTCATTTTAGAAAACTGAATATATTATTGATCAGAACTCAACAGGTTATAGAAAAAAAAATTAGGACTACAAATAAATAGCATAGATTGGACTATGGCCAGCTTATCTGGAAAAATTTCACATCCACTAACCTGCTGTATAATTTATGTTTGTACAGAGTTCCCTGTTGAGGTACGTGATTTTGATTTTCTAATTCAATATCAGCATGTTTTATTTGTCTGTATCTTAGGTCCACAATGAATCAACAATCAGAAACTCTCCTCTTGACCCCCCAAAGTCTATTTTTCATTCAAAAATGAAATGCTGCTGGTTTTCTCAATCTGAACATTGACACATTGACGGAAGGAGTCCACAGGTATATTTTTTGCCAAATTTAAAACCACTGTGTCTGGAGACTCACCTTGCACTAGCAAGGAATCCACACGTTCTGTACACTCACATACGCAAACATTTCACTGTCTAAACAAAGGCGATAAATCTGTTTTCAAACGCAAACAAACTTTACCTGGCCTGGAATCCCGGAGATAGCTTTGCTTGCTTTGTGGTGCACATACAGAATAAAGTAAGGGGTGTTCACGTATGGTCAAAATTAAACATTAACTTAAACCAAACACGCGTTTTCTTTGTTCTGTAAGTGAAAAGAACTAAAAACATATGGATCAATTGGTGTTCGACTCACGTGTCTCTAATAAATACCTTGTTTTGTTTTCTTACCAGCAAAACGTTTTCCCCGCAACCTGCAAGTCCCAAACCATGCCAACAGGGGTAGCTTAGTAGTGCCTGTTGCAGGGTTGCGCATGTGTGATTCGATTTGTAAGAAGATACCATTAAGAGGGGGTAGTATTTTCTTTAAAATATTTATGTACATAAAAGGATTAATGACATTTTATTTTAGTTAATAATATGTTGATTGATTTATGGTGTATTTGTTGGAGACAAGTTTATTTCAGAATTCTGATCATGATTTTGTTTAATTCCTTTTTGCTTTGTAATAGAATATTCTAGAAGGAGGAGTTTTGCCTAGAAAAAGAGGTTCTCACGATAAGAGAGGAGAGATAGAAGGAAGCTGGTGGGAATGAAGAGTGGGAGTTGCCTACAACAATCTCCTTTTTTAAATCAATTAATGTATATATTCTTGTACTATAGTTTTGTGTGTTTTTCCTTTGGTTAGTTTGTATTTTTCACAGTGTTTTTTCAAAGTGGACTTTGGGAACAGTTCCTCACAATAAACACTTTTGCACTTCTTTGCACCTGTGGCTTTGCCATCATCTATCATCATCTTTGAGAATCACTATATCTAATTCCATGTAAATTTAAGTATCAGAAAATCAGAAAAAAGATCCATGTACTGTAATGCCACTTCACAACTTAGAATTTAAATTATTTTTCTAAAGTTTATTGCAAGTTTATTGATTTCTCTGCAGACAGACATATCTTAGTGGACAGATGGTCAAGTGATCAGCTGCCCAATTTTTTGTTTTACAATCCCAAGAAATTCAAATATTGCCAGAACTTCTCTCTCTGGCCTTGACATATTTCTTATAAAAGCCCAGAAAAAAGAAAATCACAATGTAAGAGGATTACAGTGCAATTTGTTGTAATAGAACTCCCAACTACTAAAGTTGTTTCTACAAATTTCTACAAAATTACTAAAGTAATGTAAAGTAGAAAAATTATATAGCATAGTTCCATTTTGCTGCTGTGATGAACAATGCTTTCAGCATCTATGACCCAGTATAGTCGATCATCTTTTAGAGTTCATTCCTAGACTGACTTTTTTCTGTCATTTGCATACATGTTAAAAAAGCATTTTAGGAAAAGAAATAAACCTTGACACAAGTCTTTGAAAGAATGTGTCCAGTCTTCAAGAAGACTTTCCTATCCTAACACATTTTGTCTTCAGTCCTACAGCCTGAGATATGCTGGCACCCAAATTCAGAGTAAATGAAAAGATAATTTTGATAGTAATTTTTCAAAGCTATCCATGAATACTCAGACATTGGGGTATTTGTCAGATCTGTGAGACTTTCAAATGCTAGGAAAAACTGGAAGACTCAAGAGGAAACTGTTCTTTCAAGTTTTTTTGGCAGTTAAGGTGTTGGCAGAGCTGAAAAACAACGAAAACTTATTTCCTTCTACAAGAACAGTACAAAAACAACAGAAGGCTGTTTTTGCATGACTGACACAAGCAATCTGTTACACTTGTACAAATTATATAGATTAAATAAACTTTGTTAGGACCTAGAACAGTTTAGCACATCAAACTATATTAAAAACTCCAAACTTAAGTTGATGACAAGAAGACATTCACAGAGAGTTTAAAGGGTTGTTTGATGGGTGGATGTTTTTATTTGTGCTAAGCACAAGGCTCAATTGTATTATTAGAAATTAACAAATGGATTGCATTTGAGACTTAAACCGAAGAGCGTTTTGGTAATTTTGTCACAATGATATTCTATGCAACAAAATCATTGTTCTTTCTGTCAGAAAATATTATATAATGTTTCTGTCTGACATCAGTTTTAAAGCTACAAAATAAGATTTTTGAACAGTTAATCTGGCAGAGCTGGATAAAATAACAAGTGAGGACTTGTGAGGAGATTAAATACAGTGTGTGGATATTTACAGAAGGTCATCTGTAAGCATATTGTTATTGAACTGTTGAATTGGTTTTTCTATGAAAAAACCGCAGCACTCAGAAGTATTTCAATGGGTTGATTGTCGTGTGCTAAAGTATAAATGCTTAACTGGCTGTATTCACAACTATCTCCTTCTATTCAGAAAAGAAAGAAAAGCCTATTAGTGTTGCTGTACAAATAAATTGTTCTTAGAATATTTTGATTTAAAAAGAAGCAGATTTTCTGCAGAAGAACTGAAATAGGTTAGTAGTGCAAAAACACTTGTTTTAAAGTAATTTTGGATTTCACCAGTGGCAGTGTCTCATTATTGTGGAGATGCTTTACATATAGTATTATATGCAAACGTGACCTCTCCAAAAATAAGTTTTTCCTCAGCTGTTGTTCTGTTACTTTTGAACGTTTTGTGTTCTTTTCTAAGTGAGGTAATTGTAAGACCAATTTGCAATTTTCTTTCCCAAGAAAAACTACAAATGGCCCCTTTGGCCCACTCTGATTTTCTGATTTTTCATCCCTAGCACATTTACATCTTTTTAATGAATAGATGAAGATTCTCTGTCTGATTTTTCTTGCAATCTAGCGTTCACCTTTAAGAAACACAAACAGCAACATGTTTCCAGATTAATTTGCTAACGTTTGGTCAATTCAATGACAAAGTCTTGCTGTGAGCTGACAGTTTGAATTATGGCTTCTGTGAAGTATATGACAAGACTACTGCTACTTTCTTTATAGGCATAGATCTTGTGGCCGTATGTGATTGGTTCATTTATTATCTAGTCAGAAGATATCAACAACTTTAAAGTGCCTTACATATAGCTCAAACCTGGTTCTGGTTTTGTCTCAGATTAATGCCCCATATTTAATACCCTATTTAATGCCCCTAATAGTTAAGTAGCCCAATGTAACATACTGACTGATATGTTGCATTTTAATGTGTGGATTATTTATTAAACATCATATAATTACTTACATTCAAAGTAATATTCAGCATTTTATTTTTTTCTTAAATACTGCATGTACTGCGGGTACGATTGCAGATTTAACTTTTATATCAGTAAGACACTGTTTTTAATCAGCTTATTTTCTCCTGTCAACAAATGAAAATCATCATTTCGGGAAGTGTGTCAACACATTATCCATCTGTTTTATCACAGAATTTGTATTTTAGTAACAGATTCTGAATCTATTAAATTTGTTTAAAGTTTTGAAATATGTGGTTCAGTTTGGAATATAAATGAGAATTATACTGAATCACACTTATTTCTGAGTTCTTAAGGACAGATGGGCCAAATAATTGGTAATAGCAGGGGGTGATTAAAGAGCATTTTTGTTTTGTAAGAGTCAAGGAATTGATAAAAGTAAAATTCTGAGCTCAGATAAGTTACCTTTAAGAGTTATTTTAGAGATCTCACTCAAACTTCTGATTCATACATTTGATTTGATTTTGCTGTAAAACAAATTTTTTGCAGAAAATATCTCCCGAAAGCAATATCACAGAAATACACAATATCGTACATTGGTAACTTGAACAAATGTCTCTTGAGGTCAGAGCTCACCCTGGTCATTGTGGCATTAAGTAGACTAGAGAGCATGTGGCACCCCATGAATGGGAGGCTAGTCCATCACAGAGATTACCCACAGAAATGTTGGTGTCACGAACCCCATTCCTATGAGCGCCTCTCACCGCCAACACCCGCGCACTAATTAATCAATTGTCATTCCTCACGGTCTTGCCTAATTATACCCTCTCACTCCACTCAGTCCCCGCTCACTATTGAGAATAACCTTTGGCTTTGGATACTCTCGACCAGACTCTTGTGATACCCTACCTGGCTCTTCTACCACGACTACAACTTTCGCCTTTTGCCCTTGGGATTTGTACACCAAAGAGTAGCTGCCTACAGACTCAGCGCCGCATAGGGTCCAACCAGGTACTCTTAATGCCAGCCTTGACAGTTGGTTCTGACTTGTGCAACTAAGTGAACTGTAACAAAGCACCTGTAAAAAGTAAGAAAATGCAATAAAGGTTATAATTGTATGTGCTTCATGCCTGGATATATTACACAGTTTTAGTGCTTTTAATGTGAATGGTAAGTTGTGTTATATTTATGCTCAAGCTGTTTTTATGCTGTTACTCAATGATAAAATGCCTGTTTTGGCTAATGTAGTTCTGGATTTATTCATTAACCCCCTTTCAACGAAAAACGTATTCTCTGAAGTTTACACAAACAAAACTGTCCATCTGAGGTACTGTACTGTATATCAGATGATGATTTCTAAAATATAAGGGGTAAGATGCAGATTGCTGAAAATCTTTGCAAGAGAAATTCCTTGTAATCTCTCATGGCTCCCCTGGGCACTCCGTGCTGTTAAACAAAAAAAAAACATGAATTAAAGAACACTGTTTCACTTGAAAATGCTGTTTTCATGACAAATGGTGGCATCACATTTGCCACATTTGTAATTGGGATTCGCTCTTTCCCTCTCCAAGGCAATATATAGAAAAAGACATTTAATGACTAATCAAAGCCTGCTGAATTACTTAGTATAGTAAAATCCTCTATACAGAGTACAATGGGAGCCACACATCCCAGAGATCCTCAGAACGGCTGTAAAGCCCTGGTGAAAGAGCTGGAATTAAATGGGAATACACAGCAGGATCAGCATGGAATTGCAGAACAGCTCTTATTCCTATGGTCTGTCAGTTGCTCTTGGGATTGGGGTGGTATAAGAGGAAGCCGTGCTTGTCTTTCAAATGGCACTTTAGCAACATTTGTTCCATTTCATTGCACAGGACCAGCTTCATTACCTTTGTCTCACTGCTTTCAGTTTTTCACTTCCAGCAGGTTTTAGCACAAACAAGCTGCAGAGGAAGATGGATTCTACTTGGGTCCTCTAAATACATGCATGGTCCATAATTACAATACTGATGAGACTTATTTTCAACTATTTTTTCTCTGATTATTGTTTGTGGTATAGAGAGAAATCAGAAGTAGCAATTTGATGTGATATGAACCAGACTGATTGAGCACAGTTTGCTTTTATAAATTACATAAGCTTGCATAAGCAGGTTGGAATATTCAAACATCTGAATCATGGAAGTGGTGCAATTTGGCCCACATACAAATGAGTCCACCAGGAACAATGGGAAAAGGAACTGCATACCAGAAGATACTAATATCACATCAATACATTGCTAGGATATAAAATCAAGTGAACAATGGTGGTGCTAGTTCCGTTTTGTGTGCTTTTTCCATTTGTGTTCCTTATGCACCCATAATAATGTATGTCACGTTTCTTTGCTCTGTAGGAAATAGTTTTTAGAATGCAGGCATGTTTGTTTTCAGAGCTTTATAAGTTAAAAATGAAGCAACATACCTACCATGGGGGCAGACGGTATGGAATGACATTCCTTCTGAACTTAATATTTTCTGAGCCAGCTTGGCATGCTATGATTACATCAACAAGCTACAAGATTACATCTACAGTAACAAACCACAGAAGGTACTAAAGTAACACTGTGAATGTAACACATGCATAGGAATTCAGAAAATCTCACCTGTCTGCACTTGTATCGAAATTTAAAAGCATGTACCGAGAAGATAAAGTACGATGAAAATTACAATTCCTTTAGGAAGCATATCGAGAAAAATGGAAGCGAGTCAAGAAAAATGGTTTGGGAAATCATAGAAAGGAAACAATTTATTTGTGTGTAATGTTTGCAGAGATACTGTATGCCACGCCTGAAAATTCTTCTTGTTCATCACATTCCAAAGTAAAGAAGTATTTCTACTTAAAGTTATTTGTGGAAAATAATCGAATGTCTTCAAAGGCCAAGACACTTACTAAGTGTCCAATGCATGTGAATAAATGTACAGTACAGTACTTTATAACAATTTAAATAACATTTTCATGTTTCAGGAAACATTCTTATTACAAAACCCACATAATTTAATATGTTATCTTGAATTTAAAATTCTAATAATATTCATTTTCAAATCATCCATATTATGGATATTTGAAGCAATTTTGTGACAGAAAAAATAAAAAGACATTGTAGAAAAAATATTCTCTATAAATAATTTAGGCAGAACGTGCTTCCCTCCTTCTTTGTATGGAAGGAAAACATTGCTGGGTGGAATGTTTTATTGCAAGTGGTAGTTCATGTTATCTTTACGCTCCACTTATTTCATATCTTATGGGTGTTTTTTGTCATTCAAAATATTCTACAAAAAACATGAATGGTACAGTTCTCGTACTGTTTAATTTTCTAGCATGATGTAAACCTCTGTAAGCATTATACTGTATACAGTAAATAACAATTCAAGTAATATTGTGTTATTTTACATAACCTTTTATTGTTCGTAAATCCTTAACTTAGCAAGAAAGATTTTCTTAGCCATACTGTAAGTAAAAATCGACACTGCTATAACTGGCAGTGATAAGTATGTTATCATAACCGAAATTATGCATTAACAGAGAAGGTAGTATACTTATTGTCTGCTAATATTTATGTCAATATATGTACAGTACAGTATGTCTGCTACAAAAGAAAAAAAAAGAAAAAAGAAAGAAATTAATAAAAGTGGTATTTATAGATGGTTGTGTAGAAATTTCTTCATATGTGTGTAGAAATCTAGGTATATACACTATATAAGATTTTACTAAGAGTATGTTTCCTAATTGTATACCATGATAAAGCGCATTCACTATATCAGATTTCTTTGTCTTTTCCAAAAAGCTAAGGAATTATATTTAGTAACATTTATAAAGCTTACAGCAAAGGCAGAAACAGTGGTCAGGCATGAATTAGATAATTCAACATGCCACTCTCACTCTCAGAAAAGCTGAGGTTGAACACAGGCATTTAACAGATATGTACTTCCACAACTCATAATCTGACTTAATAGCTTGAGCAGTCATAACCAGAAATAAAAGAGACAGATGTGTCATCTCAAGCCTCAGTCCCTTAGGCAAAGATGGCAGGAGGCTGGAATTTTTGAGCGGGGAAAAAAGAGGGGCTTTCATATCCCAGAGCAAAGTTTGTGAGGAAATCATTAAATGATTTTTTTATTGGATAAACTTGCAGCTACTGCAGATGCCAAGTTATTGCCGCATGTTATCAGACATCCTACTCATCACTGCAGTTGCAAGCATATTATCAAGACATACAATCATTCCCCTTAGAGGCGAAAATATGCAGTAACTTTAAATTAACCAAGGCAACGAGAAAATGGTTATGAAAATAAAATGATGATCGGCTGTTTGTCTGAACAAAAGTGAAACACATCAGAAATCACACACTACAGTGGCTATCTAGAACAGATAGCATATGTGTACATGTGTTTAGCTCTGAATCTTAAAGCCCTTTGGCGAAAACAGATATGGTATAAGGAGGATGGATGTAAAATGATTTTTTTGCAAACACTCAAATTGAATTATTTTTACTTAGTATGTCCAAAACATATCATCTTAAATTCAGAATGTTGCAGGACTAATTTGGTCTCTTCTATAGTCTGTTAAGAAGGCTGCTGCCTTGTTTTTTAGTTTTTAAACATGTCTTACAGAAAAAATTAAGGTTAAGTCCAGTGGAAAAAAAACAGTGTTTTGGTAGCCCTACAAGGGCGGAGGGACAACACCAGAGAGCGATGAGGAGGGCCCCTCTCAAGGTCAAAGTCACTTGCTCAGCATCTTGCCAATTCCCCTCAATCCCAACCTCTGTAGAGCAGCCATCTGCTGCATGAGTCTCATATTTCCTACTATACTGTACAGTATGTTCTGTTCCTTTACCCTCTGTGTTCACAGATTTACACTGATCTCTCCCTAGACTGTGGAACGTCCACAGTCCACCCATACTCCAGATGGCTAAAAGAAAGTCAAACCATCTTAACGCTACAAAAACTACACCGTATTTATCATCGCAGTTAATGTAATTTACAGGTAGAGAGGACTCTCACTCACTCTCACTCTCATGTACTTTCAGGTATTTTTCTGCATCCATTGGTTTGTATTTCACTGTTCATTATGAAGAAGTCTGCAGGGTTGACTTTGGCCATCCCTTTGAGAATGTAATCCATTGTAGTAAAATGTTAGGCAAATTAAATAATGTTGGAAAAAGGGCAAAATCCTCAAATTCTACACATAAAAGTCATAATCACAAAAAGGTGCTGGTGATCATTCCAATCCCAGATTTAGAGGTCCAGCTCTACAGTATTGCAGTTAATTGTGATATGAGGTATGAACAGTAGGCATTAGATGTTACATTTTTCTCATGAGTGTAACTTTTGCAAATATGAGAGAAACAGACATGCAAAAACTATTGGGAAAATGCTGAAGGAATTCCTGGGAGAGAATCATCAGCTGGAAACAAAACATTCATTTTGCTGTTCTTGGCTTTACTCTACAAGCAGGTGTCTCACTGTTGCTGTGTGCTTTGGGGATTCTCCGATGCAGGACAGCATATATCAGTGTGGTGTGTCTGGCACGTAGGAGTGAAGAAATGTGTGCCAAAGACATTAACAAAACTTTAGGGAGTTCAATGAGTTTTTCGACTATTGGTTGCAATATGCATAGTCAAATGTGTAATGCAGTACATACTGTACAGTAGATTTAGATTTTTCTCTTCAGATTATTCTTTTCATCTAATACTAAATAGAACATTTTGTAAAAACATAGGTGAAGGAGTTAATGTGCTATATGTGTTACACACAAACATAACAGAGTACAGGTTCAAGTGGGTAGCTGCGTCAGCATGCGTAGGCTGCAAAGGAACAAGTAATAGGTTTATTCCATGCTGAAAAAAAGAAGAGAGAAAACACAAAGTTTCGGCCATGGCGCCTTCTTCAGGTGTGTGACAGAGTACACACAGTGCAGTTACTGTACAAACAGCACTACAGATACCCTTGTTCCAGTTTTAAATTCATTTTCACTTAGTTTCAACTTGTGTCCTTATGTTTGACTTGGATTGTGAAAACGGCCATTGAATGGGACTTTGTCAATGTACTTTTAAATACTTATTCTAATTTTTTTTTTACATTTTTTACTGCCTCTGCACATGGCTGAGAAGAGGCAAATGGTGTGACAATAAAACTCCATGTCCTTGTTGCCTCTCCAATAAAAACTTAGAGATTTCTATTTTGGTTTTAGATTTTACCTGCGTGCAAAAGCCGTCACTTGTCTACATTAAAATCATCTGGGTGTTTTCCCAGAGTTTTATCTTTTTTATTTCATTTTCTATACATATTATTATGGTATAATTTGAAAACCTGACTAATTTACTAGCTATACCAGCATCTAGATCATTAGAACAAATTAGGAAAGGTAGCAGTCCTAATATACATCCCTGTGGCACTCCACCAATTACATTAGTAAATATTTATCTATTTAATTACTAAAACCTTCCCTGAATACCTACAGTACAGCGTCTTTGAGAACTAATCCTTTGTGAGGAACTTTATTGAAAGCCTTATGAAAATGTACTTACACCATTCCAAATATTTTGTGTGTAACCATTACAGCTGTGGTTTCATTGTTGTTTGAAACATGGTTCCCAAGAATAAATACAACATTTGAAGTGAAGTCTAACTAATGCAAAGCACAATTTAAATTTTACATTTTGTTGGTCTTTCTCATTGTTTCCACTCATGTTTTACATGAAGAAAGCCAAAATAAACTTGAAGATCTGTTTCATATCTCTCAAACTTTCATTCTCTGTTCCTTCATTTTTTTAGTCAATAAAATGTTTGATTTCAAAACTTTATTTGAAAATGTTTTGAAATTTTAATTATTTTATTGTTGCATGCCATACTTTGTGGCTGTCCATGTCAATTTCAATTTTCTGCCTATATACCCCTAAGATTGATCTAGCAGTGCTGATATGCTATTAGGAACATCACCTATTTTCTGATCATTTGGAAATTTGCAAATGAGCACACCAATTACCTAATGTCTTTCAGTGGCTGTTCGAAAGGATTATAGCCTTTTCCATGTAAATCCCATGGTTTGGGGATTTGAATATAGTTAAGAGACTGGAATAGCTAGAACAAGAACACACAAGGTATGTACTGTAGTGAGTTAAGAGGCTAAGTGTGCTAGGACAGTGTGTTTGACAAATGCAAAGGTATGAATGCTGGAAAGGAAGGATTTAAATAGAGGCAACAAGTAAGGATATGCCTTTTTGCCCAAACATTCATTTTTAACTACATGTACAGAAATAGGATAAAGGTAAAGGTCCATTCCAGTAATAAGATATTTCATCAGTTGTTATGTGAAAAGTATAAACCATTGGAAATGAATGTCTATAGGGTGACATTTGGCCATTTAAGATTTTCTGAGTTTAAATAAACGTGTGGCACTGAAAGATTACTTTCAATTGCAAGGGGCAACAGCAGCAATCTTTACTAATGTTGTACAGAGTTTCTGACCTCCATTAACCTTTCCAGAGAACACTAACCTTTCAAATCATGTTGACATTCTTGGGCAATTTGGAAAGAATTAGAAAAGAAATACTGTAAGTATACCAATTATCCTTTCAAATGAGTAAAGTAAAAAATGATATATGTTATATCTAATGCAAAAACACATTTATATGTTCTTTCATTACCATTTTACATATTGCTCAAAACATTACCGTGAGGACAAGAACATCAGAAACACTTTTTTCTTTCATTCCTAGAACACTTTGGCAATTACTTTCAAGATAGCTGTGTGTAAGACTTCATTCTCCTAATCAGAATAAATGACCAGTGCAGCAAAAACTGAGTGGTGTTAAGCCCCGATATTCCTGGGAGACCCAGGGCTTTCAGCTGAAAACAAATCCATTACTGCAAAATAAATAGAATGCATCAGCATTTTAAGCCCATTTAAAAGGTTTAGGCCCACACTATAGGAATCCTCTATTTTCTATAAGGTAGCTGATAGCTAAAGTGCATACTGTAAGTCTTTCCTCAGCTCAACTACAGTAATCATATAAATAGCATTGTGATACTTATGCTCTACCTGACTATTGTGTATACTAATATGTCTATAACTAATAACATTTATTAAAAAAAGATATGGTGTCTGTTCACACTAAGAATGATTAATTCAATCGTGGATTGCTTCATTTGGTTTGAAAAACTATGAATGTTTATATTAAGATAGGTGTTTTATATCATCTTTTAGTTTCTTCTTTTTAATCGTGCTTACTTTAAACTGTGTCCCTACTGTGAATGTTATGTTGACAGTATATTACATTTATTTTGGATTGTAAATTGAGTAAATTACAGTGCAACCTGACATGGATTCAGAAGCTTTACCAATTTTAAATTCCAGCTTCTGAAAATAAGCAGAGAAAAGTTTGAAATTCAATGTCACATTCTAGTTAATGCTAAAGTACTTATGCAGTGCCCTCCTGATTTATTCACACCACCGATGAAAGAGGAACAAAACTACCATGTAACAGATAGATTTACAGATTGGATGATGTGCTTTAAACAAATCTAAAAATGTTATGTTATACTGTGATCTAAAACATAGAGTAAAGTTATTTGTCATTTGTAATTTAAGTCACATCTCTACTGTTCAGTATTTAGTAAATTCTAAAGGATGGCAGGGATTACACTAACAAGACGCCTCCTGTGTGTAATGAGATTTTGGTACTTCTGAAGTGGGATTTTTGACCATTCCTCTAGGTCAGTGGTTCTCAAATGTTTTGGACCAAGTACTACCCCTGATCAAACCAAAGTGTCTAAGTACTACCTTCAAGTCATTTTCTCATAGGAACCACAGAAAATCTCAATGACCAACATGAGCACGCACACACACACTCACACACATTTAATAAAAACAGCACTGAGCACCCCGATAATTTGGATTGTACCGCCTTGTAGCCGTTTTCTGACGCTTGCTAACACTAGCAGTGCTGTCTGTGTCAGGTTCAGCAGCAGAGCTAGTGTCGGTGGCCAATGTATAATCGAGGTATTCATTTTCGATTAATTGTTCTGTCCATTGTCGAGGTATTCATTTTCGATTAATTGTCCATTTTCCCCCATTCCCCCTTAAAAGACAATCAGTAGTTCATCTCAGAAGTTAAAAGAAGTTTTTATTTACTGTGCATGGAAGCGAAACACACAGATATGCTCGGTGTATTTTTCTCAAAGTAATTAACCTAGAACAGTCCTTAAATATTTTTCTGTTATCTATCACACTTTCCTGTGCTTACAAGATTGTCAGAGTTCCACAATCACACACATCCTCCTACCTCCCTATTTGCTAAGATAACTTCTGTTAATACAGTTGGCCACTTACTGTAGGTGCGTAGCACACATTCCTATACAATGGTTTATACATAGTTGCTCTTGTGGCCACTCAAGTATTAACGCACGCTGTATCGATGTAGCTAATTACATAGGTTGCATATTTGACACATAAACTAATTTTATTAAAATAGAAAATATGAAAACCCATCTCACGCTTTCTGAAGCCGATTAAGCAAATTACAAATGAAAAATGTACAGATTTTTAATTATTCCATTTTTAATTCCCAATTTTTCAATGCACATGACACATGTGTGCCAGGACCATCTGGCATACCACATGGGGGTACCACAGTTTGAGAACCACTGTTCTAGATAGACACTTTGGTTTCCATTTGTGAACTGCCTTCTTGAAATTGGAATGTTTGATTGGATTGAAGTCAGAAAATGGAGATTGACTATCAAGAACATTTATTTTAGGGACACATTCCCTATCATGATTCAAACACCTCTTTCTTTTTAGAAATGAGTCTGTAGTGTAATCAAGAAATTCAGTTTTTATAACATTCAGACATTTTTACTGCTGTGCAGGATGAGTTGAATGTGTAGCAAACCATAGCATATTCTAATATAAATTATTGAATGATATAGGTCTCTTTAAAACTCCAGCTTGTTAAGAACAAGGAAAGGATTCAACATGTCCAATTAAGCAGTAAATGAGCTCAATTAGGTAATTGAAGAATCAGATGGAAAGAAAACCAAAAACCTTCTTGCCCTCCAGGACAGATGATGTGCAACCATGAGTGGTATAGTATATTGACTGTATGAAGTACTCAACAGACAATGTACAGTATGAGTCCTTAACATTTTACCATTTCTTTTGACCTTCTAACAGCTAATAACAATTAAGCTAATATGGAAGTGAACTATTATGTAATTTAAGTCAATAAGTAGCAACTTCCTAATACCAGATGTGTGAAATTAAAGGAGGAGTCTTAAAAAGAAATTAAGCATAATACATCCTTAGTGCCTTAAGAGAAAAGTGTAATACCAATGTACATAGCCTTCCATTTGGAAGGTCAACAAGGAGAGTGAAAGAAGACATTAAAAAGTAAGAAGAAATATGAAAGAAGATATGGCAAAGAAGAAGAAAAGCTAGGTGAGGATAATTGCAAAAAGAAATTTGTTGAAGACACTTGTGCAGGCCAGCAGTAGATTGACAAATGTTGACACTGACATTGATAAGCATAAACAACTTGAATTTTAATGAGGCTCTGGTTTATGGCCTCATAGACCTGCAAGACATCACTCTCACAATTCAAATATTGTAAGCTTTGCCTTTATAGTTGTGATATTACATTTTTTCAAATATGGAACACAAAATTAGCAAATTAATTGAAAGTTATCACCTCAAACAAATTGTTCACAACTCCAGTCCTCAAGCGTTGCAGTGTCATCATGTTTTCATTCCAACTGAGCTCTTAGCTCCTAGCTGAACTAATTATTAGCTTAATTGGTCCAATTTAGTACTTTTCAAAGGTCTTCAGCTGTTGATGATTCAAACAGACCTATAAAACCTACTGGATTGTGGCCCTGCAGGACAAGAGCTAAGCACTTATGCATTAAATAGATAAGCTCTCTGCTCCATATCCAGACTAGTCGTGCATTCAAAAGGTGCCATAGATGGCTTAAAAACAACCAAAGAAAATAAAATGCAATTAACTTTAAAGGTTAATATTTTTGTTGATGTTTGTTTTTTACTGTAATGTCTGCACATACAAAAACTAAAGTTTAACAAGGTGAAAGTCTAAGGTAGTAGATTTCAGTTTCCTGTCCCTGAGTACCCTTCTGTTTTTTTGTTCCAACTGAGCTCTCAATCACTTAATTGAACAGGTGGCTTTGCTTAACTGGCCACTAATAATTGTATCCAGCTCTTGAAAATAGTTCGAGAGCTGGAAACAACTCTTGAACTGAATTAAATATTCAAGTAAGTAATTAAAAGCCAAGCTGAAAAGATACACAGAAGGCAAAGAAGCATTCTGGGGTGAAGACTATGAATTGTTGGAACAAGGAATGTTTGTATGTAAAGATATGATTACATATTACATAAAATGAGGTATTCCATGACCAGAAATGTAGCACACATTCCCTAAACTATTCTTTGGGATCCAGGTAGGATTGTTCTATAGAGTTTCTTAGGCTCTTATACAATTATTGATCTGCATAGCTTACAAACAAGGCACTCATTGTACATTTACAGTATGTAGAAGGATAGTATACATAAAATAAAAATCACAACCAAAATCAAATTACGACCAACCTCTTCATTACTTAAAGACATCAATTTGAAAATGCAAGATCATTCATATGTTTATGAACAAATGTGTAGCTTTCCAATTTGACATGATTCAGTCTTTTCTGTGGTATGTTTATGATAACTTCTTTAATTACAGTTCACAGATTAGTGAATATTAAAATGTGATTTTGATTAATATAAGTATTGCATGTCTAATGTATTATACTGTACATTTGTATACCAGAATATACTATTATATGTATAAATGGGAACATGTATTATGAAGCTTGCTTAGCAATGAAAATTTGTAACAAATCACCCACAAAATGAAGTCTGTGGAACTAAGGGAGGCATGTTTTTGTTCTTCATTATAAAAGAGGTTATCAATGTAGTTCCATTTGTGTTTTATTACATTTCAAAATCAAGGTTTGAGAATCCAGTACTGATTTAATTTATTCCGAGTTTTAGTATTCTTTCTGTGTGATAAGGTGTTATATTCTTTTATAAGTATCAGAATTGATCAAATATTCATTATAAAAGTGTGAACAATACTTTAACTAGAATTATATTGCATTTTCCCCACCTCTTTCCATTCTGTTTGTGTTCCAAATCTATCTTTTCGCAACTCCTTTGTGGTATCTTTGTTAATATATAATGATTATCAAACTCCCGTGCTGCAAGGTATTAATTGTGTCTGCTGCATTTTCATAATTAGGATATTGTTTATCTGTGATTGTAGTTTTCTTCTGCCAGTTATTTGCAAGAAATATCCTTAAAAATATGTTTATGTCTGCTGTATATTTAACCAAACCTGCATTATTTAAGAACTGATTGAGAAATGTGTACTGTGGTGAATGAGATGGCTTGAAAACAAGCCTGGCACATGGTACCTGATAAGTGTAACACGTTGAGATTCTGATACAAACCAGGATATCATAAATCGCTCATAATGACACCTTCAGTGATGAACTCTTGACATCGGTACCTCTTTGTTTACAGTTCCAAGAGGGAGGCAAATGTGGACTGCGACCCAATATGTAGGACAGCCAATGATACACTAACAGCACTACAATAATTCAGCAATATGAAACCTGCTGGGTGGGGAAGGACACAGCATCTGATGATGTCATGACAATCAGCACTTGTGATGGCTTAACTTAATAGATACTCTATAGCAGTTGGGATTTGCGGTTCTCTCTCCTAAACTAGCCAACCTGACAAGCTAACTAATTACACAACTGTGAGCCCTTTGTGTGACTCCTTACAGCAAAGAAACGTAGCTTTAATTTAGTCCGGTCTGAGAGACTATACGTAAAAATAGATTTCTGCCCAAGACTTTCTCTGCAACAAAAGAAGTCTTGTAACAGGTACCTCCTATTGTAATTTCACCTGCCATGCAAAATAATACAGCTGAACATTTATAGAGTGGTGTTGACACCACTGAATATCACAGAATATTCAGCGTAACAGTTATAAACATGCACAAGAAGACTAACAAATCTCACCCCAACTTGCAGTCAGATTGAGATTTGAGACATTGTGAAAGCTGGAAGCTGACTTCTCCCTTTCTGTGATAACTGGGCTTCCTTTGGCACAGAGCCACAAAGGTGCTTTTTCCACAAAATTAAAAAATGGATTCATCTTTTTCTATCCTTACACATTTTAAATTTCTGAACTAGACCTGGCCAACATTGTATTCAGAACTGTATGCATTCAGTATTCACCTTATAACCCTTGAGAATTACTGTAAGGTGCAAACACCTTTTAGATAAAAATTAATTTAAAACAAGAACTACTGTACATACTTATCTTTCAAGTGTGTGAATGCTGAGACTGTTATAAATTATGAGTCAGGCTACAAAAAAAAATATTCAGTATATAGTCAGATTTTTTTAACCCAATAAATAATTGTAGTAATTATTGTAACAACAATTATTAATAATATAGTATTAATAATTCCTGAGTGAGTGATTTTGTTTATTATGGCAGGTTGATTCAATGTATCTCTTCACTTTTATTATTTGTATTAATAAAGTAGTATTTTGTATTCTTAAAATCCATCTGTTACCATTTTTTGTGCTTGATTGATTCCTTGGAGCCATAAAAGTACTCTCAGAATTCACTCTTCCAATTTCCAAAAAAGTTCTAAGTAAATTCAAAGAATGATCAATTTCTATAAACACTTCTATAAACACTATAAACCCTTATGGTACAAGGTTTTAAATAAAAGAACCTGGATGTTTTGCTCATAGGAAGGAGAGGGAATTGGTATTGCTCAGTATTGAGTTGGATTCCGAAAGAATGAGTTTAGAGACAGATCAATTTTTCTCTGCTTTGAAGAAGAGTTTCAGACAACTGACTGATGTCTGAAAGTTTCAGGAGAAGGGGAGTATCACTAAGCAGGGTGCAGCTGCACTTTGCTGGAACAGAAAGTAGCTGGTATTTCAGGTGGCAGAAAACAACAGAGAAGTGGTGACAGCTGTTTGGTGATGAGCTCCTTAGGTTGAAGGATCTCTTGTGGAAGTGATAAATTATGTCTTTGGAAATAACTGTTTCTTGTGGTATCAAATCAGGGTTTAAAGGACTAATTACCTGACATTAAAGCAGAATAACCCTCTTAATGAACAGTCTCATTTTTGTTAACACCAGAATGCCCACTGTAACATGATCAGCAGTCTCAGACATGGAAACTGATAGCTTCATCTTGAAATGCTTCAATTGTCCTCTGACTGTCTTGCTTACAAGTACTGTTTTTCTCTTGTATGTGCACACTGACTCTTGTGTATTTTAACTGTCTTATTTTCAGTGCTCACTCATTTGCCACTCATGGTGACATTCTTTTTTCAGTCTCTTGCTGGCAATCACATCATTAAGGATCCTGCGTCTCTGTGCTTGTCAGAAAACTGCAGCGCACATAAACCAATTTCTTTATACAGTACTTCAAGCAGCTGCTACCTCCTGTTTTGCAGATTTTTACCTAGAGGTGCCAGCCATTCTGAATCTTTAAGAGGTACATTTGTAAAGCAGTAACGTGTGATTTCTTCACACAAACAACATTGACAGAGCCACTGGTTCACACACTGGTCCACACACTCAGGCATTACAGACTGTGATTCATTATAAAACTAGATCTTATGCTTTTAGATTTTATTAATTAGGTCCTATTTTCAAATGCTATATAATGATATTTATGTCTTCTTATTCTTCATACATATATTCTAGATTGTGTTATTTCTTAATGTTCGCATTTGCTGTTCAACTACTGTACAGTATGTGTTCCGTATCTGAAGGTTGGATTTAAAGGTTTAACTGTTCCAGTCATACTGTCAATACAATGTCTCCTCTGGTTCACCAAAATGTATTAAATTAAACTCAAAACCATTGTGGAAAACACAAATGCTCTGGTTTTAATACATGTATAATCATCTCTGCATGTTAGCAATATTCCAAAACATATTCACCCTTTCCCATTGCATATAGAAAAGGCTTTGAAATACTGGAATATACAGTGTAAGAGTTGAGAAAGCTATGAAAGATCATCTGATTTGGTGTCTTATAAGTATGTCACCGTCTCCTCCTTGAAGCGTTTAGAGGCGTAGATGGGATGCAGAAATAACGATGGCACAGCCACAATTGCAAAGACGTGCAATGGTGTTTATTAAGAGGAACCGTGTTCCCACACCACACCCCCAAAAAACAAAGTGAAAAATACAAACTATCCAGGGGAAAAAAACACAAATCTATAGTATATTAATATATACTGTACATTAATTGATGTAAAAAAAAAATTGTTGTAGGCAGCTCCTATTCTACCCCACAACCAACTTCCTCCTATCTTGAAGAGCTCATTTTCTAGGTTAAACTCCTCCCCCTAGAATATTCCACTATAAAGCAAAACATTTTTTACGAAATAATAATCAGAATTCTGATTTCTGCACAGAGTACACAACTAAACAATGAACATTTTATTACCAAAATAAAATATCATACTCCTTTTATGTACATAAATATTGTTTAAGAAAATACTGCCACCTCTTAATGGTATTTTCTTAAAAATCAATCCACGAATGCGCAACCCTGAAACAGGCACTACTAAGACTGTCCCTGTTGCCATGCCAACGTTTGGGTCCTACAGGTTGCGGGAGAAACCATTTTGCCGGTGAGAAATCCAGACAATTTATTTATTTGAAACACGTGAGTTGGTCACCATTTTGGAACATTTCACTTCTAAAACACGGGAAAACAGGAGTTTGGCTTCAGTTAATGTTTAATTTTGATGAAATGGGAACTACCTTACTTTACTGTGTGTGTGCACCCACAGAGGAAGCACAGCTATCCCCGGGATTTCAGACTAGTTTGTTTACGTTGGAACCCAGTTATCGCCTTTGTTTAGATAGTGAAATGTTTGCGTATGTGTGTTTATGTGTACATGTGGACACCCCATGAGTGCCAGGTGATCTGGAAACGGAGTCTCCAGTCACAGAGTATCTCAAAAGGTTATTTTATAATGCCAATGGTGCGTATTTCCAGATTTAAGCTAAAATTCATTGTTTGCAGACATTCAACCAAACCATATGGAAAAGAATGTTTGGTTATAAAATTATGTTCTTACATTTAGGAGTTGTAGTAAACTCACAGACACACAACTGGAGCACTGCTGTAGAGTAGACAAAGTAATAATAAGAACAATGTGTGTGCATTCATCTGCAATTTCAGTTTGGTTACTGAAAATCCTGGCACCTCTGAATTGTGCAGGATTTTGTGATACACCTGTGATAGGTTGTTATTGTCTGGCCTATTATATGTATATAATTATAAGTCTTTAGACAATTTTGTATAATTTAAACACAATAATTTAACGATATGGTTGCACATTTGTTCGGGAAAAAAATAATGGTAAGTGCTAAAATCAGGGCGAAAAAAGGTTAACAGAAATGTCCAGCCTGTTTGGCAAAATAGGGAACCACATAATTTTCCTAAGCCTCTGTTAAGAGAATTACTTTTATCACTCAGATGTGAAAAATAACAACTAAAAACTGAAATAGGAATTTATTGCAACATGCTGTATTGCACAGAAAACGAAAAATACAATGCACTAATTCAGAGAAATAAAGCATGTAATCAATTCTGAAACTGATTTAGATTTTTTTTCAATATTTTATTTTTATTAACCTTTTATTTAAGTAGGAGTCCCCATAAATATTAAATTTCTTTTTTTTTTCAAAAGATCTTGTTGGAGGGACAGTTGGGCAAGAAACATTTGATGATTAGAGTTTAGCTGAGCCTTATTTTATAGCTTGTGTATGATTTTAGTTTCGATTTTTCAATACGGTTTAATCTGCCATCACATTGTGTGCTAAATTATTGGAACAAACAATGGTAGCAGTGTTAAAGAGGATCAGTCAGACACTTTGAGGAGGGAGACTGACAGGAGATATTTAGGTATTTTGAAGAGCAGGCTGTACGCTTTGATAAACAGATGGACCTACGATATTGCCACACCACTGATGTTTTTTTTAAGTAGGTTAGATTCCTGATGGCACAACAAAATTAACAAATAACACAGCTGTATATTAAATGTACTTTTATTTTGTCAAATAAATAAAAATGCCCAGTGCCACAAAGGTAATCTATGGTATTCAAAGTATACATTTAAAATGAGACTGCTTTCTGACACACTACAAATGACTGGTGTTCTCTCTAGGGCAAGTTCAGAGATGTTGTCTGCTTTCGACCTTGCAATCTGTGCTTCTGTGACAGACTTCAGTTTGCCTTAACATAAGCCAGGATAAGCAGTTTTGGCTGTATGTTTACATTCCAGAATCACAAAATCATACAGAAGATCTGGAGGTCTGATACTTTATGAAGATCTGTGAAGTGTTAAGATCTCTTTTGGTGATCTCTTTCCTCTACACTATTGCAGTACACTTATGGTGATTGAGTTTGCCATAAATTAGTATGGCTATGTATTTTACATTGTCTATGTTTTCAATGTCTTTGTGTGGAAAATAACCCAGACTAGAACTAAAGAACTTGCTAAATGCACCACTAATGTAAGGCTCTTGGAGGCATTTTCTGCCTCAGATTATATCATTCCTATTTAAATGGAATCTCGATTGTTTGAGATGGTGTCAAGTGCAATCTCTGTTATTGCCGCTACCAAGATAATCAATTGAAATCATAATGAAGGGAACAGAAGGAAATCAATAGACTCTGAAATTGCAAATAAAGAGAAGCTATCATTTAAGAACATTTGGCTCAAATCTTCCATATTAATGGAGGTAGAAATGTCTGTGTTTCTAAAAGGCTCTACAGTGGGTAATTCACTTGAGTGCATTAGAATACCTAAAAGCTGTTGGAACAATTAGGGCCACCTACGAAGAAACTGTCCACCTCACCAGGAGTACCACTGAGTTGTTTATTACCATACCAGCTTGTATTCTAGTCTCCTCTTTCGAGAGAAGCGATTTTGTCATGTAAGGAAAAGGAGAACAAGCAGCATATCTCTCTTTCTTGATTACGGCTAATCTGATACTATAGCCGAAATATATTTTTCAATTTTCAGTTTTCCCTGAAAAAAAGCAGCACAGGAAATTTGAAAATAATGTGAAAAAAAAATGTACATATATGAAGGATTAGCCTAATCGCACTGTCAGCTTGAGAAGATTGTAGATGGCTAGGTTAATGAAGGGGCAGAAGGAAAGTACATCTGTATTCCTGTTATAAGGCCCTCAGTCCTAGTGACTTTTTTTTGGTAAAATAAAACTGCTTTCCACAATGAGATTAATGTTTTTGCTCCATTAAAAATTATTATAAGCACCAATGGAAACTAAAAGTAAGATTTCAGGAAAAAACAATTTTTCATTCTTTATAAATCTGTTTTTATTATCGGTGCAAATTCTGATTAGTACACAAAAAAAACAAGGTAATTAATGCATTTCTGCTATACCTTGATGAAACTGTTTTCAGTTATTTCCTGTTTTCACAATAGGGTTTCCACTTGATTTGTCTAATTGATTAATTGTGGGTGATTCAGTCAAACCTGTTTGATGTCTTTAATTATTTATGACAGATACAACTTTAGTCTATGCAGTACTATTAAGATTACTTTATAACTTTTCTAAACCTTTATAAGCAAGATGTATTATCTAAGATGTATGTCTTAATGAAGTTTGACAATTTTTATTGTTGTTGTTTTATCAGTGGTATAAATACTTTTATTTGCCATTGTGTATATGTATATCTGTATATTTCAGTACATATAATGTTAATCCATTGTAAATTCTATTTCAATCCTTGGCAATAGCAGCAAGGAATGAGAAAAAAATACAAAAAGAAAGAAAGAAAGCTCAGAGTGACCTTAAGATAAAGTCTGTTGTTTGTACTATGACTATTTTGACACTAAGTATACCTTTCTGAGCACCAGGACAGAGCTGGCTCTGTTGTTGCACCATTAAGAATTGATACCTTTCTCAGGTAGGTATCCTCTCCTGCTGTCCTCCCAGCATGTCAGCCATTCAGCACAGAAGCCGTGAGTAGAGGCAGGTATGTATTTATAGGGCTTTCAGCTAAAAGCCAATTACACCTGGGCTAATTGTTTTGATATACTTCAGAATTTGTTCTCTCCTATATCTTGAGAATAGTGCTTAACTGTTCAAACCCACACTAAAATTAAGCTCTTTGAGCTTTTTCTAAATGTACAGTGTATACAGGCTCATGCAAACTCCAGACCATGCATACCTGCGGTTTTCTGACCTCTGAAAACCTTTAATGTATATTCATTCTGTATGTTATGGAGAAATTTATCTAATTTATCATGGAGGTGCACTTACTGTAGGATACTGGATTGCTTAGGAGTTTTGATATTGGTTTGACACAGGTTTGAGTCAGGTGCTTTCATCTGTGCTTTTGGTCCTACAGTGAATTTTGTTCTTTCCTTGTGCAAACGGATGAATATTTGAAGTGAAATCTTAAATCTGGAAAAGTTTCACTAGAAAAGCAAATAGGGAACAGGTGTTTAAGTAAACTGCACTGATTTGGAGGTTGTATATAGTGCTTAATTGATTCTGCGAGTGAAGAAGATATTACACCTTCTTAAAAAATGGCATCAGTGGCTCTGATTATGACAATATTTATTTTCAAATGTTTATTTTCCATAATACATACAGAACTGCATTCTCTATCCATTAACTAAAACATTATCTCATTTCCTTTGCAATAATTGTGTTGTTTTAAAATTCTTAAAAATAGGGCTGCCTTAAAATTCCATCTGTCACAACCCAAAGGAATTAATTTTAGGTAGTAAATGTATACAGTACATTGCAGTTTGAGACAGACACTGGCTACTCTTTTATTGTCTTTAACTGTGTGATCAGCCTAGTCAAAGTGGTCTGTCTAGTAAGGTATCCAATCACATGCAACTCACCTATGTCAGTAGAAGCCATACTCTAGTTATTGGTTAATCTAGTTTGTGTTTGCTACTCTGTCCCATACCTTAGTAGCCTCAGATTACCATGAAGCAGTACCTATGAGCCTGCAGGGATGTTTTTCTTCTTATGTTTAACTCTGCTGTTTGTTTTAGTGGAAATTGCAATATGGAAAAGAAGTGAAAAGCACATTTCAGTGGCACATTTAATTTTATATCAACTTCCTTATAACTTGCTTAGTAATTCCAAGTATCCTTTTATGTTGTTACAGTAGGTACAGTATAGTTTTAATGTTATCCTGATAAAGCATTCCTTTTTATATTCCCTTTAATTATTATTTGTGCCATCCATTGTCAGAACATAACCTAGTTCTGTCTAAAAATGTTCTCCTCATTTACAAAAGGGAAAAGAAATTAAATACTTGTTTGCAGTTCATTCCAAATTGGCATAGCCTGTACATTCTGCAGTGTTTCTCTGCCAGTGCATATTCAGAATCTGTGCCCAACCCAATCTGAAAAGTTTTTCTCTGAATAGTAGCATGCATGCAAATGCCCAAAACATTCCTGCTTACACTAGAATTTGTTCAGTTTTAACTATTCAATAAAAAAATTAAACAGTACCTGGCAGTAGATCTCAAGCTTTCAGATAAAACATTAATGATGCAACATATATCTAAATGATGTATTGCTTGGTTGAGATAAGTGGTTTCCAGTGAGAGAACAAAAAAGATCATGTGAGTAATAAATTAAGTGGTGACAATACTAATGTGACAGGGATGTTAAAATACACAATTTAATTGCTAAATTATGCATATGGATAATGATACCTTTTTTGTTCTAAATGGCCTTTCAAAGAACTGTTACATTTCATATTAATATGATATTAAACGTCATTTAATACTCATTAGACATATTCCTAAAAATTTAGTTTTTAAAAGATAAATTACTACAATAGTGCTTTGTGTTTTGGTTTCTTCCTGTTGTATTTGCTAGGTCAAAGTGCTTGAAGTGCACATTTTGTAAAAACTCAGCAAAAATATTTTCAACATTCATGTTAAAACATCTGTATCTGTTTCAAAGGTAAGGATGTTTTTTCCTTAGTTGCCCATTCTTAACATTCTTGACAAAGCATTACAACTTTTATTAGTGAAACTTAAATTGATCATTTTTGATGAATAGCATGGCATCAGTAAGATTGTAATTCTGTGCCTAAGATCATGTTTTATAAAGAGTAATTTCTGAGGTCAGTATGAAGCTGAATTGTTTGTTTTCAACAACAACAAGTATTATTATTCTTGTTATAGGTTTATTCCATGCTGAAAAGAGAAGAAAGAAAAACAACCTTTCGGCCATGGAGCCTTCTTCAGGTGTGTAGGCTGAAGAAGACTCCTTCTTCACAACTGAATACAGCTTGGTATAAACTTATTACTTGTTCCTTGCAGCCTACGCAAGCTGACGCTGCTACCCACCTGAACTTATTATTCTTGTGCTCTACAAAATATAAATTCCTGAGGAACAAGGATCTTAATTTCAGGAAAGGATTTAAAACTAAAGACCTCATTGCTTCTTGACAAATCAAAGCAAAACAAAAGTCTTGTGAATCCAAAATGACAATCTATTTTAGTAAGATCTAGTAAGGAAATCAAGATGTTCGTACAGTTTTTCTTCAATGTGAATTGTAAAATGTATTTGATTATTAAAGTCTAAATGTAAAAAGTATTAAAAAGAATAAATTAGAAAGCAATTATAACATTAAACAGTTCAAGTAGGTAGCTGCGTCAGCATGCATAGGCTGCAATGGAACAAGTAAAGGTTTATTCCATGCAGAATAGAGAAGAAAGGAAACACGGTTCGATCACACCCGAAGAAGGCTCCATAGTCGAAACACCCAGAGAAGGCTCTACAGCCGAAATGTTGTGTTCCCTTTCTTCTCTTTTCAGCATGGAATAAACCTTTACTTATAACATTAAACATTTGCCTACAGATCTAAAGAATTAACTGGAAGAACCTGGAATTATGGTACAGTATATGACAAAATAGTGATAGGTTATTTAAAATTCTAAAGAATGTCATGGACACAGACCCTTCCAAAAACCACTTTTGAAAAAAAAATATGACCCAGAACAAACCATATAGTCTTGACAAAACAATATTTTAAGGAACCACAAGCTTTTTATAACTACATTATGTGGTCCAATGAAACCAGTATAGATTTTTTTCAATCAGTGGCCACAATATGTTTGGTGGAAAATGAATATAGCCACTGAAGAAAAAATTCCTCTGCCTGTCAAATATGGAAGGGGGTCCACAATAATTTCACTTTGCTTTAGCAGTGTGAGGGCTTCAACATACATGTGTTATTGAAAATTGCAGAAATGCAACCATATTGCAGAAGAAATGTTATAAAAAGAGATTTTATAGCTGATCATTCCATTCCAGTGTATCGACAATCCAATCCAACAGCACACGGCAAAAGCAATGTTTCAGGTTTTGAAGACACACAAAGTAGTTGCTCTTGATTAGCTTTCTCTGTCTCTGGGCATGAACTTAATAAGGATTCATATGTACTGTAAGTGATGTGAAACTAAAGGATGTACTGTATGCAAGAATATCTCTAAAACATTCAACTAAAACAGGGATGTCCCCGCCTGTGTCTGTAGGGTTCCATAGTCTCTTTTACTTGAAGAACAGTATAAAGTTGCTAAATTAAACCAATTAACAAAGGTCCTTAAGGACTGAACATCCCTTAACTGAAGTATGCTAAGTATGTTTTGACTCATCTGCAAAGTAAGAATATCCTAGTTAACACACTGCATTTTGGTAACATCAAGTGTACATTGTAAAAAAAAATCACATAAAAGTTTCATTAAAGTTTCTGGGTGGTACAAAGTAATTTGTACATATTACACATTTCAGTTCTACTGTATATCTCAGGTGCTGTGCTTATCAATAAATGATTGAGGCAATAGTATTTTTATTATTTCATTATAAACAGATGTTCATTCTTCATATGTGTTCATTCATTTTGAAATGTGTTCTATCTACATTAAAATATAAAACAAATCATGGTCCTAGATTTAAAACATTTTAAAAAATCTCCAAAAATACTGTACACTATTTCTTAAAAGTGTTGTCATACAGAATATGATTGGATTATGTGCATGTTGTAAACAATCAGCAGTAGTTTTGTAAGTTAGGGCTTTTTTTAGTTTTACTCATATGACCTTGTATTTGTAATCCCCATTTTAGCAACTATAGCATTTCATTTTATGCTACTAATAGGATATAGCAGATACATTTTTCCTAATCATTTTTTCCAAATGATCATTTTTGCAAAGTGAATGCTGGTATGTAGGTATATTGGATGTGTAGATTATTTCAGGAACTGTGCCAGTGAGATGCCATTAAGTATTGTTGATGTTTTCAATAGAACAAGCATCTCGGTGAATTCTGAAGAATTTTAACCTTAAATTCTTCTTAAATGGGAAAACAATGGGTCTGTGTCACAGAATGACTGTCAGGCTACAGGAGCTCTAGTTTCAAATGTTTTCTCTTTTTTGACATTTCATGCTACGGAGAAAATAAGGAGTGAAGGGGATGTGATCTCTTACATCTCTGAGCATTCAGTAGTTAATACTGAGAGGTTAAAACACATAGTTTTTCCAAGATATTTCAGCATGAACTGAATACCCCATTGTATAAATTAATTTAGACTTTTCTCCACCTTGAACATCCTGTGCTTATTTGGGTTCAGCATAAAATATATCGTTCTAGTCTAGTTGCACTGGGCTGAGAAATGACCAGAAGACTGAGGGACTATAAAAAATGCATGAGCATTTTCCTGTTGCAAACAGGACTTTAGGGCAAAATAAAAAGGAAAAGCCTTATGGGCACAGATGCTAATGTCTTGTAGCAGGTAGATTTCCATTCTGCTCATGAAGGCAAACATTTTCTCATCCAAAGTTTATTTTTATCAGCTATACCCATTTTGATACCAGATGCGAACAAAATGAAAACTACATAAATTAAATCAGTCTATTTGCACCATTTTTATGTGGTTCTGTGTTTTGTACTTCAAAATCAATGACGTGGAGGAAAGCTATTACACACTTACACACACTTGTAACTTAAGAGATTTATAACGTGTAATAATTAGAATGTATCAATCAGCTAAAAAGTTGACATGTTCCAAAATAATCCTGTCACTTTAGTACTATATATGATGGTGCTAGACGACCCAAATACTAATGTTTCAAAACAGGTGTTTACTTATACTGTTGCTTTTGGTCTAAACTATTATCATAATCAGAATTTCATAATCATTTCTGTTTTCTAAATACAAGTTTCATGGGCTAATTCTTCAAAGATGGGGCGAAGTATGGGGATGTACTGTAATTACCAGAGTACCTCAGGGATCTGAATTAGGACCACTGCTGTTCCTAATTAAATGAAAGATCCAGATTCTGGTCAAGTTGGTAAATAAGTAAGGTTTTCAGATGATACAAGCAATCTAAAAACAGGCAATTCAAATAAAAAGATTTACATAAAATTCAAGACTGAGAAAACAGCTGGTAGATGATGTTTAAATATAGACAAATCTAGGGTTTTTCATGCAGGCAGTAAAAAACATAAACTTAAAACAGGGAACACTGATCCCAGAAAAGGCTATTTATTAGATAGACTCTTCACAAATCATTGACATTTCAAGACAATGTGGGAAAGTAATAATAAGGTATACCGAATGTTAGGGTATACTGTAAAGTTAGAGTAAAATTTTAGAATTTTAATCAAGCATAGTAATAATAGTATAAAGTACAAGTGAGACCTCAATTAGAATTTCCATTTTTTTCACCATGTTACATATAAGATATTGCTTATATGCAATCAATCCAGAGAAGAGCAATCACACATGTGCCCAGGCTTAAGGGAATGTCCAACACTGACAGGCTACAAAAGCTGAACTTTTATAGTCACTGAGAAGATTTTAAGGGGACATGTAAGCCCAAGTCAACCCAGTAAACTCCTTCTGTATCAACAGTGCACCATGAACTGGAGGTCATAAAATGGAAATTTAAATCTGAGAGCAGGAGGCACATCTTTATATAAAGGATTGTGAAAGAACAGAACAGATTACTGTTTTTGCAGCTGAAATCCTGGCTTCTTTCGAGAAATAGCTGGTTAAGATCCTTAACTCAATTAAGTACAAATTGTGAAATGCGCTAGATGGGGCTAATGGCTTCCTCTCGTTTTTAACGGCTCTTATGAGTTACTACCATCTGTTTTTCTTAAATACCAATGCACTTCTTTATGTCTCAGATGCCACCATGCTGGTACTCAAGAAGACTTCACACATACTTCTAAACGTATTCAAAATGCTAGTAGTTTCTCTTCAAACTTATTTTTTGTGACAAGCAATTAATGCTATAAATAATGCCATTTATAAAGATATCTATCCATCCATTATCAGAAAGCTACTTATTCCTGGATATGGGTACAGCTACCCAGAGCCTTTCCAAGGAGCACAGGGCAGAGCATGTCATTGGAATGTGGGAGAAAATCTGAGCCCCTAGTGAAAATCCAAGCAAAACACAGGGAGAACATTCAAATTTCATGGAGAAGTAGCACTAGTCTCAAGTTGAACCCAGGACCCAAGAATTCTGGGTCACCAGTGCTAACAGCCATACTGTTGTGCCACTCACAGATGACTATGGAAGTAAAGGATCTTTATATTGATAATAACTTTTTTACAAGGGTATTAATAGCTGCTCAACATAATTAATTTAATGAAGACAATGTGGAGAAGGCTTTTATTTTCTTGTCATCGGCTTTAGATGCTGTAAAGTCTTTCTAAAAAAGACTCTTTGCAGTGACTGCATTGGAAGAAGAGATTGGTTTTTATTTGAAAAAAACACTCTCGGATTGATGCCTAGTTGTCTTGTTAACAACATTAGAGTGATGGAAACTGGTGCAGTGAAAGACATTTAGAACCTGTTGCAAGGGCCTGGAGTACACACTATTGATCTGCTTTAAATGCTTATACCATAGTGTATTTGGCACATAGTTTGAAGTGTAAATACCCATTTAATTTATTTGATGTCTTTCAACCAAACTTTAACACCATAGTTTTATTCTCCTTGAAAGTGTCATGATAACAAAGAAATAATGAACTATTGACTGCCTCAGTATGTGATAATTACCCAGTTTGAATTATTAGTTTTATTTTCTATGTTTTTTTATAAATGTCTAAGTTGGACATTGACTAGGATCATTATGGTTTTCTTTTTATTGGAAACTGCATCTAGACAGCTATACAATTTTCATTTTTATTCCTTGTTTAGCTGTCACAAAAAGGGATTCCAATAAGAATCTTTGTAATTGCCTTCAGTAAAACAATACTCTGTTTTTTGGATGCTTGTCATTTTTATGGAATTTCTTCTGCTGTGTAAACAATGGTTTTGTTGTCAATTAAAACCAAGCTTTGCTCAAATTCTTAGAGAAAGTAACCTGAATTTCCAATGAATATGCCATATTTTTCCCTTTAATCGAGGATTAGATCCTTTCATAGCAATGTCCATCTTTTAGTAAGGTGTGAAATTGTGTTATGTTGTTTTAGATTTTAATTAATAAAATTCAAGATAATTGAGCATAATTATTATATGTTTTACAGCCCTATTTTCAATATTTTGCTTATACAGTAGCTGGTCCCTCATTGTCTGTATATAGTATATAGAGTACAGTATTTATAACTTACAGCCAACACTTTACAAGATGCGCTAGCCCATCTATTCTCTTCATAAAAAAGGCTTGACAAAAAAGAGTACCCAAAAACATTTCAACAGTGCCTGAAAACATGTTTTATATAAACTAAAATTCTAAATAAAAGTTTCAGCAACTCTCTCTCTTAGTTCAACATATGATTGATGATGGATTTTGTTTTTACTATTAAGCAAGATATTCCATTGCACGGCTGAATGAACTCTGAGACTCATTCTGTATGCTTTTGCTTTACAGATTTCAGAACTCAAAGTTAAATAGTGTTCAAGGTCGTTAGCTTGCAGCCCAACGGACAAGTCTCTAACATATGGTCTTACTTGACCTCCAGCGTCTTTTCCTCAAGCACTCTTGTTTATCTTGTGCACTTGCAAATGGCATACAGTACAACTCTTCAGCGTGATTAAAAGGCTGCAGATGCTGTTCTTGGGCTCCTCCGTAATGCTGCCATCTGAAGCTGTCCTTTTACGGCTCATAGGGCATAAGGATAAATTGAATTACAACTTCATCTTACATAGTTATGACATAATCGCAATTTAACATACTGTAGGTGTAGCTTAATATAGACAGAAGCTTGACTCAATGGAGAAAAACCCTTTGTAGGTAGCCTTCCCCTTTGCTTTCAATGCCACAATGAATATGTTTCACTTTTTTTCCCTGCATTCTTAAATTTCTGCAAGATTTAACTCCTCTATTTGAGCAGAGGATTCTTTGTTTAAGGATGGTCATTAAGTCTGATTGATTTCTTCTCCCCTTTTACCTGAGAAGGCTTCCCTTGGGCTTTGTTTATAGAAGGCTTGATTCATAAGGGTTCCAACTGCCTCAGCCACAAGCCATGAGATTATAAGATTATTAATGCATTGAAGAAGTAAAGTAGCTGACATTTGTATGTCATACTGGTGAGTTGGGGGCAGGACCTCTTCTGACAGGGGCAAAACCATTAGCATTTTAGCATTCTAACTAATATATTGGCATGAATCATTTTATTTCAATTTTGGCTGTTGCCTTGTCTCATCACAGGGTGTAAGGGTCAGTGTTAATACTTGAGTTGGGGTTCAGGAATTCAGACAACTGCAGAAATAATTGTTTTTCCATACTCTTCCTTCCATACAACATGCACTCAGGTCACTGTCCTCGCTGGTGTCTGCTGGCGCTGATTGCCTTCTCATCATTTTCTGTCTTCTTAACACTGGGCTGTTTTTAATTTATTCTTAAATCATTACACCTCTCTTAAACCTACCCTTGATTCATCATTACCTCAAAACTATTGCCCTGTCTCTTTTATACCATTTCCCCTCTAAAGATCTTGAACAGGTGGTGAATATAATCTCTTCGCATTTCTCTTATAGCACTTGTTCCTCAGTCCTCTTCAGTCTTATTTTTGCTCTTCATTTAGCTGGAGCCCTCTCCTTCCTCTCTTAATCGATGTCTTAATCAGCATCGATCTCTCATGCTTCCTTCAACACCATGGATCACTTTATTCTTAGTCGTCAATTGCTCACCTCTAAATCTCTAGAACTGTCCTTGCCTATTTTTTGTCTTACCTTGCTCATTACACATACAGTACCAGGAGGTCTTCTGGCCAGGCTTGCTCTCAACTTCTTATTCCTTCTTCACTGGTATCCCCCAGGTTTCCATCTGAGGCACACCGGTGATCTTTCTACAGTCACTCTTTAGATTGCCTCACCTCTTTCAACAGCATATTATATAACCTTTATGGTGCTGAGGCTTGAATATTCCTTTCTTTTCACCCTTAACCCTTTCATACCATAAATCAACTCACATCTTAAACTCAACCTCTCAATATCTGAATACTCTGAAAAGCCCATTCTTCTGCATATCCTTTACGTAACTCTCTATTTTTATCATTCTTGACTCCAGCTCCACCACCCTCTCACCTTGTTCCTCTGCCAAGAACCTTGACATCACTTCCATTCCCTGTGCCCAACACTTTCTTTCCCTGGCACGTGCTTGCTGCTTTTTCTTAATCAGAATTCACAGAATTTGTCCCTTCCTTACCAGTTATTCCTCAGCTGCTAATGTAAGCTGAGTTACCATCTTGTCCTGCCTAAACGATTTTAACTCCTGTTTTTCCAGCCTCCCTCCTAAATGTAAGTCCTTCCAATCCATACAGAATTCAGTGGCTTGTTTTGTTTTTTCACTCATCTCCATTCCATTACTCCAGTCCATTCACTGGCTACCTATAGCTGCACACGTCTGATTAAAAACCCTAGTAGCTTTGCATACTTATCTGTCCTTACACGTACTTTTACTCTCATTGATGATCAGTGAGAGTGCTAGGCTTTCTGTACCCTCTCTCCAATTTCAGAGATTTCAGAGCCCATTCCTCCTCTCCCCTCATTCCTCAGCACTCCTCAGCAGTAGAATGAACAGTACCCAAGCTTTTGGACACTATCCGAAGGCTCGTCCTTCAGCTGTCAGTTGAATTCTTTGGGGCATCCTTAACTGTCTGGTTGGTTACTGTTTGTTGCCTATATCCTAATTCTGTTTTACCTCCTTTTTGTCACTGCAATTTGCATTTTATCATCCATCATCAGAAAATTCATTTTGCACTGGTCTTATTTTTCTTTTTGTTAGTTTTGATGTATGTACAGTACGTAACTGTTGCTGGAATTTTCATCTTTAAGCTAAAGCAAAACAGCAAAAGAGCAGGGATAAATGCATTGTGTGTTGTGTTAGATACATTTTCCCCCATTTCCCCTTAAAAGACAGGAGTCCATCTCAGAAGTTAAAAGAAGTTTTTATTTCATGTGCATGGGAACGAAACACACAGAGATGCTTGGTGTATTCTTCTCAAAGTAATTAAACTAGAACACTCCTTAAATATTTTTCAGTAATCATGCTTCCCTGTGCTTACAAGATTGGCAGTGATCCAAAATCACATTTTCTTACTTCCCTATTGGCTAAAGATAACTTATTTTAATACAATTGGTTAATTAGGTTCATTGCACACATTTCTATATACTGTAACAGTATTGAATTACATAGTATTGTGTCTAGCATTCTTCCAGTCCAGTTCAAACCAGTTTTAAATATCCACCTCATAAAATATTGCATCTTCTGCAGGAAAAGTGTGTACAAAGTTCACAGAGACCCTCTTTAACACTTGTTATAATAATACTCTTTGGATCACCTGCTGAATGGCCAGTCATAATCTGTTGTCAAGAGAGCTCTGAATAATCCCAGCCCTAGCCTTGGTAGCAAATGCTAATTGTACACTGCTGCTAGGAAAAACCCAATCACAGTCAGCTAGTCACATGAGCTGGGCTAATATTCATGAAACAAAATGCCTATAGTAGAAGCTACCACATTAGAAGATAATTATGATTTTAATGGAATCACAGAAACATGTCACTATCCCTGAAACACAGAAGAGAAGAGGCACCATACCCTCTATATTAAAAAGAGCATTCATACTCTTAAAACTCTAAAAGTTAAAGGAATCAATGTTTAGAAAATACTTATGTGTAAACGTGTATAGAGTAAAGGTATAGTCCAAGGAGTAATGGTATAGATCAAGAAATTCAGATTTTAATTAGAATTCAACACTGTATAATGCACAGTTAATTTATGTACTACAGAATAAATATGTTCTTATCTGATACCTGAACATCAACTTTCACCACAAAGAAAGTCTGTAGGGATGTCAGCAGTAGAAAGTGAAAAGGTAGACATGGTTAATGGCTACAAAGGGAATATTTATAGTATATTTATAATATATCTTGTATGTTCAAACAAATACAAGGAATACAAATGAGGAAAACGTGATGGAGCCATTAGGGAACTGTGATCATAATACAGTATGGTGTGCTTTGAAGTTTACTCTGCAACTGTACAGGTGGAGTCCGTTTTACTCCTATGAACTCCTATGTTCTGTCAAATTAACAGGATCAATAGATATAGCTAAGCTATTAAGTCTAGGAATGAGGAACTCAATGATACTCATCTTCACTTGACCTGAGGTGAAACTTTCTTAGAAAAATGTATTGAAAATCTGTGATTTCCTCATTCACTTCAATAGGTCCACTTCTTAGCCTCCTTAGCCTCCACTTCTTCAGCCCAGAACCTTTTTATCCAAATTCACGCTCTAGTACAGTACAGTATATTATGGAATACTATCTCAAGCGCCTTTCAAAAATGCTTTTATGCTCTTAAAATTCCCAAAATTGCCTTTCCCTCCTCAGGACTGCTATGTAAGTCGTTATAACACTATAACACTATAACACTATAACACATATACTGTACCTTGTGAATGATAATTACGGACAAATGACATTTTTTTTTTTCTGGAATCATGGTAACCCACTGTACTGTTTTCCTTTCAGACTTCTCTTTCAAAACAAGTTGGCACTCAGCTCCTGCTTTGTTAAGATTTTTTTTTTATGTGGCTCTTTGTTCTCTCTTATTTTACAGTAGGTCCTAAGTTGTGTGCAGTTTCATTGTAGTGACTGGAGTACAATGCCAGTACAAATTGTCCATGTGCTGTATTTTATCTTCAGGCATATAGTTTTACATAATGTCTAGTTCATAGTAGGATAAACATATATCCCCATAATGTGGAGTACAATAATGATATTGAACAGGTAGATTTGTAAAACTTTATGTAAAACACAGGCACCTGTTACAGTCAGGTGCAGACAGACCTTGGACTGAGAATTGCTTCTGGAGCATGAATGTGTGAAGCTTTTTGACTTCTTAGGCTGATCCACATCCCTTATCAGGGAAGCCATTCAAAAAAGCAGGGCCTTTCTGAGTTTTGAGTCATTGAGACTTATAGCCAACATCCTTTATAGAAATAGCATCCTTCTTTTAAGTGACAAAACTTCTGGTGCTGGAAAGGTGCAAACTTCTGTCAGATTTAAAAATTGCCCTTTGGCAGTAACTGGATCCGATATGTGATTAACACTGAAAAAGTGCTGAATCCAAACCTGGCAACACATTCAAGAGAACGTAATAGCATTAATCGTTTCACCATATTAAAGTGTGTTTTACAGCACAATTCATTTCGCTTAGGAACCACCACACACTTCAAATTCTCCAAAATGATTGCAAGCCTTTCACCACAACTGAATGGATATTTCTGAGATGGAAACATATGTGCGATGTGTAATAAATGAATGAAACTAAATTCAAACTGATGGAGCTGTGTGGGAGCTGTTATTAAAGCTGAAAAGTACTGTATAACTACTTTGAAATGACGGCACTTTTATTTTTTGGCACATCTGCACGTAGGTTGGATTTGTGTCTTCCTGCTTATTTTAAAGCTTATTAAATGGGATTGTTTTTTTTTCTGCATGTCCCCACCCCCCAAACCTTTTTATTTTTGGATTAGGAATGATTTAATAGTAAAACCTATTGCACAGTAAGTTTAGTAAAATAAGGAGAATCATTGATGATCGCAAGGGGGTAATTATAAAGGCAAGAGGATCATCTTCAAAATCCTTCTTTAATTTTTTATGGACAGTTTTGATTTTCCTTCTTGTACAGTTCTAACACATAATTGTTCTGTTTTCAAGCTTCAAATAAATTAAACAATTCTCATTAAAGCATTTCCCACTAGAATTAATATTTTATATACTTATTATTATCATAGGAAGTTACAGCATAATCCTGTACTTTGCATTTTTGAAAGGTCATTCCTATTTTTTTTAAAACAAAAATGAGATGCAAGTCAAGCAGTTCTTTAATCTAAAATCTGTTTCAAAGAGTGAACTAAAAGCCTTCATTGCAGAAGGATTACAGAGAGAAAAATAAAGATCTAATGTTAGGTTTTAATTATTGTTGCAATGCTGGTAATGGTGGCTTTTAAGTGATGCCATTTAAACTCCATTTAATGTCATGAAGATTAAAGTTACTTTGTATTCTACTTTATAGCCAGTGCCAGATATCAAATTATGCAATATCCTTTCAAAATCCTTAAAAGCTAGGATCTGCACATCAGAAGGACTTACCAACACAAATGTATTTTAAGACAACAGACAGAAAATACTTTTTTTCTTGTATTAGATTTCTTTGAAAAAAATATGTAATTCAGTTTTAAGATGAGAAGATGAGAGCTGTTGAAACATAACTTTAAGATACAATATGCAGAAAAAAGATAACATTGTGCTGTCCACCCTTCATGCACAAACTGTTTGAAAACATACACAAGTGAAGCAAAAGTGTACCTATTTATAACTCCTGCTTTCTTCTGCATGTGGCTCTTTAGCTATTGTATATTACAATCTATATAGGGCTTTCCAAGGAGCCTGTCACTGTCTGAGCACAAGCAGTGCTACTCTCTCTTTCCATATAGATCTCCTCTAACCTTGGTTTGCCTAAAACATACTGAGGACCCACTAAAACTATTAATTGAATCAACGTATATAGAAAGCTATCGTTTTTAATTCTTGTTTTTAGTGTGTGGAGACTGTATGGCATTAGGACCAGCTATGCGGTAAGCATAAACATAAGAAAAAGAAAAAGAAAGTATGTTCTGTATTATACGGGTAAAAAGAGAGGCGAAAGTAATGATAATGTTTATTTTTACATTTTACCCTTTTAAGAAATGTCCATTGATGGTATATTTTATTTTAACTTTATTTATTTTAACTGTAGTTCAGGTGGGTAGCTGCATCAGCATGAAGTAGGCTGCAAAGGAACAAGTAGTAGGTTTATTCCATGCTGAAAAGATAAGAAATAAAATGTAACATTTCATTACATGGCTGTGGAGCCTTCTTCGGGTTTGTATTTTAACTTTATTCTGAAATGGCCCAAAGACTTGTCAAGTTTTTCCCCATGCCTATCAAAAGTGCATATAAGTCAAATCGTGGTTTCAAAATCTTTTAAACAGATCTAAAAGTCTGGCACAATATTCAGGGAAATTTGAAGTGTTAATACTTTTTTTTTCAACGCACCTGTCAATTTTAAATTTTCTAGAATCAAAGCTTGTCTTCTTTGTTAGTGTTGTCTGCCCACTTGTTTAGTGCAAAAAGATGCATCAGAACATCCTAAAGAAAAGAAAAAAGGATCTGTAACTGAGGTCTGCTTTTCTTAATAATGCTTGCCCAAGGCAAATCATTGAGATGAAACGCAAGTGTTGTCGAATACTGTACTGGCAGGTTGGTCTATTTGATGCCATACCAAATGTCATTGTCTTGAAAGCAAAGGAGCAGTCACCTACACTCTTGCCAGAAGGGCCAAAAGTGTTGCTTCTCGCTCATTTATGTGGATGTCACTATACAGTCGGAGGTTACAGAAAATCAAAGTAAACTCAATTAAGTATCTGCTGACAGTGACAAAACCATTTCATTCTTCAGCTCTTAGCTGAATGTGAGAAAAATTAAAAGCGTGCACATTTTAAATGAGCACAATTATTGGATCATCAGTCACATAGCCCATCTGCTGCAGAGACTGCAAATAGTGAGGGCTGGAGAGGGAGGAGGTAGCTGAAAATGTAAGTGTGAAGACATTATTGTTCTGTAAAGAACTAGTAATGATATGTGTGTATCTCTGTGCTACAGTACCTGTGCGAAAAAGAATGCACTGTGGCACAAACATATTTGTTAAATTCATATTTTAAATTCTACTGTGAGACCTTTTTTGCTTGTGCTCATTGATTAGATAAGCTTCAAAAACATGGCTGGGTAATTTGTTCCATGCTCACACAACCCTTTGGGTAAATAAGTGCAGATTTCCCTTCACTCTTCATCTCTAAATTAAGAAACAATATCAATCTGTTTTTCACTGAATTATAAAAATACACTTTTACTAATGTACTGTAAAAACTTTCAGCAGGGTTTTCAAAATATAGTAGGTTGTGTCAGAAACCTCCAAACAAGTTGTATCTCTTAAATGAGATATGAATCAGGACACAATTGTGTGTACAAAGCTAAGTATGCTGAAATATACTTACAAGAAATAGGAAATTACAAAAGAGAGGAGTCTATCTAATCTGCAGCTTCTTCAGAATATTTTTTTCAATGACCTATTCCAAATATTAAGGAAAATTCAGTTTTTGTAAAATGTCAATCACTACATTACAGTTTTAATTAAAATATCATTAGTAGTGATCATTTATTTTGTACAAATTTTGCTTTAAGTAACATAAGTCAAAAACATTTATTTATCTGATTGTCCCACCCATTAACTTGTGGTTACCCTTGAAATCAGATGAATTTCAACATTCCCCTTGAGGTATTAAGGTACAGTACATAATTGAAATGATCTAATTGAATTCCAACTTTAAAGGCTTTGCGACATGGTATCTTACAGCATGTTCAACAGACGAAATATTAAAAGACACAAAGAAATAGAAAAATGTCCTGAAAAACATTTTTTAATGATAAAACTGCAGTTTGTAGACAGATTGTATGAAGTACTGTTAACTTTGCAAACTCTAGGTACTGCTGCTGATACTGTGCATTTTTCATGTAGGCTTTACTCCTCACATGACCTCTTAGTAAAACAATAGAACATTTTCCCACATGTCTAAACCTATTATTTAAATGTGTTATGGGAAGTTCTTCAGGGTACAATAACTTCACAATAGTTTTGGCATTGTTATATACAAACACATTGTAGCCCTGTGACCACAAAAACGTAAAAACAAACATGAATCTGGCAAAAAGGAATACAGTCTCTTCAGGAACATCTTGTACATTGTGCCATAGTTATATGCTCTTGCTTTTTAAATCTGCTACTAAATTAAAAAAAATGTATAGTGGGAATTATAAAAATGACATCATTTGTAAGGCAATATCAGCTTCTGAGTTATATCTACTGTAACGCTATTCATTTGACACTACAAGGCAGAGCACCTGAAATATCAAACATGCAGATGGACTTATGATCCATTTTACTACATTTACTGTATCTTTATATCAGGCTAGTTTAAACCAACTGACTCAAATGAGTCCATTGTTTGAAACATTGAAATATGCTTTAATATCGTTTTCACATCTACATTTTGTTAATTTAATAGTTTAGCTCAGGTTGAGCCAGGATTCAATTAAATAATGATATACAGTAATTGACTAAGTAGTTTGATATTATTCACCTATCATCGATATTAAAAAACACCAGAAATTATGTATGTTTGCGAGAATGTTGGTGTGAGAGAAATTTATTGGTAAGAGAATTACACCCTGTAACATAATGTGCTTACAGTACTTGTTCAGGGAAAGGGTTAGCATTCTTTTTTATAAGCCCACTTGTTTTAAAGGCAGCTCATTTTGATACAGCTTGCTTATTGTAAGTTATTGCATATCAAATAACAAAAACAAAATGCACACAAAAAACGTAGATTAAAAAAAGTATTAAGTCTTCTAGACTTAGTTACTAAATGTCCACACAGTAAAAAAAGACCTGGTGCAAGTGCACAATTTCTCATTGAATATGCAAGTCATATCATACAATAAAAATTCAGGATTTAGGAACATCAGAATGAAATATAAAATAAATACTCCTAAGCAGCCACTTACAATAAAACTGTGGGAAAGGGTAGAAAATAATGCCTGAAACCATGGCAAAGTGAACAGGAACAGCTTAAATGCAATTAAGCACAACAGTTTGTTTGAGTAAATAATTTCATTTGTTTACCCAAACTGGGAGGACATTCTAAGGGTAATTATCACATAACATAAAATCTGCTGTAAAACAACAGCATGACTTAATAAGCCTTTAGTTCACTTCCCATATTAATAAAACCAGCTCATAATTATTTTAAGACAATAATGTTAAAAAGGGAACACTCTGTTTTGCTTTTAAAATTTGATAAGGCTAGATGAATGCTCCTCATTTCCAAATATTTGCATCTATTTTCAAATAACCAGAGAAATAATCGAAAGTTTTTCTTATAATTTTGCACACATAGATTACTCTTTGTTACAGTGGCATTATTATATTCAATAATGATTTTTTTTACAAGCACTCTCAAAGCTATGTCTGTTTCTGAATTCTCTGAATCATTATCAGAATTGATGATGCAGCGTCATTTTCATTACACGCAGAAGATTTTTATTTTTAATACCTTATAGGTGGAAACAAAACATAACTCAAACCTCGTTTCATTTGCTTCACTTTTACTTTAACTGCTTATAGTCTAATTTCCCTAACCATACTACTATGGTGTACATACTGTACAGTATATCATTATAATGTGTCTGAGTGTGCCTTTAGTAATTTTGCTAGAAACCTGTTTGGATGTAAATGCATCCTTTTTCCTATATAGAAACTACATAATCTACTAACAAAAATGATCAAGATGGGACACATAGCCTCCTCTCATTTGTAACCTTTCTTATGTACTTACATCTGACATTGCAGAAAACTGTCTATGTAACTGCAAGAAAATTAAGCAAGTGAGCCTCGGAAGGCAACTCCTCCGCCATTTGTTTTCATGTGAGGTAGCATTCCCCAGTGGAGTGGTGTTATGGTGTAAATCAGTGGTCTGCAGCACTGCTTTAATCTGTCATGATTCCACATTTTTCAGGTGATGTGATGAGGCATCTGTGGGAGTATAAGGGCTTCCTACAGTAGAACCGCAAAGCTCAGAGTCATGACTGGTTTTAATGAAAGCATTTCTCAGCACCACCAAATTTATTATGCGTGTAATGAACTGTTGCAATAGTATTTCAGCGTACTTAACTTATTTTTTGTAGGTGCTGGCTGAGATTTAAATCACAAGTGTGTGATTCCAAGGAGTCTTTCCAAGGCATATGTGCTGTCAGCACAGCTTAGAGATGCTGGGCTATACAAGCCATGTAACAGACACACCAATGTATTTTTTTTAACTGCAAAGCAATTCATCACATATGGTGAGATTATCCAAAGCATTAGAAACAAATGTATTCAGCTAATTTCATGGCCTTCAGCTGATGCTTTCTGTATATTTGTTATATTTAAGATACAGAGCAGAAGCAAATCAGTTTTTATCTTCTTCTTTCTCAGGTGTTAATGTCAACATTTGCTTGAGCTTTCACACCCTTTCTGAATAAGTTTCTGCAAAATAAAAGATTTGCCCCAACTCAAGTTGATTGTTTTAAGCCACAGTGTATGTTTTAGTTTTCAGTGCACATTAATTTGAATTATTTTGACAAATCAACTTTGCTCATACGTTTTAGAATTGTCAATGGCTGCACACAGGGATGGATTCAAACTGGACTTGACACATTATATTGCAATACGTTTTCCTTAAAATAAAATGGTGAAATTTTAACAAAAGTATTCTTGGTGGAAACTTAATTATATCAATTAAAGTCAATATTATACTGTCACAGACCAACATGTACTGTACAGTGTGAGGCAGCAAATTGTCCTGTATTTACTGTACATAATGAACACACTTTTTTAACTTGAGATTAATACCTTTAGATTCTATGTATTGTTGACTAAATATAATGTTAGTAATTACTGATTTAATGACCACAAGAAGCATAGAAAATAAAGTATTGAAATTACTTCTTGAAGCTTATAGAGTGGGCGCATATCCTCATGGCTTCAATTCTGCAGATGCTTGTGAGGAATCCAACAAACATTTAATTCAATACACCATAAAACAAGAACACTCAAACACCAGCACACACTTGGTTTTTTTTTTATTCTAAACTTCTGTGGATTACGTAGTTGTCCATGGTGAATTAACAATCCATCATCTGATACCTAATCCTGTGGATTTATTGTTTCCCCATCATCTTATTGGCATTAGAGAAGCTAACTAGGCACAGGTGTGGATTGTGAAAGGTTTTACAGTCATCCTCTCTTGGGGGAGACAGTATTTACTGTGTTTTTCCTCGCAGAATGGTTAAACTATAAGTATGTATTTTCAGTGTGGTTAAACACATCACTAAAACTAAGCTTTCTGCCACTCGTCCGTGATACTCTAGTTTTATAATAGCTGACAGTGGACATCAGTGACTCTACTGCCTATCTGCACCAGTGGTGTACACCCATATCAGTTTTACTGCTGAAACCTGTCCTGGAATGACAGGATGTACAGTATGGCCTGTATCTTCCACATACTGTATTATGATGGACCCATAAAAATATATCCTGCCTTTCAGTGTTATTGAGCTACTCATTCCCTTTCTGTAACTCACACAAGAATTAATTAGGCAGCTAAATCCAACCATATCTGATTATATAAAATGAATCACTCTCTTTGGCTAGACAACCAACCAAAAGTTCAGGCTTGATGGTTTACTTATAAATTTGAGGATGTTTTATAAATGACAGTATTCCAGTTACAGCATTTATTTGTTAAACAATTGTTAACAAAATTAACAATGTCTGTGTAAACATTCCATGATTCACGTCAATATTTAATTATGTTTATTTTTTTGTGCATTAAAGGGTAGTTAGAGTGGTAATGGTGGCTTAAGTGGTAATGGTAAAAAGAAAACATTTCCCATAGTTGGTTAAATATAGCATACTCTGTCAGAATCATTGCGATACTATGATCTCTAAATGTTAAAGTTAATTGTTGCTTATTTACTTGGTGTACTGCAAAGTATGGAGTTAAAAAATGAATCTGCAAATACATGCAAATGCAAATAAATTTCACATAAAGTGAAAATATGATCAAAATTGAATTGTGTAAAAATAAAACAGTAGTAACAAGTTTTATGCATAATTTTAGTTCCATAAAGAGGCACCCCATGCTGGAATCCAATCCACGACCTAAGAGTTGTGACAGAGCAGAACTAAAAGCTATATTACCATGCCACCCCCATGGACAGTATATTAATGTGAAATGAAATCCCATCTAAGCTTCAATAAAGCCTTCCTTTAAACTGAGTTGAGAAATGGAATTTACTGTGTAAACAGCTTTGCTATAAACCTGTAAGAAAAAAGCAACAAAAATTTACTGGAAGGCATTAAAATGCGATAAATGCCCTTGGCTCCTACACTCATTTGTTGTGTTTTAATGCCTTTCAGTGTAGTTCTGGAACTATTTCAGCTTTTCCAGTACTTCATTAACTTTCCGTATAATAATTAGTCACATAATGCTTTATTTTCATGCTGTGTTGGCGGTGTTCCAGCACTGATACTGTATGTAGATGGTTGCCTTATGAAAGGTTTAAAGATAGAGGGCAATACTATTGAAAGCAAGAATAAAGAGCCGTGTCTTCTGCATCACTGCAGTGTCCCCTAATCAGGTTAAGAATATCAGCTGTAGTTTGAATATATCAGAATTTGCTTAAAGGAAATTAACTTCTCCACCTAAGCAAAGCTTCATACAAGGAAGGGAAGCAATTGCAAATACTTCTGGGATTAGAAATTTCTAAACAGTTACCTTAGAAACACTGCAAAACCTGCAGAAAAACACACCTCCATGTATTTTAACAAATTAATTCTGCTTTTTGACAATTCTGTGTACTCCATTATTACCAATGCTACAGTACCTATAAATGTAACTAATAAAATTACAGCTAATATCTAAAACATAATAGATTTGGGCAGAACATTTTTATATTTGGTGGTTCATCTGGTACCAGCACTTGCTCAGAGTCTAGGTTGAGGTCTATGAGGCAGACATTGTGAGCACAACCCTGGATCATGTCACTAGACAACTGTGACTGAAATGCCCCAAGGGACCAGGGCGTTACTAGTCCCTGTGAAACAGTTACCCCTGACTTTCCTTGTGTCTGCAGGCTTGCCGTGAAATCAGTGAGGTCAGCTCTTCCATTCAACAGCAGACAAAAGGTAAAGGACTCAATGACAATGCATTTTGGAGGAGCCTGTCTTAACATCCATATTCTCACTATATGGGGAAAATGGGGTCATCGCTTTGAGTCGAAAGGTAAAGACGCAGTTGATGATTCCAAAATGGGTGGATGAATACCGTATACTGTATATATATATGTAAAAATAATTGGCAATTCTAAATAAAAACTCAAAACACAAATGGGCACTTCAGGACTTCATATGGGGTTCTTATTTTCTTGTTATTGTTATCACCATTTAAATTTCTTTCCAGCTATGCAGTCATTCCATTCCAAATCATTCTGCTCAAGTAGACAATGAGCCTTTTCATTTAGCTGTGGATAATTGTGGTTATTTTTACCAAATAAAATGAGCTGATAATGACCCAACGAACAAATTATGTGGAATGCGGTTAAAATGTTGTTTTATTAGTGCAATAAAAACATTGATTATAAATATTTGCCAAGTCATTATGATGTCCTTTGTCTAGGGAGTGATTTTATAATTGTTTAAAACTGCCATGGGAAATAATTGTTCTCACAAAGACCATAAAAAGAGTTTAAATTGGTACTGTGGTGCAATATTAACAAGGTATTATAATTTTTCCAAGCAATCAGCATATTGGGCATGCCATTCAGACATTCACATACTGTACATCTAATTTTCTTTTTTCATGGTAAAATGTTTCTACAAGAATATGACTGAATAAACTTTTTCATCATCACTTTCCTCATTGTGTCTTTCCACAGATATACTTTTGGCATATTGTTTCTGTTAAAGATGTCTAACTGTCAATTGACCTTTTTTAGTCTTAAACCTTTAAACTAAAGGCCTTGTCTGTCTCCAGCAAACTATAAGTGTTTCTTACTTTTCAGGTACCTTTGTGCTGTAAGCAAACTCTTTCTGTAACATCATAGAAGAGTGCTTATAAACATATCAGGTACAGTTGGTTTCTCTTTCAAAGTTTTATAACTATCTCTAAGGCTTCTTTAGGATATTCTGCAGTATTTTTGTTATCAAATCAAATTGATATCAATCAAATTGAATCAAGCACACAAATAACTCAAGTATTAAGCACCCGTTTTAAAAGATCAATTGCAATTGCTGAAGGAATATGTCACGATATGGTTAATCGTCATTCTTTCACAGATAAACCTTATTAATTTTTCACACAGTTCTACTGTAGGTCTAACAAACTAAAACATTAAAAAATGTGAAATACAGATTGGCAAGCTTGGTTTCATTTTGCCCAAACAAGACTGTTTTAATAACTGTCAAAACTGTCATTGTGAGTAACATTGTGAGTAAGTTGTTAATTTTCTTACACCTTCAACCTTACAGCCAATACTTGGCACCAAATGGAAGGGGTTGTGGTACAAAAAGTCATTTACCGAAAAATAGTTTGAGTACTTTTATCATTCTATAGTTATTAGAGCTGCCTAAACTAGTTATCTGGCAACTGCTTTAGAGATTGAAAGGAGGATTATCTCCACGGTTGGTCTACTGTATATTCAATTTCTCCATTACTGTTTGTCATGGTATTTGCATACTTGTCCTCAAGCTAATGGAGGAAATACTAACCAAACACCTATTATTTAGATAGAGATGTATTGAACACACCATATGACATATACCATAAACTTTCAGAAAATTGTTAACAAATGATGGAATGATGAATAGAAGCAAATAAACCCACATTTATTCTGATGTTGATCTTGAATACTGGGTTATATTTGTAAAGTTTTTCAATATGTTAAGAAAACTAAAAATAGCAAAAATCATATTGAACACATTTTGATGCTCTCAATGTTTTCTATGTGAGAAAACACATGGATGACATACCGCATGTATTGTTTTAAATATGAATGTAGAGAGCCCTATGAAAATTAGAGACAGAGAGTTTAGAACATTTTCCTTTACAAACTCCAAGACTAAGTGGATGCATTACTGGATTTACTTTTATTTGACCTTTATTTTATTACTTCAACAATTTCCTGTACACCAAATGTAGGACTAAATCAAGCTGGCTGGGATTTCTCTGGAGCAAACCTTTCAAGCATTATTAAGCACAATGGCCCCCCTGAGATCCTACTTTCACAATAATTTTTGCCCAAGTGCACTTTATTGCAGTTCCACCACCATTCCATATTCCATTTTTATTAAGGTTTATTTGATAAGGTAGGCTGTAGAGATAAAACAATTACAGAAATGTATGCTGGGATTTGCTTTTTATAATCATAACTTTTAAGTCTAAACCACTTCCTTACCTTACCCCTAACAAGAAAAGACTAGATTGTGGACAATACAACAATGATCAGTTCCTCATTCGACTCATTCGATCGACTGGTCGGGCACCCCTGATTTATAAAGTATAATTAATCTATTTTGTAAATGATATAAATGTTTTAGCTGCTAATCAGGCACAGTAGCAGAAAGAGTAAACCTGAATCACATTTTTAATCATATTGTATCGGTACACCTATATTAGCAAGAGTTCAAGAGATTTAAAGAGCTTCTTGTTTTATTTTCTACAGGGCTTTTCTTTTCTTGCATATTTCCAGACTTGCAGCCTGATTTTCATCTTGTTCAAAAGGCATTGTTTGATCTTTTCTTAAACACTAACAAAACAAAATGTGTTATTTAACAAAAACAAACCCAGCAGCTGCTTTGGTGAAAACCACAAAAATGTATTCGGCGATATGTCTGAAGTGGATTTCCAGTGTTACTCCAACTAATTCATTAACAGAATATATTTATATTTAGATGACTAAAGTGATTGTCATTGTAACTAGTGCTTTCCAACTTTTTCTGGCTGGAAGGTCCATTTAAATGGAATCTCTTTCAAAGTAAAATAAAAAACAAATGAATTCCTAGTATTATTCTAATCAATGTTAATATTAATAATAAAAAACTGAAATTAGATATCACAAATCGGGCTTTAGCACTAATATTCAAGTTCCAGCAGGCAAAAGTGTTGATCTACAGGACTGGGTTTCCCAGTCCTGGTATAGTTGGACCACACACCTGTTAATTTTCATTCCAGCTGAGCTTAATAACCTCATTCAAGACTGAAAATGAAATAATAAGTTGCTTGATTGAAATATTTGCAAGTTTTTTTACTCACAACTTTGGTATTTATTATACTGCCAATAGTCAACCCCCTGTCATTTTGAAAGGCTAAAAAATAGTCAAATAGTTCAAATAATCCTATTATTGTTAAGGGTTATGTTAAGGGTATATGTGTGTACCTGAGATCTTGGCTGGTGCAAAATGTTGGTGCTTGGTCCTATAGATTGGGAATCTCTGCTATACCAGGAATGAGAAATGCCCCTTTATGTATGGGAGACTGGAAAGTCTCTCGGGTCCTCAAGGGGATACTGGATACTGGACACCTTGTGGAATATGTTGGAAAGGATAATTGAACTCTTTATAGCCTCTTAAATGATTCATTGCCAAACATATAAGAACTTTTTCTACAGATTGCCATAGTATATTCATTAAATCTGAGTCATATTATATTGTGATCATTATATTTAATGGGGCCATTTTAATCCTCTTGAGTGTTTGTACTATTAGAGGTAACTAAAGCAAATTGGTTATTTTTACTTTTGTGTTTCTTCTTTAGAAGTTTTCCATGTACATGATGTATGAGAAAATATTTGTTCAAATGCCCATAATATCAAGACCACTGGTATTTTTAAATGTCACTTCAAATACATGGGTGTACTTGAATCATTGAGTGTTATAGAGATATAATTTACAATTCAGATGGTTCTCTTATTGAAACAGTTGCCAACACAGATGGACACCGACAAACCCAAAACACTAGCTTTCATTCAGAAAATCTGGAAGTGGAGTGGCAGCTGTTGGCCAGATGGAGATGTTAATAAGGTATGTGGTGTAAAAAATAATATTTTAACATGAAATACAGGCATTTTGTCCTATGATGTAATGCCTTCACTCACTTGAAAGTAAGTAAATGACAGGAACATAGCATGTCTGTCATCTGTCAGCATTATTCAGGGTGACACATGTTTTTGAATTGAACCATACGGCCACAGAATGGTTCTGCCAAGGGGGAGAAGGGTTCTAACAACCTCATGACTAATGGAAGGCAAACATAATAGATTTGACTACAGAATTCTCAAAGTTTCCATTGCATTCAATGAAATACATTTCAGTTAAATATCAGTAAGAGACTTTAAATTAATTATTTAACTTATTTTAAAATACTGTATATGAATATTTTGCATACCATGATAAGGTCTGTTTTGCAAAGGACTCTTCAAAATATCAATTACATACAATCTTTTATTTTTATATTTTTTCTTTACTCGCATTTTTGACATGCCAGAATGATTGAGGTCTTGTAAAGCAAAACAACAGTTATATGCACCAGAATAGAAAATAAGTAATAATGAAAAGTCTTTCCAGTGCAGTGCCTGAAGTGTGCAAAAACCTTTAACAAAACTAAATGGAAAAGTGGACCAAATTAAAATGCTATTAACATGAAGCCTTAGTACTAATTTCAAAGACGCTATTAGCTGAGATTCACGTTGAATCTGGTCTCAGTAGCTCAAAATGAGGAGGTTAAATAAAAACAATGCTGTTATTGCAATAGAAGCACTGCAAGTTTAGAAAACTTTCAAGTTCTCAGAAGATGAGAAAAGATAGGTACTGTGATAAAAACATATGAAGCCTATTGCTCACCCTGATATAAAGAAACTGCTTATGATAGGCATAGGTTTTTTAAATGATTGTGAAAAGAACAGTAGTTGATTTAACAGTTTTTTAAAGACTTGAAGACAGTTATGTAGATTCGAAGATATGACTGACTCATTGATTAGAGGCCATCAAGTAATGGGAATACAAGAAAGGAAAGTGAGTGAACATTTACTACACTAGACAGACTGAAGTTTAGAAGAAACTACTGATTTACAGTTGGCACCGTTTTAGTTAAAAATACAGATGTGTACATAGTGGGCAGGGCAGGTTACAACATATACAGAAATGAAAAATGAAGCTCTAATAAAGCTGCAAGAAAGTGTGCATTTTTGTTTTTCAATTAGACAGTCTCTCAAACTCTAAATCATGCATCATGTGAAAATCTGTGTTTAATTAAGAGAATCAACAGTCTTATTATGGCACAGAAGCAAGAATGTGCTGACTGTCTGTAATACATGGGCACTTTTACAGGTATGGGTTTATTTATTTGGAAAGTACAAAATGTAAATGAGGGAAAATGCAGTTCTAGTTGTACATGCTTCCAGGAACTTACCTCATGCATTTTAATTTAAGCTCTAAAAAGACCTAGATTTAATTACTGATATGGGGATGACTACCAAAGCTGAGGGGCACATAGACTGGGCAAATTGTTGGAAAGTGATGATGCATGTGTATTTTAAAGATCTCAAATTAATCAAAGACATTAGATTTGCTTATTATCATAAGCATATTTAAATTGAAAGAAATTTTCACAATGAGCGAAATTATGAATTAAAAAGCTCTTTTCTAGGCTTGTGTCGTTGAGAGTTTGTCAAGTTTGTCTCAAGATAACAGCTGAAGATTATTTACATTTCAGACATCTTTTTTGCACATTTTGTGTCCCTTTAGTCAATTTGATGATTAGAGGTCTTTTACAAAATAGTTTATCAGCAGGTGATGAATCTTGTTGGGGATAAAGTATACAGTGCTTGAAAGACACCATTTTATCTTCAAGGCCAGGGTTTAATTCATATGCAGAAAACTTAGAATACAAGATGGAAAAGGTTGTGAAGATAAAGATGCTGACACAACCACCTTCACATTATTTCTTAGTGGAGAATGAAACAGTGCAAAATTTTTAGATCATTGCTATCATCTGGAACAAGAGACAGCACCTGAGAAGGCCACTGAACAATATGGATAAGCAGAATAACAACCATATAAAGAATGAATATGATTCATTTGATTCAATTGTTGGTTATTCTGGTACAGGTTTGCGAGGTTCATTTAGGGTACCATCTTTTTCTCGAAAGAATCTTACTGGAGTCAGCTATGAGCTCTTGTGTCATCGTAATGTGGAACGATTGGAAATAGATGGAAGAAATTGAAAAATAAAGAAAGTAGAAAATAGCTTTATATACACTTCTTTTTCATGAGTAGAAATGGATCACTGACAATATTTTCATAGATGAGACTGTGACTTTTATTTAATTGATATAGATGTGTTACAGTATGTTACTAGTTTTGTGTATTTAAAGGGAAGAATGGATTGGATTCTCATATTGACAAGAGGTGACATGAGACAATATGTTAAGAAATCGAGGGCAGTAATAAAGACAACAGTTCCTCCACACTTGCATACTGAATCATTGCACATACAGTATGAGAACATAACACTTTACCACTATTTTTAAATAGGAAAGCATTTTTTTTTTCAGTCTGATCAACATATTTAGCATTCCCTGTAGAAAACCTTTGGTTAGGCAGGATTTAACCTAGTTTGTGTTTGTTTATTCTTTTTTTTCCCTGAGTGCAATGAAAGGTGAAACATAGTGTTCAATGTAGATGATTTCTTAGAATAACAGGTACACTAATCTTTTCATCTTTAATCAGATTTTTATTCATTCGTGAAATGATTGCTGTGGTGGCCTGTCAAGGTTTTCGTTTTTGTTTTGTATCTGACATTCCTTTAGAACAGATAAGATATGAAACCCTGGTAGAAGTAAAACAGATTCCAAACTATCTCTACACGGCACATTAAAAACAGTATCTGTATTTTTTACTGATATGGAAACTTAATGCCATAAAAACAAAAGAATAGTTGTATGAAAATTTCAGATTAGAATTTGTGATAAACTATCATTGAAAGTTGTTGTATTTTAAAATATAATTTTGTATTCCACTTAGCCAACACTTTTTTATGCTTTTTATAACTTGTACTTCAACTGGACAGATGAGTTCCCAAAACCTCAGCTTTTAAGTATTTTTTTCACTTTATGTTTTAAATCGTCTGAAACCAAGGTTGATTTTACTCACAGTTTTAGCTTCTTATTTCAGTTGGTTTTGTTTGTATTGATATAATTGTGTGTTTGTACTGCAAAGCAAATAAAAAAACAAGGTTATTAATTCATTCTCAAATAACTATCTTTTCTGGCTGCTTCCTTTATGCTAAAAGACCATGTGTAATGTCCTAAGGTCAATGATAATAACAAATGTGTGTCAACAGATACTGTAAGTGACTGAGAAGCTGTTTCTAGCCACAATTTACAATTTTGGAAATATGCAAAACAAAAACAGCTTGATGGTTGCTAAGAGTGTTGTCAAGTGATGTGACCACACAACAGAGTCAAGATGACTTAAATATTACAAGACGGCAGGGTTAGGGAGTGATGTTTCTCTTGCCTACTGGACTTACTGTAGTGTACCATCTCTAGAAGAGTAATTTTCATGTGTATTGCATGACCCCATCCGCAAGAGTAACTCCAACGTTCTGTGGTTCAGAAATATTTTTCAAGACTGTACACCATGCAATGTAATAAAACGCACTCAGGTGACTAGAACATGCCGGTTGCACCAACAATGTCATAACCTCAAAATATCAACCAAACCAGACATGGCAAAAATGCAATAACTTTTGGTTAAATGTGGATAATAATCACATTGTTATTGCTACAGAGAATTTTTGTTAATAAGGGGAACAGGTACGGGAATCCTTAGGCAGCTTTTCAGACTTCTCCCTTTTCAATGTCAGTCAGTTCCTGTTGCTGTGTGCTGCGTGATGGAGACAGTTATCAAGAAGTCAGTTCGGATGAACATTAACTGTATTGCTTATTTTAAAATACACCAAAATTAATTAAAAGAGATTACAGTTTTGTATGCCACAAATGAACAAACACACATATATTTGATTAGATTGATTTGCTTTCTACTGTTTGGGATGTCTTCTAAATCTGTATCTCTTTTTAATTACAAAGACATATGCATATATTGGTGTGCAATGTACTAGAATATGGCTTTGAATATTTTGTAGGCAAACAAGCAAATGCAGCTAAGTTTCCTAAGGATCACCTTGTGTACAGTTAGAATTAGGCTTTAATGATTTGAGGTATTTAAATATTAGAAAAGATTTAAATAGTCATTAAACTCATGGATGATTTCCAAGACAGATCCTCTTCTGAGAAGAGTGAGGATTACTACTTTCTGTTCCCTGATGCTGGGCAATATGTTATTGCTCAAGCGGTATGAGTCGATACTGGGTGGCCAATACTGTCATAGATTCCAGGGCTTATTACTACCTACAGTACGTTCTCAGGGTAACTTTCAGTTGACATCTGCAGCTTATTGTTGAAGGTGTCACAATAACACCATAGTATCAATACCTCATTCAGAGCAATAAACAGAAACCTTTATAGATATTAATAAAGACTGTATTTTGCTCATTAATGTCTGGGTTCACACTTCTATCCTGGGAAAATAATGTTTTTTTTGTTCAATTAGTTTGAAAACTTTTAAAGAACATGAACATTGAACA